>NC_085139.1:182446842-183893765 GCF_024139115.2 Armigeres subalbatus | reverse complement strand
TCGATCCAACACCAGGATTAGGCTAATGCGCTTTGAGTGGCATACGGTCGCTTTGATAGGGCCTGCTTGAGGACACATGCAGCTTTTTATAGAAGTTCAACAGAGCCCACTGTCGAACCCCACCACATCCTAGGCAGACCATACAGGACGCACCCTCTCACTCTAGCTGATCTCAGAAAGACAACAGTGCCCAGGCTACACTACCAGCGAAGTACGCAACCCTTATCTGGCGGTCAATTGTCATCGGAAGACCCGTGGAAGCGTGAGTATTGGAACTTGTGAGGACCAGAGCTATGTTAGGCGCTCCTTCCCGGATGTCAATTCACTATTTCGTAGACCATGGACCAAATACCCTTAGAACAAATTTATATGAACTTATATTGGAAAATCATGAAGTTTTACACGAAAGACGTGTTTCCGGCTTGATCAGGCAGTAATCATTTTTCCGAACCGGGAGGTTAGCCTAGCCATTTGCAAAACGATGACCAATGTCCATGAAACTATAGGAATTTTGTGATCGATTGCAGAAAACAGAACTAAATTCCGATGCAAGACTGCTGAGAACCATCATTTTGAAAATTTAGTTTTTCGTGAAATTGGGGGTCAGGTAAGTAAGTGTTAAAAAACTATGGTTTGAAGAAATACAAAAGAGTAGACAACATCGTTAATTATCAGGAATTTAGATTTATTGTTTATAATTAGGATTTTCGGCTTTCAGTCACATGAAAATGTTGATAATTTTAATTTTAATTCATTGCCAACGTTTCGATCCAGAAGTTTGGATCATCATCAGGGCTCGAAATTATCAACATGACACTCCACTAGTCATCATACCCTTTAATAATTTCTCACACTTTCGATCGATGGACAGGGACGATTCAAATATGACGTACACTACTTTTCTAGATTGCTGGAACCCCCTTCCCCGCTGTCACGCTTTTTTGTATACCTAGTATATGCAGTGTCACAAAATCTTAGATCCGCTCCCCCTAAAACCTGTGACATCATTGTTGAATGACCCCACAACGAACGCACGAACGCTCAAAGCCGTTCGTTGACATGAATTAAGTCTCAGCAATTCTAGGCCGAGACCTCAAATTGCAATGCACACATTTTTAGTGCCACTTACTAAGTTGTGCTGGCTCCAATGGCCTTCTCTTATTACATTGGCTTTGACTGTCTCCCGAAGGTAAAACTGTATTTGAGAATGGTTAATAAAACGTTCCAACCGTTCATGAATCAACACGTTCTTGGGAATTGTTCTTGGTGACACGGGGTCCCAAACAACCACCACATGGCGACCGTGACAGGACACGAAATTGCAATATTCGAATGATGATGATCCAAACTTCCGAACAATGAATTAAAAGTATCAACATTTGTATGTGACTGAAAGCTGAAAATCCTGATTATAAGTAAACAACATCATCAGGCAATATTCAACAAGTGTTGTTTAAATATTTTTTCAAACACATTTAGGCAAGAAAAAAAGAGTAAAGGAGAGGAGTAATGTAGTGATACAATGTTATAATAAGATCATGGACTATGTGGTTATACAATGCACATTAATAGCAATGATACATGATTCTTCAAAAATTGATTAAAACATATGTTAGGGGCCCTCCTTAGCCGTGCGGTAAGACGCGTGGCTACAAAGCAAGACCATGCTGAGGGTGGCTGGGTTCGATTCCCGGTGCCGGTCTAGGCGATTTTCGGATTGGAAATTGTCTCGACTTCCCTGGGCATAAAAGTATCATCGTGTTAGCCTCATGATATACGAATACAAAAATGGTAACCTGGCTTAGAAACCTCGCAGTTAATAACTGTGGAAATGCTTAATGAACACTAAGCTGCGAGGCGGCTCTGTCCCAGTGTGGGGATGTAATGCCAATAAGAAGAAGAAGATATGTTAGAAATGTGATTAAGAAAATGATAAAAAATAAACAAAGTTACCCATGAAAATGTAAATAATAGAATAGAAGAATAGATGAAAATTATCGATCCTTCAATCACCAGTCTTACAACAAAGCTATATGAACAAAGGCCTCTTTTGAAAGATTTGTTTGTCAAGGTTACCAAGAAGATGGAAAAATATGAATTTGATTAGATACCTCCGGTCACAACAATATACAGTCGCCTCTCCACATCTTGATATTGAAGGGATCATCGAGATAGAAAGATATTGACGAATGGAAGGAAAATTGAAATGGGTACCAGATCCATAAAAGCTCGTTGCTATGAAAAACGACAACAAAACAAATGTCGTTTCCTGTTGTTTTCCAAAAGAGCATAACATGTTGTTATTGAAATACCTACCATAAAATGACTTGTTACATGTTTGATATTGTAATAACAGAGTATGTTATGCATGAAGTATTGTCTTCTGCGCGGGAAAAAACATATTGAGGAAATATTTTCAAACATTTCAAACATTAAATTAATGATTTCGTGTGTGTTACTTCTACGTGAAGTTAAACGATTTACAATGATATGGAAATGCTAATATCATCTTCCAAACTTGGACGTACATGTTCATGATAGCATTAGAGGCGAAAGTATAGAATTGATAGATAGGGAGCTTGGCAGAAGGAAGGTCGTGCGATATATGCCATCACAAATATTGCCCTCCGCTCGCTTTCAAATCGACTTCTATAAAAACATTCTTCATGCCTGCCGTATCCTAACGGAACTATCAATTCTATACTTTCGCCTCTAATGCTATCATGAACATGTACGTCCAAGTTTGGAAGATGATATTAGCATTTCCATATCATTTCAAACATCAAAATTAGTTAGTCTTATGGCAAAAGAAGACATTCCAGTGCGATTTTGTAAATAAATTTAGTTTTTCAAAAACAACTGTTTTTAAAAACTTCTACACAGTCTATTTTGCATAACTTCATTCCCGATATTTCTGAACAGCCAACATAAATCAAATTCGTCTCAGTCTAAAAAAAACTACACTCCAAAAACGGTTAACAACGTCCCTACCAAACAAAACTTTTTTATATATATCTTTATTAAGGAGACTTTCAGCCCAAGGCTGGCTCGTCTCGCAAACAAAACTTTTTTACACAGAATCAATGTTGATCAAACATGTTATTATATCTGCATTGGATGGAGGGTTATCATTCAGCAATAATCCTTTTCACTAAAAATCGGAAAGCCAATTATCATAAACCAATAGTTGCAAATCCCTTGCAAACCTGCAGAGCTTCAATCGAAAACCGATTCAATATTTTCAAACTTAATTTTCCAATCTTAATGCACGACCACACAAATAAATGTCCAGCTTCCCCACACCATCCAATTAAACGTGGGAATTTATGTACTCCATTGCTTCCGGCCACTCAGTACATTACTTAATCACGAACAAACTAACAACTGTGCTAAATCCCGTCAGCCGTAGTTTTCTAACGTCGTAACTCGTCCTGCCGCACGAAGCGAAGCAACAAGTGGTTTTCAATCCCAACCGTTCAACCGACAGATGCCCACTCGACGGAGCCCGAAATACTCCAAAGCGACACCCCGTTGATTCGATAAAACCAATTCGCCTTAAATGGAATCTTAGCCTCCGCTCTCCCAGCTCCCAATGGACTTCAATTTCCTCCAGCATTCTCATAACGAAGGGAGACTTCTACGAGGACGACGACGACGATAGAGGAAAAAACTTTCCACCAACTGGCGACCAGTGGTCGCATCAATTATCAAAACAATTCTCCACTTCGGTCGGTGCTGCCATTCCGCGAATACCGTTCCTCCTTCCGCCTCCGTGGAGTGAATTTCCCAGATTGGGTTAGTTACAAGAAAAGTCCGAGAATGTCTCGCTTCCAGCCACTTGCTCCCAAGCCGCAGTAGCGTCCAGGAAACGGAAACAGGAAATCAGTTCCCGGAACAGAAGCTCGTGCTTCAGTGCACAGCATCTCAATGAAAGCGGCCACAGTGTTGCCAGTTTCTGCGACTGGATTGTACCCATGCCATTGGGTACCGCCGTCCCTCAATGATTGGCATCATCGTCTCGCTCGTCAGCTTGCGCCAATCGAAAAGTGAAACTAACGAGAATATTGGGTTCGAGCTTTGGCGAGTGGCTTTGGCTTTTGCTTTCTCGTCTAAGTTTCATTCCGTTCTCTAGAAACGGAATACGATTGACGTTGGATTTTCGGAATTGTGAATAGAGGAGAGCATGCTATCATTGCCATTATCGGTTCCATAGTCGTCAATTTGATGTCAGGCTGAATTGGTTTTGGGAAATCGATATCTTTGAGTAAACGAAGAAATGGATCTACTTTATGGCCTCAGATATGGAAGATAATGTCCTCACTTTCGATCAAAATATGACATATGAATGCACAAAAGTAACGATCACTATGCTACACTTCTTCTTTATTTGCTTTATATTACAAATGAAACATAGATTTCAATAACAATTGAACAAATTTCCCGTGAAAAATATACAGAATCTACTGAAAAATTGCTCGTAGATATTTAAACGAAATTTACGTTTGTTTCGACCAAGATATTGTTAATAACGATCATCAGACTACTGAAAAGCAAAGAATTTTGAGAAACATAGTGATCCTTACAACAATCTTACAGATTCGATACATGAACTGCAACAAAATAATAATACCATTTTTTGTGTGACGTACTTAATCCGAAACATGAAGATCAAATTATTATGCATGCTTTCCAGCTTATCAGTTTGAGTACAAAAAGTGTAAACAATGATTCCAACATCTTTATTATACTGAAGCTGTTTGATTCATCCACCTTAATGTACTATCATCACTTCCACGTGCCCACTTCAATTATAAACCCATAAAAGAATCACCAGCAATAAGAAATCTCCCCTACAACTTCATCAACGGTGCACTGAAAGCAACGTGTGGAACGTATGATATCGCCCTGATTTCCAACCACTTTGCCTGCTGTCGACCCCATGTTGATGTTGCGCCCAATTATTCCACCATTTGCAGTCAATATTTGTCGGATAGTGATTACACAAATTAATTGCATTGCCGGGCGGGAATGGACAATTCACTCCGCCCGGTTGGTCTCTGCCTTTCCTGGTGCACTACGCCCGTGTGAATAAAGCTGAAAAAGGATTGAGTGTGGACGGGATAGATTTGTGGGTGGTTTGGGTAGGTGTCGCTCTCGCATGCTGATAATCATTGTCGAAAATTACAGCACTGGCGTTCCCACCGTTGGCGTTGTCGTCGTCGTCGTCGCCGTTGTAGTCGACGACATCAGCGCCATCATCGTTGGTCGTGGAGGATTGGTAAAAGGTACCCAATTGTTGCTTCTGGGTAAGGCACCTAGCGGGTAAGGTCGTACCTAGTAGTTATGGCAATAACCACTTTCACACTTCATCTTTGCTCGAACAACCGAACGATGGGCACCCCAACAACCCCTCCTGTAAGCTATCGCCGGTTGCGATCACGCTAATGGTTCGATGGGCGTGTTGTTTCCCGTTGCTACTCGTCGATGATTTTACAGCCACAAGCATGGGATACGATACCGTATTTTGGCAAACTTATCTAGATCAGTGCTGGTACCTGACGAGTCGCGCTGCCGGTCCCGGTTTCCGGGTTTTGTACGCTAGGAAGCTATCGCAACGAAATGCTGGTCTTGTCCTGCCGTGCATTGGGACACAAAAACGGTTACACGGTTTTTCGTTTTCGTTCTTCCTCGAAGCAGGTGTTGCATGTTGCTCGGCAATAAAGAGATTAATTCGAGTTGATAATAAAATTATATATCTGTTAAAAATTAAAAGCGCGCTAGAGCAGACCGTGCGCTCTGCTCGTGACACTGAAGGCTTAGATACGAGAATGGAAAGGAGTGATTTTAAAACCACTTAAACGATAGGAAGGAACTTATTTTGTGCATTGAGTATGTATTGTGTTCGACTTGTATTGAACATGTTTTATCATATCGTCTGGCATAACGTGGGATAATTAATTAATGCTCAGCGTAATTGAGTCAATCACACAGTGAGTATTTAACTATTTTTCTTTGAATTGACAACAAAATGATACAGAAAGGCTATTTTTCCAAGCACTGGCGGCGCCATAGTTCTGGTAATGGTGGGACACCAGCATTTTTGGCGTAATTGGTTCATTTATAATTTGGCATTAGTAGTAAGAACTATGATTGGAGGCGTTAATCTGTCAGGCAGTTTCAAGTATTACGAAATTTTAGTGCATTTTATCGTCTGTAATTGAAGTCAGAACCGGGTTTTACTTTAGACCAGAATTCTCCAGATGTTCTCAAGAATTTCTTAGGAATTAACTTCTAGCATTGGTTCATGAATATCCTAAAAAAATCTTTTGAAAATACCACTGGGATTGTTAAAAAAAACTCGAGAAAACTGCCAGAACTCTTTCGAAAATTATTTCAGTAATTCTTTCAAATAGTTTCTCCAGAATTTCCAACAAGAAATCTGAACTGAATTTCCAAAGGAACTATTTAAGGTGTTTCCAATATTCCTAAACTTTTTCCAAGAATTTCTTTGTACATTCCTCCAAGACTTCTTTCGGAATTTCATTTATAGATTTTTCTCTGGAAATAACTTCGAAGATATATCCAGAAATTCCTTTTGAAATTCGAAGAAGAAATTCCGAATATTTTGAAAATTTCTTCGGAGAATTCTTTACGAAATCTTTTAGAAATTTCTTCAGAAATTATTTTAGACATTCCTTTATGAATTCTTTTAAAATTCCTTTGAAAATTTCTTCAGAGATACCTAAGGAAAATCCTTCGGATATTCCTCCAGGAATATCTACAGAAATTGTTTTAGGAATACCTACGAAAAGTCCTTCAGGAGAAATCCTTCAGAAATTTCTATAGCAACTTTTTTGAAAACTCCTTCAGGAATTCGGAAATTGATCTAGAATTGTCTTCGGGATATGTTTTAGGAAATCCACCTGAAATTCTTTCGAGAATTTATCCAGGAATTAATTCATGGAATAATTAAGAAAATACGTCAGAAATTGGCAAATGCTGGATAAAGCGTACCATTGGTACTTCGCGTACCTGAAGGAATAAAATAGACTCAATCTCGCGGTCCTTAGCCGTAGTAAAATCGGGTAACCAACGAAATAGGGTCGTATTTTGACAGGGAAGGGGGGGTTATGCTTCTCTCCGGAGGTGCAAATCTTACCGAGCGTCTGTTCTCCATGTCAGGGACGGCTGACCATAGCAACTTAATGTGCAAATTGATTACTTTGTACCCAACCATCCTAGAATAAAGTCGTATCTAAAGTACAACATTTTGGCGACGAGGAATTTTTTTCAAGAATTCAACGCTTTGGAGGAAGAGCTGCAGTTCTCAAGATGCCTGGATCCGGCGACTTTCAAGTAATCTACCAGCAAATCCTTCGGCAGAATAAAGCGATGGCGGAGCAAAACACTCGGCTGATGGAGATGATGGAACGTTTCGGCAATCAAGAAAACGTTTCCAATCGGTCGGCGGGCAGCCCGGGGTTCATCATCGAATCTCTGGCCTCCAACATCCGGGAGTTCGTCTACGATCCAGACAACGGGCTCGTTTTCGACCGGTGGTACCGGAAGTACGAAGACCTTTTCCTCAGGGACGGAGCGAAGTTGGACGATGCGGCGAAAGTGCGGAAGCTGTTGAGAAGCCTCAGCGTGACAGTGAACGACAAGTACGTCAACTTCGTGCTCCCAAAGCACCCCCGTGAGTACTCGTTCGATGAGACGGTGAAGAAGCTGACAGAGCTGTTCAGCGTCCGAATCTCCCTGTTCAGCAAGCGGTACCAGTGCTTCCAGCTAACGAAGCACGATGCGGACGACTTTCTAACGTACGCTGGGACGGTCAACCGATGCTGTGAAGACTTCGAGCTCAGCAAGATCACGGCGGACCAATTCAAGAGCCAGATTTTCATTTTTGTGGGCTCCGATCGTCGAAGGACGCAGACATCCGAACGTGACTCCTATCCAAGCTTGAGGCTAACGCGGCGGATGAATGCACTCTGGAATCACTCATCACGGAGTGTCAACGTCTGCAAAACCTCAAGCACGACACGGCCATGGTGGAACACAAGAAATCGGTGAGTACAATCTGCGCAGTCAAGCAGAACAAGCCTCCACCGATGACACCGAGTTCCAAAGAGAAGAAGAAGACGAAGTCCGAAGGTCCAAAAAAACCCTGCTGGCAGTGTGGCGGAATGACTACGTCCGGGACTGCACCTACACGAAGCACGTTTGTCGGGACTGCAAGCAAACCGGCCACAAAGAAGGGTATTGTGGCAGCTACACATCGAAGGCGGCACTCAAGAAGAAGAAGCACGTGAACGGAATTTTCTCCATCAACCAGGTCAGCTGCACTTCTAGACGGAAGTTCCTAACGGTGGATATCAACGGGTCTCAAGTCACTCTGCAGTTGGACACCGCGTCCGACATCACCATCGTTTCGAAGAAGCAGTGGAAGAAGAACCTGGGCTCGCCAACGCTGACTCCTACAACACGGACTGCCCGGACTGCGTCGGGTGACGCTTTTCATCAACTTGGTGAACTCCGATACCCAATCAAACTTGGAGGTGTCACCAAAACCGCAACTTTCTACGTGACCAACAACAGCATCAACCTGATCGGTCTGGACTGGATCGAGCTGTTCAAGCTGTGGGTTCAAGCACCCCGCTATCTGCAATCTGCAACCAGGTCCACGTTTCCGATGGTCAAGTCAATCAAATCCAAGTGTACAAAGCTGCGTATCCCGAAGTGTTCCAGAACGGCCTCGGACACTGCAAGAAGATGAAGGTCCGACTCTATCTCAAGCCCGATGCCAAACCCGTTTTCAAGCCGAAGCGCCCATTTCCTTTCACGTCCATGGAGAAGATCGATGCGGAGCTGGACCGACTTCAATCGCTGGGCATCATCACGCATGCCGATTTCTCGCAGTGGGCGGCTCCGATCGTCGTAGTAAAGAAGCCCGGAGGAAAAGTACGAATCTGTGCCGATTACTCAACTGGAACTGAACGCTGCCCTGGAGCCCAACCATTACCCGCTACCGGTCCCTGATGACATCTTTACCAAGCTCAATGGGTGCCGGTATTTCAGCGTCATCGACCTGAGTGACGCCTAACTTCAAGTGGAAGTTGACGACGACTCGAAGCAGCTGCTCACAATCAACACGCATCGAGGTCTCTTCCGCTTCAATCGGCTCGCACCAGGAGTAAAATCCGCTCCCGGGGCCTTCCAGCAGTTGATGAACAGCGTGGTTGCCGATCTCGAAGGAGTGGACACGTTTCTGGACGACATCTTCGTGGCCAGCAAAACCGAAGAGGAGCACAACAAGATGCTCAACACACTGTTTCAACGCCTTCAAGCCTACGGTTTCGTTCTGAGGGAAGAAAAGTGCAACATTCTGCAGCCGGAGGTAAATTATTTGGCGCACATCGTAGACGAGCACGGTCTCCGTCCAGACCCATCCAAGGTGGAAGCCATTGTCAAGATGCCACTGCCCAAAGATGTCACAACTCTACGCTCGTTCCTTGGTGCGGTGAATTTCTACGCGAAGTTTGTCCCGGAGATGCACCAATTGCGGCGGCCACTCAACGCGCTGCTGAAGAAGGATGCCAAATTCGTTTGGAACAGCGAGTGCCAGAAATCTTTCAGGCGCTTCAAGGAAGTACTCCAGTCGGATTTGCTTCTGACACACTACGATCCATCACTAGACATCATAGTTGCTGCTGACGCCTCGCAGGCCGGAATCGGTGCCTGCCTTCTACACATGTTCCCCGATGGCTCACTCAAAGCTGTTGCACACGCTTCCCGCTCACTCATCCCCGCGGAGGCAAATTACGGACAGATCGAGAAGGAAGGTCTTGCACTGGTGTTTGCCGTAACGATTCGGATTCGATCGGATGCTGCTCGGACGCAAGTTCACCCTCCAGACGGATCATCAGCCACTCCTGCGGATATTCGGACAGAAGAAGGGTATTCCGGTTCACACGGCCATCCGCCTTCAACGTTGGGCCCTGACGCTTCTGTGCTACAACTTCGACATCGAGTACGTGTCCACCACGCAGTTTGGATATGCCGACGTACTGTCCCGCCTCATCAACGGTTACGTCAAACCAGAGGAGGACTTCACCATCGCATCGATTCAACTGGAAGACGACATCGAGATTCCACTCCAGGAAGCCATCAGTTCGCTGCCAGTTACGCTCAAATCGGTGCGCGACGATTCTCTCCAGTGCCCGGCTCTCCAACAAGCGATCCAGTACAACCAGCGTGGATGGCCCTCCAAAATCGATGACATCGCTAACCCTGAAGTTCACCCTTTCTTCGCTCATCGAGACGCTCTATCGGTAGTGAAGGGGTGCGTCATGATGTCCAACCGTTTGGTGATTCCGGACAGTTTTCGGCAGCGGATTCTCAAGCAACTCCACCGAGGACATTCGGGAATGGATCGGATGAAAGCTATCGCACGTAGTCACGTGTACTGGCCGAGGATCGATGACCACATTGCTGATTTTTTGAAGAGATGTGAAAGCTGTGTCACACATTCAAAGACACCGTCTAAGGTTCCGCTACAGTCGTGGCCACTCGCTAAATCTCCCTGGGAGCATATCCACATCGACTTCGCCGGCCCAATCAACGGTCTGCACTTCCTCATAGTGGTGGACGCCTTCACCAAGTGGCCGGAAATTCGCATCGTTTGATAACCGACAACATCAGCAGTGACCGAGTTCCTCGACGAGCTGTTTGCCCGTTTTGGCGTTCCCAACGTCATAGTCTCCGACAATGGAACGCAGTTCACGTCGGAACAGTTCGCGGTTTTGTGCAGGAAGAACGGCATTCAACATTTCCGGACATCGCAGTATCACCCACAGTCCAATGGCCAGGCAAAGAGATTTGCGGACACCTTCAAGAGGTCGTTGCGCAAAACCAACAAGGGGGAAAGTATCTCGGAATCGCTCCAGACGTTCCTTCAGGTCTACCGAGCTACTCCCAGTCGTGTTCTGAATGGCAGAACTCCTTTGCAGCTGATGCTTGGTCGAAACATCAAGACGGTTCTCGATCTCCTGCATCACCAACAACCGAAGCCAGTGGTTCTCAATCAACGCCAAGACGAACAGTTCAACCGGAAGCATGGCGCAACTCCTCGTGGCTTCCGAAAAGGCGACATGGTCTACGCCAAGGTCTACCGCAGCAACACCAAGTGGCAGTGGGCATCCGGCGTAATCATCGAGGTCATCGGACGGGTCAACCGGGACGGCTACTGGACGATTGGCATGGACGGAAGAAGCTCATCAGATCGCACTCCAACCAGCTCAAGCATCGTTCCAGTGAAGCAACAACCGGCGCAGCAGATTCCACACCACTGGGTATCCTGGTGGACATGTTTGGAATTCAATCTCCTGGACCAGCAGTACAGTCCGCTCAACAAGGTCAAGCCGAGCAGGAACCACTTCCTGTTCCATCAACCTCCAACGCCCGATCCCAGGTCCAGCCACGAATCGAGGTGCAAGTAGTGCCAGCGGTTTCCAACCAAGAAGTCGAAGCAGGTTCCAGTCAATTCGATGATGTTCCCGAACGCGGTCGCATCCAGACCGACCAAACAGAACCGGAACATGAAGAAGATAACCAGCCACCTATAGATCCCGTTCCAGAACCACCATCGGTCCGGCCACAGAGAGTGATCCGAATGCCGTCCTGATTCGAGCCGTACCTGTTCTGGAAATAAGAAGGGAGGAATGTTAGCCACGAACATAGTAGTCAATGATTACCACCAGTTGCGACCCTAGCGACTAGTTCAGCCATAGCAACTTAATAGTCAATAAATGTGAAAATTGAATACTTTGTACCCAACCATCCTAGAATAAAGTCGTATCTAAAGTACAACACTATTGGAAACTCGGTTCGTGGAACTGCAAATCTCTCAACTTCATCGGGAGCACACGGATACTCGCCGATGTGCTCAAGGACCGTGGATTCGGAATCGTAGCGCTGCAGGAGGTTTGTTGGAAGGGATCAATGGTGCGAACGTTTAGAGGTAATCATACCATCTATCAGAGCTGCGGCATCACACACGAGCTGGGAACAGCTTTCATAGTGATGGGCGATATGCAAAGGCGCGTGATCAAGTGGTGTCCGATCAATGAAAGAATGTGCAGGTTGAGGATCAAAGGCCGGTTCTTCAACTTCAGCATAATCAACGTCCATAGCCCACACTCCGAAAGCACTGATGATGATAAGGACGCATTCTACGCGCAGCTGGAACGTGAGTACGACAGCTGCCCAAACCACGACGTCAAAATCATCATAGGAGATTTGAACGCTCAGGTTGGCCAGAAGGAGGAGTTAAGACAGACTATTGGGTAGTTCAGCGCTCACCGACTAAGAGGGTGAGCTCGATGGGGCCTCTCTTGAATACGGCTGTAATACAGTAAAAGTAGCCACTAACGATGCAGCGGAGAACAACGTCGAGTATATGGGACGAAGTCGACGGATCGATTGGTTTGAGGAAGAGTGCAGACAGGTTCTGGAGGAGAAGGACGTAGCGCGGGCGGTCGCACTGCTGTAAGGTATCCGGCAGAACGTGGAACGTTATAGACGGAAGCGGAGACAGCAGACCCGCATTTTCCAGGAGAAGAAACGCCGCCAGAAAGAAGCGGAGTGCGAGGAGATGGAACAGCTGTGCCATTCTCAAGAAATACGCAAGTTCTATCAGAAGCTCAACGCATCCCGCAAAGGCTTCATGCCGCGAGCCGAAATGTGCCGGGATAAGGATGGGAGAATCTTGACGGACGAACGTGTGGTGATCGAAAGGTGGAATCAGTACTACGAGAAACATTTGAATGGTGCTTAGAGTACAGGCAGTGAAAGTCAAGGCAGCGGAGGAAATGACTAAATGGAAATGAAAGCCAACAAGCTCTCACCGTGTGGGAAGTTAAGGATGCCATCCAACAGCTAAAGACCAATAAAACAGCTGGTAAGCTGCCTGCACAAACTGATAGTCATAATCTGGGAAACTGAACAGCTAACGGAAGAGTGGAAGAAAGGGGTTATATGCCCCATCTACAAGAAAGGCGTTAAGCTGAAGTGTGAGAACTTTTGAGCGATCACCATCCTTAAAGCCGCCTACAAAGTGATATCCCAGATAATCTTCCGACGTCTGTCACCATTAGTGAGTTAGTTCGTGGGAAGTTATCAAGCCGGCTTCGTTGACGGCCGCTCGACAGCGGACCAGATATTTACTGTGCGGCAAATACTTCAAAACTGCCGTAAATACCGTCAACTGGGGGGGAGATGATCATTTTTAAAACAAAACATGCGATAACAATGTGTGTTTACATTTTAAATCGAAACAAATATTGATAAAACATGTACTGCTATACGTTGCAATAATCAACAACTTTAGTTTTCTGAAATGCGTTCGCATTTATAAAAATAAATTAAATCATCACACATTTTTTGAATAATTTGGTTTGGGGTGAAGTTGATCAATACAGCTCTACTAAAACCATTATGACCTAGTAGTCAAAATACACTAGGTTATTTGTATGAATGTTGAATTTACTACGTAAAGAAGTCTAAGAAGTCAATATTTGAAACGAAAATAGCGTCATTTATGACTATCTCTCTCTTTCTTCCACAAAATACATTTTCATGATTATAATCGAAAAACTCGGATTTCTACCTAGCGGTAATATTTTTTGAACGGAGCATATTGTTGACTACCGTTTCAGAAAAAAAATTGGCACTTTTGACTGATACATCAATTGATCATCTTCACCTCAATGATCATCTTCCCCCCAGTTGACGGTACCAGATCCCAACGCACCATCTGTTCATTGATTTCAAGGCGGCATACGACAGTGCACGTGGTGTGCAAAACTGTGTGAAGATTTTGGGCGAAGGTGATGGACTTTCGTGCCTGTTGTTCAACATTGCGCCATAGGTTCAGTCAATTTGTTTGTTTCGCGGATGACATGGACATTGTCGGCCGAACATTTGCAAAGGTGACCGAACTGTACACCCGCCTGAAACGTGAAGCAACAAAAGTTGGACTGGTGGTGAATGCATCGAAGACATAGTACATGCTTGTGAGTGGAACTGAGCGCGACAGGGCCCGCCTTGGAAGCAGTGTTACGATAGACGGGGATACCTTCGAAGTGCTTAAGGAATTCGTCTACTTTGGATCCTTGCTAATGGCTGATAACAATGTTGGTCGTGAAATACGATGGCGCATCATATGCGGAAGTCGGGCCTACTACGGGCTCCAGAAGAAATGGCGGTCAAAAAAAAAATCACCGCACCAAATGTGTCATGTACAAGACGTTAATAAGACCGGTAGTCCTCTACGGACATGAAACATGGACAATGCTCGAGGAGGACTTGCAAGCACTCGGAGTATTCGAGAGACGGGTGCTTAGGACCATCTTTGGCGGTGTACAAGAAGACGGTGTGTGGCGGCGAAGAATGAACCATGAGCTCGCCCAGCTCTACGGCGAACCCAGTATCCAGAAGGTAGCTAAAGCCGGTAGGGTACGATGGGCAGGGCATGTTGCAAGAATGCCGGACAGCAACCCTGCAAAGATGGTGTTCGCTTCCGATCCGGCAGGTACGAGACGACGTGGAGCGCAGCGAGCGAGATGGGCAGACCAGGTGCAGAACGACTTGGCGAGCGTGGGGCGTATTCGAGGATGGAGAGATGCGGCCTCGAACCGTGTATTGTGGCGTCAAATTGTTGATTCAGTGTTATCTGTATAGATGTAGACTAAATAAATGAAATGAATGTATATGAATTATTTGAGTGGGTAATCTAAGGAACGATGTTGATCAAGCTATTTAATTTTAATCGTAATTTTCGTTTAAATATTCGGGAATTTTTTTTATGAAAAGTCAGTAGTTACATATACTTAATGATTTCTGAATGGCAAATTTTCAACTGTGCTACCAAATGTATACATTTTGCACCGTTCAAAGTTGAATTAACAAGTTCCGGTGGTCAATTGACCTGAATCCAAATATTATCTTGGTATGCATCAAAGGAAAGAACAACACATTTTGTTAAATTATCTATATAATTCTGTACAGGATCATTACAAAATGTATACAAAAATTGGGCCATACAGAATTGCTAGATTTTTCTATGTACAAGAATGTTGGCCTATATTTTTAATGATTTTCTTCGAAATGTATAAATATTAATTTATCAAATATTCGTTGAATGAAATAATATTAGATAAATAAAATGATAATGCAATTGAAATATGAAGCAATTTGTAATGTTGCAAGAAGCAAATCTACTGAACAGAGAGATACGAAAATAAAAATAAATGAGATGGAAAGTAATCACTCACGAACTCGTGAGGATGCGAACGCAGCGTTTTGTCGATGATGGTTTTATTTAACTCTAGCGAGTTTGAGTAGTTCTGGCAAACCTACCCACGAAGCATGTAATTCACATGATTCATTCTGCTTCATACATTAATACAATAATGTTCAATTATGCAATTATAGTTAAGAAAATACGAATGTACGAAAAGAGAAGTATTTTTTTCAAATTTTCTATCGAGTGACTTCTATCCCATTTGAACGATTGATTTTGACTTTTAGTAACAAGTTTAATTTGATGAGGATTTTTTTATTACTTTTGCTAGATATAATTTTTGGCTTTCTCTTTTGGCTTACATTTGTTTAATACTTTTCTTTATCTCATTTTTTTTAAATTTATTATTCATTTGTTCGAATAGTGTTAATTAATGTTTGAATATTTGACCAGAGTTCGCGAATAAAAAATCCCAATTTTTGCTCAAGTTTTGGTGTATAAAATTCAATTGATCACATATCGTATCGTATATAATTGTTGTGCTTACTATTGAAAGTCTTAATATGCATTTAATAATTTTTGCTGTGCTAAGATTTTGTTGATAGTCATTATCCAAATTATGTAAATAAGTCACATAAACTGTTTGACAAAACAAGGTATAACTTTCTTGAGTTTTCATGGAATTCATAAGAAAATTATTTTGAGCTTTTTAGTGGAATGTTTTCACCTGTCATAAGACGAGTTTATACAATCCCATTGAATTCCACCACTTAATTGTATCTTGACAGATACGTATTTCGACCTCAACAGTAAGGCCGTCTTCAGTGTCTCGTAGTCGAGTCAAGTACGAGACACTGAAGACGGCCTTACTGTTGAAGTCGAAATACGTATCTGTCAAGATAAAATTAAGTGGTGGAATTCAATGGGATTGTATAAACTCGTCTTATGACAGATGGAATTCATGTTTTCTGATTTTCAAATAAACACCTTTATTGAATAAATTCATAAAGGGGAACTGCTCCTTGAATTCATACCATGTACCCAAATCAATACCATTCGAAAACAAAGAATCGGTGCGCAAATTGTTTTATTTCTCATTTTTGTGATTTGCTGCTGATTACAACAAAACACGATACAAATTGAGCCTAAATTGCCTGTTTCGCGAATGTTATTGATATAGGAGCATGTTATTATTAATGGAACAGATACCCTATACCTAATCACAAACATTCTGAATAATAATTATTATTAATATTTGTACCTCGTGGACGGTCATAATGCAAAGAGCATACGAGCATGTGTGTACCAAAAAAAAACAAGGGCGGACAGACAGGCAGGATGAAAACGTCAGAGAGGCAATCTACACATCTTGTTAGATTCTTCATTCTCACTGTATCGCTGTGGTGTATATGGCGTATATGATGTAAATATCAGAGAGGAGAGAAGCTTTCTCTGGTGAATTCAGGTAAAAAAATTCCACGGAGCTCGTTCACGTTCGAATGCCAAAAGCATTCTGAAAATCTGTTCACCGTGAACGACAGAGACAATGCGCAAGCATTTCAGAAGCATATCAAATGATTCAGCAGTAGCCTAATAGGCAAAACAGAAAAAGTATGCCCAAGCATTTATAACTAATATAGCTAAGACCTTGAATAAACAAATGAATCAATAAATGAATAAATAACTTGAAATTAATGGGTTGATAAATTAAAAAATTAACAATCGATTAAATTACAAAATTATTGATTTAAAAAACTAATAAATGGATACATTTTTAGATTAATAAATTCAGAAATGAATAAATTAATGAATTATTGAATCAATAAAAAATAATAAATAAAAAAATAAATAGTAAAATTATAAATAAATATTTCATAATAAATAAGTTTATAAACTTATATTAATGAATTATAAAATTAGCAAATTGATAAATAAACAAATTAATAAATTCATAAATCAATGAAATAATAAATTAATAAATTGATGAATAAAAAAATGATGAATTAATCAATTAATAATTAAAAAAATACTAAACTGCCGAAGCAAGCATAACTGTCCAATATTTACAAGATTTGCTGTCTATATGGGAAAGTTATGCTTTTATGAGCAGTAAATTAATAAATTAAAAAAAAAAAAAAACTAATAAATCAAAAATCTAATATATCAACAACAAAAAGTAATAATAATAAATATTCAAAATAATTTTGAAACCTAGTAAATCAGCTCCTCAATAAATAAGCAAATGTTCAAATTATAATTAATGAACAATAATGATGGTGTTGTAAAAAATACACGAAAAATAAATAAAATGATGTTTTTCCTTCATTGCACACAAGGTTTCAAAAGAGAAAAAAAACTTTCTTTACGGACAACTTACAGAAGAGATGAAGCGCTTATTCAAAAGGGAATTTTCCAAAGAATTTAAGAATCATGGACGTGGAATACTTCTGTATGTAGTTATGAGGCTCGTTTTGCCCCAATGTCCCATACATCACGAGTTTACATATTTTTGTCATTTTGTCTTTAGGACATTGCTCTTAATTGTGTTTATCTCTTCACTGTGGATCGACAGAAGGGCACTACATATATTTTGCTGGTAAAAGTTGAAAATTTAAGGGATTTTGTTGTTTAATAAGCGTCAATATGCATTTTATTTGAATTTTTCGGCCGCGTCGTTTTGAAATCGTCGCAAAGCAAATTGTCGCCGAAATCGTCGCCAGCAAACATGGCCATAAGATCTGTTAGATCAACTGTGAACAAAATTGTTTGAATTCAATAATCAGATTATTTCCAAAAATTGAGTACTTTTTTTGCATGTTTTAATGATTTGGCTTTGCATGATTTAAATTAAAGATATTTGCGACGATTTTAAAGGTGCAAAAAAGTGATCGATGCGTTTTGTTACCAGCGAAACTGACAATACTATTAATTCAAATGATGTTTGCCAATGATATAATAAAAATAACGAATAATCATATATTTCATTGAATGTATTGAATTATAGGGGACTTCGGGGTCATACAAGTCTAAATGATCATTAAATATATTTTTTCACAAAATAGGATAACTTTTTTCACGGACGACTCACAGAGGGGAAAGAGGGCTTATTCAAAAGGAAATTTTCAAAGAAATTCGGTGAGTGATTTTTTATAGACGCGGGATACTACTGTATGTAGTTATTGAGCTCGTTTTACTTCAATGTCCCATAAATCAAAATTTTTCATTTTTTCGTCCTTTTATCTTAAAATATTGTACTAAAATTGTATTTTCCTCTTCATCGTGGATCCTCAAAAAGTACTATGCATATTTTGTTGGTAAAAGTTGGAAATTAAAGTGATTTTGGGGTAAAATAATCATCAAAGCGCATTTTTGAGAATGTATTTGTTTGACCTCAAAAACCCCTTGGAATCAATTTTTCAATGCAATATACGAACATTTGTTATTTACATAGTATAATTGACAAATTATCATTGAATTAATATTACTCCATCATTTTTAAACTCACAATTACTGAGCTATATAATTTCATAGTGGAATTTGGGCGAAAAGCCATAAGAAAAGAATATTTCCGATCTCATCCTATCTATTGTCACATCGACTCTCAAATAATATGATAACTCTTGTCTAGTTGTGCAATCGGGTACGGTTTGGAAATGTTCGGCATCGGCTCTATTCAAAAGTTTTTAAAAATCGTGTTTTATCCAATAAATCACAAAACAAAAAGCGAAATGATTTACTTCATTAGTTATTGTTTCACAAACATTCATATTTTATAACATATTAATCTGTATAACATTTTTGGACAATTATATCAACAATTATTTGTAAATATTATTCATTTTTACAGAATACATGAAAGTTCGCAAAAATGCCTATTTGACCCCTAAATCCCTTAGATTTCTAACTTTTACCATATTTAGTGCCCCTCTATGGATCCACAGTGAAGAGATGAACACAATTTTAGAGCAATTTCCTAAAGATAAAATGACTAAAAATATGAAAATCGTGATATATGGAACATTGGGGCAAAACATGCTCAATATCTACATACAGTAGTGTTCCACATCCAATGAAACAGCACTCACTGAATTTTCTTGAGTGGCAAGTAAAATGGATACACTATACACTGGAAGGGAGCCGATAATGTTTCCAACCCGCAAACATTCTAGGCCGGACCGAGAATCGAACTCGCCATTTGGGTTGGGAATCCTACGCCTTTGCAATGGTTTTTAGTTAGCCTTGTCAGCAAAGGCGGAGTATTCTCGATTTTTGTTGCGGCCTTAAAGATTTTTTTTGGATTTTCGAGCATTCCCAACTCACTGGGCATAGCGTATCTTTGTACTTGCCACATAAGACACATATCCATGCAATTGACGGGCACAGAAATAGAAACATCAAATAATAACTGTGGAAATGTTTTTGGAACATTGAGTAAAGAAGCAGGCCAAGATTCAGTGGTAATATAGAGCCATTGAAGAGGAACTAGAAGAAGAAAAATAATGAATTTATTTTTTATGAATGAAGTAATCTATCTATCTATGAAAATATACATTTTTTGTTTGAATATACGAATGATTAAAGTATTAAAATAAAAAAAAATATTTAAAAAAATATTACCAAATCATAAAAAAAACACAATTCATTTATGAGAAACTACTGAGTTAGTTTCCTTCCGACCAAACCGATACAAGTATTAAAATGGGCGACAGCGACACACAAAGCAGGAACCCACCCGAAACCGATTCAACGAGAACAGTAAACACTCGCGGTCGATGTGAACTCCCAATCAAAATCAATCTCTTCTCCTTGTATTTTTGAATTCACCACAGCTCCACGTTCATGTTCACCGTCGCGTTTACACTTGCGGGGAGTTCACCGCAGATACGATTTCACGATGATTTCACAGGCATGACCGTGGAATGCTCATAAATCTGATATTATTGATGTTTTTCATGTTTTTATGCATCTCACTACTAAATGCAGCATCTGCCTTTCATTTGAACATGATTCCCTCACGATTTGAGTATGTATCAAGAAGTTATTATCGAAAAACAGTTTGTTCACGTTCACGTTCACGGGAGGTGTAAAATGCGCTTAACTTTCACTGCCTAATGAATTGGCAATGAGCTCTCAGAAGCCCTAGCTCACGATCGTGGGATTCTTCTTCAGCTCGAACAGCAACTCCCCATTCTGGGTACGCCTACTTTTCACCACTTTCTCACCCAAGTTCTTGAGCTCCAGGTCCTCTCTCACCTTCCTCAGGATCGCTACGTACGATGTTTTATCGCTCGCTTCGACGATCAGTGCGTCACCCTTGACTCTTGGACAGGGTGAGCGACGTTTTTCTTTTTTCTTCTGTTCCTTAATCTTTTTCACATTCTCCTTTTACTTTTCATCATCTCCCACTTGCTTTCCAAGGTCTGCCAGTCACTATCCTTGACGCGTTCCTTCAGCACGCTGGCAAAGTTTTGCACGTTCCGCTGATTTTTCGTGATTTCCTACGCTCTTTTACGTGCGCGTAATTCGCGGGTTCTTTGGTATCTGCAACTGTTGCATGCTCCGCTGCCTCTTCCAGCGCTTTTCCAGCACGTTGCGATCATCACGGGAGATCTCTGAAGCTTCTCACTTCTTGCGAAAACATTCGCCTCGCCATCTCCTTCGTTGTTTGTAGAATTTGTTTCCATGTTAAAAGACCCCCCCCACCTCCCTTCCGGGACATTACCTCTACCTTTTGTAGATAGTCGCCTATTGTGATCTCATGGGTGCCTACTACCCATCGGTATAGGTGACAGGTTTTGAGCGTGTTACCGAATGAGGTAACAATATAGTCAACTAGTGATTCCATCCTATAAAAAAACAGCTAACACACCCCTGGACATTTTCCACAACCGGTGAAATTAAATCGGGCAATTCACATTTTTTGGAGCGAAAAAGCAACAACCCGGGAACTGAACGAAAGGGGCAGCGAAGAAAGACGGAAAAAAGGGTTAATCAAGGAGTCAGTCGCAGACAGTTGAAGCGTACAGTTCTAAAAGTATTCGTATCCAACCTTCGCTCCGTGGTGAAACGTGCTTGCGAACCCGTCGGACCACAACCAAGCCAATACAACGTCTGCAAGTCCAACATCCGCTCCGGGAAATGGGCCAGCGAACCCGTTGGACGCCTAGCCAGCCACCAAAACGTCTGCGTGTCCAACCTCCCCTTCGAGGAATGGGCTATCGAACCCGTCGGACGCAATCAAGCATCATGTAAATCGTCAAGCCATCCAAGCCACGAAAATCTTTGAGTCCAAACCCCACTTCCAGGAACGGGCCAACGAACCCGTCGAAAGAACCCAGTAACGGGTATACGAACCCATCGGAAGCCTTCGGCAACCAAGCAGGTATCGTGCCGACCCTGAAAAATTGAGAGCAAAGAGAGCTAGTCAGGGAGACGTAAGGAAGCCTACTCCGCAGGCGTACGGACGTCAAAGGAGATTGTTACAAGCGTTACGGGAGACCTGCCAGGTTGTTTACCCGGACATAGACAGCCAAACTGCTACCCTGCTTGCCATTTCAAAAAGATGTTTTTTTTTTCAAAAATGGTAGCAATGCAAATCAATGCAAACACATGAAAAATGAGAAAACTCCCCTAAAGAGCTCTTTTGACCTTTCTAATGTGATTTTCTCAATATATTTCATAATGCACGAGAAAGGCATTATCACTGCTAGGTGGATTAATCTGTTTATTTTATAATTTTTGTGTGAAAATTGTTTACTTGAAATTGACCCCGCTGGTGTCAATTCATTTCAAACCCACCACTATTTTGATTTTTTTTCGCTTCTGAAAACTTACAGCTGCACCATGGTGAATGATAAACGGAAATGCAATTGAAAACACATATTTTTCTGGAGCACACACTTTTCTAAAGAATCATAAACACTTGCCACTGAAATTGATTCTACACATATTTTCCTTCTTTCTACGTACGGTTGTCTACTTACAGGCGCCCTCCAGTCGGATCAATTGTCGACTCTGGCGGGAAATTGTAAGCTATCAACCTCCATTAGAAGACCACTTCGAGCAGTTGGAATCCCTATAGTACGTATACATAAATATACAAGAAAAAGTTGAGAAAACAAGATTACAAAAGAAGCGTCCAGCATGACGTTTATTGAACGATTTTGTCGCTCATCAGCTTGTCTGGAACGATACTGGCAAGAATGTTCTCACTGCAACGGTTTCTGTAAAATATCACGTGCTTCATGTGATCTACTGGATAGCACAGATATGGCGCTTGAGACGTGACCAACAGATAGCGATGGCGCTGTAAGATAGGGGTCGTACACTTATTACGTAAGCAATTTTTCTGGGTTTTTCGACCCCCCCTCCTCCCATGTAAGATTTGTTTCATACAAACGATTTTTTATTTATATGGAGCGTAAGATATTCACCGACCCCCCCTCCCCCTATAAGTGCTTACGTAATATGTGTACGGCCCCATATAAGGGTAGATTCGCTAATTTGGTAGTAATGTGAATTTTTTCAAGCCATTTTATTCATCCATCAAACCCCCCACTGATGCAAAACGTAGATTTTCCGGCGCAGTCATAGACGGACGTCTGTAAACGAACCTTTTTAATCAATTTCTCTGTGCACTTGATTACACTGAAAATCCGTAGTAGGTCAACAGCCACTAGTCATCATCATTGACTCTTGTCCCACAAACCTTC
The DNA here is from genome assembly GCF_024139115.2 of Armigeres subalbatus. Lineage (NCBI taxonomy): Eukaryota > Metazoa > Arthropoda > Insecta > Diptera > Culicidae > Armigeres > Armigeres subalbatus. The sequence continues at coordinate 183,870,752 of NC_085139.1, read as the reverse complement.
TCTCATCTTCTTCACAGGTGAATCGCGAAGTGGAATCAAAATGATTAGTTGTTGCCAGTTCTGTTGCAGTCTGTTGACTGTACCCCTCACCGTGTATCGGTAAGAGAAACTACTCTGCAGTTCGACCCCCTGCCAAGTAAATAGAATTAGAGCGGGGGTCAGTAGTCTCAATTCGCACCCTTTCCAAACGAGCAATCAATGCATCCACCAGAGCCCTAATTATTGGCGGAGTGCAGCAATTGAGTTTAGAAATTAACACCGGCACTAGGCGACAACTCATGCGACCCCATCATATGGGGTTGCGCTAACCATTAATTAGGAGGCACGAGTTTTATTTCCCTTTTGGTGCGGTGAAGCCACCAGCCCGTGAACCACATGGTGACAGAATTACGGGACACTAAAGAGCCAGTCTGCACACTGCAGTAGTAGCTGTCCGTGAACTGAGCTGCAAATCAATGCTTCGTTAGATTAAATTGCTTAATTTATACAATTCAGATTTACGGTGTTTCCTTAGTAGTGTAATTTATATCACTTTTTTAATAGTACGTCACTGATAATTTATTTATGCTGTGCGCGTGGATAGAAGAGACCTTGCATGCAATTACATTACTTTGATATGCGTAGATGACCCATATGATGGTTCGAACGTTAAGTGGCTTATACTAATGACACACTGGTGGTATAAGTACCGTGATACAAAAATCTTGAAATGAGTGCCAGACCTATTATTGTCTTCATCAAAAATAGTCTTGGAATTATTTTACCATGGTACAAATACCACTGGTGTGTCCTTAGCATTAGATGAGACAATTCGTAGCTATTATCTGTGAAAGGGTTCAATGAGTAAGCAATGTCCCAATTGGGTGATAAAATAACAATGCTAGGAAAAATCCATTCATTGTAGCTCCAAATCAGTTTGATTTGTTGGATAGAAAGAGAGTAAACGTTTGCTCGTTCAAGCCCCTCCATTCGTTACTCACAATACCTGCTGCCAGGATCAATCGTGATGTAATCCTGAACAATCAACCATGATGTGGAGGTGGCAAACCTGGCGCATGCTGCATATTGGCTCGCAACCAGATTGATTATGCCCTATTAATTATTGAATGTGATCTGGAAATCCTGTTGGGTGTCAAGCCGTGCCCACCATTGCGCTCCCACTGACTGGTTGATTCCGATAGTGGGCAACATTCGCCTGCTGTAAAATAATAATTTCATCCATTCGTATCGACCATTCTTTCGAATTGGGAAAACAAATTGGTTTGGGATGGGGTGGACCGGTGAAAGGCGCAAAGGTGCATTGGTTGGGAATAAATTATCCTCTTTTTGCACAGTCAATGCCGAGTCAACCGCAAACCTACAAGCGGCATAGTGAGTTTGGTGGTTTATTACATGATCAGTTCGGATAATTTGTAATTTACTGCGGTTTTGGTGTAAAACGCCGATGATGATTTATGTAGTTGATGCCCTTGCGAACTGATTAGTATGACTTATCAAGCGTGACGAGTGTTGGGAAATTATAGTTGATCTGTTATAAATCATTGTGTTGACATTGCGGTCATACAAAAATTCAAAATAATTGTTTGAAAAAGATGAATCAAAAGCAATCTGTTCCTATTTGAAAAACCCAGAATGTCTGAAATGGAAATAGCGTTAATGACTGTTTAGGGAACACTCTCTATTCCAGTTCCCAATGTTTTTTATGTGCATGCAAACAGCGTTCAACATTTTGCAAGCCAATTTGGATTATGACACCCGGATATGATTTGGGGAAGCCTCAAAGGCTTCAAAATCGGTAATTTTCAAAATATCGTAAGAGATTCAGCATTTTGCAAGACAAGTTGGATTGTGACATTCAAATATGATTCTGGGGATATTGGCCACCCAAAGGACAGTCCCAAAGCCCTTGGAGGAAACCCCAAAGCACTATGGGGGATCCCCATACAAGCGAGCGGTCAAAAATAAAATTGGACTTTTAAAGTGATTTTCCACTTAGTTTTAGCTGTGTATGGTCGAAATAGCATGAATATACAATTTCCAACCCCCCCCCCTTTGGGGATCGTCTATGAATTACGTAATTATTTTTTTCATAGGTTCGATTAACGTGACAAAGCAAACCTATTTGGGAAGTTGAAATTTCAAATGCGTTTTCTTAAGGAGAAGGAAGGGGCTGTACAAAACTAAGTTCAGCAATTTATGGACATTATGGCGGCGATCATGTTAAATGACATTAATTTCATGACATTCCGTGATATTTTTTGTTCTCACTCTCATGCCTCACAATTTGTATTTAGAACAATTTGTTTGACAAAGTACTAGGATCTGAAGGATCATAAAGCATTAAATGTTAATCAAATAATCAGAATTGAAAATAACTTTTGAAAAAGGGTATTAGCAAATTAGAAATCGCAATCCCATGACATTTTTACGTGTACAAGTTATTCAAAAAATGAGATTAATATATTCTCAAAACATGTGGACATTCATTGTGGAATGTAAGAATGCTCCATTCTTCCGAAAAGCAAAATTCTTTTAATTTAAATAACAACACTATTTGAATTACTTTTGATTTGTTTTCATGATTTCTACAAGTTATATACAGCATCATTCTTTTTCTGTGTCAAGGTTTAAGTCTTCAATGATATTTTCTTCAATTCCATCAACGATGGAAGATGAGATAAATTCATCTAAAGTATTAGAAGATAAAGAACTTTTGAAAATCTTCAAATATTACAAAATTACGCATGGCATAAGAATAACTAAGTGAAAAATTTTTTCCAACGTCTCCTCGTTATCCAAATCGAGCTTAAAATGGATCTGATTCATGTAAGGCACGAAGGAAAATGTCAACATTTGCCTCTCTTGATCATTTTCTTGCATTATGAGTTCTAAATTTCTTCAACTGTTTATATTGACTTTCCGCTGGTTGTTCAGCCAGTGAACCTCAAAGTGTAGATGAGTGAATAAATATTTCCCTACCATTAGCCAGACATTCATGAACACTAGCAGGAATTTCATACGCTCCGTTCTAACTAAGATATTGTTCGTCTTTACTTTTGCAATAAACATGTCAGAATTATTGATTCCAGGAGATTTATAAATATTTACATATTATGAAATCTCATATTTAGTTCTCCATCAGTAGCTAATGAATAGCTCAGAAAATTAGGTTTAGAGAATGACTCAAACCACTCAAGCCCCAAACGCATTTCAGCGGAATGGCGACGGAAACAGTAAAATTTGACAGGAAATATATGAGCGAACTGTTAAATCCTTCCGTTACCGTTGTGCTGCATTGCATTAGGGGTTTTATTCATTTACTCCTTTGAAAAGTTAATTAAATGAGCTCAAATGGTTATAAATAAAGTCGAAGTTATTACCAATAAATGTATTTTGACCATACCCTTTGAGCGCATAGTTCAGTCTGACCCATTTTCAATAGGAAACGATGGGACTAGATTTCCCGTCGAATGAAACTTGTTGCGAGAAAATCGGACACAAATAAGTGTCTAAATGGCGATTGCGTTCTTTTGCGCACATACATACAGACGCGCATGCACACACATACAGACATCACCTCAATTCTTCGCGCTGAGTTAGTTGATATATACCACTAGGGGTCTCCGGGCCTTCTATCAAACATTCGTTTTTGGAATGAGCATTAACCTTGGAGTACGAGAGAGGCAAAACACGGTAAAAAAAAACAAATGAAAAAAAAAATCAGAGTGACTTAACTCTGTTAATTGCAAATACTGGCAAGAAATTCTTTCGGGACATTTTAGTCGAAGCTTTGTCCTTGATGTGTATCATAAAAGAACCCGGGGATTCCTGAGGAAAAAAAAGTTCTTCACTATCAAAGTTGAAAATAGCGTCGTTTTTGGAAAAAATATTGCTTCCGCATTTTTTTCAATTTTTTTTCACAGTGTAACCATTAGTTTTTGCACACCATTTAAAAGCTTATACAATAACCTTTGTATTGATGTATTAACATTGATGAAAAAACATTTAAAACATATTTCAATAAATAGTTGAAAATAAAATATTTTTTCAGAAAATTTGCTAACTTTTTTACCCATTTCTGACTTTGCCACCTTATATCTTTGGAACTAGTGCACCTAGAGACTTCAAATTCAGAATTTCTCTTAATTAGAGTATTGACAATGGAGAGAAAATATTTTAAAATAATTCGGAAGACATGACATTTTCGATTAATGACCGCCCGAAATCCTATAGTGAAAGGCATCAAGATCGGATGCCCTATTTCTCCGTGCATTACAAAATGTTGAAGTTTGATACCCATATTGTCACAGGTTGTGGTATTTTGGAAATAGGTGATGTTGATGCTTTCTAAGGCTTTTTCATGGGCCGAGGTGGCCAAAACCATTATAGGATGTCATAGTTCCACTTGCTTTGCAACATGCCACACTGTTGAAAATTCGTGAAAAACGTGATCAAAATTGTTTTGACCTCGAAAACGTCATTTTTTTGCTATGGTGTCTTCAGGACAAAAAATCTGTAAAATTTTACCTTTCTTATGGAAGTGTCACATTGGTGATTGATCCCCCTACAAATAAAAACCAAAATTGACTATTCTTATTATTTTATTTAAAAAAATTGTTATTCGCTCAAGTTGCAGATAAATTCTTTAGAAAAACTTTGCGGAAGACATGATATGTCTATCTCTTTGTTTGAATGGATTTCAGTGGAGTTTTTTTTATGGAAACCCCTTAAAAACCAGTTTTTCAGATATATTTCTACAATTTTCAAAAGAGTTGTGCGTCATGAAAAAATACACAATTTCATTAAAAACGTTTATTTTTATCTTCTAAAATGACTGAGTAATTGAGGAATTGACTTTAAAAAATGCATGACTTTGACATTGCATATCTTCCTACGCGCACGTTTGCGCAGTCTGAGATTTTCACACATAAAACTATGAAACTCTATACAATCCACATGAAACTATCTTTCCGTCGCTTTCCGTTGCATTCGAAAAAAATAAGATTGAATGAAAAACTTTTCCACTCGGATATTATTGTTTTCACAATCTGGCAACACTGCTCACGATCACGTTAATTCAACAAGCCGTTTCGTCAGACTGAAGCATCACTTACCTTGTCCATTAAGGAGTAAATCAAATGTACCAAATTTGCAATAAACATTGGAACGAATCAAATTTGTTTTTCCGAATTGTGAACTTGAACAAAATAACACGATTGTGGATAATAATTATTATAGTTTTTTTTTTGTTACCTTCAAATCGGTTACCATCAATGATTGTCAATGTCACTCAATTCGCTTTCTTCACCATCATCGTCATCTGATTTGACCAAAAGTCGCTTCGCGTCGTCGGACAAAAGATGTTCAGGTTTCTTTGGAAATCCTCTGATAGCCGTAATCAACGGATCTGATGATTCCAGCAATCGGTGCAAAAGATCGGTGTTGGTTTCGGTTCTCGAGAATTTCCTGGTATGATCCTTTCTGTATTTCCGGATGTCCTTGTTTCGCGACTCTTGTGCTTCTTCCGTCAATTGTCCAGTAGGAACAAGGAACGATGAAATCACCTTACCGCCATGAACAAGAATTTTATGAACCGATGCGGGCATCTGGTACCACCCATACAAATCAACGAATTGTTGGGCGGTGCAAAATGCATACTCCCCAAATTTCTCGCTGTCGATTTCACATCCTGTACAAAAACAACAAAGCAGTTTAATAAAAAACGAAACACTCGGAAAATTAATAATATCAGAAGCTAAGGTTTCCAGGATAATTTTGCAGCGGTAGATAGCCTTGGCATCGATTCCTGTAATCCTCGCTGAATGCTCCCACTTACGAAAAAAATACGAGCAGTGTTCCCATCGTTGCTATTGCCGCTTCCTCCTGATCGGGGCTTGTCAACAATCAGACCCATTTCCTTCTTGAATTTTCGCTGTATGTAGCATTTCCTTCTCATCACCGATTGCTTGTGCTCTGGTGTTCTTGCTTGCCATTGTCTTATTTCAAGCCGATATGATAGGTGCAGGATGTACTCAAAGAAGCGAATATAAGCATGGAGCACCGATAAGCCAAATTGAAACGCTTCCTCATTTTCGGTTCTATCTCGCAATTTTTTCAAATCATTCATTTGTGACGGTTTTGCTCCACAAATGTAGCAACACTGCGAAGACCATCTACTACCATCTACCATCGTCATCAGCATCTTGTAAACGACCTGTACGGAACGACCACAGCACCTTAGGATCAAAGGCTGAAGACCAGATATTTGATTATCCAAAATAAGTGTTTCATCTGCCATGAGATCTTTGGTTTCTTTAGCAAATTGCAAGTGTACTGGTCTACAATATTTTGTATACGAAGGACGTGGATTTTCAAAAAGAATTTTATCGTTCACCGCAATCCTGATGGGCTCCATAGATGTCGCAAAAAGCTGGCTGTCAGTTGCGGTTCCATCGTCAGCTACAAACTTTTGTTTGTACTGAGCGTGATCTCCACTACCATCACATCCGTATTTGACTGTCAAAACCAGCTCTTGATCCGAAAACTTCATCATTATTTCTTCTTTGGTGAGAAGGATACGCGTAGCTGTGTGATCCAGCAAGGCTTGAAGCTTAGTTTCCATGTCCGTTTCCGATATTTTTATTGAATCAATATCGGGCAGGCTTGTAAAATGTCATCTGCATGTCATTTGACTAATTTGCTCATAACTTTCTTTAGAAGCAAAATTTTTTCCATAATTTTGAATGTACTCATAACGCTTGAGTAGGGTTATATTTTTGTCCAAGGGTACATTGCTCTAAGTATAACATCAAAGGCTGGAGAGTGAAAACTCTCTAAAATGTCACGTGTCATTTGACATAATGTCATTTGAATGACATTTTGCCTCCCACGCCCCAGATTACATATTTACAGCAAAGTCTCGTTAGACAAAGTTGTAGGCCCATTTAACCGCTATAAGTTCGTCATACAACATGAATTGATAGCTACCTTCTGAAACAAGTTCTGGGAAAATTATACAAACGAATGCAAATGACATTTTACAACACTGATATCGGGATAGCATCTGATTTTTGCGTCCAAAACCTTTTTGTACACATTGCATTTCGAATCTTCGCTCCTTTCCGCAATTTTTCGTACTGTGCTACCGTAAGTTGTGCATCGAAAATCAAAGCCAATGTTTCGTCCGGAGAGTATGGAACACAAACAACAGGTTTGGATCTCTTCAAAGATTTCAACATACGAGTTGCTCGGGAAGGTGTTGATTGAGTTGCATTTTTAACTAGTGAAGCCGCAGCAGGTCTGCCTTCTTCACGAAGCTTCATCGCAGATGCAAAAGCCAATTCATCTGCGCTATGGTCTGACCGTAACTCAGCAATTTTGCGCCTCTTTACGCAATCAGAGCTTTCACTAAATGAAAGCTTTTTTTTGCCCCTCCTCAAACCAGAAGTTGATGGAAGATGAATAAGTACAGACTGTGGCAAAACGAAAGTTTGATTGAAATAAGCCAGCTTCAAAAGACTGTCTTCCTTGCGGCCATGCTTTTCCCACAATTTTTTGAAATATCGACTCAAATCGTAAGCACATTTTTGTACATCCGATCGAATGTCAGGAATGTCGTACAAGGAATAGCGATTAATTATTTCTTTCGTGTACATTGGGCCTTCTCTTTGAGATCGCTTTGAGCAGATCTCCACAACCGGAGCAAATCGATAAACTTATATTCACCTAAAAAATAATACATTTGTTTCAGATAACATACAGTTTGAAGTATAACCTTACCAGGGAATCAATAATCGAGCAGCGCCTTACAATATACCCTTTGTCATCACCCGAGCTGGTTAATCCCACCCGAACCTTACCTTTAACAGGAGCAGCCATGATTCGGGAGTGCTTTCAAATTTCTCTTCCTTCTTTCAAACACTGTAAATCACTTTGCGCACTGCGTCACCTTGCGTCAATGAACAAACAACAAATCGAACTGCCTAGCGATTCGTGTACATGAATGCACAGCTGACTGAACGCGAATGGGAGCAGTGTTGCCAGATATTCTGTGAAAACAATCATATCCGAGTGCAAAAGTTTTTCATTCAATCTTATTTTTTCGAATGCAACGGAAAGCGACGGAAAGATAATTTTATGTTGCTGAAGTTCTAAACCAATTTTGACATAGTTTGTAATTTGTTGGAAATTTGTCATAGTTTGCTTTATTTTGAAAATGGTCGATTTTGATGCCTCCGGAAGTCCCATTAAAAATCTAGGAACTGCTCTGGGTGATCAATATCCACATAATCATATCTGGATGTCATAACTCAACTTGTCTTGTAAAATACTAAAGTTTGATACCCATATTGCCACACACTTCTTCTTTCACCGAGATCTCAGAATGAAAAAACCTCAGATCTCAGAGATTCTTCCCGAGGTGGCCACCGTCGAGTTTCAGCATACATAATTACAACCATTTACGAGGTATTTGAGATAATAATTGACAATGAGAAATAAAATAAAAATAAGATGAGTTGACATCAAGATAATCATCAGCATGTCAATAAATTCGTAATCTGAATAGGCTTTTAGTGTGCATAGTTTGTGGTATTTTGGAAATGGCCGATTTTGATGCTCCCAGAAGCTCTCACAAGGTCCTCGGAACAGACCTCAGGTGGCCAATATCTCCAGCATCATGTTCTACCAAGCCGCACCAAGCGGTTTTTTGACTGACTTGTGATAATTTCAAAGGAGAATAGAAATCATTTTATATCAATGAATTATTGGCAGTGGCTGATTTTCTACCCACCGCTGTCACATCCAGGCGCTATAGTATATACGCAAAATAGCTAGCAAGAGTTAACCGCCAGAAATTTGTATGGCGAAAGTCATCTAACGCGGGTTTTCTCAAAATAAGAAACTTGAAAAATTATTTGGTACCGATTATGTCGATTATGTAGGAAGGTGTCCGCTACCATGCCTACCAAATATTTTTTTGGTGAAAGTGCTTAATTTTGAGAAATCGAACCTTAGATGCCTTTCGCCATACTGCTTTCAGAAAGTTAACTCCTAGTATGCCGCTGTAAGCACGCTCAAAGCAGGCGATTCATTCATTTGTTGTAGGATAGCGGTTCTCAATCTTTTCATCCAGTGGTACCCCTTCAGATCTGTACATAGCTTGAGGTACCCCCTGTTTTTTTTAAATAAAATTTATCTAGAGGCATGTAAAGCGGGTAAATGATTTTCGCTTGGCGTCTGCCAAACCGATTGAAAACTAAACAAAAAATTTGGGCTTCCGACGAATTGACGTTCAAGGATTTACGTACTTCGACTTAGCTATTAAAACAGAGATGTTTGATGTTTTCGAAAAATAAAATAGTTCCCAAAACATTAATTTTTCTGATGCAAGACCATGAGCTCCATTCCAGGTCCGCCCAAGGTTTCTTTTTGATTCCCCAGAGCATAAGAGTTTTATCGGTCTAGCAATAAAAATATCAGTTCAATCAAAGTTATTTGCCTATATACCCGGGAATATTGAACCACCCGACTTAGACATTAATTTACAATCAGATGTGAATATGTACATTATGTGGAAGATTTTGATTTGACAAGTATATTAGAGGTAACCACTTCCCTTCGATGGGACTCGAACCCACGACCCTCAGTACACTAGACTGGTGCTTTCACCAACTAAGCTACGAAGGACCTCCGTCGGCCTTTTCGCTCGTTAGCGACTACTGAATGAGCGCGAGATTCCCAAATTGGACGCATAGGCGAATCACTCACAGTCCATTTGTCAAGCTAAAGAAGGGTTGGCTTGACATATGGATCGATCCAGATGCATTATAATATGTTTATTCTTCGAAATTAAAATGTTATTCTCGACAAGGCCGACATAGAGTATGTAGAATGATTAAAACAAATTTCAATGAAAATATATCCTTTTTTGAATCAAATTCCGTTTTTCATAACAAATGAACGTGCCAAAAAAAATTCAAAAATCATATTATTTTTGCAAAGCTCATTCTACGATATCCAAACTTTTTTTTCGATTATTTGACGATGAACTGACTTTGTTTTACAGTAGTGTAAATTGATAAAAAAGGTAATTTCATTGAGTATTTATAAAGTGACTGAATCCTAATTTGTAATACAATATTGAATGTCACTGAACTACGCGGTAATTTTTTTTCAAATTAATGCTAAATTCGGTTGTCGGCACCCAAATGTGGTCGGTTGTCGGCACCACTTTTTGTGATTGAAATATCATCAGTGACGGCGTCTTATTAAACACAGGTAGCTTGTTGTTAGTTTAACCTTGTTGCTGGTTTGAAAAACTGATATATCTAGACCAACATGTGAAAAGGGCGTAACAGCAAAAGTTAGTTCTTTCCTATTTTTCGTCTACATACATAGCTATATACGTAGACAAAGAACCATAAAAAAATTTGGCTGTTACGCCCTTTTCTAATTAGATTTAGATCTAGATTTCTAGACTAACATTTGAAAAGGGCGTAAAACCAAATTTTTATCATTCCAGTTCTTTGTCTATCTACTCAATTTGCAGATGTGCCATACTAAAAGTGTGATTAAGGGAAGAGAGAGGGTTGAAAATAGTCGGTTTTGGCCTTACGTAATTAATTCATCTTTCTTTATATGGTATGGAAATACAATTATGAGCAAAAACCCTGATTAAACCACCTAGAGGTGTTTGTGCCTTTCTCGCGCGTTAGATTCACAAAAAAGAAAGAAGTGCTTTGCGTTTAAAAAAATAGTATTTTGGCCACAAATTCTGAGTCCATAGTCCGATCTGGCCAATTTCCAATAGCAAACAACTGGACAGGATTTCGCGTCGAATAAAACTTGTTGCGAGTGAATCGGTCAATGCTAAAATTCAAAAAGCGTGTTTACAAGTTTTTAACACATGCACACATACATACATTCATACATACACATATAACAGACACCACCTCAATTCGACGAACTGAGTCGATTGATATATTACACTATAGGTCTACCAGCCTCCTATAAAAAGTTCTTTTTTTTAAATTATTCTATAGCCTTTTCGTACTGTTAGTGTACAAGAAAGGCAAAATAAAAAACTTTCGGCAAGCAGCCACTTACTTTGAAATTAAGTTTAATTAAATTAATTTCATTGCCATTTGCATAGTTAATCTTGGTATTTTCAGCCATAACAACCTCAATGTATATTTTTCCGATTTTAATGTTTTTTAGGGTGCCGACAACCGAACACCTTTTTTAAAACGGCATAAAATCAACACTTAACAAAATTATTATTATTATTATTTTTACATAGAACAAATCAAATCTCTTTGCCAGCTGTTACTTATATCTGTAGGCTTCCATCGGTATGCAAATATCACCGTTTTGTGCTCCTGGACGAAAGATATGAACCGAAACCAAAAGTCATTTCTGTTATTCACGATAAATGTAGGTGCTAAATAGAATCCAACAACCATTAGCATTCTGCAAGGTTTATTCAATAAAATTCAAATGATATTCTCATAGTGAAAAACGACATTGAGCTTTGCAGAGCAAATAAAACAAATTTCTATGAAATTAATTCCGGGTTTTCACAACAGATGTAGATACGTTCTAAATGAAATTCAACAACCCATATCCATGCTATGGAACACAAACTTCATTTTCAAAGTGAGAAGCCGAAAATCAGCTTCGTAGAGGAGAGAAACCAAATTTCTATGAAAATAGGTATACCTGGATACCTGGTTGGCTACAGCGTCGATACACATATGCCTGGCGTATTGTAGAGCTCCATAATCTGCAGTCTTGGCCGATGCTTCACCAACCAGCGTGTTCGTGGCCTTCCACGAAGTCGCCGGCTTCTATCTGGTTCTCTGTTTGATATTGTTGAATATAAATTCTTTCTTCCGACAATCGCACTAAGTGACCAGCCCACTGAAGTCTGCCGTATTTTATGCGATACACTATATTTTCTTGTATACATGATACACACACCATTTTCTAGTTTCCCTCCGAGTATTGCACGCAGCACGAACACCCCGATAGCTCTCTGGTCCGCCTATTTTTTCACTTCACGGGAAAGGTTATTGACACATGTCACAATGTTCCAAGGTAAACAAATTCTTCAACAAAAACACATCCCCATCAAGCATTATCTCAGCACCAACACCACTAGGTCTTCCTTTATCTCTACCTGCCACCAATGGTTAAGCCTATCCTCACCGTCTCAAACTTCAGTGGGACAAAAACCTACACTACTGCTCTGCGATCGATTCCAATGAGGTCGATGTCGTCCGCAAAGCCCAGGAGTATATGCGACCGTGTGATGATGGTGCCGTTCCTCTGCACGCCAGATATCCTAACAGCGCCCTCGAGTGCAATGGTGAACAATAAATTCGAAAGAGCATCACACTGCTTCAATCCGCCAAAGGTCACAAACGAGGTTGACACTTCGTCTGCAATCCGAATACTTGATTTCGAGCCATCCAGCGTTGCACGTATCATATCAGTCTAATCAGTTTCGCCGAAAAACCATGTTCGGACATTATCTGCCACAACTCATTTCTTTTCACTGAATCGTACGCTGGTGAGTCTGCAAGTTGTACTCCCAGTATTTATCAAAGATCATCCGCAGGCTAAACATGTGATCCGTCGTTGATTGGCCCTCACGAAAAACCTGCCTGGTATTCGCCTACGAAAGACTCCTCAAGCGTTCTCAGTCTGTTAAACAGGATACGCAACAGAATTTTGTACGCCGAGTTCAGGAGGGTGATCCCTCTGTAATTGGCACACTCTAGTCTGTGCCCTTTCTTATAGATTGGGCATATGAGGCCATCCAACCAGCCGGCAGGCAGTTCTTCATCCTCCCATATTTTCTGGATAATATGGTGGATTGATTGATGCAGCTGCTCACTTCCGTGTTTGAGAAACTCGACCGGGATATCGTCCTTCCCAGCAAGCAAGCTGGGAAGAAAGCATTCTTAAACTCGTCCAGCGTTGGTGGTTCCACATCTTGACCGTCGCTGACTATGTCCATCCTGCTCCTTAATACACCTTCATTTTCACCGTTCAACAAATCTTCGAAGTGCTCTTTCCACCTGGCTATCACCATAGTCTTGTCTGTCAGTAAATTCCCCTCTCGACCATTGCACATGGCGGGCACTGGCGCAGTTTTATGCCGCGCGCCATTGACAGTTGCATAAAACCTCCGCATATCGTTCCTATCCATATACTCCTGCGCTTCAGCTATCACACTCTCTTCGTGTTATTTTTTTTTCTACGGTAGATTAGTTTCTCTTCTGCCCTTGCTACACTGTACCGTTCTCTGTTGAAACGGGTACGATCCACTACGACTCCTAGCAACATTTTTCTCATCCGTAACTCGCTGACACTCCTCATCAAACCAACCATTTCGTTGGCGTCGCTGTGCAGTGCCTAACATTTCCTGCGCTGTTGTAGTCACAGTGTCGTGGATACTTTCCCACAATCTGTTGACGTCGCCAGATCCGGTGGCATCTCCTATCCACTCTTCCAGCTTCTGGTGGTACTGTTCAGCAACTCCTTCAAATGACAAGCGTTGAATGCATATTATATGCAAACCAAATCAGATTCATGCAGATGATGTAGGTTCGCCTAATACACTAGTTGAGAGTTCACTAAAAATACCATTCTATATTTTTTTGTGAAACTTTAGTAAGCCGTGTTGCGTCACAGATGGTGGCGAGTGGGTATAAAGGAAATGTTACAAACAAGTCACAGAGGGACGGATAGGGGTTTAAATCTTTTTTTTGCGTTATGAAATTTGTGAATGAGCCCTATATTAACTTGTATGGACATGATGGGTTGATTTCGGACTGAATCAAGGTGTAGCTGACCTGCTGAACCAAATCATCTGAATTCCAGAACAATTTGGAGAACCTAGAACATCTGCATTAATTAATTTGAACTACTTATAATAGACAACCCGAGTAGCACGCATGTTACACATAGAACACAGTAACTTATATATGACCAGATTCTGTCATAATTAAGTTGCTACAACCAGATTTGCATGACTTGTGCTGCTTGGGAAAGGAATGAGGGACTTGTATTCATATCCATTAGCATTAGATTATCGTAACTACTTAGTATTTTATCTTATCTTAGTATTTTAACATTCAAGTGACTTCAACGCCGTCAAAGCGATGATCTCCTTCTTATGTTGTGACCAAATAATCTTTCCTAATCAAACAACAAACACCAGTAACCAGTCGATTTTGGAGGTCGTGAACTACAAATGCAACACATGAGCATCGCGAATACAAATCTATTGTTGACCAGTGTTATTATCCAAAATATCTTTCGAAACATATACATTGCCGTTAACTGTTTTGAAATGAAATGCAGTGAAAGAACAAAATCTAGCACTTGTACAAGAATATAATTCGCAGTGCCCTTATGCGATCCGCATTTCAATAATCAAACTTTTTTTTTCTCCCAACTTCTTTCAGGTCCTTCAAAATACTTCTGCAAGTACTGGACAGCATGTCTTCGCCACCTGCCATACCGCTCTATACCAGCCGGTATCCGACACTGAACGGTTACCCCCAGATCAACGGTGTCGATCCTGGCGAACCAATGGATTGCCGCAAGCTTCAGTCACACCGAAGGTATGTCCAGCGGGGGTTCCATAGAAAGAAAATCAACACGAGGAAACGCATCCTCTACCATATATGCGGATTTTAATCGTTTAACCAACTCTCTAAAATCTTGTACATTCATCATGCGAGCTTGAATCAAGGGAAACACACATATGTACTATAAAATGAAATTGAATGCTTAAACTTACCTAACATTACTCAAACAATCAAAACAAACATCAAACGAGAAACCAAATATCCTGTAAAAACGAAAAGCAGTACTAATAGGCAAATACGATAATAACTAATGATAATAATGTCAAACGTAGCAGCAATTCAGGTTAACTGTTTTATCATAATAATATATTTAAACCAATAAAACTGTAGTAAAGTGAGAAAATAATGACATATCCTTTATCTGTTTCTCATGGAGGAAGTATGTGACTGACAACTGTAAAAAGTCGTAAACAAGCGAGCTGATAAATATTGCTTTTCTACTGGAGATATACTTTATACGGATTACATAAGAAAGACTTTTTCGCTTCAGTAGAGTTTCATCGCATATAGATCCGGTAGACATGCTTTGCTTCCTGTAGTTATATGCAAGTTTATTAAAAAGTTATCCCAACTAAAATCAAAACATTATCAAGACATGTAAATGATCCGTAGAGTTTCCGAGTACAAAACGAACTTAGCTAAACAAAATCAAATGAAATGCAAACAAACAGTGAAACATAGCATCATTTAGCCCGATTAATTAACAATATAACCTACCTAGTTACGTAATTTGTACACTCAACCAAAAATATAAAATCAAAATATTTAATTCCCTTCCAACCATTAAACAAACTCCCCGCGTACAATTCGATCGAATCGAGCCAACTAAAATCCCACCGAGTAAAAATGTGACGTTTCCCTTGCAACGAAAACCGCTCAACCAAACTGGCAACGCTCCCGTGTGCGTCCACTATCGTTCCGGTTCATCGATCGACACACTCCGGGATTCGTGATCCGGCTCCATCTTCAACGAGCAATATCGAACCATCAGTCGCTCAAATGACGCACGGGAATCAGAAGCGTTTGCCAGCTCGTCTACACCGTCATCAATGTTGGGCGCACCGTGCGGTGCCCCAGCCAACGTGGAAGACCCTGGGCGGAAGTCGCTATGGTAAGTACCACGCTCTCCCCACCAAGATGAGAGAGTGAGCTTTCGACGACGATGGGTCCGCTCGTCGTTTGATGGCGGATCTGTCCCGACTCACGCCTGAGTCGGCTTTAGGGTTACGGCAGGTATTTGAGTGTGGGTTCTAATGACCGGCATACGCTCGACAATCAATAAAAGGGAATCTTTTTGGCTGTAACTTATCCGTATCAAAACGTAAGCTGATAAGGTTCTGACACAGTGGAGTTACAGAAAATTCACGTTGCTTTTATTGGTTTTAGCGCTTATAACGAGAATTAGACCATGGACAGAAACACCTGCCGAACTCCTATTACGTTTTGCTATTGTTGACACTAAGCTGTATAAGAAAGCCAACAAAAAGTTGTGCCTACCTCTCTTGCATTACCGTTTTTGATTCAATGAAAATACATATAAGAGGTGTCCCAAATCAAATTGCATCACGAAAAAACGGTATAGAAAATTACCTAATCTTCTTCAAACTTTCAGAAAATAAAAATATTACCCATTAGTAAGCTTTTGAAGTATTTATTTTATTCAACTTCTTACCATAACTAAGGTTCTGTACAACATCTGGCTGCAGCTTCTTTTGTATGGAACCCCACTTTTTGTATATGTCTTCCTCAGATTTGACTTCTTTGGGATGCTTCCGTACATGGATGCCATATACAGATGTGCTCGACTTGCGGTTAGCGGCAGCGTAGGGCCTGTGCGTTGGGTGGTTTATGTCCTTGCCCACCCAGGACAATATTTGAATAGTGACACGAAACTAGATCTGGCCAGAACATCGTAGGGCCTTCGTGTTGCTTCAATAGAGAAGGCAGACGCTTCTGTAGACACTCCTTGAGGTAGATCTCTCCGTTTACAGTCCCGGTAGTCACGAACGGCGCACTTCGTTTGCCACATGAGCAGATCGCTTGTCAAATCATGTATTTCTTGGCTGCTTAAAAGTTGCTGCTTCCTTAATTCCTCCGGAATATCTAACTTGTGCTGGGCGGTGAAGAACAGTAACCCCGGGAGATGCCGAATTTCCGCCTAACTAACTAACTAACTGACTAACCGTTGATTGCACGATTCCGAATTGTTTTCCGTTGTCCCGATAGGAGAGTTGAGAATTTTCCAGGTGCTTTTGCAAAATCAATTTGCGGCGTTGCGTTTTCGGGTAGCGCCATTTTTTTAATTATCGAAAAACTGACAGCGACAAAAAAGTGTAAACAATACGGTCTAAACTACTTTTATCCCAATTTCCAAGAGAAAATACTCAATGGCTAATTTTCTACAGCGTTTTCCGTGATGCAATTCGACGTGTGACAACCTCTACTGTGCAACTAAAGCCTAAAACTGCGCATTTTCCGATGTCTACTCAAAAGTTAGTCATTTTTCTATGTTTCATAATGTCCTAGGATAGGATGTGACAATTCAATTGAGACTGCCTTGTTGTTTTTTAGTCGGTTGCTCTGACGAGGTGGTCGCCAGCGCAGCCAAATTAATTTGGTCCAAAATCTTTCAAATATCATGTGACAAAACTTGATGTTTTTCTTTCCGTTCCATCCATCATTTATGTAAGAGAAGCGAAAGACTAGCAGATGAAAGTTTTTTGCGAATTAAAAAAGAGTTTCAAATCTAAAATGACAGAAAAGTGAATGATAATGCCTAAAATCAACAGTTTTAAGTCTATACAACCCTTGAAAATAATTTATAGGGCGTTTGCAGTTTAATATAAATTAATTTTGTGCCAAAAAACTCGAACTCAAACATTCACGTATATTGCTCAATACCAACTTTACAAACCAGCAACACGGCCAAACTAACAACATGCTGCCCTACGAAAAACGCGCCGCCGCCAATTGGCCCTGACGAAAGCGAGAAAACAAAATGGGGGCCGGCTGATGCTTTTTTATTTCACCCAGCAAGGGTTATAGGACGTCAATTTTAAAATGCTTATTAAAGCGTTAAAACAAATTTTAGCCTAAAATTGTTTACTTTTTTGGGTTAGAAATTTAATTTACTTTCATATAGGTAACACGAAAGTTGAATTATTTTGATTAAAAAAACATGTGTAGATAAGGAGCCTAACATGTAGTTTTTCAAAATTCTAATCCTACGTATTAAAAAGTTTTCAACATATCACTGTTAATAACATTTTAAAAGCATTTTAAAATATACTTCCTATGCTTCACCATGTTGAGAAACAGTGATTTCACGCACACTTCCGTCGCCGCTAGATGGCAACAGCGCGGCTGCATCAAAGCGAATCGAAGTAATCGATTGTCATTTCCAACCAATCAGTAACCGGTACGATTGTGACCGAAAATCGGTACGATTTTTAATGACTACTTGTCGCATCCTATCCTAGATAATGTCCAAATGGACGCTACGCACAATTTAGCAATTATGGTAAAGAATTTGAGTCAAATTACAATATTTCATAAACTGTTTATGAAAACGAACAGAAATGAGAACTAAGCAAAATTACACATAATTAGTAGAAAATCTGAAGTAAAGACACTTCCAAACCTTTGGGACTGTAAGGGCATCTTTAGTAGAGTTTTCATATGCATGAGAGTTAGAAAATGAAATTGAAACTGTAAAGATGCCATCTCAACAGATGTAGCAAAGACAAACAGACGTAACTCTTCATATGGATTGTTCGAAAAATTATCGTCATTCCTTTTTCAGAAAACACTAATGCCATCTATTATCAGAAACGCGAGAAACAAAGTCGACCCTGATTATTTCCCATTTGACGTGTACTCTTAATGCATACTTCTACATGAATCATCATCATCATCGTCATCAACACAGAAAACATTCAGGAGCGTATACACTAATCAAATGTCAAAGCGATTGAACACTAGCGCCTCTCTTGGCACAATCGCGTAGCACAAATGTTTTTCAAATCCACCGTTGAAAACGTGAACGATGTTGAAATGAGAAGTGTTACGTCTGTTTGTCTGTGGATGTAGTTTTAAAAATTCGAACAGATTCGTTGCAAAATTTAAAACAGGCAGACTGCTCAGTTGTATTTTTACACATACTCGAGTTTCATTTCGTTCAAAATAATAGAAGATGATCATTAGAAACAAAAAATACTGCTTCATCGACATCGTAAAACATTGACATTTGAATTGGCCTCGGAAGATTATATTTTCGTTTACCAGTATGAGAAACGTGCAGTTTAAAATTGCTACTGAAGATGTATTTCTTGTTTTATATCTTTATATCTTTGACAGTTATAAAATGTGAAACTCGTGAAAGAAATATAACTATAACTGTAACATTACTAAATATGCCCTAACAGTATTGCAGTTTGCCTTGAAACATGGATTATCGATGCACTTCGATAATCACACTTTTTTATTGCGTGTGCACAGTTGCCGACTTCTTTTTCTCGAATCTCACTAAATAATATTATTTTCTGAAGGAAATAATTATGAAAACTGCACAACTGGCAACCTTGGTCATCATTCAGAAGGAGAAAATGCAAGAAGTTGCAAAATGCGAAAATGTCAGAAGAAATTGTTCAAAACAAAAGCACGTGGTTCTCACCCCGTTTGCTTTCGTCTGACATTTATCGATGTCAAAATCCATTGTAATCGACACCGTCACACTTTTGATCACAGTTTGGAACCGTCACACTTTCAAACTGTGTTGTTCGATTTAGTGTGAACAGCGCAACAGTTGATTTTTTTTCAACGGGTAAGACATTTTCTGTAATTATATTTCGCATATACATCCGTTTGCAAGAGGAATATAATTTCCCAGAAATACAATTTGTTTTAATATACAATCACCTTCTTTGAATGTTTGATGAATGTTTGTGTCCATTTTACCATCTGGTGATCTGCTAGATATTGTGCAGCCAACACTAAAAGATCAAACTTCGGATGTCGACAGATGTTTGACAGATAACTTTTTGTTTATAGTTTTGAAGACAGAGGACGAATCGATTAAGTCACTTTTTGTTCCATTTTCAACAGATTATTGTGGTGTTTACGTATAGAAAAAAGAACGCAACTAAGAGCAATATAATTATAAAAACTGTACGACATCAAGACGCGGCTCCTAGTACCACCTCCCATTATTTACCATTATTTACTGGGAATTCTCGAAAAAAGCTCTCCTGAATCTACGGAGTAGTCGGAATCCATCATAGGCTATAGCAGCGGTTCTTAACCTTTTTCTTGGGAGGTACCTTTTCTTACTTTTGCATGCATTGAGGTACCCCTTTTCTATCGCCGTTCTTGAGCTTGAGCTTGAGCTTAATTGACTGCAAGTAGTTGCTACTCCATTGAGACCAGATCAGCTGTTCTTGCACAGAAAATTAAGAGATGTTTGCTTGGGACTAGCACTCATCTTCAATGTACAAGTACTGGTGATTCCATTTGTTATGTCACACTGGCGCCTGCTACGTCAGAATGTAAGTCAATTTAGGGAAGGGGGAGGAATTAATGATGCAATCACTCGCCCACTGCAGGCCGAATATACCTCTGCACTTGCCACGAGTTCATGCGGATTTTTTGGGTTAGGTTCAAGGGGCAGAGGTTCGTCTTGGTTCATGAGCGAGCTACTAATGTGACAGATAGGAGAAAGCAACTGATAGAATTTCTTATTGGATGTGATAAACGAGCTTTTTTTAAATTTTCAATTCTAGCAGTTTCTACTAGAATAGGCAAGTATAGAAATAGAAACGGTATGGAAGTCCATTTCCAGTTCTAGCGATTGCTAGAACATGAGAAATATAGAAAAAGATACAAAGTAGGAGAATGGAACGGACCTGAGATTGAACCCACGACCTTATGCATATGATGCAGAAGCAGTAGCCATATGACTACCAAGCCCATCCGGTGCCCCTTTTTTACGGCCATTCTTCCGCGAAAATGAGCGTTATTTCATGAAAGTTTTTTTTTAAGTTTTCTTTTGACGATTTTTAAAAAGACAAGAACACCGTCTTCGACCAGAGGTAGTACAGACTGAACACTTAACATCTAGCATGAGACAACGGACAGGACACATAACATCCAGAGGACCAGTGGAGATTTTTTCTATCACGAAAAGTTTCCTCCTTATCGCGGAGGGAATCGAACCCACACTCCCTAGCACATGCGCCTAGACGATTGACGTCGCTAACCGCACGGACACGAAGCTCACTTCTTGGAAAGATGGCTTCGAAGCGTTTGGAACGTCTGAGCCTAAAAGAAGGTGACTTCCGAGCCTCTTGAAAGGAGGCTTCCGAGCCTCTTGAAAGGAGGCTTCCGAGCCTCTTGAAAGGTGGCTTCCGAGCCTCTTGAAAAGAGGCTTCCGAGCATCTTGAAAGGAGGCTTCCGAGTCTCTTGAAAGGTGGATTCCGAGCCTCTTGAAAGGAGACTTCCGAGCCTCTTGAAAGGAGGCTTCCGAGCCTCTTGAAAGGAGGCTTCCGAGCCTCTTGAAAGGTGGCTTCCGAGCCTCTTGAAAAGAGGCTTCCGAGCATCTTGAAAGGAGGCTTCCGAGCCTCTTGAAAGGTGGATTCCGAGCCTCTTGAAAGGAGACTTCCGAGCCTCTTGAAAGGAGGCTTCCGAGCCTCTTGAAAGGAAGCTTGAGGCCTCTTGAAAGGAGGCTTCCAGACCTCTTGAAAGGAGGTTTGAGCCTCTTGAAAGGAGGCTTCCTGAGCCTCTTGAAAGGAGGCTTCCGAGCTCTTGAAAGGAGGCTTCGAGCCTCTTGAAAGGAGGCTTCCGAGCCTCTTGAAAGGAGGCTTCTGAGGCCTCTTGAAAGGAGGCTTGGAGCCTCTTGAAAGGAGGCTTCTGAGCCTCTTGAAAGGAGGCTTCTGAGCCTCTTGAAAGGAGGCTTCCTGAGCCTCTTGAAAGGAGGCTTCTGAGCCTCTTGAAAGGAGGCTTCTGAGCCTCTTGAAAGGAGGCTTCTGAGCCTCTTGAAAGGAGGCTTGAGCCTCTTGAAAGGAGGCTTCTGAGCCTCTTGAAAGGAGGCTTCCTGAGCCTCTTGAAAGGAGGCTTCCTGAGCCTCTTGAAATGAGGTTTCCGAGCATCTTGAAAGGTGGCTTCAAGTCTCTTGGAAGGAGGCTTCCTGAGCCTCTTGAAAGGAGGCTTCTGAGCCTCTTGAAAGGAGGCTTCTGAGCCTCTTGAAAGGTGGCTTCCGAGCCTCTTGAAAGGGGGGCTTCCGTGCTTCTTGAAAGGAGGCTTCTGAGACTCTTGAAAGGAGGCTTCTGAGACTCTTGAAAGGAGGCTTCCGAGCTCTTGAAAGGAGGCTTCTGAGCCTCTTGAAAGGAGGCTTCGAGCCTCTTGAAAGGAGGCTTCTGAGACTCTTGAAAGGAGGCTTCTGAGCCTCTTGAAAGGAGGCTTCCGAGCCTCTTGAAAGGAGGCTTCCGAGCCTCTTGAAAGGAGGCTTCCGAGCCTCTTGAAAGGAGGCTTCCGAGCCTCTTGAAAGGAGGCTTCCGAGCCTCTTGAAAGGAGGCTTCCGAGCCTCTTGAAAGAGGCTTCCGAGCCTCTTGAAAGGAGGCTTCCGAGCCTCTTGAAAGGAGGCTTCTGTCAATCTATTCAGGATCAACCTCTCTAACATCTTACCAAATGTGTCTAGTAGACAAATTGGTCTGTATGCCGAAGGCTCTCCCGGCTCTCCACTGGTTTGCGGTTTCCGGTTGGCATAGTCCTCCTGTCCATTGTCACGTCACATGCTCGTGTTAGGATATCGTATTACTCATCACCACTAAGGCCTAGAGCCAAATTTTTCTCACCGTAGTGATTCTTCCAGCAGATCTGGGTCGAACTGCGAGGTACGCCATCCTAGATCAGCTTTACTGACACGCCTTGTGGTTCTGTTGGGGATATAGCTGACCATAAAACGTATTTCATGATGGTCGTGCTGGTTCAGGCTCCACCGTCTATCCCGCGCTGCAGAAGTTCACATCGATGCATGACTAGCCATTCGGTCCTCTGAACGTTGCGCTTGGCCCTCGTTCAGCAGGACTACGTTCAGTATCGCTAGAGACTCTAGCAGGAAATGACCTTTAGTGTTAGTGAACCGAGAGGCCCAATCCACTGCCCACGCATTGAAGTGTTTGCTACAACTAATGGTTTAAGACCAGTTAGTCTCGCTACAAGATTATCTAACACCCTAGAATACTGCTTCATGCTCCATGTAGGAGGACAGTAGCAGCTATAAAATTAAATTCCGTTTACCTTTGCTATGACAAAATCCTCATCATCAGGAGATGACACTATCTCCTGGATGGGATACCGCCCGCAACTCCAGATGGTCACTATTTTCGATTTATCCGCAACCTAACTGCTATGTTTAGCAGTCGTGTACCGACTGTTGTAGCAGCGCTTGCGCTTCCTCGCAGTGGTTGAGATTTAGCTGAGCTACTTGCATGACCGAGCCTGTCTGGCGGCCGAACAGGCCTGCCCACCGGATGAGTGTTTGTTGTCTGTGCCAGGGCCACAGATCAAACACCTCGGTGCGGCCTGGCAGGTGTGAGCCTTGTGACCTTCAGCTCCACACCTCCTACAAAGCCAACTCCGTAATCAAAGCACTTGAAGCAGGCCTGAGGTTGTTGGTTTGCGCTCACCGAGTATACCGACCAACCCACCTTCAGCTTGACCTTATCCAGTACCTTCTTGGCTTCAGCCAGAGGTACCTGGAATGAGGCAACCTGCTTTTCAGCATAACCTTTCCGCAATTGAATCGCGGTATGCTGGATTTCAACGATACACTGATCGCTTAGTGCAGCTACCAGTTCACCGGCTTCGGTAATTTTGTCCAGGCCTCGGCATTGGATTACCTCCACTGACTGGGCATTAGGCTCTCACTTGAACCCCATCACCGAGCACCTCTTCTGACAACTTTTTATAAGCAGAACTCTTCCGCGCAGCATCCCACTTCAGGACAAAGATCATCTCGCCCTTCTGCGTTCTAAAGATGCAGTTGACACCATCCCCTAGGCCAGTGAGCTTTTTATCACCCGCAAAGCCTTCAGAACGTCAGCATAGCAGCCTTGACGATAATTGCTTCGCCTCTGTCCTTCCTGCCATGACCACTGGAAGGTGTCCTCTTTCCTCTACAAGCACTCCCCTTTCTGGCCAATGGCACCTTCACCTCCTCTGCCGCTTTTCACTTCTTTTTCGCCTTTTTGGGGTTCACAACTTCCCCCAAGGGCAGGCCTTTCTCCCGGCGAACTTCGGTAGTCCTCGGTGGGTTTGTGCATTACTACCTTATTCGACCTGATGCAAAATGCTCTTCAGGTAGTGAGAGTTGTGTCACACATAGCCTTTCGGTCAATCCGAATAAAACATCTATTGTTCTTTTCACGGAAAAACGTAATCTAATGGTATTCGTCATTACATCTTTTGTTCTGAAATCATAACGGATCAAGAAAGTACGTGGGTCTAATTTTGGATTCAAAGCTTTCCTGGACTCCTACATTGAGTTCAGAATCAAAAGTGTATGCTTTCGGCCAATGCCGACGAACCTTGGTAAAACTGGTGTCTTAAACCCAAATATATCAAATGGATTTACAAAACAGTTGTACGACCAATTTTGGCTTATGGATGTCGTGTGGTGGCAAAGGGTGAAGTGAGGACAATTCAGTCTAAATTAGGCCATTCAAGGTGATGCCTAATGGCAATGACTGGTGCGTTCTCTTCAACTCCACGGCTGCTCTCGAAGTTCTCTTCGACGTGGCCCCACTAATATCATCTCAAACAAGAAGCATTTTCTTGTACTTACTGACTATGGTACTGGTTTTATGGAGGAGAACTTAAAACCGCAGTT
Organism: Armigeres subalbatus; assembly: GCF_024139115.2. Classification (NCBI taxonomy): domain Eukaryota; kingdom Metazoa; phylum Arthropoda; class Insecta; order Diptera; family Culicidae; genus Armigeres; species Armigeres subalbatus. The sequence goes on along the minus strand of NC_085139.1, from coordinate 183,846,209 downwards.
CTACACACACTTCGTTGTTACCGCTTATGGTTAATTGGGACAAAATTTTCCTTGCTCCAAGTGATCTCACACGTTAGTAGTTTTCCTTATGGACATTTTCAACACAATTCCTCTGCGGATGAGTGGACATCTCTATTTGGAGAGAAGTATGTCGGACAGCATTGTTTGTTACACTGACGACTCCTCCTCGAATAGTAGCAGTGCAGGCGTCTATTCGTGAGCTGAGATTGGAACAGTCACACTCACTGGGTACACTGCACTGTCTTTCAAGCGGAAATATTTGCCATCATGTGGAGTGCAATCTGCACTGCAGCAACGCATTATGGGCAAAGTATATACTTCTGTTCAAATCCGTTACGATCTTTGCAAGGACCCGTGCCTTCGTTTTACGTTGGACCCGTTTGCGGAAGTAAAATTCCGACAAGCGGTGGTAATCCTGCAGGGACACCGTTCTGGGAAAAAACCTCTTAGAAGGTCACGTCTCAACGCTCAGCAATGAGCATTAATAAAACAAGAGGAAGGGGAGTGAAATAATTCTTCTCCAATCGAACTGAGCAATCAGTTCGATTTGATTAGATGAAATTGAGCAAATCGAATATACCTCAGCCCAGGTGATTCGATTCATGCGAAAAAGCAAAGATTCCGCCAATGTGGTATCTGTTGCCGAGTTTTCTGGCTTCCGGAATGAGATTTTGAGTAACCTTCAGGGATCAAGGTTTCATTTCAGATTGCTAGGAAGGGTGACTGCCGCGTTTTGCGGATCCTTTGACGATCGCAAACGTCTTCTTCACTATTTAACTGAGAAGCGCCATAAATTCTTACATACGACGACAAACTGAGCGATTGTTCAAAGTCGTCTTAAAGGTCTCCCAGTGATGACAAATCACTGGATGAGATTAAATTGAAATTTCAATTACTTGGATTTTCACCAGTCCAAGTAATTAAGATGAAAAGAAACCCATTCTGGTTTCCCAGGGGCATTATTTTATTTAGTTCATTTTAATAAAAGTGAACTAAATAATATGAAAAGTTGAAAAGGCTGTATTATGTCCCATGTCCGTGTTACATGGGAACATTTGCAGGCCTGGAAATTCAAAACCCACCCAGTGCCGTAAGGCCAAAATGGGGTCATGGAACCAAACATTGTCACATGGATGCTAAATGCATGATTTGTGGTGGAACTCTCGCCAAGGACGCATGTCCGAGAGAAGATTCAATAAATTTAAGTGCACCATTGGGGGCAATCATAAATCCAATTTCTGGGAATGCCCTTCACGCAAAAAGTTTTGAATTGCCTGCAAAATTGATGACGGAAATTCCAATCGGATCCCAGATTCGACGGGTAGAAATTTTCAAACGCTCAAATTTTGAAACCAGTTACCGGTCGAGCAATTCATACCCACCAAATTCTAAACAAATTTTGCCGCTCGTCAACGGGAGCAAGCACTTCAGTAAATTCAATTTTTCGAATGTACCTACGTATGCAAACATCGCTGCTGGTAGACAAAATTTCTCTTCTCAAAATGAGGTTTATACCCATGTCCCAACGGAAAATATGGTCATGTTGTTCCGATTCAGGTAGCATGACGCTCTGATTGATTTTTAACTGAACAATTGCATCACAATTGATGCAATGTTCAAGCAAATACCATTCAGAAGCTGTTCAGGTGGTATAAAGTACACACAAAAATTGTTATCGGACTCCGTTTAATGGATCTAAATAATTGTGTGAAAGTTCTAAATTGGAATGCCGCTCTCTAAAGGGTAAGGAAGATGAATTATTCAGCTTCTAACAGTTCATAATGTGCATTATAACAGAAACTTATTTAAAACCTGGACTCTCCATCAAAAGAGATCCAATTTTTTTTTCCTACAGAAATGATCGTCTGGACGCCTGTGGGTCGCCATTGTCATTAATAGGCGTATCAAACATAAATTATTTCTCTTCGTTCGAAACCAAAGTTTTGAAACCTTGGGAGTTTCTGTTGAAACAAATTTTGGACAATTTTCCTTCATTGCAGCCTACTTGCCTTTTCAATGTAATGGGCAAAAGAATTTGTTGAAAGCCGATCTTCAATTGGTGTATCAGTGGAGAACACTCAACGGCTGCAGGTGTTCATTAAGATGCCTGGGTATATAATATGGCCGGGCCTGGCTACTCGGATCTCAAACAACGAGCTCCATCGTTGTCACCAGAGGCCGATAAACAACAGAAATTCGGATCGAAGTAGGGCTGGTCGCACACTCTACGTAGGGCGAAACGAAATCTGTAAGCAAGCATTAGACTGGAACCAGCGGGACATCGCAACAGAGGCAGACCCAGAGGCTCACGCGGAGAAGCCTCAATAAAGAAGAAATAAAAATCTAACTCAATAACAGGTTAAAGCGATACTGGGCATCGCTCAGGATGGAGATCTTTCAGTCGGTCCTTCACCCGGAGGTGTACAGGATCCAAAGTAAGTAAGTAAGTAAGATCTTCATTTTGACTCGCAACAAAACAAAATTCTTCGTAATTGGTTACTTCAATGCAAACACCGTTCATGGAATAATGCTCGCAATTCCAATGGTAAAATTTTATTTGAAGATTGTTCTGGATATTATACTATTCAATATCCCAATGGACCAACTTGTTTTCTTCAGTCGAAATCCTTCTACAATTGATTTAGTTTAACGGATTCAAGTCAGCTGTGGAATTGGTAACTCATGCTGACTTTGACTCTGATCACCTTCCTGTGACGTTTGAAATTTCATAAGAAGATGATAATCCAATCAGCTCTACTTTTAATTATCATAGAGCTGATTGGATTCTATAAAACGTATATCGATAGGAATTTTGATGTTGATATTCCTCTCGATACCAAAGTTTTTTTTTTTTTTATTTTTTTTTAATTTATTTTTCCCAAACTGCTAATTCCTGTTGTCTGTTAGCATTCGGGAAATCTTCATTTTTGCAAGTCGGAGAGAAATATCAACTTTTTTATAATCTATTCAATACACGAAGGTTCGCCTTAGCTGAAAGGCCCGTGTCATCTGAAACAAAGATTTTTGACACCCTGGTGGTAAATCAGTAAGTCAGAAGTAAAATGTTATCAATATGGGCCCCAGTATGCTGCCTTAGACACTATTTACAGGTAATTCATCGATTTAGTATTCTGATAGTTTACCTGCAGCGAGTTATTGATAAAATAATTTTGATCAGTTTATGACGTAATAGAGGAAAATTAAAATTCATCAATTTTACAATCAAACCTTCATGCCAAACACTGTCAAATGCTTTCTATATCAAGAAGAGCAACTCCAGTCGAATATCCTTCAGATTTGTTGAGCCGAATTAAGTTCGTAACTCTTAATAACTGATGAGTGGTTGAATGCCCATGGCGAAACCAAATTGTTTAACAGAAAAATAGAATTGTCATTATTATGAACCATCATTCATTTAAAATATCTTTTCAAACAGTTTCTTATTGAAGAAAGCAAACTGATTGAGGATAACTAGAAGCCTCAGCTGGTTTTATCACGCAAAATTAACAATTATGTTTTCATTTATCTGGAAAGTATGCCAATTGAAAACATTTGTTAAATAAATTAACCAAAAAGATAGAGCTCAGAAGTTTTATTAAGTATGTAGAAAATACCATCATCACTCCGGGCTTTTATTTTAAATTTTTGAGTGTTAGATCTACTTATCCAAATTGGTTCCTCAACGAGGTCAAAACATTCTCTTGATTGAGAATGTCTTCGAAGCTCCGTGTAACCTGATCCTCAATTGGACTAGTGAGACCTAGACTAAAATTATGGGCACTCGAACTGCTGTAAGTTTTTGAGCCTTTTCGCCATTTGTTAATAAAATTTTATTTCCTCTTTAAGCGCTGGAATTGGCTTTTGAGGTTTTTAAGAATTTTTGTTAATTTCCAAAAGGGTTTCGAACTGGGATCCAAATCAGACATTATTCTCAAAGTGGTATTTCTGATAGCAAACGTTTTTAATTTCATTTTGCAAATCTCGCCAAAACTTTCAACGCGGGATCGCGAGTTCTTTGGTATTGCCTCTTTCTCACATTTTTAAGACGGATTAGTAGCTGAAGATCGTCGTCAATAATAATGGAGTTGAATTTAACTTCAATTTTAATTGTAATGCCTCTAGCTTCGACAATTAAATTTGTCAAAGATACGAGAGCATTATCAATATCACTTTTGGTATCGAGAGGAATATCAACATCAAAATTCCTATCGATATACGTTAAGAATCCAATCAGCTCTATGATAATTAAAAGTGAGCTGATTGGATTATAAATGTCTTGTGAGATTTCAAATGTCACAGGAGGTGATCGAGTCAAAGTGCATGAGTTACCAATTGGCCACAGCTGACTTGAACTTAAAACTAAATCAATTGTAGAAGGATTTCGACTGGAAGAAAAGTTAAGTCCATTGGTATTTGATAGTATAATATCCCGCAGAACAATCTTCAAATTTTACCATTGGAATTGCTTTGAGCATTATTCCATGAACGGTGTTTGGCATTGAAGTCACCAATTACGAAGAATTTTGATTTGTTGCGAGTCAGAATTTGAAGATCAGCTTTCAACAAATTTTTGCTGCCCATTAGCATTGAAAAGGCAAGTAGGCTGCAATAGGAAAATTGTCAAAATTGTTTCAACAGAAACTCCCAAGGTTTCAAAACTTTGGTTTCAAACGAAGAAAATAATTTATGTTTGATACGTCTATTAATGCGATGACCCAGGGCTCAAGACGATCATTTCTGTAGATAAAATAGTTGGATCTCTTTATGGAGAGTCCTGGTTTTAAATACGTTTCAGTTAAGGCATATGCACATTATGAACTGAAAGGAAGTTAAATTCATCTTCCTTGCCCTTAGAGAGCGGGCATTCCAATTTAGAACTTTCACACAATTATTTGGATCCATTGAAACGGAGTCCGATAACAATTTTTTGTGTACTTTTACCAACCTGAACAGCTTCAGGAAGGTAGTTTTGAACATTGCATCAATCGGATGCAATTGTTCAGTTAAAAATCTGAAGCAGCAGCTATCAACTCGGCAAATGACCGTTATTTTCCGTTGGGACATGGGTATAAACCTCATTTAGAAGAGAAATTTTGTCTACCAGCAGCGATGTTTGCATACGTAGGTACATTCGAAAAATTGGAATTTACTGAAGTGCTTGCTACCGTTGACGAGCGGCAAAATTTGTTTGTGAATTGTGGTGGTATGAATTGCTCGACCGGTAACCGGTTTCGAAATTTGAGCGTTTGAAAATTTCTACCCGTCGAATCGGATCCGATTGAATTTCCCTTACCGGAATTAAAACTTTTTGCGTGAAGGGCATTCCAGAAATTGGATTTATGATTGCCCCACAGTTTGGCACTAAATTTATTGGAATCTTCTCTACAGGACATGCGTCCTTGTGAGAGGTTCCACCACAAATCATGCATTTAGCATCCATGTGACAATGTTTGGTTCCATGACCCACTTTTGGCACTTACGGCACTGGGTAGGGTTTTGGAAGTTTCCCCAGGCTGCGGAAATGTTCCATGTAACACGGACATGAGACATAATACAGGCCTTTTCCAACTATATTATTTAGTTACTTTTGTTAAAATGAACTAAATAAAATTCTTAGAAATGCCCTCGGGAAGTTCAGAATGGATTTTTTTCATCTTAATTACTTGGACTGAAAATCCAAGTAATTGAGAAATTTCAATTTAATCTCATCCAGTGATTTGTCATCACTGGGAGACCTTCAAGACGACTTTGAACAATCGCTCAGTTTTGTCGTCGTATGTGAAGAATTGGCGCTTCTCAGTTAAATAGTGAAGAAGACGTTTGCGATCGTCAAAGGATCCCGGCAAAACGCGGCAGTCACCCTTCCTAGCAATCTGAAAATGTCCATCCTGAAGGTTACTCAAAATCTCATTCCGAAGCCAGAAAACTCGGCAACAGATACCACAATTGGAATTTTGCTTTTGCATGAATCGAATCACCTGGGCTAGAGGTAGATTCGATTTGCTCTATTCATCATAATCAAATCGAACTGATTGCTCAGTTCGATTGGAGAAGAATTATTTCCGATATTAGAGTTAGAAGGAAATATCGAATTCTCCAGCTTCCTTCTATTTTTCCGGCTTCGGCAGGACGGTCTTGAAACTTTTTTCTTTGAAGGAAGTGGAGAATTCAGAGACTCCTTCCTCTTGTTTTATTAATGCTCATGGCTGAGCGTGGAGACGTGACCTTCTAAGAGGTTTTTCCCAGAACGGTGTCCCTGCAGGATTACCACCGCTTGTCGGAATTTTACTGCAAACGGGTCCAACGAAAACGAAGGCACGGGTCCTTGCAAAGATCGTAACGGATCAGTGGTACAAATAGCGCTAAGCACCGTTGAAATTAAAATTTCGGGTAGATAAAACTTCCTTCCGCAAAGAGAGAAAGAACCGACAGCACGAAAGCACGATGCGGTCTGACGATACCAAAAGTGATATTGATAATGCTCTCGTATCTTTGACAAATTTAATTGTAGCCAGAGGCATTGCAATTCTAAATAAATTAAATTCAACTCCATTATTATTGACGACGATCTTCAGCTACTGATCCGTCTTAAAAATGTGAGAAGAAGGCAATACAAAGAACTCGCGATCCGCGTTGAAAGTTATTTGCGAGATTTCAAATGAAATTAAAAACGTTTCGCTATTCTGAGAAATACCAACTTTGAGAATAATGTCTCGAAGTTGGATCCCAGTTCGAAACCCTTTGAAATTAAAATTCTTAAAAACCTCAAAGCCAATTCCAGCTTAAAGAGGAAATAAAATTTTATTAACAAATGGCGACAAGGCTTAAAAACTTACTCAGCAGTTCGAGAGTGCCCATATTTAGTCTAGGTCTCACTAGTCCAATTGAGGATCAGGTTCCACGGAGCTTCAAGACATTCTCAATCAAGAGAATGTTTTTGACCCTTTGTTGGGAACTAATTTGGATGAAGTGAGATCTATTACTGAAAATTTAAAATATGAAAGCCCGGTGATGATGGTATTTTCTACATACTTATCAAAAAACTTCCTGAGAGCTCTTATCCTTTTTGGTTAATTTATGTAACAATGTTTTCAATTGCATACTTCCCAGATAAATGGAAAACGCCAAAGTTGTTCCTATTTTGAAGCCGGACAAAAATCCAGCTGAGGCTTCTAGTTATGCCAATCAGTTTGCTTTCAATAAGCAAACTGTTTGAAAGATTATTTTAAATAGAATGATGGTTCATAATGACAATTCTATTTTTGCTGATGAGCAATTTGGTTTTCGCCATGCATTCAACCACCCATCAGTTATTAAGAGTAAGAATTTAATTCGGCTCAAAAATCTGAAGGATATTCGACTGGAGTTGCTCTTCTTGACATAGAGAAAGCATTTGACAGTGTTTAACATAAAGGTTGATTGTAAAGATGATGAATTTTAATTTTCCTCTGTACATCATTAACCGATCCAAAATTATTTATCAGATTGTTACTGCAGGTAAAACACTAAATTCTAAATCTGATAGATTACCAATGGGCTGGTGTCCCACAGGCATACATAGGGGCTCCATATTGTATAAATATTTTACTTGACTTACCTGATTTACGCAGAGTTGTCATTTAAACCTTCTAGTCAGATACATGTCACTATGAATGGGTTCCATAATTGGTCAGGAAGCCAAATATTTAGGACTTCATGGATCAAAATTAATTTCAAAAAATCATACTGAAGGCCTTTCAATAAATGTAGTCAAATATATTAGTGTCTATATCCACTTATAAAGAAAATCAAAACTTTCTTTAAGAACAAACTTTTGATTTACAAACAAATTTTAGACCTGCCATGTTGTATGCTGTCCAAATGGACTAGTTGCTGCAATAAGAAAGAAGGCACTCCAGAGGATTCAAAATAAAATTTTGAAAATGATTCTGAAGCTGCCTCCGTGGTATAGTACCAATGAACTCTATAGAATTTCTAATATTGAGACAATGCACTAAAGCCAACAAAATATTCACAGACAAAAATCGTTGTAATCTTCTATTGTAACGATTAGCTCCTTGACCCTTTAGTATAAATTAGGAGTTTAGTTTAAGTAGAAACATTGTAATTCCTACATGGTTTAATTCAACCAGAGGAAATATCCTAACGCTCAGAGGCAATTGAAATGTAATAATAATCAAAAGCAATAGCAAATAAGATGATATAGTGTAAAACACGGAACACCTAGTCTAAGAGATGAAACATGAGTAGATAATTAGCAAATAAAATTAGATAAAAAAAAAAAAGATGGTCCTGCAGCCGAGTTCGGTCAAAAATCTCTTGTAAGAAAAGAGATTCTCGAAGAGATTTTCAAAATTTTTCATTTTGGAATTCCGACGAAAGTGTGGAAGAAATTTTTGACAGATGAAAAGAGAAGAGAATTTAAATTTCTTCCAAACTTTTTGGGAGAAATTCGATAAGAGATTTTTCTGGGATGAAATGATTGCATAATTGAGTCTTCAATCTCATAAGTGTGTAAAATAATGTGAAAATGTTCTCGTGTCCCTGGGCATCCATTGTACTTAATAAACACTCAAAATACATACTCAAGCAATGGACATAGAAAAGCTTTCAATAAAATTGTGGAAATGCTAATATAACGCTAAGTTTAAAATCAGGCCAAGTTCCAGATGGAATATAGAGCCATTGAAGAAGATGAAGAATCACGTTTGATTGATTATTTTATTACATTTTTCAAGGCAAACACCAAAACATCCGAATTATTCAAATATCATGACACATATGTACACAATCAACTATCATAATAAAAAGTACAGATTTCAAAGCTAAATAAAGCTAAGCTAAATAAGCTAAAGTTTTGCTGTTAAAGCTGTTAAGCTAAGCTAAAGCTAATAAAGCTGCTTAAAGTGTAAATAAGCTAAAGTTAAAGCTAAGCTAAAGCTAAGCCAGTGCTGCTGAGCTAAAGCTAAGCTAAAGTTGGCTAAAGTTGCTTAAGTGTTAAAGTAATAGCTAGTTGTAAAGGTCAGTTAAGCTAAAGTGTTAAAGCTAGCGGTAAGCTAAAGCTGTTAAAGCTAACTCAGCTGCACAGCAGTAGCTGGAGTAGCAGGCAGCAGCGTAGGCAGCTGGGCAGCTGAGGCAGGCAGCTGGGTGCAGGCAGGTCAGTGGCTGCAGGCTGCGCTCAGTGCGCAGGTGGCAGACTGTGACAGGGCTGGCTCAGCGGGGCGGCGGCTGCAGCGCCTAGCTGGCTAGCAGCTGCTGGGCTAGCTGTCAGCTGGGCTAGCTGGGCGTGCTGCTCAGCTGGCCAGGGCAGCTGGGCCTAAGCTGGGCTCAGCGCTCAGCTGCTCAGCTGCTGGCCCAGCTCAGCTGGGCTGGCTGGGCTCAGCTCACGTGCTGGGCTCAGCTGGGCCAGCCTGCTCAGCCAGCTGTGCTGCTAGCTGCTCAGCTGCTCAGCTGGGCTCAGCCTGCTAAAGCGTGTGCTTAAAGCGTTAGCTGTAAGCACAGTTAGCTAAAGCTGTGCTGCTACAACTAAGCTGGTGGGGGGGCGTGTGTAAGCAGCGTAAAGCTGTAAAGCTAAACCAGTGCTTGTCAAGCTAAGCTAAAGCTGCTTGTGCTTGCTTCAAAGTTTAAAGCTGTTTAAAGCTGTTGTTCAGGCTGTGCTAGTGCGTGCTAAAGCTAGCAGTGCGTGCGAAGGTACAGCGTCGACTAAAGTGTTTAAAGCTGTGCGAAGTAGCTAAGCTAGCTAAAGCTGTTGTGTAAGCGTTAAAGCGTTAAAGCTTAAGCTAAAGCTGCTAAGCTAGAAGCTAAAGCTAAAGCTTAAGCTAAGCAGTAAGCTGTAAAGCTAAGCTAGCTAAGTGCTAGCTAGTTGCTTAAGCTAAGCTAAGCTAGCTAGCTGAAGTAGAGTTAAGCAGTAAGCTAAGCTAAGTTGCTTAAGTGCTAGCCAAAGCTGAGCCAAATGCTAATGTTCGGTGTTTTCGAGTATTGTAGAGCTTTCGTTATTTTCAGCAGTTGGAAATCACAACAATGTTGCTGTTACTGCATATTTTCATCACTAGATTGAATATATTTATCATTTCCCTATTATTTCGGTAACCATAAGCGAAAGCAAGTTTTATTTTGATGAGGATGTTGAGAATCTATGCAAATGTCAAAAGACATCTAGTGGAAAATTGAATAATATTTTCTTCGCAAGAAATTTTAGATTTTCTTCTTCAGTCTATCGGAATATGAAGAGAAGAAATTTTTGAAAGAGAAAGAGAATTTAAAAATCTCTATTTATAAAGAAATTTTAATTTTTTCTTGAGCTTCGAATTGGTGCTGAGCAGCTATTCCAATATCCAAGTGTTGGGTAGCTTTTGATCAACTCTTGCTGTCACTCAGACAAATGGATTGGAGTAGTTGATTCATGTCATCAAAAAATTGTACATCCGGAGCCATCTCCGGTAGTAGCGTATCTAGCTAATCTGTTCAAACAGAATTGCAGTGTCTTAGTCAAGGCCTTGACATCACTGTGACTGAACTATCACATGGCAAATATTCAACGCGTTGAATCATCTGTTTGTGATAGTTGTGAACTGATTAGGAACTTCTATCATCTAATATGTAACTGCCTATGCACAATTGCGCTTCCAAATTTAGTAAACACTTACTTAGTTAAATTGACTTCAGAAACCTGAACCTTCAGAGTATTTTGTTGTCTATAACCCTGTGGTAAGGAGTTATAAGCTCTTGTACGCTTATGTTATATGCCCTCTTTAGGCCCTTTTCCAAACATTCCTTTGTTCTCCCATCCACATTCCTTTCTTTTTGTTCACTTCCTTTTCCGTCAGGGGTGTGATGAAAAGGCGAAGGCGATGGCACAAATCTTCCCAAATTCAGGTGAACGCCCCTGGAGCCGACGTTCTGATACCTGATATCTTAGTATTTTAATATCTAAGTGACTTCAACGCCGCCAGCGATGATCTCCTTCTTATTTGTGACCAAATAATCTTTCCTAATCAAATAACAAACGTCAGAAACCAGTCGATTTTGGAGGTCGAGAACTACAAGCAACAATGAGCATCGCAATACAAATCTATTGTTGACAGTATTATCAAAATATCTTTCGAAACATATACATTGGGTTAACTGTTTTGAAATGAAATGCAGTGAAGAACAAAATCTAGCACTTGTACAACATATAATTGCAGTGCCCTTATGCGATCGCATTTCAATAATCAAACTTTTTTTCTCCCAACTCTTTCAGGTCCTTCAAAATACTTCTGAAGTACTGGACAGCATGTCCGCCACCGCCATACGCTCTATACCAGCCGGTATCCGACACTGAACGGTTACCCCCAGATCAACGGTGTCGATCCTGGCGAACCAATGGATTGCCGCAAGCTTCAGTCACACCGAAGGTATGTCCAGCGGGGTTCCATAGAAAGAAAATCAACAGAGGAAACGCATCTCTACCATACGGATTTTAATCGTTTAACCAACTCTCTAAATCTTGTACATTCATCATGGAGCTTGAATCAGGAAACACAATATGTACTATAAAAGAAATTGAATGCTTAAATTACCTAACATTACTCAAACAATCAAACAAACATCAAACGAGAAACCAAATATCCTGTAAAACGAAAAGCAGTACTAATAGGCAAATGATAATAACTAATGATAATAATGTCAAACGTAGCAGCAATTCAGGTTAACTGTTTTATCATAATAATATATTTAAACCAATAAATTAGTAAAAGTGGGAAAATAATGACATATCCTTTATCTGTTTCTCATGGAGGAAGTATGTGACTGATAACTGTAAAAAGTCGTAAACAAGCGAGCTGATAAATATTGCTTTTCTACTGGAGATACTTTATACGGATTACATAAGAAAGACTTTTTCGCTTCAGTAGAGTTTCATCGCATATAGATCCGGTAGACATGCTTTGCTTCCTGAGTTATATGCAAGTTTATTAAAAAGTTATCCAACTAAAATCAAAACATTATCAAGACATGTAAATGATCCGTAGAGTTTCCGAGTACAAAACGAACTTAGTAAACAAAATCAAATGAAATGCAAACAAACAGTGAAACATAGCATCATTTAGCCCGATTAATTAACAATATAACCTACCTAGTTACGTAATTTGTACACTCAACCAAAAATATAAAATCAAAATATTTAATTCCCTCCAACCATTAAACAAACTCCCCGCGTGCAATTCGATCGAATCGAGCCAACAAAATCCCACCGAGTAAAAATGTGACGTTTCCTTGCAACGAAAACCGCTCCAAACTGGCAACGCTCCGTGGCGTCACCATCGTTCCGGTTCATCATCGACACACTCGGGATCCGTGATCCGGCTCCATCTTCAACGAGCAATATCGAACCATCAATCGCTCAATGACGCACGGGAACCAAGCGTTTGCCAGCTCGTCAACCGTCATCAATGTTGGGCACCGTGCGGTGCCCCAGCCAACGTGGAAGACCCTGGCGGAAGTCGCTATGGTACCACGCTCTTCCACCAAGATGAGAGAGGAGCTGACGATGATGGGTCCGCCGTCGTTTGATGGCGGATCTGTCCTGACTCAGCCTGAGTCGGCTTTAGGGTTACGGCAGGTATTTGAGTGTGGTTCTAGACGGCATACGCTCGACAATCAATAAAGGGAATCTTTTTTTGTAACTTATCCGTATCAAAACGTAAGGAAGGTTCTGACACAGTGGAGTTACAGTAAGTTGACGTTGCCTTTATTGGTTTTAGAGCTTATGACGAGAATAGACTATGGACAGAAACATCTGCCGAGCTCCTATTACTTTTTGCTATTGTGACACTAAGATGTATAAGAAAGCCAACGAAAAGTTGTGCATACCTCTCTACATTACGTTTTGATTCAATGAAAACACATATAAGAGGTGTCCCAAATCAAATTGCATCACGAAAAAAAAAACGGTATAGAAAATAACCTAATCTTCAAACTTTCAGAAAATAAAAATATTACCCATTAGTAAGCTTTTGCAGTATTTATTTTATTCAACTTCTTACATAACTAAGGTTCTGTACAACATCTGGCTGCAGCTTCTTATGTATGGAACCCCACTTTGTGTATATGTCTTCCTCAGATTTGATCTCCTTGGGATGCTTCCGTACATGGATGCATATACAATGTGCTCTGACTTGCGGTTAGCGGCAGCGTAGGGCATGTGCGTTGGGTGGTTTATGTCCTGCCACCAGGACAATATTTGAATAGTGACACGAAACCAGATCTGGCCAGAACATTGTAGGGCCTTCGTTGTTTTTAATAGAGAAGGCAGACGCTTCTGTATCACTCCTTGAGGTAGATCTCTCTTTACTGTCCCGAAGTCACGAACGGCGCATTCGTTTGCCACATGAGAGATCGCTTGTCAAATCATGTATTTCTTGGCTGCTTAAAGTTGTTGCTTCCTTAATCTCCGGAATATTCATCTGTGCTGGGCGGTGAAGAACAGTAACCCGAGATGCGGCCGGATTTCGCCTCACTAACTGACTAATTGCACGATTCCGATTGTTTTTCGTTGTTCGATGGAGAGTTGAGGATTTTCGTGCTTTGCAAAATCAATTTGCGGCGTTGCGTTTTCGGGTAACGCCATTTTTTATTATCGAAAACTGACAGCAATAAAAGAAGTGTAAAAATACTCTAAACAACTTTGCCCAATTTCCAAGAGAAAATACTCAATGACTAATATTCTACAGCGTTTTCATCGATGCAATTCGAGTGTGACAACCTCTACTGAGCAATTAAAGCCTATAACTACGATTTTTCGATTCTACTCAAAAGTTAGTCCTTTTCTATGTTTCATAATGTCCCCAATGGACGCTATGCACAATTAATCAATTATGGTAAATAATTTGAGTATTACCTCATAAACTGTTTTGAAAACGAACAGAAATGGGAACTAAGCAAAAATACACATAATTAGTAGAAAATACGATGAAGACACTTCCAAATGTTTGGACTGTAAGGGCATCTTTAGTAGAGTTTTCAATTGCATGGGAGTTAGAAAATAAAATTGAATCTGTAAAATTCCATTTCAGTTTTCAGACGTTGTAGCTTTAACAATTCGAACAGATTTGTAGGAAATTTATAACCGAATACTGCTCAGTTGTATTTTTGCATAAATTTGCAATAGAATTTACTGAGTTTCATTTCGTTCAAAACAATAGAAGATGACGTCGTCAGATACAAAAAATACCGTTCATCGATTGACATAGTTTAACATTTGAATTGGCCTCGGAAGATAATTTTCGTTTTCCATTATGAAAAATGTGCAGTTTATATCTGCTACTAAAGATGCATTTCTTTTTTATATGTTTGACGTTTGTAAATGTGAAACTGTGAAATAAATATGACATAGGTAACTTTGGATTTTGTTTTTACACGATTTTTTTCGCTCGTATTTTGATCGTGTGACTTCAATTTGCCATCAAACTCTTTGAACATGTTTCAAAAAATCCAGAATAAATCAAAAAGAAAATCACATGCTAATTAATATACGTTAAACATTTAGGATAGAAAACAAATCGTGTAAAAACAGAATCCAATGTATTGTTGAATTTGATCCACCAAAAATTTTCTGTAATTATAATTCGCATAAAACTGTTTGCAAGAGGAATATACTTCCAGAAAAACAATTTGTTTCAATATACAATCACCTCTTTAAAATGTTTGTGTCCATTTACCATATGATCTCTAGAATTGTGCTGTCAGCACTAAGCCTCTGAGCTTTTGAAAGGGGGTTCGAGTCCCAACGAAGGGTTACCTCCAATACATTTTCCAAATAAATATCTTCCACTCAATGTACATATCCACCTATGAGTTTTCAGAACATTAGATTATCGTAACTACTTAGTATTTTATCTTATCTTAGTATTTTAACATTCAAGTGACTTCAACTAATAGGCTGTTCGGCCACATTGAGAGTTGACGTAAAGTCAATGTCAACTTCTCTCCCCGAATAGCCAAGATCGCTGTGTGGTGTCGGCAGTCAGTTATCTGGCTAAGAATAACGCCTGTTCCAGTGGGAAAAGCCCACCATACAGGTGACCCCTAATCCTCGGTGTAAAGCGGCTTTATGCTTACCGTGCCTACGAATGAATGGTTAGGGGGTCTAATAAAAACCCAACCGCTAACGGAGCCTGTGAAGCATCAGGGAACTCTTCACAGTATTGAGCCCTTACTGCGCTAATCGGAGCTATGGCGTAGTTGACTCTTTGCTTCTCCGAAATAATCGGCGACTCTTAATCAATCTCAACTTGAGGTTAAATAAGGGTGGGATTATGAGCATGTTTTTATTTAGTTTTTCAACAAATTGTCACCTATATGGATTCGCTTTATGCGTTATACACATTGTACTCTGTGTTTCGTCTTTGACTTTCTTGATAAGATACCAATTTGGTTTCATCGTTGCTGTTCATATTAATGCTGAAGTTGTGGAGTGCATTATCTTAATTTGCAATGGCTTCAGTTAAGATAGCTCAAATCAATCTTCAGCATAAAAGAACAGCAACGATTAATCTTTGTAGACTTATGCAAAATGGCAAATCCCAAGTGGCTTTGGTGCAGGAGCCCTATTTTCGCAAGGGTAGCTTCTACCTAGGTAACCTAGTGAACCCGGTTTTTGCTGCTTTCAGTAAAGAAATGGCAAACTTTCGATCAATGCCGCGTGCATGTGTGCTTGTTAACAATGCTATTGTTGCTACACTTATCTCTGAACTAACAACCAGAGATGTATGTGCTGTCACAATTGATGCAACTGGCGGAACCCCCGTCAGGAAATACGTCTATTGTTTGGTTTATTTACCACATGATGAACCATCCCCTACGGATGCTTTCAAACGAGTTGTCATATATTGCACTTCAAAAGGCCTTCCGCTAATTGTCGGCAGTGATGCTAATGCTCATCACATCATCTGGGGTAGCTCGGATATCAATCTGAGAGGCTCCAGCTTGATGGAATACTTAAGTAGTACCGACTTAACATAGGCAATCGCCCAACCTTTATGGTATCTAATAGAGCAGAGGTTTTTTTTTTTTTTTTTTATCTTTATTAAAGTGATTTTTAAGATAGTACAAAGTTCATCACTATAGAGCAGAGGTGTTAGACATAACCCTTTGCTCCAATAGAATCAGTCACGAGTTGACGAATTGGCATGTGTCAGATGAGGAATCGATATCTGACCATCGCTACATCTACTTTGATCATTTGAATGTTACTTCGCAGACCTTGCGTTTTAGAAATCCTCGTTCAACAAACTGGGATCTTTACACAGAGTTGCTCTCTACCAAATTCCATGGATATCTACCTTCTATAGAAACTCCTACCGACTTGGATGATGCAGTTAATACTACAACGTTGCACATCGTGGAAGCTTTCGAAGAAGCTTGCCCTTTACGTTCTGTAAAAACCTCAAGAGGAACCCCATGGTGGAATTTCGATTTGGCTAAGCTAAGGAAACAGTACAGAAGGAGTTGGAACAGACGCCATTCAGCTATGGGTCTTGGGCTCAAGCACGTAGAATCATAACTACTGAATCGATTCAATGGGCACTTAACAGTTTTGCTCCCTACAAATCTCCAGGGGAGGATGGGATTTATCCCGTTCTACTTCAGAGAGGTTTTGAGCATATCAAACATGTTTTGAAAAAGCTTTTAGTATGCAGTTTTGCTACTGGGTATATTCCCATATCCTGGCGGGATGTCACTGTAAAGTTTATCCCAAAAGGAGGACGTGCTTCGTATGAAGTCTGACCTCATTTCTTCTGAAATGCTTAGAACGTATTATCGATCATCACATTCGTGATGACTGTTTGGCAAACATACCTCTTCATGTTAATCAACATGCTTACCAATCTGGAAAGTCCACCGTGACTCTTCTACACAAGGTTGTGTACGATATCGAGAAAGCATTCGCTCAAAAGCAATCGTGCTTGGGTGCTTTCTTAGATATTGAAGGTGCTTTCGACAACGTGTCTTTCGATGCAATATTGGAAGCCGCACGTTATCATGGGCTACCTAATATTACTACCAAATGGATTCACCAGATGCTTAAAAACCGACATCTCTACTCGACATTACGTCAAGCAGCGATTAGGAAATTAAGTGTCTGCGGATGCCCTCAAGGGGGAGTATTATCTCCACTTTTGTGGAATCTCGTTGCAGATACGCTATTGAGGTTACTCAATAATGGCGGTTTTCCTACCTATGAATTTGCCGACGACTATCTTACATTGATAGTGGGTTTGTGCATTACTACCTTATTCGACCTGATGCAAAATGCTCTTCAGGTAGTTGAGAGTTGGTGTCGCCAATATAGCCTTTCGGTCAATCCGAATAAAACATCTATTGTTCTTTTCACGGAAAAACGTAATCGTAATGGTATTCGTCCATTACATCTTTTTGGTTCTGAAATCAATGTAACGGATCAAGTAAAGTACGTGGGTCTAATTTTGGATTCAAAGCTTTCCTGGACTCCTAACATTGAGTTCAGAATCAAAAAGGCGTGTATGGCTTTCGGCCAATGCCGACGAACCTTTGGTAAAAACTGGTGTCTTAAACCCAAATATATCAAATGGATTTACAAAACAGTTGTACGACCAATTTTGGCTTATGGATGTCTTGTGTGGTGGCAAAAGGGGGAAGTGAGGACAATTCAGTCTAAATTAGGCCATCTTCAAAGGATGTGCCTAATGGCAATGACTGGTGCGTTCTCTTCAACTCCCACGGCTGCTCTCGAAGTTCTCTTCGACGTGGCCCCACTACACATACATCTCAAACAAGAAGCATTTTCTTGTACTTACCGACTATGGGTACTCGGTTTTATGGAGGAGAATCCTATAAACCGCAGTTCTACACACACTTCGTTGTTACCGCTTATGGTTAATTGGGACAAAATTTTCCTTGCTCCAAGTGATCTCACACACGTTAGTAGTTTTCCTTATAGGACATTTTCAACACAATTCCCCTCGCGGGATGAGTGGACATCTGGCTATTTGGAGAGAAGTATGTCGGACAGCATTGTTTGTTACACTGACGACTCCCTCCTCGAAGGTAGAGCAGGTGCAGGCGTCTATTCGCGTGAGCTGAGATTGGAACAGTCACACTCACTGGGTACACACTGCACTGTCTTTCAAGCGGAAATATTTGCCATCATGTGTGGAGTGCAATCTGCACTGCAGCAACGCATTATGGGCAAAGTAATATACTTCTGTTCAAATCCCGTTACGATCTTTGCAAGGACCCGTGCCTTCGTTTTACGTTGGACCCGTTTGCGGAAGTAAAATTCCGACAAGCGGTGGTAATCCTGCAGGGACACCGTTCTGGGAAAAAACCTCTTAGAAGGTCACGTCTCAACGCTCAGCAATGAGCATTAATAAAAACAAGAGGAAGGGGGAGTCGGAAATAATTCTTCTCCAATCGAACTGAGCAATCAGTTCGATTTGATTAATGATGAAATTGAGCAAATCGAATATACCTCTAGCCCAGGTGATTCGATTCATGCGAAAAAGCAAAGGATTCCGCCAATTGTGGTATCTGTTGCCGAGTTTTCTGGCTTCCGGAATGAGATTTTGAGTAACCTTCAGGGATCAAGGTTTCATTTCAGATTGCTAGGAAGGGTGACTGCCGCGTTTTGCCGGGATCCTTTGACGATCGCAAACGTCTTCTTCACTATTTAACTGAGAAGCGCCATAAATTCTTCACATACGACGACAAAACTGAGCGATTGTTCAAAGTCGTCTTGAAGGTCTCCCCAGTGATGACAAATCACTGGATGAGATTAAAATTGAAATTTCTCAATTACTTGGATTTTCACCAGTCCAAGTAATTAAGATGAAAAGAAATCCCATTCTGGTACTTCCCAGAGGGCATTTCTCAAGAATTTTATTTAGTTCATTTTAATAAAAGTGAACTAAATAATATGAAAAGTTTCGAAAAGGCCTGTATTATGTCCCATGTCCGTGTTACATGGGAACATTTCCGCAGGCCTGGGGGAAATTTCCAAAACCCCACCCAGTGCCGTAAGTGCCAAAAATGGGGTCATGGAACCAAACATTGTCACATGGATGCTAAATGCATGATTTGTGGTGGAACCTCTCACGCCAAGGACGCATGTCCTGTGAGAGAAGATTCCAATAAATTTAAGTGCGCAAATTGTGGGGGCAATCATAAATCCAATTTCTGGGAATGCCCTTCACGCAAAAAAGTTTTGAATTGCCGTGCAAAATTGATGACGGGAAATTCCAATCGGATCCCAGATTCGACGGGTAGAAATTTTCCAAACGCTCAAATTTTGAAACCAGTTACCGGTCGAGCAATTCATACCCACCACAATTCACAAACAAATTTTGCCGCTCGTCAACGGGTAGCAAGCACTTCAGTAAATTCCAATTTTTCGAATGTACCTACGTATGCAAACATCGCTGCTGGTAGACAAAATTTCTCTTCTCAAAATGAGGTTTATACCCATGTCCCAACGGAAAATAATGGTCATGTTGCCGATTCAGGTAGCATGACTGCTTCCGATTTTGATTTTTTAACTGAACAATTGCATCACATGATTGATGCAATGTTCAAAGCAAATACCATTCCAGAAGCTGTTCAGGTTGGTATAAAGTACACACAAAAAATTGTTATCGGACTCCGTTTTAATGGATCTAAATAATTGTGTGAAAGTTCTAAATTGGAATGCCCGCTCTCTAAAGGGTAAGGAAGATGAATTATTCAGCTTCCTAACAGTTCATAATGTGCATATTGCCATTATAACAGAAACTTATTTGAAACCAGGACTCTCCATTAAAAGAGATCCAAATTATTTTATCTACAGAAATGATCGTCTCGACAGCGCCTGTGGTGGGGTCGCCATTGTCATCAATAGACGTATCAAACATAAATTATTTTCTTCGTTCGAAACCAAAGTTTTTGAAACCTTGGGAGTTTCTGTTGAAACAAATTTTGGACAATTTTCCTTCATTGCAGCCTACTTGCCTTTTCAATGTAATGGGCAGCAAAAGAATTTGTTGAAAGCCGATCTTCAATTGGTGTGTATCAGTGGAGAACACTCAACGGCTGCAGGTGTTCATTAACAGATGCCTGCGGTATATAATTCGGGCCTGGTGGCCTCACAACTGGATCTCAAACAACGAGCTCCATCGTCGTTGTCACCAGAGGCCGATAACAACAGAAATTCGGGATCGGAAGTGGGGCTGGGTCGGCCACACTCTACGTAGGGGCGGAAACGAAATCTGTAAGCAAGCATTAGACTGGAACCCAGCGGGACATCGCAACAGAGGCAGACCCAGAGGCTCACGGCGGAGAAGCCTCAATAAAGAAATAAAAGAAGTCGACCGAAATCTAACCTGGCAACAGGTTAAAGCGATAGCCGGGCATCGCTCAGGATGGAGATCTTTCAAGTCGGTCCTTTGCACCACCGGAGGTGTACAGGATCCATAAGTAAGTAAGTAAGTAAGATCTTCAATTTCTGACTCGCAACAAAACAAAATTCTTCGTAATTGGTTACTTCAATGCCAAACACCGTTCATGGAATAATGCTCAAAGCAATTCCAATGGTAAAATTTTATTTGAAGATTGTTCTGCGGGATATTATACTATTCAATATCCCAATGGACCAACTTGTTTTTCTTCCAGTCGAAATCCTTCTACAATTGATTTAGTTTTAACGGATTCAAGTCAGCTGTGTGGCCAATTGGTAACTCATGCTGACTTTGACTCTGATCACCTTCCTGTGACGTTTGAAATTTCACAAGAAGCCATTTATAATCCAATCAGCTCTACTTTTAATTATCATAGAGCTGATTGGGATTTATATAAAACGTATATCGATAGGAATTTTGATGTTGATATTCCTCTCGATACCAAAAGTTTTTTTTTTTTATTTTTTTTTTTTTTTTAACTAATTTTATTTGCTAATTATCTAATACATGCATTCATCTCTTAGACTAGGTGTTCCGTGTTTTCTTAACACTATCATCCTTATTTGCTATGTTACGCTTTTAGTTATTATTAATACATTTCAATTGCCTCTGGCAGTTAGAATTTTTTCCTCTGGTTGAATTGAACCATGTAGGAATTACAATGTTTTCTCAACTTAAACTAAACTTAACCTATTTTATACTAAGGGTACAAGGAGTTAATCGTTGCAATAGAAGATTGCAACGATTTTTGTCTAAAATTGAAATTATTGTATTGGACATATGTTACAGTGTCTCAATATTAGAAATTCAATGAAGTTCCAGATACCAGAAAGGCAACTTAGTAATCCTTTTCAAAATTTTATTTTGAATCCCTTGAAGTGCCTTCTTTCTGGTATTGCAGCAGCAACTAGTCCATATTGGCACAGCATACAACATGGCAGGTCTAAACATTTGTTTGTAAATCAAAAGTTTGTTCTTAAGACAAAGTTTTGATTTTCTGTTTATAAGTGGATATAGGCACTTAATATATTTGTTACATTTGGCTTGAAGGCCTTCAATGTGATTTTTAAAAGTTAATTTTTGATCTAGCAGAAGTCCTAAATATTTAGCTTCGCTAGACCAATTAATTGGAACCCCATTCATAGTGACAATATGTCTGCTAGAAGGTTTCAAATAAGAAGCTCTCGGCTTATGTGGGAAAATTATAAGCTGAGTTTTGAAGCATTCGGGGAAATTTTCCATTTTTGCAAGTAAGTGGAGAAAATATCCAAACTTTTTTGCAATCTACTACAAATGACACGAAGGCTTCGCCCTTTGGCTGAAAGGCCCGTGTCATCTGCAAACAAAGATTTTGACACCCTGGTGGTAAATCAGGTAAGTCAGAAGTAAAAATGTTATACAATATGGGCCCCAGTATGCTGCCTTGGGGACACCAGCCCTTACAGGTAATCTATCAGATTTAGTATTCTGATAGTTTACCTGCAGCGAGCGATCTGATAAATAATTTTGGATCAGTTTAATGATGTACAGAGGAAAATTAAAATTCATCAATTTTACAATCAAACCTTCATGCCAAACACTGTCAAATGCTTTCTCTATATCAAGAAGAGCAACTCCAGTCGAATATCCTTCAGATTTGTTGAGCCGAATTAAGTTCGTAACTCTTAATAACTGATGAGTGGTTGAATGCCCATGGCGAAAACCAAATTGCTCATCAGCAAAAATAGAATTGTCATTAATATGAACCATCATTCTATTTAAAATAATCTTTTCAAACAGTTTGCTTATTGAAGAAAGCAAACTGATTGGGCGATAACTAGAAGCCTCAGCTGGATTTTTATCCGGCTTCAAAATTGGAACAACTTTGGCGTTTTTCCATTTATCTGGAAAGTATGCCAATTGAAAACATTTGTTAAATAAATTAACCAAAAAGGATAAAGAGCTCTCAGGAAGTTTTTTGATAAGTATGTAGAAAATACCATCATCACCCGGGGCTTTCATATTTTTAAATTTTCTAGTAATAGATCTCACTTCATCCAAATTGGTTCCCAACGAAGGGTCAAAACATTCTCTTGATTGAGAATGTCTTCGAAGCTCCGTGTAACCTGATCCTCAATTGGACTAGTGAGACCTAGACTAAAATTATGGGCACTCTCGAACTGCTGTGCAAGTTTTTGAGCCTTTTCGCCATTTGTTAATAAAATTTTATTTCCCTCTTTAAGCGCTGGAATTGGCTTTTGAGGTTTTTTAAGAATTTTTGTTAATTTCCAAAAGGGTTTCGAACTGGGATCCAACTTCGAGACATTATTCTCAAAGTTGGTATTTCTCAGAATAGCGAAACGTTTTTAATTTCATTTTGCAAAATCTCGCCAAATAACTTTCAACGCGGGATCGCGAGTTCTTTGGTATTGCCTTCTTCTCACATTTTTAAGACGGATTAGTAGCTGAAGATCGTCGTCAATAATAATGGAGTTGAATTTAATTTCACATTTTGGAATTGCAATTAAATTTGTCAAAGATACGAGAGCATTATCAATATCACTTTTGGTATCGAGAGGAATATCAACATCAAAATTCCTATCGATATACGTTTTATATAATCCCAATCAGCTCTATGATAATTAAAAGTAGAGCTGATTGGATTATAAATGGCTTCTTGTGAGATTTCAAATGTCACAGGAAGGTGATCAGAGTCAAAGTCAGCATGAGTTACCAATTGGCCACACAGCTGACTTGAATCCGTTAAAACTAAATCAATTGTAGAAGGATTTCGACTGGAAGAAAAACAAGTTGGTCCATTGGGATATTGAATAGTATAATATCCCGCAGAACAATCTTCAAATAAAATTTTACCATTGGAATTGCTTTGAGCATTATTCCATGAACGGTGTTTGGCATTGAAGTCACCAATTACGAAGAATTTTGATTTGTTGCGAGTCAGAATTTGAAGATCAGCTTTCAACAAATTCTTTTGCTGCCCATTGCATTGAAAAGGCAAGTAGGCTGCAATGAAGGAAAATTGTCCAAAATTTGTTTCAACAGAAACTCCCAAGGTTTCAAAAACTTTGGTTTCAAACGAAGAAAATAATTTATGTTTGATACGTCTATTAATGACAATGGCGACCCCACCACAGGCGCTGTCAAGACGATCATTTCTGTAGATAAAATAGTTTGGATCTCTTTTAATGGAGAGTCCTGGTTTTAAATACGTTTCAGTTATAATGGCAATATGCACATTATGAACTGAAAGGAAGTTGAATAATTCATCTTCCTTACCCTTTAGAGAGCGGGCATTCCAATTTAGAACTTTCACACAATTATTTGGATCCATTGAAACGGAGTCCGATAACAATTTTTTGTGTGTACTTTATACCAACCTGAACAGCTTCAGGAATGGTATTTGCTTTGAACATTGCATCAATCATGTGATGCAATTGTTCAGTTAAAAATCAAAATCGGAAGCAGTCATGCCACCTCAATCTGCAACATCACCTTTATTTTCCGTTGGGACATGGGTATAAACCTCATTTTCAGAATAGAAATTTTGTCTACCAGCAGCGATGTTTGCATACGTAGGTACATTCGAAAATTTGAATTTACTGAAGTGCTTGCTACCCGTTGACGAGCGGCAAAATTTGTTTGTGAATTGTGGTGGGTATGAATTGCTCGACCGGTAACCGGTTTCGAAATTTGAGCGTTTGAAAAATTTCTACCCGTCGAATCTGGGATCCGATTGGAATTTCCCGTCATCAATTTTGCACGGGAATTCAAAACTTTTTTGCGTGAAGGGCATTCCCAGAAATTGGATTTATGATTGCCCCCACAGTTTGCGCACTTAAATTTATTGGAATCTTCTCTCACAGGACATGCGTCCTTGGCGTGAGAGGTTCCACCACAAATCATGCATTTAGCATCCATGTGACAATGTTTGGTTCCATGACCCCACTTTTGGCACTTACGGCACTGGGTAGGGTTTTGGAAGTTTCCCCAAGGCCTGCGGAAATGTTCCCATGTAACACGGACATGAGACATAATACAGGCCTTTTCCAACTTTTCATATTATTTAGTTCACTTTTGTTAAAATGAACTAAATAAAATTCTTGAGAAATGCCCCTCTGGGAAGTACCAGAATGGGATTTCTTTTTCATCTTAATTACTTGGACTGGTGAAAATCCAAGTAATTGAGAAATTTCAATTTTAATCTCATCCAGTGATTTGTCATCACTGGGGAGACCTTTCAAGACGACTTTGAACAATCGCTCACTTTTGTCGTCGTATGTAAAGAATTTATGGCGCTTCTCAGTTAAATAGTGAAGAAGACGTTTGCGATCGTCAAAGGATCCCGGCAAAACGCGGCAGTCACCCTTCCTAGCAATCTGAAATGAAACCTTGGTTACTCAAAATCTCATTCCGGAAGCCAGAAAACTCGGCAACAGATACCACAATTGGCGGAATCCTTTGCTTTTTCGCATGAATCGAATCACCTGGGCTAGAGGTAGATTCGATTTGCTCTATTTCATCATTAATCAAATCGAACTGATTGCTCAGTTCGATTGGAGAAGAATTATTTCCGATATTAGAGTTAGAAGGAATATCTGAATTCTCCAGCTTCCTTCTATTTTTTCCGCGCTTCGGCAGGACGGTCTTGAAACCTTGTTTCTTTGAAGGAAGTGGAGAATTCAGAGACTCCCCCTTCCTCTTGTTTTTATTAATGCTCATGGCTGAGCGTGGAGACGTGACCTTCTAAGAGGTTTTTTCCCAGAACGGTGTCCCTGCAGGATTACCACCGCTTGTCGGAATTTTACTTCCGCAAACGGGTCCAACGTAAAACGAAGGCACGGGTCCTTGCAAAGATCGTAACGGGATCAGTGGGTACAAATAGCGCTAAGAAGCACCGTTGAAATTAAAATAGCTTCGGGTAGTATTAAAAACTTCCTTCCGCAAAGAGAGAAAGAACCGCACAGCACGAAAGCACGATGCGGTCTGACGATACCAAAAGTGATATTGATAATGCTCTCGTATCTTTGACAAATTTAATTGTCGAAGCCAGAGGCATTGCAATTCCTAAATGTGAAATTAAATTCAACTCCATTATTATTGACGACGATCTTCAGCTACTGATCCGTCTTAAAAATGTGAGAAGAAGGCAATACCAAAGAACTCGCGATCCCGCGTTGAAAGTTATTTGGCGAGATTTGCAAAATGAAATTAAAAAACGTTTCGCTATTCTGAGAAATACCAACTTTGAGAATAATGTCTCGAAGTTGGATCCCAGTTCGAAACCCTTTTGGAAATTAACAAAAATTCTTAAAAAACCTCAAAAGCCAATTCCAGCGCTTAAAGAGGGAAATAAAATTTTATTAACAAATGGCGACAAGGCTTAAAAACTTACTCAGCAGTTCGAGAGTGCCCATAATTTTAGTCTAGGTCTCACTAGTCCAATTGAGGATCAGGTTCCACGGAGCTTCGAAGACATTCTCAATCAAGAGAATGTTTTTGACCCTTTGTTGGGAACTAATTTGGATGAAGTGAGATCTATTACTAGAAAATTTAAAAATATGAAAGCCCCGGGTGATGATGGTATTTTCTACATACTTATCAAAAAACTTCCTGAGAGCTCTTTATCCTTTTTGGTTAATTTATGTAACAAATGTTTTCAATTGGCATACTTCCCAGATAAATGGAAAAACGCCAAAGTTGTTCCTATTTTGAAGCCGGACAAAAATCCAGCTGAGGCTTCTAGTTATCGCCCAATCAGTTTGCTTTCTTCAATAAGCAAACTGTTTGAAAAGATTATTTTAAATAGAATGATGGTTCATATTAATGACAATTCTATTTTTGCTGATGAGCAATTTGGTTTTCGCCATGGGCATTCAACCACCCATCAGTTATTAAGAGTAACGAATTTAATTCGGCTCAACAAATCTGAAGGATATTCGACTGGAGTTGCTCTTCTTGACATAGAGAAAGCATTTGACAGTGTTTAACATAAAGGTTTGATTGTAAAGATGATGAATTTTAATTTTCCTCTGTACATCATTAAACTGATCCAAAATTATTTATCAGATCGCTTACTGCAGGTAAACTATCAGAATTCTAAATCTGATAGATTACCTGTAAGGGCTGGTGTCCCACAAGGCAGCATACTGGGGCCCATATTGTATAACATTTTTACTTCTGACTTACCTGATTTACCACCAGGGTGTCAAAAACCTTTGTTCGTAGATGACACAGGTCTCTCAGCCAAAGGGCGAAGCCTTCGTGTTATTTGTAGTAGATTGCAAAAAAGTTTGGATATTTTCTCCACTTACTTGCAAAAATGGAAAATTTCCCCGAATGCTTCCAAAACTCAGCTTATAATTTTCCCACATAAGCCGAGAGCTTCTTATTTGAAACCTTCTAGCAGACATATTGTCACTATGAATGGGGTTCCAATTAATTGGTCTAGCGAAGCTAAATATTTAGGACTTCTGCTAGATAAAAAATTAACAAATATATTAAGTGTCTATATCCACTTATAAACGGAAAATCAAAACTTTGTCTTAAGAACAAACTTTTGATTTACAAACAAATTTTTAGACCTGCCATGTTGTATGCTGTGCCAATATGGACTAGTTGCTGCAATACCAGAAAGAAGGCACTCCAGAGGATTCAAAATAAAATTTTGAAAATGATTCTGAAGCTGCCTCCGTGGTATAGTACCAATGAACTTCATAGAATTTCTAATATTGAGACAATGCATCAAATGTCCAACAAAATAATTTCCAATTTCAGACAAAAATCGTTGCAATCTTCTATTGTAACGATTAGCTCCTTGTACCCTTAGTATAAATTAGGTGAAGTTTAGTTTAAGTAGAAAACATTGTAATTCCTACATGGTTTAATTCAACCAGAGGAAATATCCTAACTGCCAGAGGCAATTGAAATGTATTAATAATAACTAAAAGCGTAACATAGCAAATAAGGATGATAGTGTTAAGAAAACACGGAACACCTAGTCTAAGAGATGAATGCATGTAGTAGATAATTAGCAAATAAAATTAGATAAAAAAAAAAAAAAAAAGATGGTCCTGCAGCCGAATTCCGGTCAAAAAATCTCTTGTAAGAAAAGAGATTCTCGAAGAGATTTTCAAAATTTTCTTATTTTGGAATTCCGACGAAAGTGTGGAAGAAATTTTTTGACAGATGAAAAAGAAAACGAGAATTTAAATTTCTTCCAACTTTTGGTGGGAGAAATTCGATAAGAGATTTTTCTGGGATGAAATTTGACGGTATAATTGAGTCTTCAATCTCATAATGTGTGTAAAATAATGTGAAAATGTTCTCGGTTCCCTGGGTATGCATCCATTGTACTTAATAAACACTCAAAATACATACTCAAGCAATGGCAAGCATAGAAAAGCTTTCAATAAATAATTGTGGAAATGCTAATAGAACGCTAAGTTTAAAATCAGGCCAAGTTCCAGATGGAATGTAGAGCCATTGAGAAAGAAGAAGAATCGTGTTTGATGGATTATTTTATTACATTTTTTCAAGGCAAACATTCCAAAACATCCGAATTATTCAAATATCATGACACATATGTACACAATCAACTATCATAATAAAAAGTACGCAGATTTCAAAAGCTAAAGCTAAAGCTAAGCTAAAGCTAAGCTAAAGCTAAGCTAAAGCTGCTAAAGCTCAGCTAAGCTAAAGCTAAGCTAAGCTAAAGCTAAGCTAAAGCTAAAGCTAAGCTCTAGCTAGCTAAGCTAAGCTGGCTAAGCTAAGTGGGCTAAGTGTTCAAACAGCTGCTAGCTGAGCTGGGGCTAAAGCTAAGCTAAAGCTAAGCTAAAGCTAACCAGCTGCTGAACAGGGCTCTGGCTGGGAACAGCTGGGGTGGTGGCTAACAGGAACAGCTTGGGGCTGCTGGGAACAGCACAGGAACAGCTGGAGCTGGGAACAGGTGGCTCAGTGGAGCTGGGGCCAGGTGGTGGGAGCTGGGCTGAACAGCAGACAGGTGGGGCTGGGGCTGGGGCTGGGCTGAACAGGCTGGTGGGGCTGGGAGCTGGGCTGGGTCAGCTGGGCTGAACAGGTGGGTGTGGTGGGCTGTGGCAGCCTGGGGAGCTGAGGTGAGGCTGAGGCTGCAGCCCGAACAGGGGTGTGGGAGTGGGAGCAGTGGGGAGCTGGGCTCAGCTCTGGGTGTGGCAGTGGGGGAGTGGTGAGCTGGAACAGCTGAACAGGTGGGAACAGGTGGGAGCTGAGCTGGTGGAACAGCCAGCTGGCCCAGTGCTCAGCTGGGAACAGCTGGGAGCTGGTGGGAACAGCTGCCTGGGGCAGCTGGGGTGGCTCAGCCTGCCTGGGGCTGCTCAGCTGAACAGGTGTGTGCTCAGAACAGGTGGGCTGGTGGGGCTGGGAGCTGGGAACAGGTGGGGCTGGGAACAGGGTGAACAGGTGGGAACAGCAGCCAGTGCTGGGGTGGGCTGGGGTGAACAGACAGTGGGGCTGAACAGGGGTGGGTGGCAGCTGAACACAGCTGGGCTAACAGCTCAGCTAAAGCTAAGCTAAGCTGGCTAAAACAGCTAAACTAAGCTAAAGCCTGCTGCTAAGCTAAAGCTGCTAAACTAAGCTAAAGTTGCTAAAAACTAAGCTAAAGCTGCTAAGCTAAAGCTTCATAAGCTAAAGCTAAGCTAAAGCTAAGCTAAAGCTAAGCTAAGCTAAAGCTAAGCTAAGCTAAAGCTAAGCTAAGCTAAAGCTAAGCTAAGCTAAAGCTAAGCTAAGCTAAAGCTAAGCTAAGCTAAAGCTAAGCTAAGCTAAAGCTAAGCTAAGCTAAAGCTAAGCTAAGCTAAAGCTGAGCCAAATGCTAATGGTTCGGTGTTTTCGAGGTATTGAAGTTAGAGCTTTCGTTATTTTCAGCCAGTTGGAAATCACAACAATGTTGCTGTTACTGCATATTTTCATCACTAGATTGAATATATTTATCATTTTTCCCCTTCATTATTTCGGTAACCATAAGCGAAAGCAAGTTTTAGTTTCGATATGAGGATGTTTTGAGCAATCGGTATGCAAATAATTGTCAAAAGACATCTAGTGGAAAATTTGTGAACTAATATTTTTCTTCGCAAGAAATTTTAGATTTTTCTTTCTCTTCAGTCTATCGGAATACGGTATGAAGAGAAGAAATTTTTGGAAAGAGAAAGAGAATTTAAAAATCTCTATTTATAAAGAAATTTTTAAATTTTTTTCTTGGAGCTTCGGAATTCGGCTGCTGAGCCAGCTATTCCAATATCCAAGTGTTGGGTGAAGCTTTTGATCAACTCTTGGGCTGTCACTCAGCACAAATGGCATTGGAGTAGTCTGGATTCATGTCATCAAACAAAATTGTACATCCGGGAGCCATCTCCGGTAGTAGCAAGCTATCTAGCTAATCTGTCTAAACAGAATTGCAGTGTCTTAGTCAAGGCCTTGACAGGTCACTGCCGACTGAACTATCACATGGCAAATATTCAACGCGTTGAATCATCTGTTTGTGATAGTTGTGAATCCGATTATGGAACTTCTTATCATCTAATATGTAACTGCCCAGTCTATGCACAATTGCGCTTCCAAATATTTAGTAAACACTTACTTAGTTAAATTGACTTCAGAAACCTGAACCTTCAGAGTATTTTGTTGTTCATAACCCGTTGTGGTAAGGAGTTATAAGCTCTTGTACGCTTATGCGTTATATGCCCTCTTTAAGGGCCCTTTTCCAAACATTCCCTTTGTTCTCCCATCCACATTCCTTTCCTTTTTGTTCACTTCCTTTTCCGTCAGGTGTGTGATGAAAAAGGCTGTGAAGGCGATGGCACAAATCTCCCAAATTCAGGTGAACGTGCCCCTGGAGCCGACGTTCTGATACCTGATATCTTAGTATTTTAACATTCAAGTGGCTTCAACGCCGCCAAAGCGATGATCTCCTTCTTACTTTGTGACCAAATAATCTTTCCTAATCAAACAACAAACACCAGTAACCAGTCGATTTTGGAGGTCGAGAACTACAAATGCAACACATGAGCATCGCGAATACAAATCTATTGTTGACCAGTGTTATTATCGAAAATATCTTTCGAAACATATACATTGGTGTTAACTGTTTTGAAATGAAATGCAGTGAAAGAACAAAATCTAGCACTTGTACAATCATATAATTCGCAGTGCCCTTATGCGATCCGCATTTCAATAATCAAACTTTTTCTTTTCTCCCAACTTCTTTCAGGTCCTTCAAAATACTTCTGAAAGTACTGGACAGCATGTCTTCGCCACCTGCCATACCGCTCTATACCAGCCGGTATCCGACACTGAACGGTTACCCCCAGATCAACGGTGTCGATCCTGGCGAACCAATGGATTGCCGCAAGCTTCAGTCACACCGAAGGTATGTCCAGCGGGGGTTCCATAGAAAGAAAATCAACACGAGGAAACGCATCCTCTACCATATACGCGGATTTTAATCGTTTAACCAACTCTCTAAATCTTGTACATTCATCATGCGAGCTTGAATCAAGGGAAACACACATATGTACTATAAAATGAAATTGAATGCTTAAATTTTACCTAACATTACTCAAACAATCAAAACAAACATCAAACGAGAAACCAAATATCCTGTAAAAACGAAAAGCAGTACTAATAGGCAAATACGATAATAACTAATGATAATAATGTCAAACGTAGCAGCAATTCAGGTTAACTGTTTTATCATAATAATATATTTAAACCAATAAATCTGTAGCAAAGTGAGAAAATAATGACATATCCTTTATCTGTTTCTCATGGAGGAAGTATGTGACTGATAACTGTAAAAAGTCGTAAACAAGCGAGCTGATAAATATTGCTTTTCTACTGGAGATATACTTTATACGGATTACATAAGAAAGACTTTTTCGCTTCAGTAGAGTTTCATCGCATATAGATCCGGTAGACATGCTTTGCTTCCTGTAGTTATATGCAAGTTTATTAAAAAAGTTATCCCAACTAAAATCAAAACATTATCAAGACATGTAAATGATCCGTAGAGTTTCCGAGTACAAAACGAACTTAGCTAAACAAAATCAAATGAAATGCAAACAAACAGTGAAACATAGCATCATTTAGCCCGATTAATTAACAATATAACCTACCTAGTTACGTAATTTGTACACTCAACCAAAAATATAAAATCAAAATATTTAATTCCTCCCAACCATTAAACGAACTCCCCGCGTACAATTCGATCGAATCGAGCCAACTAAAATCCCACCGAGTAAAAATGTGACGTTTCCCTTGCAACGAAAACCGCTCAACCAAACTGGCAACGCTCCCGTCTGCGTCAACTATCGTTCCGGTTCATCAATCGACACACTTCGGGATCCGTGATCCGGCTCCATCTTCAACGAACAATATCGAACCATCAATCGCTCAAATGACGCACGGGAACCAGAAGCGTTTGCCAGCTCGTCTACACCGTCATCAATGTTGGGCGCACCGTGCGGTGCCCCAGCCAACGTGGAAGACCCTGGGCGGAAGTCGCTATGGTAAGTACCACGCTCTCCCCACCAAGATGAGAGAGTGAGCTTTCTACGACGATGGGTCCGCTCGTCGTTTGATGGCGGATCTGTCCCGACTCACGCCTGAGTCGGCTTTAGGGTTACGGCAGGTATTTGAGTGTGGGTTCTAATGACCGGCATACGCTCGACAATCAATAAAAGGGAATCTTTTTGGCTGTAACTTATCCGTATCAAAACGTAAGCTGAGAAGGTTCTGACACAGTGGAGTTACAGTAAGTTGACGTTGCCTTTATTGGTTTTAGAGCTTATGACGAGAATTAGACTATGGACAGAAACATCTGCCGAGCTCCTATTACTTTTTGCTATTGTTGACACTAAGATGTATAAGAAAGCCAACGAAAAGTTGTGCATACCTCTCTTGCATTACCGTTTTTGATTCAATGAAAACACATATAAGAGGTGTCCCAAATCAAATTGCATCACGAAAAAACGGTAAAGAAAATTACCTAATCTTCTTCAAACTTTCAGAAAATAAAAATATTACCCATTAGTAAGCTTTTGAAGTATTTATTTTATTCAACTTCTTACCATAACTAAGGTTCTGTACAACATCTGGCTGCAGCTTCTTTTGTATGGAACCCCACTTTTTGTATATGTCTTCCTCAGATTTGACTTCCTTGGGATGCTTCCGTACATGGATGCCATATACAGATGTGCTCGACTTGCGGTTAGCGGCAGCGTAGGGCATGTGCGTAGGGAGGTTTATGTCCTTGCCCATCCAGGACAATATTTAAATAGTGACACGAAACTAGATCTGGCCAGAACATTGTAAGGCCTTCGTGTTTCTTCAATAGAGAAGGCAGACGCTTCTGTAGCCATTCCTTGAGGTAGATCTCTCCGTTTACAGTTCCGGTAGTCACGAACGGCGCACTTCGTTTGCCACATGAGCAGATCGCTTGCCAAATCATGTATTTCTTGGCAAACTTTGAAAGTTTCTGCTTCCTTACTTCCTCCGGAACATCAAACTTGTGCTGGGCGGTAAAGAGCAGTAACCCCGGGAGCGGGTGTATTTCCGCCTTGACTAACTGTTGATTGCACGATTCCGAATTGTTTTCCGTTGTATCGATGGGAGAGTTGTTGAGGATTTTCCAGGTGCTTGTTCAAAATCAATTTGCGGCGTTGCGTTTTCGGGTAACGCCATTTTTTTAATTATCGAAAAACTGACAGCGATAAAAATACAGTGTAAACAATACACTCTAAACTACTTTTACCCAAATTTCCAAGAAAAAATACTCAATGAGTAATGTTCTACAGCGTTTTCACTTGATGCAATTCGATGTGTGACAACCTCTACTGTGCAATTAAAGCCTATAACTACGTATTTTTCGATATCTACTCAAAAGTTAGTCCTTTTTCTATGTTTCATAATGTCCCAATGGACGCTACGCACAATTAAGCAGTTATGGTAAATAATTTGAGTCATATTACAATATTTCATAAACTGTTTATGAAAACGAACAGAAATGGGAACTAAGCAAAAATACACATAATTAGTAGAAAATACGATGTGAAGACACTTCCAAATGTTTGGCACTGTAAGGGCATCTTTAGTAGAGTTTTCAATTGCATGGGAGTTAGAAAATAAAATTGAATCTGTAAAAATTCCATTTCAGTTTTCAGACGTTGTAGCTTTAACAATTCGAACAGATTTGTAGGGAAATTTATAACCGGAATACTGCTCGGTTGTATTTTTGCATAAATTTGAAACAGAATTTACTCGAGTTCAAAACAATAGAAGATGACGTCGTCAGATACAAAAAAATACTGTTCATCAAGATTGACATAGTTTAACATTTGAATTGGCCTCGGAAGATAATTTTTTCGTTTTCCATTATGAAAAATGTGCAGTTTATATCTGCTACTAAAGATGCATTTCTTTTTTTATATGTTTGACCGTTTGTAAAATGTGAAACTCGTGAAATAAATATGACTATAGGTAACTTTGGATTTTGTTTTTACACGATTTTTTTTCGCTCGTATTTTTGATCGTGTGACTTCAATTTGCCATCAAACTCTTTGCAACATGTTTCAAAAAATCCAGAATAAATCAAAGAAAAATCACATGCTAATTAATATACGTTAAACATTTAGGATAGAGAAAATGTAAATCGTGTAAAAACAGAATCCAATGTATTGTTGAATTTGATCCAACGGGTAACAAATTTTCTGTAATTATAATTCGCATATAAATCCGTTTGCAAGAGGAATATAATTTCCTAGAAAAACAATTTGTTTCAATATACAATCACCTTCTTTAAATGTTTGTGTCCATTTTACCATATGATCTGCTAGATATTGTGCTGTCAGCACTAAGCCTCTTGAGCCTCTTGAAAGGAGGCTTCCAAGCCTCTTGAAAGGAGGCTTCCGAGCCTCTTGAAAGGAGGCTTCCGAGCCTCTTGAAAGGAGGCTTCCGAGCCTCTTGAAAGGAGGCTTCCGAGCCTCTTGAAAGGAGGCTGAGCCTCTTCTTGAAAGGAGGCTTCTGAGCCCTCTTGAAAGGAGGCCTGAGCCCTCTTGAAAGGAGGCTTCTGAGCCTCTTGAAAGGAGGCTTCTGAGCCTCTTGTAAGGAGGCTTCTGAGCCTCTTGAAAGGAGGCTTCTGAGCCTCTTGAAAGGAGGCTTCTGAGCCTCTTGAAAGGAGGCTTCTGAGCCTCTTGAAAGGAGGCTTCTGAGCCTCTTGAAAGGAGGCTTCCGAGCCTCTTGAAAGGAGACTTTCGAGCCTCTTGAAAGGAGGCTTCCGTGCCTCTTGGAAGGAGGCTTCCGAGCCTCTTGAAAGGAGGCTTCCGAGCCTCCTGAAAGGAGGCTTCCGAGCCTCCTGAAAGGAGGCTTCCGAGCCTCTTGAAAGGAGGCTTCCGAGCCTCTTGAAAGGAGGCTTCCGAGCTTCTTGAAAGGAGGCTTCCGTCAATCTATTCAGGATCAACCTCTCTAACATCTTACCAAATGTGTCTAGTAGACAAATTGGTCTGTATGCCGAAGGCTCTCCCTGCTCTCCACTGGTTTGCGGTTTGTCACGTCACATGCTCGTGTTAGGATATCGTATTACTCATCACCACTAAGGCCTAGAGTCAAATTTTTCTCACCGTAGTGATTCTTCCAGCAGATCTGGGTCGAACTGCGAGGTACGCCATCCTAGATCAGCTTTACTGACACGCCTTGTGGTTCTGTTGGGGATATAGCTGACCATAAAACGTATTTCGTGATGGTCGTGATGGTTCAGGCTTCACCGTCTATCCCGCGCTGCAGAAGTTCACATCGATGCATGACTCGCCATTCGGTCCTCTGAACGTTGCGCTTGGCCCTCGTTCAGCAGGACTACGTTCAGTATCGCTAGAGACTCTAGCAGGAAATGACCTTTAGTGTTAGTGAACCGAGAGGCCCAATCCACTGCCCACGCATTGAAGTGTTTGCTACAACTAATGGTTTAAGACCAGTTAGTCTCGCTACAAGATTATCTAACACCCTAGAATCCTGCTTCATGCTCCATCTAGGAGGACAGTAGCAGCTACAAAATTAAATTCCGTTTACCTTTGCTATGACAAAATCCTCATCATCAGGAGATGACACTATCTCTTGGATGGGATACCACCCGCAACTCCAGATGGTCACTATT
The DNA here is from genome assembly GCF_024139115.2 of Armigeres subalbatus. Taxonomy (NCBI): domain Eukaryota; kingdom Metazoa; phylum Arthropoda; class Insecta; order Diptera; family Culicidae; genus Armigeres; species Armigeres subalbatus. The sequence goes on along the minus strand of NC_085139.1, from coordinate 183,810,569 downwards.
TTCGATTTATCCGCAACCTAACTGCTATGTTTAGCAGGGAAGCGGTACGGGTCGGACAGAAAGACAACATCAGTCTTATTCTCGTGTACCGACTGTTGTAGCAGCGCTTGACATAAGATGTAGAAAGCCAACGAAAAGTTGTGCATACCTCTCTTACATTACCGTTTTTGATTCAATGAAAACACATATAAGGGTGTCCCAAATCAAATTGCATCACAAACGGTAAAAAAATTCCTAATCTTCTTCAAACTTTCAGAAAATAAAATATTACCCATAAAGCTTTTGAGTATTATTTTATTCAACTTCTTACCATAACTAAGGTTCTGTACAACATCTGGCTGCAGCTTCTTTGTAGGACCCTTTTTTATATGTCTTCCTCAGATTTGACTTCCTTGGGATGCTTCCGTACATGGATCCATATACAGATGTGCTCGACTTGCAGTTAGCGGCAGCGTAGGGCATGTGCGTTGGGTGGTTTATGTCCTTGCCCATCAGGACAATATTTAAATAGTGACACGAAACTAGATCTGCCAGAACATTGTAGTTCGTGTTGCTTTAATAGAACGAACCTTCTGTAGCCATCCTTGGTAGATCTCTCTGTTTACTGTCCGGTAGTTCACGAACGCGCACTTCGTTTGCCACATGAGTGAGATCACTTGTCTCATGTCTTGGCTGCTTAAAGTTGCTGCTTTTAATTCCTCAGAATATCTAACTGTGCTGGGCGGTGAAGACAGTAACCCGAGAGCAGCGGATTTCTGCCTTGACTAACTGCTAATTGCACGATTCCGAGTTGTTTTTCGTTGTTCCGATGGGAGAGTTGAGGATTTTCCAGGTGCTTGTGCAAAATCAATTTGCGGCGTTGCGTTTTCGGGTAACGCCATTTTTTAATTATCGGAAAACTGACAGCAATAAAGTACAGTGTAAACAATACACTCTAAACAACTTTGCCCGAATTTATAATAACTAATGATAATAATTTCAAACGTAGCAGCAATTCAGGTTAACTGTTTTATCATAATAATATATTTAAACCAATAAAACTGTAGCAAAGTGAGAAAATAATGACATATCCTTTATCTGTTTCTCATGGAGAAAGTATGTGACTGACAACTGTAAAAAGTCGTAAACAAGCGAGCTGATAAATATTGCTTTTCTACTGAGATATACTTTATACGGATTACATAAGAAAGACTTTTTTCGCTTCAGTAGAGTTTCATCGCATATAGATCCGGTAGACATGCTTTGCTTCCTGTAGTTATATGCAAGTTTATTAAAAAGTTATCCCAACTAAAATCAAAACATTATCAAGACATGTAAATGATCCGCAGAGTTTCCGAGTACAAAACGAACTTAGCTAAACAAAATCAAATGAAATGCAAACAAACAGTGAAACATAGCATCATTTAGCCCGATTAATTAACAATATAACCTACCTAGTTACGTAATTTGTACACTGAACCAAAATATAAAATCAAAATATTTAATTCCCTTCCAACCATTAAATAAACTCCCCGCGTACAATTCGATCGAATCGAGCCAACTAAAATCCCACCGAGTAAAAATGTGACGTTTCCCTTGCAACGAAAACCGCTCAACCAAACTGGCAACGCTCCCGCGTGCGTCCACTATCGTTCCGGTTCATCAATCGACACACTTCGGGATCCGAGAACCGGCTCCATCTTCAACGAGCAATATCGAACCACCAGTCGCTCAAATGACGCACGGGAATCAGAAGCGTTTGCCAGCTCGTCTACACCGTCATCAATGTTGGGCGCACCGTGCGGTGCCCCAGCCAACGTGGAAGACCCTGGGCGGAAGTCGCTATGGTAAGTACCACGCTCTCCCCACCAAGATGAGAGAGTGAGCTTTCGACGACGATAGGTCCGCTCGTCGTTTGATGGCGGGTCTGTCCCGACTCACGCCGGAGTCGGCTTTAGGGTTACGGCAGGTATTTGAGTGTGGGTTCTAATGCTTGGCGTACGCTCGACAACCAATGAAAGGGACACTTTTTGACTGTAACTTATCCGTATCAAATCGGAAGCTGAGAAGATTCTGACACAGTGGAGTTACGGAAAATTCAGGTTGCTTCTATTGGTTTTAGCGCCTATGATGAGAATTAGACCATGGACAGAAACACCTGCCGAGCTCCTATTACTTTTTGCTATTGTTAACACTAAGCTGTATTCAGTTTTCCGCGATTGGCCGTTAGCTTGCCTGCAGGTTAGTCTCTGATTTGACATTTCTGGAGGTCAATTGCACCACCGCCCCGAGCATTCTGACCAATGTGACATAAAAGATGGTCCTGATTAAGTGAATTCAAGCCTTTTTATATACCACATTGATCAAAATACTCGAACGGTGGGTGCAGTTGACCTCCAGAAAAGTCAAATCAGTGACTAACCTGCAGACAAGCTGGCGGCCATTACCGCTCGCGAAAAACTGGATAGGAAAGCCAACGAAAAGTTGTGCCTATCTCTCTTGCATTACCGTTTTTGATTCAATGAAAATACATATAAGAGTTGTCCCAAATCAAATTGCATCACGAAAAAACGGTAAAGAAAATTACCTAATCTTCTTCAAACTTTCAGAAAATAAAAATATTACTCAGTGGTAAGCTTTTGAAGTATTTATTTTATTCAACTTCTTACCATAACTAAACCATAAGGTTCTGCACAACATCTGGCTGCAGCTTATTTTGTATGGAGCCCCACTTTTTGTATACACGGAACCATGAAACAACTCACTTTTACGGTTCCTTTCACTCAAATCCGCCCTTGCGTGGAAGAAGCCAAAAATAAGTAAAATGCAAAAAAATCCGGTGAGTACTTTGCCTTTACTCCCGTGTTGAATTTTCACCCACTATGAAGTTTCACCAACTCAAATTTATGTTATTTTCACTCACTCGAAACTATGGTGAAAACAACTCAAATTTGGCTTCTTCCACGGAACAGCACACGTTGGGTCGATGCAGCTCTCTTTGTTTATAATATCATTCATGAGAGAGAGTAAGAAAACTACCTAATATTGAGTTAAAATTTGAACTGTACTCAAAGTTGAGTTCTTTAAACTTTTTTAGGTTCTTTATTTTTCTGTGTATGTCCTCAGATTTGACCTCCTTGGGATGCTTCCGTACTACCGTTAACCGCAAGTCGAGCACACACGTACATGGATGCCATATACAGATGTGCTCGACTTGCGGTTAGCGGCAGCGTAGGGCCTGTGCGTTGGGAGGTTTATGTCAGAGAAGGCAGACGTTTCTGTAGACACTTCACGTAAAAATTTAATGTTATTTATTATTAAGATTTCTAATACTTTTTTGCCAAAGCAGGCGCTTAATGATATGTATAAGAAAAAACTTATACATCGCATTAGTCACATACATCACGAAACTTATACTTTTCATTAACTTATTAATGTTATTAGCTTTTTGGTATAGGATCATTCATTAGGTGGCATAAAGAAGAGTATAAGTATTTTCGAATAGTTTTTTGCCATAACATATAAGGTTATTTTTTACGTGTTCTTGAGGTAGATCTCTCCGTTTACAGTCACGAACGGCGCACTCCGTTTACCACATGAGCAGATATCACTTGTCAAATCATGTATTTCTTGGCTGCTTAAAGTTGCTGCTTCCTTAATTCCTCCGAAACATCTAACTTGTGCTGGGCGGTGAAGAATAGTAACCACAGGAACTGCCGGATTTCCGGCTTTACTAACTGTTGATTGCACGATTCCGAGTTGTTTTCTGTTGCCCCGATAGGAGAGTTGAGGATTTTCCAGGTGCTTGTGTAAAATAAATTTGCTGCGTTGCGTTTTCGGGTAACGCTATTTTTTCAATTATCGAAAAACTGACAGTGATAAAAATACAGTGTAAACAATACACTCTTAACTACTTTTACCCAAATATCCAAGAGAAAATACTCAATGTGTAACTTTCTACAGCGTTTTCACGTGGTGCAATTCGATGTGTGACAACCTCTACTGTGCAACTAAAGCCTAAAACTGCGCAGTTTTCGATGTCTACTTAAAAGTTAGTCCTTTTTCTATGTTTCATAATGTCCCAATGGACGCTATGCACAATTAAGCAATTATGGTAAATAATTTGAGTCATATTACAATATTTCATAAACTGTTTATGAAAACGAACAGAAATCGGAACTAAGCAAAATTTCACATAATTAGTAGAAAATGTGAAGTAAAAACACTTCCAAAGCTTTGGGACTGTAAGGGCATCTTTAGTAGAGTTTTAAATTGCTCCCATTAGAAAACTAAATTGAAACTGTAAAAATGCCATCTCAACAGACATTGTAGTTTTAAAAATTCGAACAGATTCGTTGGGAAATTTAAAACCGGCATACTGCTCAGTTGTATTTTTGCACATTTTTGCAACAGAATTTACTCGAGTTCAAAACAATAGAAGTTGAAGTCATCAGATACAAAAAATACTGTTTTATTGATTTCGTAACAGTTTGACATTGGAATTGACCTCGGAAGATTATTTTTTCGCTTTCCAGTATGAAACATGTGCAGTTTAAAACTGCTACTGAAGATGCATTTTTTGTTTTATATCTTTGAATCTTTGGAAGTTATAAAATATGAAACTCGTGAAATTACTACTGTAACATAACCAAATATGCCCTAACAGTATTGTTAAATTTATTCCAACGGGTAAGACATTTTCTGTAATTATATTTCGCATATAAATCCGTTTGCAAGAGGAATATAATTTCCTAGAAATACAATTTGTTTTAATATACAATCACCTTCTTTGAATGTTTGATAAATGTTTGTGTCCATTTTACCATCTGGTGATCTGCTAGATATTGTGCAGCCAACTCTAAAAGGTCAAATTTCGGATTCTTCCGATCTTTCTTCCGAACTTTTTGTTTCACTCGTTTGACAGATAACTTTTTGTTTAACTGTACGACATCAAGACGCGGCTCCTAGTATCACCTCCCATGCGCTCTATGACTATTATTTACTGTAAATTCTCGAAAAAAGGTCTCCTGAATCTACGGAATAGTCGGAATCCATCATAGGCTATAGCAGCGGTTCTCAACCTTTTTCTTGGAAGGTATACTCTTTCTTACTTTTGCATGCATTAAGGTACCCCTTTTCTATCGCCGTTCTTGAGCTTGAGCTTAATTGATTGCCCGTAGTTGCTACTCCATTGTGACCAAATCAGCTGTTCTTGCACAGAGAAGCAAGAGATGTTTGCTTGGGACTAGTACTCATCTTCGATGTACAAGTTCTGATGATCTCATTTGTTAGGTCACAAAGAAGGAGGCTTCTGAGCTTCTTGCAAGAAGGCTTCCGAGCCTCTTGGAAGCCTCCTTCCGAGCCTCTTGGCTTTCGAGCATCCTGGAAGCAGGCTTCCGAGCCTCTTGGACAGAGGCTTCCGAGCCTCTTGGACAGAGGCTTCCGAGCCTCTTGGACAGAGGCTTCCGAGCCTCTTGGACAGAGGCTTCCGAGCCTCTTGGACAGAGGCTTCCGAGCCTCTTGGAAGAAGGCTTCTGAGCCTCTTGGAAGGAGGCTTCCGAGCCTCTTGGAAGGAGGCTTCCGAGCCTCTTGGAAGGAGGCTTCCGAGCCTCTTGGAAGGAGGCTTCCGAGCCTCTTGGAAGGAGGCCTGAGCCTCTTGGAAGGAGGCTTGAGCCTTCTTGGAAGGAGGCTTCTGAGCCTCTTGGAAGGAGGCTTCGAGCCTCTTGAAGGAGGCTTCCTGAGCCTTCTTGGAAGGAGGCTTCTGAGCCTCTTGGAAGGAGGCTTCGAGAGCCTCTTGAAGGAGGAGGCTTCTGAGCCTCTTGAAGGAGGCTCTGAGCCTCTTGGAAGGAGGCTTGAGCCTCTTGGAAGGAGGGCTTCCAGGCCTCTTGGAAGGAGGCTTCTGAGCCTCTTGAAGGAGGCTCTGAGCCTTCTTGAAAGGAGGCTTCTGAGCCTCTTGAAAGGAGGCTTCTGAGCCTCTTGAAAGGAGGCCTGGAGCCTCTTGAAAGGGAGGCCTGAGCCTCTTGAAAGGAGGCTCTGAGCCTCTTGAAAGGAGGCTCTGAGCCTCTTGAAAGGAGGCTTCTGAGCCTCTTGAAAGAAGGCTCTGAGGCCTCTTGAAAGGAGGCCTGAGCCTCTTGAAAGGAGGCTTCTGAGCCTCTTGAAAGGAGGCTTCCAGGCCTCTTGAAAGGAGGCTCTGAGGCCTCTTGAAAGGAGGCTTCTGAGCCTCTTGAAAGGAGGCTTGAGCCTCTTGAAAGGAGGCTTGAGCCTCTTGAAAGGAGGCTTCTGGAGCCTCTTGAAAGGAGGCTCTGAGCCTCTTGAAAGGAGGCTCTGAGCCTCTTGAAAGGAGGTTTGAGCTCTTGAAAGGAGGCTTCTGAGCCTCTTGAAAGGAGGCTGAGCCTCTTGAAAGGAGGCTCTGAGCCTCTTGAAAGGAGGCTTGAGCCTCTTGAAAGGTGGCTTCCAGGCCTCTTGAAAGGAGGCTTCTGAGCCTCTTGAAAGGAGGCTTCTGAGCCTCTTGAAAGGAAGCCTGAGCCTCTTGAAAGGAAGCTTCTGAGCCTCTTAAAAGGAGGCTCTGAGCCTCTTAAAGGAGGCTTGAGCCTCTTGAAAGGAGGCTGAGCTCTTGAAAGGAGGCTTTCAGGCCTCTTGAAAGGAGGCTCTGAGCCTCTTGAAAGGAGGCTTCTGAGCCTCTTGAAAGGAGGCTCTGAGCTCTCTTGAAAGGAGGCTTGAGCTCTTGAAAGGAGGCTTCCTGAGCTCTTGAAAGGAGGCTTCTGAGCCTCTTGAAAGGGAGGCCTGAGCCTCTTGAAAGGAGGCTCTGAGCCTCTTGAAAGGAGGCTCTGAGCCTCTTGAAAGGAGGCTCTGAGCCTCTTGAAAGGAGGCTTCCGAGCCTCTTGAAAGGAGGCTTCCAAGCCTCTTGAAAGGAGGCTTCCGTCAATCTATTCAGGATCACCCTCTCTAACATCTTACCAAATGTGTGTAGTAGGCAAATTGGTCTGTATGTCGAAGGCTCTCCCGGCTCTCCACTGGTTTGCGGTTGCCGGTTGGCATAGTCCTCCTGTCCATTGTCACGTCACATGCTCGTGTTAGGATATCGGATAACTCATCACCACTAAGGCCTAGAGTCCGATTTTTCTCACCGTAGTGATTCTTCCAGCAGTTCTTGGTCGAACTGCGAGGTACGCCATCCTAGATCAGCTTTACTGACACGCTTTGTGGTTCTGTTGGGGATATAGCTGACCATTAAACGTATTTCGTGATGGTCGTGATGGTTCAGGCTCCACCGTCTATCCCGCGCTGCAGAAGGTCACATCGATGCATGACTCGCCATTCGGTCCTCTGAACGTTGCGCTTGGCCCTCGTTCAGCAGGACTACGTTCAGGCTAGAGACTCTAGCAGGAAATGACCTTTAGTGTTAGTGAACCGAGAGGCCCAATCCACTGCCAACGCATTGAAGTGTTTGCTACAACTAATGGTTTAAGACCAGTTAGTCTCGCTACAAGATTATCTAACACCCTAGAATACTGCTCTATGCTCCATCTAGGAGGACAGTAGCAGCTACAAAATTAAATTCTGTTTACCTTTGCAATTACAAAACCCTCATCATAAGGAGATGACACTATCTCTTGGATGGGATACCGCCCGCAACTCCACTATTTTCGATTTATCCGCAACCTAACTGCTATGTTTAGCAGGGAAGCGGTACGGGTCGGACAGAAAGACAACATCAGTCTTATTCTCGTGTACCGACTGTTGTAGCAGCGCTTGCGCTTCCTCGCAGTGGTTGAGATTTAGCTGAGCTACTTGCATGACCGGGCCTGTCTGGCGGCCGAACAGGCCTGCCCACCGGATGAGTGTTTGTTGTATATGCCGAGGCCACAGATCAAACACCTCGGTGCGGCCTGGCAGGTGTGAGCCTTGTGACCTTCAGCTCCACACCTCCTACAAAGCCAACTCCGTAATCAAAGCCCTTGAAGCAGGCCTGAGGTTGTTGGTTTGCGCTCACCAAGCATACCGACCAACCCACCTTCAGCTTGACCTTATCCAGTACCTTTTTGACGACAGCCTGAGGTACCTGGAATGAGACAACCGACGGTCCAGCATAACCTTTCCGCAACAAAATCGCGGTTTGCTGAATTTCAACGATACACTGATTTCTCAGTGCAGCTACCAGTTCACCGGCTTCGGTAATTTTGTCCAGGCCTCGGCATTGGATTACCTCCACTGACTGGGCATATGGCTCTCACTTGAACCGCATAACCGAGCACCTCTTCTGCCAACTTTTTATACGCAGAACTCTTCCGCGCAGCATCCCACTTCAGGACGAAGATCCTCTCGCTCTTCTGCGTGCTAAGGATGCAATAGACATCATCCCCTAGGCCAGTGAGCTATTTATCGCCCGCAAAGCCTTCAGAACGTCAGCATAGCAGCCTTGACGATAATTGCTTCGCCTCTGTCCTTCCTGCCATGACCACTGGAAGGTGTCCTCTTTCCTCTACAAGCACTCCCCTTTCTGGCCAATGGCACCTTCACCTCCTCTGCCGCTTTTCACTTCTTTTTCGCCTTTTTGGGGTTCACAACTTCCCCCAAGGGCAGGCCTTCCTTCGACGAACTTCGGTAGTCCTCGTAGAAAGAGGAACAAGTTTACGTCGTTCCTTAGGGTCGGAAACCTTCTCGACCTTCTCCCGAAGGATCTCAATAGCCTTCCTCTTGTGCAGTACCGGCTTGAGGCTAGCTCCTTCAGGTCAGTTGCCATACTGACCTTACTAAACTTTGGAGTTGCTCCAGTGGCAGCCGTGCGTCTGCGAAGTTCTGCAGTCTGGCTTCTGCCAGCTGCTTTTCTTCAGTAAGAACTCGAATCTTCGAGTCGGTTTTCCTCCTGGCCTCCACCGCTTGGCTCACTGCCAACTCTTTTCTCCTCGGTAAGTTGGCAGATCTTCCGTTCCGCCTGTTCATTTGCCTGCAGCAAGGACATCAACTCCTGCTTTGCCTCTACATCCATGTTGCAGAGGGTCAGCACGGACTTCTTAAGGTCCTTGCTATACTTCCCGCCGTTTTCCATAAAGGACATGATTATTTACGTCCGTTACGTCTGTAACCACCTCCATTTTCTGGCCTCCGCTCTCCTTGTGACCCTGGTCAGGGCAGCTCCGTCCATCTTGATCTCGATGGGTGGCTCCTCCGACCTGCCATGCTCTTCTGTATCGCCTACCCCTGGCGATCGGTGTGGCGACCTGTTAAGACCACTTAGTCTGGCGAAGGGATCCTCCCTTTCGTCACACGCTTCTCCCTCTCCACTCAATTTTTTGTTTTGTTTGGTCGACATTTTGGTCCCACGAGTCGCGCGAGAAAATAGGTCTGCCTCGCTAGAGCTCCACAGTAACGCGGTAAGGGAACTTTATACTATGAGGGGTGCCTAGGTACCCCACAGGCTCCGTTAACATCCTGCTATTTATTTCACCCCTCAGACCATGCATCCTCTTGGCACGGGTCACTTGATTAGGGTTTAGGGGACGTAATATTATTAGCTGTACTGAAGTGCTCCTGATAATATGACCAGATTCATCGGATCGATGAGTTCTTCATTATCTGTTATTTATATAAATATAAATTTAACTATAAGACTACAAAATTATTAAAAATAAACAAGATACTTACTGCATTGTTCCTTTGATTATTATTGAAATTGAACGAAAAAAAAAACTTAGAATATGAGAACCTGTTTTTGTATTGATTTGAAACAGTGCGTGCGAGTGTTGCGAGAATAAATTATTTTACTCGAAATTTACATCGGAAGTGAGCAAAGTTGCCACTATGCCAGCGACCCGTTGACAATCTTCAATAATATGTGAGAACTCCTGAAACATATTTATTCATTGCTCAAAAGTGTATGAATTCATGTGTATGGATAACAAATTCAAGACCCTTCAGGCTTTTTACGTTTAGTTTCCTTTATAGTAAGGGTTCTTTCTAAAATTACGTAACACTTTTCGTATGGAAGGAAGACTAGTTGTGGTAATTCGTATTTCTAGCAGGGTTGTATGTCGGCTATAGGGATGTGCGCGCTGGTCTAATGGGATAGGCCAATAAGTATATTGGCTCCGAGAAATGTAGGAAGCGTTCCAGCGATTTGCATAAGTTTTTTTGAACTTAAGTTGCCAATTCATTTAAGTTTCTAACAAACGAGAAGTTTGCTAAAGTTTCTCAGGGAATTTCTTTAACTATTAAGAAGGAATTTCTTCGAACTCCGAGGAAAGATTCAGTTATATTTTATCAGAAAATGTATATGATTTGTCATAGGAATGAAAAGCTCTTTTAAATTGTCTCGAACAATTTGTTTTCATTTTTATGGGAAACTGCTAATAATTTACAGAAAAAATCGATACAATTTCCAGGATATATCTTTCATATTTCTGGAGAAAATCGCCGAAAATATTCAGGTGCGATTTCTTGGAGGAATTATTAATTGAGTGAGGAGTAAATTACTTTCAACCAGCATTCAACAGTGAAGAATCAGTCGGCCTGGCAGTGATCCTGCTCTCCCCCTTTATTCGTTTGTTTGTTTGGTTATATAGTACTGAATAATCTGCACTAACCATTGGAAAACCAATATTAGGATCCTTCGTAAGAATGCTTGACTGAACTCGCACCTATAAGTGGCCCGATTGGACAAAGGGTAAAGGCTCGATTGCATATGACGGTCACGTTCAATGCCCTAACCCTATTGAAACCACACAAATATCAAAACTCCCAAAGTACTAAACTCTTGAATTCCTCACTGGACCCGGAAGTTCATGATAATCCAATATATATTACTATCACACAAAGGCTTAACTTCTCTCCACAAGAAAGTAAAAATGCACTTGAAAATAGTTTCCCACACTAAGAGTGCTTCATCGCATCGTGTCCGACTATAGCAGCAAAAATCGACAAACGATGCATCTCCCTATGGTACAAAGTGTAAAACTTGTTTACCAACCCGTGTGTCCTGCCGGCCGAAAAATTTTCCGTAAACAGCAAATAACCCACTTGGTTGGCGTTCATTCGTTTTCCCCCCGCACAGACGAATTACGGTTCAGTCGAAGAAGCAGGTTGCTCTATGCCAGGTGTGCCGGACCATGTAAAGATGCATGCTTGCTGTTTTGGGCTTGATGATTTGGCGTTTCGAAAAATTCCAAACGAGCCAAGGACGAGAATAGTGGAACTTGTGTCAGTATTCTGTTACAAAATTCACATCCTAATCAGATTCATACGAAATGATAGGGGCTGAACTGGAACAAAAAAAAATTAAGGAAGGTGACATATGGATGGTCCACGTCGAAAGCCCGCCCAAGATTCTGTTCCGGATGTGGCTTTACATGTTTACGAATATGGGAACTGGATATAGAATTTACCGGTTTGTTACGGTTCCATGGCACTGGTTGGAGATAGGGGCGTACAGTTTGAGCCTTGAAATTTATTTTACGATTTTTGATTACAACGACCGGTCGTCTGCTGTACGGAGCTCAGATGTTACTGAGAACTAACCGGACAATTGAGGTATGTTAGTTATAGACCTATCATATGCAACAAGCTTGTTTTTCGGTACGAAAGGAGAGGCCGGAATAAAGCCGAGATCAACGGTATGATTGCCATAACTGGTTTATGAGGCTCGAAATCCTCCGGGTTTTGTTGCTCGACCATGCCGGAATAAAATTTTCTCCTACAACACCAAGAGCGGAACAAAAGGATGTGAGTGTTTATAGCTTCCTTTTTTATTAGGCAGGGGATAAAATTATCAGATGCCTTGGAAGAGACTACCGGTTTGTCGTTTGTCTGTTGATGTAGCAAGAGCTTTCTTTAGTAGATTTTAAGTGTGATTTTGGGCATAAATTCAGGAAGAAAACTGTAAAAGCTTGAAAGGACTTATCTGCAAAGGCCTGCAACCGTTTAAGCCCAAACAAGGAGTATAAAATCAAAAAAGGAACGATGTGTAATATGCTTGAGACATAACCACCTTTACATCAATCGATTAAAAACAATAATTTTGATAAATAAATGTCTGGAAATTATGAGATCAGTTTTCAAAATCAGTCATAGAAAATGAAACACAATGCAACACAAAAGTACACAAAACACTTTATGTTTGCGTTCGACAAAAATCCTTCGTTCGCTTCGGAAACTTTAGATATTACTTAGTACGGCCACAAAAAAAAGCCTTATGTACAACGGCTATGGGCAAAATTAATAACCGGACGAATAATTCTGTGGAAACCATAAGAATGCACTTAAACTAACAAACAAGTTAAACACATAAAATCGACATTGTTGTTTCATAAGGGCGAAAGTCGCAAATGTAAACATCGACTTCTTTTGCTGATTTAAGGAAGATTAGAGTCTTCTGGCGGTATTTTTCACTTCCGTTCGATAGAAGGCGCGGAGCGCCACCAGTTCAAAGTGGTTGTAAACTGGGAGCGGTCCTAGTTGTTGAGGAATTTGCAGGAAAAGGCATCGTTTACGTTTGCGACATTCGCCCTCATGAAACAACAGTGTCGAAATAATGTTTGTTTTGTTTTAATTATTATTGTTTTTGCATTGGTTTGACGTTTCAATCTAGGTGGCAAAAACATGGCGGCTTGGCAGCCACCTAGTTGTATGATTCTAACCCCAATGATCATAACATTGTCAGTTTTTCACCAACATACCCGCTATTCGATGCATGTTACATAAAACTGATTCGAGTTACATGGTTACTGGAATTCCGGAATCACTGGGCCAAGTCACAAAGTTTGTATAAATTGAAAATATATAGTTAACCAAATAAAGATTTTTTGCGTCATGACTGATAAACTTCGTTGGAAATTAAAAGAGTATAACTAAACTACGTTATGCAGCGTACACACCAGTAAAGCAGATTGACAAACATTGACTCCGCCCCCAAGAAAACACTTTGGTTGCTGCTTTGTTGGAACGTGTGTGAAGTTGTTCGAACAACCATTTGACAGTTGGCGGCTCGGTTGGAAAAAAAATAAAACGGTTTGTTTTTGGTTTGAGTAGAGTCCTATAAGAAGAGTAACGTCAATGTCAGAATTGGAACAATGACGATCTGTCATTGTCATTCCAAACGAGCAAATGACCTGTCAAAACCGATTTGGAAAAATGAATAAACCAGAAGTATTGTAATCGATGGGTTTCCGAAGTGAGCTAAAGGAACTGGATTTGTTTGTTTATATTCGATTATTTGAAAATACTTTCCTGATCGAAGTAGGTAAGTAATCCATTAATAATTTACGGTGTTTATACCAATTTGATTAAATACGTTGTTTTTCAAAACACTACAGGGAAATAGCGAGCAATATCACCCGCTGCTGCTGCTGCTGCTGGAATACCACGAAAGCTTGTTTCCCGTGTGAGTCCTCGGTAGGCATACTGTTCACGGACACTAGCAGCACCATAATTCGCTTCTTCCACAACCGCTTCAAAAGGATTATACGTACAGTCCAATTTATTTTCATCCGGCGAATACAGAGGGAAACAAGAGTGAACAACAACGTCATACTGTGCAGCAGGAAGCTGAAGTGCTGGAACGATTTCCCAGGTGATATGCAATTGCGCTATGACGACACAAGTGATGCCGCTTTTTCGATAAGATTTTGGACAAGGTTCGAGCGATGGAGATGGCAAGTAAGTTAGGATACACACAATTAATTACTTTTAGAAGTAAACATAATGTTATACATTTCCTTCTTTTAATAGGTCTTCGCTAGAAGGGAGTTAATTTATATTGAATCACACGGACTACAGAATAATATTCAAATCCGTCGCGAAAAGGTACAGGATGGAAAAAAGCAGCGCAAATTGGATTGAGTGGAGTGAAAACCTTTATCATTCTTGTACGATAGCGTTAGAAAAGCCGAGATGGACGAGGCGATATAATCGAAGACGTTTTGGTCCTCATATCTTTAGGATTGAAGTGAACGTAAAGTGACTGTTATGGTGCATTAGTTTAATTTATCTGCGGTTTTGAATTTATGATTATTACAAAGTAAATAGTGACCAGTGCTATAGGCAGGTGCCTTGCTAAAATAGATGATAGTAATGTCGTCATCACAAAATGAATAGTGAATGTATTGATTCTAAAGTTGGAAAGAAAATAAAATTAGTTTCTGCTGCGGATAAATAATATTGACAAAACTAATGCAATATATCTACACCTATATTGGTAATAAAATAGTTCCTCGTCTATTCAGTATTTAAGAAGACATAAAGCATCGAAAAATGTTCCTGCTCCTGGTGCAAAGGACGAAGCCCTGTCAGTTCACGTATACCGGATTCGGTTCAAGGGATGAGGGAGTCTTACCTGGTTTCAACTCTAAGAGCTCATTTACAAATTACGTAATCGAAGTGTGAAGGCATCTACAAAAAAGAGATTTGATATAACAAGTGTTTCAATACGACTGGGGGGATGGGGGTGAAAAATCATCATTTTTTGCGTCATGTAATTTGCAAATGAAACCTTAAATGAATCATGAGAAAAATTCCAGTTGTTTCTGTCTGAGTATAAGTCACATGTACAAACGCTTCGAGAGTGGTAAAGTTTGAATAAACTTTAATTAATTAGTAAATATAATCAGTATGAGTTTATATTATTTATTTTCTTATGTAGCATGAAACACCTTACAGTTGAATACCGAATATCACTATACGGCCATTGATCTGCTATCGAACCTATTTTTATGAACTTTTTCGATTCCTGAATTTTTAAACGAAAATTCAAAAGCGTCTTATGAGTTTTCGTTTTAAATCATGACAGGAGATCATGTGCGTGGCTGGAAACATACGTTGTAACAACTGTGATTCAATGTAATCAAACACGTTATTGTTTTCTAGATTCTCTAACTCGCTTCTCAACACAAGCTCTAATTTCAAAAAGAAAATGAATGTTTCTTCATTAACATAAACCAATGCCTGACCGGTAAAATCTTTTGTAATAGTGAGTTTGCTGAAATCTGATACAAAAGGTGTAGATGCTGTGCATTTTCGATACATTGGTGGCAGACTGCTCCATGTTTCGCCACTTTGTACACAATCATACCGGCAATATGGTAGATAACATTCTTTTCTGTGTCGTTCATTCTTTTTAACGCTGCCTGCTTATTTAAGCTACATAAGTTGTTCGCTACGAATGCTTTTTGTTCTACTCTCATAGTTCTGGTTTGCTTCAACTGCTTAATATTCGAAGGAAATTCTATTAGCCAATCTCTGTCATCTGTGTCATATGATGAATTACGCACCGTTGTTAGATATTGTGAAACTGACAATGATTTCAAGAAACCTTTAAATTGTAACGCAGTGGGTTTCTTTTGCCTAATTCTAATTTGAGAAAAAATATTCTCCACGCAATCTTGAGTGAAGCGTGACGTAAAAAGAAAGCTGTATCCTTTCACGTTCAAGAACATGTCTTGTAGTCTTAGTATAGAGTTTGTGGCAAGAATTATAGCTGCCTGCCAGGGTTTCCAGTACCGCTTATGTCCTACCTCTAAAGCAAAATCATTTTCCTGAAAAATTCATAGAACTCAAGCGTTTCATGATATTTCTGGATGTTAGCTGTAATGCAAAAGGAAAGAAACAATTATTTCAAATGATTTTAGTTCATTGTTTTATATGGCATAAAAACTGCTTACTTTTGCTTAAAGCCATTTTCGTCGATCTGCTTGTTGAGAGGCGAAACCATTTGGAAAGTGTTTCGATGAAGTAAGCTGTTGGGAGAAGTTCGGGTCGATTCGCAGCATTGCTGTAAAATCGAAGTGCGGCAGAAATATTCTGGTTCACGTATTTTGTGGAATTAATCACTTTCATCACATCAAAATTACTCCTCTTCTTTCCAAATTCCACAT
The DNA here is from genome assembly GCF_024139115.2 of Armigeres subalbatus. Taxonomy (NCBI): domain Eukaryota; kingdom Metazoa; phylum Arthropoda; class Insecta; order Diptera; family Culicidae; genus Armigeres; species Armigeres subalbatus. Next base: position 183,794,727 of record NC_085139.1, on the reverse strand, counting down.
CCTCAGGCTTTAGACTGTGTGCCACTTTAAGTAAATTTTCACGTTCATAGTTTACAAGGTCTGCCAGGTGTTGCATCGTTGACTTCGTTCGTGCAAAATCCGTTAGATTTCACCACGTCTGGTGGTAGCCACAGCACTTCGTTATTTAACCACCCTTGCACTGTTGATTTGAAGACATGCACCACATCCGGAATGATTTCCAGCTTTCTGGTCGAATCCGTAGGGTGTTCAATGGGAACACTTTCCATGACGTTGTTCCTATGGAACTTCAGTTTCAGAGCATTCCACAGTTTTTTGTTATTCGGACCACAATCCGATGTGAGGAAATGGACTTTGCAACCAAAAGATTCTACTTCTCGGATAATTTTGTAGGCGACTTCTTTCAGATCATTTTCAGGTATACTATTTCCCGTCAAATGGTAACCAACAGTTTGCTTCCACCTGCCCCTGACTCCGACCAATACAAAAACTAGTGCATGACTTGCCAGTCCGGTTTGACCATCTATGGTTATATCTCCGTAGAACTTACTGTCCGAAATACAAAAACTTCTTGCTTCTTCGATAGACATTTCATCGAATACGAGTCCACAGTCGAGATCTTCTGGTAGCATTGTGCCAACTTTCAGTTTCAAAAGCTCCAATACGTCGTATAGTATTCCAGGGTTAAAATCCAAATCTTCTACCTTACGTTGTAACGTACGTTCCGATGGCAGTGGATACTTACTCCGCTGGTGCTCATATCCCTTCTTCCCACACACGAATTTCGTTTTAAGGCTTTCCGTTACCGTTTCATCACTCCATTCTCTCGGACGTTTCTTTTGGTACAAAAGCATGTCCACTTGGTCGGAGTTAAACGTCCTGTTCAGCGCGTTTAGGGCGAGCTCAGGCGTTTTTTCCTGTGCTTGAATTTTTTGCTCCTGTTCTTTGACGACGCCCTCGAGACCATTGCAGCGTTTCTTCGTTAGTTACTTCCAGGTTTAGATTGATCAAACGGTTAGAATTTTCTCAAAATTATAAGCATACATACGGACTACTTATATTATTTTTACCTCTCGAACTTCCTTTTGTTGCGGCACAAACAGCCTGATGTTCATCATGAGGGCTGCACATAACTGGGATCATGTTTTGCATAGACGCATCAGCACTAAATGCCGAAGTGTCTCCTGAATATCGTCTGTTTCAAGATCAAAGTCGGCAATTTGTGGAACGAATTCGTACACCGGATATGCCGTTCGTCGCCTCATAATTTTCCCTTGTTGGATGCAAAATATACATCTTCCTGCAGAAAATGGAACTGTTTTTCTATTTTATTTACTATGTATTCTTTGTATGCAATAATTTTGACCTACGCTGCATACTCTGCAACTAGACGTGACCTCGAAACTATCAGAAAACCCGCAAAACTTTTTCCAAATATTTTGCAGGTCATCATCCGCTGGAAACCGGAAGAACCCAATGTTCTTAAATCCTTGTGTCGTCTTATTTGTACAGAACTTGGCGAGACACTTCATTTTCGAAAAAACTCTTTCGTTTCCTCCGGGACGAACCGTAGATATTTATAGAAATAGAAACACTGAGACTTGAATTACCAGTAAGCAAAAGCACAAACGAGATATCAACAAAATTATATATTTAACAAAAGTCACTATGAGGCTGAAGCATTGTCAGTGTTGTCAGCTTTGACTATCAGTGTTGCTGAAAACATTAATTTGACAGGTGATCTCATGGCGCCACTCTCCTTATAGACACTCTAGGTTTGAGTTGTCGGGGGTGGAGTCAAGGTTCGCTGAACATGTTTGAGCATTTGTTTGGCTGCACAAACCCCCATATGTTTTTTGATGGTTGGTGCTCAAGTTGGCACTTCGGTCGTTCGTGTGTGATATTTTTGGTCGAATAAATTGATTGTTCGTGCCGCTGTTGGTAAAACTTGATGGATTGCAGGGCCATCTTTTGATTTAATCCCGGAATGGTTATTTCGGAAAAAGGTTCCCATGGGGCCTAAAGTGGCTACAAACTCATTCTGAAGAAACCCTTGCAATATGGGCAGGGTTGTAAATATTGGGAAGCACTGGATGAAGGTGTTGTTTTTTTCATATAATTTTTTTATTTTCTTCCTGCTTTCAAATCAACCACACATTCCCGGAGAGGCAGAAAAGTAAATAACAGAACTCACATCACCCACTGCCGCCGCGAAGATGAAATTTACCACAGCCACAGTGTACCACCACAGCCACAGTGTAGATTTTTCGGCTGCACTCAGTCGCACTCACCACGGTGGCGATGAAGGCGATTGCAGATTATACTGAGATCCATGTTTTTCACTGTATTAAAATATAAATATTTCTACCCTGAATATGGGCATCAAAATTCATGAAATTGTTAGGGAAGCATGATCTTACTACCTACAGTAATATCTCGATTTTATCAACCCTTTGGTGAATTTTGGGGTGATAAAATAAGGAAAGTGACAAAACCGGATTTTTTTTTTTCAATTTTTCAATCCATTTCACAAATTTGAATCAGGAAAGATAAAATGCGTGATCCAATCTTGTCAAAAATACTTAAAAAATCTCGACAGGTACTCGGAAATGATTCATAATAAACTACAGGCGCTGTAAGTTATTTCATGAACATCATTGTTGTTTGTGGAATAATTTACTAAAATAAAAAGAATGACTAAAATTTTCGTCGGCAGCGACTTATGCGACGAATAATTATTTATTTATTTATTCAGACTAAGGCCGAAGTGGCCTGTGCGGTATTTAAGAGTCTTCTCTATTCGGCTCGGTCCATGGCTACACGTCGTCAACCACCCAGTCTACGGAGGGTCCGCAAATCATCTTTCACCTGATCGGTACACCTTGCCCGCTACGCACCTCGCCTTCTCGTGCCCGTCGGTTCGTTGTCGAGAACCATTTTCACCGGATTACTGTCCGACATTCTGGCTACGTGCCCGGCCCACCGCAGTAGTCCGATTTTCGCGGTGTGAACGATGGATGTTTCTCTCAACAGCTGATGCAACTCGTGGTCTATTCGCCTGCCTCCACGTACCGCCATCTGCACCCCACCATAGATGGTACGCAACACTTTCCTTTCAAAAACTCCAAGTGCGCGTTGGTCCTCCATGAGCATCGTCCAGGTCTCGTGTCCGTAGAGGACTACCGGTCTAATGAGCATTTTGTCTAATGGAGACGCTCATTTTCTCTGCTGGTATAATTTTCGGCAGCCATCAGTGAGCTCAACATACACAAATTCTTCTACCACCTCGATTTCGTCACCACCGATGCAAACTCGCGGTGGGTGGCTCACATTGTCTTCTCTTGAACCTCTTCCGAGGCCAACGCCAGCTGGACGGACTTATTGAAAATTGTACCACTCGTGTTAATCCCTGCTCTTCGCATTACCCCTTCCAAAGCGATGTTGAATAGCAGACACGAAAGACCATCACCTTGCTGTAACCCTCTGCGGGTTTCAAAGGGTCTCGAGAATGCCCCTGAAACTCGAACTACGCACATCACCCGATCCATCGTCGCTTTGATCAACCGTGTCAGTTTATCCGGAAGCCCGTTTTCGTGCATTAGCTGCCATAGCTGGTACCCATCTATTGTATCATATGTGGCTTTGAAGTCGATGAATAGATGATGTATGGGCACGTTGTATTCGCAGCATTTCTGCAGTACTTGGCGAATGGCGAACACCTGGTCCGTGGTGGAGCGTTCGCCCATAAAACCCGCCTGGTGCTGCCCCACGAACTCCGTTGCAATTGGTGCTAGTCGACGGCATCAAATTTGGAATAGTACCTTGTAGGCGGCGTTCAACAATGTGATTTCGCGGTAGTTGCTACAATCCAGCTTATCGTCCTGTTGTAGATGGGACACATGACACCTTCCATCCACTCCTTGCGGCAAAAACTTCCTCCCTCCCAAATCTTGGTAATGACCCAGTGCAGCGCTCTAGCCAGCAGTGCCCTCACCACCATGTTTAAATAGCTCTCCTGGTAGTTGGTCAACCCTAGGGTCTTTGTTGTTCTTCAGCAGGCCAATCTCCTCCTGAATTTCCTGAGATCCGGAGCTGGTAAAATTCCTGCGCATGTTCTCCCAGGTCCATTACCATACTGCCACATCGCCATTCAGGTGTTCTTCGTAGTGCTGCCGTCACCTTTGGATCACCTCACGCTCGTTCGTAAGAAGGTACCTGTTTATGTCCTTACACATATCAGGCTGTGGCAGACGCTTGCAAATAATAATTCTCCATTTGAGAGGCATGAAGGCTTTTATTGAAAAGCTTAGTTGTTTCGTAGCAATATAAAAGAAGGATCACTCTATGCTTCTCGAAAGCCTTCTTTCAAGATGCTCGAAAACCTCCTTTCGAGAGGTTCGGAAAAGCCTTCTTTCAAGAGACTCGAAAGCCTCTTTCCAGGAGGCTTGAATTTTTCTTTCAATAGGTTTAAAGGGGTTAGGGACAAAAGGTCGAAAGACATAAGGTCGAAAAGGACAAAAGGTTGAAAGGAACAAAAGGTCGAAAGACAAAAGGTCGAACGGGACAAAAGGTCGAACGGGACAAAAGGTCGAACGGGACAAAAGGTCGAAAGGACAAAAGGTCGAAGGGGAAATGTTCATTAAGAAACAAAAGATTAATTATATCAAAATTACACAATTTTTAACAATTAATTAAAATGTATTCAGTAAGTAGACTTAATAGATGGATTTTTGGGTTTTAATTAAATGTCACAACGATCTGTCAAAATGGCGCACGCCGCACGTCAAATACAGCAATGCGTGTGCCTGCGGCGTGCCCTATTTTGACAGATCGAAGTTATGTTTAGAAAACCTTGATATCCATCTATTATTTGCACTCATTAAATGCATTTTATTTTATTGTTAAAAATAGTGAAAAATAAAAGGGCAATTTTTTAACAACTGTATAGCACAACTCTGTATCGCGCAATACAAGTTCTATTAATGTCCAAAATCAGTCTGCTTTATCTCCAACAAAACCATCTAGACATTCATAATATTGCTTCATAGTATTTCTCCTTCTTTGAAAAAGGCTCATTCTTCAACTTTGATTAATGAGATGAATATGTTATTATTTCTGCTTGAAGTTAAATGCATAGCACAAACACCCAACTTGTTCTTGATCGAAATTTTGTCCCTTTCGACGTTTTGTCCTTTTCGACCTTTTGTCCCTTTCGACCTTCTGTCTTTTTCGACCTTTTGTCCTTTTCGACCTTCTGTACCTTTCGACTTTTTGTCCTTTCGACCTTCTGACCCTTTCGACGTTTTGTCTTTTCGACCTTTTGTCTATTCGACGTTTTGTCTTTTCCATCTTTTGTCTTTCGACTTTTTTCCCTTTCGACCTTATGTCTTTTCGACCTTTTGTCATAGATTCGGTTTAAAGTCGTCCTCTTAAAGATGCTCAGAAGTGGCTTTCAAGTTGCTCGAGAGCCCCCTTCTAAGAAGATCGGACGCTTCCCTTCGAGAGGCTCGGAATTCAGGGAGTAATGAAATTTTCAGCCAACTTTGGAGAGCCATATTGCCGCCCACCACATCTCAGTCCTGTCTGTATGTGGCTTCCATAAGCATATGGAACTGACTTGCGATTAGCGGCAGCATATATCCAGTTAGTTTTCAGGTCCGTTTGTAATAAATCTTATCTACATTTATTTGCATTTATAGCAAAAAACAATAGGGGGTACCTTAAATAATGCAAAAGTTCGAAACGGTACCTCTCAAGAAAAAGGCTGATGATCCAGAAAATATAAAAACTATCTTTCGATGTATATTGACCATATATAGCTGTACTGCACATGGTAAAATACATTTAGAAACTTTGAGTGACGAAAGAGCTACTTTTGCAGATGTAGTTTTCAAGTCTCGAAATCAAGAATAGTTTGGATGACTCTTCTTCTTCTTCTTATTGGCATTACATCCGCACACTGGGACAGAGCCGCCTCACAGCTTAGTGTTCATCAAGCACTTCCACAGTTATTAACTGCGAAGTTCAATCCGCTGCCAATACACCTAATATTTTATCTTTCGTAACTTCATCGTGTTCATGGCGTTCTAAGTTGTCGTGTGGCCTTGATCGCCGAAGCCTGATATTTTTCCCTGATTGGGGAGTTAATTTCAAGCAATTTTACTGAAGATAGTGTGCACTCTTATCCATCGTGCGATTTTATGCATCTATTTTTCTGTTTGGGTCATATATGACCCCTTGGGCCTGAAAGGGTTAATATAGTCTTATTAGCCTTAGGATCAAATTATCAAAATTATGGATCATATAAAAAAAATATGGATCATATTACAGAAATTCTGGATCATCATAACGATTCAAATTGGTGCAAAGTAAGGGCTGCCCTAAGTGTATCGAAAGGCTATATGTTCGCTCCAAAAACAAGCTTTTTACAGGAGGTTCAATATTCAGTCGGGTTACATCTGTAATCCATTCTTATCGCTGAATCCGCAGCACAATCAAGTTGTTGTCGCCAATCGTGAAAAAAGCATTCTTCGCAACTCACTTCTCTTCTACGCTACCACCTTCCAGAATATCCAATACCCGAGTTTCAAGTTCTTCAACGAACAATCTCTTCACAGCTGGAGTTTCTAGTCGGAATATTTTTATTCGTCGCCAGTGCCGGTGCAATGCGTAGTCCAATCTTGCCAATAAGAAGATTATCGTCAAACGCGATGTCAGCGCTGCGTTTATTACGGACTCAATAAGGCACCGTCTCCATTACTAGTCCTGCTAACTAAATGCGGCTGTAGAGAAGTAAGCCAAACGCTGCTGGCTGCAGATGGAAGAAGCCGGTGAACTTCCAAGCCGAAGATGGGAGTAAGGCCGAAACTACCGGCGATAATCGCATCCTCCACGATATTTCAAGACGCCCGAGCGACAAGGGTCGACGACATATGTGCGACTTAATCTTGTCACATTAGAGTTGATGCAACCAAAACAGTCAGAACTGTGGTACTAGGGCGGCTGATTGGAGCAAGGACAAATCCGTGGATACCAGATAAAGTCGCAACATGTCAGTCATTCACCGATCCAACTGGTCAACTTAAACGTTGGAACGACCACTTAGAACAACTTCTTCAAGTTTTGACAACTTATCCTAATTCGGATATAGGGAAAAAATGACTGTTCTCCGACAGCAGTAGGCAGGACTCTGCCGCGGACAATAATGTGAAAACCATTCTGTCACGCTTTGCATCATCCTGGAGCAGGTCAATAAATTTCACGAAAAAGCCTTCGATCGTCTGAATCACGAAAAACTAGAGGGCGTCCCTAGAAGCAAGGGAGACAAAATCCAGAGTCCTTCACAATGGAATCGCCAGAGTGAGGCAAGGATGCATGTATTATATCTCGTATATATCACCAATCACATTGATTCGCAAGTATTAATCAACCGATGTCAACGTTCATCGAAATCCGATATCAACAGCACAGTGTAAATGGACGTAGGCCGGCCACACACCACATAAGAGCGGAGGTAAAATCTGCAAGCAAGCGCTGGACAGGAATTCGACAAGACATCGCAGCAAAGGCAAACCTAGGATCTTCAGGCGACGAAACCCTAACAGAGAAATAAACTAAATCGATAGGAATCAGACTTGGGCCGAAGTCAAGGATGGAGATTCTTTTCTGCTCTTTGATTTTATTCCATCTAAATGATTTTATAATCTTAGCTAAGTAAGTGTAGCTACTAGAAAATTATTTGAATTTTCTAAATGTCATTCTTCATCAGCAACTGTACTGATCAAGTGAGGTTGTGTGAGCTATTTGCCAGCGTACTGAGGGTCGTGGGTTCGATTCCCAACAAAGGGAAAGTGGTTACCTCCAATACATTTTTCAAATCAATATCTTCCACATAGTGTACATACTCACATATGAGTTTTCAGAACATTGTAAAATTAATGTCCAAGTCGACGAATTGAGGTGATGTCTGCATGTGTATGTATGTATGTATATGGGTGTGTGTGTGCAAAAAAATGTGAGACACACTTTTTTGTACTTAGCCTTGTCCGATTTGCTTGCCATTGGGTTCCGGAGTTACTTATTAAAACAACATTGTTGGAAGAAAATAAAAAAAAAAATTGATAATTTTAGGTTTCTGATGTATTGCTCGACATAAGCAAAAGAATAGTAATAGTTGTCAAAATTTTCTTTAGACAACGGTTGTTTGGAATGGTTGATACTTCTACTCATGCTGTTGGTAATATCGAACAAATCGTTAAAAAATACATATGTAGAAATTCGGTAGTGGCGAAACAGTCAGCACATTAAGGTTTAATTGTTCTTAGTTGCTTCAGTGCAGTAGCAACACTGTTGCTAATCACTTGGACTGCCAGAATTACATTCATTTTTTAATTCTTAAAGAAGACGTGTTGATCGCTTGATTTCGGTGCTGGCTTCAACCCAAGAACAGTTTGTTACTGATTAAGCTTCTCTATATATTCCCACTTTGCCTTCCCGTTCAATGTTAGCTACACTTTTTTGAATGTAGACTAGTGTTTCTGACGAGTTTATGCATATGAACTGGATCCAATAGAACATAAGCCTCTTGGTCAGTGAAGCTTGTCTTCGAAGATTTTGAGCTTCCTTGAACATCACATGTGTTCCATGTCCCATCGAATGTTAATGCCACGATTATCACACCAGCTGCATGTAAGCTTCCAAGGATCGTATTGACAAAATCTTTCTTTTCAGTGGCACTTAGAACTTCAACTAGGAAATAAGCGATCGGTAACCATAAGTACCGGCAACCATAATCACGAGGGCCTCTCTTGCTGCAGTTATTTGAGCTGCGGTGGGCTCATCAATTTGGATAGTTCCAGACAACTTGTTGATGTACGGCCATTTCGATCATCATTAGACAGTTTATGGCCCAAATAAATGTTTTGTACACATTCGAACATTAGCGAACCGAAGTGCTTCAACATTTATCCCTCTTTTTGCCTTTCTCGTACAACTAAGTTGTGCCGAAAGGCTATCATTTCACTCCAAATTCGAACTTTTGATAGAAGTCCCGGAGACCCATAGTGTTATATACCATTCGACTCAGCTCGATGAGGTGAACAAATGTCTGTCTGTCCGTGTGTGCGTGTGTGTGTGTGTATGTGTGTGTGTGCACAAAATGCCATAAAAACATTAGCCAAATTTTCACCTAGAAACTCTTAACCGATTTTCTTGCAACAAGTTGCATCCGACAGAGACTAAAACGCTGTTGATCACTATTGAATTTCATAATAATTGCAAATTGCAAAAATAGATAATATTAAAATAGTGATGAGACATAGTCACATAGAACAATAATGTGTTATGAAAATGCCTTGCATCTATGAATATTTTATCCGTGGCTTCCCATTAAGAGTTTCATCGCACTATAAAGATACTCGTGTTGCACGCATTTAGGCGTAAGTATGCTCTTCGTTCAGTTTCATAGTACTATGAAATTGTCCGAAAATCAAAATTCGAACATAGGAAATTCGAGAAACTTTTGGCAGCGCCATCTGTCGTCTACTAGTGTAAATTTTCTATCAACATTAGACGGTGTAACTGTTTTGCCTTTCTTGTACATCATCGAGGTGTAAGCGTAAAGGCTACATTTATTACCTTTTTGCGCGAGAAAGGCGCCATCACCGTTAGGTGGATTAATCTGTGTTTTTCAGCATAAGAAATAGTTTGAAGCCAAGAAATGCAATGCTGCCAATCCTTCAGGAATCCGTGGACCGTTTCCACCGGTTTACCAGCATATTAAATATTTAAATTTTGTATCCGTGAAAATAGCTATCACGAAAGTACACTCAACACTTAATGTTTGTGTCCGACAAAAAATCCTTCGATCGTTTTTGTTATTTCTCAGTATACGTTAGGAGAAAAGTCAAAAAAGAAAAAGTATGATTATTCATATTGTACATTAGGGTGACTCAAAAACACTTTTCGATTTTTAATGGGCCGCCTCTATTTCATTTCTATTTGATGCCCTGATGCTCTGGACAAAATTTCAGCCAAATCGGTCAACGTTGGGCAGTTAACCTGTTGAAGTTTATATGGAAAAATGTATGCAGAAACATCCAAAAACAGCGATTTGCAGTTGGTTACGATCAAGAACCATGATACTCATTCAGTTCTTGTAAAATAAAATACAGAATGTTATGCTGAAAACCGCGAGAAGATTAGAGTTTATTATGCAAAGATATTAGCATTTTACTGGAGTGTTGTAGGGGTGAATTTATTTCCTTTCAAAGGTAAAAGAAACGAAATTGGCTCCAACCCCACTGCAGAGAAATGCTAATAACTTAGCCGGGCAAACTCGAATCTTCTCGCAGTTTTCTGCATAACGTTCTGTATTAAATTCTTCAAAATCTGAATGAGTATCATAGTTCTTCATCGTAAGTTGTGTAGTTTAGCTGCAATTTACTGTTTTTGGATGTTTCTGCATACATTTTTCCATATAAACTTCCAACGAATTTAGCACCGCCCAAACGTTGGCCGATTTTGCTGAAATTTTGTCCAGAGCATCAGGGCATCAAATAGAACCGAAAAAGACGGCGGCCCATCAATAAAATTGAACAAAGTTTTTCCCATACTAATTTGAGCCACCCTATTGTACATGTATTTATTTGACCGTTAATGATACCTAATAATTTCGTTTTGTTCCAGAAAAAGATACTATTTTTGATGTTTATTGAATTTCTAATCTCGTGTAATAAACCATTAAAAAAAAACAGCTCGTAATTTTCAATAAAAAAATTTGAATTATATTGCCTATACCTTGCCGTGGTAAATTTGTGTGATTCTACTTTTTCTCTAATGATAACATTCATCCGGTTCTCCTGGCCCATTATAGTTGACTTTAGACTTGTTGCAAAAATATTGTCTATAGAGATTCACGATATATAAGGCTGTCACAGTCCGTCCACCTCGCTTACTAAGGACAAGCCTCCGGGATCCAAAACTATTGTTCGATAGCTGATGAGCGCACCACTGGTTCTTTCCTTTTCTGGACTCCGTCGGGTTTACGGCGGATAATTAATAACTTATTATCTGATCGGAAGCTTTCTTTTTTATTAGCACCTGGACTCTATCTTGATCAACTGATTACTCACAATACAGAAATAGCCAAAGTGTCATGACACCTGTTGAAAATCATTACAGTGAACTATTCATATTACGTACTAGCAAATTCAAATTATGTAGCGCGAACAACTATATTCACTCACGTTTTCAAGGGCACGCCACTCAATACGGAAGCAACGCAAAACTGTCATTTTTAATTATTTCACGCAAGCTGTGACGCAGCACAGCTGAAATAAAAGGATGACAGTTGTAGCAATTGGCTCTACCATGCAGCTACTCGACTTTTTAACTAATGCAGTGTTTCGATTTTATGTTTCAATGAGACCAAAGCAATCGTTTTTCGGGCCAAGGGAGAATATTTTCCGTTGTTTATGTTTAGGATCATCTTTCACCCATCAATCTTTTCTCTAAAATTAGCATTGGAAGATAAACGAAAATCTTGCCTATTAGATGAAAATCCTTTTTCGTTTCATCACTTTTACCTATCTCACTGATCAATCTCCAGGCTGTTTTTCTTTCCCGAAAAGCGATATCTCCCCGAAAATGTACGTGAGGGAGCATCCTGTGCCTTTGAGATTGAGTGAGCATTATGAACCCTGAATGCCAAATTTTCCAATCACCAAATTTTAATGCAACCCAAAACAGTTTTCTCGCGAAAATCAATGTTCTAGTGGGAGATACCAATAAAAAGAGGAATTCGGGGCCTTATTCATTGCAGTGGTGGCCCTAGCATTCACCGTGGTGAAATTCTATACAGAACCCTTTCCTAACGAGCGTATCTTATCCTCCTTGTAGACCTTCGAATCCTAGACTTATTTCTACTGCCGTACATTTCTGCATGAATCAAGTTCATAGAACCTGAACTCGTCACTACCTACTTGTCTCAATTTCTCAAAAGTGACGATACTCACAAAAGCTGAAGGGTGGCAGAGCGCAGAGCATGCAAACAATTGCATGTAAGAAATTGTACATGTGACCGGAACTGTGCTATGACGTGAGGACAGAAAAACCTAAACAGCTTGTTTTGGGTAGCTCGACAGGTCGAAAGGTACGGCGCGCACTAACGTAAAAGTAAGTCAAAAAGTGCAATACAAGTGCGGTCGTCGCTGGTGCAGTTTGCAATTGCAACTGTCTCTCTGTCTGCACTCATTGAACGGAGTCTTCATCATCACCTAGCATGGGGTGGCAACAATTGGATGTTGTATGTCAAATGGATTGAAAATTTATGTCAGCTTTGTTTTTTCGCCGTTTTGTTTCCCTCGTGTCATAGAGAAGAAATAAGTCTGCAGTATGGAGAGCGTGACTGTCAGCTCGATATTGTGCCTACTGTTTGGTACCATTTGATGGCAGTTGTGACTCCCAATCGAATGTGAAGACAGATTCCATGTCTTGTTCCACAGAAGAGCCCATTTCAAGCTATAAATCATACGAGCACAGATCCGCAACCTTCGTTACGTTGAACATCAATCATACTTGCTTCGCGCCCTCCGGACTATCAATAATTGGCAATTTAGCAGCCATGGTATCAAAAACTTCAAACTGCTTGAGTCATATTACCCAACAACGCAACGCACGGAGAAACTGAAACCCCCGTCCTTTTTGTCTTGCCAGAGAATTTCAATTTTGATCAGCACTAATCGCCAAGTAATCAGTTCGCTATTCATCTGACAGTTTGGCTGTCGACGATTCCTTTATGAAAACAGGATTGATAGATGATTCCTGAGCTCCTCTTCCAATAATTCGCCGCGATTTCCACTGGGAAGCTAATGAGTCCCTCGGGGCCTTCTATCGGTTGGATTCACCTCTTCCTTTCCGGGGTCCACCAGCAGCTCCAAAGCGGCACTAGGGCTCAATCTCCTATTTCACTAGAAAATCGAGACATGAAAGCGTAATCTCTATCTAATTAATTATTGAAGGGATGGTAATTGCATTGTAAATACGTAATTATATCCTCGGAATGCCAGGAAAACAATACAATCGGACACACTGGGCTGCCCTAGACACCTTTCCTGCCACCTAGCTGTGCAGTTTTGAACCGCCCCATTCTAGTTGGGAGATCCCCAACACAGCAGTAGTGTACCAGTCATTGGTTCAGCTTGAAGCATTTCACATTGCCCTTCTCAACTCAACCTTCTCAATACGGGATTAAATACTATTGAAAGGGAGAGGCACAGAGCTGACTGGCCGTATGTGCAGTCTGAGTACGTGTGTGTGCGCCCTTGCAGCCGGAGATGAGAATTATTAGATTTTGATCGTTTGTCAGCTTTTGGCATCGAACTTTCCCTTTGTAGTTGCTTCCTGGTACGTTGCTAAAGTCGTTCAAAATGCATACAGACTGGAAGTTAATCCCAAATATGTATTCGATAAGGTGGGAGTGTAATCTTCTGCAATCGATATTTTCCGTAGGGAAACGAGAAAGTTTCGCCAAACGAATGTTATTTCTGGGGTGTTGCTTGCAAACATGTGGAATACCTTTAACTGTTACAATTCAATGCTCATTTTCTGCAAATACTCTGAAGATTGGAATTGTTGGATCGTCCAACCGTCAGAATCTAGCAATTTTGCGTATGCTTAGTTCTTATACAGATTTTGGTAGATTTTCATGAGGAATTCTAAGGAAATTAACAACCATTGAGTGCACAAGTGTATTTGTGTTTAGTTCTTGAGTAATTGGTGGATTATAATTGAACAGTAATATTAAAATCATATTAAATTTTTGATTTTGAGAAAAACTTGAATAATGGAATAAATTAGGAAACTCTATTCGTTAAGGACAAGCCATCCGGAATCCAAAACACAAGAGAAATTTGTTTTGGGTTCCGCGAGGCTTGTCCTTAAAAGTGATTTCTATTATTTTGTTTTGTCATTTCTTCTCCTACGAAAAAACTTCTGCTTTCTCCTTCACCACTCGCCAGGACCCTTGAGATCTGCTTCCTCACACTTCAAATAGAGGAATCAACTGGGTGCTGAGCCGTAGCGTGGACTTCCAGTGCCATTGGCGCCCTTTTTTCACTAAGGCAAATAAAATGCGTAAATTTTACATGTATAGAATAATTTGAATCTTACCTCAACAGAAGTTAGTAGATCTGTTTAGTGGCTTAAGAATACTTTAAATAACATTCAATATTTAGTGATGTACAGGAACCTGTCATCTGAACGTTTATGGGGATTGCAGAAACCTTCTAGGAGTTTTCAAAATTTTGTGATATTTTTGCTTTTCTCGTATACAAAGTATACGTAAAGGCTATATGTTCGCTCCAAAAACAAACTTTTTTTAGAAGGTCCGGAGACCCATAGTGTTATATACCGATCAACTCAGTTCGACAAATTGAGGTGATGTCTGTGTGTGTGTATGTCTGTGCGCAAAACCCGCCATTTATCTTCAACCGATTTGCTCGCAACAAGTTGCATTCGACGCAGAGTCCTGTTCCATTGTTTTCCATTGGAAATTGGCCAGATCGGACTATGGACTCAGAAGTTATGGCTAAGTTATGGCACTTATGCTTAACCGATTTGCTCACAACATATTGCATTCGACGCAGAATCATTTCCCATTGTTTCCTATTAAAAATTGGCCACATCGGACTATGTACCCAAAAAATACTATTTTTATAAAACACGAGAAAGGCGCATTCCCCGCTAGGGTGGGTTTCATAATCTGGGTTTCTGATTATCAGATTGTGGAGTCGGGCAAATTTAAGAAAGTTCACGACTTTTTTCAGAAGCAATGCATCTTTAGATCCAGATGGGACCAACTCAAAAGTGAGTCGGTAGATGCTTGGAATCGCTATCGGAGCTATTCGGATCAACTAAAATCCTACTTAGAGTGGGTTGGTTGATGTTCGTAGGGGAACTGGGGGTTGGACGCCCACGTTAAGGAAAATGCCATTTTTATCAATGAAAACTACCATTTCAGCCAGTTTCATCAGCGCATACTAAAGAACAGCATATCTGCGACTGACTACCGATGACAGATATCTAATTGTACATTTTATTGCACAGAAATTTGATTTTTAAAAGCACCTGAAAAGAAATATTGATTTTGAAACCATGCGGGGTGAGATGCGCCAGTGGATGGGTTAAAACGCGCATGTGTTTATTGTACTGATTTTCATTTTTTTTTTTTTTTTATTTCTTTATTATAGAGGTTTGCAGCCCTTGGCTGGCTCACCTCTTAAGGTGATTTTCATTTTAATTGCCTACATTAAGGCAATTAACCGAATGTTTCAGCTGTTTCGGTCATACGAAATGAGCATGGGCGTACTGCCCCACACCGACCTCAGAAGTTTGAAGGCCCATCAAATCGTTTTAAGACCAATTTTGACGACGATTTCGTGTGGAACATAAAGAACACGAGTAAGCAGCATGGCTCATGGCTCAATTTTCAATTTACCAATGAATAACAGCGATAGAAAGACTAAATTTCACCGAGCTAGAATTGCATCAAAACACGCAAAAATATTTTTTTCTAGTTTTTCATGTGTAACTATCATGAAATATATGTATCCAATGGCAATATTTTTCATTGATTCATCGTATAGACTATTTAAAATAATCACAATGGGGGATATTTAACCTTATTCAGGGTGGCGCGTTTTAACCCCTATGGGCGTGTTACCCCCACTTCCGTAATCATCAAAAATAAAAAATCATCACTGAACTGAGTCTTCGATGGTTTAAGGACATCACTTGACCAGGCTAAGTCAATGAAATCCGGTTCTGTAGTGGGTTGATCACTGCTCGGAATCTCTATCGGATCTAGGATCAAGAAATATCCAAATCTTGGTCCGTGGTATGGAGGAACCCTATGGATTTAGTTGGGACATTTAAACCCAAATCTGGAGTTAGTTGATCGGTGGTTAGAATCGCTACTAGCCCTTGTTGGTTTAAGTGGGTTGAACAAAATCGCCATCGGAAGTACACGGGTCAAGATCTGCCGGTAGTTTGGAGGCAGTTCTGCACATAGTAGGGTTAATAAATTCCATCGCTGAAGCAGGTTGGTCGAAGGTCGCCATCCATCCGCAAGGTAAAAAAAATTCAACCCAGGACCAATCTGGATTTGATTGTTCTCCGAAGAATATAAATTAATTCCGATCTTTTCAATCAATTGATGCCCCGTTAACAAATTCAACAATGGTAATATTTACTTATCGAAATCTATCGGCGCAGATTTAGAGGTTACTCGAATACATGATTTTTTTTGTGAATATAACGAGCAAATTAATAACAAATCTACTGCTCAAGTGGTTAATTATGGATGTGATTCCTAAGGGAATCCAAATGGAAAAGCTGAATCACTCCACACATTACGATTCTGAAAGTCCCTCAGTGACCGCAAGGAACATAAAGATTTCAAAATTACTGGGGAAGGTTCTTAAGATCGCTTAGAAACACATTTATGCAAAACTCAGGAACTAATTAAGCAGATGGAACCAAATTTGACGTGCAAAGATTTTTGTTGATACGAAATGATTCTATGAAGGGTTGAAACCCCTCCTTGCTCTAGAGTGCGGCTTCTACACAAATAAATAACTAATTTCTACATAGTTCGAGAACTAATCATGTAAATATAACTCAATCTGACATCTGAAAAAAAAAAGTTTTGACGTTTGCTCTACCAAATGAAATCAAAAGGCAGGGCAAACGTTAAACTTTAATTGCGAATACTAAATAAAGGTTTGTGCTAGCTAACCAGGGTTCATACTTTTCGTTTCGGTGAGACGAAAACAAGCGATTTTCGGGCCGAGGGACCTACTTGATGAAATTCTTTTTTCGTTTCATCATTCTTACGCTTCACTCATTTTTCGCTGAAATTCTCGGTGTTATGACCGCAACGGGATTCGAGCCCAGAACACCAACAAAAATGGCACTGGGTTGCGGTCACTATACCTACCTGAATACCTGGTTGGCTACAGCGTCGATACACCTATGCCTGGCGTATTGTAGAGCTCTATAGTCGTCGGTCTTGGGCGATATTCCTCCAGTTTCCCCGAACGTTCAGGGTCCCCATGTCCGATTCCACCGCGTGCAGCCAGCGTGTTCGTGGCCTTCCACGAAGTCGCCGGCCCGTATCTGCTTCTCGGTTGAATATTGTTTTCGCTATTCTTTTTTCTGACACTCGCACTAAGTGACCAGCCCACTGAAGTCTGCCGTATTTCATACGATTCACAATATTTTCTTCTTTGTATACTTGATACAGCTCATGATTCATGCGTCTGTGCCACACACCATTTTCTAGTTTCCCTCCGAGTATTGTACGTTTGTACGCAGCACTTTTCGCTCGAAAACCACGAAAGCTCTCCGGTCCGCCTCTTTTAATGTCCATGCTTCATGTCCGTAAAGGGCCACTGGTAGAATCAGAGTTTTGTACAGAGCAAATTTCGTTTCCGTCTGAATGTTGCGGGACCTAAGCTGGTTACGTAATTCGAAGAAGGCCCTTTTCGCAGCAGAAATACATTTTTTCACTTCACGGGAAACGTCATTGTCACGAGCGTTCCAAGGTAAACAAATTATTAAACAATTTCAAACACTACTCCTGCACCAACAGCACTAGATCTTCCCCTATCTCTACCTGCCACCATGTACTTTGTCTTGGTAGAGTTAATGGTTAAGCCTTTCCTCGCCGTCTCCCTCTTCAGTGGAACAAAAGCCTCCACTACTGCTCTGCGATCGATTCCAATAAGGCCGATGTCGTCCGCAAAACCCAGGAGCATATGCAACCGTGTGATGATAGTGCCGTTCCTCTGCACGCCAGATCTCCTAATAGCACCTTCGAGTGCAATGTTGAACAATAAATTCGTCTGCAATCCGAATACTTGATTTCGAGCCATCCAGCGTTGCGCGTATCAGTCTAATCAGTTTCGCCGGAAAACCATGTTCGGACATTATCTGCCACAGCTCATTTCTTTTCACTGAATTGTACGCTGCTTTGAAATCAATGAACAGATGGTGAGTCTGCAAGTTGTACTCCCGGAATTTATCAAGGATCATTCGCAGGCTAAACATCTAATCCGTCGTTGATCGGCCCTCACGAAAACCTGCCTGGTATTCGCCGACGAAGGACTCCTCAAGCGGTCTCAGTCTGTTAAACAGGATAAGCGACAGGATTTTGTACGACGAATTCAGAATGGTGAACCCTCTGTAATTGGCACACTCTAATCTGTGCCTTTTCCTATAGATTGGGCATATGAGGCCATCCAACCAGCCGACAGGCAGTTCTGCATCCTCCCATATTTTCTGGATAATATGGTTGATTGATTGATGCAGCTGCTCACTTCCGTGTTTGAGAAGCTCGACCGGGATCTCGTCCTTCCCAGCAGCATCACTGTTTTTCAGCTCGTTTAGAGCCTTTTTTACCTCGCCCAGCGTTGGTGGTTACACAGCTTGATCGTCGCCGACTATGTCAATCCTGCTCCTTATACACCTTCATTTTCACCGTTCAACAAATCTTCGAAGTGCTCCTTCCACCTGGCTGCCACCATAGTCTTGTCTGTCAGCATATTCCCTTCTCGGTCATTGCACATGACGGGCACTGGCGCATTCTTATGCCGCGCGCCATTGACAGTTGCGTGAACCTCCGCATATCGTTTCTATCCATGTTCTCCTGCGCTTCAGCTATCACACTCTCTTCGTGTTGCCTTTTTTTCTGCGGTAGATTCGTTTCTCTTTTGCCCTTGCTATACTGTACCGCTCTCTGTTGGAACGGGTACGAGCCACTAGCATTCGACTCCTAGCACCATTTTTTCCATCCGTCACTCGCTGGCATTCCTCATCAAACCAACCATTTCGTTGGCGTCGCTGTGCAGTGCCTAACACTTCCTGCGCTGTTGTAGTCACAGCTTCGTGGATACTTTCCCACAATCTGTTGACGTCGCCAGATCCGGTGGCATCTCCAATCCGCTCGTCCAGCTTCTGATGATACTGTTCGGCAACTTCTTCAACTGACAAGCGTTGGATATTTAAACGCATCGTTCTGTTGTTTCGTGAATTCGTAACGTTGTTTCGATCAGCACGTGGTCTATCTATGAACAAGTTTCTCCACTCAGATTTTGCCAGGTGTGTTTACGGATATTCTTACGTGCAAAGTTGATACTGCTGATTGCCATCCCGCTAGCTGCAGCAAAGTTTACAAGTCGCATTATCGTTGGTATCGGAATGAAGGCTTTCCGTACCAATGACAGGGCGAAATAAATTTTCTCTTCTGATCTGCGCATTTGCATCCCCGATGACAATCTTTACATCCGTAGGCTCTAATAGAACTCATCCTTCACGTCATCAGGCTTATCGTTCGTTGGAGCATAGACGCTGATCAGGCTATAGTTGAAGAACTTGCCCTTCATTTTCAACACGCAAATGCGGTCGCTTATCGGCTTCAACCGGATAACACGCTTCATCTGCTTCCCGATCACCATGAAGCCAACTCCTCGTTCTGCTCTGTCACCGCCACTATAGTAGATGTGGTACTTGAATGACGTGTTTGCTATGGGATCCACCGCCCGGAGTTCACGTTCTCCAGTTCCGGGCCACCGTATTTCCTGGATTGCTGCCACACTCACGCCGACCGACGAGCCAGTAGCCCAACACGTGCGGGTTCATTCAAAGTTCTAACGTTCTAAAATCCTACTTTCCAATCGTTGTCCTTTATTCGTTGCCGGGTCTGTTCCCGTTGAATCAATCCGTTTACTCTACTTTTGCCTTTCTTGGTAACTGTTGAATCTTCGGTAGGTTACCTTATCAGGGTTGCGCTACCTACATCGCGTTGAAGTGGCTGCCTTCTCGATGCTGACACGATGCATGATATGCACAGTTTAGTTTAGAGTCCCTCCTCGCTGGTACTCGGACTATGTTCAGCCACCCCTAACATGGAGAACAGACGCTCGATCAGATTTGCACCTCCGGAAAGGAGCAAATCCCCCCTTCCCTGTCAGCATACGGGCATAGTTTCCACCGGGGTTGGTTACCCGATCTTCCCTAAGGTTGCTCGTATCCCGGCCAGCATGTGAAGCTACGAGGAGGTAGGGATAGGAGTTGCTGGGTAAGAGGCTAAAGACCGCGAAATGGGGTCTATGTTATTCCTTCAGGTACGCAAAATACCAATACACAGTGTTGCTTTTTGCCGATTTCGTGCGCTTTTTTAATAACATCGTTTCTGTTGATTTTTTCGCTGTAGTTTGTTTGGAGAAGACGTTAGATATGAAAAGGGCCTTTTTTTGAGAAAATCTGTAAAATGATTAATCTAAAAGTGAGATAAAAATTTTGCTTAACCATCGAAACCAGATATGAGTCTAGTGTCTTCAGGGAAGTTGTGGCGGATGATATTTCAAGCCACTTTTCCAAAGAGACCCCATACCTATGACTTATATAGTACGAGGTATGTGACATTTTCTGTGGAAGGTCCCTGAAATCAGTTTTTTGAGCATAACTTTTTTTCTATGTTTCAGGCATTTTTACCACCTTCTACAAAGTTGTTTGGCTAACAAAGATACACGTTTTTGTAGAACATTGCGAAGCTCTATCTCTTGAAATTGAAAAGTTATTTGGGAAAATGTGTTTTTTCTAGGGGTGTTTTAGAATCGTGTAACTTGTTCCGGCGCAAAATGGCGCACACAACTTTTTAGTACACTGAAACTGCTGTATGTCTACTATTATCTCGTGGTTGAAGCTTGTGTTTACACGAAATTACAAGTGAGTTATACAGATTTCAAATGTCCCACTTTTTGCTCTACGTGTACACTAAGTTTATGTAAATGCTATAGGATCACAATAAAAATTAACCTTTGATAGGTGACCAATAGGCCCATAGTATACTTGAACACTATGAATTGAGCTGATGTCTGTATGTGTGTATATTCGTGTGTAAGTGTGTATGTATAGTCATTTTATTGGAAACTATGCAAATTTCGGGTCTCCGGAAACTATACCGTGGCCCTACAAAAAAAATAAGACGTTTTCTAGATTACTCATGAGAATCTGATAAATTTGAGGTGTCGGAAGCCTAATTTGTTTTGCAGTTTTATATTGGTCTTTTTTACCGGAAATCCCGGGTTTCCGGAACCTGTTCCATGGCCATCAAATGGCCAGTTTTACCCTACCAAGAAACTAAGGCATTTTCGAAATTACTCATGAGATTCTGAGAAGTTTGAGGTGTCGGAAGCCCAATTTGTTTTGTAGTTTTATGTTGGCCGTTTTTTACCGGAAAATTCGGGTTTCCGGAATCTGTTCCATGACCATCGCATGGCCAATAACTATGGCGTTTTCTAAGTTACTTATGAGATTCAGAGAAGTTTGAGGTATCGGAAGCCCAATTTGTTTTGCAGTATTATGTTGGCCATTTTTTACCGGAAATTCCGGGTTTCCGGAACCTGTTCCATGGCCATCGCACGGCCAGTACCCTACTGAAAAACTATGGCGTTTTCTAAATTACTTATGAGATTCTGAGAAGTTTGAGGTGTCGGAAGCCTAATTTGTTTTGTTGTTTTATGTTGGCCATTTTTTACCGGAAATTTCGGGTTTCCGGAATCTGTTCCGTGGCCATCAAATGGCCAGTTTTACCCTACCAAGAAACTATGGCGTTTTCTAAGTTACCTATGAGATTCTGAGAAGTTTGAGGTGTCGGAAGACCGATATATTCGGTGATTCTATGCTGGCCTTTTATACCGGATATTCCGGGTTTCCGGAACCTATTCGGAGGTCATCCGGAGGTCAATTTATGTCTATTTGGCCATTGTTGTCAACCATTCACATTGACCATTAATTACTTATACTAAAACACCTGTTACGACGTTAAAAATTTCAAAATACTAAACATTTGCTCAAAAAATGGCTTATGCCACACTTAAAAACTCCCCCTCTAAAATAGGGAGGGCCATCCTGGGCATTTTACCCATCTACATGCTGGAACTACTATTCCCCTTGATCACAGTTGAAACCGATTGCGATTTGGTTAAAAATTGGCCGAGAACGAGCTGTTTTAAGTTGTCAAGATGCGTCCCAGCAGTTTGAGGGTTAATCAAAAAGCAAAATGGAGGCTCTCGACAGAATTGACAGTTAAAATTACACGTCATTTGGCAACATTTTTACAAAAACCCAGTTAACTCAATTATATTTAAAAATATTACCGATGTGAATTGAAGAGAGGAGCGAATTTTAAATTGCGGAACACTTCACATGCACATAAAAAGTAATGCTAGAAAGCAGTACACTGAATTAGTTTTTAAATTACTGAAATTATTTGAAATTCAGTAATCTATGTAAATGTTTCCAGTTAATGTTGTTAATATTGGGGAATATATGTCAACAATAAAGTTTTAATTATAGTTAGATAGTGGAACTATAGTTTTAATGGGCCAACTGGCTTAAAATATACCGAACAGCGAGTATGCAATTATGTGCGTAGGGGAATCGGTCCCATGGTTATCCTCCTTGAAAATAATTTCAAAAGAGAAATCTTTTGTTTTTGTTAGAGCTTAAATGTAATGTCGGGTTCTCCAGTAGCCTTGCGAGCAAAGGCGTAGGATTGCCAATCAAGAGATAGCGAGTTCGATTCTAGGTACTACTCATGCAATGGCGGGAATAGAAAAGCTTTCGATTAATAAGTGAGGAAATGCTAATAGAATACTAAATTGAAAAGCCGGCCAAGCTCCAGTAGTTCCGGTCAATAAAGAACCATAGAAGAAGAAGAAGAAGAAGAAGAAGAAGAAGAAGAAGAAGAAGAAGAAGAAGAAGAAGAAGAAGAAGAAGAAGAAGAAGAAGAAGAAGAAGAAGAAGAAAATGTAATGGCATTAATGCAAACAAATTTAAATTGATGGAAATAACGAGATCTATTTCTCTAACATGTTACTTTTTTCGAGTTTTTTTCTGCTCTAGGTTGACTCATCTCTAAAAGTGATACTTCTTAAGTGCTTATTCTCTTAATGCTTCTTACTATACACGAGAAAGTCATCCTCACCTCTAGATTGAACGCTATGGATTATTTTTCATCTCAAAGATGTGCAAACAACAAGTTTGCAATTTGATAAGTGTTCAAATTGAAAAGGTTAATTTACCGTGTGTCCCCGTTACTATTCTAATTATTCCTGTCCCGTTGGGTTGCCAAAAGTGTAATTCACGGCCACCTAAGGTGACCGCAAGCAATTTTCTAATATCATTAACAGCGTAGAACAGGAACGCTTCAGAACCAAACTCAAACCTAAGAGGCGTAAGCCATCCCACCAGAACACGACGGTGTCTAAAGTCTCAACTTTACTTCCCTTGCCGCACCAAACATTTGCGGGGCGCTAATTTTCTCGCTTGTCCTTTGCTCGGTGAAACGCAAACGGTTACAGAAACCGGTCGGCACCAAGGAACTTTGAATTCCACGTGGCAACAACGGCGGACGGTTATGACGGCACTTAAACTTCAGAGCAGCTTGTTTCTTTGTGACCACCACATGCGCGACATTCATTTGTTTTCTTGTAGTTCAACAAGGGTTTCTGAGCGCGACGAGGACGACTGCTGAAAATTACAAGTGGCTTCTGTTGGCTGTTTGTTTGCGGTTTTCCGGCATTGAAAAGTTGGTGGATGTTTGCTGCAAGAGAATATAGCCACTCCGTTCCAGCTACCATGCGTCAGCTCGATATGAGGAAATATGTGACGGATAAGCTGTTTGTATTACTCAAACAGATGAACTCGAAACGAATTCGTTTTTCGTCGAATTTAGCACAGCTAAAGCTATCCCGTGAGCAAATAGTCACTTGATCCATTCCCCTGCCAGCCGAGTCAATATCGTAAATGCAACCTGACAAATAACAGTCAAGAGCGCATTGAATGCGGGGAAAGATTTTCCGCATCACTTCAAATCTCATTCAGCTGTCTGACTATTCACAGCGTTCACTCGCCAGAATTCTGCATCCTGCCGAACCGGGAGGAGGCGGTAGTTCAACAGTGCACAAATCAACGCCTCGCAATCGATAGACAACGGAATCGGAAGAGAGTGGTTGTCAGTTGTTGGATGTTGATGCCACAGCAAATATTGGAAAGATTGACTTCCTCAATCTGATTGACGATGACACGGGGAACACTCGAAGTTCCTTTCCTCCTCTCCCGGCGAAAGCGACTATGAAAACAATGACGTTGCACAGTTGCGAGTATGGAGATGAAGAAACACAATTCACAATTCGGCTGTAATACGTGACCTGTAGAACTTTTTGAGATTTTGTTTATAAATTTATTGAGTTCAATTTGAGTTACTTCAGTAACTTCTTATTTCTTCTTCTTCATTGGCATTGCATCCCCACTGAGACATTGAGGCCTCGCAGCTTAGTGTTCATTAAGCACTTCCACAATTAATAACTGCGTGGTTTCTAAGCCAAGTTACCATTTTTGCATTCGTATATCATGAGGCTTACATGATGATACTTTTTATGCTCAGGGATGCCGAGATAATTTCCAATCCAAAATTGTCTAGACTGGCACCGGGAATTGAACCCGGCCACCCTCAGCATGGTCTTGCTTTATAGCCGCGCATCTTACCGACAGGCAAGACTTTTCACAACCTGCAGAATTCTGGAAATGAATTGCATTCAGCAGTTCTTGAAACTATTTTGGTAACAATTAATTTTGAGAAATCTTGAATTCTTAGGTATTTAAAACATCATGAAACTCATGCGGCCACCGTGTGAGTAAATGTAAAAATAAAAGAGCTCGCTTGTTATTCAACACTGGCGGTACACAATCAGCTTAGCTCGCAGGAGAGGGTATTGGTAGTCGAGCAGCCACTCTCACCGAAAAGAAGCTGCCGAAATTGACAACTTGGGGTACTTATGCTGCACCACCGCCTCGCACTCTTCCCAACTCTTTGTTGCGGAACGGAAACTGCATTTCACCACCAACAACGTCCAGGATGAACGGAGCTGAACGTGGGATGTTTCTGCTCGCTTCTCACACTTGCAAGGCAAATATTTATTATTCTATTCAGACAGCAAACGTTCGATTGTGTGTTGTGATTTCGAGCGACCCTTGTCAGCAATGGTAAACTTTTGGCGGTAAGTGGAAAACTGGATTTTTGCTTCTCGCTGGATATGATAGCGTTTTCGACGGAGTGCAGCGGGGATGATCTTCGATTCCGGTTCAACGGTATAACCCCTTGAAGACGGGACTCAGTGGGAGTGATTACTTTTCGGTATGGTTAATGTTTGAGTGGAACCATTTACTTAGCACTCTCCGACAGTGCCGTAACGGGTTTGTATTTTTCGATTCAATCAGGTTGATTGAAACTATGTTGACTCTTATTTTCCAAAATTGATTCGAAATAGACCTATCACTTTCAACAGATTAACGTGGATGAACATGAAGAAGTATAGCTCATCTAATAATTTTGTCACAGTTGTTTGGACAAATATGTATGCCATTTGGCCGAACATACTGTTATGCCAAATCCCATCTAATTGGGAAAGTTGTCACCCTTTTGGCTAAAATTCATTATAAAATGTGATTGAGCTGAAATGGACATACGACCGTAGGGCCGAACTGATGATTTAGCCGAAAATGTCGTTTGGCCGAACAGGCCATTTTTCCGAAAAACTGTTTTTCTGAATAGGTCATTTAACCAAAAATGTCGTTTGCCCGAAATGGTCGTTTTGTAGAAAGGACCATTAGGTACGACCGAATATACAATCAAACTACGGTCACCACATACACAAACTCAATTAAATTGTTTGGCTTAATGCAAATTCATCAAACCACCGCGGAGCAGATATTACAGAATTAGAATATTACAGCGTCTCAAACATCACCTGTTTCGTCCGACTCCGTATAATGTTCGATCGTAAATCATCTTGAATTATGAGTTTCTTCCAGAAAATACCACAACAACCCGATACTTCTCTAAGCAATTCTTTTCGCTAATCTAACAGTATAAACCTAGCCATCATCATTTGTATTATCCAATTTTGCAACCGAACCAGTTGAATATCAAACTAGGCTGCGTGCTGATATCAGAGCAAGCAATCTTTCCTCCGATAGCAGGTACGTCGGTATTTTGAGTTGCCGATTGATCATAGCCGGCATATCCTCTGTATATAGGAGCTCCATGTACCATTATTTATATTTCATCAATCTAAAGGACTAAGACGTCAAATTGGACACCGGTACACTTCCAGGGCACATTTTTCAACGCTGAACAGAGGACAGATGTCTGATGACGTGCGATATATCCGAACCGAAAAATAGGGAAAATGTTTTGTATGGCAAACAATTTGCTCCTGTGACTCCATATTCCACAAACAACGGTGAAAATTGAAGAAAATAATGTATCAAAAACGACTTCTAACCATCTACCGAAAGCATATGGATCCTCTATTGTTTTTGGCATCGGCTCACTACGTTTCTGCTTCGTTGGATATGCTGAAGAAGGAAAAAGTCGTTTTTGTCGAAAATGTCTAAACCACAAACTGCCCTGAACTCGTCACTCAGAAAATACTGGGCAATAATTACGCTTTCTTAAGGTAGATGGAAGAGAGGCAAGCTCTTAACTGCTCCAAGAAAATTTGGTCTCGACACAATGAAAAGTTACGGAAGAAGTTGTCAGAATCTAGAGCTGTCAAGAGAAAAGTCAGCATTCTTCAGAAAGAAAAGTAAATATCAAAATCACGTAATTTGTTCATATGTATGTTGATTGTCATTTATATAAGCAACCTTATGAATTTGTTTCATAATAAACATGTTCCTTTAAAAACAGGTGTTCACTTTCTTTAATGAACAGTCCTTACGACAATGTCAACAGAGGCGCTAGTGTGAGATGCCAAATCTAAAGTAAACGATCGCGCGTCTCAAGGTGAAACAGTACACCGATTCTGTTTTAAACGGATTTTTTTTCACGGACGTGTAAAAAACTCCTAAATTTTTGCAAAGTTGCTCCATTTTGTATGTTGTCGAGAAATCATTAAACTTATTTTACACGGATTTTGAATTTTGAACAGAAAACTTTTCACGGATCCATCCCCGTGTAAAAAAATAATCAGTTAATCGGATAAATTTAGAACGACCGTTTAGAGTTTGGACGATGGAAATATCATCAGTGTTATGTCTGTTTGTCTGTGTTTTAACGATAAAAATGCTGCTGATATTTTCCCAATCGAAAGTGTACCCACTATAGAAAAGACAGACGAGTCCTACGTCAAAGTTTACGTAAACTCTTGAAGGTGAACCCCACCTTCGTTGACAAACGTGACTTTATGGGCCCCACCCTAGAGTCTACGTGGCTTATGGTAGCCCTAATCAACAGTTCGTTTGAGAAACTCCTTTGTTACTTTTGGCAAAATGAGATTTTTATATTCTGAATCCTTGTCCAAAAATACGCATTCTGACAAAACAAGAACAAAAAATTGTTTGAAATGGAAAATTGTGTTTAGTTTGTTTGAGAAACTACAAGGGTACAAAATCTTCAACAAGCCGCTTAATTTTAGTTTTGACAAAACAGCAAAAACGACGATGAATGTCCACAATATCCCATACAAACCAAAAGGACAAAATGTTGATTCATTGTCCCCAACACGGGTCTCAGGTGAATGTTTTTCAGCCCACTTGAGACGAGTGATTGTTGATTTCGAACATAGGAAAGATAAAGATGAGTTCTCTTTATTACAAGCTATTTTGCTTGCGTTGAATAAAGGCAGCACAAACAAATGGAGAAAATCAAAACATCTTATTGAGCGTGGATTCTAATTGGCTGCATGTAAGATACCACCACACTAACTGTGAGAGTGCGCTCTAGATTCCCCCAATGGCACGTTTAACAGGGACATGCTAACAAAAATCCTATTATATGATTCGATTATTTTCCATATATTTACCATGTTGTGAACAAGTTCAGGCAAATTAAAACTATCTTAAGAACTGCAAATACAAAACAGGGGCCTGTAGCATATCAAAATTTTACTAATAATATTGCACTTCCCACTTTGGACTCCGCACTTCAAAGTGCGAGATGTCAAAATGCTTTGTTCTCCGGTTTGCGGGCTGATGAATCGGTGAATCGGGTTGGCGCCAACGAAAGTTGTTTATGTTTTCGAGTGAACACGTGGCTCAGCAGGGTTGCGTATATTTTTTCAACAAACTTAAGAAAATTAATAATGTTTTATACTGAAAGTTAATTCTTTCGCTTCTTTTAATGAGTTTGAGTTAATTGCGGAAACATAAAAATGATTGCAGTAGTGGTTCACAGAAGATTTTCCAATTTTCATACATTTAGCTCAAACTTGAAACAGTAATAAATTATGAAAATTATTTGACATCACTGCTCAAGTGCGATCTACAATATTCCAAAAATCCATCGAGAGCTGGAATTGCTATTAGTAGAGTACTGTAACTATTTTTTCCGTTGCATAATAAATCTAAGTATGCATTCACAAGACAATATTACAAGTAAACCGCACTAATATATAGTGGAATTTACAATTTATTTATTTATTCAGACTAAGGCCGAAGTGGCCTGTGCGGTATATAATAGTCTTCTCCATTCGGTCGGTCCATGACTACCGTCGCCAACCACGCAGTCACGGAGGGTCCGCAAGTCATCTTCCATCTGATCATCCACCTTGCCGCACCTCACCTTCTTGTGCCCGTCGGATCGTTGTCGAGAACATTTTACCGAGTTATTCCGACATTCTGGATCGCCCGGCCCACCGCAGTCTCCGATTTTCGAGTATGGGATGGATGGTTCTCCCAGCAGCTCAGCACCTCGTGGTTCATTCCTTCCACGACCGTCCGCCATCTGCACCCCACCATAGATGGTACGCAGCACTTTCTTTTCGAAAGTCTAAGTGCGCGTTGGTCCTTCACGAGCATCGTCCAGGTCTCGTGTTCGTGAGGACTCCGGTCTAATGAGCGTTTTGTCGGTCTAATAGGCGTCTCGAATTTCTCTGCTGGTATAATTTTCGGCAGTCACCGTGAGCCCAGTACAAATTCTTCTACCCTTCGATTACGTCACCACCGATACAAACCCGAGGTGGATGCTACTGTCTTCTCTTGAACCTCTTTCTATCATGTACTTCGGCTTCGACGTGTTGATGACTAGCCCGATCCGCTTAGCTATCCTCTTCAGTCAGGATGGCTCCATCTTCTCAAAGTTACGTGCTATAATATCTATGTCCTCGCGAAGCCAAATACCTACTGGACGGAACTTTGAAAATTGTACCACTCGTGTTAATCCCTGCTCTTCGTATTACCCTTCCAAAGCGATGTTGAGCGAACAGGTATGGGAAAAATCGGTTCATTTAGCGCTAATCTTTCACTCACACTACACACAATCGCAAATTAGGCAACTACGAGCCCTTCCACAAATTCGATTGTCTGCCGTTTGGTTTCAGTTAGTAGTATCATGCCAAAACAAACAGACAAAATTCATCCCGAACCTTTCCACAGATAGCAATGATGCATAGCCGAGTATTTGTTTACATTTGGTTCGTAAACGAATGGAATCAATTGAGTGGTGAGTGAGGATTCGGCAGAAAGAATCAGGCCAAAACAGATCATTGAGTCTAAATTGAATCAATCTTCTGAGTCCAACTCAGTGTTTTCTGCTACTCACTACATCGGTTCACCTCATCTCTCGATTTTTTTCGTACTATTTTTGGTTTCACTTCTCCCTACTGGGGGCACTCAGTAGGAAGGAATCGTTTGTTGGTTCGCTGTTGGTTTGAGTGGCATTCGTTTTGCAATCGGTGTTCGCTGATGGATAGGATTTAAAATTGGTGGTTCGTAGTGGTAGTTTTCCACAGCTGATAGCAGACACGAAATACCATCACCTTGCCGTAAACGGGTTTCGAAGGACTCGAGAATGCCCTGAAACTCGAAACGCACTTCACCCGACCCATCGTCGCTTTGATCACCGTCTCATAAAAAACCCATAAAACCCGCCTGGTACTGCCCTACGAACTCTCTTCAATTGGTGCTGTCGACGGCATAAAATTTAGGAGAGTACCTCAACTGGGAGAAGATGATCATTGAGGTGAAGATGATCAGTTGAAGTGTCAGTCATAAGTGCCAAATTTTTTATAAACGTAGATCAACAATATTCTTCGTTCAAGTAATTTACCGCTGGTAGAAATCGAGTTTTTCGATTATAATCATGAAAATGTATTTTGTGGAAGAAAGAGAGATAGTCATAAATGACGTTATTTTCGTTTCAAATATTGACTTCGTAAACTTCTTTACGTAGTAAATTCAACATTCATACAAATAACCTAGTGTATTTTGACTACTAGGTCATAAAATTTAGTGAGCTGTCTTGATCAACTTCACCAAACCAGATTACTCAAAACTGTGTGATAATTTAATTTTTTTAATAATAGCGAACGCATTTCAGAAAACTAAAGTTGTTGATTATTGCAACGTATAGCAGTACATGTTTTGAAAATATTTGTTTCGATTCAAAATGTAAACACACATTGTTTTCATGTTTTGTCTTAAAAGTCATCTTCCCCAGTTGACGGTACCTTTAGGCGGCGTTCAGCAATGTGATTGCGCGTAGTTGCTATCCAGCTTGTCGCCCTTTTGTAGATGGGACACATGACACCTTCCATCCACTCCTGCGGCAAAACTCCTCCTCCCAAATCTTGGTATGACCCATGCAGCGCTCCAGCCGTGCTCACCACCATGTTTAAACAGCTCTCCTGGTAGTTGGTCAACCCAAGGGCTTTGTTGTTCTTCAGCCGCCAATCTCCTCCTGGATTTCCTGGAGATCCGGATCCAGTAAAATCATGTCCTACGCTCGTTCTCATGGTTCATCACCATACCGCCATCTTTGTCTGCCACATCGCCATTCAGGTGTTCTTCATAGTGCTGCCGTCACCTTTGGATCACCTTACGTTCGTTCGTAAGAAGGTTTCCGTTTATGTCCTTACACTGTGGCTGTGGCACGTGGCCCTTACGTGAAAGGTTCAACTTCTCATAGAACTTTCGTGTGTTATTAGCGCGGCAGTTGCTCGTCTCTTCACAGTCTCGATCTTCCTGTTGGCACTTTAGCTCGGAAATGAGTTTTCTGCTGTTTCGCGCCCGTTTATTTCGTGCCTCGTTCGCCCTCGTGCGGTGTTGCAATCTCGCCCATGCTGCATTCTTCTCTCATCAACTAACTGCTCACATTCGCCGTCTACCAGTCGTTACTCTGATCCGGAGCCACCGTGCCTAGTGCAGCGGTTGCGGTGCCCAATGGCAAATCGAATATCTCTCAGCCATCTTTAGAGATGCCGCCTAGCTGCTCTTCCGTTGGGATGCCACTTCCAGCTGCTACGCATAGTCTTGGGCTAGTCTCCGTCAGCCGCCTAATGTTTAGCGGCGGCGATCGACTCGACGCGTGTTGTAAACCGTCGAGAGTTTTGAGCGACATCTGCAAACGAGGTAGTGGTCATTCAATATTCGCACTGCGGTAAGTGGTGCGGTAAGTGTTTTCCGTTACTTGATAAGGTGATCTCCAGTGACCTTGTGACAGTGGCGTATAGTAGGTGGTTTGGACATAACCCCCAGAGACAGCTGTGCATGGAACGCTTATTTCTCGTCGTCGGGTCTCCTTCGTGGCTGCGCACGTTGATGATGCTATTTCGAAGAACCAGCCTTTTATCCTCACGCATCCTTGCTTGATTCGCTGTCACCAATCAGCGCGTCGCATTTCTCCCATCACTTTGAAACCGGTTCCTGCTCGCTGGTGGTGCACAGCTTTGGTAGAGGTAGCCGCTCGATGCCCGCTTCCACACTTTCTGTCCTGTCCAGCAGATTTCCTGTAGCGCGCCGACGTCGCCGCCCACATTCGCCGTCACCGCTGCAACCTGCGAACCTGGCGCCTTGCAGTTCCATGTTCCAAGCTTCAATCGTGATCCTTTATTCGCCTCGGTCGTTGCCGATTCTATCGAGTCGTCTACTCTGTGGTTCGTAATGGTTGTTTTAAGGCGGCTTTGGGCCTGCGCAACTCCTATCTCGTCGGGCTTGTACGCTTTGAGCGGCACACGGTCGCTTTGGCGGACCTACTTGCGGATACATGCAGCTTTTATAGAGGTTTAACAGGGCCCTGTCAAACCCCACCACATCTAGGCAGTCGCCACAACTCGCGGATGGCATGGGAGGGATCGTCAAGCCTTGGACATAGTCTCTGCCCCCCACTCGGATGTTCCCAGGTGTGTTGCAGATATTCTTATGTGCGAAGTAGGTACTGATGATTGCCATCCCTCAGCAGCAAAGGAAGTCGCAGACCATTATCGTTGTAGCAGGAATGAAGGATTTCGTACCAATGACAGAGCAAAGAAACTTTCTCTCCGATCTGCGCATTTGCATCCTGATGACCATCTTTACATCGTATGTTGCGGCTCAGATCGCCATGATGCTGATCAGGCTATAGTAGAAGAACTTGCCTTCATTCTCAAGACGCAAATGCGTTTATCGCTCAACCGGATAACACGCTTCATCTGGTTCCATTTGCTCTACTTTTGCGCTTGGTAAGAAACTTCGGTAGGCTACCTTAGAGGTTGCGCTACATCGCGTTGAAGGGCTGCCTTCTCGATGCTGTCAAGATGCACATGGTGTCACGTTTTGTTTGAGTCTCTGCTGGCAGTCGGACGATCAGTCCTCCATGGGGAACAGGCGGTGTGGTGAGTCGATCCTAACATGGAGAACAGACGCTCGAATAGATTAACACCTCTGGAGAGGAAATCCCTATGCTCTTCAGCATAGTTCCACAGGGGTTGGTTACCCATCTTCCCTAAGGTTTTCGTATCCCGGCCACGCCACGAGGATGTTGGGATAGGAGTTGCTGGTGAGGCTGAGGACCGCAAAATGGGCCTATTTTTCCTTCGGTACGTAAAGTACCAATGGTACGCTTACCCATTATTTGCCGTGCCACAATCGGTAGCCATTACCGAGCGCAAAATACTGGTTTTGAATGCACCTCATTAATCGTTTTGAGGGGTTGTAGGTCGAAAGAACAAAAGGTCGAAAGGACAAAAGGTCGAAGGGTCAAAAGGTCGAAGGTCAAAGGTCGTAATGACAAACAGTCGAAAATCAAAAGGTCGAAATAAAAAATCTGAGCCAAAAGATCGAAGGTCAAAGGTCGAAAGGTCAAAAGGTCGAATGGTCAAAAGGTCGCAGGGAAAAAAAGTCGAAACAAAAATCTGAGTCAAAAGGTCAGTAAAAACGTCGAAGGACAAAAGATCGAAAGTAAAAGTCAAAGCACAAAAGGTAGAAATTGCGTTTGTTGGACAAACGATCAAGGAAAAACTAAAAGGTCGAAAAATTAGGAAAACGTCGAGTGCTAATCAACCTTCTTTTGCTCATTATGTTTTACCTGATAATATTTCATTGTTGATTTTTCCTTCTTTTAGTCATACGTTCTTTCGCATATTGTATTTATTTGTATTTCACCTGATTATATTTTAATGTTGAATTTTCCTTCTTTTGATCAAGGTTTGTCATTGTTTCGCACATTGATATTTATTTACCTAACCTTATTTTCATTTTGATTCTTTTATTCTTTTATCATAACCTTTTCTTGTAGTTTGCATTTTTAAACCCAAATGAAATACCAAAAACACTTGAAAACATTTCAATCCTGAATTTTCCTTTTGTTAAAACATAGGTATCTTCAAGTATTGTCAAATTAATATTTTATCAAGTATTCTAGGCTTTATCTTTATTTGTAATTCCAAAACAGTTCTTCACTCATTTTCACCAAATGATAATTCAAAATATATCATTTCAGCTTAACATAGCATCTTCTAATGCAGTAATTTTATGTTCATGCGCTCAAAAATAATACGTTTTGTTCACAAAATTTGTTTTTAAGTAACTATAAACGAATATACATTATGCATTTATTTTATTATTAGAAACCGTTACGATACGCTGTAAGTTGGGAGGGTATGGAATTCCAAAATTTGCGTTAGGAAGATCCACTAATTACGTAACGCAAAAATTGGGAATTTTCAACCTTTTGTAAGAAACATCTAAAAATTGGTATGCTTCGTCCCTTCTCAACCCCTCTAAGCGTTACGTGATTTATGGACGCTCCTTACGTGTTTGTGAACGTTTGTGTTTCATTTGAGTCAACTAGTAACCTCTAACCAAGACCGCCTTTAGACGGGAACTTTAACATTTTTTAAATTTGTAATTGCTTAGATTTCAAAATTGATTTTTGACCTTTTTTCATTTACCTTGTTATTTTTCACCTGTTTTCCTTCGACCTTTTTTATTTCAACCTTTTGTCCTTTCTATTTTTGAGTTTGGACCTTTTTCCTTTCATTTTTTAACTTTCGACCTTTTGACCTTCGACTTTTGTCCTTTCTTGTTTTGTTCTTATCATTTTATCCTTTCGACTTTTTGTTTTTTTCGATCCTTTGTCCTTTCGATCTTTTGTCCTTTCGACCTTTTATCCTTCGCCTTCGGACCTTTTGTCCTTTCGAACTTTTGCTCCTGACCTTTTGTCCTTTTGTCCTTTTGAGCTTTTGTCCTTTCGACCTTTTGCCCTTCGACCTTTTGATACAGATTCTTTTGTGGAATGTTTTTCATTGTAGACAAAGGCAAAAAAAATTCTTATTCGCGAACAATTTGAGAAACTTGAACTCGTGCAGATTAATCAAATGAAAGCAAAATGCGGATCTCGACAGAATTAACAGTTAAAATTACAGATCGTTTGACAACATTTTAACAAAACGATTCACTCAATTATATGTATTTAAAAATATTACGATGTTAATTGAAGAGGACCGAATTTTATGCAGACTTCGGTAATGCACATAAAAGTAATGCGAGAAAGCAGTACACTGACCTAGTTTAGAAATTACTGAAATTATTTGAAATTCAGTATCTATGTTGTAATATTGCGGAATATTTCAAGACAAAATTTTCAAAACGATTATCTTTTGTAAACAAAGATTCAAACGAGATTTGACGAATCTAAGCTCTCCCAAACCCCATCAACGGGTGCGGCTCCTTCTCCTACCTGTGATGGTGGGGTTTACGTAGTGAATAAATCAATCTTGTTCTAAAAACGAATAATTTGAAAATTAAAATTTTGAAATCCTTGAAAATAATTTCAAAGAGAAATCTTTTGTTTTGTTGAGACTTAAATGTATTACTGGTTCTCAGTAGCCTTGAGAAAGGCTTGGATTGTCATACTCATGCAATGGCGGGAATAGAAAAGCTTTCAATTAATATTGGTGGTCGTCTTCAGTGTCTCGTATGACTCGACTTGGAGAAACAATCATAACACTATTTATACTACGCTGGTACCTAATCTAATCTTATTTGCTACTTTTTTACCTATACTGTTAATTACCTTATTACTTAGGTAGAAACTTGAAGAGCCAAGAGCTCCGTTTCCTGATCCTTATTCAACAGCGCTGTTTGACTGTCGATAGATTTCAACTCTCAGCTACATCGCGATGTAGCAGTTTGTAATCAAAATACGTATCTGCAAAGATATTGAAATAATTGGTGGAATTAAATGGGTTACTTACTCGTCTTAGACGATTGAACTTTAAATTGATGGAAATAATGGGATCTACTTATCTAAATGTTACTTTTTCGAGTTTTTTCTGCTCTAGCCTGACTCATCTCTAAAAGTGATACAGGTATACCTCGATTATATGGACCCTCGATTATATGGACTTCGATTATATGGACTTTTTACCTCGATTATATGGACATTTTCAATTTTTCGAGTTTTGGGTTTGAAAAGCTATTAAATTTCATCATATTTACATTAATTCTATATTTATTGGTACACTGGGGCATAGGGCCAGTATGGCATGTTTTCAGATTATATATGAACGCATACTAAGATTGATTCACCATATTCACTTGCAACTTTCATTGTAATTGTATTTTCATTCATCAACAAAAGCCACGTCCTTACAAATCTGTGGGGAAAGATACGTATTTTAGGTGATCTTTATATAAGAAAACGTGAACCCGTCAGTCTGACAGTATGAGAAGCAAGTGATGAGATGATTTCGTATATAGCTGTTAACCTTTACAACCTTTCTTGCTTTTGGTGCGTGGAATTGAGTGTAGAAAAACGATGACGCATTACCATCCAGTAAATCTGAACCACTGAGACTGATTTTTAGCAGTATGTCCAGGAAACTGAAAGAGTTTTTTAATGACTGCTACTGATGATGGCTATATCTAATGCTCATATATTCATGAGCAGAAGATGCTCCACTCATCCATAAGAAATTATTTTGCGGGAAAGAAAAAAGACCTGGTGAGAGATTACTATTTTTCCCCCTCCAGTGCCGCGAAAATCTACAAGAAGACTTTCAAAAAAGTTATCAGATATCCGGTATTCGTTCTAAGCACAAAGCTTCGGATTATACTGATGCTTAAAGCCAGACAGAAATTGAATATCGGAACGAAAAATGAAGAATTACCAATGTTGCAGGCAGCAGGAATTATATCAATTTAATGAAGAATTTACATTGATAGGAAGGATTCAATTGCGACAATATAATCAAGAATATGCTCGCTAGATTTCCAATCTATAACCATGACTTCTGGTTAGGGCAGTCCAGAAACCACGTGGTCATATATGGGGAGGGGTTTGGAAAATGACCACGATAAGCCACATGGGGAGGGGGTGTTGATGTCCAACCACGTGGTTTTTTTGAAAACTTTTGTGAATACAATGGCGTGTAAAATACAAATCATTAAAATTTAATGATTTAATTATTAAACCGTCATCTTAGGGGCCGATGCTTCACGTAGCGTCTTTTCCTCAGCGTTAAAAGACGCAGGGTGCATCAAGAAAAACCAGTAACGCAGCGTCGGTCGTAACGCCGATGCATATCTGCGCTATTGAATCTTAGCCTTAGATCCGTTTTCCATAAAAAATAAACGAAAAAACTGGTTGCGATTAGTTTCAATTTCCACAACAAAAATTTGGAAAGGAAAATGGAATGGAATATATAAATAAAATTCCGCACCACCGCCAAGATGGTTTTGGTATCACGCCTCGACACTTTGCATCAACGGACTGCGCTACAAATTTGAAAAATATTCATGTTTTACAATAATCCAAGAAAAACTTCAAAAGAATTTCTTGTGGATATTCAGGAAAAATCCAGTAAAGAATTTTGCTCTAAAACTTTGACATTACTTCATATAATCCTGATAAAGTGCTGGCATTCAGAATGATTTTGAACATTCTCTCTGAACAATTTTGCTTGGAAATTTTGCACAAATTTTAATGAAAAAAAAA
Organism: Armigeres subalbatus; assembly: GCF_024139115.2. Taxonomy (NCBI): domain Eukaryota; kingdom Metazoa; phylum Arthropoda; class Insecta; order Diptera; family Culicidae; genus Armigeres; species Armigeres subalbatus. The sequence goes on along the minus strand of NC_085139.1, from coordinate 183,757,427 downwards.
AAACATCTCCAGAGTAAATTACGAAAAAATTCCTTAAACTCCAAAAAATTCCATGTAATTCTGTCTGAAAATTCAAAACAGTCCGTGAAATACATATAATTTTCTGTGGAAAAAATTGTTCAAATTTTCATATATTTTTCACATTCTAATAAAATTTTCTACGACAGTTCTTTTGAATCTTCAGAAATTCTTCTTTATTTCAAAAGAAGTTTTTGAACATTTTGGAGTGAACTAAAATGTTCAGTCTCCGATTACTTTGCGAGCAAAGGCGTAGGTTGCCAACCCGGAGATGACGGTTCGATTCTCGTTCCTGTCATAGATGTGTTCGGATGAAACATTCTTGACATCCTAGTATAGTTTATCCATCGTACTAGCTACAAAAGATATATAATCGTGCAATGGCTGGCATATAAAAGCTTTCAATTTATAATGCTAATAGAATATACTAAGTTGAAAAGCAGACCAACTTCCAGTTGGAATATGGAGCCATAGAAGAAGAAGAAGACTTCTAAATTTTCTAAAACTCTTCTGAATTTCCGAAAGATATTAAACAGCCAATGCTACATGAAACACTTTGATATTTCCGTTGATTTTTGTTTTGGATTTTTTTTCAAATTGGCATTTTGAAATGAAATTTTTCAAATCTTTTTACGCTCTTTGTGAATTCTATCACATTTTAAAATTATCCAAGTATTTTTTTTCGAGGCATTATTTAGAATTTCCACGGAAGAGTCTATGGATTATCTTCAAAAATTCTTTGGATTTTCAGAAAATAAATCTTTAGAATTCTCGATTCTTGTTTTTAATTTGCTATAAATTTATTAATTTCATTCTTCTCCGGAAGTCATTTTGATTTCTTTGTAGGTTCAGCTAAACATTGCTTTTAATCTTAACCATGCAAAGATGCACAGGAAATGATTGGAAATTTTAAGGAATTTTCATAAAAATCTTTAAAATTTTGATTAATTTTTAAAGATTCCTTCAAAAGTACATTTTTTCGTTATTTTCACTTGTAAAACATCGAATTTCTCGGAAATTCATTATTATGTTTTGAATGAAGTTTTTCGATTTTCTACTGAAAATCTTAGGAATTTCCATCAAATATTATATTCAGATAATTTGTTTTGGAAATTTAAAAACTGCTGAAAATGCCTAAGAACTCTTTGGAAAACGAAAAAATCCATTGGAAATTTAGAAAATTTCCTTTGAAGTCATTAAAGTTGCCAGGATTTTGAAAAAAAATCTTTAAAGATTCTGTAAAAAAAGTAAGCTGGATTTTTTATTTAAACGAAACCTGTTAATACTTGTTAATATTGGAATGTAAACCAATTTGATGATTCTGAAACAAAACTGAATTTCTAAGAATGCTACTCAAAAGATACAACAGTAGGATGTTTTGCATCTAAGATTACATATTAACTTTGTGATTCTCTGATAAACTTTTGTTGTAAGAAGTCAGTTCAGATGCTTCGCTGAGGTTAATATATCTGATCCAGTACCTCCTGAGCCGTAGCTCCAAATACTCTTAAGATCTATAGGATATTCAGTGATGAACTTTATAATTATTTAAAAAAGTCACTAATAAAGAAATTTAAAAAATATTAATAAGGTACAGTGAGGTAAGTGAAAAAACGCAAGTATTTCACTGATGAACTACAAATTATTCAATTTAATTTCACAATCATACGGATTCAAATCAATGCGTTAAATAAGTGAAACATGAAATAATGAACCATTTCAACATGCGAGAGTAAAAGTTTATTAACCTTTTAAGTTTATCTTTTGCACAAGTTGTTTTGCGTCTCAATAAATACAAATATAATGTTGTTTTAATAACACATCAATTAGTGCATGATAGGTTGGTTTTCTTTGTAGTTTTGAATTCACCACAAAAATATTGATATGAACATCAAAAATTTGAAAAAATATTTTATTGCTTCGCCTGTTTTTTACCATGGTGGGGCAAGTGAAAATTTTCCGACACTGAATGCATTCTCTATTTTTCAAACACAAATAATTTCTAAAGCGTATATAAACAAATGATACCAATTAGACTCATTCGAAGGCTTTTGATAATTACAGTGATACGTGGTAATACTAAATCAGGAACCCAAAGTAAGCGTGTCAGTGTTTAAATAATCTATTTTGATAAACAATTCGTGAAAAATTTATTTATATAGCCTAAATACAAGAATTTCTACTATTGCAAATATATCAACAATTATGACTTATTTAGTTGAAATTTATAAAATTTATTTAATTGGTAGACTCTTACACAAATCATAAGTGGATTGTTAATGAACAATATGATTCAGGTTTGATGATTATTTCAAAGATAATTTCTCTGCATTATCGCTAAGGTTCATTATCTTACTATAAACCTGAAATAAAATGTTAGACAAATGGAGATAAGATATTAGATCTCAAAAAATCAAGTAAAGAAAACATAAAACATAAAAATCATTTAATGGGCACTCTAGTGCCTTTGACTTTCATGAAGGGTCAAAAGCATCACAACAGATCCACAGTTATGCTCTATTCAGTATAATTATCATTTGCATGAAATATATGAACAGAAAATGTGTTCTTATATTGAAAAATCCTTCTGTAAATTTTTTCACTTACCCCATATGTGGGGCAAGTGAAATTGAAACTCATTTTTTGTTTCCAAAATTTGTATCCTAAAAGTATTTTTCAAAGATCTTTTCGAGGCATATAAAAGATTGGACAGATGATTCGTTATGTCCTAATGATCAATTTCAATATTATATTCAACTTTATGACTTGATGAACATGAAATATACGATTTCCTTTACCACTTGCCCCTGTACCTTATGAGGATTTTGGAAAATTTCTAAACCATTACAATTTTTCTCGAAATTTTATACATATTCGGAGTCCACATTTTTTTATCCTCCTGATGCATCGAAGGTGTACGAGTTCTAGATATCCTAATACCCGATACACATTACAACATGATAACATCATCAAAATGTTCGAATCATGAAAATTTAAAATTTCATGCTGGCTCAGTTTGATTTTAAGCAGTTGAAATTGTCCATCTTCAAAATTGATCGTTTAACCATATGTTTGGTTACATAGGTTTTTTTAATTTTGTACTTGAGAAAACCACGTGGTCATAGGGGGAGGAAGGGTCTGCCAAATGACCACATAAGCCACATGGGGGAGGGGGTGGAAAATCTTCAAAAATATGACCACGTGGTTTCTGGATGGCCTCGGTGTCCAGCTCTTCATTCCGTTGTTCATTAGAAATTGACTGCCAATAATAAAAGCACCCAGGTACATAGTCCAAACATAAACCTCATATTCACTTTAAAGGTGTGAATGGAATTGAAATGTCACTGATAGGGGACTGAGGATCCATTTATTGCATTTAAAATAATTGTAAGAATCTCCATCAACCGCAACTTGTTGCAAGCGGATCGGTTTAAAAGTGTCAGACAAGTGTGATTGTTTATAGGCGTTTTGCATATAAAGTATTTCAGCCATAACATCAGAGCCCATGGTCCGATCGGCCAATTTCAATAGGAACTGGGAAAAAATCTCCGTCAATTCGATTTGCTGCGATCAAAACGAATATGGATAGTGCCAGTACTTCCATATAAGTTTGTTTTTGAAGCAGTATATAGCTGTTTAGATTTTTTAAACAAGTGTAATTTGTGTCACATTGAAAGCAGTAGTCTTTATTACTTCTGTTTCTCTGTACCGTGTACGAAACCTGGCTATCCGAAGATGCTCCAAACAAACCAAAATCGAGGCGGACGCCACGAAACCGTTTTCAACGTCAAACGCCCGGATGAGCATGCTTGAGAATTGTGCTTCAAATTGTCGACTGAGCCTACTAAATCAATGAACTGGTTAAAAAAGTGTTATTACTAACTTAATCTTAGAACGGTTTGAAACTAGCGACTTAAAACGGTTACGATCTTGTCTTGTGTTGTCTTGTCTTAGCACATGCACCATGTGAAAAGCATCCTGGAAATGTCGTTGTATCCCGAGCATTTTCTTGTCTGCATTAATATTTGCAGCATATCATAAATAGACAAGTATTAAAGGCCAGGCCCACCGTGCAGGACTTGAATTTGGGAAAATCCAGAACTCCCGGCAATAAGATTATTTAGTAATAAATAACATGATCAACGAAGAGTTCTGAATCTACGAAAGGAAAACGGGACAGCCATGCCAACCTTTCACATTCAGAGGGAAAGATGATTGAGTAACGTTGGGGTGACATTGCTAAGAAGATTAATGTCTCCTTGGGTCCTCAACGTCTTGGGATGGGACACAGTTTTAGTCTGGTGCCTGCTTATACACTGAGTGGCAAAGTATTCGCATAAATTCAGACAGATGACTATGAAAACTGAACAAATACTTAATGTACATCGAAGTACATATACCTAGTTTAAGCGCCATTACTCGCTCTCTGGAACGAGAAAAAGAAACAAAAAACGATGAGAAACAAGCGTCAACTCTAATCATTAAATTATATCATATTTTACTTACAACATCTCTATATTTTCCGGGCGGAATCGTTTTTAATTACCATACCATAATTAAGGCAATAAATGGATATTTTATTTTATTTATTAAAACTATTTTCATAGTTTAAAAACATTTTGAGATTTTTTTTGTTTCGATTATATGGAAAATTTGATTATATGGACTTTTTGCATCGAAAACTAAAGGTTCAGCCAATCGGTTGTACGCAAAGGTGACGTTGAACACGAGCAGTATATAATGTACAGGTTTTCGACTATTCTGTGCGATGATATCAAAGCGCGTTTTCAAGCCCAGCCTGAATTTGCTTCGATGTTTATCCTATGCTCCTGAGATTGGGTGAGCATACTGGTGATGTATATATTTTAAACCAACATTTGAAAATGAGAATAAAATAAAATTTTCAAATAATGGAGGATGAACAACACTCTCAAGCGTTCACATATCCAAATTACCAATTGATAAAACTCGCTAGAGTAAGAATCATTCGATAATTGTATCTCGATTCGAGCATTGGTTATGCCAAACATCCGATTATACTTCATTGTTGACATTAAATTGGTATTATTTAAGTTTACATTATTTATAATCGATTACACAATTTGCAAAGCACAAGCCTGGCTGATAGTATACATCTGCACCATCACCGACGCAAACTGCTACAGAGACTTACACCGTCGCAAGTCAGTCTGGTGGCTCATTAGAGGCATTCCACGGAGTTCAGTCGATCCTGAGCGACCATTTCGAAAATATTTGAAACTCTGCAGTTTTCAATTTCATCTAAATCGTCATTTTCGATATCAAATCTTCATATTGAGTAACGACTCTTTTCAAAAGGGTGTATGTGAAAATGGTTCAAAATATTTAAAAGCTGCACAGCAAAAACGGAATGATTATTTATGATTTTTCAGCAAGTTAGACAACTAATGGTGATTCTTAAGAAAATGTGCACAGTAAAAAATTTTTTGCCTTTAAAAATATCATTTGTCACAAAAACTCAAATATCTCAAAACCCTATCTTTTTTCGAACGTAATTTTTAGGAAAACGTCATTATATTAGCTATCTACCATAAAAATTTGGCGATGGTAAACTAATAAACAAAAGTTGAACATTTCAAACATTCACAATTTTCACATTTAGTAAAAAAATTTTTCTGTGTAGTTATTTCGAGTACAGTTTGATGCAGATTTTATTGTTAAGGACGTGATTTAAACAAGTTTTTTTCATGATATTTTGATTTAATTATTCATAGCATCTATAAAACTTAGACACGATCCAGTGTTGTGATCAAAAGTATTGATAGTGTCATAATTTTCATTGCGTGACTGGCGAAAAATTCTTTTAATAGTGTTGAAACCTGTTGATAATAACGTTGATAGAAACATATCAGAAATGTTATTTTTAAGACAAAAGCTGAAAATCAAAGATTTATATACCGTGTACTCTATAGTTTACCTGCAAAATATACCTCTTAGAGAATAGACTTTATGATCGGGAGACAGGTATCTTCAACAACAACAAATGCATGATAGATTTTTACCATGACAATTTACGAAAAAGCAAAAATTACTACTACTAAGGTTGTTAAAGATCTTATAGTAATTTTTTCTTCAGTCAACAAATAACACCAAACTAGTCAGTAAAAACTTAAAGTGATTTTGTTTATTGAAATATTACGAACAACATGAGTAGCCGCTTTCTCAAATGTTGTGGACCGTTGATGGAACAAAGTGTTCAAAGAGTTACGAAATCTCACCGAAAGCACCATAAACTAAAGCGACTGGTTATGCTCAATGTCCACTAGATACAATTTCGCATTTGCGTCCTGCCGTCTAAACGTTGACAAAAGAGCAATCTGTATATCATCGGTTGAGCAGAGCGCAGGAAGTTCGAAAACGCGCAACTGAGGGTCAGATGTATCGACACAACATGAGTGAAGTATTAAGTGCTGAGACCTTACCGTACCATCAGGAAATCTGTTTCAACAAATCAATCGGAAGATGAGAGTATCCAAAGGTCACATCAGCACTTTAACGAGGGCATTTGGGATAAAGATGACTCGATTAAATGGAGTAAGATGGACTACGTTTATTACCCGGAAAAAATACGTAAAGAATAAACGAAGCTGTACGAAGAAACCTCTTCAAATTAGGACCTGATGATGTGGAAAATACAGACTACGATGAGGTAATACTATATATAATAGCCCTGTTTGTCTGTCCGGTGACTAGCCAACCAGACGCAACGCGAAATTCTCAAAAAAAAAATATTTCACACTTTAATTCTTTTTACTATCAGATGCAGAAAACAAAAAGTGACACTTAGACAACCAGACACAGCATTTGATGAAAAAAATCACAGACAACAGACGTTGAAAATTTTGATTGAAAAAACACTTGCACGGGCGCTACAGCGTCCATAAATAAACTAGTTGTAAATATGAAGGAAAGGTTCTCGAATGCAGCCACGACAAGGAAGAAAAAATTGATTGTCGATGCTGCCAAGTTCTGGTCTATTCAGGATCGCCATTGATGAGTTCAAACCAAAAGAAATACAGTAAAGAGGAAAAGATTGAATAACTATCTTTCAACCAAAATACTAGGTCTAGTACTGCATTAACAGATGAGACAAAGAAATAGTAGTTCAATATTTTGAAGATGATGAATAAGTCGAGCTAGCCTGTCAAAAGATTATATCAGTAAAAAGATGGAAAGCGTCAACATCAAACTAATGATGACGACTTTGAAGAAGCGTACCACGCTCAAGGAAATTCACGATAATATAAATAGGTTTTCCTCATTGCAAAGCCTTCGGCCAAGGCAATGTAAGCTTCTTTCCAATTCAGGAACACATAATGTGTGTTGCACATGAGAATATTAATCTTATTTTACATAATTTGAAAAGAATCAATTTAACAAAGGATATTAAAATGTTAACTGGTAGTCTTTTGTGTGAAAATACAACATCAAATTGTATCTACGATCTTGTTCGGATTGTCCAGATTCTTCATCATTGGAAAATACTTTATTCCTGAGTTTGAAGAAAATATATTGATCAGTTATCATTTGACAATGGGTGACCACGGATAGGTGTGACGAAAACTATTGTAAAAAAGATGAGTTTATGTCATATTTTGGAAATTAGAAAGTTTAATCCTCACGATTTCATTAAAAGAACAATCCAGCTTTTAAAAATACGAAAATACATTTACAAAATGGTGAATTTTAGTCATTTGTGATTTTCTAGAAATTACAGCTTTGTATTGCAAGATGAAGTCAGTCCCATCACTGGAACGTACAACAACTACAATTCATCCATTCGTTTTTTATTTTAATGAAGTACAAATTGAACATTAAGTTTTATTATAATTTCCAAGATTTAGCACGATTCGAGTATCCGTAAACTTGTTCATTGAAAATGATTAACTTTTACGCGTTGATGGCATAAAAGTCAAAAGATATATTTCATGTCTGATGGAGCACGTCGCGATACAAAAATCGAGAATTTTTCGAGCCTATGTCAATTTAAATCAATGTACGAATTGATGCAGAATGGCATTTTTGCTACATCACATGCAAAGGTCCTGTGATGCTATTGGAGGAACAATAAAGCGCATAGCCACAAGAGAAGTTTAGCAAGAACGTGAGCATCCAATTAAAACTGCGAAAGAACTTTTGATTGGGCAAATCGTAGAAAAGAAAAGATTTAACCAAATTATCATTTTGTTTTACTACTACTGAAGAAGAAATAAAACTGAGCTCAGCGAGCAATTTAATAACGAAAACAGTCATAAAGGAACCCAAAATTTCACTGTTTCATTCCATTGTGAAAATAAAATTAAAGCAAAACTATACTCAAACTGTGCTGATAATAATTCAAAAGGTTTCGATATTTTAAAAATTTAAATAAAATAAATAAAAATAAGTATTAATAAACTGTTTTCATGATATCATAACCCATACCAAATTCAAACCCAAACTCTTAGAGTTTCTATAACAACATTATTAACTGCCACATTTAATTTAATCAGGATAATATTAATTCATTTTTTATTTATATATAATATTTATACATATAATATATAATATCGATGAATACATAAATATGGAATATCATACAAAGAACTTGTTTAACTCACAAGGCCTAACAATAAAATCAGCATCAAACTGCGATTCTTGAAAAAAAATACACGAATTTTTTTTGTTTTACATACGTAAATTGTGAAATGTTTGAAATGTCATAACTTTTTGTTCATTAGTTTACCATCACCAAATTTTTATGGTAGATCTAATATAATGGACCGTTCTCCAAAATTACGTTCGAAAAAGATAGGGTTTTGAGATATTTGAGTTTTTGTGACAAAAATGATATTTTAAAGGCAAAAAATTTTTTTTATTGCACCTTTTCTTAAGAATCACCATTTGTTGTCTACTTTGCTGAAAATCATAACAAACATTCCGTTTTTGCTGTGCAGCTTTTAAATATTTTTGAACCATTTTCACATACACCCTTTTGAAAAGTTATGTGACTCAATATGAAGATTTGACATCGAAAATGACGATTTAGATGAAAATTGAAAAACTGTAGCAAGTTTCACTCAATGAAAATCATGAATAAAAATTTTCTTAAATTTTGATGCTGTTGCTTGAATCTCATTACAGAAAACCCATTGCAGCTGAACTGTCAAGCGTTATTGATAATAATAATTATTCCTTCAGTGAATTGCGTCGGACTTAGCGTTTACTCCGGCAGACTACCTACGAATCAGCAAAACAGGCCAAAGAAAGTTTACTAGAACGCATTCACTGCAACAGCGAAGAAGATTCGAGCCTCACGTGCATCAACATACGAAGCCTGAATGAAACGCCCCCAAGCTTTCCAAGGAAAACGCAAGTTTGTTATAGCATACGAACTGCACCAGATAAAATTCTACAATGGTGATGAAAAAACTTTCAATGAACAACTAAAGAAATGCTAATAATATTACTAAGTTGAAAAGCAGGAAGTTCTGTTGAATGTTGCTATGGAAGAGAAGAAACTTTGCATATTACGAGATTCACTGATTCACCGAAACAAGTGCTAAACTGTTAGAAGTTTTAATAGAAAATTATTATCCATAGTATTGGAACACATAGTCGGTTTTACCGGAAGATATGGGCCGTTATAAACAACGTAAAAACCGCGTAAATCCGAAGTATGTCTGAAGGAAGCGGAAATCGAAACTCGTGAAAAAAAAATCGCATAGAATGATTCTGTAAAATCACCCACAAACGACTTCTGTACATCAGTATGAAGCGTTACTCTTCTGATCGAATGGTCCATGAAAATTGAAAATCCATCGAGAAACGGCTGAGATATAACCGATCAAGTTATCATATTTCGGACGATTTTCAATTTTTTAAATCTCAAAAGTCTTTAATAAAAAGACAGACGTAGTTCTACGTCAAAGTCCATATATTCGAGGTATCCTGTACTTCTTAAGTGCTTCTCTCAAATACTTCTTACTATGCACGAGAAAGTCACCATCATCTCTAATGCAATTATGGATTATTTCATCTCAAAGATGTACAAACAACAAGTTTGCAATTTGATATGTGTTAAATTGAAAGGTTAATTTACCGTGTCCCCGTTACTATTCTAATTATTCCTGTCCCGTGGGTTGCAAAGTGAATTCACCACCTAAGGTGACCGCAAGCAATTTTCTAATATCATTAACAGCGTAGAACAGAACGCTCAGAATCAAACTCAAACCTAAGAGGCGTAAGCCATCCCACGAGAACACGACGGTGTCTCAAGTCTCAACTTTACTTCTTGCCGCACCACATTTGCGGGGCGCTAATTTTCTCGCTTGTCCTTTGCTCGATGACGCAAACGGTTACAGAAACCGGTCGGCACCAAGGAACTTTGAATTCAGTGCAACAACGGCGGACGGTTATGACGGCCCTAAACTTAGAGCAGCTTTCTTGTGACCACCACTGCCGACATTCATTTGTTTTCTTGTAGTTCAACAAGGGTTTCAGGCGCGAGGACGACTGCTGAAAATTACAAGTGGCTTCTGTTGGCTGTTTGTTTGCGGTTTCCGGCATTGAAAAGTTGGTGGATGTTTGCTGCGAGAATATAGCCACTCCGTTCCAGCTACCATGCGTCAGCTCGATATGAGGAAATATGGACGGATAAGCTGTTTTGTATTACTCAAAGCCCTAGACACCTTTCCTGCCACCTAGCTGTGCAGTTTTGAACCCCCCCTCATTCTAGTTGGGAGATCCCCAACACAGCAGTAGTGTACCAGTCAGTGTTTCAGCTTGAAGCATTTCACATTGCCCTTCTCAACCTTCTCAATACGGGATTAAATACTATTGAAAGGGAGAGGCACAGAGCTGACTGGCCGTATGTGCAGTCTGAGTACGTGCGTGTGTGCGCACTTGCAGCCGGAGATGAGAATTATTAGATTTTGATCGTTTGTCAGCTTTTGGCATCGAACTTTCCCTTTGTAGTTGCTTCCTGGTACGTTGCTAAAGTCGTTCAAAATGCATAGACTGGAAGTTAATCCCAAATATGCATTCGATAAGGTGGGAGTGTAATCTTCTGCAATCGATATTTTCCGTAGGGAAACGAGAAAGTTTTGCCAAACGAATGTTATTTCTGGGGTGTTGCTTGCAAACATATGGAATACCTTCAACTGTTACAATTCAATGCTCTTTTGCTGCATATAATTCTACCAAAATGTGTATAATAAGAAGAACTGGGCATATGCTTGGTTTGATTTTCGGTCCGGCTATGGAAAATTTTTCAACTTCCCTGGGCATAAAATATCATCGTGTTTGCCTTTTTTTGCCTTTCTCGTACAACTAAGTTGTACCGAAAGGCTATCATTTCACTCCGAAAACGAACTTTTTATAAAAGCCTCTGAGACCCATAGTATTATATACCAATCGACTCAGCTCGACGAGCTGAGCACATGTCTGTCTGTCCGTGTGTATGTGTGTGTGTGTGTGTGTGTGTGCACAAAAGCTATGAAAAACATTAGACAACTTTTCGTATAGAAATCCTTAACCGTTTTTCTCGCAACAAGTTTCATTCGACAGGGGACAAAGCCTTGTTGATCACTATTGAATTTTATAACGATTGGTCATTGCGTTTTAAAGTTATGAAGAAAATGGTACATCGAACCATATAAACCCCATATAAGGTTGGTGTCTTAACTAAATGCGAGAAAGGCACCACCAACGCGAGGTGGATTAATTCGGGTTTTTATTAGTAGTAATGTTTTTGCTCTCGTTTGCCGTGCGGTAAGACGGGCGGCTACAAAGCAAGACCATGCTGAGGGTGGCTGGGTTCGAATCCCAGTTCCGGTTTAGGCAATTTTCGGATTGGAAATTGTCTCGACTTCCCTGGGCATAAAAGTATCATCGTGTTAGCCTCATGATATACGAATGCAAAAATGGTAACCTGGCTTAGAAACCTCGCAGTTAATAACTGTTGAAGTGCTTAATGAACACTAAGCTGCGAGGCGGCTCTGTCCCAGTGTGGGAATGTAATGCCAATAAGAAGAAGAAGAATGTTTTTGCACTGACCCAGCACACGCGCAAGCTACCACATGGCAGTGTACTGGAATGTGGGACTTTCACCTATGACTAATCCTACTCACTAAACCCAAATTTCTGCCCGCACAGGTTTTCAGCATTACTTCTCGGGGATGGGCTGTACTTAATGTACTCATTCACACAGGCACTGGCACCGTTTGAAACTTCCTTGCAAGCTCACTCCAACACTTCACTGCCATGCCTCGAGGAGTCAATAGCAGTCACTGCCCAGCTCAATAGATACTACGCTGAGACACTCCTACCTTTCGAGGAGTTATCCCATCCGCGCTAGCACGAAACACTTCTCGTCTTCCCGGATGACCAGCCCGCATCATGCCCGCAATCACGCAGGATGTGTCGTGTGTTATCGTGCGGTAGTCAGTTATCACTATGAACCATAGCAAGCGGTACGCGCTCTCCAGCTTTCTAGGATATCTGGCTACTCCCAGGGTGAGAGCTCAGGAAGGTAAGTCGTATCAAAATACGGCAACGAATGGGATTAGTTGTTTTACTATTTATAAATTGTTTGCAAACTTTCAATAATAAATAGGGGAAACCGCCAAATGTTGAACGGCTTATCTTGCCGTCTATTGTTGAACTCTCGTAAGAAATGCACGTGCGTTCAACAATAGGCGAAAAAATAGCCGTTCAACCCAAATTACCAGTTGAAATTCTGTATTTGTAAAACAATACAATGAGGCGTTGACTCATCCTTGATCGAATGGTCCAAAAATATTGGAAGTTCATCGAGAAACGGTTGAGATTTCAACCATAGACAAACAGACTTAACAGTTAGAGCAAGTTCTTGAAAAATCCATTGCCCAGTTACTTTATCACCATCTCGCGTGCATGTTGCCCGAAATGTTGTTTGGTAAGGACTGTTCATTAAAGTAAGTGGACACCTTTTTATGAATGGTTTAAGGTTAAAACTTAACGAAAAATTCGTAATTTTCGCTCTGTTTGTAAAGAAATTGTTTACTTTTGCAGCACACCTGAAAAATTTGGAAAAAACTCAGAAATTCCGAACGATAGGTCGGATCAGTTTATGAACTCGCAGATTAATTCTGCACAAATGGTATAGTGCATTTTGATGGACGACGAGATATACGTCAAATTGGACACCGGAACACTTCCAGGGCCACAATTTTCAACGCTGAACAGAGGACAGATGTGCCTGATGACGAGCAATATATCCGAACCGAAAAAAAATGGGGAAAATTTTTGATATGGCAAGCAATTTGCTCCTGTGTCTCCGTATTTCACAAACAACGGTGAAAATTGAAGAAAATAATGTATCAGAAAACGACTTCTAACCATCTACCGAAAGCATACGGATCCTCTATTGCTTTGGCCGGATCTGGCATCGGCTCACTACGTTTCTGCTACGTTGGAGATGCTGAAGAAGGAATTTTCGATTTCGTCGAAAAATGCCTAAATCCACCAAACTGCCCTGAACTGCGTCCTATCGAAAAATACTAGGCAATAATTACGCGGTTTCTTAAGGTAGATGGAAGAGAGGCAAGCTCTGTTAACTGCTCCAAGAAAATTTGGTCTGCGACACAATGAAAAGTTACGGAAGAAGTTGTGCAGAATCTAGAGCTGTCAAGAGAAAAGTCCGAGCATTCTTCAGAAAAGAAAAGTAAATATCAAAATCACGTGAATTTGTTCATATGTATGTTGATTGTCATTTATATAAAGCAACCTTATGAATTTGTTTCATAATAAACATGTTCCTTTAAAAAACAGGTGTTCACTTTCTTTAATGAACAGTCCTTACGACAATGTCAACAGAGGCGCTAGTGTGAGATGCCAAATCTAAAAGTAAACGATGCGCGCGTCTCAAGGTGTGAAACGAGTACACCCGATTCTGTTTTTAAACGGATTTTTTTTTACACGGACGTGTAAAAAAAACTCATACAAAATTTTTGCAAAGTTGCTCCATTTTGTATGATTTGTCGAGAAATCATTAAACTTATTTTACACGGATTTTCGAATTTTGAACAGAAAACTTTTTTTACACGGATCGCATCCCCCGTGTAAAAAAATAATCGGGTGTAATCGGATAAATTTAGAACGACCGTTTAGAGTTTGGACGATGGAAATATCATCAGTGTTATGTCTGTTTGTCTGTGTTTTAACGATAAAAATGGCTATGATATTTTCCCAATCGCAAAGTGTACCCCACTATAGAAAAGACAGACGTAGTCCTACGTCAAAAGTTTACGTAAACTCTTGAAGGTGAACCCCCGGCCACCTTCGTTGACAAACGTAGACTTTTATGGGCCCCCACCCCCTTAAGAGTCTACGTGGCTTATGGGTAGCCCCTAATCAAGCAGTTCGTTTGAGAAACTGCCTTTGTTACACTTTTGGCAAAAATGAGATTTTTTATATTCTGAATCCTTGTCCAAAAATACGCATTCTGACAAAACAAGAAACAAAAATTGTTTGGAAATGGAAAATTGTGTTTAGTTTGTTTGAGAAACTACAAGGGGTACAAAATCATTCAACAAGCCGGCTTGCTTAATTTTAGTTTTGACGCCAAACAGCAAAAAACGACGATGAATGTCCACAATATCCCATACAAACCAGCAAAAGGACAAAATGTTGATTCATTGTCCCCCAACACGGGTCTCAGGTGAATGTTTTTTCAGCCCACTTGAGACGAGTGATTGTTGATTTCGAACATAGGAAAGATAAAGATGTGTTGCTGTTTATATGAAAATCAGTTTTGCTTGCGTTGAATAAAGGCAGCTTGCGAACAAATGGAGAAAATCAAAACATCTTATTGAGCGTGGATTCTAATTGATTGCATGTAAGTACCACACTAACAGTGAGAGAGCGTTCTAGATTCTCACAATATCTCGCTTACCAGGGACATGCTACCAAAAATCCTATTATATGATTCGATGTTTTTTTCCAAATATTTAACATATTTGCAAGTGAACAAGTTTAGGCAAATTAAAACTATCTTAAGAACTGCATATACAAAACAGGGGCCTGTAGCATAATCAAAATTTTACTAATAATATTGCGCACTTCCCAATTGTTGGACTCCGCACTTCATAAGTGCGAGATGTCAAAATGCTTTGTTCTCCTGGTTGGCGGGCTGATGAATCGGGTGAATCGGGTTGGCGCCAACGAAAGTTGTTTATGTTTTCGAATGAACACGTGGGCTCAGCAGGGTTGCCGGTATATTTGTTTCAACAAACTCTAGAAAATTAATAATGTTTTATACTGAACCTTTCACTACTTTTTAATGAGTTATAATTTGAGTTAATAGCGGAAACATATTATGATGATTTCAGTAGTGGTTCAACAGAAGATTTTACCAACTTTCTTACATTGAGCTCAAACTTGGAACAGTAATAAATTATGAAAATCATTTGACATCGCTGCTCAAAGTGCGATATATAATATTCCCAAAAATCCATCGAGAGCTGGAATTGGCAATATTAGTAGAGTAGCTTGTAACTTGTATTTTTCCGTTGCATAATAAATCTACAAGTATGCATTCACAAGACTAATATTACAAGTAAACCGCACTAATAATATTAGTGGAATTTACAAGTATTATTATTTATTTATTCAGACTAAGGCCGAAGTGGCCTGTGCGGTATATAATAGTCTTCTCCATTCGGGTCGGTCCATGACTACACGTCGCCAACCACGCAGTCTACGGAGGGTCCGCAAGTCATCTTCCATCTGATCGATCCACCTTGCCCGCTGCGCACCTCACCTTCTTGTGCCCGTCGGATCGTTGTCGAGAACCATTTTTACCGAGTTACTGTCCGACATTCTGGATACGTGCCCGGCCCACCGCAGTCGTCCGATTTTCGAGGTATGAACGATGGATGGTTCTCCCAGCAGCTCATGCAACTCGTGGTTCATTCGCCTTCTCCACGTACCGTCCGCCATCTGCACCCCACCATAGATGGTACGCAGCACTTTCTTTTCGAAAAGTCTAAGTGCGCGTTGGTCCTTCACGAGCATCGTCCAGGTCTCGTGTTCGTAGAGGACTACCGGTCTAATGAGCGTTTTGTCGGTCTAATGAGCGTCTCCGAATTTCTCTGCTGGTATAATTTTCGGCAGTCACCAGTGAGCCCAAGTACACAAATTCTTCTACCACTTCGATTACGTCACCACCGATACAAACCCGAGGTGGATGTTTCACATTGTCTTCTCTTGAACCTCTTTCTATCATGTACTTCGGCTTCGACGTGTTGATGACTAGCCCGATCCGCTTAGCTATCCTCTTCAGTCGGATGTAGGCTTCCTCCATCTTCTCAAAGTTACGTGCTATAATATCTATGTCCTCGGCGAAGCCAAATACCTAGCTGGACGGAACTATTGAAAATTGTACCACTCGTGTTAATCCCTGCTCTTCGTATTACCCCTTCCAAAGCGATGTTGAATAGCAGACAGGTATGGGAAAAATCGGTTCATTTAGCGCTAATCTTTCACTCACAACTACACACAATCGCAAATTAGGCAACTGCACACGAGCCCTTCCAAAATTTTCAAATTCGATTGTCTGCCGTTTGGTTTCAGTTAGTAACGTATCATGCCAAAAAACAAACAGACAAAATTCATCACCGAATCTTTCCCACAGATAGCAAATGATGCATAGCCGAGTATTTGTTTACATTTGGTTCGTAAACGAATGGAATCGCAATTGAGTGGTGAGTGAGGATTCGGCAGAAAGAATCAGGCCGCAAAACGAATCATTGAGTCTAAATTGAATCAATCTTCTGAGTCCAACTCAGTGTTTTCTGCTGCACTCACTACACATCGGTTCACTCTCATCTGTCGATTTTTTTCGTACTATTTTTGGTTTCACTTCTCCCTACTGGGGGGGCACTCAGTAGGAAGGAATCGTTTGTTGGTTCGCTGTTGGTTTGAGTGGCATTCGTTTTGCAATCGCGTGTTCGCTGATGGATAGGGATTTAAAATTGGTGTGGTTCGTGTGAGTGAGTGAGTTTTCCCATAGCTGATAGCAGACACGAAATACCATCACCTTGCCGTAAACGGGTTTCGAAGGGACTCGAGAATGGCCCTGAAACTCGAACTACGCACTTCACCCGACCCATCGTCGCTTTGATCAACCGTCTCATAAAACCCAACCCATAAAACCCGCCTGGTACTGCCCTACGAACTCTCTTGCAATTGGTGCTAGTCGACGGCATAAAATTTAGGAGAGTACCGTCAACTGGGGAGAAGATGATCATTGAGGTGAAGATGATCAGTTGAAGTGTCAGTCATAAGTGCCAAATTTTTTTATGAAACGGTAGTCAACAATATTCTTCGTTCAAGTAATGTTACCGCTAGGTAGAAATCCGAGTTTTTCGATTATAATCATGAAAATGTATTTTGTGGAAGAAAGAGAGAGATAGTCATAAATGACGTTATTTTCGTTTCAAATATTGACTTCGTAAACTTCTTTACGTAGTAAATTCAACATTCATACAAATAACCTAGTGTATTTTGACTACTAGGTCATAATGATTTTAGTAGAGCTGTCTTGATCAACTTCACCCCAAACCAGATTACTCAAAAACTGTGTGATAATTTAATTTATTTTAATAAATGCGAACGCATTTCAGAAAACTAAAGTTGTTGATTATTGCAACGTATAGCAGTACATGTTTTGAAAATATTTGTTTCGATTTAAAATGTAAACACACATTGTTATTGCATGTTTTGTCTTAAAAATGATCATCTTCCCCCCAGTTGACGGTACCTTGTAGGCGGCGTTCAGCAATGTGATTGCGCGGTAGTTGCTACAATCCAGCTTATCGCCCTTTTTGTAGATGGGACACATGACACCTTCCATCCACTCCTGCGGCAAAACTCCCTCCTCCCAAATCTTGGTAATGACCCAGTGCAGCGCTCCAGCCAGTGCCTCACCACCATGTTTAAACAGCTCTCCTGGTAGTTGGTCAACCCCAAGGGCTTTGTTGTTCTTCAGCCGGCCAATCTCCTCCTGGATTTCCTGGAGATCCGGATCCAGTAAAATCATGTCCTACGCTCGTTCTCATAGGTTCATCACCATACCGCCATCTTTGTCTGCCACATCGCCATTCAGGTGTTCTTCATAGTGCTGCCGTCACCTTTGGATCACCTTACGTTCGTTCGTAAGAAGGTTTCCGTTTATGTCCTTACACTGTGGCTGTGGCACGTGGCCCTTACGTGAAAGGTTCAACTTCTCATAGAACTTTCGTGTGTTATTAGCGCGGTACAGTTGCTCCGTCTCTTCACAGTCTCGATCTTCCTGTTGGCACTTTTAGCTCCGGAAAATTGAGTTTTGTCTGTTTCGCGCCCGTTTATTTCGTGCCTCGTTCGCCCTCGTGCGGTGTTGCAGCAATCTCGCCCATGCTGCATTCTTCTCCTCATCAACTAACTGCTCACATTCGCCGTCATACCAGTCGTTACTCTGATCCGGAGCCACCGTGCCTAGTGCAGCGGTTGCGGTGCTTCCAATGGCAAATCGAATATCTCTCCAGCCATCTTTAAGAGATGCTGCGCCTAGCTGCTCTTCCGTTGGGAGTGCCACTTCCAGCTGCTACGCATAGTCTTGGGCTAGTCTACCGTCTTGTAGCCGCCTAATGTTTAGCGGCGGCGATCGACTCCGACGCGTGTTGTAAACCGTCGAGAGTTTTGAGCGCAGACATACTGCAACGAGGTAGTGGTCGGATTCAATATTCGCACTGCGGTAAGTGGTAAGCGGTAAGTGTTTTCCGTTACTTGATAAGGTGATCTCCATGTGACCTTGTGACAGTGGCGTAGCCAAGTAGGTGGTTTTGGACATAACCCCCCCCCCAGAGACAGCTGTGCATGGAACGCTTATTTCTCGTCGTCGGGTCTCCCTTCGTGTGGGCTGCGCACGTTGATGATGCTATATTCGAAGAACCAGCCTTTTATCCTCAGCATGCACATCCTTGCGTTGACTCGCTGTCACCCAATCACGCGTCGGCGCATTTCTCCCATCACTTTGAAACCGGTTCCCTGCTCGCTGGTGGTGCCACAGCTTTGGTAGAAGGTAGCCGCTCGATGCCCGCTTTTCCACACTTTCTGTCCTGTCCAGCAGATTTCCTGTAGCGCTACGACGTCGAAGTTGCCGCCCACATTCGCCGTCATACCAGCCTAGCAACCTGCGAAGCCTAGCGCCTTGCAGTTCCATGTTCCAAGCTTCCAATCGTGATCCTTTATTCGCCTCCTAGGTCGTTGCCGATTCTATCGAGTCGTATTATCTTCTATGTGGTTCGTAATGGTTGTTTTTAAAGGCGGCTTATTGGGCCTGCGCAAACCTCCTATCTCGTCGGGCTTGTACGCTTTGAGCGGCACACGGTCGCTTTGGCGGAGCCTACTTGCGGATACATGCAGCTTTTTATAGAGGTTTAACAGGGCCCACTGTCAAACCCCACCACATCGTAGGCAGTCGCCACAACTCGCGGATGGCATGGGGAGGGATCGTCAAGCCCTTGGACATAGTCTCTGCTGCCCCCACTCGGATGTTCCCAGGTGTGTTTGCAGATATTCTTATGTGCGAAGTAGGTACTGATGATTGCCATCCCTCTAGCAGCAGCAAAGGTTTCAAGTCGCAGACCATTATCGTTGGTAGCGGAATGAAGGATTTCCGTACCAATGACAGAGCGAAAGAAACTTTCTCTTCCGATCTGCGCATTTGCATCCTGATGACCATCTTTACATCGTGTGTTGGGCACCCCCGTAGGCCTTATCAAAGCTCTCATAGAACTCATCCTTCACGCCATCAGGCTTATCATTCGTTGTGGCATAGATGCTGATCAGGCTATAGTAGAAGAACTTGCCCTTCATTCTCAAGACGCAAATGCGGTCGCTTATCGGCTCCAACCGGATAACACGCTTCATCTGGTTCCATTTGCTCTACTTTTTGCCTTTCTTGGTAACTGTAGAAACTTCGGTAGGCTACCTTACCAGGGTTGCGCTACCTACATCGCGTTGAAGGGGCTGCCTTCTCGATGCTGTCAAGATGCAGCATGGTGTGCACAGTTTTGTTTGGAGTCTCTCGCTGGCAGTCGGACGATGATCAGTCGCCCCTACCATGGGGAACAGGCGGTGTGGTGAGTCGATCCTAACATGGAGAACAGACGCTCGAATAGATTAACACCTCTGGAGAGGAGCAAATCCCCTATGCATCTTCGAGCATAGTTCCCACCGGGGTTGGTTACCCGATCTTCCCTAAGGTTGCTCGTATCCCGGCCAACGCCACGAGGAGCTTGGGATAGGAGTTGCTGGGTAAGAGGCTGAGGACCGCAAAATGGGTCTATTTTATTCCTTCAGGTACGTGAAGTACCAATGGTACGCTTTACCCATTATTTGCCGTGCCAACAATCGGTAGCCATTACCAAGCGCAAAATACTGGTTTTTGAATGCACCTCATTAATCTTTTTGTGGGGTTGTAGGTCGAAAGAACAAAAGGTCGAAAGGACAAAAGGTCGAAGGGTCAAAAGGTCGAAGGTCAAAAGGTCGTAATGACAAACAGTCGAAAAATCAAAAGGTCGAAATAAAAAAAATCTGAGCCAAAAGATCGAAGGTCAAAAGGTCGAAAGGTCAAAAGGTCGAAAGGTCAAAAGGTCGAAGGGACAAAAAGTCGAAACAAAAAATCTGAGTCAAAAGGTCGAAAGTAAAAACGTCGAAGGACAAAAGATCGAAAGTAAAAAAGTCAAAGCACAAAAGGTAGAAATTGCGTTTGTTGGACAAACGATCGAAGGCCAAAAACTAAAAGGTCGAAAAATTAGGCAAAACGTCGAGTGCTAATCAACCATTCTTTTGCTCATTATGTTTTACCTGATAATATTTCATTGTTGATTTTTTCCTTCTTTTAGTCATAGGCCGTTCTTTCGCATATTTGTATTTATTTGTATTTCACCTGATTATATTTTAATGTTGAATTTTTCCTTCTTTTGATCAAAGGTTTGTCATTCGAGTTTCGCACATTGATATTTATTTACGCTTAACCTTATTTTCATTGTTGATTCTTTTTATTCTTTTATTCATAACCTTTTCTTGCGAGTTTCGCATTTTTAAACCGCAAATGAAATACCAAAAACACTTGAAAACATTTCAATCCAGAATTTTCCGTTTTGTTAAAACATAGGGTATGCTTCAGAGGTGTATTGTCAAATTAATATTTTTATCGAAGTATTGCTAGGCTTTATTAACTTTATTTGTAATTCCTGAAAACAGTTCTTCACTCATTTTCACCAAAATGATAATTCAAAATATATCATTTTAGCTTAACATAGCATCTTCTAATGACAGTAATTTTATTTTTATGTGCTCAAAAAATAATACGTTTTTGTTCACAAAATTTGTTTTTAAGTAACTATAAACGAATATACATTATACATTTATTTTTATTATTAGAAACCGTTACGTTACGCTGTAAAGTTGGGAGGGGTATGGAATTGCCAAAATTTGCGTTAGGGAAGATCCACTAATTACGTAACGCAAAAATTGGGAATTTTCAAACCCTCCCTCACTTTTTGTAAGAAACATCTAAAAAATTGGTATGCTTCGTCATACTTCGCTCAACCCCCTCTAAGCGTTACGTGATTTATGGACGCTCCCTTACGTGGTTTGTGAACGTTTGTGTTTCATTTTGAAGTCAACTAGTAACCCTCTAACGCCCAAGACCGCCTTTAGACGGGAAACTTTAACATTTTTTTTAATTTGTAATTGCTCAGATTTCAAAATTGATTTTTTGACCTGTTTTTCATTTACCCTTGTTATTTTTTCGACCCTGTTTTCCTTCGACCTTTTGTTATTTCGACCTTTTGTCCTTTCAATTTTTTGAGTTTCGACCATTTTCCTTTCATTTTTTTAACTTTCGACCTTTTGACCTTCGACTTTTTGTCCTTTCGACATTTTGTTCTTTCAACATTTTATCCTTTCGACTTTTTGTTTTCGACTATTTATCCTTTCGACCTTTTGTTCTTTCGACCTTTTATCCCTTCGGCCTTCGGACCTTTTGTCCTTTCGAACTTTTGTACTTTCGACCTTTTGTCCTTTTGTCCTTTTGAGCTTTTGTCCTTTCGACCTTTTGCCCTTCGACCATTTGATACAGATTCTTTTGTGGAATGTTTTTCATTGAACGACAAAGGCAAAAAAAAAAATTCTTATTCGCGAACAATTTGAGAAACTTGAACTCGTGCAGATTAATCAAAATGAAAGCAAAATGGCGGATCTCGACAGAATTAACAGTTAAAATTACAGATCGTTTGACAACATTTTAACAAAAACCCAGTTCACTCAATTATATGTATTTAAAAAATATTACCGATGTTAATTGAAGAGAGGACCGAATTTTAAATTGCGGAACACTTCGGTAATGCACATAAAAAGTAATGCGAGAAAGCAGTACACTGAATTAGTTTAGAAATTACTGAAATTATTTGAAATTCAGTAATCTATGTTGGTAATATTGCGGAATATTTCAAGACAAAATTTTCAAAACGACTTATCTGCTTTTGTAAACAAAGATTCAAACGACGATTTGACGAATCTGATAGCTCTCCCACGCAAACCAACACCATCAACAGGTAGCGGCATCCTTCTCCTACCTATTGATGGTGTTGGTTTGCGTGGGTGAGCTATCAGATTCGTCAAATCGTCGTTTGAATCTTTGTTTACAAAAGCAGATAAGTTTTGAAAATTAAAATTTTGAAAGTCCTTGAAAATAATTTCAAAAGAGAAATTTTTGTTTTTGTTGGAGCTTAAATGTAATGTCTGGTTCTCCAGTAGCCTTGCGAGCAAAGGCTTAGGATTGGTACATACTCATGCAATGGCGGGAATAGAAAAGCTTTCAATTAATAATGGTGGTCGTCTTCAGTGTCTCGTACTTGACTCGACTTGAAGAAAACAATCGCAGCTTACACTATTTATACTACGCTAGGTACCTAATCTAATCTTATTTGCCTACTTTATTTACCTATACAACTAATTACCTTATTGCTTAGGTAGAGCCAAGAGCTGCCGTTTCCCTGATCCTTATTCAACAGCGCTGTTTGTACCTGTCGATAGATTTCCAAACTCTCAGCTACATCGCGATGTAGCAGTTGTGGTCGAAATACGTATCTGCAAAGATATTGAAATAATTGGTGGAATTAAATGGAGTTACTTAACTCGTCTTAGACGATTGAACTTTAAATTGATGGAAATAATGGGATCTACTTATCTAAAATGTTACTTTTTTCGAGTTTTTTTTCTGCTCTAGCCTGACTCATCTCTAAAAGTGATACAGGTATACCTCGATTATATGGACCCTCGATTATATGGACTTCGATTATATGGACTTTTTACCTCGATTATATGGACATTTTTTTTTTCAACTCAATTTTTTTCGAGTTTTGGGAGTTTGAAAAGCTGTTGAATATTCCACGTCATATGTTACATTGATTCTATATTTATTAAGGTACACTGGGGCAAATTAGGGCCAGTATGGCATGTTTTCGAAGCTATATATGAAAGCGCATACTAAGATTGATTCACCATATTCACATTGCAACTTTCATTGTAATTGTGTATTTCATTCATCAACAAAAGCCACGGCCACGTCCTTACAAATCTGTGGGGGAAAGATAACACGTATTTTAGGTGATAGAAAAGAAAAGACGTGAACGAAAACGTGAACCGGCTTGTCAGTCTGACCGTATGAGAAGCAAGTGATGAGATGAGATTGCCGTATATAGCTGTTAAACCTTTACTTTCAACCTTTCTTGCTTTTGGTGCGTGGAATTGAGTGTAGAAAAACAGATGGCGCATTACCATCCAGTAAATCTGAACCACTGAGACTGATTTTTTAGCAGTATGTCCAGGAAACTGAAAGAGTTTTTTTTAATGACTGCTACCAGCGATCGTAATGCTCACATATATTCATGAGCAGAAGATGCTCACTCACATCCATATTTTCGCCGAGAAATTATTTTGCGGGAAAGAAAAAAAGACCTGGTGAGAGATTACTATTTTTCCCCCCACTGCAGTCAGTGCCGCGAAAATCTACAAGAAGACTTTCAAAAAAAGTTATCGAATATCCCGGTATTTATGTTCGTTCAGCACAAAGCTTGCGGATTATACTGATGCTTAAAGGCAGACAGAGGAATTGAATATCGGGAACGAAAAAAATGAAGAAAATTACCAATGTTGCAGGCAGCAGGAATTATATCAATTTAATGATGAATTTACATTGATAGGAAGGATTCAATTGCGACAATATAATCAAGAATATGCTCAGCTAGATTTTCCAATCATTATAACCATGACTTCTGGTTAGGGGCGGTCCAGAAACCACGTGGTCATATATGGGGGGAGGGGGGGTTTGGAAAATGACCACGATAAGCCACATGGGGGGAGGGGGTGTTGATGTCCAACCACGTGGTTTTTTTTACACGAAAAACTTTTGGTGAATAACAATAGCTGTGTAAAAAATTCAAATCATTAAAATTTGATGATTAAATCATTAAACGCAAAACGCATCTTAGGGTCGATGCCCACGTAGCGTCTTTTCAACTCAGAGTTAAAAAGACACAAGTGTGCATCAAGAAAAACCAGTAACGCAGCGTCGGTCGTAACGCCGACGCATATCTGCGCTATTTGACCATCTTAGCCTTAGATCCGTTTTCCATAAAAAAAATAAACGAAAAAACTGGTTGCGATTCAGTTTCAATTTCCACAACAAAAATTTGGAAAGGAAAAATGGAATGGAATATATAAATAAAATTCCGCCGCGCCACGCCACCGCCGCAGATGGTTTTTGGTATCACGCCGCCGACACTTTTGCATCAGCGGACTGCAGCTACAAATTTGAAAAATATTCATGTTTTTACAATAATCCAAGAAAAAAACTTCAAAAGAATTTCTTGTGGATATTCAGGAAAAATCCAATAAAGAATTTTGCTCTAAAACTTTGACATTACTTCATATAATCCTGATAAAGTGCTGGCATTCAGAATGATTTTTGAACAATTCTCTCTGAACAATTTTGCTTGGAAATTTTGCTACAAATTGTTAATGAAAAAAAAAAACCAAACATCTCCAGAGTAAATTACGAAAAAAATTCCTTAAAACTCCAAAAAAATTCCATGTGAATTCTGTCTGAAAATTCAAAACAGTCCCGTGGGAAATACATATAATTTTCTTTGGAAAAAAAAATGTTCAAATTTTCATATATTTTTTTTACATTCTAATAAAATTTTCTACGACAAGTTCGTTCGAATCTTCACCAGAAATTCTTCTTTATTTCCAAAAGAAGTTTTTTGAACATTTTAAGGAGTGAACTTCAAAATGTTCAGTCTCCAGTTAGCTTTGCGAGCAAAGGCGTAGGTTGCCAACCCGGAGATGACGAGTTCGATTCTCGTTCCTGTCTAGGATGTGTTCGGATGGGAAACATTCTTGACATCCTAGGTATAGTGTATCCATCGTACTAGCTACACAAGATATATAATCGTGCAATGGCTGGCATATAAAAGCTTTCAATTTATAACAAAGGAAATGCTAATAGAATATACTAAGTTGAAAAGCAGACCAACTTCCAGTTGGAATATGGAGCCATAGAAGAAGAAGAAGACTTCTAAATTTTTCAATAAAAACTCTTCTGAATTTCCGAAAGATATTAAACAGCCAATGCTACATGAAACACTTTGATATTTCCGTTGATTTTTTGTTTTTGGATTTTTTTTTTCAAATTTGGCATTTTGAAATGAAATTTTTTCGGAATACTTTTTTACGCTCTTTGTGAATTCTATCACATTTTTAAAAATTATCCAAGTTTTTTTTTTCGAGGCGTTATTTAGAATTTCCACGGAAGAGTCTATGGATTATCTTCAAAAAATTCTTTGGATTTTCAAAAAATAAATCTTTAGAATTTTCGGGTTCCTTGTTTTTTAATTTGTACCATAAATTCTTCCAAAATTTCATTCTTCTCCAGGAAGTCATTTTGATTTCTTTGTAGGTTCAGCTAAACATTGCTTTTAATCTTAACCATGCAAAGATGCACAGGAAATGATTTAGAAATTTTAAGGAATTTTCACATCAGAAAATCTTTAAAATTTTGATTAAATTTTTTAAGGAATTCCTTCAAAAGTACAATTTTTTCGTTATTTTCACTTGTAAAAACATCGGAATTTCCTCGGGAAATTCATTATTGGTGTTTCAGATGAACTTTTTTCGATTTTCTACTGGAAAATCTTAGGAATTTCCATCGGAAATATTATATTCCGAATAATTTGTTTTGGAAATTTAAAAAAACTGCTGAAAATGCCTAAGAATTTCTTTTGGAAAACGAAAAAAAAATCCATTGGAAATTTAGAAGAATTTCCTTTGAAGATTCATTAAAGTTGCCCAGGATTTTGAAAAAAAAATCTTTAAAGATTCTGTAAAAAAAAGTAAGCTGGATTTTTTTTTCTAATTTAAACTGAAACCTGTTAATACTTGTTAATATTGGAATGTAAACCAATTTGATGATTCTGAAAGCAAAACTGGAATTTCTACAGGAATGCTACTCAAAAGATACAACAGTAGGAGGTTTATTTGCATCTCTAAGATTACATATTAACTTTGTGATTCTCTGATAAACTTTTTGTTGTAAGAAGTCAGTTCAGATGCTTCGCTGAGGTTAATATATCTTAAGAATTTCCAGTACCTCCTGAGCCGTAGCTCCAAATACTCTTAGGAATCTATAGGGATATTCAGTGATGAACTTTATAATTATTTAAAAAAAAATCACTAATAAAAAAATTTAAAAAAAATATTAATAAGGTACAGTGGGGTAAGTGAAAAAAACGCAAGTATTTCACTGATGAACTACAGAATTATTCAATTTAATTTCACAATCATACAAGGCCATTCAAATCAATGCGTTAAATAAGTGAAACATGAAATAATGAACCATTTCAACATGCGAGAGTAAAAGTTTATTAACCTTTCAAGTTTATCTTTTGCACAAGTTGTTTTGCGTCTCAATAAATACAAATATTTTTTATGTTGGTTTTTAATAACACATCCAATTAGTGCATTGATAGGTTGGTTTTCTTTGTAGTTTTGAATTCCAGCCACAAAAATATTGATATGAACATCAAAAAATTTGGAAAAAATATTTTATTGCTTCGCCTGTTTTTTACCATGGGTGGGGCAAGTGAAAATTTTCCGACACTGAATGCATTTCTCTATTTTTCAAACACAAATAATTTCTATTAAGCGTATATAAACAAATGATACCAATTCGAACTCATTCGAAGGCTTTTGATAATTACAGTGATACGTGGTAATACTAAATCAGGAACCCAAAGTGCCAAGCGTGTCAGTGTTTTAAATAATCTATTTTTGATAAACAATTCGTGAAAAATGTTATTTATATAGCCTAAATACAAGAATTTCTACTATTGCAAATATATCAACAATTATGACTTATTTAGTTGAAATTTATAAAATTTATTTAATTGGTAATGTAGACTCTTCTACACAAATCTTAAGTGGATTGTTAATGAAACACAATATGATTCCAGGTTTGATGATTATTTCAAAGATAATTTCTCTGCATTATCGCCAAGGTTCATTATCTTACTATAAACCTGAAATAAAGTAATGTTAGACACAAATGGAGATAAGATATTATATCTCAAAAAAAATCAAGTAAAGAAAACATAAAAACATAAAAATCATTTAATGGAGGCACTCTAGTGCCCTTTGACTTTCATGAAGTGTCAAAAAGCATCACAACAGATCACAATTATGCTCTATTCAGTATAATTATCATTTGCATGAAATATATGAACAGAAAATGTGTTCTTATATTGAAAAATCCTTCTGTAAAATTATTTTTTCACTTACCCCACATGTGGGGCAAGTGAAAAATTGAAACTCATTTTTTTGTTTTCCAAATATTTTGTATCCTAAAAGTATTTTTCAAAGATCTTTTTCGCAGGCATATAAAGATTGGACAGATGATTCGTTATGTCCTAAATATGATCAATTTCAATATTATATTCAACTTTTATGACTTGATGAACATGAAATATACGATTTCCTTTACCCACTTGCCCCACTGTACCTTATAGGGATATTTTGGAAAATTTCTAAACCATTACCATTTTTCTCGAAATTTTTATAACATATTCGCGAGTCCACATTTTTTTGTATCCTCCTGATGCATCGAAGGTGTACGAGTTCTAGATATCCTAATACCCGATACACATTACAACATGATAACATCATCAAAATGTTCGAATCATGAAAATTTAAAATTTCCATGCTGGGCTCAGTTTGATTTTAAAGCAGTTGAAATTGTCCATCTTCAAAATTGATCGGTTTAACCATATGTTTTAGTTACATAAGGTTTTTTTTTTTAATTTTTGTACTTGAGAAAAAACCACGTGGTCATAGGGGGAGGGGAAGGGGGTCTGCCAAATGACCACGATAAGCCACATGGGGGGAGGGGGGTGGAAAATCTTCAAAAATATGACCACGTGGTTTCTGGATGGCCCCTTACGGTGTCCAGCTCTTCATTCCGTTGATCAGTTAGAAATTGACTGCCAATAATAAAAGCACCCAGGTACATAGTCCAAAATATAAACCTTGATATTCACTTTAAAGGTGTGAATGGAATTGAAATGTCACTGATAGGGGACTGAGGATCCATATTTATATGCATTTAAAATAATTGTAAGAATCTCCATCAACCGCAACTTGTTGCAAGCGGATCGGTTTAAAAGTGTCAGACAAGTGTGATTGTTTATAGGCGTTTTTGCATATAAAGTATTTCGGCCATAACATCAGAGCCCATAGTCCGATCCGGCCAATTTCCAATAGGAGACTATGGGAAAAAAATCTCCGTCGAATTCGATTTGCTGCGATCAAAACGAATATGGATAAGTGCCAGTACTTCCATATAAAGTTTGTTTTTGAAGCGAACATATAGCTGTATTTAGATTTTTTTAAACAAGTGTAATTTTGTGTCCACATTAAGCTTGATGAAGTCTTTATTACTTCTGTTTCTCTGTACCGTGTACCACGAAACCTGGCTATCCGAAAGATGCTCCCTAACAAACCAAAATCGAGCGTGACGCCACGCAAAACCGTTTTCAACGTCAAACGCCCGGATGAGCATGCTTGAGAATTGTGGCTCCGCAAATTGTCACACACGACTGAGCC
Source organism: Armigeres subalbatus (assembly GCF_024139115.2). NCBI lineage: Eukaryota > Metazoa > Arthropoda > Insecta > Diptera > Culicidae > Armigeres > Armigeres subalbatus. The sequence goes on along the minus strand of NC_085139.1, from coordinate 183,728,141 downwards.
TACTAAATCAATGAACTGGTTAAAAAAAGTGTTATTACTAACTTAATCTTAGAACGGTTTGCAAACTAGCGACTTAAAAACGGTTACGATCTTGTCTTGTGTTGTCTTGTCTTAGCACATGCACAGCCAGTATTGAAAAGCATCCTGGAAATGTCGGTTGTATCCCCGAGCATTTTCTTGTCTGCATTAATATTTGCAGCATATCATAAATATGACACAAGTATTAAAACGGCCAGGCCCACCGTGCAGGCTTGAATTTGGGAGAAAATCCAGAACTCCCCGGCAATAAGATTATTTAGTAATAAATAACATGATCAACGAAGAGTTCTGAATCTACGAAAGGAAGAAACGGGGACAGCCGTACCAACCGTTTCACATTCAGAGGGAAAGATGATTGAAGTAACGTTGGGAGTGACATTGCTAAGAAGATTAATGTACACTCCTTGGGTCCTCAACGTCTTGGGATGGGACACAGTTTTTAGTCTGGTGCCCTGGCTTATACACTGATGGGCAAAAGTATTCGCATAAATTCAGACAGATGACTATGAAAACATGACAAATACTTAATGTACATCAGTGTACATATAGGCCTAGGTTTAAGCGCCATTACTCGCTCTCTGGAACGAGAAAAAGAAAAAGAAACAAAAACGATGAGAAACAAGCGTCAACTCATAATCGATTAAATTATATCATATTTTTACTTACAACATCTCTATATTTTCCGGGCTTGGAATCGTTTTTTAATTACCATACCATAATTAAGGCAATAAATGGATATTTTATTTTATTGTATTAAAACTATTTTCATAGTTTAAAAAACATTTTGAGATTTTTTTTTTGCTTCGATTATATGGAAAATTTGATTATATGGACTTTTTTGCATCGAAAAACTAAAGGTTCAGCCCAATCGGGTTGTACGCAAAGGTGACGTTGAACTACGTAGCAGTATGTAATGTACAGGTTTTCGACTATTCTGTGCGATGATATCAAAGCAAGCGTTTTTCAAGCCCAGCCTGAATTTGCTTTCGATGTTTATCCTATGCTCCTGAGATTGGGTGAGCATAACTGGTGATGTATATAATTTTTAAACCAACATTTGAAAATGAGAATAAAAATAAAATTTTCAAATAATGGAGGATGAACAACACTCTCAAGCGTTCACGTATCCAAATTACCAATTGATAAAAACTCGCTAGAGTAAGAATCATTCGATAATTGTATCTCGATTCGAAGCATTGGTTACAATGCCAAACATCCGATTGAACTTCATTGTTGACATTAAATTGGTATTATTTAGGTTTACATTATTTTAAATGATAATCGATTACACAATTTGCAAAGCACAACCCTGGCTGATAGTATACATCTGCAACCATCACCGACGCAAACTGCTACAGAGACTTACCACCCGTCGCTAAGTCAGTCTGGTGGCTCATTAGAGGCATTCCACGGGGGGATGTCAGTCGATCCTGAGCGACCATTTCGAAAATATTTGAAACTCTGCACAGTTTTTCAATTTCATCTAAATCGTCATTTTTCTATATCAAATCTTCATATTGAGTAACGACTAACTTTTCAAAAGGGTGTATGTGAAAATGGTTCAAACATATTTAAAAAGCTGCACAGCAAAACGGAATGTTCGATTGTTATGATTTTTCAGCAAAGTTAGACAACTAAATGGTGATTCTTAAGAAAATGTGCACAGTAAAAAAATTTTTTTGCCTTTAAAAATATCATTTTGTCACAAAAACTCAAATATCTCAAAACCCTATCTTTTTCGAACGTAATTTTTTAGGAAAACGGTCCATTATATTAGCTATCTACCATAAAAATTTGGCGATGGTAAACTAATAAACAAAAAGTTATGACATTTCAAACATTTCACAATTTTCACATTTAGTAAAAAAAATTTTTCTGTGTAAGTTATTTCGAGAATTGCAGTTTGATGCAGATTTTATTGTTAAGGGACGTGATTTAAACAAGTTGTTTTCATGATATTTTGATTTAATTATTCATAGCATCTATAAGAAACTTAGACACGATCCAGTGTTGTGATCAAAAGTATTGATAGTGTCATAATTTTCATTGCACGTGACTGGCGAAAATTCTTTTAATAGTGTTGAAACCTGTTGATAATAACGTTGATAGAAACATATCAGAAATGTTATTTTTAAGACAAAAGCTGCAAAATCAAAGATTTATATACACGTGTACGTCTATAGTTTACCTGCAAAAAATATACCTCTTAGAGAATAGACTTTATGATCGGGAGGAAACGGGTATCTTCAACAACAACAAATGCATGATAGGTACATACCATGACAATGCTCACGAAAAAGCAAAAAAATTACTACTACTAAGGTTGTTAAAGATCTTATAGTAATTTTTTTCTTCAGTCAAGCAAATAACACCAAACTAGTCAGTAAAAACTTAAAAGTGATTTTGTTTATTGAAATATTACGAACAACATGAGTAGCCGCTTTCTCAAATGTTGTAGGCCGTTTGATGGAACAAAGTGTTCAAAAGAGTTACGAAATCTCACCGAAAGCACCATAGATAAACTGAAAGCGACTGGTTATGCTCCAATGTCCACATTGAATACAAATTTACGCATTTGCACGTCCTGCCGTCTAAACGTTGACAAAAGAGCAATCTGTATATCATCGGTTGAGCAGAGCGCAGGAAGTTCGAAAACGACAGCAACTGAGGAATTGCCAGATGTATCGACAACAACTGAGGAATTACCAGAAGTATTAAGTGCTGAGAGCCTTGCCACCGTACCATCAGCGAAATCTGTTTCAACAAATCAATCGGAAGATGAGAGTATCCAAAAGGTCAACATCGAACGCTTTAACGAGGGCATAGCTGGGATAAAAGTGACTCCGATTAAATGGAGTAAGATGGACTACGTTTATTACCCGGAGAAAAAATACCGTGAAATAAACGAAGCTGTACGAAGAAACCTCTTCAAATTAGGACCTGATGATGTGGAAAATACAGACTACGATGAGGTAATACTATATATAATAGCCCTGTTTGTCTGTCCGGTGACTAGCCAACCAGACGCAGCACGCGGGGAAATTCTCACAAAAAAATAAAATATTTCACACTTTAATTCTTTTTTACTATCAGATGCAGAAAACAAAACCAGTGACACCCTTAGACAACCAGACACAGCATTTGATGAAAAAAAAATCACAGACAACAGACGTTGAAAATTTTGATTGAAAAAAAACACTTGCCACGGGCGCTACAGCGTCCATAAATAAACTAGTTATAAATATGAAGGAAAGGTTCTCGAATGCAGCCACGACAAGGAAAGAAAAATTATTGATTTTGTCGATGCTGCCAAGTTCGTGGTCTATTCAGGATGCCATTGATGAGTTCAAAACCAAAAGAAATACAGTAAAAGAGGAAAAACAATTGAATAATAACTGTCTTTCAACCAAAAATACTAGGTCTAGTACTGCATTAACAGATGAGACAAAAGAAATAGTAGTTCAATATTTTGAAGATGATGAAGTAAGTCGAGCTATGCCTGGTCAAAAAGATTATGTATCAGTAAAAAAAGATGGAAAGCGTCAAGCAATCCAAAAACGATTAATGATGACGACTTTGAAAGAAGCGTACACACGCTTCAAGGAAATTCACGATAATATTAAAATAGGTTTTCCTCATTTGCAAGCCTTCGGCCAAGGCAATGTAAGCTTCTTTCCAATTCAGGAACACATAATGTGTGTGTGCACAACCCATGAGAATATTAATCTTATTTTACATAGTTTGAAAAGAATCAATTTAACAAAGGATATTAAAATGTTAACTGGTAGTCTTTTGTGTGAAAATACAACATCAAATTGCTATCTACGATCTTGTTCGGATTGTCCAGATTCTTCATCATTGGAAAATACTTTATTCGCTGAGTTTGAAGAAAATATATTGATCAGTTATCATTTGAGCAATGGGTGACCACGGATAGGTGTGACATAGAAACTATTGTAAAACCTGTAGATGAGTTTGTGTCATATTTTTGCTTGAAATTAGAAAGTTTAATCCTCACGATTTCATTAAAACAGAACAATCCAGCTTTTTAAAAATACGAAAAATACATTACAAAATGGTGAATTTTTAGTCATTTGTGATTTTTCTGAAAATTACAGCTTTGTATTGCAAGATGAAGTGCAGTCCCATCACTGGAACGTACAACAAGCTACAATTCATCCATTCGTTTTTTATTTTAATGGAAGTACGCAAATTGAACACTTAAGTTTTATTATAATTTCCGAAGATTTAAGACACGATTCAGTATCCGTAAACTTGTTCATTGAAAAAATGATTAACTTTTTACGCGTTGATAAGCATAAAGAAGTCAAAAGATATATTTCATGTCTGATGGAGCAGCGTCGCAGTACAAAAATCGTAAGAATTTTTCGAGCCTATGTCAATTTAAATCAATGTACGGAATTGATGCAGAATGGCATTTTTTGCTACATCACATGGCAAAGGTCCTTGTGATGCTATTGGAGGAACAATAAAGCGCATGGCCACAAGAGCAAGTTTAGCCAAAGAACGTGAGCATCAATTAAAACTGCGAAAGAACTTTTGATTGGGCAAATCGTAGAAAAGAAAAAGATTTAACCAAATTATCATTTTGTTTTACTACTACTGAAGAGTACGAAATAAAGGCTTCAGAGCTCAGCGAGCAATTTAATAACGCGAAAACGATCCAAGGAACCCAAAATTTCACTGTTTCATTCCATTGTCGGAAAATAAAATTAAAGCAAAACTATACTCAAACTGTGCTGATAATAATTCAAAAGTGTTCGATATTTAAAAAATTTAAATAAAAATAAATAAAAAATAAGTATTAATAAACTGTTTTCATGATATCATAACCCATACCAAAATTCAAACCCAAAACTCTTAGAGTTTCTATAACAACATTGTGTAACTGCCACATTTAATTTAATACTTAGGATAATATTAATTCATTTTTATTTATTTATACATATAATATTTATACATATAATATACATAATATCGATGAATACATAAATATGGAATATCATACAAAGAACTTGTTTAACTCACGCAAGGCCCTTAACAATAAAATCAGCATCAAACTGCGATTCTTGAAAAAAAAAATACACGGAATTTTTTTTTTGTTTACTATACGTGAAAATTGTGAAATGTTTGAAATGTCATAACTTTTTTGTTCATTAGTTTACCATCACCAAATTTTTATGGTAGATAGCTAATATAATGGACCGTTTTCCCTAAAAAAATTACGTTCGAAAAAAGATAGGGTTTTGAGATATTTGAGTTTTTGTGACAAAAATGATATTTTTAAAGGCAAAAAATTTTTTTTTATTGTGCACCTTTTCTTAAGAATCACCATTTAGTTGTCTAACTTTGCTGAAAAAATCATAACAATCGAACATTCCGTTTTGCTGTGCAGCTTTTTAAATATTTTGAACCATTTTCACATACACCCTTTTGAAAAGTTAGTCGTGACTCAATATGAAGATTTGACATCGAAAAATGACGATTTAGATGAAATTGAAAAACTGTGCAAAGTTTCAACTCAATAGAAAATCATGAATTAAAAATTTTCTTAAATTTTGATGCTGTTGCTTGGAATCGCTCATTACAGAAAAACCCATTGCGAAAGCTGGGCTGTCAACGGCGTTATTGATAATAATAATTATTCCTTCACGTGAATTGCGTCGGACTTAGCGTTTACTCCGGCAGACACCTACCTACGAATCAGCAAAAACGAGCCAAAGAAAGTTTACTAGAACGCATTCACTGCAACAGCGAAGAAGATTCCGAGCCCCTCTACGTGCATCAACATACGTAAGCCTGAAGCTACCGTCAAACGCCCCCAAGCTTTCCAAGGAAAACGCACGTTTAAGTTAGCATAAACGAACTGCACCAGCTAAAAGCCCTACAATGGCGGATATAAAAAAACTTTCAATGAATAACTAAAGAAATGCTAATAAATTTAAGTTGAAAAGCAGGCCAAGTTCTAGTTGGAATGTAGTGCTATGGAAGAAGAAGCTTGCGATGCACTTACGAGATTGACTGATTCACCGAAACCAAGTGCTAAACTGTTAGCAAGTTTTTAATAGTAAATATTATTATATATAGATATTGTAACACACTAGAGTCGGTTTTTGCGCGGAAGATATGGGCAGCGTAAATTAAAACAACGTAAAAAACCGCGTAAATCCCGAAGTATGTCTGAAGGAACCGCGGAAATCCAGAAACTCGTGTGAAAAAAAATCGCATAGAAAACGATTCCTGTAAAAACAACGACTTCAGTGTACATCAGGTATGAAGCGTTGACTCTTCCTTGATCGAATGGTCCAAGAAAATTGAAAATCCATCGAGAAACGGCTGAGATGTTAACGATCGAAGTCTATCATATTTTCGTGACGATTTTCAATTTTTTGCAATCGTAAAGTGTACCCCAATATAGAAAAGACAGACGTAGTTCTACGTCAAAAGTCCATATATTCGAGGTATGCCTGTACTTCTTAAGTGCTTCTCTCAATACTTCTTACTATGCACGAGAAAGTCACCATCACCTCTAGATGGAACGCTATGGATTATTTTTCATCTCAAAGATGTGCAAACAACAAGTTCGCAATTTGATATGTGTTTAAATTGAAATGGTTAATTTACCGTGTGTCCCCGTTACTATTCTAATTATTCCTGTCCCGTTGGGTTGCCAAAAGTGCAATTCACTGCCACCTAAGGTGACCGCAAGCAATTTTCTAATATCATTAACAGCGTAGAATAGGAACGCTCCCAAACCAAACTCAAACCTAAGAGGCGTAAGCCATCCCACCAGAACACGACGGTGTCTCAAGTCTCAACTTTACTTCCATTGCCGCACCAAACATTTTCGGGGCGCTAATTTTCTCGCTTGTCCTTTGCTCGGTGAAACGCAAACGGTTACAGAAACCGGTCGGCACCAAGGAACTTTGAATTCCACGTGGCAACAACGGCGGACGGTTATGACGGCACTTAAACTTTAGAGCAGCTTGTTTCTTGTGACCACCACATGCCGACATTCATTTGTTTTCTTGTAGTTCAACAAGGGTTTCCGAGCGCGACGAGGACGACTGCTGAAAATTACAAGTGGCTTCTGTTGGCTGTTTGTTTGCGGTTTTCCGGCATTGAAAAGTTGGTGGATGTTTGCTGCAAGAGAATATAGCCACTCCGTTCCAGCTACCATGCGTCAGCTCGATATGAGGAAATATGTGACGGATAAGCTGTTTGTATTACTCAAACAGATGAACTCGAAACGGAATTCGTTTTTCGTCGAATTTAGCACAGCTAAAGCTATCCCGTGAGCAAATAGTCACTTGATCCATTCCCCGCTAGCCGAGTCAATATCGTAAATGCAACCTGACAAATAACAGTCAAGAGCGCATTGAATGCGGGGAAAGATTTTCCGCATCACTTCAAATCTCATTCAGCTGTCTGACTATTCACAGCGTTCACTCGCCAGAATTCTGCATCCTGCCGAACCGGGAGGAGGCGGTAGTTCAACAGTGCACAAATCAACGCCTCGCAATCGATAGACAACGGAATCGGAAGAGAGTGGTTGTCAGTTGTTGGATGTTGATGCCACAGCAAATATTGGAAAGATTGACTTCCTCAATCTGATTGACGATGACACGGGGAACACTCGAAGTTCCTTTCCTCCTCTCCCGGCGAAAGCGACTATGAAAACAATGACGTTGCACAGTTGCGAGTATCGAGATGAAGAAACACAAAACATAATTCGGCTGTAATACGTGACCTGTGGAACTTTTTGAGATTTTGTTTATAAATTCATTGACTTCAATTCGAGTTACTTCAGTAACTTCTTCTTCTTCTTCTTCATTGGCATTGCATCCCCCACTGGAACATTGAGGCCTCGCAGCTTAGTGTTCATTAAGCACTTCCACAGTTATTAACTGCGTGGTTTCTAAGCCAAGTTGCCATTTTTGCATTCGTATATCATGAGGCTTACACGATGATACTTATATGCTCAGGGATGCCGCGATAATTTCCAATCCAAAAATTGTCTAGACTGGGAATTGAACCCGGCCACCCTCAGCATGGTCTTGCGTTATAGCCGCGCATCTTACCGCCAGGCTAAGGAGGACCCCAGGACCATACATCTTTCGCGAGACTTTTCACAACCTGCAGAATTCTGGAAAAGAATTGCATTCAGTAATTCCTGAAACTATGTTGGTAACAATTAATTTTGAGAAATCTTGAATTCTTATGGTATTTAAAAAAAGTCATGAAACTCATGCGGCCACCGTGTGAGTAAATGTAAAAATAAAAGAGCTCGCTTGTTATTCAACACTGGCAGTACACAATCAGCTTAGCTCGCAGGAGCGGGTATTGGTAGTCGAGCAGCCACTCTCACCGAAAAGAAGCTGCCGAAATTGACAACTTGGGGTACTTATGCTGCACCACCGCCTCGCACTCTTCCCAACTCTTTGTTGCGGAACGGAAGCTGCATTTCACCACCAACAACGTCCAGGATGAACGGAGCTGAACGTGGGATGTTTCTGCTCGCTTCTCACACTTGCAAGGCAAATATTTATTATTCTATTCAGACAGCAAACGTTCGATTGTGTGTTGTGATTTCGAGCGACCCTTGTCAGCAATGGTAAACTTTTGGCGGTAAGTGGAAAACTGGATTTTTGCTTCTCGCTGGATATGATAGCGTTTTCGACGGAGTGCACCGGGGTTGATCTTCGATTCCGGTTCAACGGTATAACCCCTTGAAGACGGTGCTACTCAGTGGGAGTGATTACTTTTCGGTATGGTTCATGTTTGAATGGAACCATTTACTTAGCACTTTCCGACAATGCCGTAACGGGTTTGTATTTTTCTATTCAATCAGGTTGACTGAAACGATGTTGACTTTTATTTTTCAAAATTGATTCGAAATAGACCCTATCACTTGCAACATATTAACGTGGATGAACATGAAGAAGTAAAGCTCATCTAATATTTTTGTCACAGTTGTTTAGACAAATATGTATGTCATTTGGCCGAACAAACTATTATGCAAAATCCCATCTAATTGGGAAAGTTGTCACCCTTTTGGCTGAAAGTCATTCAACCTAAAATGTGATTGAGCTGAAATGGACATACGACCGTAGGGTCGAACTGATGATTTAGCCGAAAATGTCGTTTGGCCGAACAGGCCATTTTTCCGAAAAACTGTTTTCCTGAATAGGTCATTTAAGCAAAAATGTCGTTTGCCCGAAATGATCGTTTTGTGAAAAGGACCATTAGGTACGATCGAATATACAATCAAACCACGGTCACCACATACACAAACTCAATTAAATACTTTGGCTCAATGCAAATTCATCAAATCACCGCGGAGCAGATATTACAGAATTTACAACACCTCGTTTGTGCCAGTTATTGTGTCGTCCATATAAGTATCCTACCGAACTGCCTTGACTGCGTGCGAAAATCTTCCTTTCTCATCGTTCGAGAGTTGCTGCAGAACCCTTGTAGCCGAAATAGGTGCTGGTTTCATGCCATGAGTTACGGTTTTCACCTCGAAAGCACAGCGTCTCAAACATCACCTGTTTCGTCCGACTCCGTATAATGATCGATCGTAAATCGTCTTGAATGATGAGTTTCTTCCAGAAAATACCACAACAACCCGATACTTCTCTAAGCAATTCTTTTCGCTAATCTAACAGTATAAAACTAGCCATCAACATTTGTATTATCCAATTTTGCAACCGAACCAGTTGAATATCAAAGTAGGCTGCGTGCTGATATCAGAGCAAGCAAACTTTCCTCCGATATCAGGTACGTCGGTATTTTGAGTTGCCGATTGATCATAGCCGACATATCCTCTGTATATAGGAGCTCCATGTACCATTATTTATATTTCATCAATCTAAAGGACTAAGAATGTTTCGAACGAAACATCTTAGAAGGGCGGAAATCCTATAGAGAATTTAAGAAAATTAGAGGATGAAAACTACTCAAGTACATTTTCAAAACTACTCAAAACTACAAAACAACAACAAACTACTTCATTACAGGCACCTAAGGATTAACATTTTCTTAATCTAAGGGGAGCATTTTAGGAGCACGGGAGTCCTGTAGACTGTAGAGGACAATTTGAGAATATTGGGGGGCGAAAGCTTCTCGACAAACCGTTCTCAGTGAGCGCAACAACTTCCAGAGATTATGTTTTAAAATGAAAAAGATTTAAATCTAAGGAGGCGCAAACAAACAGCATGAGCAGGGAATGTAAAATAACATCATTGCCAATGACAACAACATTGTCTTCTTTTGTAAATGTTGGGACAAAATCAACTCGCAATAAGCGTTTGTCCCAAACTGCAACAGAATAGGACAATGATCGCCTGCCACGTATTTTGAGAAGTAGTCGGTTTCCGATGATGTTTTTGGTTAAATAAGTATCAGTTATCATAGTTTAGACATAAACTTAACCATCTGTTGACATGTTTTACTTCTGAAATATACAAGTTATCGCAGTTTGAAAAGTTCACAACAATTACCTCTCCATGTTTGTTGCGAATAAAATGGAACGCAACAATGTCTTGTTTTTTGCATTTTCAGCGACAATTACATTTCTTGAGCATGAGAATATTAGGAGTTGGAAGCTACTCGAAAAAGCGCTAATATTGAGAGCTCTCTTCTAGAGCAGCGGTTCTCAACCTGGGGTACATGTACTCCTGGGGATACCTTTGCCGGCCCCATGGGGAACCTCGGATCAAAAAGCGTAATGGGGGATATCCTTTGAAAAGGCTTGGACGTCTTTTATCAAGAAGCACGGAAGCCTCTTCTCAAGAGGCTCGGAAGCCTATTTTAAGAAGGCTCAGAAGCCTTTTTTCAAGAGGTTTAGAAGCCTCCTTTCAAGAGGGTCGGAAATCTTTTTTTTTTTTTCAAATGGTTAGGAAGCCTCATTTTTAGAGGCTCGGAAGCCATCTATCAAGAGGTTCGGAAGCCTCCTTTCTATAGGCTCGGAAGCCTTTCTTTAAGAGACTCGGAAGCCTCCTTTTAAGAGGCTCCGAATACTATTTTCAAAAAGCTTGGAAGCCTCCTATAAAGAAGCACGGAAGCCTATTTTCAAAAGGCTCAGAAACCTATTTTCAAAAAACTCTTGCTTTTCAAGAGGCGTGAAAGCCTCCTTTCAAGAAGTACGGAAATCTTTTTTTAAAGGTTTGGAACCTCTTCCTTGAAGGCATGGAAGCTTGGAGGCCTCCTTTCAAGATGTTCGGAAGCTTGGCTTCAATAGGCTTGGAAGCCTCCTTCAAGAGGCTCGGAAGCCTCCTTTCAAGAGGCTTGGAACCTCCTTACAAATGGCATGGAAGCCTCATATCAAGAAGCACGGAAGCTTCCTTTCAAGAGGCTCGGAAGCCTTTTTCAAAGGCCCGGAAGCATCTTTTCAAGAGGCTTAAAAGCCTCCTTTCAAAAGGGTTGGAAATTTTTTTTTAATCGGTTTGGAAGCCTTCTTTCTAGAGGCTTAGAAGCATCCTTTTAAGGGGCTTGGAAGGCTTTTTTATTGAGGCTTGGAAGCCTCTTTTTAAGAGGCTTGGCAGCCTCCTTTATAAAGAGTTGGAGGCCTCCTTTCAAGAGGTTCGAAAATCTCCTTTCAAGAGTCTTGGAAGCCTCTTATCAAGAGGTTTGGAAGCCTCTTCTCAAGAGGCTTGGAAGCCTTCTTTCAAGAGAATTGGAAACCATTTTTCAAAAGGTTAGGAAGCCTCTTTTTTAGGGAATCGGAAGCCTTTCTTCAAGAGGCTTGGAAGCCTCCTATCAAAAGGCTTGGAATCCTCCTTTCTAGAGGCTCAAAAGCTTCCTTCAAGTAGCTCGGAAGCCTTTTTTCAAGAGGCTCAGAAGCCTCCTTCCAAGAGGCTCGGAAGCCTAATTTAAAGAGGCCCTCAAGCTTCCTTTCAAGAGGCTCGGAAACGGCTCGAAAGAAGCCTCTCTTCAAGAGGTTCGGAAGGCTCCATTCACGAAGCGCAGAAGCTTACATTCAATAGGCTCGGAAGCCTCCAAGGGTCATCAACATCTTATAGGAAGCTTGATACATAAACTTAATTTGAATTGCAAATGAATGTACAAGTTCGAATGACCTCAATGAATGTAAAAGTTCGAAGGGGTACCTATCAAGAAAAAGGTTGAAAACCGCTGTTCTAGAGGTTAATTTTTCTTCGTTTAAGGCGCCTGTGAATTCACATTTTATAAATCTAAGGGAGTGTATAATGTTTGCAACTTTACTATTTATGAGAGTGCAAACTCTGTACAGGACTATTTAAAAATATGACGGAGCGGAAACTACTCGAAAAAGCGCTCTTAGTGAGCTGCACATCTTCTATTTATTCTTCATTTGAGGCGCCTAAGGATTTACATTTTTTTAATCTAGGACTTAATTAGGGACAGAAGCTTGTCGAAAAAATACACGTAGGAACCATCAAATGACATTTTCGACCAAAACGATTTGGACCCAATAAACAAAGAGCAAGCAAGCAAAATCGATGGAAACGCTATCGGTGGCCTACAAAAATTTGAATCTAACATTGAAAAGGTGAACGATGAAACATCTGTTGAGTGAGACGTCTATTTCTCTGTGGTGATAACGTTGAATGTAATGGAGTAGGGAATGGCACAGGAACAACTAAAATGGTCGGTTTTTGCTATTTTTGACAAATACCGGCGTTAGGTAAAATACTGAGCGAATCATCTAATAACCCGCATCGGTTTTTTTTTGACGTAGGACTACGTCTGTGTTTTCTATATTGGGGTACACTTTAAGATTGCGAAAATCGGGGACCGTCACGAAAATATGATGGACTTTGAACTTTAATATCTAAGCCGTTTCTCGATGGATTTTCAATTTTTTTGAACCATTCGATCAAGGATGAGTCAACGCTTCTTTATATTTATTTGAAAGTACTGATTTTTAACTATTTACTATCGATATTCGATAAAAAGTTTAGAAATAGGTCAACCAACCAATCACGTACATGCATCACTAGCACAGACATCAAAAATCAATCACTTGCGGGTTTGGGTCTAATCCTCAGTTTGAACAATGTTTCACGCAGAGCAGACGCATCAAAGCGATCGCAGCGGATTGGACATAGCATCACGGAGGCGCTAATAACATTTTCAAAGGAAGTCCATCGCATTGGTGGTGGTGCTCGATGTGTTGCTGCAGATCATTCAACCTCAACGAACCAGCATTTCATATGAAGAAAGGGTTGACCATAAAAATAGCACTGTGGCGATCCCGCACCGCCAGTGCCGATGCTGAAAATTTATTACAAATTGTGGTGTCAGTTAGTTGGAAATTGGGAAAAGAAAAATTGGTTCTTCTCAGGACCAACATTTTATGAAAAGAAAGAGTGAATTGCGAAAATGGACTGTTTCGGTGGCATCGGGTTTGGCGTGGTAGCTTGGTTGCTGTTAGTGATCTCCCTCCGACGCGCTATCAAATTCGCTATTTACGATTGAGTTTTGCACTTTGAAGAAAGTTTATTTCGGATAGTCGGATCAACCTTCTTTTGCATAAAATGGTGGCTTTTGTATAAAATCAAGTAGAAACTATCTACAGCAACCACCCATCGGTGAACGTCGCTCGGACAGACAGATACCGAAAGATAATGTTTTGTAATATGAAGAAACTTCGTCTTGAGTCAAATTTCTGTTGTCATTCCTCGCAACAATACGCATCTTAGATAAACAACATCTCATAACCAAATTCAGAATCTTTCGAGAAAATTTCATAGGATTCTTAGAATTTGTCATCCTCCGAACGGTCCGTTGTCTGCGGAATCCCGATCGAAATGGGTCGCGCGCGCCGAAAAGCAGCTTTCTTATATCGAATGAAGTAATTCCATTAGCCCCGCCCCTTCATTATCTTTATGAGTGCACATTATATTTACACCCATATCAGATCACAAAGGGGCGGGGCTAAAGGGCTTAATTTATTAAATACAAGAAAGCTGCTGTTCGGCGCGCGCGAGCCATTTTAATCGGGATTCCACAGAGAGCGGTTCGACATTCGATGCAGCGGAGCGGACACAGCAGCACGAAGGAGTGGGTGACAGTGTGGCAATGCTGAAAAATTATTTCAACCTTTGGAGGCTTAGCGAAAAATCATCAAGTGGCGGTCGGACAGTTGCAACGCAAGGTGTCGACAAGCGATTGGATGCAGTTAGTTATTGGAATGGCAGTTGGGAAAAGAAAATTGGTTCTTCTCAGGACCAACATTTTATGAAAAGAAAGAGTTAATTGCGAAAATGGACTGTTTTGGTGGTATCGGGTTTGTTGTGGTAGCTTGGTTGCTGTTAGTGATTCTATCCATTAAAATTTACTACATCATCTCCCTCCGAAGCGCTATCAAATTCGCTATTTACGATTGAGTTTTGCACTTTGAAGAAAGTTTATTTCGGATAGTCGGGTCAACCTTATTTTGTATAAAATGGTAGCTTTTGTATAAAATCAATGAAGACGCCACCTCAGTGGAAACTATCTATAGCAACCACCCATCGGTGAACGTCGCTCGGACAGACAGATGTAAAGAGATAATGTTTTGTAATATGAAGAAACTTCGTCTTGAGTCAAATTTCTGTTGTTATTCCTTGCAACAATACGCATCTTAGATAACCAACATCTCATAACCAAATTCAGAATATTGCGAAAGAAATTCATAGGATTTTCAGAATCTGTTATTCTCGGAATGGTTCGTTGTCTGCGGAATCCCGATCAAAATGGCTCGCGCGCGTCGAAAAGCAGCTTTCTTATATCTAATGAAGTAATTCCATTAGCCCCGCCCCTTCGTTAATCGTTATAAGTGTACATTATATTTACACTTATATCAGATCACAAAGGGGCGGAGCTAACGGGCTTAATTTATTGAATACAAGAAAGCTGCTTTCCAGCGCGCGCGAGCTATTTTGATCGGGATTTCGTAGAGAGCGATTGAGCAAGATTTTACGCTAGGAATGGGCGTTTTTCGGAAAAATATCGATACTGCCGAATCGATGTTTTTGCCTTTCTCGTATTTATAATCGAAATATCGATGCGGCATTGAAACATCGATATTCCGATAAAATTAAAAGCACGAGCAAAAAAAGAAATAGAAAACTTTAGATTTCCCATTTTAGATCATCGAATCACACATCAAAAAATCGATAGGTCAAATGTCGAACTTAAAAAAATCGATACAAAATATCGATTAATCGGAGCGAAAATATCGATTCCCGATATATCGTATCGGTATCGCCCATTCCTATTTAACGCAGAGCGGACGCAGCGGAGCGAACACAGCAGCACGAAGGCGCTCTGGTAGCATTTTCAAAGGAAAATCATTGAATTGGTGGTGGAAGTCTGCGTTGGTGGTCGTCATTCAAGCTAAACAACAAATCAAAATCTTGTGAGGAAATTCCATTTGACTGCTACTGACGCCATCCATTTGAACAAACTCATTGCATCATCTCCCTCCGACGCGAGCTTGTGGTTGTGCTTCCAAAGGGCAACTTTCTGTTGTCGCCAAACGATGGTAACCCAGAAAAAAAATCGATATCATTTCTAATGACTAACGAAACAAAACCAAAGAATCTTGCCAGAAAATTTCACTTTCCGTCGACGACGGCCAAATCGATAAAGACGCCAGCCTAGTGAAAAATTACGTTTAGCTGCCTTAGTTTTTCAAATGGCGCATTATTAGAAACAATAAATCTTTCCAAAATCGTCATTGCACTATGGTCCAGGATACAGATTTACGCGGAAAGATGAATTTTACGCCAAAACCATATTTTCTAGAAAAACTTGTTGTTCTACAAAATTGTTCGAAGTAGTAAGGCCATCATTATGGTGCAACCAAAAAATAGGGTGGCCCATCATATAAAAAAAATTAGAAAATATTTTTTTATTTTTTGGAATATTGACATGTTATGTTCTACAAAGTTGTAGCGCAGCTTATTCCAATCAATTTTGCTAAAAAAAACTTTTTCTGTAGCTCTTAAGTTGGCTGATTTAGAGCAATTTTACCTAATTGGATTAGGGTGTACCTCAAAAAACAGTATTTTTAATCTACTTTTTTTGTTTTGGATTTCTCGAAAAAGTCGTCTTCAGGTGACTTTTAGAGCTCAAAAAAATGCAACTTTTGATGGGTAAATATGCTCAATATCTTCTACCAATCAAAAGTTATAATTGGTTTTCTGTCAAAATTACATTTTTTTCATAAGTTGATATCTCCGGTTAGGGCAGACCAAAAAAATATGTTTACACGGCATTTGAAAGAGAAATTTATATTCTTTATTATGTCAAAAAATTGGGGATATGTTATTTTTTTATCTCAAGTTTTACTAATTTTACTAAAATCATGTTTTTTTTCAAATAAATTGATATAACTCGACAATGGAAGAAGATACAGACGATATTCTTATAGCAAAATACGCGTTTTGGAAAGCCCCAAAAGTCTTCAGAAGGTGACATCCGTGAAAAATAAAAAATGAAATGAGCAGATCATAAATATTGTTTTTTGAGGGACACCCTAATTCTGGTAAGTAAAATTACTCTAAACAAGTGAGCTTAAGAGCTACATAAAAAGTTTATATAGCAAAGTTGATTGGAAAAAGCTGTGCTACAACTTTGTAGAATATTTCATGTCCAAATTCTGCAAAATAAAAAAAATAAAAATTTCGCATTTTTATAAAATGGCCCACCCTATTTTTCGGTAACCCTATAGTAAGGACCCAAGTATCCAGAACAACTGTGTAGAACAAAGTATGCTTTAGGCCGAAAATGCATCTTTTCTCGTAAATCTTGCAATACGATGATAATGATAAAACTTATAAAAAGTGTTAAAGCTGTAGATTTTTTATTTTTCATTTCTCACAAATGTCACCTTCTGAAGACTTTTAGGGCTTTCCAAAACGCGTGTTTTGCTATAAGAATATTGTCTGTATCTTCTTCCATTGTCGAGTTATATCAATTTTTTTGAAAAAACATGATTTTAGTAAAATTGGTAAAACTTGAGATAAAAAAATAATATATCTCCAATTTTTTGACGTAATAAGGAATATGAATTTCTCTTTCAAATGCCGTGTAAACATATTTTTTTGGTCTGCCCTAACCGGAGATATCGACTTATGAAAAAAATGTAATTTTGACAGAAAAACGATTATAACTTTTGATCGGAAAAAGATATTGAGCATATTTACCTATCAAACGTTGTAATTTTTAAGCTCTAAAAGTCACCTTTTTTGAGAAATCTAAAACAAAAAAATGTAGGTCAAAAATACTATTTACACCCTAATCTAATTAGGTAAAATTGCTCTGAATCAGCCAACTTAAGAGCTACAGAAAAAGTTTTTTTTGGCAAAATTGATTGGAATGAGCTGCGCTACAACTTTGTAGAACATAACATGTCAATATTCCGCGAAATAAAAAAAATATTTTATTTTTTTTTTTATATGATGGGCCACCCTATTTTTTGGTTGCACCATAATGATGGGCTTACTATTTCGAACAATTTTGTAGAATAACAGTTTTTTCTAAAAAATATGGTTTTGGCGTAAAATGCATCTTTCCGCGTAAATCTGTATCCTGGACCATAGTGCATTGTCGTTTAAACAGCCGAACAGTCTGT
Source organism: Armigeres subalbatus (assembly GCF_024139115.2). NCBI lineage: Eukaryota > Metazoa > Arthropoda > Insecta > Diptera > Culicidae > Armigeres > Armigeres subalbatus. The sequence goes on along the minus strand of NC_085139.1, from coordinate 183,710,473 downwards.
TTGTCTGGGTAAACAATTTTCCCCACGGTCAAAACCTCTTCTTGGATAAATAGTGTAAGCACCGACGAACCGACGTGTCACCTAATGGAAAATAATTCAAATTTGCTGCCCACGATGAAAAATGAAAAATCATCGTCTTAGCTCATTTGACAGGAGCGATCGCCCGCAAAAGCGAATGACCGTTAAAAAGTGTGAGACAATCAGAGAGCGCCAGTGACACGTCGGTTCGTCGGTGGTTTAAGTCCTGAAAAGGACTGTAATTTATTCTTCAAGTCCCGCTCACTTTGCCACCAGCGCTATAGAAAACGATGCATGTACGCTTCCATCGCCGGCGGAAGTCGAACGTTGCAAATTAATATATTTGTGTTTGGTTTCGCGCCACCTCCGATTCTGCTTATTTTTCCTTTATTCCGGACATTTTTGAGCATAATGTCTTCTAGGCTTCAGTAGCGATCCGGCCGATGAGTCGTTTCTTTTCCACGGCTGGTTCATCCAACTGGGAGCTACTTTCAGTTTCTTGATTCGGTTGACCTCCGAGCAGTTTGCACAATGCTAATAAATTTACACAAATTATGATGAAAAATACCCTCCATTTCGTATAGCTACGTAGTCCTACGTCACCTTTACGTACAACCCGATTGGGCTGCACCATTGCTTTGATCTTTTCGTAAAATTTATGGAGGAGTTAAATGATCTTTACGGGTTGTTTTGATTTGTTTTCGCCGCCTCTAAATAAACCACAGAAGAGCAAATCTCACAAAAAGTAAGAAGGATTTGCATGATTGTGACTAATGATTCATTTTTGTACGACTTTAATCCGATCATGAAGCCGCATTGAAGTGAATTGTAAAATGACGGATTTGTGCATAGGCGCGTTACCGCTTTTCCCGGTGCACATCTGCGTCTTTTCAACGCCGCTCTACGCCGCTTCAATGATTCAACTTTTTGTAGCATTTTGTATTTGTATTTGTATTCACATGAGCCAGTGCGCTTGACTTATCTCATTATACGCAAGTACTTCGACGACTGGTGGAGTTGAATTGAGAAAAATCCAGAATTCATTGGCACTAAATCCGGCATGATATAAGGTTGTATAATATGAGCTTTATGTGAAGCTCTTCCCGTTTTCTTCGTTTTTCTTCTTTTATACCACTTTGTGCATTAATTCAGGTTTCTTACTTAAAAAAACCGATACCACAATTTATTCATAATTAAGCTCGCTGTTCTATTTTTTAGAGTATTTTCAATTCCTAAGCAAAGGTAGATGCCTTCGCGTATCTAATCTTCGCGATTTATTATGTATTTAATATAATATAGTAGCATTCACATAAAACAGTATGTTCGATTGAACTGAATAGTTCATTTTTGTCCATCATAATTGATACCAATGGTGTAGATGAAGGCCCTTTGAAATGCGCTTAGAACCGGAAGTGCCATTTTTCCCTGCCGGGGTAGCCTTTTTTTCCCGGTCCGAATTCGTTGCTGATGTTGTTATTACGTTCATCCTCATGCAGCGCACCACCCCCCATCGCATTGCAGTCCAAGCTTGGCGATGGGCCTGGCCGGGTACACATGCTTTCCTGAATAAACATTATGGTGGAACATAAGGACGAAGCTCTGGACCGGCGATGTATTTACGTGTGAGTAGTTGTGGGTATGCATTTTTTTGCCCACCGCGCTGGCTGCCGGGTTCCCGTGTACTGTCGCTCAATTAAGAATGCAAAATATTTTTCCAAATGTGTTTAGCGAATGTTGCCGCTAGCTTTGTCACCGCCAAGCCACGCGTGCCACTCGACTACCCGACCAGCGCAGCAGGATTTCGAGGAGGGAGCTTTGAATGCCATTTCCGGGCGATGATGGCCAGGAGGAGGATGCAGTAAAGACACGGATATGGCAAGGGACGGCCGCGGTGGTTGGACAAAAATTGCTAGTTGGTTGGTTCGTTACGGAAATTTATTCTGCTAACTTTATTCCACCCAAGCGACTGTGCGACTGTGTTCACAAGGCGCGTACAGCCGTGGTTTGCTCTGGTTTTTTTTACTACTGCTCAGATCCTATATGGCGAATGTGCAAATGCATGGCACTAACTTAATGAACGGTCCCATATAAGTGAAGGGTACACATAAACGGTTTTACAGAGTTTTAGAAGCTAGTTTTGTAAATTTAATTCACGCCCAATCGGTTGAATGTTGGTTCACTGTTGGGTGGTGCGGTTGCGAAGGCAATTGAGAGAAACTTTTCTTCCACGTTGGTATAGCAATTGAACAGAGTTTTGTTATAATGAAGCTGTCGGCAATAATAGCTGACCAGCTTCAATAGTGGACGGAACAATATTTTAAATCGAGAGAAAAAAAATGAACAGTAGTAATGTGAAACAAGGTAATAAAAACGAATAAAAACAATAACATTATTCAAATAGATATATGTACAATAAAATGTTTGTAAATAAACGTAACTTAATTTTGAGATAAAACGTATCGTCTAGACACCAGAAATCCAAGAAGTAACTGTCAACTACTGTTGAGATCACTAATTTCATCTTACATTATTAACACTTGATGCAAAAACTGCGCTCCATAGTCAGTAGATTCTTTCGGCGTAATGTTTGAACGAATAGCTTCACAGCTCAATCAATCAACAAAGCTGTGAAAAATTCTATGAATAATTCTCTAACTTGTCAGCTCGTAGACAGCGCATCAGCCAAAGAACAACCGGGGACTTGCTGCTTCCAATGCTTTACTTAAAACAAGAAATTTGGGGGAATGGGGGCCGGAAATCTGCCATTCTATCGCGGCACTGGCACAGATGGTAGATTCGAATCTTCTTTACTTCGGGTTCGGCAGCGATCGAATTCGGCTGGGAAAAAAATAGCTGCTATCTCCATGCCTCAGCCATTTGGATGGGATGCAGAAAAAAGTACCCCGCGATGCTTTCGCATTTTGCCCCTTTTACAGAACCTGGTTGGGCTGCTTATAATTCTGCACGTTAAGAGGATTCTCCTACCAAAAGAACGCTTAACCGATTCAATACGATGTCAGAAAAAAAGCATTCCTGTCACTTCCTCACGTGCAGAGGTTGCTGCTTATGAATTTCTATTGACTGATGCATCTTTTGGCAGTGTTACCAACTGTATCGACACGTTTGGCTTCTTATATCAGCTGCCCTACTGGTCACACTTGTCGTTTGATGTATCGAAACTACTGCCGTCACTCACAGATTCTTCTTGATTACCATTTCGTTCAAGTAGTTTCCAACTACAGAAGATGTGATTGAAAAATGCCATCGAAGGATATCGAACCGCTCTACTTTTGCTTGCTAGAGACCGGAAAAAAAATTTGGCTGAGAGATGACAAAATTATCAACCCGTGATTCGGATTCGGCGTTAAGCGAATAAGATCCAACGAAAATGATTGCCATCACACCTCCCACGGTCTGTGCTCTCGCTTTTAGATACACTTTGCATAATGCTTTTAGCAGATGTATCGTTATTTAAGGTAAGCACCAGATTATTCGCACAAGTTTGATTAGGGGTCATCCATTAAGTACGACATGGTTTAAGAAAAAAATTAAAAACATTAAACGTTGTATTTCGGAGAGCGTAACAATCCACACAAAAATTATAAGACTCAGGATGTTAAATTTAAGTTTATACAAATGTTAAGTGGTTGACCGTAATTTCGAACTATTAGGACGATTATTCAAGACACGGTTTTCGTTTGGTGAAGCTCTTGAATATTCCTTTAAGCTATATAGGGTTTCTTTTCGCCTGCACATAATACTATCAGTATATTGAAAAAAATATTTCCTTATACTAATTGCCATATGCTAACTTAAAGTGGTTTGTGCTAATTTAGTGTTTTTCCAAATTAGCTCAAATTTTCGGAGGACACTAAGAATTTGAGACAGAATCAGATAAGTGCTGTGGAGCAAAATCGATTTTTTGAACTACTCTAATATTTATACTATAAATGTATTTGGTGGGCGGAAGTAATCTTGAGCACTACGGAGCAGAATTACTACTTTTTCCAGCTAATTTCAAATTGTAATACACTAAACTTTTTCTCACATCCGTAAATGTGCCGCACATTCAAGAAATTTCTGTGGTAAGGCCTTAAAGTCTACACGCTTAATTAAAAATCCGTCGGACCGTTTCAAACGTGGTACATGCGCTTTATGATACATAGGATTGAGTGTGTTCTCAGCATAGGTTCTTGTTCATTGAAAATATCCTGGAGTAAGGCCTTAAGGACAAGTCTCCCAGAATCCCAAACCAAAGGAGCACTGACTCTGATGGTGCATTTCAACTTGTTCTACACAGCTGTGCAATAACCAGCACGAAAGGAACGAAAACAAAGCAAAAATCACCATTTTTCTGTGGAGGCTGCCTATTTCACTTGTATACAAGTTTGATAAATTTGTTATCATGGCTTGTTATGATTCGGAACAGTTTTTGCCTCTCTTTTTGAGAGCGATTTCTGCAAACTCTGCACCCCATTCAAAACGAAAGCCACACACAACAGACCGCATCGTGCTTTCGTGCTGTGCGGTTTTTTCTCTCGTTTCAGAAGGAAGTGTTTCATGCTACCCGAAGGTTCCAAGACCGTCCTGCGAAAGCGCGGAAAAATAGAAGGAAGTTGGAGACTTCACATATTCCTTCTAACTCTAATATCGGGAATAATTCTTCTCCTATCGAACTGAGCAATCATTTCGATTTGATTCATGATGAAATTGAGCAAATTGAATCTACCTTTAGCCCAGGTCATTCGATCCATGCGAAAAAGTAAAAGATTCCGCTAATTGTGGTATCTTTTGCCGAGTTTTCTGGCTTTAGAAATGAGATTTTGAGTAACCTTCAGGGGATCAAGGTTTCATTTCAGATTGCTAGGAAGGGTGACAGCCGCGTTTTGCCGGGATCCTTCGACGATCGCAAACGTCTTCTTCATTATTTAACTGAGAAGCGTCATAAATTCTTCACATACGGCGACAAAACTGAGCGATTGTTCAAAGTTGTCTTGAAAGTTGTCTCCCCAGTGATGACAAATCACTGGATGAGATTAAAATTGAAATTCCTCAATTACTTGGATTTTCACCAGTCCAAGTAATTAAGATGAAAAAGAAATCTCACTCTGGTACTTCCCAGAGGGGCATTTCTCAAGAATTTTATTTAGTTCATTTTAAAAAAGTGAACTAAATAATATGAAAAGTTTGGAAAAGGCCTGTATTATGTCTCATGTCCGTGTTACATGGGAACATTTCCGCAGGCCGGGAGGAAATTTCCAAAACCCCACTCGTAGTGCCGTAATCTAATCTAATCTAATCTCATACTTGCGCAGCCAATACTTGAAAGCATCCTGGAAAATGACGGTTTCTAAATTCCGTCATTTTTCTTTTCATACGGCCAGGCCAACTACGCAGTATGTACCGCAGAGATGATTTCTAGATACTGAGCGACTTCAGAATTTGTAAACCCTTAAAGTCGATCCATACCATGAAATAGAGGGGATAGGAAGAAAGCGTGGACCTCCCGTACCAAACGCTTCCAGTTAGTATAAATAATAATCAAATATTATATTAATGAATTTTTCGTTGGGAGCGAAGCTATTTAAAAGTCATGAAATGCTCCATTCGGCAAGTGATGGTTGACGTCGTGTTCAGAATAACTACGTTCACTATAAATAAGAAAAGAAGAAGAAAATCATCATTAGTAGACGGTAACGTCAGCTTCTTTCCTCGGTAACAGATGTGATGACAATTCTGAAAATAAAAGAAGCGCTAGCACAACATTAGAAGATTGGACACTTTAATTATACTCATGTTATTTTTGAAATGCTTTTCCAGACTGCTATCAGAAATCAAGGGGGGTTAAATCCTTGATTCCAATCTAAGAAAAACAATACAGGGACATGAGTATTACTATCTGCGGTTGGGAAGCATCTAGGAAGTTGGAAGGAAGGATTAGTGTAGTATTTACTTAATGACTTAACGACAATTTCATAAGCACTACAGAATTGGAAATTGGGGAAGGTTTTCGTTGGGTCAGGATTTGCCTGTAGCTGGCAATGTGACCGTGGTAGATCTTACCCCGTAACACACCACGTAAAGGTGTCTACCCAGCATTACGGAAAAAAAACCCCACTCGTAGTGCCGTAAGTGCTAAAAGTGGGGTCACGGAACTAAACATTGTCACATGGATGATTTGTGGTTGAACCTCTCACGCCAAGGACGCCTGTCCTGTGAGAGAAGATTCCAATAAATTTAAATGTGCTAATTGTGGGAGCAATCATAAATCCATCTTCTGGGAATGCCCTTCACGCAAACAAGTTTTGAATTACCGTGCAAAATTGATGACCGGAAATTCCAATAGGATCCCAGATTCTCCGGGCAACCATTAGGCATAAACCCATCTTAGTCATTTGGCCGAATTGGTCATTTGGCTGAAAAGGTCATTTAGCCGAAAGGGTTATTCGGCCGAAAGAGTCATTTGGCTGAAAGGATCTTATGGCCGAAAGCATCATTAGGTCTAATAGGACATTTGAAAAGTTAGGAATGAGGAGTGAGAAGTGAGACGTCTTACTTCTTACTCCTCATTTTTCACTTCCTAATGTGAAAATTGAGAAGCGCGAAATGAGTAGTGAGACGTCTCGCTTCTCACTCCTCATTTCTCACTTCTCGCTCTGAAAAATGATCAGCGTGAAGTTAATAGTGAGACGTTCCACTACCTACTTCGCACTACTCACTTTTTACAAAGAGAAATGAGAAATGAGGAGTGAGAAGTTTTACGTCTCACTTCTCACTCCTCATTTCTCACTTCTCACTGTAATAAATAAAAAGCGAGAAGTGAGCAGTGAGAGGCCTCACTACCAACTTCTTATTTCTCACTGCTAACTGTAAAAAGTGAGTAGTGAGAATTTAGAGGTGAGACGTCTTCCTACTCACATCTCACATTCTTTTTCTAGTCTTTCAAATGACCTATTTGGTTAAATAACCTATTCGGCCAAATGATCTATTCGCTCAAATGACGTATGCGGCCAAATGACCCTTTCGACCAAAAGACCTTTTGGGCCAAATTACCCTTTTGACCAAATAACCCTTGCGGCCAAATGGTTTGATGGGATCGAAATTACAAAATTGATTAAAATTGAAAAGCCATAGTCTTGAGAACAATACAAAGCAAAACTATGATTTAGGTACTGTCATCGGTGGTGACAATTGGCCAAATAGGGGAGAGATTGGGTCATGTTTTCATCACCTTAAAATGTCTTTATAATGGAATTAATGTATCTGAGCACAAGGACAGTGTAGTATAAAATACCTTTTTGAGCGATTTAGATATCCGAGCTACAGACTGTTCATGAGAACAATGGCCCAATTTAGATTCGACCCACAAGCTCCAATTTCTTCAAAATTCAGCCACAAATATGCAATATGCAATCACATCCATGATTTAAACCGTTCGAGACGCGCGTATTCCTGGAACGCTCATGCAGGCTCGTTCATGTTGTGTACCATAACAGATGTGTTTTCGTTAGTGTTGTACAAAATACAACAGCACGCGTGTTTGAGTGTTAATAAACATTATTGTTCGTATGGTTGAATCACCGAATCATATGCAATTAATTGTCTTATTTTTTTCCAAGTTCGTTTATTTGGTAGGCTCAGGCGTGTATAACACTTTACGGAGCCATATTTCTTTGTGATATATACAATCAATGTCATTTTTTACAGTTAGTAAGAGAGGGATAGGAGCCAGCGTACTCGTGGTGACTCGAGGTTAGTTTACAGTATTTAAGGATGGACGAGGCTTAGGATTCGGAATCAAGGAATTTCGGCTGCTCATCCGGGCATTTGGCGTAAGGGACGATGTGGCGTGTCGTCGTGCTCGAGGATTGGTTCTACTGGGAGCGTCTTCCGGATGGCGGAGTAACGGAGATCTACGGAACATAGAGACAGAGACAGTACAAAAAAAAACTTTGACAGAAGAAAAAAAATTAGATTTTGATGTCAGAATCACAAATGAAACTATAAATGGCCTGCATATAGACCGCATCACGATCCCCCAAAACACCTCGAATTTCCCTGAAGGGTTGTTTACCTCGGGCCACTAGGGTATCCAATAGTCGCTCTCTGGAGGCGTCATTTTCCGAGCAGAACCAAACTACGTGATCGAAGTCATCATAACCGGCTCCGCACCTACATACGTTGCTATCGACAAGGTTTATTCTGTACAGATGTGCGTTTAGTGAATAGTGATTGGACATAAGTCTCGACATCACGCGAATGAAGCCTCGACTTAAGTCCTCACCTCTGAACCACGCTCGCCCAGAAACTTTTGGAACTATGGAAAATAGCCACCGTCCGAGTTCATTGTGTGTCCAATTCTTTTGCCAACTTTGAAGAGTACTCTGACGGACTAATGGGAAAAACTCGTTGCTCGAGAATTGTCTATCATAAACCTCACCTTCCTGTGCGCCCACCTTTGCAAGCGAGTCTGCCTTCTCATTGCGGTAGATTAAGCAGTGAGATGGGACCCAAACAAAGGTAATCTTGAATGATCTTTCGACCAAACCACGCATCTGCTCTCTTATGTTTGAAAGAAAGTAAGATGCGTGCTTAACAGGTTTCATCGACCGGAGTGCCTCGATAGAACTAAGACTATCCGAGAAGATGAAATAATGGTCTACGGGCTGATTGGAAATTATCCCCAAAGCGAAGTTAATTGTTGCCAGCTCAGCAACATAAACCGAACACGGTTCCTGAAGTTTTCGGAAGGTGGTTGAATTTACATTGAAGACACCGAAGCCAGTGGATCCGTTGATGCGAGAACCATCAGTGAAATATCTGTTGTTGCAATTGACATGTTCATATTTTTCAGAAAAAAGTGAGGGAATAGATATTTGTCGAAGATGATCTGGTATTCCTTGAATAGCATGTTTCATGGACAGATCATATACAATTGAGGAACTGTCGTTGGTGAAGTGAACTCGAGGTGGATTATAACACGGAAGACAAAGATCTGATGATATGTAGTTGAGATAAACTCTCAGGAATCTTGAACGACAAGTTAGTTCAAGCATATTATCGAAGTTATCTAGAACAAGTTTGTTACTTGTTCCACATTTGATGAGTATTCTAAGTGAGAGCTCCCAGTAACGGTGCTTTAAAGGAGTGACTCCAGCAAGCACCTCCAGGCTCATGTTATGCGTTGAATGCATGCAGCCAAGGGCAATACGCAAACAACGATACTGAATTCGTTCCAATTTGATCAGGTGGCAATCAGCTGCTGAGAGGAAGCAGAAGGAGCCATACTCTAAAACAGAGAGAATAGTCGTTCTATAGAGCTTGATGAGGTCTTCCGGGTGAGCACCCCACCATGTTCCGGAGATAGAACGTAGAAAATTGATCCTTTTCCGGCACTTTTGTATCAAATACTCAATGTGGAGTTTCCAGGTGCATTTGGAATCAAACACGACCCCAAGGTATTTAGAAGATAAAGATTGGTTGATGTCATCATTCAACAGCTTGAGTTTCAGTTGAGCAGGATACCGCTTCTTAGTAAACACAACCAATTGAGTTTTTTGCGGTGAAAACTCGATCCCTAAATGTCTGGCCCAAACAGTCAGATTATCTAGGGTACTTTGCAATGGTCCTTGCAAGACAGCTGCACATGGACCTCTTAGAGAGACCACGGCATCATCTGCAAGTTGTCTGAGCGTGCATTGTCCTTCCAAACAATTGTCAATATCTTTGACATAGAAATTATAAAGCAAGGGACTTAAACATGAACCTTGAGGAAGGCCCATGTAGCTAGTTCTGGAAGTTGTCAGAGTGCCGAGTGTGAAGTTCATTTGTTTTTGTGACAACAAATTGTACAAGAAATTATTCAAAATAACGGGTAATCCATTACTGTGCAGATTGTCTGACAGTACTTCTATGGAAACTGAATCAAAAGCGCCCTTAATGTCCAAGAATACTGAAGCCAATTGCTCCTTGTGCGCAAAGGCTAGTTGTATATCTGAAGAAAGCAACGCTAAGCAATCGTTTGTTTCTTTCCCTTTTCGAAATCCAAACTGAGTATTTGAAAGCAAGCAAGCAATTTTCTTCGACCCAATGGTCGACTCTTGAAAAAATCATTTTCTCCAATAATTTTCTCATGCATGATAGCATGGCAATCGGTCGGTATGAATTGTGATTAGACGCTGGTTTCCCAGGCTTTTGAATAGCTATTACTTTGACCTGTCGCCATTCAGGTGGCACAATGTTGTACTCCATGAAACAGTTGTACAGGTCAAGTAATCGTCTTTTTGCGATATCTGGGAGGTTTTTCAGAAGATTGAATTTGATGTTATCGCATCCCGGAGCAGAGTTATTCGATGAAAGAAGAGACATAGAAAGTTCCAGCATTGAGAATGGTCCACCCAAAGAACCGGGATCAGCTACTGATTCTCGAAATAACGGTTCTGCTGGTACGGAATCTGGACAGACCTTTTTTGCGAAGTTGAATATCCATCGATTGGAGTATTCTTCACTCTCGTTGGTGGAAATGCGGTTCCGCATGTTGCGAGCCGTTTTCCAAAGTGTTGTCATTGAGGTTTCTCGTGATAGTCCCTCGACAAAACGTCGCCAGTAGCTACGTTTTTTTACCTTGAGAAGAATTTTGAGTTTTCTTTCGAGCCTCAAATACTCTTCAAAAAGCTCTGACCTTCCGTGTTTACGGAAGGCCTTGAAGGCATCAGATTTCTCAGAATACAACTTAGTACATTCATCATCCCATCCAGGAGTGGCTGGTCTTCTGATGACAGATGTACTTGGAACGCGTCGTTTCTGAGCTTCTAGTGCGCTTTTTTGAATCAACTCAGTAAGGAATCGATATTCATCCAAAGGTGGAAGAGTATCAGTTGATTCAATACCAATTTTTACCGCCGATGCAAATTTTTGCCAGTCAATGTTCTTCGTGAGATCGAAAGGAACATTAACTGGCTCAGATTGTTGATAGCCACTCTTAATTGTGGTAACTATCGGCATATGATCACTACCATGGGGATCTTGAATTACCTTCCACGTGCAATCTAATGATAGTGAATTTGAACATAAAGACAGATCAATACGGCTTTGTTGACCATTTGGTCCTATTCGAGTTACTTCACCAGTGTTCAAAATATTCAAATTGAAATCGTCACACAAATCATAGAAAATAGGTGCTCTATAATCGTCATACGTTTCGCCCCATCCAATACCATGTGCGTTCATATCACCCAATATCAATACTGGAGATGATAGAAGGGAGACTGCGCTCCAAAAATGTCGACGATTAATAGAGACATTTGGAGGAATGTACACTGAAGCTATGCAAAGATCTTTATTCTTTACATTTATTTGGCAAGCGACGATCTCTAGGCCATTAACAGTCGGAATGGGAATTCTGTAGAAGGAGTAGCACTTTTTGATCCCCAAAAGAACGCCACCATAATGATCATCCCGATCTTGGCGAATAATATTAAAATCGTGGAAGTTGATTTCATCTTCAGAAGAAAGCCATGTTTCACAGAGTGCAAATATATCGCAATCGGAATTGCGAATCAAAACCTTGAACACGTCTAATTTATTTTTCAGACTATGACAGTTCCACTGCAGCACAGTGATTGTATCTTGTATGGCCGTATTATCCATCGAAAGATACAATTTCTGCAAGAAGGGGCCATGAAACAGTCAATTGCTTCAGATAACTTTCTACTGTTGGTATAAAGAGGTCAATGAGTGGCCTCAATGAATTCGGAATATTGAACAAATTCAAAAACGGTCCACGAGGTCCTTAAAGGAGATCAATCCTCGCTTGGACGGAATATTTTTTTCTGGAAGTGCGAATTGCATTTTTTCTTTCATTGACTCTCCTAACCGGATGTTTCTTGGAAACATCGGTTTTAGGCAATGGCGGGAATGTCTTGCTGCAACTAGGATCCAAAGGAGCAGTGAAGACAGATTGCTTCGGGATTTTAAATAATCCCCCATTACCTTCAGATTTTGGCAAGCTTTTATGGATGACTTTTGTTCTCTTACGGCGTGATCCCGGGGAAGACGGTTGCTTCCTCTTTTCGGGCACGTGTACCTCCGAAGAATCATCCATATCAGCTACGTCGGAGTCCAATTCATCAGTGGCAATGGAATCGTAGTAATCACTTACTCGAACGGCAGCTGAAATAGCAGCCGTGGCGGTGGTTGTGGCGGATGTGTCTTGCGACTTAACCATTTCCGCATATGACTGCTTGGAGCGCTGTACCAACGAGCGCTTCACTTTTTGGGTGCGCTTTTTTGTACACCGGGCATTCTTGCAAACCATGGGGAGGATCCATGCCACAATAAGCGCACTATGTAGCTTGTTGTTGACAGGACTCCTCCCTATGCTTTTCAAAACATTTGCCACAACGGGGCTTGTTGTCGCAAAACTCGGCAGTGTGCCCCAACTGTTTGCAGTTGGTACAATTGAACACCCTCGGCACATATTTTCAATATCTACATATTTTGGGAGAATCGAACCGGCGAACGTCACCCGAAGCGAACCTGACTTAGAATACACTCTTTTACCATCTACCATGGCAGCTGAATGCAACTCCTTGCAATCCAGAATATCCACAGTAGACTCCATTGCATTCTTTAAGCGGCCTTTTCCCGCAAGTACATCCTTGCAAGTCAGGTTCGCTGCGTTGATCACACCTTCGATTTCGACCTCCCGCGAGGGGACATAAACCAAATATTCAACATTGTAGGCCTTGTCTTTAGCGATTTCGTTTGCATCCTTGTATGTAGGTGCGGTTATGCGTAGTTTGTTCCGATTTACCTGATGGAAATCAGTTTTCGGAAAACGACGCGTCAAATCTCGCTTAATGCCGAGAAAATCTAGGCTTTTCACTTTCTGCCGAAAGTAAACAACCCAAGGCCCAGGAGAAGATGCATGGTAGAATCGTGTGCGACCACCATCTTTGGGAGGCCCACTGCCCTCCGCAGTCTCCGCCTCCATTATCACCTCGCAAGGTGTTGGAAGTATAGTTATTACAAGCTAAGAACTAATAACTATTAACTAATTAGAAAAAAAACTAATATAAAAAAACTAATTCAAACTATTATAATCAGACCCACTCTGTGGGAGCACAATACAACAATCTTTGCCACTTATCTGCGGCTGCTGCTGTAGGTAGCAGCAGTAACAATAGCCTGCTTCACTGGCGTCGCCAGAAGCAGCTACTTCCCCTCGCCGACAGTGATCGCCTTGGATCCGTAGGTAGGATACGCACCACACAATAGCACTCGCACTACCGAACACAATCCGCGATGAGACACAGCACACACGTCTGGCTCGTTCGAACTATCGGCACGAAATGATTAATTGTCTTATGTACAGCTCTGGATAACAAGGTCATTCCTACGGTACATGTTTTGGTGTTTTTTTTTCTGAAAAACAACAAAGCCCCTGGAGTTGACCAACTACCAGGAGAGTTGTTTAAACACGCTGGTGAGGCACTGGCTAGAGCGCTGCATTGGGTGATTACCAAGGTTTGGTAGGATGAGGTTCTGCTGCAGCAGTGGATGGAAGGTGTCGTGTGTCCCATCTACAAAAAGGGCGACAAGCTGGATTTTAGCAACTACCGCGCAATCACATTGCTGAACGCCGCCTATGAGGTACTCTCCCAAGTTTTATGCCGTCGACTAGCACCAAGTGCAAGGGAGTTCGTGGGGCAGTACCAGACGGGTTTTATGGGCGACGCTCCACCACGGACCAGGTGTTCGCCATTCGCCAAGTACTGCAGAAATGCCGCGAATACAACGTGCCCACGCATCATCTATTTATCGACTTCAAAGCCGCATATGACACAATCGATCGAGACCAGCTATGGCAGCTAATGCACGAAAACGGATTTCCGGATAAACTGATATGGTTAATCAAAGCGACGATGGATCGGGTGATGTGCGTAGTTCGAGTTTCAGGGGCATTCTCGAGTCCCTTCGAAACGCGTAGAGGGTTACGGCAAGGTGATGGTCTTTCGTGTCTGCTATTCAACATCGCTTTGGAGGGAGTAATATGAAGGGCAGGGATTGACACGAACACGAGTGGTACGATTTTCACGAAGTCCGTCCAGTTATTTGGTTTCGCCGATGACATTGATATCATGGCACGTAACTTTGAGAGGATGGAGGAAGCCTACATCACACTGAAAAGCGAAGCTAAACGGATTGGACTAGTCATCAACACGTCGAAGACGAAGTACATGATAGGAAGAGGCTCAAGAGAGGTCAACGTACGCACCCACCACGAGTTTCTATCGGTGGTGACGAAATCAAGGTGGTTGACGAATTCGTGTACTTGGGCTCACTGGTGACCGCCGATAACGATACCAGCAGAGAAATTCGGAGGCGCATAGTGGCTGGAAATCGTACGTACTTTAGACTCCGCAAGACGCTCCGATCGAATAGAGTTCGCCGCCGTACCAAACTGCCGATCTACAAAACGCTTATTAGACCGGAAGTTCTCTACGGACACGAGACCTGGACGATGCTCGTGGAGGACCAATGCGCACTGGGAGTTTTCGAACGGAAAGTGTTGCGTACCATCTATGGTGGGGTGAAGATGGCGGACGGTACGTGGAGGAGGCGAATGAACCACGAGTTGCATCAGCTGTTGGGAGAACCATCCATCGTTCACACCGCGAAAATCGGAAGACTGCGGTGGGCCGGGCACGTAGCCAGAATGTCGAACAGTAATCCGGTCAAAATGGTTCTCGACAACGATCCGACGGGAACAAGAAGGCGAGGTGCACAGCGGGCTAGGTGGATCGATCAGTTGGATGACGATTTGCGGACCCTCCGCAGACTGCGTGGTTGGCGAAGTGCAGCCATGGACCGAGCTGAATGAAGAAGTCTTTTATGTGCAGCACAGGCCACTCCGGCCTTAGTCTGATGATAAATATATAAATAAATAAGTATATACCTAAATTTTAGACTTATGTTAACTAGTACTATAAGCCAATAATTCCAAACTTACGACTTTGTGAATACTGGCAACGTTTTTGAGCTTCGTGAACGTTGGATATCTCATTTAACGGGTAATTCCGCTACGACTACTAAGTCAATAAATTCCAAAATAAACTTCTAAATGATAGGGTAGAGAACCATTTAGGCAGCACCTCCTATTCCCGTCAGCATCGTTCATTACTCGAGCGCATTACAACCGAATTACTTGTTTTTAGTATTACTGTTCCAGAGAAAACTTTCCCTTTTCCGGTTCAATTTATAAACTACCGCAGCTGTCACTTCATACATTTTCTCTCTCGTTTCGCATGGCATACTTCGATAACAACACCAAATATCTGGTTTTTGTTTCAGTGTTTCAAAGATTTTCAAGCCTGCGGAAGAACTTTGACAGCTGCGGAAGAACTTTACGGAATCCGCAAAATGGAAAAATTTCAAAAGATCCGCAATACATGGTTAGTTTCTGTCTATATCTAGTGATGAACAAAACAAACAAGCCATTTGTTTGAAACGCGGTTGAGTTATTAACGTTGCGGACGGGAATAGAGGGTGCTGCCAAATGGTCCCACTCCCTATTTAAGGTCACTCCTGACGGAATCTAAGTTTAAAAGTGCTCCCGTTTTCTGGGGCACACCACTCGATACGGAAACAACGCACAACTGTCATTTTTATTATTTCACGCATGCTGCGACGCAGCAAAGCTAAATCAACTAAAATGACAGTTGTGCGCCGCCTCTGAATCGAGTGATGTGCCCCCGAAAACGCGAGAACTTTGGAACTTGGATTCCGTCAGGAGTGACCTTAAGTTAACAAATTGAATTCAAATTACCTTTTGAAACAGCGTCAGGATCCAACAAATAATCTGGCAGGATTGCCAAAATGTGTGGCCCCAAATGGCCGGAGCGAATAGTTATGACAGCAGCTCTCCGTGGCGTGGGTGCGTGTGCACGCCACAGAGGTCTGACCAGAAGATGCTGCATAAAGTCTACACGAGTAACTAGAGATCAATAGGACTGTTTCGAATATGGTACATGTTTCTGTATGGTACATACAGTATTGGACAAAATATATGCAATTGGTATCTAATCAACATACAACACGCACATAATTAACAATAATTGATTTCCTGCTGTATCCTACAAAATTACTTGGTAGGATAACTTTTTATACACCTTACCTTCAAAACTCCCTCTCTAGAGGTGGTAAAACTTAGATTTCCACGTGTCTGATTCATCAAAATCTTATGTTTTCATTGTCCGATTGATCTTTTGTTACGGGTATAGATCTTGGGACCCTTTTCAATGAGTTTCTTGGATGACCATGTCATTTGGCCGAATAGTTCAGATGGAAAGTGAGAAATGAGGTGTGCAAAATGAGACGTCTCACTATTCACTTCTTATTTCACACTCCTTATTTCTCACTTCTCCCTATATAAAACGAGAAGCATGAACTGAGTAGTGAGATGTCTCACCACACACTCCGCGCTTCTCACTTTTATAGTGCGAAGTGAGAATTGAGCAGTCATTTGGCTTCTCACTCACTTCACACTGTGAAAAGTGTGAAGTGAAAAGTGAGTAGTGAGACGTCTTACTTCACACTTCTCACTGTAGAAAGTAAGAAGCGCGAAGTAAGTAGTGAGACGTCTCATCTGCGCACTACTCACTTTCTAGAGCAAGAAGTGGGAAATAAGTAGTGAGAAGTGAGGCGTCCAACTTTTCACACAGCTCATTTATCACTATCCACCTAACTTTTACCAAATGACATGTTCGGCCAAATATTCTATCCTATTGGGCCAAATGCTCTGTTTGGCCAAATGTTCTATTCAGCTAAATGTCCTATTCGGCCAAACGTCCTATTCGGCCAAATTTAGATGTAATCAAGATTCGCAAGTCGTAAGAAGTCAGCGGTAGTACGTCCAAATGCACGTTTAGCGATGGTCGTCACGAGTTTGTGAAAGGTGTATGGGACGATCCATTAATTACGTAACGCAAAAAATGACCATTTTCAACCCCCCCTCCCCCCTATGTCACAAATTTTGTATGAAGCATTTGAAAATTTTGTATGGGCTGTCACACTTTGGGCAACCCCCCTTCCCCCCTCTAAGCGTTACGTAATTTGTGGATGTTCCCTATGTTCTGCATTCGGCAAAAAGTTTGATGCATCGGAAAGAATCATTTTGAAAATGTGTTTAAATCCGGTAGTAAGCAAGTAAAAAAGTGAATGGAGAGAGTGAAATGGAAGAGTCAGAGCAATCAAACATGTTTTCTGGATACGGTAAACTGCTTGGCGTTGTTTTTTGGAAGTGGATGAGTCGATAACTTCGTCGATTCAACCACCGCGATCAGTTTCTATATCAGTTCGCGAGAAATTTGAATGAGAGTTGGAAACACTTGAACGAGATGGAATCATGCCACATGGTGGGCTGGCATCAGGAGTTCACATCTGCTTTTGGATCCGGTTTCATTGAATAAAGGCACAATTTACAATACATCACTCTGAAAGAAATACTTCCGGAGTTAGGCAAGGCGAAAGTGTTTCCGACTGTCGATGCTAAAATAAGGGTCCTCATTGTGGATCTCTTTCGACAGCCCTTTCGTATGACAGTTTGCATGGTTTGCTCGTTTCGAGTCGAGGTGGACAATGTCACCCCAGATTCTGGCATATTGTGCTCGACGAGCCAAGCAGTATGTTGACAACTTTGTGGACCGCTCAAATATAAAAAGAGCTTATTTGCCTCAAAATAAAAAGGTCCTTCAATGCAGTTGCTGATAACCTGCGTTCGACAGGGTAGGCCAGAATCCGCAGACCGAGTTCCAGATAGTGAAAAAGTTGATTTTGGTTATTTTCATGAACTATCTAACCAGGATGGCCCGATTTATCGGAGCGATCATATTTTCATAGCTCATGCGTTGAGAAAACGTCTGGTCGAAAGCTGCCATGCGTGCTAAAACAGAATGGAGGCAACGTTGAAGCTAGCTCGAGCAAAACTTTTCTAGCCTGGAATCAATTTGAAAATTTAATAAATTCAGTATTCCACTTGTGCAAAGTTACATTTAAAATCACAACATATTTTTATCTGTGTATGTAAAACAGACTTTTCGCGTCACGATTTTCTTTAGCGTGTAGTTTGTTAAAAAGGGGCAAATTTTGTAACCAATTTATGACGAAGTTTGCTTCCGCATGGGATTTCGAGGTTCACTAGTCATAAAACGATTTTGTACCATCCCTTCCACCACTTGACCTTGACAGATACGTATTTCGACCTCAACAGTAAGGTCGACTAAGTCGATTCAAGTACGAGGCATTAAAGACGACCTTACTGTTGAGGTCGAAATACGTATCTGTCAAGGTACAACCAAGTGGTGGAATTAACTCGTCTTATGACTAGTGAATACATTCCATTAAAAAGCTCAAAATAATTTTCTTAATTTCGAGGTTTTTTTACGTCCGCACCATACCATCATCGTGAAAAAGGCCAAATGTTTGACGTGAAGATCGTGAATCGCTGCCAATCCGCTCTGCATATTGAGCACCAATTTACCATTCGGATCTAAGCCATTGCAAAGGTTTTGGCCTCCAGGGCGAGAGGAAGTAGTTTAGCTTGATTGACTGTACCCATCGTAGTTGCTAGTCGTGATTGGCCGAGAAACAACAAATAATGCACAGCTCACCAATTGAATAATTTTCTCGGGACTAGAAAGCTATTCTCACTGTATATGCTTTGAAGTTTCTTCATGACGATGTAATCAACAATCCGCTGAGCTCCGGGTTGGTTCAACCGAGTGAATGTCCATTTCATCACCACAACTATGATCGCACGATAGTTTGTTATGGCCTCGAATGCGCACAGTTGAAGTTGCGACACCAGGTAATGTATTCAACTAGAATTGAAAACTTTTCATATTCAATAAAACTTCAGAATATTGGAAGAACGCTTAAAGGATTATATAATCTTGTCTATATCATTGATCTAATTCTAACTCAGCGGCGTGAGAGTAAAATTATCGTCAAATGCCTTTAATATCATAATGTTACGTAACATTTCTGTAATCGTTCTTTCATTTTCTACACTTTAAGTTTAAGAACTATTATCTGTTAGACAGAATTAAATAATCCTTCAGAAGTGGTAAAGGGGCTCCGCGATCCATGTGATTGAGTCTAGAAATAAATTAAGATGATTTTCTTATAAAAAATGAGCTCTGCTTGCGATATGCGTCAAAATTTGAGTTTGGATTAGTATCACTATTACAATATTTCGTATCCATTCAACATCTCCACACATTCGGTAAATTCGACAAATATATAAACCGGCATCGAGTGTCCCTATTGTCCAAATCCTTGTTTGTGTCGAACAGTGCATCAAATCCCCATCCAGATTATAGCATTTGCAATTGACGATTGGTTTCCTGTTCACCACGCAACTCAATCCATTTTCTAAACAACGATCCATAACTGGTCATTTCATTTCCAATCCATCTACCCATTTGGAACGCTTATCCAAAGCCCCGATATTAAAATAGATAAAACTGCGACCGCTTGTTTGAACAAAATGCATTCGATTTATGCGGTAAAAGGGGCGAATCGTGGTGGCGGAGAAGCCACAGGCCCATTCGCGGGGTGCCATCTGTTTAACCATAATAAACATGCAATTGTTCGTTTGAATAACCTATTGGAATGATATTTACCATCATCGCCCGACCCGCACCGTGGTCGCCACCGCCCCCCGCAATCATCGATTCACACCATCAACCGAGGATAGCAGCGCGGCGAGGCCAAAGTATTTGGCCATTTAACCGGATGGCGGCCACGGCGAAAAATTCCCTCCCGTGTAAAACTGGGTATTGATTAAACAAAACAAAAACCCACTCAAATTGGTGTTGATTTTCTCACCTGAATAGAAAATAACCGGTTTCAATTGTTCGAAAATGCCGGGGAAAAATCGAATGAACTAACGAATTACCTGCCAGCCACGACTACTGTCAGCACTACCGCCACCGGCTGCCTGCCATTCGCCAATGCTGCTTCTGTTGAGTGTGGCCTTCCCGTTCCACTGACTGCCCTGCAACAGCACCCCAGCAGAGCAGCGGTACCTACTTCCGATTGAGCAGTGTCAGAGTGCATTCCTCATTCTTGTTGTCTATCAAAATTCACCCCCCTTTCCGCGCCTGCTGGCGGGGTCCATCGACGAAAGGTGCAAGGATGAGCTTACTGATGTTGCACCCCGGGAAAGGCTGGCTCATCGAGTCGGTGGCAAACATGATCCTGGGTGTAATTCATATTTCGAAACAGGTTCCCATAGTCCGTCGGTGGATGGATCCAACATCGGCAAAGTGAAATGCCCCATGGCGTGAAGTGGTAGACGTTGTTTGTCTGTTTGATAGCAAATCACACATCATCACCATAGTCCTCGTCGTAGCCGGTCTCGTCTTTGTCGACATCCTGCTGAGCGTATTATCGGTGAAAGGCAGATACTCATTGCTGCTATCAAGGGTTTGATTTGGAAAACAAAACAAGCATGAACAAACGGTTTTGTAGGTTATTTGTGGAACGGGCGATGGGTTTCCGGGCGTGTATCCATGTACATACAAATGTGAGTCAAGCGGAATAAAATGGAACGAATGACTGTAATCAACAGCCCTATCACTTGTCAAAAATGATGCAGAGAGCGTTTCAACGGCCTGTTGCTTGAGGATTTCTTTTTTGATGACGAAGAAAAATGATATTTCCGGGCGAGTGGAAGGCGTGAGGTTCACATTTGATGGAATATTGAGATATTCATCCCTCAAACAGTTGCTGCGATTATATTGGGGACCATCGTGTCTGATTTATTTTGGAGATGGCTTAGGATGTGTTATAAATGGACGAACTTTTTCCATGACCAGCTTCGCTAGTGGACAAAGTGGATGTACCACAGTGAATGGTATGTCAAAATGTATTACCATCCGTTACTGTTGCGTTTCTGCAACAGGATTAATTTAAAATTCGTTGGGTGTACCTGTAAAGCCAATCGAATCACCTGGTAGAGAGAAGATATATTTCGGCAACAGTGTAGAGGTGGAACAGCTAGGGACTGAAAGCAAAAAATATTTCGGTAGTAGCTCATATTACCGTTCCGAATCAGACGCATTTTTACTAAATTTTCATGCATCTTGATACCTTTGTAAATCAATATAGGTAATTCTAAAGATACCGGGGGGGGGGGCGAAATCGGCCACCTTATGAGATATCAATGGATTAAAGGGGATTGAATGTAATTAGTTTACAAATAATTTATCTTATCCTGTTCATATACTTGACAGTAAGCTTTTAGGCCATTGAGATAGAAAGTAGGCTTTGAAATTAAAACAACACAAAACAAAAACAAATCGCCACCCACCAAACGCGGAGTTTCTGGCGCCATTTGTTTGTGTGAGAAACATAATTCCGCCAAAAATAATTGTGTTTAATAGCAAATTGCTAAGTAAGCTAAGCAGAATCTAAATCAAAGGAATGGCTTTTCAAGGTGCGTATTTAGTAAATAAGTTTGCTTGAATTTAAATATTTATTTTGAAAAATAGCTGTACGGATTTTGATACTTTGATTCAGAATCCGTCCACGGCGGACGGATTTCAGCTCAAAAGGTATTGATTTAATTCATTATTTTATTATGTTTTTAGTAGTTTCTAACGTGTAAATACATAACACTTCTTCAGTAGATCCTTTCGTGTTGCTGTATCAACGATAAACGTTTCATTTGCATTCGATTCCTATTTTCTAGACTTTTATATGACTGAGGACCTTAAGTGTACGGATTTCGATGTTCCACGGTACTACCGATGCTCTAATATTTTTTTATAATTCTGTTAGAAGAAGGCCGAATAATAATTGTTAAGGACAAAACTATTGACTATTTAAGACTGTTTCAAACCCCAGTATTGTGAATTGATCTCACTGGAGCAGATTACCGATGGTATATTTGGCCAACGCAGTGATTATACTAACAACAATAATAGTGGCAGTGTAAGAAAAGTACATTTAATTTAGTCAGGGCTTGCTTAGCCTCACTTGCATAGATCATACAAATGCGTATCTTCTTCTTCTTCTTCTTCTTCTTCTTTTTGGCATTACATCCCCCACTGGGACATTGCCGCCTCGCTACTTAGTGTTTATTCAGCATTTCCACAGTTATTAACAGCGAGGTTTCTAAGCCAAGTCACCATTTTTGCATTTGTATATCATGAGGCTAACACGATGCTACTTTTATGCCTATGCGAGACAATTTCCAAACCGAAAAAATGCCCAAACCGGCATCGGGAATGGAACCCAGCCACCCTCAGCATGGCCTTACTCTATAGCCTATAGTCCCGAAATCCAGTATCATTTTACAAATTCGTATGATAACACTGGATTTCTGAACTCATTTCTTACCGCAAGTTCCTGAACATAACGGCCACTTAGTTGGCAGTTGGAGATTGGCTTTCCAACCAAAAATTTCGTAATGTTTGACGCCAACGTATTTGAATGCATTTTATTTGTTTGATCATTTAGTAGGAGAACGGTTTGGCACTTCATCCTATAGCTCCTATTTCCATCCCATCAAAAACAGAGCAATGAAAAGGAATTTGGTTTGTTTCTTATTTTTGCTATTTTTTCAGCAGTGAGCACGTGTGTTAGCAAAAACCCCTGATTAATCCACCTAGCGGTGATGGTGCCTTTCTCGGGCATTATAAAAATAGTATTTTGGCCATTACTCTTGAGCCCAAAGTCCGATCTGACCAATTTTTAGAAAAAACACACACACATCGAAGCATAATATCAGCAAGGACCTCAAGAGGAGCTTGCAGAAACTTCGAAAGTCGATGCTGGACGCCAAGCTGGAGAGGGTGGTCGGGACGGCTAAGTGTAAACCCGTGAAATCGGTGGAGTCGAGGTCTACCCAGACTGAGGCCCAAGGATTCGTGGACTCGGGCAAGGTCGAATCGACCGAAGGCGTGCCAGCGAAGACGGTTATGCCAAAGTCTACCCAGACTGAGGCTCAAGTATTTGCGGGTACGTCGGGGGTGACTGCTCCAACGGAGCAGACACAAAAACGGGGGAGACAGTCTCCAGGGGATGAGCTCCCTGGGGGCCGCTCCAAACCTGGAAAGGTCCGTCCACTCAGGAAAGACGGTGGTAAGGGGTTACGGCAGGCTGAAAGTTCTCAGCCGCACCAGACCAGGGAAATAGAGGGGGATGACGCCTCCTGGACCCTGGTCAAGAACAAGAGGAAACCGAAGACGTCAAGGGCTGAAAAGAAGGCCCAGGCGAATGAGGGTAGCAAGAAGTCTAGGGTAGGCGCCAATTGCTCCAGGGGCGATGCCCTAGTCATCACGGCGGACGAGGCTAAGTACTTGGATGTTTTGAAGGCGATGAGGAGTGACGTCAAGCTCGGTGAACTCGGCGCCGACGTACGTCGAATAAGACGTACCCGGATGGGCGAGATAATACTCGAGCTGAAGCGGGGCGTCTCACAAAAGGGCGCCGCCTACAAGAAGTTGGCGGAGGAGGTCCTAGGCGAGACGGTCAAGGTGAGGGCACTCACGACGGAGGTGAATCTAAGGGTTAAACACCTAGACGAGATCACTGAAGTCGAAGAGCTCGTCACGGCACTGCGGCGACAGTGTGAAGTGGAGACGCCCACCGCAGCCGTTCGGCTACGGAAAGGTCCGGCAGGGACGCAGGTAGCATTGGTTCGGCTATCTGCAGCGGACGCCTCCAAGGTAGTCAAGTTAGGGAGCGTCAAGGTGGGATGGTAGGTATGCCCTGTGCGTATATACGAGCAACCAGAAGTTTGCTTCAAGTGCCTGGAACCGGGGCACAAGCAATGGGACTGCAAAGGCGCTGACAGAAGCAATCTCTGCCGACGCTGCGGATTGGAGGGACATAAGGCACAATGCTGCACGAACCCTCCCAAATGTTTGATTTGTTCCAGCAAAGCTGTGAACAGCAAGCACCCCTTGGGGGGTTCGATGTGCCCGGCGTTTAAGCGTGCTGCAAAACCAAAGTGCAGGTAACGCAGCTGACTTGCTCGGCCTCGCCCGAGTGTTTGGTGTGCGCAGGTTTAGAGGAAACGACGGAACACGTGTTGTTCGTGTGCTCACGTTTTCGCGCAATGCGTGACCACATGCTTGCCACATGTGGTCTGGACACTACCCTGGACAACCTAGTTCGGAGGATGTGTAAAGACGAAGTTGGCTGGAACGCCGTTTTATCGGCTATCGCCCAAATTGTCTCGGAGCTACACAGAAGGTGGCGCGTGGACTCAAGCATGGCTAGTTCAGGCGCAAATAAGAGGTGGTCCAAGGGATCGGAGTCGGCTTCATGGGTCATACCGGTGGTCATGCTCTGTGGTCGAAATCGATCCTTTTATAGAACAAGTGGACGCGTGAAGAACAACATGCTATCGTCGCTTTCGCGGCGTCGGTCTACCGGGCGGGTTCCGAGCCCGAGGACGGAAAGGGGTCCTCGTCAAGGCTGGGGCAGGCGTAGGCACCGCGTCGGCAAGTCCCTCTGTGTGCTGGCGAATAGGCCCTATCGCAGAATGGTCAATTTGGGATGCACGCGGCATCATCATTCTTGATACCAGTCGTGCAGAGGGAAGCAGACGCGAAGTCGACCCTGCCCACCTTCCGAGGACATAGGGCGTGGTAAGGCCACCTGGAAAGCCGGCAACGCGCTGGCACGATACCATGGTGTTCTTCTAAACAAGCGAGTTACGATGTTCGGTGCTGCAAGGACACGCAGCTAACCTCGAGGGTGCGTTGTGCACTGGCCCCCCTTTGAAGCATTACTTTCTGGTTGTACCGAAGGGACTATGGGCTTGGCGGCAATGGAAACGGTTTAGCGGGTCGGGGATGTAGTCCTGCCTCCCTCGGTGATCCCTAACCCCGCACTTCCTGGTCAACCCAGGATGTCTGTTGAGCAGATTCCCCCTCCATTGTTCAGGAAGAAAAAAAAACGCACACACACACACAGACATCACCTCAATTCGTCGAGCTGAGTCGATCGGTATATAACACTATGGGTCTCCGGGCCTTCTATAAAAAGTTTGTTTTTGGAGCGATCATATAGCCTTTACGTATACTAAGTATACGAGAAAGACAAAAAGTGACGAGATTGGTGCTGTATTTCTTTGTTTTGCGATGAGATGAATATATCGGGACCGATTTGTGATTTGGGCGTAACTTATTTTGTAAACAAACATTGTTTTGTTTAGTCCGTAGAATGCAAGCGTTTTTCTCCAAAACTAATACCCTTACCTGGTAGAAGAAAGCCTATTCTATCGGATACATGCCGTGGTTTTCTCAGGAAATGCATGCTCTAGCTGGAATTCGTCTTCCAATGTTTATTTACAAAATAAGTTACGCCCAAATCGCAAATCAGTCCCGATATGTTCGGTGAGATGGAAAACGGAACAGTTGCTAGCTCGTTATTCTTTTTGAGTTAAAATTAAACATAAAATACTTTAATTGCGTGACGCTGCGGTATACTCCCTCAATTTGATTGTGCTCAGACGATTTTTTTAAAATAAAGTTATAAGGTTTGTGAATGAGACACAATCGTATGTAGCACGTTGAATAAAGCGTCGGCCGGAAGTTCGTCAATTAGGTAATGTTGTTGGTTGTTGTTGTATTTCGTTTATTTAGGTGACCTTTTTAACTTGTCGTCATTTAAGAAACCGGAAGGTAGTATTACAATACATTCTTATAAGTTATAACTAGGCACTGCAGTTTCATTGTTTGTGTTTACCCCAGTACTGAGATTTTCATTTTCATTGAGAGAGGTCACGCGATATTTACATTTTATTCTCCCCCGCTTTCATAGAAAACATAAACAATGAAAGGAATTCCGCCAAATTTTCACAGATTTTTATTTCATGAAAGCGCATCAAACTATTGTAAACAAGCTGTTTCTTCTTAGATAATGTTACTTCTAAGTCGAAAATCAAAAACAATACAATCATTTTATCGACTAGTCATCGTTATTTGTACAGATTTTTAAAAACTATTGAGAAATTTAGATTTCAAAACAAAGCAATATTCCCATCATGACTGCTTGTGATGTGACAGGTGACCGGAAGACGGCTACATTTTCATTTGGTCTCTTGAAAATGAAAATGCAACTGTTTTCGCTTTCACATGACAGTCACGAAAACTACCAGTACTGGTTTACCCTCGATCCGGGTTCCTGTCAGGTTTGTTGTCTTGACTCCCTTATGTTGCACAGTTCGTTGGGTAGCTTATTCATCGTGTGATAGTTTTTGCTGATGTGTTAAATTTCTTGGATCAAATTCGTTTTCGCGAGGTATGTTGTTGTTTTTTTAAGTTAATTGATGTCGTTTCCTAGGGCCAAGTAGAGTGACTTGGCGATATTTCCTTCGATACGGTGTTTGGTGTATTTGGTGCATTCAAGAATGTTGTGCTTCACTGTGATTGGGGAGCCACATGTTGAGCAGCTAGGTGCGGCTTCCTTGCGGGCGTAATATCCGTGTGTAATTCTAGTTTGGCGATTCTGAGTTGGGTAGCAGGTAGCTTTACTTTCTTTTCTATTAATTGAGAAGGATGTTGACCATTTGCTTGTATCATATTTTATTTCTCCCAAGTATCCGCGGTTATTGCGCCAAACATGTAAATGATGTTGCAACATAATTGAAAATGTTTAACAACATTCATTTTAATATTTGTGTATGAAATTCATGTTTAGGGGTCACTCATAAACGATGGCTGAATTTTTTTTATATATTTAAAATCATCACCACATATCATATTTTATTTAGTTTCTTCAGTGGGTCGGGAGAAAAATATATAGAGTTTAAGAATTTTAGTAACATATTTACTAACTACTGTAAATATTGACCTACATTTAAATTACACTTATTTTAAAAAGTTATGTATAATGATGGTTTAAAATAAATGCGTATGGTGCAGTTATGACAAGAAATGAAAATGACTAGTTCCGTAGGTGACAAGCTACATGTTTACAGGAGTAAAAATGGATCACGAAAGACCAACACTAGAGAACGGATTGAATATATC
This sequence comes from Armigeres subalbatus, assembly GCF_024139115.2. NCBI lineage: Eukaryota > Metazoa > Arthropoda > Insecta > Diptera > Culicidae > Armigeres > Armigeres subalbatus. The sequence continues at coordinate 183,683,402 of NC_085139.1, read as the reverse complement.
TGAGAGCAAAAGAAACTTAAAATACGGTTCTTCTTTGAGCGCTATTGTTATCCGACCTGCAGGTTTTCCTTGATGACTCAATAGTACCCCCTAGACCTATTGTCACGCCCAATGATGATGAGGTATGATAAAGTTATATTCCCTGGCGCCTCGTTTTACAATACTTGACTTATATTATGCGAATGATGAGTCTAATAAAACAGAGGTATTTCGTGATTTGATGGCGGGTGTCGAATTTACCGCAACTGATACATACATACACTACATATAGGTTTCGCAGGTTGCGACAGGATGATCTACGATGAATTACATCCCCGCAATTTCGACGTCGTGGCGCTGCTGGAGATTTGCTGGACAGGACAGAAAATGTGGAAAAGCGGGCATCGAGCGGCTACCTTCTACCAAAGCTGTGGCACCACCAATGAGCTGGGAACCGGCTTCATAGTGCTGGGTAAGATGCCCCATCGTGTGATTGAGTGGAAGGGAGACCCGACGACGAGAAATAAGCGTTCCACGAACAGTCATCGGACCGGATAGCATGCACACCGTATCGAATGACAACGGCCAACGCAACGATGCATAAACTTCGCAGCCTCCCGCGGAATGGTTGTCCGAAGCACCTTCTTTCCCCGCAAAAATATCCACAAGGCCACATGGAGATCACCTAACCATGAAACGGAAAACCAAATCGACCACGTTCTAATCGACGGTAAATTCTTCTCCGACATCACGAACGTCCGCACTTACCGCAGTGCGAATATTGAATCCGACCACTACCTCGTTGCAGTATGCCTACGCTCAAAACTCTCGACGGTGTACAACATGCGTTGAAGTCGGACGCCGCGGCTTAACATTGGGCGACTACAAGACGGTAGACTAGCCCAAGAATACGCGCAGCAGCTGGAAGTGGCACTCCCAACGGAAGAGCAGTCAGGCACAGCGTCTCTTGAAGATGGCTGGAGAGATATTCGATCCGCCATTGGAAGCACCGCAACCGCTGCACTTGGCACGGTGCCCCCGGATCAGATAAACGACTGGTATGACGGCGAATGTGAGCAGTTAGTAGAAGAGAAGAATGCAGCATGGGCAAGATTGCTGCAACACCGCACGAGGGCGAACGAGGCACGATATAAACAGGCGCGGAACAGACAAAACTCGATTTTCCGGAGGAAAAAGCGCCAGCAGGAAGATCGAGACCGTGAAGAGACGGAGCAACTGTACCGCGCTAATAACACACGAAAGTTCTATGAGAAGTTAAACCATTCACGTAAGGGCCACGTGCCACAGCCTGATATGTGCAAGGACATAAACGGGAACCTTCTTACGAACGAGCGTGAGGTGATCCAAAGGTGGCGGCAGCACTACGAAGAGCACCTGAATGGCGATGTGGCAGACGAAGATGGCGGTATGGTGAAGGACCTGGAAGAACGCGTGCAGGACATAATTCTACCGGCTCCGGATCTCCAAGAAATCCAGGAGGAGATTGGCCGGCTGAAAAACAACAAAGCCCTGGGGTTGACCAACTACCAGGAGAGCTATTTAAACACGGTGGTGAGGCACTGGCTAGAGCGCTGCACTGGGTCATTACCAAGATTTTGGAGGATGAAGTTTTGCCGCAGGAGTGGATGGAAGGTGTTGTGTGTCCCATCTACAAAAAGGGCGATAAGCTGGATTGTAGCAACTATCGTGCAATCACATTGCTGAATGCCGCCTACAAGGTACTCTTCCAATTTGTATGCCGTTGACTAGCACCAATTGCAAGGGAATATGTGGGGCAGTACCAGGCGGGTTTTATGGGCGAATGCTCCACCACAGACCAGGTGTTCGCCATTCGCCAAGTACTGCAGAAATGTCGCGAATACAACGTGCCCACACATCATCTATTCATCGACTTCAAAGCCGCATATGATACAATCGATCGGGACCAGCTATGGCAGCTGATGCACGAACACGGATTTTCGGATAAACTGACACGGTTGATCAAAGCGACGATGGAATGGGGTGATGTGCGTAGTTCGAGTTTCTTCGAAACGCGCAGAGGGTTACGGCAAGGTGATGGTCTTACGTGTCTGCTATTCAACATCGCTTTGGAAGGGGTAATACGAAGAGCAGGGATTAACACGAGTGGTACAGTTTTCAATAAGTTCGTCCAGCTATTTGGCTTCGCCGACGACATAGATATTATGGCACGTAACTTTGAGAAGATGGAGGAAGCCTACATCAGACTGAAGAGGGAAGCGAAGCGGATCGGACTAGTCATCAACACGTCGAAGACGAAGTACATGATAGGAAGAGGTTCAAGAGAAGACAATGTGAGCCACCCACCGCGAGTTTGCATCGGTGGTGACGAAATCGAGGTGGTAGATGAATTTGTGTACTTGGGCTCACTGGTGACTGCCGAAAATGATACCAGCAAAGAAATTCGTAGACGCATAGTGGCTGGAAATCGTACGTACTTTGGACTCCACAAGACGCTCCGATCGTAGAGTTCGCCGCCGTACCAAACTGACAATCTACAAAACGCTTATTAGACCGGTAGTTCTCTACGGGCACGAGACCTGGACGATGCTCGTGGAGGACCAACGCGCACTTGGAGTTATCGAAAGGAAAGTTCTGCGTACCATCTATGGTGGGATGCAGATGGCGGACGGTGCGTGGAGGAGGCGAATGAGCCACGAGTTGCATGAGCTGCTGGGAGAACCATCCATCGTTCACACTGCAAAAATTGAACGAATGTGGTGGGCCGGGCACATAGCCAGAATGTCGAACAGTAACCCGGTGAAATTGGTTTTCGACAACGATCCGACGGGCACAAGAAGACGAGGTGCGCAACGTTCAAGGTGGATCGATCAAGTGGAAGATGACTTGCGGACCCTCCGTAGACTGCGTGGTTGGCGACGTGTAGCCATGGACCGAGCCGAATGGATACCGCACAGGCCACTTCGGCCTTAGTCTGAATAAATAATAAATAATAAATAATAATACGGGAGCTCCTCCGGCAGTTCCTGCAGGAATTCCTTTGGGAGATTCACTGGTAGTTTCTGTGACCATTTCTCCGGGAGCTTCACCGGCAGTTCCTCCAGGAAAAAAAATCCTGGAGGAGCTCCCGGAGGAACTCCCTCAAACACTTCCTGAGGAATTCTCAAAGGAAGCCCTGTACTAATTCTTGAAGAAGTTCATGAAGGAATTTCTGGAGAAATACCAGGAGGAATTAATGCAGAAATTCCCAGATGAAATTCTGAAAGTATTTCCAGATGAATTGCTGAAGAAATTACCGGAAGAATTCCCGGAGGTTTGTTCTGCAGACATTCCTGGAAGAACTCCTGGAAGATATCTTGGAGGAACTCTCAAATTAAATTCAGAATGAAATTCTGAAGTAAATTCCGAGTGAAGTCCGGAAAGCAGTCTTTTCTTTACTATATTCGCGGACAATTCCGCGGAAAAATTCCCGGAGAAATTCCTGAAGGAATTCCTGGAGAAGTACCTGAAGAAATTCCTGGGAAAATACCTGGAAGAATTTCCGGGGAAATACTTGGACGAACTCCTGAAGAAATTCCTATAGGAATTTCTAGAGGAATTCTTGAAGGATATTCTGAAGTAATTGCGGAAAGAATTCCAGAATGAAATCCTAGAGGATTTTACTATTGAATTTATGGAGGTATTTCCGGAAAAAATCCTGGAAGTTATCTTGTAGGAATTAAAGGAAGAGTTCCTGGAGGAATGCTCGGAGAAGTTCCTAGAAGAATTTCCGACAGAATTTCTTATAGATTTACAAATGAAATTATGGAGCGAAGTCAGAGGATTTCCGTCATAAATTTCTGTTTTTTCAGAAGTGGAATTTTGGGAGGTAATTCCGTATATATTCTTGAAGGAACTCTCGAATGTATTCCTGAAGGAAATGCCGTAGATTTTAGATTTTTCTGGAAGAATAGCCGAAGAAATGTCTAGAAGGAAAACTTGGAGAGAAGGAAACAAATCCTTAAGGAATTTCCTCATGAATTTCCTAAAAAAAGGAGAAATTACAATTACATGAGAAGGATTTTCTTACGATTTTCAGAGGAATTTGTGGATAACTTTCCGGAGGAATTTAGAAGTTGCCAGGGGAGCTTCTAGAAGGATTTCAAGGAGAATCCTAAGGCCTGAAATGTTTCGAGTTGTTTTGAACTTTCATATGTTATGGATCCTGGATACCCTAATATGCTTTTCGGAATCTTTTGAATTTAAACCACCTATTTTTGAATATGATTGGATTGTGCACATGTTTAAGGGAATTCATTTCAGTACCCGTTCAATCTTCCCACCATTTAGGGGGTGGCGACACCCCCCTCTCTCCCCTGTGGCTAAGCCCTTGGTCCAGCAAATTTCCTGCAGCGCCACGACTTCAAAGTTGCAAGGATTTGATTCATCGTACATTATCCTGTTCCAACCTGCGAAACCCAGAGACTTGCAGTTCCATGTGCCAATCTTCCAACCGTGGTCCTTTATTCGTCGCCTGGGTCTGTTTAGCGTCCCACATAACACCAGACCACGTGGGTGGTGGCGAGTCCTTGTGCTGGTGGCCGGTGTGCCCCCAAGTCATTACCGCGCCACACGTGGCGAGAGAGTGGCAGCCACAGTTTTGGTGGTGAGGGCTCTTGTGAGGTCCGGCGGGACTACCCCCGCTCACAGGCTGGCAAATCCGATGCCAAGGAACGTCATCGGAAAAAGCGGGTTTGTGCGCTTTGGACTTGGGTTTGGGCACAGGACTTGGGTTTGTGCGCTTTGAACGGCGAACGGTCGCTTTGGCGGAGCCTGCTGGCAGACACTTGCAGCTTTTTATAGAAAATTAACAGAGCCCACACAAAATGGGGCTCTCCTGAAATAACACATATTATGAGTAACTGCCATGTTACTCATTTTATTGTAACCGACGGCTGAAGATTTTCGATGAGTTCATTTCACACAGTGAGAGAGCAGTTGCGAATCGAACATATCCTCAATTATATGTTTTTAAGTTGATGCTAAAGGAAGCCAACTTTTCATACTTCATCAGAGATTTTTCCAACTGTGATGAACACTTTTAGTAATTGAAGACAATCTACTCCAGTTAATACCCTACTAACAATGTTATCCTAGATACCGAAATCCCTCAATGCAGATACTCCTTTAACAAAATAGGATGAGAGCCATTATTTAAAATACGAATCAAGGGTTTCATCCTTCTTCAGTCTCAAACTCAAATTATCACTGATAGTTACGCACGGGATGATCAAAGGCTTTGCTTTGTTTTTTCCCCATTGCACTTCAATAAATTCTGGTTTGCTGAAATGGGAAATTTCATTGGGTCAAATGAGTGTTGGGTATTACAGTTTTTTTTTGAGTACATGGTGCGGGTTAGTACCCGAGTATGTACTCCAAAGAGTAGCTTAAAACCTTCGTATGTCGTTTTAATCCATGTGCTCCTGCGTTTTAGCCATGACACCCTCTTAGCGCTGCCTTTTCTTTCTGCGGTGAATTCGTTTCTTTTCTGTTTTTGCGACACTGTTTGTACCGTTCTCCATTACATCGGGTACCAGTCGCTACCCGAGCAGGAGCGATGACCTCGATAACAGAAATTGGTATGAACTAGCCTTGCATAAGAGGTAAAATACCAAAAATAATACCAAAATTTTATATGTAAAATAATTTAAGCAAAACATATTTAGGTATATCAATACCAAACGAATAATAGTTTGTGATGCGTTTGGTATTGTAATAACAGAGTATGTTATGCCTGAAGTATTGTGCATATTAATTTTTGGTATTTTACTTCTTATGCAAGGCTAGTTCATAACAGAGTATGGTATCAATAACAGAATAAGGTATTATTGAGGTAATTTCTCCTGCTCGGGTTGCATCCAACTATTGGCAGGATGTTTCTAGTCGCTGGCATTCTTTATCTAACTAAACGTTTCGTTGGCGTCGCTGTGCAGTTTCATGGATATTTTCCCTCAATCTGTTGACATCACTATCCACTTATTCAGCTTCTGGCGGTACCGAACAACCCCTTAAACTTTGCACCGTTGGATATTAAAACGCATCGTTCTGTTATTTCACGACGTTATTTTTAGGAAATTGGTAGATAGTCGCATCCGAATTTTGCAACTAAGAAGAAGTAATCCGAGCCAACGTTAAGGCATCTTACATCTATATTCTCCGAGAAATGCCGTCCGTCAATCAGTTCGAAGTCTATCTATGAACAATTATCGTCATTGAAGTCGTTTAGAAAAAGCCCTTAATTCTAAGCTCACTCATCTTTGCATTGACATCGAGCGGCTCCGATTACAATCACTAAATATGTTCCATGGATTATTAGGATGCCCGTTTACTGACCTCGATCATCGTAAATGTAGTAAATTCACGCCGAGTTAATTTGCCACACCTCCATACTCAGTTTATGTTGTGCCCTCATAGCCTCTATGATAATCCGATATTATGGTGACACTTTCACGCGCACATTGCCGTCGATAGCTTCATTGCGGCGGCTTGTGCAATTGCCACTTCAGTGCAACGCATCCATGTCCCGTAGGTTTTATCAAAAGCCGAATTGATACCACTGGGCCGTGCGTACACACTCGTTGCGTTGTAAAAATATATACACATATTTGCTTTAAATCACAACCAACGGAACGATTTTCCACTCCTGCAGTTCCCAGGACCGCTGGGTTGGCCGGACAGCAGAAGTGCGGAAGTGAATCTCGTGTCCGCTAAAACCCATTGGTGTCGCCGTTGAAAATGTTCAACCACAAATGAACCAAACCACACTCTCCGGTTTTTTTTTCTCCCTCTCTCTCTGTCGGCTACTCGACTCACAAGCACACCGCCTGCAGTAGGGGTACCTATCTGCGTAGGACACACTGACTGTGCACGGGATGGCCGTGGATACGACGGGACGCATGACGTGAGAGAACGGCAAACCAGGATAACCATTTCCGGTTCACTCCGTGGCCACCAGTGGCCGGCGTGGACGACGACGGGTTCGGTGTGAAAAACGAAAACTGGACCAATCCAGCCGGAACTAATTTGTGAGCTCGCTTGCCAAGTGGCCAACAATCGCATGGCCCCACAAGGCCTGCGAGGTGTAGCTTTACGATTAATCGCTATAATTGGCACACGAAGGTTTACATAAGCGTCCTTTTATATGGCAGATCGGAGGGCGTATGTGCCGTGCATAACGGGAGGTTCAGCATCAGCAGAGTGCGGTTCAGTGCTTCCAATTGTAACCGCGATTCAAAAATTTTGAACCCGGTCCATTCAACACGCGCCACCAAACAAATTAAAATCCATTTCCTTGAAGTAAACCGAATTGCTGCCACTTCAGCGCACTGGAAAAGGGCTTAACTATTTTAATCAATTTCCTGTTGCTTCCGTCGTAGCCTTCGCCGTTGTCGTCGTTGTTAGCGCAGGTGTTGCCGGCGATACAAAACTTCGGAAAAAAAAAACTTTGATTAATTCTCCTAGTGGTTGGACTTAACTGAAATATGCCTTAAATGATTAATATTTGAAATATAAGTATAGGATTTCATAGTAAACAATGCAATAGCAGGTCGAAATCTATTCACAGAGTTGTGAACACAGTTGAGACATGATCACTTGTTATAAAATGCCCTAATGTCGCTTTTGGGTTGAACACCTTACTTTTCCCTGCCCTTTCGTGCATTACGAAAGACCAAACCGATTCGAAAACAGTTACGGAAGCGTGTCCCGATCGGCGGGGGCCGTCTTGCCATTGATTGCTTGGGTTCGCGCGAAAGTCGACACCGGGAATAATAAACAAAAGTCTGAAAATAGTTTTGCACTTTTCGTTTGACTTTACCTGTGTACTGTATCTACATAATACCGCCATTGAGTGGAACTCAGCGATCCCTGCTGGCGATGGGCGTTTTTTTGTGTGTTTTTCTTGCCGACACCGGTTCGGGAACAAAAGGAAGGGTGAGGAATTCGATTTTCCAGCTCGAATGGTACGGCAAAGATACGAGCGCACAATTTCGGTGTCAATTTAAGGGCGCTTTTGTTTTTATTCAAATTTGTTTCGTTTTACTGCGATTGATCAATTATCAGTTAGATTGGATGGGTTTCAATTCAATGTTTTTGGTTGGAAAGGAAAGAGCACCCTTTGTTACATTGATTAATTGCAACGGTTTGGCGGATGTAAATTTGCATTGACACTTGAAGGCGGACAGTTGTTTGTTGAAAATAGCAAAAATTCAGGACTTTTCTACTTTCTAAACTGTCCCGCTCAATTGTGATACTGATATGGTTTTCAATTTTTACCGCAACGGACTCAGTTCGACTTGTTTTTTGCATATCTTCATTAAAAAGATTTTCAGCTCAAGACTGTCTCATATCTAAGCATATGCGGTATTTCGAAAAATTTCGTTTGGTTCGAAACGAAATTCCGCGGAATTTCGCGGAATTTGAGCATGTCAGCGCGGTATTCTATGTTACCAACTATTATCATATTTAATAAAAGCAGAATCATAATACAGAGTGTAGTTACTTGTCTGTCATAGACAATATTCACACTTTGGTATGATTAGGAGATTGAAGTGCAATAATTCTGTAATTTGAATATGTACTGTATTTTGGTTGAATTATCTATTTTGCCATCGATATTTGTACAATGTTATCTCTAACATCCTTTGCTATTTTTTTCTATTATTCAAAGAATAGGTTTTAGGTTATAGTTGATTAAGGTTGCAAATTGCATATTTGATGATAATTTATTTGGATGTAATCAGGAGGAAATTCACGGTATATATGGTTGCATATTAGTGAGATATCGAACGCAAAAATCATTAAATTTGTAACTGCTATAACTTTCGATTCCCTAGATGAAAGATTTTGAAATTTTCATAGCAGACGCCTGGATATTATATCTTTCGAAAGGCGAGTTCAGAATGGATGGACATTTTTTTTCGTTAATAATGGTCACAGACACACCGTGTCTTGAACCGGGTACCTTCCCGTTGTGCAGATTGCCGCCGACCTAGACCCGTCCGCCACCCAGTTGCCATTGCCGGTAGGGATGTTGTACGGGTCGGACAGGAGGGCGACATCGGTCCTCGACTCCGAGACCGACTGCCACAGCAGTTGCTGTGCAGATGCACAGTGGTTCAGGTTCAGCTGTGTTACTTGCACGGCTTTTTCCGATTGGCTTCTCCGAAGGGACTCGCAGGCCCGCCCATAGCATGGTTCCGGGCCTGCTTCTTACTGGCGCAGATGAGGCACCTAGGTGCCTTGTCGCATTCCTGCGCCTTGTGTCCCTCCTCGCCACAGCGACGGCACATCTTGCTTCGGTCTGAGCCCTTGCAGTCATAAGACTTGTGCCCGGACTCAAGGCACCGGTAGCACCTGTCCACTGAAGGTGGCTGAAGCACGCTTACTGGGCATACTGACCAGCCGATCTTCAGCTTCCCTTTCTCAGTGACCTTTTTGGCGTCTTAAATAGGCTACCTGCGTACCAAAGAATCCCCCTCTCAGACGTACAGAGGATCGCTCAACCTCTGTGCCGCACTTCTCTTTGACGGCAGAGACGACGTCTTCCGCGGTCGTGACCTCGTCCAGTTGCTTACACTGGAGGGTCACTTCCGCACCCAGCGACCTGACCTGAGCGCCGTCACCCAAGACTTCCTGGGAAAGCTTTTTGTAAGCTACACCGCTGGATTGCGCGCCACGCTTCAGTACCAAGATCATTTCACCGTTCTTGGTACGTCTGACGCAGCGCACATCCTGGCCCTGGGCCGATAGGCTATCGGCCGCTCGCAGCGATTTGAGGACATCGGCGTATTTGTCCTTGTCGGTTTTCACTAGCAAGGCCTCGCCTCTGTCTCACACCTTCTTCGCAGGTCGAGGGGTGTTCGACTTCCGCACCCTACTGACCAGCTGCCAAGGATTTGCATCCCCTTCGGCGGATACCAATGGCTGGCTGGGGCCAGCTTGTGGCTCAGCAACTTGTGCGTGTCTAGTGCCTTTCACCTTCTTGGGCACACGCCCTTCAGGCTCCGGTGCACCATCCAGGCGACGTTTTGCCTTAATGGTAGCGCGTTTGGGTCGCTTCGAGCTTGGCGTTATCTTACCCTCACTGCCTGTAAGGGCGGTCGCCTCTTTCGCCGCAGTAACACCGCTAGGGGAGGAGAGGGGCTTGGTCTGGATACCTTTGGCTACCTTCTCTGCTGCCGCTACACGCCTGATATAAGCGTCCTGTTCTTGTCTTTGTTGTACTTTAAATACGACTTTATTCTAGGATGGTTGGGTACAAAGTAATCAATTTTCACATTTGTTGATTATCCAGTTGCTATGGCTGAACTAGTCGCTAGGGTCGCGACTGGTGGTAATCATTGACTACTATGTTCGTGGCTAACATTCCTCCCTTCTTATTTCCAGAACAGGTACGGCTCGAATCTGGACGGCATCCGGATCACTCTCTGTGGCCGGACCGATGGTGGTTCTGGAACGGGATCTATAGGTGGCTGGTTATCTTCTTCATGCTCCGGTTCTGGTTGGTCGGTCTGGATGCGACCGCGTTCGGGAACATCATCGAGTTGACTGGAACCTGCTTCGATTTCTTGGTTGGAAACCGCTTTCACTACTTGCACCTCGGTTCGTGGCTGGACCTGGAATCGGACGTTGGAGGTTGATGGAACAGGAAGTGGTTCCAGGAGATTGAATTCCAAACATGTCCACCAGGATACCCAGTGGTGTGGAATCTGCTGCGCCGGTTGTTGCTTCACTGGAACGATGCTTGAGCTGGTTGGAGTGCGATCTGATGAGCTTCTTCCGTCCATGCCAATCGTCCAGTAGCACGTTGTGATTGACCCGTCCGATGACCTCGATGATTACGCCGGATTCCCACTGCCACTTGGTGTTGCTGCGGTAGACCTTGGCGTAGACCATGTCGCCTTTTCGGAAGCCACGAGGAGTTGCGCCATGCTTCCGGTTGAACTGTTCGTCTTGGTGTTGATTGAGAACCACTGGCTTCGGTTGTTGGTGATGCAGGAGATCGAGAGCCGTCTTAATGTTTCGACCAAGCATCAGATGCGAAGGAGTTCTGCCATTCAGAACACGACTGGGAGTAGTTCGGTAGACCTGGAGGAACGTCTGGAGCGATTCCGAGATACCTTCCCCCTCGTTGCCCGAGCAGCACAAGTCGGACAAAATTGGTAGCAGTAACTTGATTGTGACTAAATCCAGCCACACATAAGTTGCGGTAGCCTATGTGAAACATGTGTGCTGCTAGGGTGATTTTGCGCAACGACCTCTTGAAGGTGTCCACAAATCTCTCCGCCTGGCCATTGGACTGTGGGTGATACGGCGATGTCCGGAAATGTTGAATGCTTCCTGCGCGAAACCGCGAACTGTTCCGACGTGAACTGCGTTCCATTGTCGGAGACTATGACGTTGGGAACGCCAAAACGGGCAAACAGCTCGTCGAGGAACTCGGTCACTGCTGATGTCGTCGGGGATCGAACGATGCGAATTTCCGGCCACTTGGTGAAGGCGTCCACCACTATGAGGAAGTGCAGACCGTTGATTGGGCCGGCGAAGCTCCCAGGGAGATTGAGCGAGTGGCCACGACTGTAGCGGAACCTTAGACGGTGTCTTCGAATGTGTGACACAGCTTTCACATCTCTTCACAAAATCAGCAATGTGGTCATCGATCCTCGGCCAGTACACGTGACTACGTGCGATAGCTTTCATCCGCTCCATTCCCGGATGTCCTCGGTGGAGTTGCTTGAGAATCCGCTGCCGAAAACTGTCCGGAATCACCAAACGGTTGGACATCATGACGCACCCCTTCACTACCGATAGAGCGTCTCGATGAGCGAAGAAAGGGCGAACTTCAGGGTTAGCGATGTCTTCGATTTTGGAGGGCCATCCACGCTGGTTGTACTGGATCATTTGTTGGAGAACCGGGCACTGAAGAGTAGCGCCGCGCCCCGATTTGAATGTAACTGGCAGCGAACTGATGGCTTCCTGGAGTGGAATCTCGATTTCGTCTTCCAGTTGAATCGATGCGATGATGAAGTCCTCCTCTGATTTGACGTAACCGTTGATGAGGCGGGACAGTACGTCAGCATATCCAAACTGTGTGGTGGACACGTACTCGATGTCGAAGTTGTAGCACAAAAGCGTCAGGGCCCAACGTTGAAGGCGGTTGGCCGTGTGAACCGGAATACCCTTCTTCTGTCCGAATATCCGCAGTAGTGGCTGATGATCCGTCTGGAGGGTGAACTTGCGTCCGAGCAGCATCCGATGGAATTTCGTTACGGCAAACACCAGTGCAAGACCTTCCTTCTCGATCTGTCCGTAATTTGCCTCCACGGGGGTGCGTGAGCGGGAAGCGTGTGCAACAGCTTTGAGTGAGCCATCGGGGAACCTGTATAGAAGGCAGCCACCGATTCCGGACTGCGAGGCGTCGGCAGCAACTATGATGTCTAGTGATGGATCGTAGTGTGTCAGAAGCAAATCCGACTGGAGTACTTCCTTGAAGCGCCTGAACGATTTCTGGCACTCGCTGTTCCAAACGAATTTGGCATCCTTCTTCAGCAGCGCGTCAAGTGGCTGCCGCAGTTGGTGCATCTCCGGGACAAACTTCGCGTAGAAATTCACCGCACCAAGGAACGAGCGTAGAGTTGTGACATCTTTGGGCGGTGGCATCTTGACAATGGCTTCCACCTTGGATGGGTCTAGACGGAGACCGTTCTCGTCTACGATGTGTGCCAAATACTTTACCTCTGGCTGCAGAATGTTGCACTTTTCTTCCCTCAGAACGAAACCGTAGGCTTGAAGGCGTTGAGCATCTTGTGGTGCTCCTCTTCGGTTTTGCTGGCCACGAAGATGTCGTCCAGAAACGTGTCCACTCCGTCGAGATCAGCAACCATGCTGTTCATCAACTGCTGGAAGGCCCCGGGAACGGATTTTACTCCTGGTGCGAGCCGGTTGAAGCGGAAGAGACCTCGATGCGTGATGATTGTGAGCAGCTGCTTCGAGTCGTCGTCAACTTCCACTTGAAGATAGGCTTCACTCAGGTCGATGACGCTGAAATACCGGCACCCATTTAGCTTGGTAAAGATGTCATAAGGAACCGGTAGCGGGTGATGGTTGGGCTCCAGGACAGCGTTCAGTCCAGTTGAGTAATCGGCACAGATTCGTACTTTTCCTCCGGGCTTCTTCACTACGACGATCGGAGCCGCCCACTGCGAGAAATCGACAGGCGTGATGATGCCCAGCGATTGAAGTCGGTCCAGCTCCGCATCGATCTTCTCCATGGACGTGAAAGGAACTGGGCGCTTCGGTTTGAAAACGGGTTTGGCATCGGGCTTGAGATAGAGTCGGACCTTCATCTTCTTGCAGTGTCCGAGGCCGTTCTTGAACACTTCGGGATACGCAGCTTTGTACACTTGGATTTGATTGTCTTGTCCGTCGGCAACGTGGACCTGGTTGCAGATTGCAGATAGCGGGGTGTCCCACAGCTTGAACAGCTCGATCCAGTCCAGACCGATCAGGTTGATGCTGTTGTTGGTCACGTAGAAAGTTGCGGTTTTGGTGACACCTCCGAGTTTGATTGGGTATCGGAGTTCACCAAGTAGATGAAAAGCGTCACCCGACGCAGTCCGGGCAGTCCGTGTTGTGGGAGTCAGCGTTGGCGAGCCCAGGTTCTTCTTCCACTGCTTCTTCGAAACGATGGTGATGTCGGACGCGGTGTCCAACTGCAGAGTGACTTGAAACCCGTTGATATCCACCGCACAGTGGTGCGTTTGGCTAAAATCGTGAACTTTTTGTTTTACCACTTTAGGGTGTTATTTTTTGGCATCGGTGTCTTCGGGAATAAATTTTAGAAAAATATGGCCCATCGAATGACGAAAAGTTGTAGTTCCAATTTTTGCCACAGGTGGCGCTGCAAAATGTAACTTCTTTAATAAACGATTTTTAAATATGGTGTCTTTGGCAAAGTTGTAGTGTAATTTATTATGAATTTTATTGCTGAAGACACCGAGTGTCCATCTATCATCGTTTTTGAAATACGGGCGTTTTTTATGGACAGACCCTAAAATAACAGTATTTAAAGATATTTTCGAAACTAACAGTTTCAGGTCAATACAATGTTCTACAAAAATGTATATATAATCAAAATAGACCACTTTCTGAAAGATACAAGGGATGGTTTTTGCAAACATGACTTGTTATCGGCGATTTAAGGTCGAAAATAGTGATATTTGAAGACTTCATATGCAACAGAGGGGCAAATTGGGGCACGGAAATCCCCACAGGATTTAAAATATCTGGTCTGTAGTTTCATATGCGTATAATTATGTCTGTCTCCACGTGTATCCAAACAAGTATTTCTAAATTTCATAAATCGGCATTTTCAACTGATATTTATATAATAATTGAGATTTCACCACACTGCATACCACGCTGTTGAATGTTAATGTCAAAAGAAGTGCAGCGTGAAGCTATTTTTCTGTTCTCTTCATCCAATCATTCCACACAATGCAAATCTGACGTCATACGCTACTAGGAATGTCGTAAAATCCCGAAAAATCGATTAGTAACTAATCGATTACTATTTATTCTTATTGAATCGATTCATCGCTGGGTAATAATCGATTTAAAATTAATAGATTATCACAACGATGAATCGATTAATCGAAGTAATCGATTAATTTGCGACATCACTATAACACTAAGCGAGAGAATGAATGAGTTGTCACCTTAACATTATACACTTACCAATGAATCCCAAGACTTCGGGTCCGAGGAAGGCAGCCAAAGCCTATTAGGGAAGTGTTGGCGGGTCTTGATCTCGAATACATGTCCTTTGTCCACCAATTTTTGAAAGTTGCTGATGTTTGACTGTAATCGTCGTCCACCCGTCCCTTTAGCTGTCGTAATTCCTTAAGAATGTATTCCTCTTGTTGTGTACCGGTAAACCTCATTCGTATGTCTTCCTCTCGTTGCTGTCTCCCAAAAAACATTTGTCTCGTTACAGAAGTGAAACATCGCCAAGGATTTCAACTGTGTGAACATCAGCATTGTAATTAATTAAGCACCTAAATTCCCTTCCTTTCCTATTGTATAATTGTATTCCCTAACCTCGACCAAACCGCGAGTCTTTCGGTTCCCCAAAACTAACATTAGTGTATAATAATCATGAAAAACTGTATTCCGGCTCCGTAACGCTTCACGGCAAATGAGCCTTCCAAATAAATGATAGTTTAAAAATGAATCCCAAGCAGTAGCTGGTTTTCTACCCACCACTGCCAGCATTCAGGCGCTATCATATGGTCGGGGTTCAGCCAAACCGCACCAAGCGGCTTTTTGACTGACTTGTGATATTTTGTTCGTACAAGGACAACGGAAATTGTTTCATAAAAATTCAAGCATGCATTTGCAGTATGATATCCTCAGTAATGGCGTTGAGGGATATGCGACACGATTTGCGATCAATTTAATTTGCTAAACGAAAGTTTGGGCAGAAAAATTAGTAATTTTTCGTTGGCGCTTGGTGTGATTTGGCTGAACCCCGACCATATATACTTTGATTAATCGATTAATCGTTGAGATAATCGAATTATTTTGAATCGATTGCTTACCAACGGTTAATCGATTCAATAATCGACAAGAATCGAGAATAATTGATAAGTTACTAATCGATTAATCGGGAATTAACGACATCTCTATTAAGTCGCAAATTAATCGATTACTTCGATTAATCGATTTATCGTTGTGATAATCGATTAATTTTAAATCGATTACTACCCAACGATGAATCGATTCAATAATCGACAAGAATAAAGAGTAATCGATTAGTTACTAATCGATTATTCGGGATTTTACGACATCTCTAGTAGCGTATGACGTCAGATTTGCATTGTGTGAAATGATTGGATGAAGAGAACAGAAAAATAGCTTCACGCTGCACTTCTTTTGACATTAACATTCAACAGCGTGGTATGCAGTGTGGTGAAATCTCAATTATTATATAAATATCAGTTGAAAATGCCGATTTATGAAATTTAGAAATACTTGTTTGGATACACGTGGAGACAGACATAATTATACGCATATGAAACTACAGACCAGATATTTTAAATCCTGTGGGGATTTCCGTGCCCCAATTTGCCCCTCTGTTGCATATGAAGTCTTCAAATATCACTGTTTTTGACCTTAAATCGCCGATAACAAGTCATGTTTGCAAAAAACATCCCTGGTATCTTCCAGAAAGTGGTCTATTTTGATTATATATACATTTTTGTAGAACATTGTATTGACCTGAAACTGTTAGTTTCGAAAATATCTTTAAATACTGTTATTTTAGGGTCTGTCCATAAAAAACGCCCGTATTTCAAAAACGATGATAGATGGACACTCGGTGTCTTCAGCAATAAAATTCATAATAAATTACACTACAACTTTGCCAAAGACACCATATTTAAAAATCGTTTATTAAAGAAGATACATTTTGCAGCGCCACCTGTGGCAAAAATTGGAACTACAACTTTTCGTCATTCGATGGGCCATATTTTCCTAAAATTTGTTCCCGAAGACACCGATGCCAAAAAATAACACCCTAAAGTGGTAAAACAAAAAGTTCACGATTTTAGCCAAACGCACCACTGTGCACCGTTAGGAACTTCCGTCTAGAAGTGCAGCTGACCTGGTTGATGGAGAAAATTCCGTCCACGTGCTTCTTCTTCTTGAGTGCCGCCTTCGATGTGTAACTGCCACAATACCCTTCTTTGTGGCCGGTTTGCTTGCAGTCCCGACAAACGTGCTTCGTGTAGGTGCAGTCCCGGACATAGTGCATTCCGCCACACTGCCAGCAGGGTGTTTTTGGACTTCCGGACTTCGTCTTCTTCTTCTCTTTGGAACTCGATGTCATCGGTGGAGGCTTGTTCTACTTGACTGCGCAGACTGTATTCACCGATTTCTTGTGTTCCACCATGGCCGTGTCGTGCTTGAGGTTTTGCAGACGTTGGCACTCCGTGATGAGTGATTCCAGAGTGCATTCATTCGCCGCGTTAGCCTCAAGCTTGGATAGGAGTCTCGTTCGGATGTCTGCGGATGTTCGGATGTCTGCGGATGTTCGGATGTCTTGAATTGGTCCGTCGTGATCTTGCTGAGCTCGAAGTCTTCACAGCATCGGTTGACCGTCCCAGCGTACGTTAGAAAGTCGTCCGCGTCGTGCTTCGTTAGCTGGAAGCACTGGTACCGCTTGCTGAACAGGGAGATTCGGACGCTGAACAGCTCTGTCAGCTTCTTCACCGTCTCATCGAACGAGTACTCACGGAGGTGCTTTGGGAGCACGAAGTAGCAAACACGTAGGAAACAAGAATAGGTCTAGAAGCCTGCTTCCATCGAAGAAATCACCAGTTTTATGAGAAGTGAGCTTTATAAAGCTGTGCGTATACGCATTTTGATTTGTTTAGTTTCCGTCTACATATTATAAATATTGAAAAAGAATAATATAGTTTAAGTTCAAAAAGCAACTAGCCATTCAATCCAACAGAAAGCCAGCAAGCAGCCTACATGAAGACTTGAGTTCATTAATTCTATTTTCTGTCAAACTGCCGTTCATGTATTGACGTTTTTTTCAACCAAAGATTCTGGCCATCATACCGGCATTCTTCATGAGGAAGGAATATTTGACCTACCCAGTTCGAGCATTTATACCGTTTTGACTCAAATCCCAAACATATTCTGAACACCGACGTTAAAGCACACTTAAACTGAAATTTCCAACAGTTTTACGTACGGGGAATCAAGATAACAAACGAATTCAATAGTTAAAATGGCCATTTACCAACGAGTGTTCGGAATATGCGTCATGTTCGGGATTTGAGTCGAAACGGTATATAATGCATAAGTTATCCCGGATTGATCCAAGAATAATCTGGTCACTTTAGTAACCCAATGTTGCAGACAATTCGCCGGAAGGATTTCCAGCTTTATCCGCCGAATAGCTGGCACTTTGCTCCATTGAGCGTCGGCGACTAGCCGAAAGTACGAAAGCACCGGCAAAATCGTCATCGGCCTACTGTGATTGAATCACACCAATCACCTCAGAAAACAGACTACAAGATGTAATTTTAAAATTTAATCAACACGTGGTGTACGCAGTGTTTGCTATGATGCCACGTGCTATTCGAATTGCAGATAAATCTTGTCCATCATATTTAATTTCTGCTGTTATATGCACAACTGTCCCCAGTGCATAGGAATTCCTGCAAATATTGAGTGACCTTAGCAACCTTGTATGGATAAATCACTCGTTCTCAGCAACTGTATTAAATATTTAACGCTCTTTGGGATTGATGGCTGCACACTCAAAGATTCCAACATAATTCAAGCTCTATCTGGTAAAAGGGCGAAT
Organism: Armigeres subalbatus; assembly: GCF_024139115.2. Lineage (NCBI taxonomy): Eukaryota > Metazoa > Arthropoda > Insecta > Diptera > Culicidae > Armigeres > Armigeres subalbatus. The sequence continues at coordinate 183,665,005 of NC_085139.1, read as the reverse complement.
GTCGCAAGACAGAATTCTCTTCTAGAGTTTCCATCCCGGGACATCCCGGGACGAAAAATCCCGGGATTTGGGAAAATTCGGGATTTCCCGATTCCCGGGATATTATTTTTGAAATCCCGAGAATCCCGGGATACCCGACAAAAAGTAATGGTTCATTTCCGGTTCGCTAACATTTAGATTTTTCTTCTTACAAAAGTTATTTGTTTTAAACGCGAAACCCAACTTAGGTGATAAACTCATATTATATTTTCATATCTCCCAACAGACAAGATTTTTCCAAGCTCGTTTATTTGGTAGGCTCAGGCATGTATACGGAGCCAAGGTTCTTTGTGATGCACAATCGATATCATCTTATTATTAAATTAGTAAGAGAGGAACAGACATGAAAATATCGGAGATAGTTAATAGAACACCTTCACAAAAAAATATTAGATTCCCCTATACCACTCAATGGAGGGCTACTGACTGATACTTTTTCCAGCAGCTACAGCTCTCTATTAATTAAACGACAAGTATCTACAGTACAAGATCAGCTACATCTATTTGGCGCCTGCTTTCTACCCATCTCCCGTCTACAGCGAGGTTGTGGACACTAGCTGATATTCGTCTTGCTAATCTCCTCGCGCCGCCCAACAATGAGACAGTCTTCCTGAGCTTATTGCCTCCAAAACAATTCTTGATCTAATTCATGTCCTTCCAATCGACGCTCGTACAACAAACTTTCCAGCACATGCGCAAGTACAAGTGGTTCGTCAACAAGCTGCAATCAATTTGTACAATTCTTATGTCTAAATTGTACACCAACTTTAATCGCGTAATCTATTAACCCCATTATCGTTAAATTATCGAACTCCGATAATAATTGAGTTGATTCATCTTTATCGCAGCAAGCGATTACGTTGAACACAATCAACTTTATCGGCGATAGCGATAAATTAACGATTAACATCAAGAGTAGGAAGCGATCTGTTCAAGATTAGGAAGAGAAGCAGCTCTTGGCAAAAGTATCAATTAGTAGCCTGCCTTGGGTTGGAGGATACTCTAGTATTGTGTTTTATTTGTGAGGGAGTTTCAATATCTTCGATAGGTTATGGGCCCAGTACGATTCTACTGCGCATCTTCCATCTTTCGTCACTAGGGTGTTGAATGCAATCCCAGCAACTGTCTAAGCTCAATCCATATTAAAACAATGCAAACAGTCAAGCCGACTTCAACCGTCAGCGAACTCTTCTTCTCGTACTCGGCGATCATATATTCCAAAAGGGTACTCTACCTTCCGAGAAAAACGTGAATATTATTTGCTTCTCGAAGTCGAAAGAATCGATTCAAATTTGAATAGAATTGAGTTCCGATTTGAAATCTGTATTATCTGGCCTTTCTAAAATATGAACTTTTCCCCTGAACATTGAATAGAATCGTTTTTAAATCAAAAAATAAGTTTCCTAAGGAAACATCGAAAAATCCCGGGATCCCGGGATTTCCCGGGATATACGAAAAAGTTCATCCCGAGTCCCGGGACAACGAAAATGGCCGGGAAATGGAAACTCTATTCTCTTCGTCAACTTCCCCTCTTTTGAATAAAAGTGACTTCCCCTGTACGAGCACCTAAAATTTCTTAGCAGTTTATCACCTCAGAATGCAAATTTGCATTGTTTTCTATCGTTCCGAGGTGATAAACCACAAAGAAATCCACTGCTTGTCACTTTTATTTAAAAGAGGGGAAGTCGACGAAGAGAATTCTCTCTTGCGACATTCGTCCTTATTCCAGATAGAGCTTGAATTGGCGCATATTAGTGGCAGTTTTTCAACGTAGTAAGTCAATAAGTTGAGCTCTTAATACATAATAATCCTATTTTACATAGAGGGTTAAAATTAAATAATTGGATTCGTTATTTTACCGAATATTAGAAGAAGAAGCGACGAAATTCGTGCTTTAATTCTTTGTTTCTTGATGAGAAGAATATATGTTCGGTGAGAAGGAAAACGGAACAGTTCCCCTTTTCCCTTATTTTTTTCTGCTCCGATTGTTTCATTTCAACTTTCATTTAAAAGGGATTATACCGTATCATCGCGATATAAATAATAAATACACATATCGCACTAACCGGTAGTGCCTGTGCGAGCTTACACAGAAGGGCGGTTTGCAAATTGTGTAACGCTGTAGGGGACTCGACGGGGTGATACCAAACGTCATGGTTCATACAAACAAATTTAACCATCCATATAAAAAGTTCCACGAGGTGGAGGGAGGGATTAAAATTGTACACTTTTGCGTTTCGTAACTTGTGAATAGTCCCAAAGGTGATAAATTTGTCCCAATGATGTGGATAATCGAAAATATGAAATTAAATCAGTCACAACACCAATCATTCTGCCATTTATTAACGATTGAATTAACCTTGACCGTCTGTGTATGTTTACCCCGAATTGACTGCTCCAGCGATTGTTCCGCTGTTACGGATGATTGCAGTTAGTTAATTCGAGCAAATTTGGTCGTGCTTTGTCAAGCCTTCTTTGAATGTAGGCTGTACAACATCCGTCAGTAGCTCTCGAAATTACAGATACTAATACCTATCCATCACACCAAACTTTCCAGCAGGTCCTTTTTCTCCTTATCCGTCGCAAAGTCGTCACTCGGTTGGCTATGGCACTCCATTTTTAACGTGTTGATGCAATACGCAATAACGACACCGTTGTCAAACAACTTGAACACCACCTTCGACACCACAATCACCAGCAGTAGAAATTTCACCACAACCGCAAATCCCGTCATGCGATGATAGATCCATCCGATATTGGCAAGTTGAAATCCAAGATGCACTATCGACTTTGCAGTCTGTTGCAGTTTACCGCCGCTGGAACACGCCGCATGGTGGCAGTTCCTCGTCATCAGGGCGCAATCAAAAACGAAAGCATTCATAAGAAGCAGCACATTCCAGATTGTCCCCAGCAGGTCGTAATCATCCTTCAAATAGCCAACCACAATCGATGTGATGACAAATTTTGCCACCAGCAACAGCACCGGAGAATTAGTGTCTCTGTTGAACAGCTTGAAAACGCAGGGTAAGTGTTCCAGCTGAGCTGCCACCAGACTGGGCTCCAAAGCGAGAAAGTAGCTGTTCATGGATCCGGAATAGTAGCAGGAAACGATTATCGGAAGTTCTGGACATTTCACCCGAATTAGGTGCTCGTACAGGGGAAGCAGGATAGTCTGATTCGCTGATGCGATATCGGATGGAAAGCATTTGAGCTCTTTAATTGCTATTAGGAACATCAATAAGATAATGGTTGATAATAAAGGCAAGGCTAGATCTTGTCCACCAAATTCAGCAGAGGTAATTTTAAGCCATATTTTAAGCATCCAAAAACTTATAAAAAGGACTTTCATGTAAATGCAGTAGCTGGGAGTCGTCCAATGAATACTACAGCAGTTAAATACTGTCAGAAGTAGGTTTGATCCTAAAGCTATAGAACGTCTCCAGTGGTGATTCGTTGCAATTATTCGAAAACGATGTTCCAACAAAATGTCCACGTATTCTACGATGATGTCGCACGCACAAAGTGTCATGTAGTGATTGCCGATCACTGATGAAAAGAATTGTATATAAACATAAGCACTCGCCAATTGAGGTCCATTCGTGGCCAGAATAAACCGAAACGATTCCACCGGATTAACTGTAAATAATTGTAAAATAATTCCAAAATCATCTCTCCACTTGGCTGCCATTTATCACTCGGTTGCTCACCTAGCTCCGAATCACGGGAACGGACGAGGTAGATGAAATGTAAAATCAACACCGTCCCATCGCTAACGAGTCGAAAATGGCTCTCTGGTGGTGCTGCTGCTGCTGCTGCTTTCAGCTGATGTTGGTCCTGCATCAGCTGGGATGCCACGCAAAGTGTGAAACTGACGGCAAACGAAGAAATCAGAAACAACCGTCCGTGTGCGTCCATTTCCGGTGGAAAACTAATTAGAGAGACGGATCCAGATTGCGCTTAAACAGTGGAACCGGCTGCAACCGCCCAAGCGCCAACCGTTTAGTCACAGACAAAAGGATATTATTTTCTGTCATTTAGAAATTAGCAACCCTATAGGGTTAACGTAACTTTTGGTAGATATCAATTGGTGCCATTCTGTATAACTAGTTTGGATTAATAACCAAAATCAAGGTACTTCAATTCTAACAAATAACATTTTTTTCCAAGTGATCTTTGATGGCAGTTGCGAAGACCACTTTGCCGTAGATTAAAAGGGGTCCGCGACGTTAGGCATGAGGACGTTAGGTATAAGTACGTTAGACATAAGTACGTTAGGCATAAGTACGTTAGGCATAATGGACGTTAGGCATAATTCTGCCTTCTTTATGTCATGGGCTGTTCTTTGGGTCATTTTATGCCAAACGTCCATTATGCCTAACGTACATTATGCCTAACGTCCGTTATGCCTAACGTACTTATGTCTAACGTACTTATGCCTAACGTACTCATGCCTAACAGGATGTACCCGATTAAAAGGGCAAACATCTCTGAAACTTGAACTACGCATATCGGGGAAGGGTCGTTTGGCCGAAACCCATTCGGTCGAAAGCCATTTGGCCGAATTCCACTAGGCCGAAAATTGTTTGGCCGAATATACCATAACAAACCGTTAGGCCGAAAGTCGTTTGGCCGAAAAAGTCGTTTGGCCGAAAGGGTCATTTGGCCGAAAGGGTCGTTTGGTTGAAAAAGTCAATTGGCCGAAAGGGTCGTTTGCCGGAGGGGTCATTTGACCGAAAGGGTCATTAGGCCGAAAGGGTCATTTGGTCGAATAGGACATTTGGCCGAATAAGACATTTGGCGAATAGGTCATTTGGCCGAATAGGTCATTTGGCCGAATAGGTAATTTGAAAAGTGAAAAATTAGGAGTAAGAAGAAAGACGTCTCAATTCTCATTCCTTATTTCTCACTTCTCACTGTTTAAAATGAGGAGCGCGTAGTGAGAAGTAAGACGTCTCACTACTCACTTTTTACAGCGAGAAGCGAGTAGTGCAAGACGTCTCTCTTCTCATTCCTATTTTCTCACTTTTCAAATGACCTATTCGGTCAAATGACCGTTTCGGCCAAATGACCCTTTCGGCCAAATGAGCCTTTTGGTCAAATGACTTTTGGCCAGATGGGTTTCGGCCTAATGATTTGTTCGTCCTAGTGCCATTCGGCCAAATGGCTTTCGGCCAAATGGGTTTTGGCCAAACGACCCTTCCCCAGTTGCTTGCAGTATCCGATGGTATTGCCCCACGAATTCTCTTGCAATTGGTGTTAGTCGATGGCATGAATTTTGGGTTGGAAGTTATCTCGACTTCTCCGGGCACAGAAATGTTAACCTCATGATACTTACTTGATACTTGATGGGCTACAGCTCTTCGATGAACCTACGCTGAATGGAGTATCCTTCTCCAGTGGACTCGATCCTCGATAGTCTCATGATATACGATTGCAAAAATGGTAACTTAGAAACCTTGCGAGTAATAACTGTGGGAGTGCTGAACGAACACTAAGCAGTGAGGAGGCAAAGTCCAAGTGGATGTAGTAGCTATAAGATGAAGAAGAAGACCTTGTAAGCGATATAACTTTGTGTTAGCTGTAGTCGATATTCGCTGTTTTTGTAGACACTTTCCATCCACCCCTTCGATAGGACCTTCTCCTTGGAAATATAGCGCACGGCTCTACTGCCCGTCTACACATAATTATCCCATGTTGAAATTGATGGAAAACCCCAAACTCGAGTAAATTTGTCCCTCAATTCCACGTCGAGCACCCGTGCGAGACAGCTGCATAGTCCGCGTACTGTCGATTATTCTTCAGGGTTTTCAAAGTCGTCAAAGTCGGGTTTTTTATTACCAAAACTGTTAACATCGTGCTATCCAGTTTCCACGAACGGTAATGGCCGCCAGTTTGCCTGCGGGTCAGTCTCTAATTTGACATTTGTGGAGGTCAACTGCACCCACCACTGTTGAATTAGTGGGACAAATTGACTCGAGTTTGAATTTTTTGATCGAAGGTAATATGGGACAATTATGCGCAGAACGGTAGTCTAGCCTCACCAACTCTCATAACACAGCAATATTTTTTGATCCAGAAACAGCTGCTATATTGCTTCACGGTTCCACTTTTTACTCCAGAAAATAGGTTTTTGTTGTGTTCACATTCGCGTCATACCAGCCATTTTTTTATTCTGATGGTTCTGACAATGGCAAATCGATTTCCTCACTAGCCATCTTCGTCAAGGCACTTACCCTAAACCGATTAGCTTGCAACAAGTTGCTATCGGCTGAGAATCCTGAACATTGACGGGATTTGTATTTGCGATCTGAAAATATGGCCAAAATATATTCATTTACACCAGAATTGCATAAAAAGCTTATCCCCAATTAATTGCATATTATTCGGCAGCACGGCCGTACGAAAATCATTTTTTGTTAAACATCTTGGCTGAGCATATGTACAGCACGTGTTTCGAAAGGGACAAATTGATATGGAATTTGCGAAAAATAATCCACGTGTCTTGGAGGGACTCGAACCCTTAACCTCCTACTCTCCAGATAGGCGTGATAACCCGTTTCGGCCAAATGATCCTTCCTGCCACGTGACCATTTCGGCACATTGAGTTATTCGGCTAACTGTTGTTTTCTTTCAGCCAAAGGAACTGTTTGACCAAATGACATTTCCGGCAAAATAATTTTAGACTAGTTGGGCTTAAGCATGGTTTTCAGCCCTTCCAACAGACGATTTTAGCTATATTTGCTGTAGAGGACTATTTTTGGTCATATAAGCGAGCTTTAGTCACCTCCAATGTTTGCTGGGTTGTGGCAAAATGGCTTTCTACCAAACGACTCTTCTCCAGAGAAATCTGACATTTCGAAAACTCGAATACCCTCCTGGTCGGACAAGAATTCTTACAATGTCCGGTTGCTTGACATAGAAAACATTGGTCCTTTAAGCCGTCATAAAACACCTTCACAATCCGGTTTCTAACTAAAATCGACGTCGAAATTACCTCATCGACAGCCAATCTGCCGTGTTTGTTGACCACCAATAACGAATATTCATCGAAAATTTCCAGTCGGAGATCAAATATCCTAACGAAGCAAATATTCTGACCTGCAGCCATCATGTACACTTGTATACGTCCGCTCGTCGTAAAATACTTTAAATATTTTGGTGCAATGAGAATTTTAGCGATTAAATTTTATTTGGCTGCTACTGATGCCAACGTCAATCACTGGATGATTTGCTGCCGACACGCTGTAGGCGCCAACCATGCTTACACATGCGCTTTCGATTCTGCTACCGACGGCAACGTTCTACCATCGGCAAGCGATTATGTTGTGCAGTTATGTTTGTATGAAAATATGGTCCTAAAAAGAAGCGATTTCTTTTCATTTTATTGCACATATTGAATCACTAATAGCAAAAAAAAAACAAAGTTATAATTTGTCGAGAAAATTCCCCTTCTTGCCGAAGGCCGCTGCTAGGACCGATACTGACGCCACGATTGTGCTACCGACACCAGGCGATTGCGTTTGGTACTTTGAAGGAGGTTCGTCTTGGGTCAATTTTCTATTGTCACTCTTCTCATTAATATGAATTTTAAATCACTTACAGCACATAACCAAACGCAGAATCTTGCTAGAAAATTTCACTGAACGAATTTGCCACAGTCACTGGTTGAACTTTGGAAAAAATCTCTCATCCTAACTTTCTTCCGAATACATTGGTGGTCCTGTCCGAATATGATGGTGATCCTGAAAAGAACGTCTCTTAATGTCTCCAATCCCTATCAGCAACCACTGCCACTCCACCATTGATGATCGCCCGCTACGCCACTGACTGTTGCGACAGCCGTTGTCGCTGGGACTGCTACCCGTCGCCTTCGTTCGCTCTCCACAAATGTGACGATGTGTGAGAGGTTTACAATAGAGAGCATATGGAGTCTGTATGATATGTGTGGTTGCGATTATACAGGGTGTGTGCATATAATTATAAATATAATTTACGAATTCATAGTGTGTAGTTCAAACTAAGTTAAGAGTGTTCTAAACATGCCGGCCGCCGTTGAAGCCGTCCGCTTCAACCATTTTCTGCAATCGTCGAAATTCGGCCAGTCACGATCTAGCAACCACGCTGTCGGTCTTGTTGTCATCTTCGGTGGATTCTGTAGGCAGGACAGCGATCTCAGTGACCGCTCGCTTGTATTGTCCGGAGGCAGTCTTGACAATGACTACCCGAACTCTTCCATCCTTGCCTGCTACAGTGTCTACAATCCGCCCCAATGGCCATTGGAGCGGGGGTACGTTCGCTTGCTTGACAAGTACTAGCTGACCAGCGCGGACATCAAACTGTGGCTGTTTCCATTTCGCTCGCTGCTAAAGTTGACTGACGTAGTCCAGTTGCCAGCAACGCCAGAGGTCTTGGACCGATTTTCGCATCTCCTGTAGACGAGACAGATGATTCGGATTGATGTCGATCAGATCGGGCTCCGGGATGGCAACGAGGGGTTCGCCAACTAGGAAGTGACCAGGAGTTAAAACGGAACAATCGTCAGGAGAATCTGTAAGCGGAGAAAGAGGACGGGAATTGAGTACCGATTCGATCTGGGCAACGACGGTTTGGAGCTGGTCCACGGAGAATGAGCGGTTGCCCATTATGCGCCGAAAGTGGTGCTTGAAGGATTTTATTCCGGCTTCCCAGATACCGCCAAAGTGTAGCGAACGAGCCGGGATAAAGCGAAATTTTATTCCACTTTCCAAGCAGAAGTTTTCCCAGTCTATGGACCGAAATTGACGACGAAACTCGTCTCGCATTGTGCGAAGTTCTCGGTCTGCTCCGACGAAAGCAGTCGCGTTGTCGCAATGTAGTTCGAGCACACGACCGCGACGACGTTTATGCAGGCAACGGAGGACAAATCTGCGACGACTTCAAGGTGCACAGCTTTAACCACGAGGCACACGAGTAGTCCGACGTACACTTTTACCGACGCGCCCCGACCACTTAACGGACGTACGAAAAACGGTCCACAGTAATCCATCCCCGAGTGTATGAACGGTCTAGCAGGTGACACGCAAACAGATGGAAGAGGTGCCATTATTTGTTGAGCTAGTCGTGGTTGACACCGGAAACAGGTAACACATTGACGTACCACTTTGCGTGCTAGTTGTCGACCCCGGACTGGCCAGAATCGCTGACGAATGGTTGCGAGTGTGAGCGTGGGACCGCCGTGAAGTGTTCGAATATGGCACGATCAGGCGATGAGCCAACTGAGTCGGTGATCAGCTGGGAGCAGTATCGGAAAGCGAGTGTCGAAGCAGGTCTTCATATTCGCAAGTCTTCCGCAAAGTCTGAGCAATCCAAACTGATCCATGAACAACTTCAGATCAGTGGTGACTTCGACATTGGCAAAACTGTAGCAGCTTGTGCACCTTGGATGTGGCTATAATGACGAACTTCCATATGGAAATTATCCAGTTGGGCTTGTTGGGACGAGGATCTTGAGTGCATGTTCATCTTCTTCAGGGTTCAGTGAACCATCGATGCGATCATTTCGAGGGAGTTTGGCATTGTTAAAGAATCGATAGCATCGTGCTACTACCCGCACTAGCTTGGCTAGGTCCCAAAAACGATCAAAGATTGTTGAGTACTGTGCATAGAATGCACTGAACAAGCTTCTTGCTGCAAATAACGAGCATCCGGCGTCGAAATCACACACTCGGACCAACTGTCGACGGGATCCTTGAGAAAACTTGGTCCATGCCACCACAAATCGTCCGTCGAGATCTGACTTGCCATCATTCCTCGAGAAATACGATCAGCTGGATTCAGTTCCGACGGGACATGCCTCCACTTGGAGCCATTGGTTAGGCACTGGATCTCTGCGAATCGGTTCGATACGAAGACTTTCCAGACATTCGACTGAGATTTCAGCCAGTGCAAAACAATATTGGAGTCCACCCAAAACGTTGGTGGTTCGACGAAATCGGTTTCCCTCCGAAGAGCGGCAGAGCGACGCACAGTTCAAGTCGAGGAATTGACTGCTTACGTAATGGAGCGACACGAGATTTAGCTGTCAGTAGATGACTATGGCATTGTCTGAATTCGTCAGTTAAGACGACGTAGATGCAGCAGCCATATTCTGCTTTCGATGCATCGCAGAAGCAGTGCAAACTGTATTGTCGATTCTTGACTGCTCTGCGTGGTACGGAGAGTGCTTGTAGCTGGTTGAGCTCCGAGCGATAGGTTGCCCACCAGGAAGCGTGTTCTTCAGACAGTTGATCGTCCCAGGACCAGTCTCAGGACTTGGACCAACATTTTAGCTTTAACAACTACAGGTTCGAGAAGACCAAGAGGGTCAAATAATTGCGACATTTCGGATACGACGAGGCGTTTAGTCGCAACTTGCAGCTGCAGATCTGGGATCTTGAACTGAAATGTGTCTGATTGGGACAACCAAAGTAGTCCTAGGGTCTTGACTGTAGGTGTGCGATCTATTTCGAGTTCTGGTTTGGTTTCCCACAATTGACGAGGTACGTTGCTGAGGACGGATGTGTCGTTTGTTGCCCATTTTCTGAGCACGAGGCCTGCTGTTTTCAGTATTTCCATTAACTGCGTTCACATCGCGTGGCGAGACTTGGTACGATGGCGAACCGATTGCTTCAGCCGATTGATCAATTACAACTGGTGTTGATTGGTTTGGTGCTGCGACAGATGTCCCAGGAACCGTAGAAGACATAAACGGTGGGAGATGCAGCAGGGAGTGGTGCTTCTTGAAGCACTGTTTACAGGAACTGCTGGAACAATCCTTCGCCATGTGCGTACCCTTCAAGCAGTTTATGCAAAGCCCATGCTTCTTGACGAACTCGAAGCGTTGTTGCGGAATCAGGCCTTGGAAACCACTGCACTGCACTGAAACAAGAGATGCGCTTGCTTGCAGTAGGTGCACATCTTCGTGTTATCTGCAGCAACATGGGCTGTAAAGCGAGATTTTGACGATTTGGGTTCATACTGGGTGTTGGTTGGGTGGGAGAGCATCAGTGATTTTATAATTCGCGATCTTTTGTGAACAAACTCAATGAGTTCTTTATAAGTGGGTCGCTCGCTATCATCCACATGGGTTTCCCACTCTCGCAGTGTGCCAGGATCTAGGCAACTGCTCAAACGCTCAACGAGAAACGAGTTCCAGTGCTCTTCAGCTGTCTCGAGTTTATTGAGTAACTGAACATGACGATCGAAACTATCGGCCAACTCTGACAGTCCCAAAGCGGATTCCCTTTTCAATGGGTTGATCGCCAATAGAGCTGACATGTGTTGCTTAAGGTCACTCCTGACGGAATCCATAGGCAGCGCACAACTGTCATTTTTGTTGATTTAGCTTTGCTGCCTCGCAGCATGCGTGAAATAATAAAAATAACAGATGTGCGTTGCTCCCGTATCGAGTGGTGTGCCCCCGAAAACGAGAGCACTTTTAATCTGGGATTCCGTCAGCTCAGGAGTAACCTTAATGAGCATATTTGGATTCTCGTAACGATATTTCAACAGATTCCACGCAACTTGATAATCGTCGGCAGAAATATCAAGTGCGGAAATCACACGAGAGGCCTCGTCTGTCAACAATGCTCGCAGATAATGCATCTTCTGTACTGCTGTCAATTGCTGATTAGAATGAGCGCGGTGACGGATTTTCAACAAAAATCGGCAAGAAAACAATTTTGTTTTTTTTTTCTCTTCGACAGTTTCTTCTACATCTACATCTAAGCACAAAATAAGAGAGAAATGTTTGTTCACATTTTTTTTTATTTTATAAATACAATCGCATTTCACGTATGCCGTGAACTGCAACTCACTGTCCCGAGTTTCGGCACCAAATAATGTTCACGATTGCAGTGCGTGTAGTGATTCACTCGCGACGAATTCGATTTCACTGTCTGTGATATGATCACGGCGAAATTCTTCGAGGGGAAAAGGTCCAAAATCACTTGCGAACCAAACCACTCGAACTGCGACAACGACGACGGGGATCTTCTTTCACCTTTAAAACGGGTTTGTTCGGATTGACCGACCGACGGAATAAATAGCAAAAGCGTGCGTTTAGTTCGAGTGCTGTATTCAACTAACTGCTGTGACGATCGTGTGAGAGGTTTACAATAGAGAGCTTATGGAGTCTGAATGATATGTGTGGTTGCGATTATACAGGGTGTGTGCATATAATTATAAATAAAACTAGTCGACCCGGCAGACGTTGTCCTGCGTAGTAGGCAAAAATGCGTGTTGTGAACTGCCCATGCGCAATTTCCATACGAATCTTTATTTTGGGTTTTCACGATTTAATCAACCCTACTCGTGATTTTCGCAAGAAGAAACATCATATAAACCCGTCGGAAACGATAACGAACATATTAGCCGAAGGAATTAAGAAAATCCGCCCAACCGTTTTCATGTTATGCGGATACGAACACAGACCATTTCATTTTTATTATATAGAAGATTTACGAATTCATAGTGTGTAGTTCAAACTAAGTTAAGAGTGTTCTAAACAAGGATATATAAATAGATATGAATATAAATGCGCTTTTAACTTCCAAAATCTTTCAAAATTTGGTAACGGTTCCCAATTTTAAAATTTTATTTTGCACCCCTTATCCGAACCTTCACATAGCTTACGTCAAAAAAATGCAAATGTCACATGACTCTCAACTGTTCGTCTACTTCACCCAACCGTGTGATAATAATGTCTTACATCTGTACGACAGATCTTCTAATCGCACCCTCGGGTGCAATGTTGAGCTGATTGAATTCATCTAAGGTCATAAATGAGGTTGACACTTCATCTGCAAAACGAATGCTTGAATTCGTGTCATCAAGCATTGCACGTATCAGGCTAATCAGTTTCGTCAGAAAACCATTTTCACAGTGCCCATTTCGTCGGAGTAAAAAAGTACACGACCTTGGCGCTCGAATCGAACAGTAAATTTCGATGCCACGTCCTCTTGTCTATGTGGTACTTCTATGTGCTAATGTCTAAACTGCATTGCTGCCGCCGCCAGTGCATCAACTAACACGTGATGCGACACACGTGGAATCGATGGTGTTGGATTATGGTGTAATAGCAATGGAAGGCCCGACAAATGGTGATGATGTTTGCAGATCGATTTCCAAAGTAAATATTTGATGCGATAGATTACAACCGCGTAATTCCGCTTGCCTTCTCACCGTTGCCGTTCGGTTTGAAACCGCATCAACACATCATTCCCTGTCGCGCGATTCATGGTTGAGCGGATTAATTTCTTGGCAGAGATGTGTTTTGTGAGTTAGTTTGTAATGGAAAGTCAATAGTAATAGATATTGTTTGAGTAGATATGATACATGCATTTATGATACCTACATCATTTATTTATACCTACTGCGGATTTCGAACGCATGATAGCTATCAACATGTAAAACTACAAGGTTAAAAGACTATTATTCTTCCATTTACTTCCACTATTAACTTTTTTATGTATCAACAAGCAGATACGTATTTCGTTTCCTACTTGGAAACTTCTTCAGTGTTTGTTATCGACTACATAAAACATACATAAAAAAGTTAATAGTGGAAGTAAATGGAAGAATAATAGTCTTTTAACCTTGTAGCATTTCCCCTAAGACGCTCTAAAATAATTAATCATAATTAATCAATGTAAAACTAATTTTATATAGAATGCCACAATCCACTATAAATATTAAAAACCATGTTTCCGTCAACTCTAAAGTATTCTGTCGCAGTTCATCTATGTGAATGTTGATACGTATTGTGTCTATATGTTCAATAAGTTTATTCGATATGAGAAAACGCATTTTCATTCAGAACATTAGAACTCTAACCCAACCAAATATTCAATAGATACGACATAACGAGCTCCACAAACTCCTGATTCGGTCATTGTTTCACTGAGCCCCCAAAAGTTAAAGCATAATTTCATAATGAACCACAAATTCCCAGGATTCACACCACGCTCGTTAATCTGTTGTTCCGCGCGAAGCTGTTGCTCCAGCGCAAGGCACCTGGAAGCTATTGTTCTTCGCTCCAGCATCCAACACTCCAACAAGCCAAACACTACTCTACCGGAGTGGAGTGGTGTCGGATGCCTGTCGCGAGCTGAATTCTGCAGGACCCCACAGGGGACAGACAAGTTTATTAGAGTTTCACTTTTTGCTGCTGCTGCTGCTGTTTCCACTCTGCACTCCTCCTGAGTTAACGGACAGAGCAACAGACTGGGGCGGCGGGTGGTGCCACGATGGCAAATCGTCCCACATCCCGTCGCGTTCGGGGGAAGTGTTTTGTTCCCCGCTGTTGTAGTGGAATTTGCGGCCAACACGGTAGCGGCAGCGGAAATAGTTGAAACATCAACAGCAACAGCGCTTCACAGAGAGCTATGTTGTCGTCATCGTCGTTGTCGTGCGCGAGAGAAGACCCTGTTGAATAGACGAGCGAAAAAAAAAATGGTTCGCATTACAACTGCGAAACTGTTTGCATAGAGTTAACAAGCACAAATAAGTTAACGATAGAGGTGGGAAACATAGCTGTAGTCGCACAACAAAAAATAGATCCTGCGAACAAATGGGAATTCCAGTGCCACTACTAACCAACAGGAGCAGTGAGACTATGGATGGCGAATGGAAAGCGTGGTTTATAATAGAGAGGAAATTGTAAAACGCTACAGCTTCCCATTGCAGCACGGTGACGGATATTTGAACAAAAATCGACAAGAATAAAAATTTTGTTTTTTTTTTTCTTTTCTCACTTCGACAGTTTCTTTATCAATTTCGTGCAATAAGTGAGCAATGTTTGTTTACATTTTTATTTAATTTTATAAATACAATCGCATTCCACGTTTGCCAAGGGGTAACAAATAGCTGTTCACTACAAAAAAAAACAAAATGGAATGGAAAAAAATGAAGTGGGTTTCGCCAACTTACAGGATGCAGAGAAGTAAGCCGGAGATATTGATTGAAGATCAGCGCAAGGTGAACTCAAGTGTTTGATTTCTAAAATTAAAAAGCTCCCTAAAGCGGGAGCTATCGTATTCTTGGATGATTTGATTTGATGTAAACCAACAGTTCGCTAGATGAGTTGTCCAGCTTTTCCGAGAAGTTGTAAAAACCAGAATGGAAGTTGATTACATGTCATTATGTTTTAATGCAAGCTTCAAGATTTTCAGTTCAAGATCATGTGAGCTGACTAACTCGGAACAAAATAAACACCCTTTCTGGGAAACAAAATTTCAGAATCATCTCGCTCGGCCCTCAGAGTGTCACCATTGTGAACTCGGGAGCACTTGTGAAATCGCCTGGGAAATACTGCACGAGGCTGGTTAATGTCGAGAACCAATACACTTTATTCCGAAGAAAAATCTTCACGGGAAGCCTGACACAAACTAACTAGATAACCGAATGATCCTGTAACCTATATAACTTGTTAACCCGCCGTTTTTCATGAGGGGCCTCAATTCCGTGCTGACATAGAGCAACGGTTAATCGTCATCGGGTACTTCTACTCAAGAACTTACTACCCCTACTTAGAGCAGTACCGTTACTATGGTGTTCGAGTAAAATGGCTTCAGCATGTGTTATTAGATTCACACATCAGCGTGTCAATCGGCGAGCAGCAAGCCATGACTTTGCCTCTTCTAGTCAGACCTCCGCGGCATGCACACGCATCCATGGAAAGTCGCTGTCCCAACTTCGTTCCGGCCATTTAGAGTCACACAGTCACGAGAACTTTATCATTTGGTGTATGTTTACCCGGGTAGAAGCCATGGCCGATTTGAAACAAATGTGGTACACATATTTTCTATCCTCAAGGAATGCTAACAAAGGGTGTGTGAGGGTCGTAGTTGAAAGGGAAGGTGGAGTGGGGAGGTTTTTTGTTCAAAAAAACGAACAATTCAGTGTAATACTCAGCCCCCTGGACCGGTTTCAGCCAAATTTTGTACACATATCAACTATAAGAAGACGTCATTTTTTCTACACCCAGGCAGGGATATTACTTAGAAAATAAAAAAATCAGCGTAACTTCTAAGCCCCTTGACCGATTTCAACCAAATCTATATAACAAAAATGAGTTGAGATTTCCTTTCTGACGATTTAGCTCTCGAACGGGTTGACCGATTTGCAAGATTTTTTCCCTAATCTATTCGTTTTGGGATCCGCAAGGTTTGTATATACAAAAAGATAGTGAATTTAATGGGGAAATGTTGAAAATCATTAGAATAAAAATTTTGGGTCACCTGTTGAGGAAACAAAACAAACGCACGGAAATTGATCTATAGTGCGTGCAGCAAATAGTTCATTTTGACATTTGCAACCCCTGGGTGAAGCTGGGTTTCTTTCGATAGTAAGAGATAAAAGAACAGGCAACAATATAAAAATTTGCACCGAAATATTATTAAAGTATCAAAATATGCTATGGGTTAGAACAAATCAATAGCACATGATATTGATCACTACTTGCAAATAATATAACTTGATACCTTCATGATATTCTGGGGCATAATATTGATATTATCGTCTGGTCTTTTATCTCTTATATCAATCATGTCCATATCTCATTTTGCTATCTTATCAAGATTTGATGTTATACAGCTATTTTCGTCGGGTCGGGTAGTCTCTGTTATGTTTCTTGTAGCTTCCTTTACAAATATAACGAGGCGCTCTATGCACCATTGAGTTTGATCGGTTTTAAAAGTAGTGGCCATATCTTATTTTTACTTCGAATTTGAAACTCTCTGAGAAGTCTAAACAAGGTAATGAGGAGTGAGAAGAGGCGTCTTTTTTGCCCAGAATACATTTTCGATATTTTTTAACCTTTGTACGGAATAATTCGGATTGATCGACCGACGGGATAAATATCAAAAAGCGTGCGTTTGGTTCGAGTGCTGCATTCAACTAGCTGCTGTGACGATTTTATGAGAGGTTTACAATCGAAAGCGTGTGGAGTCTGTATGATATGTGTGGCTGCGATTACAATACAATACAATTACAATACGGCATACGGCATACAATTTTGAAGCTAATTTACGAATTCATAGTTTGTAGTTAATGCTAAGTAAGGTGTGTTCTAAACATGCCGGCCTCCGGCATGAAGCCGTCCGCTTCAACAATTCTCTACAATTATCGGAATTCGGCCAGTCATGATCTGGCAACCACGCGGTCCGACTGGGTGCCATCTTCGATGGATTCTGCAGGCAGGACCGAGATCTTAGTGATCGTTAGCTTGCATTGTCCGGAGACAGTCTTCACAATAACTACCCGAACTGTTCCATCCTTGCCAGCTACAGTGTCGACAATCCGCCCTAGCCGAGGTACTTTCGCTTGCTTGACAAGCACTAGCTGACCAGCAGGGACATCAGACTGTGGCTGTTTGCACTTCTCTGGCAGCTGGAGCTGACTGACGTAGACCAGTTGCCAGCAACGCCAGAGGTCTTGACCCGATTTTTGCTCCTCCTGCAGACGAGATTGACGATTCGGATTGATGTCGATCAGGTCGGGCTCCGTAATGGCAACAAGGGGTTCGCCAACCAGGAAGTGGCCAGGAGTTGAAGCGGAACAATCGTCAGAAGAGTCTGTACGCTGAGAGAGAGGACGGGAATTGAGCACCGATTTGATTTGATCTGGTATGGAGCTGTTTCACGGATAATGTTGATGAGCGGTTGCTAATGATGCACCGAAAGTGGTGCTTAAAGGATTTTATTCCGGATTCCCAGATCCGCCAAAATGTGGCGAATAAGCCAGGATGAAACGAAATTAGATTCCACTTCCCAAGCAGAAGTTTTCTCAATCCGTGAACCGAAACTGACAACGAAACTCGTCTCGTATTGTGCGAAGTTGTCGGTCTGCTCCGACGAATGCAGTTGCGTTGTCGCAATGTAGTTCGAGCACACGACCGCGACGAGTCACGAAACGTTTGACGGCGTTTATGCTGGCAACGGAGCACAAATCTGCGACTTTTATCGACGCGACACGACCACTTAACGGACCTACGAAAAACGGTCCCCAGGCATCCATCCAAGAATGTATGAACGGTCTAGCAGGTGACACGCGAACAGATAGACGAAGTTCCATTACTTGTTGAGCTGGCCGTGGTTGACCTTGCGTGCTAGTTGTCGACCCCGGACTGGCCAGAATCGCTGACGGATGGTTGCGAGTGTGAGCGTGGGACCGCCGTGAAGTGTTTAAATACAATTGGGCGATGAGCCAACTGAGTCGATGATCAGCTGGGAGCAGTATCGGAAAGCATGTGTCAAAGCAGGTCCTCGTGTTCGCAAGTCTTAGCAATCCAAATTGATCCAAGGACAACAGCAGGCCCTTGAGTGGTGACTCTGACGTTGACAAAATAGTTACAGCTTGTGCACCTTGGATAATGACTATAATGGCGAACTTTCATAGGGAAATTCTCCCGTTAGGCTTGTCGTACGAGTATCTTGAGTGCATTTCCACCTTCTTCAGGGTTCAGTGAACCACCGATGCGATCACTTCGAGGGAGTTTAGCGTTGTTTATGAATCGATAGCATCGTGCTGCTACCCGAACCAGCTTGGCCAGGTCCGATCAAAGATTGTTGAGTCTATAATGGTACGAGAGCACTGGACAAGCTTCTTGCTCCAAATGATGAGCACCCGGCGTCAAAAACTCACACTTGGGCGAACTGTCGACGGGGTCCTCGAGAAAACTTAGTCCATGCCACCACAAATCGTCCGTAGAGATCTGACTTGCCATAATTCCTCGAGAAATACGATCAACTGGATTCAGTTCCGATGGGATATGTCTTCACTTGATGTCATTGGTTTGGCGCTGGATATCTGCGATTCGGTTCGATACGAGGACTTTCCAGACATTCGACTAGGATTTCAACCAGTGCAAAACAATGCTGGAGTCCACCCAAAACGTTGGTGGTTCAACGAAATCTGTTTCCCTCCGAAGAGTGTCAGCCAACTGGAGACCTAGATACCTAAATCGGCGCACAGTTCAAGGAATTGACTGCCCACGTAGTGGAGCGACACGAGATTTGGCTGTCATTAGATGGCTGTGGCATTGTCCGAATTCGTCAGTTGAGACAACGTGGATGCTGCTTTTGATACATCCCAGAAGCAGTGTAGACCTGGAGGTACTGTTGGTCCGACAAAAAGAATCTCGTTTAGCGACAAACCGGTAGAGCTACGACAGGATCTATCGGATACGATTCATTTCTTGGTAGTGAAATTCTCAGGACGAAGGATGGCATGATGGGGTAGGAAAAACTGCGGACTACACGACGCGTGTGGATTCACCTCCTGCATGTGACCTACACTTTTGTGCTCCTGCAAAAACTCATGATATGCGACGCAAAAATATTCATCAACAGCGAACCTTTTCTCCATAGACTATCATCGGCAGCATTTCCTCTCGCAGACGGCAGTATCTTCCGTCTGAGACTTGTCCAACAGTTTGTTGGAAGTGGACTTCACAGTGTTACTTGTCGGAAGTGTAGGCTTTCCCGGCGTCAAAATTGTTGATTTCCCAAAATCGTTCGAGTTGTTTGTCGAAAAGGTCGTCTGTGCAAACGTGACTAGTCTGGTCTGGACTGCTGGTAGGTCCTTGGCTGGTTCCAGCCAAGAGAAGAACAGTTCAGCACCGATGATGAGGTCGATATTTTGGCTAATAATAAACTGAGGATCGACCATTTTTGGATAACGTAGAATATTCGTGACGTCGATATGGTGACTGGGCAGTGACAGCGTTAGCTTCGGCAGTACCAGACAATGCAGAACGAAACGATGATTTCCGAAGCATGATGCAAGTGAAATGGTAACACCAAAATGAACGTTTACGGTGGACTGACCAATTCCACTAACCGGGGAATGCAGTTTGACTCGCTTCAATCAGAGTTTCTGGCAGAGTGATTCGCAAATGAAACTAGGTTGGGAGCCACTGATCATCAAGGATCTGATGAAATAGTCATTGTTGTTGGCGTAGTCTTACAGTAACCGTAGAAAACGTAAACGGTGGTAAATGTGGCAGAGAGTGATGCTTCTTGAAGCACTGTTTACAGGAACCGCTGGAGCTATCCTATGCCATGTGTGCACTATTTATGCAGTTTATACAAAGCCCGTGCTTCTTGATGCACCGAAGCGATATTGCGGAAAGAGGCCTGCACTAAAACAAGAGATGCGTTTGCTTGCAGAAGGGGTACTTTTTTGTATTATATGCAGCAGCATGCGTTTGATGTTCTGTTTTGGCAACCCTGCCCAGACCCAGCCACGTCACAACCAACATTTGGCCGATTAGGTAAATGTCAGTTCACAGCTGATATGATGGTCAGAGTGAGTGATGAAAATAAAGCGAGCGATAAGAACATGCGTCAAAGAGGTAGAGGAAAAAAAGATAAATAAATGGCCGAAGTGAGAATAGTTGATTGATAGCGAATTTATTGCAAGATTAAAGAAGTAGTTTGGAAGTTTGAAATAAAGATAGTATTAGTAGTTGGAGTGAAGTAAGTGAAGTTTGGTCAGCAGATCACAATAACGCACACTTGACGGACGACAAAGTATTGCGGACAGCCCATGGAAAAGTCTTACTCGACAATTAGACGAACGACATATAAACGAGTAGGACAGAGAGATAAGGTCAAAGAGGACGATTGAGACGGAAGTCAAAGGAGGAAAACAAACTGAAATTTTTGATCATCCTTGAGAAGCTTGATTCTCAAAAATGGTTTCGTTTAAAATCAGACCGTCCGAACAAAATCAAAAATGTTGCATCGTCTCATTTCGGAATGGGTTCCTCTCCTTCAAAAAATGTTTGTTATTTTCAATGTCGGAGGATTTCGATGGGGTCCAATGTGGGAAATGTAGGCAGTGGACTTATTTCTCCTGCGCTGGCTTAGACCAGGAGGTTGTGAAAGCCGATTGGCGCTGTCAAGTGTGTGTTTCCGCTAGTGCTCAGCAGTTGAAGGTTCCGGACACGAGAAGCAAGACGCGAGGTGGCAAGAAGACGGGACAATTTTTTTTTTAAATTTTATTAATGTGTTTTTTTAATCTATAAATTAAAGAATGATTGAAGATTAAAGAATGGGATTGTACAAACTCGTCTTATGACAAGTGACTATAGATTAAGTTCAACACTGATCGGCCAAAAAGGCGATGGAGGGTGCGATCAGGGAGTTGGTTCCGATGCAGATCCGGCTGAGAAGCAGTTGGAACTTACCAATGAGAAGGCCTTTGCAAAGCAGATGGAGGCGCGGAAGAAGCTACTTCTTCATCTTCTTCATTGGCATTACATCCCCACACTGGGACATTGCCGCCTCGCAGCTTAGTGTTCATTAAGCACTTCCACAGTTATTAACTGCGAGGTTTCTAAGCCAGGATACCATTTCTGCATTCGTATATCATGAGGCTAACACGATGATACTTTTATGCTCAGGGTAGTCGAAACAATTTCCAATCCGAAAATTGCCTAGACCGGCACCGGGAATCGAACCCAGCCACCCTCAGCATGGTCTTGCTTTGTAGCCGCGCATCTTACCGCACGGCTAAGGAGGGCCCCTGGAAGAAGCTACTCGCCAGTCAGAAAGCGTGGAAGCAGGAACAGCTGAGGCAAGAACGAGAAATGCGGGAACTGGACTGCCCATGATTTCATAGTTGACGTAACAACCAGCACCATCGATGTTGGGAAAACGCATTTTTATTAATTTTACCCAAATCATCATATCAATCAACAAAATACATGAACTAATCTGTCTAAATGGACAATATTAGTAGTTATTTGAAGGCCGCGGGGAATTAATTATCATTCCTTTGATTGAAGTGGTCAAAATATGCATACGACAGTTTATGCGATCAAACAATCGTTTTGTGAAATGTTTGTTCCCATAACATGGCGTAAAAACCAGGCTACTACGTGTGGTTATATAGCGCTAAAGAATTATTGTAGTTAGTTCCAAAGATTTATTGATCACTTCTCATAAGACGAGTTTGTACAATCCCATTTAATTCCACCACTTAATTGTACCTTGACAGATACGTATTTCGACCTCAACAGTAAGGTCGTCTTCAGTGTCTCGTACTTGACTCGAATTAAGTCAAACTCGTCTTATGACAAGTGAAGACATTCCACTAAAAAGCTCAAAATAATTTTCTTAAGATTTATTAATTGAAGAAGGGAATTTTTTTGAAAAGTTCGAGTTTCCGGGAAAGGTTTTTCGGATAGCTCTTTCCGTGAAAATTAAAATTATGTGGTAAAAATAAAATTATGTGTGGAAGAGTTCGTGTTGCAAAGAATTTAATCAATACGGCACGGGGATTTTTGCACTATTACAGCATTAGAATGGTTCTTTAACAAGTGTGCAAGCAGTAACCGTTTTCATGTATTGGCCAAAGCTCTCGTTCCAACCAAATTTTAAGCAAAAATGGTTCCAATCCCTATTTTAAAATACCCGAGTAGACGAGGATTAGAAGTAAATCAATCGTGATTAGATTGCAAA
The DNA here is from genome assembly GCF_024139115.2 of Armigeres subalbatus. Classification (NCBI taxonomy): domain Eukaryota; kingdom Metazoa; phylum Arthropoda; class Insecta; order Diptera; family Culicidae; genus Armigeres; species Armigeres subalbatus. Next base: position 183,642,482 of record NC_085139.1, on the reverse strand, counting down.
ATGAGATATGGGTCTGATTTATATGTAGGATATAAAAGCACAAAATATCAGACGACAATATCCAAATTTGCTCTGAAATATCATGAGGTTATCAGTTAATGTTATTTGGAAGAAGGGATTAATATCTCGAGCTATTAGTTTGTTTGATTCAAAAGAATGTAAACGTTTATCTCCAGAGCTACACCTCGATGAATGAAAGCTTATTTTGTCGGATTATACCGTGGATTTCACAAGAAATGCTTGCTTTAGCAGGAACTTGCTTATTAATTTTTTATTATAAAATCAGTTACGCCCAAATCATAAAGTAGTCATGAAATACGACAAAGTAAAACTAAAACCTATGTTGTGCTTAATTAGTGCATTGTGAATGTCGAAAAAATATGATACAGGTTTTTGCTCCATATTGCAGCAGGTAATGGAGGTACGTCAACTTATGCGATCAAATGACCATTTTTCCAAAAACAATTATCGCCATAACTCGAATGTTTCCGAACAAAACATAAATATTTTTTCATGGAGCATATGTATAATCGTACGAAGAATCCATATCCGCAAAAAAGTGTGTTTTGGTCATTTTGGCTTATACGTCAACTATGTGATCATGGGCAGTGGAGCTCCAAGTACAACGCGAGATAGAAGAGCAGCAGTTGCAACAAGAGCAGGAAATCTTGAATGATCAACTAGCTGCGGAAAAGATTTTTTTTGGAGAACCGAGACGCGATCCGGAAGAAATTCGACAACAGCGTCAAGAGAGTGAATGCGTTCAAAAACGAAGATGTCGCTGTCGGTGGGAGGTCGAAGTGTGAACCGGACCAGGCGGTGGAGAAGTGGCTGTATTAGTCAAGGAAGACAAACACGCAGCAGTTGGTCTCGGATGCTAGGGGAGCTTTTCTGAAAGGTGGAGTTCCGCTGGGAGCAGGAGTGGTTATCAAGGCGAACAAAACGAAGTCGATGAAACCGGTAAAGGAAGTGCTTGAAATTGTCGACAACGAGCCAGAGTCCAGCGAAGACGAAAGCAGCGAGTCGTTGAACTATCCAGCGAAAAGCCGTCACAGTCAGAGCCGGTATGACAGCGTGCAGTCATGATCCCGACGGGCCGAGGCTCGGAAAGCATTGTTCCAGCACCTTCCGAAATTTCGTGGAGATCCGGAAGTCTGGCCGCTGTTTATCAGTAGCTTCGAGCACACGACGATGGCGTGCGGGTTCACGAACTTAAAGAACTTGAAGTGGCTGCAGGACTGTCTACAGGGAGACGCGCTCGAGGCAGTCAAGAGTTGGCTAGTTCTACCGGATTCGGTTCCGGATGTTATTTGCGACCTGAGGAATCTTTTCGGAAGGCCGGAAAAGTTGCTGAAGACGCTGCTGACAAAAGTGAGGAATGATTCTGCACCAAGAGGAGATCGGCTGGAGACCTTCATTAGCTTCGGGATCACGGTGAAGCAACTGTGCGATCATCTTGAAGCTGCTCAGCTTAGAGACCACCTGAACAACCCGATGCTGGTACAGGAATTGGTCGACAAGCTACCGCCAAGTTATAAGCTCGACTGGGTCCGGTTCAAGCGAGGAAAAGTGGACAGTCCGCTGATGACCGAAATCGTTCCGGATGTGTCCGTAGTTACAGAGTTCACACTGTTGTCAGTGAACAAGCGAGCGCGTCTAGGGAGAGATAATCCTAGGAAGAAGGAGTTTGTGCATGTGCATGAATATGAACAGAAGGATTGCGATTGCAGAAAGCGATATCTGACTGGCCGGTGATTTTCCGGATGATGCCGGTAACGCTACACGTCGGCAAGCGTCAATACGACACCGTCGCGTTCCTGGACGAAGGGTCTGAATGTGTCTGCGACTTTGATCGATGATGCGGTACCCAAACGATTGAAAGCTGGAGGTTCACTGGAGCCGTTGATAGTATCGTGGACCGGGACCGTGAACCGGTTGAGTTCGAAAACGAGTCCCGCGGCGTAGAGATGATGATGTCAGCAAAGGGCTCGAAGGAGAAGTTTCCGCTGTTCAACACTCGGACAGTATCGAAGTTGCAGTTACCCAAACAGAATGTTCGATACGCAAAGGTAGTGAAGCGGTACACACATTAAGGGCGTGCCAGTGAATGATTTTCCGTCCGGTGTGCCGACCATCCTCATCGGTTTGGATAACCTGTACCTTTTAACGCCGCTGGAGTCACGTTTTGGTAGACCGAACGAACCGATCGCCGTGCGATCGAAGATGGGATGGATAATATATGGGTCCAAAAAACGGAGAGCCAGCGTTCATACATACCTGAATCTTCATTCTATCGCGCCGGTGAGCAATCAGGTGCTCCATGATTTAATGCGGGAGCAGTATGTGCTGGAAGAAACAGAGGTTTCATCGTAGGGGGATCCTTGAAGTGACATCCGTGAAGACCGCTTCGAAGTTCGAGTGTTCCAAAGTCCTCCGAGGAGAAGAACGTCCCACCAAGCGGATGGTACTCAGCATAGTCATGGCACAGTTTGATCCGACCGGATTCCTAGCTCCAGTTACCATCCTGGTTAAAATGCTGGTGCAAGATCTGTGGAGAACAGGGTGCCAGTGGGATGATGCGGTGGATGACCTATCATACAAAAAGTGGACGCGGTGGACGAGCGATGATGCGGTGGATGACCTATCATACAAAAAGTGGACGCGGTGGACGAGCATGTTGGCGATTGTCCAGGCGTTTAAGTTGCCGCGCAGCTGTTTCGGCACTGCAAGGTCCGATGAAATCCGTGGCTTACAGCTGCATATTTTTGCGGACGTGGGTGAGACGGGGTACGGATGTGTGGCATATTTTCGTGCCATGGTGCGTGGAGAGGTGGAGTGCGCGCTAGTGATGTGCCGGGCGAAAGTCGCTCCCCTGAAACAAGTGTCTATTCCGCGTCTGTAGCTTCTGGTGGCGGTACTTACTGAGTGCACGGATATCACATACATACATACCAAAGTGGTATTTTGGATAGATGCAGAGGTGGTACTATCGTGGATTAGATCCGACCAGCGCCGCTATAAACAGTTTGTTGATTTACGCATCGAAGAGATCCTGAGCTTGACGAGACTAGCAGACTGGCAGTGGGTTCCGACAAGGCTAAACGTTGCAGATTCAGATCTTCATCCGAGCGGTCCGTGGACACGAGGCTCACAGTTTCTGTACCCCCGGGAGGAAGATTGGCCGAGGTAGAGTGTGCCGCCAGCGAATACGATTGAGTTCATCTGTTGCTTCACGACGTGCAGGTTCCAGCGGATCTGATGGACGCGCACCGTATCTCGAGGGGACGATACTGGTTCGCACAATGGCGTGTGTATTCCGATTCGTGTCCAACTGTAGACGGCGAGTGCGCTATATAAGCTGACCCCGCTGGTAGATGAGTATGGCTTAATTAGAATGGAGGGCCGCGTGGAGCGTTCGGAGTTTCTACCGTTCGACTTGCTTTTTCTTCTTCTTCTTATTGGCATTACATCCCCCACTGGGACAAATCCGCCTCGTAATTTAGTGTTCATTAAGCACTTCCACAGTTATTAACTGCAAGGTTTCTAAGCCAAGTTCCCATTTTTTGCATTCGTGTATCATGAGACTAACACGATGATACTTTTATGCCCAGGAAAGTCGAGACAAACCGAAAATTGCCTAGACCGGCGTCGGGAATAGAACCCAGCCACCCTCAGCATGGTCTTGCTTTGTAGCCACGCGTCGTACCGCACGGCTAAGAATGCAAGGACGAGGTGGACGTTCAATCCTCTCGCTGTGCCTCATATGGGGGGCGTCTAGGAGCGGTTGGTGCGTTCCGTGAAGGAGGCGCTAACAGCGTTGAACGATGGAAGGCGACTGACGGAGGAGATTCTGCAGAAGGTAATCGTAGAGGCTGAGGACATCGTCAACTCTCGTCCCCTCACCTACGTGTCGCAACAGAACAACGAGGCAGAAGCACTAACTCCAAAACACTTCTTGAGGGGTGGGTCACCGAATCAGCCAAGGGGTACACCGCCGCCTGTCTAGTATTTAAAATGTCTGGCGGCTACACACATTCTTCATCAGCACTTGTACTGATCAAGTAGAGGTTATGTGTGCTATTTAGTTGGTAAAAAGCAGCAGTCTAGTGAACTGAGGGTCGTGGGTTCGAGTCCCATCGGAGAGAAAGTGGTTGCCTCCAATAAATTTTTCAAATCAAAATCTTCCACATAATGTACAAATTCACATCAGAGTTTTCAGAGCATTGTAAATATTTTTTGCAAACCCAATTTGTTGTGGTTAGCTTAAAGCTGATTATAGATTTTTCTTGTTTTATAATAACCAAAAGAGGGTTGCTGTATCTATAATTTACAATTTTTGGGGAGATCCACAGGATTGAGGATCTTATCATCTTCACTATTGCATTGGCGCTCTATCTCGTACTAGGTTTCAAAATATAAATGAATTTACTGCCTTTAACAGAAATTCATAGTCATACTTACATATAAGTTTAGCTCTTTTGCTTATTTGCAACCTGAGATATATCACCATACAATCAGAGTGCCAAAACTGAACTCGATATGTTGTCTCCAGGATACTGTTAGGTTTGAATAATTAATAGTTTTCAATTATAATTGTAAGGTTAAATAAACAAAATATTCAGGGGTTTTACAATGTGGTAAGCAGCTTCGATATAATGAATAGATTGTTTTGTTTCTCGAAATGCTATCTTCAGTGTTGCCACATTTTTATCTGTACCATGGGCTCAAAAATCTTTTTCATCTGTACCGAAATCTTCAAAAATCTGTACCTGAATCTGTACCAGGCAGTATGAAACATTTGTGAGTTAATATCTAAATATTATGGATGAGACAAGTTTTTTTCTCACAACATTTAAAAGTGGATAAATAATTTGTTTAATTACTCATTTGGAATATTGTTCCAGAGATGAACCAGCTGAGGGCCGCAAGTCTCTTCAATAAAGACAATAATAATAAAAGTAAAATAATTATTTGGAGCAAATACCTCTAGAAGAATAAAGTGTTATGTAAGTCGGACTCAACTATCCGGAAATTTGAATATTATATTGCCAAAAATTTCAGAGACGAGCCAGCCTCGGGCTGAAAGTCTCCTTAATAAACAATATTGCCAAAAAAACAAATTTTATAAGAAAAACATGTTAATTTCCATCTGTTTCTGATTGTCATCCCCTCATATACAATCAAATATAAATGTAGATTTCGGAGTCTGGAATGGTTGCTTTGTAAATGTAATAAAACAAGCGATATAATTAAGCATTTTTTTTACGGATAATCGAGCCTTCGAATAATCAATACTGAAATGTCGTTGGAATTCAAATATTAACTAATTTGGAATAGGATATTCGTCTGAATAATAACGATGAGATGACATTTCATTTATTACGAATTAACTATCGAGAGGATTATCCGGTTTTCAAAAATTCCTTCTTGTCTCCATAGTGTTTATGAATATGATCTAGGTAAAAATAAAGTACGTATGACTATAATAAGAAATACGTTGTCACGATACAATTGGAACGGTAAAACAAAATAGAATACGAACTCTTCGTTTTGATTTCCATGAATTAAATATTATTTATAGCAGAAGCAACTATTTGAAGAAAAATGCAATGAAATATTCATTTCTAAGACTTGGTTTGTAAAAAATCTGTACTTATCGGAGAAAATCTGTGATCTGTACCGTACAGAATCTGTACCAAAATTTGCCAAAAAATCTGTACCTTTCCAGATAAATCTGTACATGTGGCAACACTGGCTATCTTTTCAATCCGTCGTCATCTATCTTTGCAGTATTGGTGTTGACCACAAACAATACAAATTAATCAAAATGAATTGCTGCTAACGAGAGGTTAGGTGACAGCAAATATATTATATTAACAATATGGTTCACTTCGAGCTTTTCCATACCACGAAATGGCGAACCATTTGCCGATGATAACAACATCATCTAGCGAGCAAAGAGGAATCTAAACATGTTTTCTTCTTGTTTATTCTAGCAAATCCCATGGCGACGATGGCGACAGTCATGTAGCTGAAAATAGAGTCCTATAAGAAGAGTAACGTCATGTGCCACGTTTGACAGGTCTCCTGCTCGTTTGGAACGCGCATTTGTATGGAACTGACAGACGATTCTGTTCCAATTCTGACACTTGACGACACTGTTATTATAGTCACTGTAGCTGAAAAGATGACATTCGAAGGTATAGGGATGCCCATACTTTTTTGAATAAATCGATCATCAAATGATCGATTTTCCTCGTTTTAATAAAGTATTACGATAATATAGAGAAAAACAAATTATGCTTCGTATGCTCCAATAGTAGAAACTGCTCCGACGTGGAAATGCTTGCTGCGCTGGTTTTCTATCCACAGCTGATAGCATCTGGGCTAAAAACAGATTGTCATCATAGAACAAATTACAAATTTCAAAGTAGGCTCTTTGTGTATCAACAATCGACGAACGGCGCTCCCGTATTTCCAAGGCGAAAGAAAGAGAAAGCAAAGCATGCGATGCTGCTCTGTCTAATGCGTGTTGTTCAGTAAAGCTTGACTTCCACCGCTAGGTTCGCTAGCGTTCCTAAATTATGGAAGGACCACATTCCACGGCAAAGATGCCGTGGGTGTATATGTTTATGGGTGCATATTAGAGCTCTTCATGTTTTCAAAAAGTATCAAAAATTCAACCGGTCAGCCCAGAACCACAATTCTTATGCTAAAATAAGCTCCTGTCAAATTCTCAGCTAATTCGGATAAAAGTTCTAGGTGGCTCAAGTCGATTTAGTGTTTTTGGGCTATTTTCAAATTTGAAAAAATCTAACAAGAGATATAAACACCGAAAACCACCGCAACAACCTCTATATGGAAGATTTTGGTGTGCTCTACAAGTCTTGTGAACATTGCGATTCGTTCCGTTCATGTTTTGACCATGTTGAAGTTTTTTAAGCTTATAAGTGCATAAAAACGCTGTATCCACTAACAGTCGTTGTTATACAAAATTCTTGAATTTATGACACATCATTGCTAATTTAAGACATTTATTTTCCTCCTTTTTCCCTGGACATTTGAGTAATATAACCTCTAATGTCCGATTTACCGTTAAATTCTTAAAAATCAGAAGCTGAACATTTGTCATAAATTTGCACGCTAGGATTTCCTTAAACAAGTTATTCGAACAAAACATAAATCAAATTATATGATATTTGATGCTAACAACAAACGAGTTCCAAATTTGGTTCGTTTCATCATATGTCTGTATGCATTTAACATTTAGTGCGTCGTAGTAACAAGTGAAATTAAAGCTTCTTTGTTCGAACAATTTGTTTGACGAAATCCCAACGTGCAAATTTATGACAAATGTTCATATTCTGGTTTTTAAGAATTTAACGGTAAATCGGACATTAGAGGTTATATGATATTCAATTCATTTTGGGTTGTCAAAAGAAATCTTCTCAAACAATATAATGAAGATTTTAGTATACTAATTATTGTAAGATAAGTTTTTCTGATAGGAAACCGAGCTAGAAACGCATGTGCAATGCAGAGTGAAATCCAGTAAGACTCAACTGTCAAGCACTTTGCTATCTCGTTCTCCCAGGGATTATATTCTCAAACAAGCAATTCTAAGCATGCGGTCATGCTCTCTCTGTGCATAGATGGTAGAATTCATATTTGAAGACAGAGTCTTGGAATTGTAAAGGAATTACTTAGGTTGACATTGTTCTGTAGAAAACATTTCAAGTCATATGACATAATGAAGAGGATATTCTTTCCACCAATTCAATATGAATTGATAACATTTGAATTAAATTACTACATATATAAAGTCAATGTGGCGGACCACAACAAAATATTGTTCGAATATATTACATTAACGTAGTAAATAAACAAAATGAATAACAGTCAAGTTGAGTTTTAGTTTTTAAAACTATTATCAGTTATTACAATGTTAATTAAAGAACATACCTACTGTTGTGGAATTTTCAGGTGAACCAGAATAAGTACACATAATCAAATGGTATAAATATTAGCAAAAGCATAGTCCAAACCAGTGTTTTTACGTTATTTATCTCACAATGGTGTATATTAGAATCTATTATCTCATTGACAAATTCTTTCAGAAGTACTTTAAGTATTTTCGATCTACGTTGGGTTCTTTTTGAGCCTATTGGAAAAAGCGGGTAAACAGAAAATGTACCTTCCAATTTCCATCTTGTATTTTCAATCCACCCTCGTTAGTTCTACAAACCCGTTTTTACGCAAAATTCTCAATGAGGTTTTCTACCCAACCGCCAAATCTTAGCTGGAATAATTCCTCATTTTATATAAATTTAAATGCATTCCAAATGTTATATTATGATTCCAGTTGAAAATCAAATTTCAAAATCACGAAAACCGATTTTATTCGCGTTCAACTTATAGCGCATCTGGTGCACAATGTTCGCAACCAGATGCGCTATACAGCGCACTAGATGCGCAGTAATGAAACTTGCGACTCATAGGAGAAAAATTGATTGTCATGAGTTCAAAAAATAGGTTTTGAGCTGCACATATAATATTTAAGCTATTCTTCAACATATCTTGTTAAATTTACTTTCAACCAGATTCAACCAAAAAAAAACAATTAAATCTCGGGTACTTATTCAAAAGGACGTATGTGATTTTGTAAACAAAGATTCAAATGTCGATTTGTCCAATCTGATAGCACTCCCACGCATACCATCACCACAGACAGGTAGGGGAAGCCTTCGGCTACCTGTTGGTGGTGTTGGTTTGCATGGGAGTGCCATCAGATTGGACGAATCGACGTTTGAATCTTTGTTTACAAAATCACATACGTCCTTTTGAATAAGTACCCGAGAAATACGGATTAAATAGTGGCAAAGGATATCTCAACTTATTTTATATACGTATAGTAAGCCATGCAGACAACTTGTTGTTTGTCTCAGACAATTCATTGACTTCTTTAATGTAAAATTTCCCAAAGAATCATGACGCCTCAGTGTTGCAGTCAAATGAGCAAACAGCAACATGGTGTGCGAAACAGGTGCAATGCGAGAAGAATGTAAACTTCCACAGCAACCTCGTATAGCTCTCCAACTGCTTCAGCGTGCGTCAATTTCGATATGGTGCACCGGCATGGTCCCGCCGGATACAGTTCAACGAGCTATATCAAATTTATTATACATTTCCACAAAAATATGCCTACCACACTTCTGCTACAACATTTGATTTTCCGTTTGCATTCGATTAAACATAATCGATTAAGATTGCAAAAAAAAACATCAAGCATCCCTATTTTTTTTCATGATGACATTTTGAAGTGTGTAAAACGATCGTCATATTTTGGGTAGTTCGATTTACGTGTGTATCGATCCTTTTGGACGCGAGTTGGCGCCATATGTGGTGTCGCCAAAATTTCGTGAGAGTGAATCATATTGTTAATATAGTATATTTGGTGACAGATACGATTATGTCCAGTAAATTCGTGACAATTTCGAACTCGAAATTGCCGGGACCGGAAATCAAACCCAGCCACCATCAGCATGGTCTGATAGAAAGATGTTATTCGTATTTTAAATTTTTTTTTATGTTTTTATTATCGAGACTTTCAGCAGGTAATTTTGATTTGTATTGAGCATAAGAAGAAGCGAGAAACCCTCTTTTGTCCTAAGACCTCACGTAATAACCCGATGATGGTTCCTAAATTATTGGCAACCATAATCTGCCCTCAATTACTTCAATATTTGTTCCGGGTCTCGGCCACAGTGCATCTGCCAGTCGCGTCGTTTAGTACGGGATCGATGTTGGTCTCGCGCTGGACTTCCATCGACCCTTATAGCCTTATAACATTGGGTATCAGAGCTCAACGACGAGGACGACGCGTCACGACGGGAGGAAGATTCAAACAACCGGAATGATAGCGTAACAATGGCGCTGTTGAGTGATCCCACTTGTAGGGCGGCGCCAATTCCATTCAATTCGAAGCGAGCAACCGGCCGCACCGCGCCGCGTCCATCCAAGGCCAAACGGAGGCACTCAGTGAGGTATCGGCGGGCTACGGTGTCTTCCTTTTTACAATTTACTGGCGCTTGGTGCTTGCTTTTGTTCGGAACGTATGATGGGCGAGGAAAAAAACGCTGATTTCGCTCACGGTTGGACATCAGCCGGATTGTAGCGATTGGAATTGCATTTACATTTGTGCTCTGTTTTGTTTCCGTTTTTACGTGCAGATTTTTTCATCCATTTTACGAATCCTTTGAGTCTGGCCTGGTGCAATCTCCGGAGTAGAAACAGAATTTTAGATTGATGGTGCTTCTGATCTAAGGGATATGCGGGATTTTTTCCTCGGTCGAAGGGTTAATACACTGCGCTGTTCATTCAGACCTCTTTTCATGTCAATAGAATTGGGAATAAGAATAGCATTGGAGGTTGGGTGGTTTTTAAGGGTTACAAACATTGAATTCATAGGCGTTATTAGACACAGTAGTTAGAGCCAGATATCGATCTTGATGCTGTAATCCGACTTTATGCTCAAGCAAAGGCCACAGGGATTACGACTCCTCACTACGATGGGTTTCAAATCTCTATACTTGTGTCATACTAACCCCTACCCAGATGCACTGGTCATGTCAGTGCCAACCCCACTATAGGCTCCTCATCAAAACAGCAGATATGGTTTGTTTTGGACAACTGTCCATTTGCTGGATTACAATTCGAGTCCGTGGCAAACAGCAACCAGGGATGTCCCGAACTAGTCACTCCAATACTGCATTCCAGCTATCCGCTAAACCGGTGCATCCCAACGAGGCCACCCGAATCAAACGAACGTCACCCGATTTGAGTGACTTTGGTCTAATTACACGGCAAAGTGACCTGAATTAACAAATCTCGGCTGCCGTTTTTTTCTCTCCAACACTCTCCGTGATGCAATCCATGTGGATTTGATGGACGGCTCCACACCGGGAATAGAATAGAGCCCCGATGGCGACCGGGAGATGAATGTGTTTTTGCTAAATTGACATGTAAATAGTGGTGTCTGGCCTGACTGGGCGTGGAACGTGGGACCAGCACCAGTCAGTCAGTGCAGCGAACAGTGTCAGTCGGTTGGATTAGAAAGCGATATCATTCTCGCGCTCGGCTGCAGTCGCGGGAATTCGTACACCGGAAGCCCAATGGGATACCATTTGAAGGACACATGCTGTGATTCGCGTGCAAGGATTACAATTTGTTTTGATGCAATTGGTGCAGCACAAGCACGGGTGAATGCGGGTGGGCGTTCTACCGTCCCCGCTCATTTGTGCCACTCCCGCCCGATCAAGACCAATGGGAAGTAAATTATCTGTCAATATAGCAGCAAACGGCTGTGAAAACTATCAGCACGTTCCGTGTCAGTTTTAATTACAGCACTGAAGTGTTGAGAGTATGTTGTTCAATTAAATTCTTTCCTGACATTGGAACTAAAGCATACCGATTGCTCGAACATGGCCGATGATAGTACCTTGCGTTAATAGAAATTTATTTCTACAGTTCTTCCTTTCTCCGAGCAAACCCTCTTACCATTATTAGCATGGCTCAATATCGATGGATCAAATTTGCAGCCCTTTTTACGGGTGCCTTTCACTCAAACGAAACGTCTTTCTATCACGCGATTCAACCTTCTCTTCACCTACCTACCCACATTACATATTGCCGTCAATTCAGGGAGCACTCGATGAGCTGCCAACAGCAAGGCAAGCTGTTGATAGCGAATCGTATATACCGTCATCAACATTGCGATCGTCTTGCTCGTGCCACTGCACCATATGGAAGGCGGAAAGGTGCTGTTTCGATTGAAATAAGTCCTTTGCCATTTGTCTTCCGGTCTGCAGTAGGTGGATTCCACGTGATTGGCGTTTGTGAGTAAAATGGAAGAATAATGATGGCTAGAGGTTTCATAAGTGAAAATTATGTTACTTGAAGTTATTATTGCGAATCCTTATAGGGAAGAACAGTGCACCTCACTCGTAAATTCAATAATAAATTCTTTTTTAATATTTACATAATCTTTAATATGATGTTTTCAATAAATTCATGAATATAATCTAAACCAGCGGTTCTCAACCCTTTTCTAAAGAGTTTCAAATTTTTGCATTACTTTTGCATTACTTGCGTAGATAAGATACATATATGAAAATCGAGCCTGAAAACAAACGGGATATATGGCTCTTCATAAACTTGGCTGACATTTTTATTTTCATTGTTTATATTCCGAGCTCTGCGTAAAGGACCTATGGCTATTGGAGGCTTCCAAACCTCTGGAGAAAAGGCTTCCAAACCTCCGGAAAAAGGCTTCCGATTTTGTTAAAGGGAGGCTTTCGAGCCACTTAAAATGCGGATTTCGAGCCACCTAAAAAAGGCTACTGAGCCTATTGAAAGAAAAATTTAGAGTCCTTTACAGTGAAGCTTTCAAGTCTTTTAAAAGGAGGCTTACAAGCTTCTTGAAGAGAAGTATCCGAGCCTTTTAAAGACTGACTTCCGACCCGAGCTTCTTGAATTGAGGCTTCCAAGCCTCCTGAAAGGCAGCTTTCGAGCCATTTCAAAGGAGGCCTTTAAGTATCTTGAAAAATCAATTCCGAGCCTCTAGAAAGAAGAATTCCGAGCCTTTTAGCCTCTTGATAGGAGGCTTCCGGGCCTCTTGAAAGGAGACTTCCGGGCCTCTTGAGATTGGCTTCCGGGCCTGTTGAAAGGAGGCTTCCGGGCCTGTTGCAAGGAAGCTTACGGGCCTCTTGAGAGGAGGCTTCCGGGCCTGTTGAAAGGAGGCTTCCGGGCCTCTTGAGAGGAGGCTTCCGGGCCTTTTGAGAGGAGGCTTCCGGGCCTCTTGAAAGGAGGCTTCCAGGTCTCTTGAGAGGAGGCTTCCGGGCCTGTTGAAAGGAGACTTCCGGGCCTCTTGAGAGGAGGCTTCCGGGCCTCTTGAAAGGAAGCTTTCGAGCCTCTTGAAAGGAGGCTTCTGGGCCTGTTGAAAGGATGATTCCGGGCATCTTGAAAGGAGGCTTCCGGGCCTCTTGAAAGGGGCCATCGGGCCTCTTGAAAGGGGGCTTTCGGGCCTCATGAAAGGAGGCTTCCTGGCCTCTTGAAAGGAGGCTTTCCAGCCTCTTGGAAGGAGGCTTCCCAGCCTCTTGAAAGGAGGCTTCCGAGCCTCTTGAAAGGAGGCTTCCGAGCCTCTTGAAAGGAGGCTTCCGAGCCTCTTGAAAGGAGGCTTCCCGGCCTCTTGGAAGGAGGCTTCCCGGCCTCTTGAAAGAAGGCTTCCTGGCCTCTTGAAAGGAGGCTTCTTGGCCTCTTGAAAGGAAGCTTCTTGGCCTCTTGAAAGGAGGCTTCCGAGCCTGTTGAAGAAGGCTTCCGGGCTTCTTGAAAGGGGGCCTCCGGGCCTCTTGAAAGGGGGCCTCCGGGCCTCTTGAAAGGGGCCTCCGGGCCTCTTGAAAGGGGGCCTCCGGGCCTCTTGAAAGGGGGCCTCCGGGCCTCTTGAAAGGAGGCTTCCGGGCCTCTTGAAAGGAGGCTTCCGGGCCTCTTGAAAGGAGGCTTCCGGGCCTCTTGAAAGGAGGCTTCCGGGCCTCTTGAAAGGAGGCTTCCGAGCCTCTTGAAAGGAGGCTTTCGAGCCTCTTGAAAGGAGGCTTCCGGGCCTCTTGAAAGGAGGCTTCCGGGCCTCTTGAAAGGAGGCTTTCGGGTATCTTAAAAGGAGGCTTCGGGCCTCTTGAAAGGATTCTTTCGGGTCTCTTGAAAGGAGGCTTCCGGGCCCCTTGAAAGGAGGCTTCCGGGCCTCTTGAAAGGAGGCTTCCGGGCCTCTTGAAAGGAGGCTTCCGAGCCTCTTGAAAGGAGGCTTCCGGGCCTCTTGAAAGGAGGCTTCCGGGCCTCTTGGAAGGAGGCTTCCGGGCCTCTTGAAAGGAGGCCTCCGGGCCTCTTGAAAGGAGGCCTCCGGGCCTCTTGAAAGGAGGCCTCCGGGCCTCTTGAAAGGAGGCCTCCGGGCCTCTTGAAAGGAGGCCTCCGGGCCTCTTGAAAGGAGGCCTCCGGGCCTCTTGAAAGGAGGCCTCCGGGCTTCTTGAAAGGAGGCCTCCGGGCCTCTTGAAAGGAGGCCTCCGGGCCTCTTGAAAGGAGGCCTCCGGGCCTCTTGAAAGGAGGCCTCCGGGCCTCTTGAAAGGAGGCCTCCGGGCCTCTTGAAAGGAGGCCTCCGGGCCTCTTGAAAGGAGGCCTCCGGGCCTCTTGAAAGGAGGCCTCCGGGCCTCTTGAAAGGAGGCCTCCGGGCCTCTTGAAAGGAGGCGCGCCGGCCTCTTGAAAGGAGGCCTCCGGGCCTCTTGAAAGGAGGCCTCCGGGCCTCTTGAAAGGAGGCCTCCGGGCCTCTTGAAAGGAGGCCTCCGGGCCTCTTGAAAGGAGGCCTCCGGGCCTCTTGAAAGGAGGCCTCCGGGCCTCTTGAAAGGAGGCCTCCGGGCCTCTTGAAAGGAGGCCTCCGGGCCTCTTGAAAGGAGGCCTCCGGGCCTCCGGGCCTCTTGAAAGGAGGCCTCCAGGCCTCTTGAAAGGAGGCCTCCGGGCCTCTTGAAAGGAGGCCTCCGGGCCTCTTGAAAGGAGGCCTCCGGGCCTCTTGAAAGGAGGCCTCCGGGCCTCTTGAAAGGAGGCTTCCGGGCCTCTTGAAAGGAGGCCCCAGGCCTCTTGAAAGGAGGCTTCCGGGCCTCTTGAAAGGAGGCTTCTGGGCCTCTTGAAAGGAGGCTTCGGGCCTCTTGAAAGGAGGCTTCCGGGCCTCTTGAAAGGAGGCTGGGGCCTCTTGAAAGGAGGCTTCGGGCCTCTTGAAAGGAGGCTTCCGGGCCTCTTGAAAGGAGGCTTGGGCCTCTTGAAAGGAGGCTTCCAGGGCCTCTTGAAAGGAGGCTTCTGAGCCTCTTGAAAGGAGGCTTCTGAGCCTCTTGAAAGGAGGCTTCCTGAGCCTCTTGAAAGGAGGCTTCTGAGCCTCTTGAAAGGAGGCTTCCAGGCCTCTTGAAAGGAGGCTTCCGAGCCTCTTGAAAGGAGGCCTGAGCCTCTTGAAAGGAGGCTTCTGAGCCTCTTGAAAGGAGGCTTCCAGGCCTCTTGAAAGGAGGCTCTGAGCCTCTTGAAAGGAGGCTTCTGAGCCTCTTGAAAGGAGGCTCTGAGCCTCTTGAAGGAGGCTTCCAGGCCTCTTGAAAGGAGGCCTGAGCCTCTTGAAAGGAGGCTTCCAGGCCTCTTGAAAGGAGGCTTCTGAGGCCTCTTGAAAGGAGGCTTGAGCCTCTTGAAAGGAGGCTCTGAGCCTCTTGAAAGGAGGCTTGAGGCCTCTTGAAAGGAGGCTCTGAGCCTCTTGAAAGGAGGCTTCCAGGCCTCTTGAAAGGAGGCTTGAGCCTCTTGAAAGGAGGCTCTGAGCCTCTTGAAAGGAGGCTTGAGCCTCTTGAAAGGAGGCTTCCGAGCCTCTTGAAAGGAGGCTTCTGAGCCTCTTGAAAGGAGGCTTTGAGCCTCTTGAAAGGAGGCTTCTGAGCCTCTTGAAAGGAGGCTTCTGAGCCTCTTGAAAGGAGGCCTGAGCCTCTTGAAGGAGGCTTCTGAGCCTCTTGAAAGGAGGCTGGAGGCCTCTTGAAAGGAGGCTTCCGGGCCTCTTGAAAGGAGGCTTCCAGGCCTCTTGAAAGGAGGCTTCTGAGCCTCTTGAAAGGAGGCTTCCAGGCCTCTTGAAAGGAGGCTTCTGAGCCTCTTGAAAGGAGGCTTCCGGGCCTCTTGAAAGGAGGCTTCCGGGCCTCTTGAAAGGAGGCTTCTGAGCCTCTTGAAAGGAGGCTTGGGCCTCTTGAAAGTAGGCTTCTGAGCCTCTTGAAAGTAGGCTTCCGGACCTCTTGAAAGGAGGCTGCCAGGCCTCTTGAAAGGAGGCTGCCAGGCCTCTTGAAAGGAGGCTTCCGGGCCTCTTGAAAGGAGGCTACCGGGCCTCTTGAAAGGAGGCTCTGGGCCTCTTGAAAGGAGGCTTCCGGGCCTCTTGAAAGGAGGCTTGGGCCTCTTGAAGGAGGCTCTGGGCCTCCTGAAAGGAGGCTTCCGGGCCTCTTGAAAGGAGGCTTCCGGGCCTCTTGAAAGGAGGCTTCCGGGCCTCTTGAAAGGAGGCTTCCAGGCCTCTTGGAAGGAGGGTTGCGGGCCGCTTGAAAGGAGGCCTGCGGGCCTCTTGAAATGAGGCTTCCGGGCCTCTTGAAAGGAGGCTTCCGGGCCTCTTGAAAGGAGGCTTCCGGGCCTCTTGAAAGGAGGCTTCCGGGCCTCTTGAAAGGAGGCTTCCGGGCCTCTTGAAAGGCCTCTTGAAAGGAGGCTTCCGGGCCTCTTGAAAGGAGGCTTCCGGGCCTCTTGAAAGGAGGCTTCCGGGCCTCTTGAAAGGAGGCTTCCGGGCCTCTTGAAAGGAGGCTTCCGGGCCTCTTGAAAGGAGGCTTCCGGGCCTCTTGAAAGGAGGCTTCCGGGCCTCTTGAAAGGAGGCTTCCGGGCCTCTTGAAAGGAGGCTTCCGGGCCTCTTGAAAGGAGGCCTCCGGGCCTCTTGAAAGGAGGCCTCCGGGCCTCTTGAAAGGAGGCCTCCGGGCCTCTTGAAAGGAGGCTTCCGGGCCTCTTGAAAGGAGGCCTCCGGGCCTCTTGAAAGGAGGCCTCCGGGCCTCTTGAAAGGAGGCCTCCGGGCCTCTTGAAAGGAGGCCTCCGGGCCTCTTGAAAGGAGGCCTCCGGGCCTCTTGAAAGGAGGCCTCCGGGCCTCTTGAAAGGAGGCCTCCGGGCCTCTTGAAAGGAGGCCTCCGGGCCTCTTGAAAGGAGGCCCCCGGGCCTCTTGAAAGGAGGCCTCCGGGCCTCTTGAAAGGAGGCCTCCGGGCCTCTTGAAAGGAGGCCTCCGGGCCTCTTGAAAGGAGGCCTCGGGGCCTCTTGAAAGGAGGCCTCCGGGCCTCTTGAAAGGAGGCCTCCGGGCCTCTTGAAAGGAGGCCTCCGGGCCTCTTGAAAGGAGGCCTCCGGGCCTCTTGAAAGGAGGCCTCCGGGCCTCTTGAAAGGAGGCCTTCTGCCCCTTGAAAGGAGGCCTCCGGGCCTCTTGAAAGGAGGCCTCCGGGCCTCTTGAAAGGAGGCCTCCGGGCCTCTTGAAAGGAGGCCTCCGGGCCTCTTGAAAGGAGGCCTCCGGGCCTCTTGAAAGGAGGCCTCCGGGCCTCTTGAAAGGAGGCCTCCGGGCCTCTTGAAAGGAGGCCTCCGGGCCTCTTGAAAGGAGGCCTCCGGGCCTCTTGAAAGGAGGCCTCCGGGCCTCTTGAAAGGAGGCTTCGGGCCTCTTGAAAGGAGGCCTCCGGGCCTCTTGAAAGGAGGCCTCCGGGCCTCTTGAAAGGAGGCCTCCGGGCCTCTTGAAAGGAGGCCTCCGGGCCTCTTGAAAGGAGGCCTCCGGGCCTCTTGAAAGGAGGCCTCCGGGCCTCTTGAAAGGAGGCCTCCGGGCCTCTTGAAAGGAGGCCTCCGGGCCTCTTGAAAGGAGGCCTCCGGGCCTCTTGAAAGGAGGCCTCCGGGCCTCTTGAAAGGAGGCCTCCGGGCCTCTTGAAAGGAGGCCTCCAGGCCTCTTGAAAGGAGGCCTCCGGGCCTCTTGAAAGGAGGCCTCCGGGCCTCTTGAAAGGAGGCCTCCGGGCCTCTTGAAAGGAGGCCTCCGGGCCTCTTGAAAGGAGGCCTCCGGGCCTCTTGAAAGGAGGCCTCCGGGCCTCTTGAAAGGAGGCCTCCGGGCCTCTTGAAAGGAGGCCTCCGGGCCTCTTGAAAGGAGGCCTCTGGGCCTCTTGAAAGGAGGCCCACGGGCCTCTTGAAAGGAGGCCTCCGGGCCTCTTGAAAGGAGGCCTCCGGGCCTCTTGAAAGGAGGCCTCCGGGCCTCTTGAAAGGAGGCCTCCGGGCTTCTTTAAAGGAGGCATCCGGGCCTCTTGAAAGGAGGCTTCTGAAACGCGTGAAAGGCGCATTGATTTTGATTTTGTCGATTAAAATTGGTCAAATCGGACTATGTGATCAACATTTATGGCCAAAATATTTGTTTTTTCATAGTGAACGAGAAAGACATCATCACCACTTATTAATCAGGGCCTTTTTAATGGTATAAACGTAAATCAATGGAAAAATTTAAATCTATTTGCCTAAAGTGCAATTTTAATCTTTCCTTTTGTGATTGGGAAAATATCTCCCTAATGCACGAGAAAGGCATGATCACTGCTAGGTGGATTGATCTGAGTTTTTTAGTGCCTTCTGATAAAATAGGTTTAATAAAAAATTATTCCTTTTCTTCAAATTCAGGTGGTTCAGATTCTTTCTTCTTTACTTTCTGCCGAGTTTTCAAGGGTGCCCACAACCGAACCTCCTCCCCTACTACCGTATTGGAGCTTATCTCTAACATCCCCCTGTTGAAGAACTGCAATCTCCTTTTGAAAATTGCCGGACAATGGCGTAGAAGATGTTCTGAGAAAGAAACGACATACATCATCTTGAAGTTTTCCTAACAGCTTCAAGTGATATCGGCTCGGGCAATAGCCTGTTATAAGACCTGTATGAGTACTTTAATCTTTTTTTGAAAGATCAAGAATTTTCCGAGTAGTAACTACGTGATGGGGTAATGAACCGTTTAGACTGCCACGCATTTAAGGTACTTTTCCAAATGTCCTCTATTTTCGAATGTTCCCAAGATTTAAGTTCCTATTCTAAAGTAAAAATTGCCATGGAAAACGTTACAATTGATAGATTTTCTATGTGCCAGCATTTGCTTAGCTAAGGTAGGTACGTAGCTTCCATCCTTATGACGGGCAACATTGTTAATTATCGACTCCAGGAAAAGTTCTCATAATCAATATATCGTTTTCAATAATAATCACATACCTACACATAAGCACACAGTAGATCCGGCACCCATGATCGTTACCGTCTCGAGAACGGAAACAAAATCCTCTTCCTGCGACACAACACCACTCAACACTGCACCGTAAGCTGAAACAATCTGCCCGGCAAACCACTGCACGGGAATCTGCGGATTTGTAACCAACAACCAGCACATGGAAAATTTCCTTTTCCTTGTTTTCTGCCAACAACAAACCGTCTCTGTTGAAAACGAGTGTTGTGGAGATTTTAGCGCCGTGTGCATGAATGAATGGCGTGCGGAGGAGAGGGTGTTATGAATGTAATTTGTATCCTGGTTGAGAATTGTGAATTGTGGTCGGAACATGAATAGCGGAAAAAATCTCAATTGCACACTCCCATCCACGCCGGTGGACCTTTTATTGTACCCAGCAGCGGTAGTGTTGCCATGTTTGCATACTAAAGTCAATCAATAATAGTTGTTGATATGAAAAAAGTTGAACAACACAAATTATGAAACGATTGCTCTTAAGGGCAATTGTCGGACACTGACATAGATCCTGATCTAGAATAAACGCAGTCGAACCGGTAAGAAATAGGTGGCAACACTACTCTCTAAAGAACCAGCCGAGGTTGCTAGCGGAAAAGAGATGCAATTCGTGGTTGCTGCCGCAGTAGGTCACTTTGGGAATGTTTTAATACGAACAAAGCGCTGTATAACTATTATGGGGGAAAACGTATGTCCACTGCACATTCACGTGTTGCACATGGATACAAGTTTTTTTCCTCTTGTCTGTTTTTATTCGTACTGAAAGTGAAATGTAATTTCCGTAAAATACCTGAAGCTGTTAACTTTAAACGAAATTTAATCCTATTTGTTTGCAGCATTTGGCTTCATTGTAATAAAGCTATGCGGCTTCAGCGTGGAAATGGTCGGAGATACATCAGACGGAGCTGACTGGCGAAATGGAACACAATGAGTTGATGATAACATTTTTACAAGCTCTTACTAGTGCAAGAATGACAAAGCCCCAAGTCCACCGTGATAAAAATTGTACACTTTACACATAATTAAGGATTGCTTCTTACAAATTTTGATCCTCGAAATCAGAAATAACATCCATTTGGTTCAGTCTGATGCGACACCGACCAAAAATGGTAATCAACTATGCTCTTTTTCCTGTATGAGTTATTCCGTTCGCCGCCAGTAAGAACTTATTCTGTCTCGGAAAGTTAAGAATTCTCTTATTTATTATACATTTCTCCGGTGTAATTTTACTTGACGACCACTCCCTTCCGCCGCAGTCACGAAGCCCATCGGCAGGCACCTCACGTAGTCCTAGCGGCAGCAGAAGAACATTCGTCGTACACCTCGGCCGCTAACCTACGGCATTCGCACACAGGTATTGGCGCCGTTGTGATGGCGACCTAGCGGAGGACAAGTTGGATGCTATATGGACGTATGGAAGAGCAAAAGTTGGCTGCTTATTGGAGTTTTATGACATGGCACGCAGTTTTACTGTGCTGGCAGCTTTCCCGCTTCGGCCGGAAAATGATGTAAGGGAGGTACGAGTGTGACACACTCGCAGTTCCGGCGAACTACTGTTGTTCGGCTATGGCTTTTGATGGCAATGCATCGGTCAATAATATGCATATAGAAACTCACTGGTTCGAAAGTACTGGCGATTTTGCATGGACCAAAAAAAAAGATATTTTAGTTACTAGATAAAGATTGTCGCTGTCGTCACTGTCCGGAACATCTTTTGTTGGCGAGGATAGGGGAGCTAAATGTCAAAGAAGGAAAATCCATACGATTTGACAGGTATGTACCACACATGTTTCGGACAGCAGAACAAAGGGAACAGTAGCGACAATCTTTATCTAGTAACTAAAATATCTTTTACCAAAACTCTTAAAATAAGCGGTTTATGCAAATATATATATTATTCTTACTTTTGAAATAAGTGTTTACTTTGGATTTTTTAAATAAATGATAATGTGAAGAATTTAATTTTAATTTTTCGTAGGAATGCTTTTTAGATTTTCAAGAGAAGTTCTTTTGAATTTCCAAGGAAAACTTTCCTATTTCGATATGAAATATGTACTTAAATATGTACTAAATATGCACTACTTTCCGATAATTATAAATTTTTCAGATTTTACAATGGATTTTTTTTCCTATTGTTTACGAAAATTTTCTTCGAAATTCACTTATCATAAGACGAGTTTGAACTTGTTTGGACAAGTAAATATATTCCACTAAAAGCTTAAAATAATTTTTGTATTTGAAATTTTGTTTGAACATATCATGTAACTAACAAGCTGACTCTACGACACTACCAGTAATTCCATTACCCATAATGCCATTACCTCGAAGGCCACTACCCCGAACGCCACAACCCCGAATGAGTCACTACCCCGAATGTCATTACGCCTAATGGGACACTACCCCGAATGAGCCAGCACCCCGAATTAGTCATTATTTCAAGTTAATACTTCATTTCACTTGGAACTGAAACTGTTTTAATGTAGTATGGAACTAAGTATTCTTACTCCGTAGGATCCCGTTCCACTTCGTATGGCACTCTTCAAGATTCCTGAATGGCAGGGGGAGATTATGCAGCACGTTTCCATGCACAATGCAGAGAGTTGGAGGCAGTTGCAGTCCACGTCAGCATGGCTACTAGGGCAACAAGGTAGAAGTTGTTCCTTGGTCGCTGTAGTAAAAGCAACGGATTCTGGTTGAAGCGTGGTCTAAATCTCGAAATCGACGAGGGGGTGAATGGGTGAGTAAGAGTGAGTGAGTGATTTAGTGAGTGAGTAAGAGTGAGTGTGTGAGTGAGCGAGTAAGAGTTAGTGAGTGAGCGAGTAAGAGTGAGTGAGTAAGAGTGACCGAGAAAGAGAGAGCGAATGATTGAGAGTAAATGAATGAGTAAAAGTGGATGAGTGAGTAAGAGTGGTTAAGTGAGTAAAAGTGGGTAAATGAATGAGAGTGGGTGAATGAGTAATAATTAGTGAGACAGAGGAAGTGAGTGAGTGAGAGTTTGTGTATGAGAGTGAGAGAGAGGGAGATCTTGTTTGTCTTCGGAAAAATGCGTTGACTTAAAGAAGGCATCATATTGTTCGCCTTCTATCGAGCAGACGTTCATTTTAAAAAGGCAGTATTTCCTCTGTGTGCCTTATCGAGGTATAAGCACGTTCATTAAAAGGTGGTATCATCTCCTCTGTCTGCCTTATACCGGGCAAACCCGTCCATTTAAAGAAGGCATCATCTCCTCTGTCTGTCTTATACCGGCAAACACGTCCATTTAAAGAAGGCATCCTCTCCTCTGTCAGCCTTATACCGAACAAACGTGTTTATTTAAACAAGGAATAATTTCCTCTTTGTTCCTTTATACCGGGCAAACCCGTCCATTTAAAGAAGGCATCCTCTCTTCTGTATGTCTTATACCGGGCAAACGCGTTTATTCAAAGAAGGCATCATCTCCTCTGTCTGCCTTATACCGGTTAAACGTGTTCATTTAAACAAGGAATAATTTCCTATTTGTTCCTTTATACCGGGCAAACCCGTCCATTTAAAGAAGGCATCATCTGCTCTGTCTGCCTTTTACCGGGCAAACGTGTTAATTTAAACGAGGAATAATTTCCTCTGTGTGCCTTATACCGGGCAAACCCGTCCATTTAAAGAAGGCATCATCTCCTCTGTCTGCCTTATACCGGGCAAACACGTCCATTTAAAGAAGTCATCATCTCCCCTTTTTGCCTTATACCGGGCAAACGCGTTTATTAAAAAAAAAGATCATAATTACCCTGTATGCCTTATACCGGGCAAACTCGTTCATTAAAACAAGGCATCATCTCCTCTGTACGCCTTATACCGGGAAAACGCGTTCTGTTGAAAAAAAAAAGAATCTCTTACTCCATTTCGTAGAATAATACTTTTTCAGGTAATAATTACAGGAATGACAGTTAAAGCTAATTAGAAGAAAAATCAAAACCGTTGGTTAAACTGGTTGGTTAAAAACTGTTGCGATTCATCGATATCTGTTGATGTTGAACATAATAATAGAATACTAAAGATTCTAAATGTTTTCGGGGTAATTGCCTTTCGGGGTAATGGATTTCGGGGTAGTATCCCATTCGGGGTAATGACTTTCGGGGCACTGTCCCATTCGGGGTAGTGGCCTTCGGGGTAATGGCATTCGGGGTACTGGGATTCGGGGTACTGGGGTGGAGCCAACAAGCTATAGGGGAGAGTGTTCCCAAACCGACCCGCCGGTCTATCTCATATATGGTCTCAGCTATGTTGCACGTACTTAGATAAGGTCGTTTGAGGTGGTATTGTAGAACAGCACGTCATTTTGAGAAAAAGTCGGGGTGGTCTGAAACCGACCGGCAAGCAGTGGTCCGAAACCGACCCCCCATTTTATTGCACTCTACTTTTTACTGCATGATTTGAAAGGGAGAATTCTAAATTCTAGAGGAGAATTGAAATTTTAAATGATTTCGTGATATATTAGGGAACACCCACAAATTACGTAACATTTAGAGGAGGAGGGAGTTCCTTAATGTGTGATATCTCATACAAAATTTTCAGATGTTTCATACAAAAAGTGTGACCTAGAAGGGATAGGGTGTTGAAAATGACCGATTTTTGCGTTACGTAGTTTATGGATCTTCCCTTATTTGCTGAGATGGGACAAAACGCGGAAAGAGAATTTTTATCTAGCTAGGGTAAGACGAGATAATATGCCCTACTCCGCCCCCTACCCCTAAGGCAATACTTAAATGACTTATTACTTTTCAACACAATTTCATATTGTTTCATATTGTGTTTATTTCATATAGGGGAACTGTTCCGATTTCCATCTCACTGAACATATATTCATCTCATCGTCAAACAAAGAAATACGGCACCAATTTCATCGCTTCTTTTGATAAACATGCGTGTTAACTGCTCACTAAAATTAAAAAAAAATGATAATTAAATCAAGTACCTTTTAGTTGCTTTTATGAAATGCACATCGGAACCATGAGATGAAATCCGGTAGAAGTTCCCCTATATTATATTTACCACTGAGGAAAGTTGCTTTGTTGCCCAACTGAGTGCTTCAGTGCAAGATTTGCAGACAGTATACAAGCGTCGCTCCATAATAATGAGCAAACAAACATTGAAAGCAGTGGCGTAGCCACGGGGGTGGTTTTGGGTATAAAACCCCCCCCCAGAGACAAAATTTTTAGAAGAATTTTTTTTTTCGATAAAAAAAATGTTCAGAAAACCACCCCCAAACCAATTTTCTGGCTACGCCACTGATTGAAAGTATGATGGTCTTACAAATATTTAAAGGTTTTTCTTTCCGTTCCATCCATTATTTATGTAAGAGAAGCGAAAGACTAACAGAGAGAAGTTTTCGCTAATGAAAATATTACTTTGAGATCGAAAATGACAGAAAGGTTACAACCCTTGGGAATAATTTATATGACGCCGCCACCAATCGAAGTATTCGATTGTCATTTTCAACCAATCAGCATCCGGTACGATTTTACTGACTACTTAGCACATCCTATTCTAGGTAAGGAAATACTAAACTGTTCCATAATGTGGGAACATTTTGTCGTGGTCACAGTTATGGAACACTGATCAATTTAATTTGTCTCGTGTCTGAGAAGAGCTTTAAAAAACTTTCCGTATGCTTCCCCGTGTATTTTTTTTCAAATATCATCTTTCGACTTCTTCTTCTTCATGCAACCCTTATTCCCCAATTCCTCCAAAGTACCTCGATAAATGGAAACCGAACAAAGGAACGATCATTGGATTCACCGTATGGACAATTTGGCACAATGGACTCACGATGTGATGAACTGGCAACGACAACAATAACGAATTATGTGGCTTCTATACAGCAGAATACCACAGTAGATCACGACACAGTAGCGATTAAAAAGTGTCTACCAAATAAATATATGAATAAAAAAAATGTCACCTATATGGAGTCGTTTAATGCTTTTTTCACAGTGTACTCTGTGTCTCATCTTTGACGTTCTTGATACGATACCGACTTGGTTTCATCAGTAGAAGCATAAGTACTAGAGCGCTAGTGGCGCTGTAGTCAATTATATTATTTTGCCAAATTATGCTTCAACAAGCTTCAATTGACCATAACGTATGCATCATGTTGAAGTGCATGTTTTGTTTCATCACCAACATCGATTTGACACTTGTAGTACCGGTTTTTTGGCTGCCAGATCGAAGTAACCTACATGTTAGTCACGCGAACAGTAACGACATCAGCAATATTATACTTTTGAATCAACTGTTTCATCGTTGCTGTTCACATAAATTTTGAAGTTGTGGAGTGTATTATCTTAATTCGCAATGGCTACAGTCAATCTTCAGCATAAAATAACAGCAACGATTGGTCTTTGTAGACTTATGCAAAATGGCAAATCCCAAGTGGCTTTGATGCAGGAACCCTATTTTCGCAAGGGTAGCTTCGACCTAGGTAACCTAGTGAACCCGGTTTTTGCTGTTTTCAGTAATGAAATGGCAAACTCTCGATCAATGCCGTGTGCTTATTTTTTCATTGGTTGGCTAAATTATTAAACTTGGATGTACAAGAAAGCATCATGCTTGTAGGGATACATCATTGGCATTACATCCCCCACTGGGACATTGCCGCCTCGCAGCTTAGTGTTCATTTAGCACTTCCACAGTTATTAACTGCGAGGTTTCTAAGCCAAGTTACCATTTCTGCATTCGTATATCATGAGGCTAACACGATGATACTTTTATGCCCAGGGAAGTCGAGACAATTTCCAATCCGAAAATTACCTAGACCGGCACCGGGAATCGAACCCAGCCACCCTCAGCATGGTCTTGCTTTGTAGCCGCGCGTCTTACCGCACGGCTAAGGAGGGCTCCAAACCATGCTTAATGATGCTTTAGGCGACGCGGAGCGGTGGATGGCGCAACGTGATATGTTTTCGCAGTTGTTGATAGAAACAGAAGGTACCAAATCCACATTTAATAGATCTTCTGGCAAAATTTGTCAAGTATGTGAAGGCATTCATCACCATTCCGATTTCTGAGCTCCGAAGGTTGAAAACTATGGAAGATCCAGTATGAGACAACAGCGACTGAATTCCATATCTCTACGGCACTTCTACAAGGACATGGCGAATAAATGTGGATGAAGTGATTAATCAATTTATTTCCAGAAATAGCCAGAGAATGAAATATTGTATATGTAAGCAGGGCCTACCCAAGCAACACACTTGTCTTACAAGAGTTATTGTGACCTATATACGACCAAATCCAGTCATATATGAGTTGCTGCAACCAAATCGGCCTGAATTGTG
Source organism: Armigeres subalbatus (assembly GCF_024139115.2). Taxonomy (NCBI): domain Eukaryota; kingdom Metazoa; phylum Arthropoda; class Insecta; order Diptera; family Culicidae; genus Armigeres; species Armigeres subalbatus. The sequence goes on along the minus strand of NC_085139.1, from coordinate 183,616,310 downwards.
CTACTCGGGTAAGGTTATAAGAAATCGATTGTTGTAATATTTTCATGTTCCGAATTGAATAATTCCATACCTCCATGCGCACCCACCCCCTCCCCCCCTTAATTGCAAGAAGTTGGCTCCTCTGGGTGCAGGTGTATACTCGCGTAAGCTAAGATTGGAACAGTTCTCCACTTACTGGGTAGACCCTGCACTGTCTTTCAAGCTGAAATATTTGCCATTATGTGCGGAGTTCAATCCCCACTGCAACAACAACACAACACAAAGTAATATACTTCTGTTCAGATAGCCAAGCAGCTATTAAAGCTTTCGCTTCGGCGAAGTTAATTGAGAAATCTGGCCATTCTTCCATAGCTGGAAACGAAATGGCTGATGAGTTAGACTTTATTGGTTCTGAGCGAGCTATTCCAATTTATAAGTGTTGGACTTATGTCTTTCAGACCTCCTTATAGAAACGCCGATTCTTTTTGGTTACGTATCTTAGAGATTCGGTCGCCTCTACATATTCAGATCCAGTTGTTTTTTGCGCCTTTTTCAGTAAGATTATGTACTAGATAGTGCCAGTAGTAAGAATAGCTGAACCTGACCAATAATATAAGTTTCACTTCTTTAAATTCTGGGATGTCGATCTCCTACTTTTATGTTTCAAGAAAGTAGATCAAGTTCAGAAGCGAGATACCAATGAAAAATAATATTATATCTGATTATGTTTTTACACGGCTGTGTAAAAAAATCCCATGCAATTTTTTTGCAAAGTTGCTCCATTTTGAATGATTCGTTATGAAATCATAAAATTTTTTTACGCGGTAAAAAAAGAATCGGGTGTATTACGTTTATGAATTCAATTTTCAAAACTACAATATTCATATAGGAGCCACGTTCTTGAAGCATCACTTTTTTTATTCCTTTCTTTATTTGGTAGGCACTCTGTGTTACTTAACCACTACTGTGCCGTGATCTACTGTGGTATTATGCTGTACAGAATCCACACAGAATCTATTTTTAGACATCATTGTTATCATTGCCGGGTCCATCTCATCGTGAGTCCATTGTGTCCATTTGTCCGTATCGTGTATCCAATTGCTCGTTGCAGAATAGAATAGGTAGAGGAATGCCTCTGAGAAGAACAATTTGTCAGTCGTCATCGGGCAGCCGTGTCGGTAAGACGCGCACCCCCAAAACGCCACCGTTCGGGCTGCACTTCAGGCGACTGACAAAGATTTGGTGGAGGGGCTGGGAATCGAACCCATGATCATCCGCTTATAAGGCGAACGTGTAGCCAACTACGCTACGGGATCCCCCGTCCCCCAAAAGCATCACTTTGTTATCATCTTTTTTTGCTATCCCATGACATTCGGTTCACTGCTGGCGAAGTTGATGGTTGACGTTGACGGTATCCCTTTGTTGAGAGTGCCGGATTGCCGGAGGGATATCGGCCGTGCTGCCAGTGCACAATGGTCCGATTCAGTATTTTAGCAAGAAAAAACGGATTTTCTCCGTTCTCATTTAGACATTTCTTCAGAGAAGTTTTTTGTAACGAAATGAAGAATTTTTTAGTAAAATGTTGATTGAAGAAAAAATCTGGAATAAAACTTTTTATTGGAAATTTTATGTGGTTGAACTCTTCAGCAAACTTGTAGAAAACCTTATTTCGAGAAACTTTGCTGAAGACACCATTCATCTAGCGCATCGTTTTAGCTCAATAAATTGAATTTTACACTTTAAATTAGGGTGGTCCTCAAAAATCTTTTTTTTTTTCATTAACATATCACATTTATAAATCTTGTCCTTTCAAGGATATGGGCAATTTTGATTAAAAAAAACTATGCAGTCATAAAATGTTCATATCTCAGAAAGTTGGTTCAATACATTTTTTTTAAGGTGGCATATGAAAGAGCACATATGAGGTAGCATTCACTGCAAAAATTACGAGAATGTTAATTTTTAAAATTGAGTAAATTAAATTTTAAAATTCTCATGAAAATTATGAAATTTTCTGAAAATGTCATAAATAAATATAAGCTCGCAACAATAAGTATTGAGTGAAGCGCTCCCGCTAAGCACCGTTGGGCTCCCACTAAGCACAAACGGTATGAGAGTTATTTTGATTCATGCCGACAAACAAAAATGTATATCCGAGAGCTATCTCCTGTAGTAGCAAACTATTTAACTAATCTATCTAAACAGAATTGCAGTGTCTTAGTCAAGGCCTTGACAGGTCACTGCCGACCCAACAATCACATGGCAAATATTCAACGTGTTGAATAATTTGTCCGTGATAGTTGTGAATCCGATTATGAAACTTCCTATCATCCTAATCTGATATGTAACTGTCCAGTATATGCGCAACTGCGTTTCCCAATATTTGGTAAACACTTACTAAGTGAAATTGACTTCAGAAATCTGAACCTTCATAGTATTCTGTTGTTCATAAACCGTTATGGTAAAGGGATATAAGCTTTTGAATGTTTAAACGTTGTATGTCCTCTTCAAGGGTCCCTTTCCTAATCTTCCCATTTTCATCACATCCATATTTCTTTCCTTTTTGCTCACTTCCTCTTCCGTTAGGTGGGTGATAAGAAAGACTGTGAAGGTGATGGCACTTAGTCTCCCAAATTAAGATAAACGTGCCCCTGGGGCCGACATTGTGATAACTGATCTCTTATTTCGGTCGTAATTTGTGGGTTTTCAGGCGGCTTATTGGTCCTGCGCGAACCTCCTGTCTCGTTGGGGGGCCATCGGGTCAGGTTTGCGTCCCACCCAACATCAGAACCAGGGCTTGTGCGCTTTAAGCGGCACACAGTCGCTTTGGCGGAGCCCGCTTGCGGATACATGCAGATTTTTATTGAAGTTTAACATAGCCCACCGTTAAACTCCACCACATCCTAGACAGGCTCCACAAATCGTAGATGGCTTGGGGAGGGATCGTCAAGCGCTTAGATGAACTTACACAATATTAAAAAAAAACACTATATAAAAAAAGAAAAAAAAAATACTAAAAATTTGTTTGTTTTCGAATTTTCAAATGAAATTCTTTCATATCTTCTTCTATCTATATAATAAAAATAAAATGGTCTGTGTTCGTATCCGCATAACTCGAAAACGGCTGGATGGATTTTCTGCATTCCTTCAGCAGATATGTTCGTTATCGTTTCCGACGTGTTTGAATGATAATTCCTTATGGGAAAATCACGAGTAAGGCTGGGGAAATTATGAAAAACTAAAATTAGGATATTTCGCATGGCCAGTTCACAAAGCGCATTTTCGCCTACTATGCAGAACAACGTCTGCCGGGTCGACTAGTTCTCTATATAATAAAAATGAAATGGTCTGTATCAGAATTACTCGAAAACGGCTGGATGGATTATCTTCATTCCTTCAGCAGAGAAGTACGTTATCGTTTCCGACGGGTTTATATGATATTTCCTCATTCGAAAATCATGGGTATTGTTGCGTAAATCGTGAAAAACAGAACGTATGAACATTTCTAGACCAACATTTGAAAAGGGCGTAACAGCCAAAATTTATTATTACTGATTCCTTGTCTCCATACAAAGTTATATACATAGACAAAAAACTGGAAAGATTGAATTTTGGCTGTTACGCCCTTTTCAAATGTTGGTCTAGATTTTGCATGGGCATTTTCGCCTACTATGCAGGATAACGTCTGCCGGGTCGACTAGTTTCCAATACAAATTCTTTTGTCTTTACCATAGGACAAGCTTTTAAATTTCCGCAGAAATTCAAAGAAAATAAATTTAGTAAGGCTAAGTGTGCTGATTATGTGGAGAGCGTTAGAACAAATGCTACTACTCAGTATTCGCAAGTAATGTTAAATAAGTACCATGTTTTACTGAACTGTTCAATACCTAAAACCGCCTCTGCTTCACCGGTTAGCACCCAATTGGCGTGGAACTGCGCCATATGCCACCTCTTGGTAATAAGGTAAAATATCATTGCACATTTATTAAAACCGTAAAAAATACTCCCCGGCCCAACTGCATCACCGCTGCAGACCACCGCACCCGGTTCGTACTCGCGCGCGAACGGTAGTGCAAGTTACAGTGTCAAGCCCCCGAGCAGCGATTTGTTCCAACGCCCGCCGTCAAAGGTGGCACCGGGCCACGAGGCACGAGAAGATGATTCATGGCAGATAACCTTTCGGGCTGCGAGTCGGGGGCTGCCACACGCTTCCAACCTAAACTAAACGAAGCACAACACAGTAAAACTCGATTGTTATTATATCTTAGGATATGCCACAAATCCCTTGGATGCACTTTGCTCTTGATTCGATTGCAATTGTTGCCGGGTGGTTGTTTTAGGTAGATTGTGATGGCGCGGCGCATAGGCGAGGGCGAAAGTGGCGAACAACGGCAGCATGGCGATGTCAAGGATACTTGCTGGCTGCCGCTGCTGCTGCTACTCTACCGGAGGAAAAACAGAAAGATAAATAAGGTTCGTTTCGGAACAAAGCGGCACCCTGCTGTGCGAAAGAAATTGTTCGGGGATGCTGCATACCGGATGAAGTACGACCACCTGACCGGTTACATTATTGGGTACGTTGCTGCTGCAGCTGCACCGGAGAAGATGAACTGGAGCAAAAAAGTTACCGGAAATGGGATTTGGGTTTTGTATTATATCGTTCGGTGTAATGAATTACCCGATCATGCACTACGGATATGGCATTTGGGATGTAATGTTGCTCTTGTAGCTGCATTGCCTTGAAGATAGGAAGCAATTCGTTGCGGCTGTCTTACGATAATATTGTTATGTGATAAAGATCCTTTTTTATCTGCTTGTTCTGTGCTCATGCAAAAGAATTGATGCGATTCCGATATGAAGGTACTTTTGCTATAAAAAAAGTAGATACTGAAAAGAAGAGTCAATATTTTTTATTCAAATACTGTAGAATCAATGTTTTCTAAGAGCATAATTTTGTGATCTTAAATTGTCAATCTTCAATTTTCGATTTGTTTCTTTTTAGACCTTCTATATTTACGGGAAGGATATAAAGTTTTCAATTATTTCTGAATACAAAGGTTGTAAATTGGAGGCTGGATGAAAAACGGAGTAACTACAATATCTACAGGCGGGCGCTACTGCACCACGACACCTCCGACATTTTTTATAGGCGTGCCTGTCAAAAATTATTTGTAAATTCTAAAAAAAAATTTAATGTGTAGTTAAAATGTTTACAAGTTAAAATGTTTACATTTGTAGTTAAAATGTTTACATTTGGGAATGCCTCCAATGTTGGGAAATTTTGTTTCTCAGATCCATGGATATTTATATTGACTTATCCCGAAATACGTACTTCAGAACAGTTTGGTATCAGAGAGTTGGCTCAAGGGACACGTTCCACTTAATTTGGGAAATTTGTTAAAGTGTTTAACGTTATAATGTACTTGAAATAACTTTATCTCATTGATTCCATATTACCGTCCATGTCATTACATTCAATTTTGCTCACCAAGCACTATGTCTCTCGACAGATTCCAAGCTTACATAAAATTTTTGAAGCTGTAGAGAACGCATAAATACCAATACATTTATTTTGCTATTGGACGCTTTTATACCACTCAAATATTATTTTAGTTAACTACTACTGACAAGAAATATATTTCGTACATTTTTAAACTAGAAAGTCTTACTTATCATTAACGTCTAATCTTACTCGGGTTTCCAGTAACTCTTAACAAAAGGAGCTTTTACATCTTACCTCTATGCCTTCAAGCTTTTGGTAAGAAGGTAACCATTGAATAGGCTTTCCTATTCCCCTTCATTCCGAAGCTTGCAGTAATTTATTCACTGCCTACCTATTGGGCGGTCGGTCGCATGAAAAAAAAATGCTCCGATTCTCTTTCCCACCGACGAATCCGGTGCGTTACGCAGTTTTGTTCAATAACACCAACAATGCTGCTGACTCATTGGATCGACCACCTTACGCCTCACTTTGCTCCACCACTAACGGCTCGGCAGCAGCTACACCGACAAATTGCGCAACGAGTGGTCTTTTCTCGCACGTGTAATGTTTTCCCACCTTGCCCACCGCCCATCGTTCGCCGCATTGCCGCCTTCGTTTTTGATCTTTCTTTCATATGGGCTGGACTGTTCCCCCCGAACCAACCCCACAAACACAATCGAAAAAGCCTCGTTGAACCGGCCGGCTATAAATACATGGCCGCCGCTTACGCTTCTATTCGTCTTCCATGAACTGCCGTTTGCATGTATGAAGGTATATTTTGTTGCCACTGATCCCACCACTGCTCCCCAACCTATCCCAACGCAATGTAGGGCTGTCCCTTCTCATCTTTCCACGACGACATTGCTGAACTGTACCGCGCTAATGGACCACTCTACCAAAAATTATTCAAGCAAACTAGAAAAATACTAATTGGAGTTATAGGTTGACAATATTATGCAAAAAAAATCTTCTTCTTCAATGGCTTTGCATTTCAACTGGAACTTGGTCGGCTTTATAACTTGGTTGGTCTTAGCTAGCCCTATGCTCAGGGAATCGAGAATGTTTTCCACTTGGAAGCATCCTAGACTGGACTTTGGTCGCACGTTCGTTACAAATTTTATGTTATTTCTTAAAAGTAGGAAACTGGACAAAATAGGGTCCTATTTGTTTTCTATATGTTTTCAGAGGGCAAACATTCTCGACTCACTGGACATAGTGTATCCATTGCTGTACTTGCCACAGGGAATAAGTGGTAAAATGAACACTTTAAGGACTTGCGTTGAATTCAATCATAAAACGAGGGTAATTTGCTAGTTTTACGACTTAGTCCAACAATTTCACTAAGGGAAGATCTATCAATTACGTAACGCAAAAATTTGCCATTTTCTACACCCCCCTCCTCCCCCCTATGACACACTTTTTGTATGAATCATTAAAAAAATTTGTATGTATTGTCACAGTTCGGTGAACCCACTCTCCCTCCTCTAAGCGTTACGTAATTTGTGGATGTTCCCTAATATTCATTTTGCACTGAACAATGTTTTCGCTAATAAACATTTTTTTATATACCTAGTTTGTCTTCGAAATAAGCAACATCGAAATTTCGTATGTACAAAGATAGTGCGGGTGGAATGAACATCGCTTTTAAAACCCTTTTGAAATATTTATTTTTATTTTTTTTTGACTCCAGCAACGTAACCAATTAAGATTACGAGAGCCTTTTGAAAAATCTGGTATATCCTATGAAAAGCTCCCAATTATCTAAATAATAAAAAGAAGAAGAATTTTTTTAGGATGTCAGTTATGGGAAGATCCATTAATTAAGTAACGTAAAAATTGGCCATTTTTAACCTTTCCGTCCCCAACGTCAGTTTTTAAGGGCTTTGAAAAATCTAAAATGCTGTAAAAACCACATTTCTTGACCGATTATTTTGCAACAAGTTGCATTCCATCCGGATGGATCCCAATTTTCGAGGCTATCCACAGTACGGTTCCAGAATTATTCCAGATTCCGTTGGGGTCAGTTGTCCCCGGAATAAGTGACCATTTACAATTTTAAGTCAAAACAGGTCGTGCGACAAACTTCATGATTTCACAAAGCAATGATGGGAATGATATTTTTAGGGTTCTTGGCCCACTCGGATTCAATCCGGCCACATCGGTCACAATCCAGAGACCTACGAAATGGCCATTTTCTAAATTGATTCAAAACAGGTCGTGCGACAAACTTCATGATTTTACAAAGCAATGATGGGAATGATATTTTTAGGGTTCCTGACCCACTCGGATCCATTCCGGCCACAATCCGGAGGACCAACGAAATGGCCATTTTCTAAATTGATCCAAAATAGGTCGTGTGACACCTCAAACTTCATGATTTCACAAAGCAATGATGGGAATGATATTTTTAGGGTTCCTGGCCCACTTGGATCCATTCCGGCCACAATCCGGAGGACCTACGGAACGGCCATTTTCTAAATTGATTCAAAATAGGTCGTGCGACACCTCAAACTTCATGGTTTCACAAAGCAATAATGGGAATTATATTTTTAGGGTTCCTGGCCCACTCGGATTCAATCCGGCCACATCGGTCACAATCCGGGGACCTACGAAATGGCCATTTTCTAAATTGATTCAAAATGGTCGTGTGACACCTCAAACTTCATGATTTTACAAAGCAATGATGGGAATGATATTTTTAGGGTTCCCGGCCCACTCGGATTCAATCCGGCCACATCTGTCAATTATACCGTAAATGAAATCGACAATGGAATTTTCGGAAGAATTCCTAGATTATTTCGCAAAAAAATCATGAAAGATTTCTACTGGGAGATCCTCCAGGAGTTTTTTCGAAAATTCCTCCCGGATTTCCTCCGGGAATTCCACCTGCAGTTCCTCAAGGAGTTCCTGCAGGGTTTTCTCCGAAAATTATTCCGGCAGTTCTATCGGCAGATCCTACGGGGGTTCCTCTGAAAATTCTTCCGGGAGTTTCTCCAGAATTTCCCCGGGAATTCATTCAAGCTTTCTTTCTGGAATTCATTTAGGCTTCTTCAGGAATTTATGTAGAAATTCCTTCAGAAGCTCCACCGAGAATTTCTCTGGGAGCTCCTCAAGGAATTCTCCGGGAGGTCCTCTGTTGATGATGATGATCCAGCTACATACCCCTAGAAAGGTTTCAGCTAGACGAGATTTGTCTATAAGATGTATTATCCAAGAATTTTTCCGAGAATTCTTCTGGTAGTTTCACTGGCAGTTCCTTCAGGGGTTTATTTGAAAATTCTCCCGGGAGTTTTTCAGAAATTCATCCGGAAATTATTTCAAGAATTCCTCCGAGAATTCCACAGGCAATTCATCCGGTTCTTTATCCGGGAATTCCTTCGGGAGTTCCACTAGTAGCTCTTCCAGGAAATCATGCAGGCTTTTTTCAGGCAATCATTTAAGCCTTCTTCAGAAATTTAGCTGGAAATTCCTCCCAAAGTTCTTCCAATAGTTTCTCTGAGAGTTCCTCTAGGAATTCTTCTAGGAGTTCCTTCTGAAATTTCTCCGGGAGTGCTTACGGGAGCTCCTCCGGCAGTTCCTACGGGAATTCCTCCGGTAGATCCACTCACAGTTTCCATGAGCATTCCTCCGGAAGTTTCTACGGCAATTCCTCCGGGTATTCCTCTAAGCAGGAACTCCTGGAGTAATTTGCGGAAAAGCTCCCGGAGGAATTTCTGAAGGAATTTCCAGAGGAATTTTCGGAGGAACTTCCGGTGGAACTTTTGGAGGAATTTCTTAAAGTACTACAGGAAGAATTTCTAAAGTAACTCTCGTAAGAACTCTTGGATGAACTCCCAAATGATTTTCCGTAAAAATTCCAGGAGGAACTCCTGGAAGAATTCTCAAAGAATCTCCCGGAGGAGCTCCCAGAGAAATTCTCCGAGGAACTTCTGAAGGATTTTATGGATAAATTCCCAAAAAAGCCTGAATGAATTCCCGGAGGAGCTACTGCTGGAACTCCCGGAGAAATTTTCAGAGGAACAGCCGTTGGAATACCCGGAGTTGAATTTCTAGAGGAACTTCCGAAATTCCATTTCCTGTGAAATTCCTGCCATATATCCTCCAGGAATTCCCTGTGACTTGGAGGGATTCCCGGAGGAACTCTTGGAAAAACTTCTGGAGGAGCTCCCGGAGGAACTCCCACAAGCACTAACGGAAGAATTCTCACAAGGAAGTCCTGAACTAATTCTTGGAGAAGTTCATGAAGGAATTTTTGGATAAATATCTGAAGGATTTCCCGGAAAAATACCAGGAAGAATTAATGCAGAAATTTCCAGATGAAATGCTGAAGAAATTAGCGGATGAATTCCCGGAGGTTAGTTCGTTAGTTCTGAAGAAATTCTTGGAAGAATTCTTGGAAGATATCTTGGAGGAACTCTCAAATTAATATCCGAATGCTATTCTGGAGTAAATTTCTAGTGAAGTCCGGAAAGCATTCTAAGACAATTCCGTGGAAAAATTTCGGGAGAAATTCCTGGAGGAAGTCCTGGAGAAGTACCTGAAGCAATTCCCGGGAAAATACCTGGAAGAATTTCCGAGGAAATACATGGACAAATTCCTGGAAAAATTTCTAAAGAAATTTTTAGATGAAATCTTGAAGGATATTCTGAAGTAATAGCGGAAAGAATTCCAGAAAGAAATCCTAGAGGATTTCGCTATTAAATTTATGGAGGTATTCCCGGAAAAACTTCTGAAGGATATCCTGGAGGAAATAAAGGATGAGTTCCTGGAGGAATGCCCGGAGAAGTTCCTAGAAGAATTTCCGATTCTTATAGATTTACAAGTGAAATTATGGAGCGAAATCGGAGGATTTCCGTCATAAATTTCTGAAGAATTATTTATTATTTATTTATTCAGACTAAGGCCGAAGTGGCCTGTGCTGCACATAAAAGTCTTCTCCATTCGGCTCGGTCCATGGCTACACGTCGCCAGCCACGCAGTCGCTACAGAGGGTCCGCTAGTCATCTTCCACCTGATCGATCCACCTTGCCCGCTACGCACCTCGCATTCTTGTGCCCGTCGGATCGTTGTCGAGAACCATTTTCACCGGGTTATTGTCCGGCATTCTGGCTTCGTACCCGGCCCACCGCAGTCGTCCGATTTTCGCGGTGTGAACGATGGATGGTTCTCCCAACAGCTGATGCAACTCGTGGTTCATTCGCCTCCTCCACGTACCGTCCGCCATCTGCACCCCACCATAGATGGTACGAATCACTTTCCTTTCAAAAACACCAAGTGCACGTTGGTCCTCCACGAGCATCGTCCAGGTCTCGTGTCCGTAGAGGACTACCGGTCTAATGAGCGTTTTGTAGATTGTCAGTTAGGTACGGCCGCGAACTCTATTCGATCGGAGCGTCTTGCGGAGTCCAAAGTATGTACGATTTCCAGCCACTATGCGTCTCAGAATTTCTCTGCTGGTATCATTCGGCAATCACCAGTGAGCCCAAGTACACAAATGCTTCTACCACCTCGATTTCGTCACCACCAATGTAAACTCGCAGTAAGTGGCTCACATTGTCTTCTCTTGAACCTCTTCCTATCATGTACTTCGTCTTCGACGTGTTGATGACTAGTCCGATCCGCTTGGCTTCCCTCTTCAGTCTAATGTAGGCTTCCTTCATCTTCTCAAAGTTACGTGCCATAATATCTATGTCGTCGGCGAAGCCAAATAGCTGGATGGACTTATTGAAAATTATACCACTCGTGTTAATCCCTGCTCTTCGTATTACCCCTTCCAAAGCGATGTTGAATAGCAAACACGAACGACCATCACCTTGCCGTAACCCTCTGCGCGTTTCGAAGGGACTCGAGAATGCCCCTGAAACTCGAACTACGTACATCACCAGATCCATCGTCGCTTTGATCAACCGTGTCAGTTTATCCGGAAATCCGTGTTCGTGCATTAGCTGCCATAGCTGGTCCCGATCGATTGTATCATATGCGGCTCTGGAGTCGATGAATAGATGTGTGGGCACGTTGTATTCGCGGCATTTCTGCAGTACTTGGCGAATGGCGAACACCTGGTCCGTGGTGGAGCGTTCGCCCATAAAACCCGCCTGGTACTGCCCCACGAACTCCCTTGCAATTGGTGCTAGTCGACGGCATAAAATTTGGGAGAGTACCTCGTAGGCGGCGATCAGCAATGTGATTGCGCGGAAGTTGCTATAATCCAGCTTATCGCTCTTTTTGTAGATGGAACACACGACACCTTCCATCCACTTCTGCGGCAAAACTTTATCCTCCCAAATCTTGGTAATTACCCAGTGCATCGCCAGTGCCTCACCACCGTGTTTAAATAGCTCTCCTGGTGGTTGGTCAACCCCAGGGGCTTTGTTGTTCTTCAGCCGGCCAATCTCCTCCTGGATTTCCTGGAGATCCGGAGCCGGTAGAATTATGTCCTGCGCGCGTTCCCCCAGGCCCATCACCATACCGCCATCTTTGTCTGCCACATCGCCATTCAGGTGCTCTTCGTAGTGCTGCCGCCACCTTTGGATCACCTCACGCTCGTTCGTAAGAAGGTTCCCGTTTATGTCCTTACACATATCAGGCTGTGGCACGTGGCCCTTACGTGAACGGTTTAACTTCTCATAGAACTTTCGTGTGTTATTAGCGCGGTACAGATGCTCCGTCTCTTCACGGTCTCGATCTTCCTGCTGACGCTTTTTCCTCCGGAAAATCGAGTTTTGTCTTTTCCGCGCCTGTTTATATCGTGTCTCGTTCGCCCTCGTGCGGTGTTGCAGCAATCTCGCTCATGCTGCATTCTTCTCTTCTACATACTAACTGCTCACATTCGCCGTCATACCAGTCGTTTCTCTGATTCGGGGGCACCGTGCCAAGTGCAGCGGTAGCGGTGCTACCAATGGCGGATCGAATATCTCTCCAGCCATCTTCAAGAGACGCTGCGCCTAGCTGCTCTTCCGTTGGGAGTGCCACTTCCAGCTGCTGCGCGTATTCTTGGGCTAGTCTACCGTCTTGTAGCCGCCCAATGTTATACCGCGGAGTCCGACTTCGACGCGTGTTGTACACCGTCGAGAGTTTTGAGCGCAGGCATACTGCAACGAGGTAGTGGTCGGATTCAATATTCGCACTGCGGTAAGTGCGGACGTTCGTGATGTTGGAGGAGAATTTATCGTCGATTAGAACGTGGTCGATTTGGTTTTCCGTTTCTTGGTTAGGTGATCTCCATGTGGCCTTGTGGATATTTTTGCGGGGAAAGGAGGTGCTTTGGACTACCATTCCGCGGGAGGCTGCGAAGTTTATGCATCGTTGGCCGTTGTCATTCGATACGGTGTGCAGACTATCCGGTCCGATGACCGGTCTATACATTTCCTCCCTTCCTACCTGTGCGTTCATGTCACCGATGACGATTTTGACGTCCCGCAGTGGGCATCTATCGTATATCTGCTCCAGCTGTGCGTAGAACGCTTCTTTCTCGTCGTCGGGTCTCCCTTCGTTTGGGCAGTGCACGTTGATGATGCTATAGTTGAAGAAACGACCTTTAATCCTCAGCTTGCACATCCTTGCGTTGATTGGCTGCCACCCAATCACGTGTTGGCGCATCTTACCCAGCACTATGAAGCCGGTTCCCAGCTCGTTGGTGGTGCCACAGCTTTGGTAGAAGGTAGCCGCTCGATGCCCGCTTTTCCACACTTTCTGTCCTGTCCAGCAAATCTCCTGCAGCGCCACGACGTCGAAGTTGCGGGGATGTAATTCATCGTAGATCATCCTGTCGCAACCTGCGAAACCTAGCGACTTGCAGTTCCATGTTCCAAGCTTCCAATCGTGATCCTTTATTCGTCGCCTAGGTCTTTGCCGATTATATCGAGTCGCATTATCTCTTATATTGTTCGTAATGATTGGTTTTCCAGGCGGCTTATTGGGCCTGCGCAAATCTCCTGTCTCGTCGGAGGGCCGTCGTGTCAGGGCTGTTTAGCGTCCCACCTAACACCAGGACTTGGGCTTGTGTGCTTTGAGCGGCACACAGTCGCTTTGGTGGGGCCTACTTGTGGATACATGCAGCTTTTTATAGAGGTTTAACAGGGCCCACTGTCAAACCCCACCACACCTAGGCAAGCCCCACAACTCGCAGATGGCCTGGGGAGGGATCGTCAAGCCCTTGGACATAGTCCCTGCTGCCCCTTTGGTAATGATGCCTTTCTTCGATCCGAATTGCCTACATTTGGGTTTTGAAGCATTTGATGAAATATTTCAATAGAAGAAGCCCTATAGGGGACCATCCTATTTTCCGTTTGCAACATTTATTATTCAGAAACATTCCAATCATAGGCATATCTTGTTTTTCGTGCATCACAAGAAATCATAAAATGACATTCATGTACCAAAACCCAATTAATTTGGTTGTGATGCGCGCGAGTAGTAAACGTTGGGGACGGGAAAAGAGGGTGTGTGTGTGTGTTATTATGTACAGTCCATGTACATTGTACAACTCCCACTGTCTGGCAGTGTTGGTAAAATCTCTAATCTCATCGGCGATTCAAACCATGCGTGAGTCAAATCCCATCAGAATTATGGCCCAGAGATTTGCTCATGGTTCAAATCGCAATTTGGATATTGCATGATATTTACGTGTTCTTCATTGTTGAATGCATTGAATTCACTGTTTTTCGTCCAAAACAATGGCTAATAATTGCATATATAAACAAAACATACGCCTCGATTGCGATTTGACGCTTTTTAGAACGAAATCATTTTTCGGTGAGGGAGCGAAGCGATGCGATTCTGGCCGAGAAATTCAAGTGCGATGCTCCCCCTACAGAATCGCAAACGAGTTAGCTCGTGCATGAAACCCCGATGATTCAGATTTGAGTATGATTCTACCAACACTTTTTTCACCAACCCGTATCACTTTTTATAGGGTTACTGCTCCTGGACTTCATCTCATAGCTCCGATATTGGTCCTACGAAAAACAAAGCAATGAAAAGGTATTTGATTTGTTTATTATTTTTGTGATTTTTTTCAGCAGTGAGCATGCATGTTAGCAAAAAGAAGCGACGAAATTGGTGCCGTATTTCTTTGTTTCGCGATGAGATGAATACATATATGTACAGTGAGATTGAAAACGGAACAGTTCCCCTACACCATGCACTATATTACGCAGTTTTGTTACATTTGTTTCGACCGCGGTCACTGGTCCTGCTCCATTGTTCTACTTTTTGTGCGAAACACCGCACAAAAAGCAGAGTCCAAAAGCCAACCGCACTGAACGGCGATGGCCGAAACGAGACTCTTGCGGACAAGAAAAGAGGGTGCTGCCAAAATGATGCGATACCCTATTTTAACGTTCATAGCCCAAAGTTTCAATATAATTGACAAATTGGTAGAGAATTTCCGAGTCGATTGATATATAAATCTCAAAAATCCATCGGCAGATAAAGGCGCTATTAAAGTTCAAAATCTTACATGATTTCGTGACGGTCTCGAATTTGGAAATTTTCATTTGTCACCCTGTATCCGAGTCTTCCCCTTAGACGTAGTTTACGTCAAAACACAAAAACCAACCGGGAATCGAACCATGGATCATGAGATTTGCAACCTTCTACTATAACCATCACACCAACAATTCTATTTGGAGATTCTGCTATAAGTGCACTACATAAACAACATAGTCATTTGTAACTTCATTGTACCTTATACGAAACATGCAGGGGACTGTCAAAAATAAAATACTGCTCAGCTGAGCTCAAAGTGTTTTGCAACATATCAGAAACATTGTCGTAACAGTAATTAACCGAAGTATTATTAATTCTGCAACTTATCTGTTTTGTTTCTGATATGAAACACATCGAATTTTAAACCACCCAGGAAGTCAGACGGGTAGAATATTGCGACGCCACCTTAACGGAAATGAAACATTGTGTTTTTCTGAAACTGGGAAGTGGCTTTAATGTGACTCGATGTATTGCCAGTGTCTTCAATGCAATTTATTAGGAACAAACACCTATTTGAAAGATAATGCGCGTGCTGCTTGGGAAGTTAGTCATGCTTGTCGATTGTTGCTCGGCGCGCCAGATTCTCTGCAAGCTGCAGGCAATCTGAGTGGTTGCAGTCGAGACTGCGTTCCACTTCTCCACCGCTTGACACATCCTCTGGATAAGATTATCCGGAGTTGTGTCCCGGCCGCAAACGTCTAGCATTGCTCTTCTTTCGACGTCGTAACGAGGACATACGAACAGTATGTGCTCTGCAGTTTCGTCAACACCTGGGCAGTCAGGGCAGACGGGGACCTCCGCGTGCCCAAACCTGTGGTGGTACTGTCGGAAACAGCCATGGCCTGACAGGAATTGTGTCAGATGGAAGTGAACCTCCCCATGGGGTCTCCCCACCCAGCTTGATATGTTAGGAATCAGCCGGTGGGTCCACCTACCTTTCGAGGAGTTATCCCACTCGCGCTGCCATCTGGCAACCGAAGTCATCCTGGTACGCTCGCGGGCTCCTCTGGTGCCACGTAGGTCAAAACACTCCTCGTCTTCCCGGATAACCAGCCCTCTAGCCAGCCTTCCCGGATACATTCGCACTCTAGCTGATGTCAGAAGTACACAACCCTCAGCTGGCGGTCTTTTGTCATCGGACGACCCGTGGGAGCGTGAGATCGGAACTTGTGGAGACCAGAGCTCTGTTGGGCGCTCCTTCCTTGATGTCAACCCACCATTTTGCAGCCCCGGTGTCTTATTTACCACCTACAAAAATCAACCGATAAAAAGGTGAACGATGGAACATGTGTTGAGTGAGATGTCTGTTTCTCTGTGGAAATAAGATCAAATAGCGCGCTCGAGCGGTTCAATCGGTTACTTGTACATTAAGTATCCGTCTTAAGGTTGTTTTAAAAATCCAAATTATTCCGATATGATGCTCAACTTCTCCATAACAGGTCATTTTTTCTATATGTGATTTCAAAAAATATTTTTTCATAAACGGCAAACTGTTGCCATGAAAACTTTCCTATCACAATCCGAAATACCTATCTCTGTCGGGTCGTCTATTATTTGGAAAACCCAGGAAAACTCAAAGGATTTATTTCAACATGGAAATATCGGAAATCCTCAGGAAACCATTAAAATATTTGAAAATCCATTCAGATCTAATTTAAATTTTATTTTTATTATTCTTTAAACTTAGATTGAAAATATTAATGTTATCAGGCTACAATGCACTAGTGACCGATGTTTTCTTGATTCTTGATTCTCGTTTCATTGATGTTGTTGAATATATAACATACATAATTAATGAAAAAAGACAAGATGCACATAGACGCTTGAAACTGCATTTAAGAAGCATGGCCTAGAAACGCCCCCGGGG
Source organism: Armigeres subalbatus (assembly GCF_024139115.2). NCBI lineage: Eukaryota > Metazoa > Arthropoda > Insecta > Diptera > Culicidae > Armigeres > Armigeres subalbatus. The sequence goes on along the minus strand of NC_085139.1, from coordinate 183,599,493 downwards.
CAAAACGCTTTTTCTGTATTCTCTCATATTTACCGTTTTTGACATAGTCGTAATAAAACTAGACCAAAAATTATGTAGGTTAGGCAAAAACAGTTTCAAAATAAACGATAAGAAGGTTGGGAAACCCGAAATTTTCCACATTATGATGAAACATCTAACATTTCGTCGATGAAAAACGCCCTAGAGTGACTAACCTACAATGTACTACGCGTCTCCACGCACTGTCCATACCAGAATGCTGATACGCCGACGAGTGGTGCGTTGTTCCAAAAGAGCTGCCAGCTAGAAAGCGTTTTGCCTCATGAGTATTCCGGCAACGAAATATCACCACTTTTTTGAAATTTTAATATTATCATTATGATTGAGATTTTTTACAACTTCAAAATGCCATGCCAATGTCAAAATGCCAGCTATATTGTTTAACTGTTGCATGAGGTAAAAATACCCAAGCCATTAAAGCAGTCTTCGCTTAGCTGGGACATATTGTCCCTCCTTCTTCTACCATCTCAAATTTTGAGGCATATATGTGCAAGGTGGTAGCCGGTAAAAAACGGTTATTGAGGATTGGTAATTGTTCATCCGAAGCTAAAACTATCCGTTGATACTGATGTGAAGTCTTTACTCTCAAATTGTTCAAACTGACATTGCAGACTGGTCAAGCATGAGCATTAGAGTGATTCAAATTTTGACTTTTTCGCTCCCCTGTGCTTAAACGATTGTTTTTGCTATTTCAATAGTCCTCCCAAATTTTTAGCTGATTTGGATGTAATTTGGTTGTGCACGTGCCGTTTGAAGGTTATATGAAAATTACTATGAGTATTGCCACTTATGTAAAGGATCGTTTCGTGTAGCAGCCCAGAATCTATTTGAATATATTTAAAGCATCGCCATCACAGAATAGATCCTAAGCTGAAAGTCAGTTGTTGTTGCGAAGCAATCTGAATTTTGTGAGCAAAATTATAAAGAAAACAGAAATGCTCATTATTGATATTGATGTTATTCTTTTACGTGTTAAATTGAATTTCCCACAATTCAGTATTTCCATAATAACTTTTGTTGCCAGCATCAAATCGTTTAGCAACAACGACGATATTTTCCATTGTTAATTTCCCTATGTTGCTAACGTATTCATACATTTTTAGAGCTTAATGGACAATGATGGGGAACGGTTTTTCACAAAAGTTACTGTTTTCATAGTAATTTTCATACAAGCTTCAAACTGCTTGTGCTCAGTCAAATTACATCCAAATTAGCTAAAAATTTGGGAGGACTATTAAAATAGCAAAAACAATCGTTTAAGCACAGGGGAGCGAAAAAGTCAAAATTTGAATCACTCTAATGAGCATGAGCATGATGACCGTGCATTTCGTAGTTGCTACTCCGTGATTGACCAGAACAATCGTAATTGCACAAGGAACCAATGGATGGAAGCATGGGATTTGCTCTCCAATCTCAAGTTGCACAGTCCGAGAGCAGTCCCCTATATAAAAAATGCGAAAATTCACATAAAATGAGTATTTTTTAACTTCCATACAATTTGTATGAAGCAAAAAAATATTGAAAAACTTCGCACCCATTTTTTTTTAAATTAACTTTTTGTCACTTATTCCCCTTTGCGTTTGACCTCCTCTCAAGACAAAATTTTCAAAACGACTTATCTGCTTTTGTAAACAAAGATTCAAACGACGATTTGACGAATCTGATAGCTCTCCCACGCAAACCAACACCATCAGGTAGCGGAAACCTTCACCTACCTATTGGTGGTGTAGGTTCGCGTGGGAGAGCTATCAGATTCGTCAAATCGTCGTTTGAATCTTTTTTACAAAAGCAGATAAGTCGTTTTGAAAATTTTGTCTTGCTCTATTCATGAAGAGTTAGTATTCAAACCCCTAACTCGATTTTTTCCAGCGATTCAGGTCTTTTAAACAAATTGCTGGAAAATTGCTTCCACTGCATACAGTTTAGTCTCAAACGGAGTTCGAAAATCGAGTCCTTCACCTTCTGCAAGGTAACATCAATTAAATGTTCTGTTTCATATCATATATTGCTATTGGTAGAGACTAAATACAATGAACCCTCAATTATCACAATTTATTTCCCTAGCTCGAAATCTACCAAAGATATCTACCAAGTGTTTCGGGATTCACAGAGATATTAAAGATCATAACAATATTTGAAAATCTATTTCACTTGCTTCGTAATTCAAATATTTTTCATTTCTTAGTATTGAAAATAATATTTTACATTGAATTCTTACTTAACAAAATCTCAATGAATGATTTATAAATTCCCATTCTTATGACTATCCGAAATCAGACCCAGCGCGGTACTCTACCACACTGACACACTTTTTGCCGTCAGCTGGATGGCCGAACGCGACGACGACGGCGACACAATCGACGCGACGGTGGAGCCGTACGTGGGCAGTCATCGCCGTTCCTTTGAAGGGCGAAGGACAGATGATAGAAGGAACCATCATCCCGGGATGCATGGTTAGAGGGATGGTGGCAGTTGAGTGGAGGCCGGAATCCGCATAAGAAATCGGATGTCTTTTGCCAATGTGCCATGTTTGTGTTTGTGCTCAGTCACCACGCGGCTCGAGCTGAGTGGCGGCAACCGGCGACGACGACGACGACGACGAACGGGTAACAGGTTGGTTGGCAGGGTAATCACGTGGCAGGAAGGCATCGCAATGGGAAGGGCTCTCCATCGTCTGTCCGTCCGTTCGTTGTCGTCGGTGTGGGGATAACAGTGAACCGGTGGTAGACACGTGGTGAGGTAAACACGCTCATCGCCTTCGGTGGACTCGACGCGTGTGTGTGCTTACTTTGCCGAGTCTACCGACAGGAGAGCCGATGCGAACTCGTTGCACAGAACGGTGTTTGTTCAATCTGACTGCTTAGAATTCTTTAAAAACTGCGGTTGAATTTTCAACTATTTAATAAATCACATGCATGAGGTGTATATTTATTTCTTTCCAGCAAGCTAACACAGAGCTTGTTTTGGATTTCCGAGGTTGTTGTGGGATATGACTTGCAAAACATTTTGTAGCTTCCTTAGTTAGTATGTCAATTATTGATATTTTCAAATATTTGTTCAAAGACATGTCCTTGACGTCATTTCAAAATAATCAAAATTTTGGCCAATCAGATCGAAACAGCGCTCCACCGTGAGACGTCGTCGGCGGCCCAACGTGTACGGTACGGCTGTGTGCTGCTAAGTAAATTTAGGGGTCGGCTTACTTGATGCGATGGCAATTTTTTTTGCGAGAGAAGTTCGTGTCTGCCAGAAGCGGAGATTAGCCGCAGTTTCTACAGGGTTTCTAGGGCTCTTCGGTTGGGCCACGGTCGCAAAGCTGACCTGCGAGCGCAAGTAGACGACCTGCCGTGCGTCGTACTGTCTTCAGTGTGTCCCCGCTGTTCGATAGCTTTTTGAGTTTCGACGGAGTGGTTTTCCCAAGAATTTCCGGAATTTGAAACGAGTGTTCCGTGGAAATTAGAAGTTTCAGTGAAGTGACCATTCATCGGAATCGTTGCACGTTTAATTTCGCATTGCCACACCAGCGACAGCAGCTGACCGGAATTTCGTTAAAGATACATCCAGAAGAAACGGCCAAAATCGGGGGTGAATGGCGAATCGGACAATTAGCTATCAAAATGTAAGTCAATAGTTTTTTTTCCTTCAGAAAGTTTTCGTTCAAGTACTCCCGACGACTATTAATTGCCTGTCAAGGCCTTCTCAATCAAAAGGGCAAATTTCGGGGGAGCCCTTCGGAGAGACACCGTCTGGGACAGGGCGAAGAGCGGGCCCGGCGCAGGAAAGGTTCTACTTTTCATCTGTCCATGTTATGATTCTTTTTCCTCTTGTTTACATCCCCAAAAGTTGTCTCCCCTGCTGATCGGACCTGAGCCGACCGAGAGAGCCAACAGTGTATTGCTTGTCGGTGGATTCACGCTGTATTGGTTGTGTGAGTTTGCGACGACGGCGACGACGTCGTTCGACTGAGTGCCGATACCGTTCCACCGGCTCGGTATGGGACTGCCTTACAGCTGAAACTGTTTGGTGGTATTTCCTTTTATGTTCGCTGTAGCCATTATCATACAGCGAAGAAATATGCGTACCGATGTTTATACGTTTTGGCATAATTGTATAATTGCTACAGTGTTTACCATCGCACTGCTTTGAGGGTAGTGGAGCCAATTGCGGTTTGTTGTTTGTTTTTGTATAATCAGGTGGGTTGATAGCCATGCATGGTCATGTTCATGGTCATATTTCTGAGAATGAATTTGAATGTTGTTGTTATCATTATGGACATTACCTACAAATTATGTAAAGGACTACGATAAGATAAATGTTGGAATTTCGGTCAATAAATAAAATTTCAAATTTGCTTGTTGAATATCGTATAAAGGTGAAGGTAAACTAACATCGGGTGAAATGAGAAGTATGAGATCAGTATTAGAATTCAAATTAGAACTTTTTTTAAATATTGCACTTATTTGATAGGCTCATGTGTGTATAACACTTGACGGAGCCGATATTCTATATTACATATATGCATAAGGGAGCGTCCACAAATTACGTAACGCTTAGAGGGGGGAGGGGGGGTTGAGTGAAGTGTGACGGTCCATACAAAATTTTCAGATGTTTCATACAAAAAGTGTGACATAGGGAGGAGGGGGGGTTGAAAATGCTCAATTTTTGCGTTACGTAATTAATGGATCTTCCCTAATTGATATCATTATCCGTTAGTGAAAGAAGAGGGACATAGACAACCGTATTCGTGGTGATTAGATTTTACATTTCTCAATACCCGTAATGCTGGGTAGATACCTCTACGTGGTGTGTTACGGGGTAAGATCTTCCACGGTTACATTGCCAGCTACAGGCAAATCTTGACCCAACGAATACCTTCCTCATTATCCAACTCCGTGGTACTTATGAGGGTGTCGCTACCCGAACAGCGCAAGTCATGTGAATTTGGTTGCAGCAACTCAATTGTGACTGAATCTGGTCATATATAAGTTGCTGTGATCTATGTGGAATATGTGTGCTGCTTGGGTAAGTCGGTGGCCTCTCGTTAAGTAAGTACTGCATCAACACTTCCTTCCTCTCCCTAGTTACGGTGAAGATGGGCGTGGCCAGGAGTAGTAATCCTCATGCTTTTGTTATTTTTGTTTAAGATTGGAATCAAGGACCACCCCCCTTCTTGATTTCTGATAGCATTTCTAGATAAGGATCTCAAAAGTAAAACATGAGTATCACTAGTGTCCAATCTACGAACTACACCGTAACAATGCTAATGCTTAGATTTTACATTTCTCAAGCATGAACGTTTTTTTTTAGTTTTTATTTGAGCTGCTTTTTATTTTTAAAATCCTTCTTTTGGCTCAGCTATTTAGGTGTTAGCCGGGTCCATTATCCTCCTTGCTTTGGTCATACCGAGAGCACGGAATGTTGTGACCACTCTTTGCTCATGCACTTCTTTTCAAGTTCCGGCCTTTAGCTTACGCTAGTTCGTTGACTTGCTGGCTGGTCCGGTGCTACGTTATCTGGATCCCTCGTTGTCGATCGCACATCAATCGTCTGGCTCCTCCCGGGTGGTCCACCAGTTCCGGTGAAGCAACCTTCCGCACTGATGGTGCTCCGATTACTGGTGGCTATCGCAGGGGATGCTTTCGCGTATTCTGCCGACTTCGGGTCTTCTGGTTGCAGAGGTAGTCCGATAGTTCCGGTGGGGATGACGTCCGTGCTGATGGTGCTATTCATACTCGAAGAGCTTCCTTCTTTCTTCTTCAGTAGGTTGGCTGTTCATGTGCTGAGGTCGGTCCGACGATTCTGGTTGGCGAAAGACTTCAGGCTCATCGACGTCTCGATGACCTGAAGCCAAACATTGCTCACTGCGCTAGATTTTACTCCGAACCGATTCTTATTCGCTGATCTTTTCTTTACCTACTTAATTTCTCACTTCTAACTTCTCACTGTGAAACTAGAGTAGTACGAAGTGAGAAGTGAGATCTCTCACTATTCACTTCACACTTTTCACTTTTCACAATAAATAATGAGAAATTATGAGTGAGAAGCGGGATGAGATATGTCTTACTTCTTACTTCTCTATCATTATTACTCTTTTTTTAAAGTTAGAAGTGCTAAGCGAGAATTAAGAAATGAGAACTGAGAAGTGAGGCACTCACTTTTCACTCGTCATTTCTCGCTGTGAAAAGTGAGAAGTGAAACACCTCACTTTTCACTTATTTTTTGCACTTTCTCACGTCTCATTGCGAAAAGTGAGATGAGCAAAATGAGAAGTGGGGAATAATAAATAAGAAATGAGTAGTAAGTGAAACGTCTTACTTTTCACCCCTCATTTTTCACTTCTCACTGTTAAAAATGAGAAATGAGAACAGAGAAGTTCTAAGTTCTCACTCCTTATTTCTTACGTGACTTTTCGCAGTAAGAAGTGAGAAATGAGCTGTGAGAAGTTAGACGACTCACTGTGAAACGTGAGAAGAGCTAGATGAGAAGTTACCTCTTTTCCTAATCATTATTTCTCACTACTCATTTCTCAATGTGAAAGTGAGGAGAGCCAAGCGAGAAGCGTGACGCTTCTCATTCCACAATTCTCTCTTTTCATTTTTCACAATGTCGCTTTCCACCAAACTATTATTCCGGCCAAATGACCTATTCGGCTATATAACTTATTCGGTCATATGACCCGTTCGGTCAAATGACTTTTGGTATTTTGCAGCCAAAATCCGCACAAAATCTATTTTAAGATTTTTTCCATTATTTATTGTTGTTGTCGTTGCTGGTTCATCTCACCGTGAGTCCATTGTATCCATTTGTCCGCGTCGTGAATCCAATGATCGTTGCATTGTTCAGTTGCCATTAATCCGGGTACGTTTGAAGAATGCCTCCGAGAAGAACAATTTGTCAGTCGTCATCAGGCAGTCGTAACGGTAGCGGCAGCCACCGCATAGGCTGCGTAACCAGCGTCTGACGAGGGTTTGATTGAGGGGCTGGGAGTCGAGCCCTTGACCATTCGCTTGTAAGGCGAACGTTTATCCAGCGACCATACGGGATCTTTAATGTAATTATATTCAATAACTTTATAATAATCATCAATAACTGTTTATAATTTTTCGATTAAGTTTTAAGTTTCCTGCTAAAAACTTCAAAATTTAATATGGAAAAAAGTCGTGTAACAAATAAGAAATTACATCACTCAAAAATAAGCACATCCATGCTCTTTTTACGGTTTTTGAACCAATTTTTCTAATAATATACGAATAGGGTAATATTCCAAATCCATTCTCTCTCATGAAACGGTAATATCATTGCTGTTAAGGTACTCTCAGTAGAGACATTTTCATATTCATGGGTACCGGTGACATTTTTGAAGTTATAGAATAGAGGTGTGCGCCTGTCCGAAAATCGTCGGCGGCGGCGTTTGTCATAATTTTGGTCGGCGGCGGCGTGAATCGGCGTGGCGATTTTTTTCATTGCGTTCGTTTTTTCGTAAATATTTGTTCTGCATTTTTTTGGATATTTCTAAGCACTACCGGGAGAATTTTTGAATTTCCACATTTTTTTTTTCAAATTAATTATTTAAGAATTTGTTTTCGGATTTTCCACGGTAACCACTTTGAAATTTTCACGAGAATTTCTTTGGAATTTCAAGGGGAAGGTTTTTTGTTCTAAAGTTCTATATAAAATTGTTTAAAATATGTTCGGAAAGTTTTTCGGAATTTCTGTTGATTGTTCTTCAAAATTTACACAGAAAATTCTTCGAAGTAATTGCGAGAAAAGTTTTCATGAGAAATTCTTTGGAATTTCGACGGAAAATTCTTCAGAACTCAAAATGGGGATTTCAACAAAAAAATGGTAATGAGAACATGATTCGGAAATTCAATATGAATTTTTTTGAATTTTGCTTGCAATTTTTTTAAAACTCATTCGTTAAATTATTCGGAATTTCCACGGGGAATTTTCCGAAAATTTTACTAAAACTTTCAAATTTCTACGTGAAATCAACTTTTCGGTATTTGAACGTAAAATTTTACGTAGTTTTTGTTGTCTATAAGTGTGTTGAGCTGAAAGTCATCGACCCGAACTGAACTTTTGGACGAAACGGTTATTAAACCGAAAACGGTTTGGTTGAACATTTTATTTGGCAAAAGCGTCATTTGACCAAAATGGTAGTTTGACCGAATATGTATGGTTGATTGACAGAGAAGGCCATTTGGCAGAAAATGACATTTGTTTGAAAGAGTCATACGGTCAAAAATGTTGTTTACTGAACGGGTGTTGCTGTCAGGCCATTAGACCGAAGACCATTTGGCCGAAGTTCATAAGGCCGAATGGTCATTAGGCCAAATTAGCAAAAAGAAGCAAAAAGTGAAAATAAGAACATTACCCGTTCTTCCTTCTCCTTTCTTGCTTCTTCCTTCTTCTATCTGTCTTCTTACTTCTTCCTTTCTTCTTTCATTCATTCTTCATTCCTTTTTTTCTTCCTCCTTTCTTCCGTTATCTTCCTTCTTTCTCCCGTCTTTCTTCTTTTTTCTTTATTCTTCCTTATTCCTTCCTTCTTCGTCTTCCTTTTTCTATCTTTCTTCTCTCTTCTTTTTTCTTCCTTCTTTCTTCTTCTTTCTTCCGTTGTCTCCCTTCTTCCTTCTTCCCTTTTCCTCCTTCCTTCTTCCCTTTTCCTCCTTACTTCTTCCTTCCTCTTTCTTCCGCTTTCTTTTTTTTTCTCTCGTCTTCCTTCTTTCTACTTCCTTCTCCCTTCTTCCATTTCCAACTTTCTTCTTTCTTCCTTTCTTCTTCCCTCTTCCGTCTACCTTCTTTCTTCTTCCTTTTGCTTTCTTCTTTCTTTTGTTTTCTTCCTTCTTTCTCCCGTTTTCCTTTTTTTCTCCTTTCTTTCTTCTTCCTTCTTCTTTCTTAATTTTTCCTCCTTTTTTCTTCTTACTAATTCCGTTCTACATCTTCCTAACTTCGCACTACTCACTTCTCACGACCCAGTTCTCATTCGGTCTAATGGCTATTCGGCCTAACGACCCCTAATGACGAATCACGTTTTGTTATTATTGTTCTATTTAGTTCTGCTCAGTTTATGGTTAAAACTATCGACCCGTTTGGCCAAAGGACCATTTCGGCAAACGGCATTTTCTATTTGTCCTAACGACTTTTTCGACCAAATGACCAGTTCCAAACGATATTTTCGAACGCATGCCCATTTTTTTTAATTGGTATGCCTATTTCGGCTAAACGACATTTTCGGCCAGATAGTCTTCGGCAGAAAGATATATTCTGTCAAACATCTTTCGGCATTGTGAGCTCCGCCTAATCATCACTTCCCGTCGTTTGACCGAATGTCCCCTTGGCTGTTATTTTCGGCCAAACCATCTCCTAATAACCGTTTCAGACAAATGGAATTCGTCTAGAGGACTTTCGGCTTAACGTGAAATAATCGGTTGTTTGACCGAATAGATCATTTGGTCGAAAATGCCGTTTAGTAGAAATGATGTTTGTGCAGAAAGAGTAATTTGGTCCGAAAATGTCCTTTCTGCGAAACAATCAGTCGGCTAAACGACTTTTTCGGAAAAACGGTTAGTTTAGTCGAACGACACTTTCTGCCGAACATTCATTTCGTCCAAATGACCCTTTCCGACAAACGACCATTTCGACCATTTGACCTATTCGGTCAATCGACTTTTTGAGCCAAAGGAACTATTCAGCGTATTTTTATTTTGATCAAAGGACATTTTCGGCCAATTGAGCGAAGCCAAATTACTTGTTCCGTCAAATTACATATTTGGACAAACAACTTTTGGTCATACGTGATTCTGTCAAAACAATATTTCAAATGGGTTTCAGCCAATCAATATCGTTCAAAAATCATTAAGAATTTCCAATGGAAGTTCACCTTAGTTGTTACGGAGAGCTTCCCGAAATACCGTCAGAAATTTGTATGGAACTTCCAAAGAAACCATTTACACGTATTTTCACGAAAAAAATTCTGCAGTTGCGACGTATGTACAAAAACTAATTAGTCTTCGGTATGTATATATCAGAAAATTCTATGAAATCTCCATTGAATCTTTGGAATTTTCACGAAAAATTCTGTAGACTTATACAAATTTGAATCGGCGTGTAAATTTATAGATCAGCGGCGTGACAAATTTCAAACGGCGGCGCGCCAATGTAAAAATGTCGGCGGCGGCGCACACCTCTGCTTGGGAAGGTAAAATGCGTGAACGGTACCCATTATTTCTAGTCAAAACGCCTTGAAAATTCGTGACAGGTAGTCAGAAATGATTGTTAATAAACCACTTATGCGGTGAAAGTAATTTCATGAAAATCATTGTTCTTTCGACTTTTTGGCACAGAATTTTTGCTTCGACCATTTGTCCCTTCGAACTTTTGACCCTTCGACCTTTTGTCCTTTCGATCTTTTGACCTTCGACCTTTTGTTCTTCGGCTTATATTTTTGCATCGACCATTTCTCGCTTAACTTTTCAAAAGGACCTAAGTAACATTTTTTTCATGAGTTAATTTGAGTATTGCAATCAAAAGCTTTCATGCTGTTCTGTTAATTTCGCTATTCAAATTAATTCATGAAAAAAATGTTACTTAGGTCCTTTTGAAAAGTTAAGCGAGATTTGTCCCTTCGAACTTTTGACCCTTCGACCTTTTGTCCTTTCGATCTTTTGACCTTCGACCTATTGTTCTTCGGCTTTTTGCATCGACCTTTTATCTGCTCGACCTTTCTACCCTTCGACCTTTTGTCCTTTCGACCTTTTGTCCTTCGACCTTTTTACTCAGATTTTTTGGTTCGACCGTTTGTCCCTTCGACCTTTTGACTCGATTTTTTTGTTTCGACCTTTTGTCCCTTCGACCTTTTGTTTTTTCGACCTTTTGTACATCCAACCTTTTGTCATTCAACGGTTGTAGGACAAAAGGTCGAAGGTCAAAAGGTCAATGGACAAAAGGTCGAAGGTCAAAAGGTCGAAAGGGCAAAATGTCGAAGAGACAAAAACTCCAAACAAAAAACTGCGTCAAAAGGTCGAAGGACGAAAGGTCGAAAGGACGAAAGGTCTTAAAGAAAGTGAAAGTTTGTTTCTCGTCCGGTCGTGTTCTCCAGTAAGCGGATCGGCCGGTCGTCGAAACTTGGTTTTACTTTGTGCGGAAGGCAAAACGATCGGCCGGTCGTCGTAATTTTGTTCTGCTCTGCGCGGGTGAGTGAATAAATCAGAAAGTGAAAGTTTCAGACAGCGTGGGTGTTATTTCCCATCCCATAGATTGCATCACTTACCAAAGTGAATCCAGATAAATTATCCTTTGTAACTAAAACGATATCCTATCCCAAGACAATCGTGGAGATGCAGAGGTATACTGGGTCTCTAGTAGCAACGAGAGTCGGACTAACAATCCTTCCCTTCCTATATGATCGTAAGGACGTGGCCGGCGCCGTTATTGACTTTAAATATTTGAGCTCCCGAAACGTGTACATTGAGAATGGGTAGCTAGTCCCAAGCCCCATATATTGTGTTCTCTGTACAATTTCGCATGTTCTAGTCAATCACGGAGTAGCAACTACGAATTGTGCCGTCATAATGCTCATGCTCATTTCCTTCTTATTTCTTCTTCCTTTTGCTATCTACTCTCTTCCTTCTTCCTCTTTCCTTCTTACTTCATATGTTTCCTTCTTTCAATTCGTTTTCCTCCATTCTTACTTCTTTGTCCCTTCTGTTTTCCATATTTCTTTTTCTTTATTTCCAACTTCTTTCTTTTTTTCGTTTTTTGTTCTTTCTTTCATTCATATTTCTTCCTTCTTTTCACTTTTTTCTTCCTTGTTACTTCCTTCTTTTTTCCTTCTTTCTTCTCACTTGCTTTCTTCTTTTTTATTCTTCTTTTTTCCTCCTTTCTTCCTTCTCTCTTCCTTATTTCTTCTCAATGTCTTCTTTCTATCTCCCCCTTTTTTTCTACCTCTTTGTTTCCTGTTTTTCCTTTTTACTCTTTCTTTTTTGGTTCTCTCTTCATTTTTTTCTTTTTCCTTCCTTTCTTCTTCCTTTCTTCCGTTTCTCTTCTATTTTTTTCTTCCTTCCTTTACTTCTTTCTTTCTTCTTTCCTTTTTCGTTCTTCCTTCTTCCTTCCGTTTTTCTTCTTCCTTTTTCCGTCTTTATTCCTTCTTTTCACCTTCTTTCTTCCACCTTTTTAACTTTTTTCCTCCCTTCTTTCTTTTCTCCTTTTTTCTTCTCTCTTCCTTTTCTTTTTCTTCCTTCGTTCTCCCTTCTTTCTTTCTTCTTCCTTCTTGTTTTCTGGTCTTCTTCCTATTTTCTTTTTTCTTTCTTCTATCTCCTTTTTTTTTCTTACATCCTTCTTTCTTCCTACACTCTTCCTTCTTCCTTTCTTCTTTCTTTTATCCTTCTTTCTTCCTTTTTTCTTTCTGCTTTTTTCCTTATTTCTCTCTTTGTTTCTAATTTCTTCCATCTTTCTTCTTTTTTCTTTCTAAGGGTTAGGTAAGCATAGCATAATTTCATATGGTTGACAATGGGTCACAATATGGAATTCAAAACTCTATAACTCTAGATCGGCTCATGGTAACTCATAGTTTTGAGTTTTTCTTATGCAAAATTCTCTGGAGAACACGAATGCTGGTGTTATCTTCCAAATAAAAAATTAGACGAAAAATACAATTTTATACTTTAAACGCAAAAACAACATAGTTGATTACACTCCTTTTCAAAATAGATATTTTTCCTAATAAGTTTGAAAATTTCTCTTCATAATGTATTAAAAGAAGTGGTTTGAAGATTCAAAACTTTCCGAGATATGAGCCATTGAAAAATATGATTTTTGCAAATCGTGCTTCCATTTACAGAGGGGTATCCAACCATAAAAAATGCATTTCTACGTATAGTCGATAAATGAACAAATCCACGAAATTTGATTCAAATCGATGTGAATCGATTACAAAATGTTTCGGTTATTTTTTGCATTTTTTGATCAAAGGTTTAGAAACCGTATGTAAGTATTGAACTTTCACTCGACTGGAAATTAATTTTAATTGCTCATTGCCCAGGAAAATATCTTTAACTCGTTAATGGGTATTTTTTCGCTGCTATCTCTTTCTCTCTGAAAAATTTACCAATTCTGGGAGAATAAGTGGATCTGCTAATTTAAATGATTAGATCCATTTATTCTTCCAAAATGGGTATTTTTCTGCAGAGAGAAAAATATAGCAAAGAAAAAGTAGGGAAAGGTGATCAGTTGTCGGCACCCCGTCGTGACTTTTGGCAGAAAACAGATGTGGTCAGATGACATTTGCCATACTTGTGCTATGTAAGCACGATCTTCTTGTGCCCATTTTCGAAGCAAGAAGCTTTTGTTTCATTTTACAGATAAAAAACTTTTTTATCAAGTGAAAACCCACTCTAATTTTTTTTTTCATTTGCTTAGTGATATAAACCGTAGTAAAACGATCAAAATATAAAAATACGCATTACGTATTTACAAAGCAAATTTACTCTTTTTTGTGATTCAATATTGAATGCCACCGTAGCGGTCACAATTTAACTATTATTTTCATTTTTCAAAAGGGTTACTTATTTCGGTTGTCGGCACCCAGATGATTATCAAGGGAAATCATCAGTTTATTGCCTAATTTTAAGCTATAAGCCAAGTTGTTAGCGAAACTAAGAATTTTTGAAATCTTTATAAAATGTGTATAACGTACTAAAATGCAATAAATTTCATTGCTATTGACACAATAAATCTTGATCTTTCCAGCCATGATAGTTTTTCATTTTGAGTGGGATTTTTAGGGTGCCGACAACCGACAATTGGACGAGAGCTTTGAACAAAAAACAAAAGGGTACCGACTACCGACCACCTTCTTCTACCCATTAATGAGTAAACGAGTTGCTCCGTGTGAAGTCTATCCTACAATAATTTGTCACTTTATTGATTTTGATACAAAATAGTTGCGAAATTTGAGCACCACAGCACCAGTTGCATGGCACACCTAATTTAATCTAAAAATCATATATTTTTTATAAACAATGCTGTCCAGTATAAATTCGCAACGCCAAAAAATATATTTATATACAGATAGAAAACTGAGATTAGATCCGACAATGAGCTTATATGTCTTAAATAACAATCCCCGTAATACACTGAAGAAGACCTATAAGCGAAGGTTTGGAAAATATTCCAAAAGTTCACATTTAGTGTCAATTTCAATTGTAAAACTTTCAGTCAGTTTAAATATTTAGCCGAAATCTATTTCTACTGGCAGAACTGTCGAAATAAATTTTTAATTTTAACAATCCAACGTAACCAGTTTCCACCTCTAATTGAAATTTCAAACAGTACGGTACGACACGTGTCACTAATGGCTTCCCATAAAATCAGCATCCCGAGCGTGACGGTATCAACAACTTCTATCTGGCCAAGCCAAAGCCACACGCTGATCGATCTCGGAATTACCTGATGATGTAACAGAGAAACTCCGAACGAGCGAAGAGGAATCGACCTTTCCCTAGAATCATCCATGTTTTCCGACAGCTCCTTTCAGACACCGACCGTTTTCCCAGCCTCAGTTTTCCCCGCTTGCCGTACTTCAATTTCACTGTCCCACAGCCAGCATTGGTGGTCCATCGCATCTTCAATCGCCATTACTTTCGCTCTCGTTCTTTCGAATAACCGCGCCGCTCTGCTCCGTTCAAGGTCGTCTACAGGCGCAGAGCGGAGTGACACCCGTGCCAAAAAACGCGGAAACGAAGGGTGTTATGTGGGGGGAAACGCGGGTGTCGATGTAACGAAGAATTGGCGGTGGTTGTTTTTTTAGCGTTATTCGTTCTCGTGCCTCGTTGTAATTGTCTTGGTATTTCGCTCCCATCGTTAGCTGTGCCCTATCTTCCGTTTTGCCGGCGCCGGACACCCACCAACTAGCGACCCGAAACCATCCTAAATTCAGTTCACATTACCTCCACACTCTCCGATTAGAGCTATGCCAACACTACTAACAGCGTCTACACAGAAACACAGAATGGCAAACGAAAGCGAGAGTGAGTATCGTCGTGGTGTTGCCCTAGATTCGCCAAATGATGATGCCGCGTCGCACCGCACCGCGGCCACCCACCAGGAAGCTGCTGGCCGGACGCCGGTTACCGGCTTTCCTCCGACGAAAGTTAGTTCGCACCGGTATAGCCGCACTGCTGCTGCCACCGAACCAGCATCAGCAGCCGGCTGGTCTGTGGCGTAACAAGGGCCATATGCTACCAAATGGGAGCATATTTTCGCGCCGCTAGATACGTCTGTGGGTTCTTGCATAGCGTTAGTCGGTTTTTTATTTATTACTGCGTAAATATCACCAAGGAACTTTGAAGGTTACATCGTTACCGTTGCTCGTAGTCGAGGCTGACAGTATTTGTGCGTCTGTGTATGGATGCCCTACCCGTCGGATGTTCGTTCGAGGTTTTGTTTCTACGTGCGTGCGTGCGTGCGTGAGTGTAGGCACCACTACCAGCCCTGTTGTCGACCTCAGTCAGGTCGGAAAATCAATAGAGGAATCCCTTTTTCGGCTACCTTTGCCGGCCGGTTCGGGGGCGGAAGAGAGTGCCGAAAAATCGGACGGATCAGGTGACGGGGAGTCTGGGCTGCTCATTACTTCCCAGAACTGGTCCACTTGGTATGGAAGGGAGCCGGTTCGTTCTGCTTCAAGGACCTGTTCCCGTGTTTTATTAGATGAATATTTAGAATAAATGAAAGATGGAATTTATAATGTTGATACATTTCACTTTAAACCAGATAGAAGCAGATCATTTCGATTATTCGCACTAGTCAATTAATCATTTACTGTTCAACGGATTAATAAATCTAACGAATCGATTGGCTTATGCAGGACATTCATCGTTCGCTATGATTTGCTCAGAATCTATTTAAGTTAGGCAGCTGAATAAGATTAAAAGTTTTGGAATTGTTTAAATGCCTAGATCCGTTGCTTGTGGAATACCAAATAAAAAATACTGATATTTTTAACAGATTAAATAGGGTGGGGTCATAAGGTAGAGAGCTAGATCCCCTCGTAGTTGGTACTGCTTGTTCTTCAAATCTAATTTAAATGATAGCCCAAGTCCTGATTCCAATAAATTTGTTTGTAACATATAGTTTAGAGTGTCTATTTTCTTTTGCGGACTTTAGGCACAATAAATTAATCATGGTTTATTGAGAATTGGTCATCAAAAATACCCTTATTTTTTTAAAAATTCGTTTTATGAAAATCTGTTTTTGTCCATGAAAGCTTTCATTCGTTCATACTAATATTCGACGGTTTATTGAGGAATAAACGCGTTAGTATTAGTGTTTCGATTTCAACAAGTACTCCGAATTGTTTTTTTATGTGGTATATATGTACCGTGTTGAATGGAAACGGCCTATCGATTTGTCTCGATCATTCTATGTGCACATTTTGGTATATAGAATAGAATATGTGTATGAACAATGTTCTTGATTATCCACGAAATACCAGAGGCGAAGACCTTCAAAATCTTCTCGCGAAAACAAAGATCTGTTGGTCTATTTTAAATAAGTTATGTGTTCACATTCGGCGAAAGGAAAATTCCAGTTAAATGACCTGTTAGGGTAAACGGTAATGTCTGTCAAACGAATGGACATTCGAACATATGACTTTCCGCCGAATGCTTTTCGGCCAAACGACGAGAATGGCCAAGTTGTTTGGCCGAATACATCATTTACCCGAACGAACTGTTAGGCCGAAGAAACGGAAAATGGAAAACCGTCAGAAATGTCGTTTGGTCATTTGTCCGAAATAGTCGTTTGACCGAATAGGATATTTGCCAATAAATAAATCATTTGTTCATTTGCAAATAACCATTTTACACCATTTCACAATAGGAAAAAAGGAGGTATTTTTGGCCAAAATTATGAATCCTGCAATAAACAGTGGTATTCATCATAAAAACATAGATAGAAAAAAAAATTTCTGAGCCTTCAATGGGGTATGCGGCCAATTTTCGGCACAGTATCGATTTTTGTCATATTCTACAAAACAAACGGAATTTGGTCACTTTTAAGCCTGTTTGATGCTGGATAAAATACAGGTTATGGTTAAATCTATAATTCACTCCCATAATGTAGTAATGTCAAAATTGTAAATTTCGCACAACTTCCCTTCTCACTGCGTAACGCTTTTTATATGATAGATGATTTTTTCTTGAATTAAGCGCAACGTTAAGGCATAACCCTCCCCCTTAAAATTTTATGTAAATTGAGTTAAAATTCATTTAAAGTGGCATTATTAAGTAACTCAGATTATAATTGAAAAATAAGAAGTTTACCAAAACACCTGTTTTATCCCCCTAGCGGTATTGTTGTCTTTCTTGTACATTATAAGAAAATGTATTTTGGCCATAACTGTTGAGCCCATAGTCCGATCCAGCCTATTTTTAATAGGGAACAATGGACCAACGTTCTCTGACGAATGAAACTTGTTGCGAGAAAATCGGTTGAGAGTAAATGCTTAAATAAGAGCTAAGACCAATTTTGCTCACACACATACAGACATTCACACACACTTACACACAAACATCCCCTCAATTCTTCGAACTGAATCGATCGGTATACAACACTAAGAGTGTTTGGGCTTTTTTAAATGCTTTTAGAGCGATCATATAGCTTCTACGTATACTTAGTACACGAGAAGTGCAAAAATGGGCATTTTTTTAAATTCATGTGTCTTACAAAATGGTGAATTTGGGCAGAATTTTATTCATGGTCCTCAAAGCTTAAGAGTTCAATAGTGTAGTGCATGATATTTTACTGCGGGGTATTGCGGGGTACCAAACTGTTTTGTTCGTTAAATATTGCGTAGAATATGCTTTTACAAAACTACTAAAAACTAAATTCTGGACGGAGCTATTATTACATTATCAAGCCTATTACATAGATCTGTTTAAAAGCTTTGTAACGATACATAAATATGTTACTTTTGAGACAAAAACATGGCAAAGCTGTCCGTTTTCCCCAAAAAACGTAAAAATATCGTTTCTAGGAGGGGCTAGTTTGAACGCCCCCCACCCCTCTCTAAAAATTCAAAAAAATAAAAACCGTCCTGATTATAGAAATATAAGTTATAAGCTGTGTATTCATCACATTTTACTCGCCCAAATCAAAAATTGTTTTTTTGGTAGTTTTGGCCACACCTTTATATGGGGCTGTCCTATTGTGCATTTCGAGAAAACAACAAAACACTGTTTCTGAACAAATTGGCACCGAATTTTTCAATTTCCTCGATACAGTTCAATAGTTTTTGGCAAAACTCAACACCCTGGGGCACGTGCAAAAACTGTAAGCAGTACTCCATAATTGCTCTTCAAAGTGCGTGCACATATGTAGTTTCTCGAACAAACGAAAACAATATTATAGGGGAACCGTTCCATTTTCCATCTCACTGAACATATATTCATCTCATCGCAAAACAAAGAAATACAGCACCAATCTCGTCGCTTCTTTTTGTTAACATGCGTGCTCACTGGTGACAAAAATCACAAAAATAAGAAACAAACCAAATTCTTTTTCATTGCTTTGTTTTTGATGAGATGGAAATAGGAGCTATGGGATGAAGTGCCGAACTGTTCCCCTACATTCTTGAGCAAAAAATTTTTTTTTTTTTGTATTTTTTGCCAGAATACGTAATTTTGGACGAGCATTTAGGGTAAAAATGTTACATATGCAGTTTCTCAAACAAACGGTTCAAAGTTGTTCTGCTGAATTGATGCTTTTGTTGAAAAAGTCGTATTGCCAAAATGGTCGTTTGATGGCAAGAGCCATGTGGCAGGAAATGTCTTTTGATACGACATTTTTAGCCATATTACCCGTTCTACAAAATAATGCCCCATAAGTAATGAAATCGGTTTTAGATCGAATCATGCTTGAAAACGTTTTACATATCATCATTTTCCATACGTATATTGATTTTCATCTTAAAAATCATTAAAAAAAACAAGAATAGCATAATAAAACGTGAACATTTTTAATGCACAAATGCGATAAAACAAGCATTGAATTTATGGTGAAGTTTTGACGGCCAACACCGCTTACCAGTAAACAATATTGTTTCAAAAATCTCATGACGAATTAGTATTAGTATTTGAGAGTTCAAAAACGAAAAATAATATGGAAATATTTTGAAAAATGTTTTAAACTTGGCCAGGATTTGGGCTGAAATACTCCTTAGTGCGTTGGGTGGCTCTCCTTGTGCCACTTTTGATCTCAACAGTCAACAGTTTAGTTTAACCTAGGGATCCTGCTAAAGGATCACGATTGGAAGCTTGGAACATGGAACTGCAAGTCGCTAGGTTTCGCAGGTTGCGACAGGATAATCTACGATGAATTACATCCCCGCAACTTCGACGTCTTAGCGATGCAGGAAATCTGCTGGACAAGACAGAAAGTGTGGAAAGGCGGCATCGAGTGGCCACCTTCTACCAAAGCTGTGGCACCATCAACGTGCTGGGAAAGATGCGCCAACGCGTGATTGGGTGGCAGCTAATCAACGCAAGGATGTGCAAGCTGAGGGTAAAAGGCCGATTCTTCAACTATAGCATCGTCAACGTGCACTGCCCACACGAAGGTAGACCAAACGATGAGAAAGAAGCGTTCTATGCACAGCTGGAGCAGACATACGATGGATGCCCACTGCAGGACGTCCAAATAATCGTCATCGGTGACATGAACGCTTAGGTAGGAAGGGAGGATATGTATAGACCGGTCATCGGACCGGATAGTACTTTGCAGCCTCCCGCGGATTGGTAGTCCGAAGCACTTTCTCCCCCGCTAGAATATCCACAAGGCATGGAAATCGCCTAATCAAGTAACGAAAAACCAAATCGACCACGTTCTAATCGACGGTAAATTATTCTCCGACATCACGAACATACACACTTACTGCAGTGCGAATATTGAATCCGACCACTACCTCGTTGCAGTATGTCTCGACGGTGTACAACACGCGTCGGAGTCGTCTGCCGCGGCTGAACATAGGGCGGCTTCAAGACGGTAGACTAGCCCAAGACTACGCGCAGCAGCTGAAAGTGGCCCTCCCAACGGAAGAGCAGCTAGGGGCAGCAGGGTGGCCACTCACCCGGGAATCCGGGGAAAACCCGGGAATTTGCAATCACCGGGAAAACCCCGGGAATTTGATGAAGTCGCCGGGATTTTTTTTTTTCAAATTTATATAACATCCAAAAGTATATGTTGATTTTATAATAGCCGATAGCCGATCTGATTATAACTTTAAAACACTTGAATTTCGAGGCTGTATATACTCAATTAGGTTGAAAACCAGAATAGGAAACTAGCGAAGTTGGATTTTTCTCGCAATCCGTACGTTAAACCTAACTTCGCTAGTAGCGCGCTAGTCTAATTAGGGCCTAA
Organism: Armigeres subalbatus; assembly: GCF_024139115.2. Classification (NCBI taxonomy): domain Eukaryota; kingdom Metazoa; phylum Arthropoda; class Insecta; order Diptera; family Culicidae; genus Armigeres; species Armigeres subalbatus. The sequence continues at coordinate 183,579,036 of NC_085139.1, read as the reverse complement.
TTAGACTAGCGCACTACTAGCGAAGTTAGGTTTAACGTACTGTTTGCGAGAAAAATCCAACTTCGATAGTCCCCTATCAGAAAAGGGAATTATATTTAGAGGAAACGTTTGCATTCTACAGAATCGAATCGCAATCAGTCCCGATGCTTTGATTAAGTACCGTCGTCGGGGGTGACAATGGATCACTGTTTCAAATACTTAGAGCATCATTATCGGTCGCGAGCATTTTAATCACCCGCACAGCGCTTTCATTTTAGTTTCGTCACTCGTTTCCGCATCGGTCACTATTTTCGGCTCTCAATTTGGTTACTGTATTCCGTACCGGTGTCGTTTGACAGTTGACAGTTCATCAAATAGCAGCGCTCTTATCGCGCTACCAAATTTGGTCACCTGTCAGTCGCGCTACTGTTATAGCAGCGCGTTTAGTAGCGACCGGTAAAGTGTCAAGTAAATGATACTGCACTGCCAAACGGCTTAAACTCACCACCGGTAATCTTGCTCTTAAAATGCTTGTAGAATAGATTGAATGTATCTTAGGACAAGAAGACCAAAATATAAGAGACCTTTTCGCACAATTTTGCTATTCGACCTCCAGGCTGCTTGTAAGAGCGATGACTCATTCTCACCTCCAGACCCATTGTCGGGGGGATGGCGGTAAATATTGATTTGATTTAATTTTTAGTAGAATAATTTCATCAGAATTCCTTTAATTACTTTCTTATAAGTTTTCACCAACATTTAACATCTTTGGATTTTGATATTGACTTATAGTAATGCTAGGTCTTCAATCGATATTTAATAAAGTTTTGTCGCTTTTTTCAAATTTCTGCTAATATTCAAGTGTTTGTTCAAAAAGGTCATACGAGCTTTAAATAATTTTCTTAAGTTAAGCTTTTACAATAAATATTCTGATAAAATTGCGAAGATTTCATATTTTCAGGAATTTTTATGAAGTCTATTCGAATTTTTTATAATGGACAGTTCAGTTAAGAAGGTACGCCTACGAAAGATTTACCAAAGGTACACCCAATATTTTTTTACACGGTTGGTATTCTTTAATTTCCTGGTTAACCTGACCTTTCACAGCTTTTTAAATACCACCTTCATTTTCTTTGATTTTTTGTGATTTTTTTCATTGACTCATAGTTTCATTTACGCTCAAGGTCTTAAACCGCTAAACCCACCCGTGTAAAAAAAGAACTGGGTGTACTGCAAAAATATAAGATCTACCGAATACATAACAGTAGAGAACCCTTTTCAGAAGATAGGTCTACTGAAAAAAAAATTACAACAAAAGAAGATCGTTAGTTTCAATGCGAGAATGTAGAGAAAACATTAGACCATATGAACATTCTTTAGGTAATTTTTTTTTAATAACTCATCACTGAACATTACTGAACCATTTTGCAATTTTTTAAATATTGTTTCCCTATGTCAACGGTTTCGTACAATACAGGCACAACTCGAAATCTGAAAATGTTCAGAAACAACGTTAAACATTTTTTAATAAAAAAAACTTTAATGTTTTTGTAAATATTTCGAATTCCATGGATATTTTTGGATGTGTTGATACATTAGGATTACTTTCATGTGTTCCAATAAAAAAACTTTAAAAAATTAATAAATTCAAGGTATACTTTTATTGCATTATGAATTTCGACCTGGGTCTACGTCAAGTATTACTTTATATTGTTTTCTGTGCTTGCCAGTATTGCGCGAAACCGTCGATATGTGCGCTTTTCATTATTTTCCTGCTACATAGCTTCTAGAGTGCAATCAATATCTCAAAAGCTTTTCGGACAAAACAGCAGTTAGAACTTGAACTCTTTTACAGCGAGTCATAAGTCTGTTAGATAGCATTGAATTATTATCAAATAACTGAATTGATACTTAAACATAATGTTGTACATTTTGCATATTAAGAGACTATTCTCTTTGTTCAAATAAAATACATTGTTTTACATAATCCAAATCCTCCCAGGCACTTTAAAAATTTCCGGGAAAATTTTGAAAAGCCTACCGGGAAAACCGGGAAAAACCCGGGAATTTATTTTGTCGACTAAAGTGGTCACCCTGCTGGAGAGATATTCGATCCGCCATTGGAAGCACCGCAACCGCTGTTGAAGAGAAGAATGCAGCATGGGCGAGATAGCTGCAACGCCGCAAGAGGGCGAACGAGGCACCATACAAACGGACGCGGAACAGGCAAAACTCGATTTTTCGGAGGAAAAAGTGCTAGCAGGAAGATCGAGACCATGAAGAGACGGAGAAACTGTACCGCGCTAATGACGCACGAAAGTTCTATGAGAAGTTGAACCGTTCCCGTAAGGACCACGTGCCACAGCCCGATATGTGTAAGGACATAAACGGGAACCTTCTTACAAACGAGCGTGAGCTGATCTAAAGTAGGCGGCTGCACTACGAAGAGCACCTGAATGGCGATATGGCAGACAACGGTGGCGGTATGGTAATGAACCTAGGAGCACGCGCGCAGGACATGCGACTTCCGGCTCCGAATCTCCAGGACATCCAGGAGGAGATCGGCCGGCTGAAAAACAACAAGTCCCCTGGAGTTGACAAACTACCAGGAGAGCTGTTTAAACACGGTGGTGAGGCACTGGCTAGAGCGCTGCAGTGGGTGATTACCAAGATTTGGGAGGAAAAGTTTCTGCCACAGAAGTGGATGGAAGGTGTCGTTTGACTTATCTACAAAAAGGGTGATAAGCTGGATTGTAGCTACTACCGCGCAATCACATTGCTGAACGCCACCTACAAGGTACTCTCCCAAATTTTATGCCGTCGACTAGCACCAATTGCAAGGGAGCTCGTGGGGCAGTACCAGGCGGGTTTTATGGGCGAACACTCTACCACGGACCAGGTATTCGCCATTCGCCAAGTACTGCAGAAATGCCGCGAATACAACGTTCCCACTCATCATCCATTTATCGACTTCAAAGCCGCATATTATACAATCGATCGGGACCAGCTATGGCAGCTAATGCACGAAAACGGGTTTCCGGCTAAACTGATACGGTTGATCAAGGCGACGATAGATCGGGTGATGTGCGTAGTTCGAGTTTCAGGGGCATTCTCGAGTCCCTTCGAAACGCGTAGAGGGTTACGGCAAGGTGGAGATGGAGGAAGCCTACATTAAACTGAAAAGCGAAGCTAAACGGATTGGACTAGTAATCAACACGTCGAAGACGAAGTACATGATAGGAAGAGACTCAAGAGAGATCAATGTAAGCCACCCACCATGAGTTTCTATCGGTGGTGACGAAATCGAGGTGGTTAAAGAATTCGTGTACTTGGGCTCACTGGTGACCGCCGATAACGATACCAGCAGAGAAATTCGGAGACGCATCATGGCAGGAAATCGTAAGTACTTTGGACTCCGCAAAACGTTCCGATTGAATAGAGTTCGCCTCCGTACCAAACTGACTATCTACAAAACGCTTATTAGACCGGTAGTTCTCTACGGATACGAGACCTGGATGATGCTCGTGGAGGACCAACGCGCACTGGGAGTTTTCGAAAGGAAAGTGCTGCGTACCATCTATGGTGGGGTGCAGATGGCGGACGGTACGTGGAGGAGGCGAATGAACCTCGAGTTGCATCAGCTGTTGGGAGAACCATCCATCGTTCACACCGTGAAAATCGGAAAAAATGTGGTGGGCCGGGCACGTAGCTAGAATGTTGGACAATAACCTGGAGAAAATGGTTCTCGACAACGATCCGACCCGAGTAGCACACATGTTACATATAGATTATAGTAACTTATATGTGACCATATCTAGTCACAATTAGGTTACTGCAACAAGATTTACTTGACTTGTGCTGCTTGGGGACGGGCACAAGAAAGCGAGGTGCACAGCGGGCAAGGTGGATCGATCAGGTGGAATAAGATTTGCGGACCCTCCGCAGACTGCCTCGTTGGCGAAGTGCAGCCATGGACCGAGCTGAATGGAGAAGACTTTTATGTGCAGCACAGGCCACTCCGGCCTTAGCCTGGTTATAAATAAATAAAGGTATCCTATAATGAGGGAGATGAGTCATTTGGCCGAAACCCATTTCGCCGAAAGCCATTTGGCCGAACTCCACTAGGCCGAACAAACCATTAGGTCGAAACCCATTTGGCCGAAAGGGCTGTTTGGCCGAACGGGTCATTTGGCCGAAATGGTCATTTGGCTGAAAGGGTCATTTGGCCGAAGGGGTCATTTGGCCGAAAGGGTCATTTGGCTGAAAGGGTCATTTGGCCCAACGGGTCATTAATCCGAAATTTTCATTTAGCCAAAAGGGTCTTTTGGACGAAAGTGTCATTTGGCCGAAAGGGTCGTTTAGCCGAAAGTGTCATTTTTCCGAAAGTGTCATTTGGCCGAACGGGTCATTTGACCGAAATGGTCATTTAGCCAGAAGGGTCATTTGGCCGAAAGGGTCATTTGGCTGAACGGGTCATTAGGCCGAAATGGTCATTTAGCTGAAAGGGTCATTTGGCCGAAAGGGTCATTTGGCTGAAAGGGTCGTTTAGCCGAAAGGGTCATTTTGCCGAAAGGGTCATTTGGCCGAACGGGTCATTAGGCCGAAAGGATCGTTTAGCCGAAAGGGTCATTTGGCTAAATAGGACATCTGGCCGAATAGATCATTTAGCCTTCGCACTACTCACTTTCCACAGCGAGAAGTGAGAAATGGGGACTGAGAAGCGAGACGTCTCTCTTCTCACTCCTCATTTCTCACTTCTCGCTGTCAAAAGTGCGAAGCGCGAAGTGAGTAGTAAGTTGTCTCACATTGGCGTTTCGGTCAGCGGCAGATACACAGTCGCGTAGAAAACTGTTAAAACGGTTAACCGCAGAATCATTATCCAAGTCATTCAAAGCGTTCCAGTCGAATCGTGATAAAGTACGCCGGAGTAGTTGGAGATCAGTCTTGCGGAAAATCTATCCATCGACATCCAAACATTTGTCAAATCCAATATGACAGCCATTTACAATAGAAATTTTCAAAGCAGAATGATGGATATCAAGAGGAGCAATCGTATCCGATGCTTCAAAGGCCGTACAGTCAGGAATTAAATTTTTGTTCACAAACACCAAGTCGAAGAAGGGAGATTGGAAATTTGATATCAAATTAATTCCAGAAAAGCGGTTCCATCAACGAGAAGCAGCCAGCAGAAGAAGTGCATCAATCAGGTCAGCCAAAGAGGATGCATATTCGATTGCTGCTAAAGTGTTGTTGCATTAAGTTACATTCGATCCGTCTGTCTGAAGTAATATACAGTGCGCAGATAAAAACGTTTCGAGTGGAAAGACTCACTTTGACCCAAACAGTTTCATAATATTTATATATATATTATCAACTGCAGGACCGAGAGTGAGGACTGAGTTGAGGAGATTAGCCAAAAAGCTTTCTACGATGCGTCTCGGATGATGTTTTGATACATTCGCCTTGGAAAGATCGGATGAAACGGTCGAAAGATTAACATTTGATGTAGTGCTGGAAATATGACGGAATTGAACGGTCGTAGAAGCTCTTGTTTTTTCGTACTTCACTGAGTGAGCAAGTTGGAAAGCTCCCTCACCGATGCCGTACACAGGAACGGAACGACTTGGATGGCTGGAACCAGTGGCGTCAGTGGCCATGTCCTTAACCACCTATGTTATGTCCTATGTTATACCACTGACTGGCTGGAACAGACTGTAGAACTGAATTGTTCGACTGTGAAGGGTGGCTTGGGGGCTTCCAAAATTCTTTTTGATGTGCGTTCCGTCGTCGTCTGCAAACTCTGTCGATTAGCCATGTTTATCAAAGCTCTGGAGCTACGTCGCTTGGAGTAGACGGGATAACTAACGATGGTATTCCAACCTCGATTCGTGGCATTTTTGCTGGTCCCCAAAAATCGCGGCCAGTTTGCATGTCCCTGAACGTTCTAACGAGTATCCCCTTCGGCCATATGGATGGATTGAGGGCCATTTGTTTCAAATCCTTGTTAACTCCTACTTTGAACGAAATAAATGCAAACTGTTTTAAAGCGGCGTCTTTACGCACAATCGATGGGATTCTGCGTGACGTCCTATCGTCGTCATCGTATGTATCGGAGATATCGTCATCAGTAACGTGACGAGCAGTCCGAGACAAGTAAAGTCAACAACTTCACGAGTGGGTTCTCAACCATTTCCACTGTCAGGCACCCTTTTTCGACCTATTTTGTATCTCCCACGAGCTTAAGCTCGGGTGAGGTTTGGGCGTGCCTTTTTCGGCAATATCATGCGTTCGTTTCAAACTAGCATTCTGTTCGAGGTTGTCTAGGAGCAGATGATTCATTGGTTTGCTTCTCGATCAGCGACTTAGTAAGCTCTTTGGTTTCACGTAGCTCAACCTTTAGTTCGTCCAATGATACACGATGTATGTTATACGGGGAAGGGGCGTTTAGCCGAATACCGTTGCCGAATGCCATTTGGCCGAAGGCTAAAGTCCGAAAGTTCTTTGGCCGAATATACCATTTGGCTGAACAGGACATTTGGCCGACAAGGACATTAGGCCGAATAGGGCATTAGGCTGAAAAGGACATTTGGCCGAATAGGACATTTGACCGAATATGACATTTGGCCGAATGGGACATTTGACCGAATGGGACATCTGGCCGAATAAGACATTTGGCCGAATGGGACATTTGGCCGAATGGGACATTTGACCGAATAGGACATTTGGCCGAATGGGACATTTGACCGAATGGGTCATCTGGCCGAATGAGACATTTGGCCGAATAGGACATTTGGCCGAAAAGGTAATTTCACCGAATGGGACATCTGGCCGAATTGGACATTTGGCCGAATAGGACATTTGGCCGAATGGGACATTTGACCGAATGGGTTATCTGGCCGAATAAGACATTTGGCCGAATAGGACATTTGGCCGAATAGGACATTTGGCCGAATGGGTCATTTGACCGAATGGGACATCTGGCCGAATAAGACATTTGGCCGAATGGGACATCTGGCCGAATAAGACATTTGGCCGAATGGGACATCTGGCCGAATAAGACATTTGGCCGAATGGTACATTTAGCTGAATAGGACATTTAGCCAAAAGGGTCAGCGGCAGATACACAGTCGCGTAGAAATCATTTGACCGAATAGGACATCTGGCCGAATAAGACATTTGGCCGAATGGGACATCTGGCCGAATAAGACATTTGGCCGAATGGGACATTTAGCTCAATAGGACATTTGGCCGAATGAATTTTAAATTTTAAAATTAAATTTTAGTTGTGAATAAAATAGATTCAAATTACCAAAACAGAATGAAAGATAGCTGTTCCACGTTTCTATTGCTGCCAAGAGCTCATCTGAATTTGTCCGAACTCCAGAGTTATACTAGTTTGAAGTTTGAAGTTTCTTCATCTTATGGCATATACCCTTAATCAAGCTAAAAATCAAATGTCGCCAAAAATGACCGGCTCAATTTCTAACATTAGTTACACTTCATATAAGTGTCAATAACGACGATAGTGAGTTAGGGATGCTCTTTGAAAAGGAAGGGTGTGGCGGAGAGTTATTGTTTAGTTATCGATCAACTCAACCCTTAATCGAAATCATGGTTTGCCCAGTGAAAAGCAATGATTAATATGTTTTCTTCTGGATGGAAAATGTGATCCCTTCTTCAAAGATAGACGTTTGCCCGGAATAAGACATCGGTGAATACTATTCCTTCTGTAGAAATGGACGTTTGTCCGGAATAAGGCAATTATGGGTTTGATCCCTTCTTCAAAATCAGTCAATATTTTCAAATGAATGTATGGCTCAAGACGAAAATCAGCTGTCAAAAATCCATTTTAAGAGATAGAGCCTTGCTTTCTTTACCAAAAATGTTCAAAATTAACTGTTCCATCTAAGAAAAACATTGGCCAGGTCAGGTTATGTGCACTAGGATGATCTAAAGCATCCAAACTATCCTTGAGTTCTAATTTAAATGTTCTAAGGAATGAACACCATTTTTTATCACATTGTAGTTAAATAATTGAAATTAAAATGCTTTATGATAATATCCCGCGGTATAACAATATCTACGATACTCCAAAGAGTTCTTTAACTCAGGTCTTAATATTCAAATCGGACAACAAAAAGATCTACGATCTCTCCACTATTTTTATGAGTTGGAACAGCTCCACGGTTCCTCATTACACCAGTACAGACACACTAGAGAATTCGTTCAACATTTACGGCACTCCAAATCCTCCTTGAGCTCAGATCTTAATATTCAAATCGATCAACATGAAGATCTTCGATATTCCCACTAGTTTTATGAGTTGGAATAGCTCCACGATACCTCGTAACACCATGACCGACAGAATTCGTTCAATATATATGACATTTCAAACTGTCTTAGAGTACAGATCTGAATATTCAAAATGATCGACATGGAGATTATCGATGTCTCAACTATTTTTATGAGTTGTAATAGCTCCACGGGATTTCGTTAGATCATTATAAACACATCACAGAATTCGTTTGACATCTACGACACTCCAAACTGTCTTTGAGCGCAGATCCTAATATTCAAAACGATCAGCATGAAGACATCTTTGAACATGTACGACACTCCAAACTGTCCTTGAGCTCAGATCTCAATATTCAAATCTATCAACATGAAGATCTTTGAGGTGTTCACTATTTCTATGAGTTGAAATAGCTTCACGGGACTTCGTTACACCATTATAGACACATTACAGAATTCGTTGAACATCTACGACACTCCAAACTGTCCATGAGTTCAATTCTTTATATTCAAATCGATCAACAAGAAGATGTACGATGGTCTAGCATGAATTTACCGACAAAAAAATTGTATGATGAAAGACATTGAGGGAAGATCCATATAGTACGTCATGTGGAGCAATTACCATTTTCAACACCCCTCTCCCTTCGCCACACTTCTTGTACTGAACCTCTAGTTGTTTTTATTCGTCACGCTGCCCATACCCCCCCCCCCCCCCCCCGGCCCAGTAAGGATATGATGCACTTTATGAAAAACAACGATCCGTTATAAGTCTACTAACTATTTTTTCGATGAAGTAGTTTTTTATTGAGAAACTGCATGTTTGCAGCTGTGCACCAGAGCTTAACGTGTAGATTCGAAAGTTTTACTGAAGCGCCTTCTGTTGACGATCTCGCACAATCACATCAAATGATTTCAGAGAAACTGAGAGATAGATTTTGTTTAGCAACATGTTTTACCTATTACATTTAATTCATTTTGGGAAAAGTACCATACTTTGAAAAGCTTCTGAAATGAAATTTTGTGATATTATTCATACGTAAATAACTTTACTCTTAGATATAAGTGTTAGTCGTAGTAACATTCACTTCCGTGCAATACTGAAACCAACTATATTGTCGATTGAATGTGTTGCGAGCTTTATTCAGTTCAAGGTACGCAATTCTCATCTATTGATTAGATTGTCATCTCATGATACTCCTCGGGAGTTTCAATACTTATAGAAATGGTAAACATATCGTATAAAATATATAATATGTATAATAAGTATGATGCAAGTAATTATGAGAGTACCGACGCCTTCGGGGTGCTACTTACTCTAGTTCTGATTGATTATGGAGTAGCAATAATACACATGTACAGCCGTTCATCAGGAGAGGCTGTGGTACCCGTAGACCCAGCTTTATTCTATAACACTATTGACGATAAAGGAACAAAAAAATGTGGATGCGATCTTTGTGATCATAATTAAAGGTTTTTTTTTTCGCACGTACGTTTTGTGTACGTATTGATGTCCATTGAAGCAATTGCAACTAATAAGCAAATTTGGGAACCTATGCATCACTCTGTTAAAGAATTCTGGAGCTCCGTTATTGTTCTAGGAATACTGTAATGTTTATATAATGGTGTAATGATGATCCATGATGGTTCTCTAACTAACAAACAAGCTACAGAATCTATGAATCTCTCTGTTGGTCTTTTAGACCTCCAATATCTAAACTTATTTATAGTACCGTAGATATTTTGGGAATTGATTATTTGTATATACTGCTGTAATGATGTCCCATGGGGTTTCTACAACTGAAACACACGCTTAGAATCCTATGAATCACTCTATTGGCCTCCAATATCTGAACTCAAAAATCGTACCGTAGATATTCTGGGAATGTTTAAATTTTCTTACATTACGGAGAAAAAGAAAAATTTGGATAGCTTCGCGGAAATAACGCGCAGAGGGAAATCCCCGCATAGAACAAATCACACATAGTGTGCGTTGAATGGACATAACAACAAATCTGCTGCTGTGAAGTCCAATGATTTGACATACACAGATATGAAAAGATTAAATAATAATCAGTACCTGGCCGAGGAGTCAACTAACCCGAAACGCATTATACATACTTTTCTTTTGAGGTGCCCATGTACGCTGGAGTCGGATTTTACGCGTGGTTTATCTCTGTTAGTATCGGTTGGTTTTACAGGCGACTTGTTGGGCCTGCCACCTCTCATCGAGTCAGGTGCGGGCTATTGAGTCACCCAACACCAAGACTTGGGCTAGCGTACTTTAAGCGGCAGACGGTCCCTTTAGTAGAGCCTACCTGAGGATACAATGTAGGTAGTTGAACAGAGCTTATTTTCAAACCCAATCCCAACCTAAACAATCCCCACAACTTGCAGTGACCAGAGGGCGGTTTGTCAAGTACATAGTTTCTGCTGCCCCGAAATCTCACAAACTTCAAATATAATTGAATTTCCCTTTTCTATTCTGCTAGGCATCGTTTTTTGTTCATTTCGCGTCGTACGATTAAAAATGTCATAAGTATAAATAAAAACAAAACATTGCAAATTTCACAAAAGCATTTGATCATTTGCCAGGGAAATATTCACTGGAGACGCTTTGAATTATAGTGCATTCCAAATTTTTCTTGCAATGCGTAATACTGGTGTAATGATGTCTCATGGGGTTTTTACAACTAACAATAAGCGGAGTTGCATTTGAATCACTCTGTTGGTCATGTAAACCCCCATGATCTGAATTCAAGAATAATTTACTTAAGAATGATTTGGATTGCCGCAAGAGCTCTGAGAATGTTGTGATTTGCATATACTAGTGTAATGATGCCCCATGGAGTTGCTCCAACTAACATACAAGCCCAGCACCCTATGAATCACTCTGTTGATGTTGTAGAACTTCAATATCTGAACTCAAGAATGGTTTAGTGTATCGTAGCTATCCTAGGAATGTAGATTTTTTTATATATTGACATAATCATGTCCCATGGGGTTTCTACAACTAACACACAAGCTCGGGAACCTATGAATTACTTTGTTGATCTTGTAGACCTCCAAGATCTGAACTCAAGAATAGTTTAGAGTACCGTTGATGTTCTGGTAACACTGCGATTTGATTAAAATAGTTTAATTATGTCTCAAGTAGCATTGCCAACTTCAATTTAGGATTGAGGCCCCGCAAAACGCTTTGTTGTTTATGTAGATCGTCAAGATCTGAACTCATGAAAGGTTTGGAAGCCTCAGAAGACCTCAAAAAAATATTGTACCTCATATTTCTACTTTTTAATGGTTTGCATACGTTTTTGAAGCAGAATTTCCAAAATTTATGTTGAAATACGATGAAAAACAAAGCCATATTGAATCGGTTAATCAAATGATGAAGTATCAATAAGAAAACACAATTATCCTGTTGACCAATGGGTTTATTCATTTTCCGATTGTGAAAAAAAAAACTGCGAATCAAACTGGCAATTCCGAGCAAGGGCGGGTACATACAGCTAGTCAAATATATTTCTTAAGACGAAAATTGATTTCTTGATATTTGCAATTATTCATTAATTTTCTTTTCTTCTTCTTCTATGTATAAAAATATTTGGTCGAAAAAAAACAACCCGAGCGAGATCGGGCAGGTTCGACTAGTTTATTTATAAACAATTTGTTCTATGCAAAATCTTGTTTTTTGGTTGTTTTTTTTTCTTCTCAATTTATGGAAGAATTTGATAATTTTTATTGATTTGAAATACTTATCAAGAAATTGCTTCCACCCTATTTGCTTATTGTAAAACTATTGAAATACCTGATTCTCCATGAAGAATTGTTTTTCTGCTTCAGGTCATTCATTTTTTCTTGTAATGCATTATAATTAACGCGTTTTTATCTGGCAACGGATCCAGACCACCAGTGCCAACTCAACAGTTGAAAAAATTACATCCGGAAATGAGCGAAACAAAAATAAAAATACTTAATGAAATTTTTTATGAGTTTTTTAGAAAAATGCCACTAATAAAATAAAGTTGGAAGCGAGTACTAATTTCCATAGACATAAAAGAATCTTTCATTAATCAGAATCCTTATAAAAACCTACGAAAAAAATATTTTTTTCGCGATTTTGAAATACCTATGCAATGATTTGTTCAGGTTTATGAAAAAATCTGATATGTTTATGGAAATTTTAATAGAACTTCTAGGAAAATTTCACCTTTACAGTTTTTGAATTTGTCACGAAAATGTCTTGTTCTTTATGGAGCGCTTGACCTTTGAAGCAGTTTTGAGAAATATCACAAAAATGACATGGGATTGCTGTTGCTAATTTGCAAGTAACATTTTCCAAAAGTTATTCACTATTTGGGTTGTTTGTTGAACTTATAACATTTGAAGGATAACGTCGTTGGGGGTAAAAATTGGTCAAATGGGGGTGACAATGGGTCTCTGTTTCAAATACTTAGAAAGGTTGCATGATAGATTAAATGTATCTGACAACAAACAAAGTACGATTTTGTTGTCCGACCTCCAGACTGTCGGAGAGAGCGCTGGCCCATTCTCACCCCCTAGACTATAACTTTGAGTCACAAATCATTGTTTTAAATATTAAGTGTTATATCAAGTGTATATTAGCAAATTAGTCCCATGACATCGAAATGACATTTCCCAACATTGCTCAGGATTTTCGAATCACCTTGTCATACATCATAACGCGACATCTTGTTAGACATCGCGCAACGGACCCAGAGCTGTAGTCTTGTCGAACACTCATAGCAACAAATTCTGCTTTCTGATTTTGTATCATTTAAATGACTATATGAAATGAATTTGAAAGTGCAGTCAATAGTATAATTATTTAATTTTGTGAGTGTCATTCAAAACTGTCAAAATACCACACGACAAACCTCATGGAAATTCGAATTTTAATTCCACCATGGTTTTAGCATTTCGTGCAGTATTTTATCAGATTGAAATGACATTTGAAAAATTCTATCATCCTTTCATTAGTTACGCTTTTTCAATGTTAATTTTGCGAAGTCGTAAATGGTGCATACCCAAAAAGCAGATTTTTTTGGCTTAGATTGTAGGACAAGTCTGTAGACCTTCATTCTCAAAGAGAATGCTTCTAACAATCTGTAAATAATATTCCATTTACTTGAACAAAGACTTGTAGATATATTTTCAGGATTCGGATTTCTCACTCACTTTCATCCGGGAAAGCTTCGAGTAAGATTATTAACTTACAAAAGAACAGGAAAACCCATTCTCCTCTAGATGGATCAATTATCGATACTTGTTCAAATGGGTGAGATTTCTGAAGCCTCTATGTTTTTACCACATTCGAAAATGTACTAATCGTATTACCTTTCTTTTTGTGCTTTTTCAATCCCGTTGCGAATCTTGGAACATTTGGAACAACCAAAAGGTAAGTGAAATAATAAAATTTACAATCAATAATATCTGTCCCAGTTATGATCGCTGATTCAATCGAATGATCGCCACACGTTCCTAATATTAACCGATAACAAACAAACCTTTACCTGCCCACACCTGCTGATGGTGTAATAAATCCATTATTAGATCTGCATTCCCGAGATAAGGGGCCGTTTTCTTTCCAAACGCACGAGGTATGTGCATCAAACCAAAAAGAAAAGTGCTTCATTTTGTTATCGCTACCAGAGTGAACTGTGTGAGACGCACCAAATGGACAAAAAAATGATAACACGACGAAACCTAAAAAGGGAAGAGCCACTCACTTAGCTTTTACAGTTTACATGCTCGTGCGAATTATCAGTTGTGCTAAAATAAACAGCGATAGACCTCCAAAAATAATCTAATCTTCTTTCCGTGCGCGTATGCAGCGGAAACTTGTGTAAAAATATTCCTACAGTGGGTTTGATTGTGCGACTACGCTATAAGACTCTGTTTGCATCAAAAGGGAAAACACTAATCACAAAGCAAATAAAAACAAAACATGAATTGTGTTGTTGTGCTTTTTATCTTTTAAACCATACCAGCAATAACAGAAAACAAAACTGTGAACGAAATGATAACTGTTACGATACGCATTTGTTCCTATATAATAAAATAAAAAGGGATCGGTTGGACGCCCCTTGTTCATCCTAATTTATAAAGTTTTGGAAGAGTCATTTAAAAAAATAATAGTTGGCTAAGTCTAAACTTTCCAGGCACCTTATCTCAAATAGGTACAGCCTAAGGAAAAACATCTATACAGTAACAGTTTTGTTATATAATTAACAAACATGAGTAATTTGTATATTCAGAGCCAACTATCAACCTATTTTTCCGAGAGGTCATCTTCACAAAACTTATAAAAATAATAAAGAATTAATTAACACACCACACGTGTTACAGACTGCGTAACCACCTCAGAATCGTACAAACGCAATTGAGAAGAAAATTGAACCCATCATCATCATCATTCTGCTCACCCATCAGCATAAGTGGCCAACTAGCGTTAGTTGCTATATCTAGTTGCTGTTATCATCATCCACCAGCGAAATAGCATCATCGCGAAACATATGGATGAAGATTGGAGATGGAGAGACACTTCTCGGTCTCAGCTCCGGCTCCAAGCCGCACATTACACACATTACATTAGCCTCACAGCTACTGCACTGCACACACAGCACAGAGGGCGAAACAAAAATGGCAAACAAATGAAACACATCCACCACCCATTGAGTGAGGATGGATGATAATAAAGTTGACGCCTGTGGCGGTGTAACGCGCGGAATGTCGTGAGTAAGCGAGCGGGTTAAGTATCCAGCACGTGTAGCTGCTCCAATATTGTTGTAAATATGTAGCAGTATACATTGTTAGAGTTTTTCGCAGCGCATCCTGTTGAGGCGATGTGGAGCAAACCCATACTGAATTCAGCTGGATTCGAAATTTGGATATATTTTGTTATGTTTTGAAGTACGACATGATAGCAATCCTAATGGATTAGAAGGTTGGTTAACATCCCGCATCAGAATTGCAATCTCGCTAATGCTATTAGATTGTAGAATTCTACGACTTAAAATTGTTCATACAAATTTCTTTTTAAGTGGAGCAGACTAGGCTTCTATTGAAGCGTAATACCACCACAAAAAAAACAGACAAGTTGTACTAAATATCGACAACAACGGCTAAGTGACATGAACCCACCATCAAGGGTAAACCATCCTCCAAACCTCGCCGATATACCTATATTGAGCGGAGTTGAGTTGAGTGCCGGTCGTTTTTGGTGAGTGAGACGTGAACGCGAACAGGGCTTCACTGTGTAGTGCAGTGGTGGTGTGGATGGTGGTTTAATGCTTCTCAAAGCAGATAATCGCGGTCGTCACATGGCTTGCGGTTCTTACGCGAGAGCGGCGATGCGGGTGGGTGTGCGTGAGGGTTAAGTGTTTGCGAAAGCAACGCTAGGACGGGAGAAGAAAAAAATTTGGGTGGCGAAATTAGCGAACAAATATAACGGGACTGCTTTGCTATTTGGGCGTAACTTATTTTGTAAACAAACATTGCTTCATGGATTCCGGAGAATGCAAGCGTTTTCATCCCAAACTAATTCTCTTATCTGGTAGAGAAAAGCTTAATCTGTCGAATCCATACCGTGGTTTCCTCATAAAATGCTCGTTTTAGCAGGAATTCTCTCTTTTGACGTTGGACAACGTCTTACCCGAAGGTACTGGATGTTAAATCAGAATCAAAAATTGAGGACCGTCACGAAATCATGTAAGATGTTATACGTCAATAGAGCCTCTATCTTTCAATGGATTTTGGAGATTTTAACTCGGACACTCTTCAACAATTTATAAAGTTCATTGAGTCTTTTGATTATTTAAGATAAACTACTGCAATTTTTAATTCTTGTCATACCATGTGAAAATTTCAGAATCAACCAATCCCGTTCATGCATTACCAAAACGGACATCAGAATTATGTAAGTTGCGGCCTCTTTGTCCTACCGTTATATTTTCTCTGGGTATGAAAAGACCCGTGTTCCGCGTTCGCGCGTCATTTCTGTTCGAGGATCCACAGTGACTGGACACGGAGAGCGGACAGAAAGATGACGTCGGTAGCAGTCCCAGCATCGATGACGGTCATTTCTAGATCTGTAGCGTTTCAGCGGAAAACTATCGAGTGGCGTCGGCGTCCGAGGCACTTCAGAAAAAAATGTCTGCATTGTTCTTGGCCTGATTTTGTTGCAGAAATATCAGCGTCAGCTCGAGGCATAGCAAAAATTTTGTGATTACAGGGGAATTGAGGCAAAATGGTCACTTGAAAGGGGTCTGCGCATCACGAAACCCCACGCAAAAGATTCCTCGCACTTTTTCCTTTCAGGAAACATATATTTATTCAAGATATATCAGCATCAGCCTGAGGCATAGTAGAATTAATATTGTGATTTTTAGGGGAATTGGGGCAAAATGGGCACTTTCAAGTGGTCTGCCTAGCACGAAACCCCGCGCATTCGTTTCATCGCACTTTTTCTCTTCATGAAACTTATAATTATTGAAGAAATATCAGCGTCAGCTCGAGGCATAGTAGAAATATTGTGATATCAGGGTAATTGGGCCAAAATGAGCACATGAGGTCTGAATAGCACGAAACCCCGCGCAATCGATTCATCGCATTTTTTTCCTTCAGGAAACATGTACTTTCTGGAAATTTTGCAGCGTCAGCTGGAGTAATTGAATTTCGAGAAGAAAGAATTTCGGGTGGCGAAATTTGTGAATAAAAATAAGCTTGCGGATCGCAGCGAAGTTGTTCGGGCAGTACCGCTTATTTGTTCAAAAAGAAATACTCAAAAAATGCAGCTTAATGAAAAGGGAGATCAAATCTAACCACTGTTATACTCCACGCATCTAGTGGCTCAGATATGAGAACATTTGACGTTGGACAACAACCCGAATGTACTGGATGTTAAATCAGAATCAAAAATTGAGGATTGTCACGGAATCATGTAAGATTTTGCACGTTAATAGAGCCTCTATCTTCCGATGGATTTTAGAAATTTCAACTCGAAAACTCTCTAGCAATTTGAATATTTCATTGAATTTTAATTATTTACGATAAACTACTGAAAATTTCAATTCTTGTCATACCATGTGGAAATTTCAGAACCAACCAATTCCATTTATGCATTCCCAACACGGACATCAAAATGATGTAAGTTGCGGCCTCTTTGACCTACCGTTTCATTTTTTCTGGGTGTGAAAAGACCCGTGTTTCGACGTCGGTAGCAGTCCCAGCATCGATGACGGTCGTTTCTGCATCTGTAGCACTCCAGTAGAATTTTCTCGCATTGTTCTTGATCTGGTTTTGTTATAAAATAAATCTATTCTTTCAGAACCAAAATTGTATAGAAGAGAAGTTTGAGACGAGACAAATGTTCATAAAAATGCAAATCATCGTCGCTTGATTCGACAGTGTACGACCCCTTGAGAGGAAGTTCCACTTGACTGCTACTGATGCTATTCGAGCAAATTTATTTTGGCAGCCTCTTTCTCCGAAGCACACAGACAAAACTGGTTGCAGCAACTTGAATGTGACTGAATTTGGTTCCATATGAGTTACAGTAACCTATGTGGAATATATGTGCTGCTACACAGCAAATAATTTTGAAAATTCAACGACGTGTAAAACTACAGGTTACCCCATCAAACGAATTAACATTCTATATTCAATTAAATTTGATTGAATTTTACAAGCAAGCACCGTTTAAATTTATTTCGATTTAAAAGAATAGTGAGATCGATTGAATGTTACGTTTATTTGCATGCTCTAAATATGTGCATGAAAATACATTTAAAATCACAACATATTTTTATCTGTGTAGGGCTGGTTGTGATTCAGCAGCAAAACCAACATCAGAATCTTGAGAGAAAATTTCACTTGACTGGTACGGATGCCATCCATGTGAATATTTTTTTCCGACACGTATTCGTGATTCTGATACCGACAGAAACTTTCTGCCGTGACCAAGCGATTATGATTTTGACTTTGATGAAAATTCGTCTCGGCTCAACCTTCCCTTGTGTAGAATGTTGGTCCTGAGAAGAATTGATTGATTTCCAATGATGCACCTTCCGAATCACTAACAGCAACCATTAAAGAGTTTGAATTTGCAAATTTGTTGGTTGAGAGCTTGTTTCGCTGATGACTGCTAATCGATGGTACTTTAGACGCCACCGCTGCAAAAATGTACTCAACCGCGCTGCTGCCACGACTGCCATAGACGCCATCGAAGCAAAAACGGCTGCCGATAGTCCAAATGATGCGAGAAAATTTCACTTGTGTACTGCTGATGACGACGACCACACGACCAACGCCTCTCCGCGACATCTCAGATCGATAACAGCTTTCTTGTAATCAATAAAGAAGGCCCATTAGTCCCGCCTCTTTGTCAATCGGTAAGAGTGCAAATATTATATGCAACCATAACACTAATCAAAGGATTGGGACTAGAGAGTTTAATTTATCTGCTATAAGAAAGCTTCTTTTCCGCTCACTGGAGCCATTTTGTTCAAGATGTCGCACAATGGCGGAAACCGGGACAAAACCTCAATTTTTTTTTCGTTCGTTTCGTGAAACTCGTAATTTCACACATAATATATTGAATGAACATTCTGCAGATTCAAATCTGAGACCGTCACGAAAAGTGGTCATGAAGTATGGGCTAATAATTTCTGACCGATTTTAAGGATTTTGGTATTAATCGATCGACGAACTCTTAAGGATTTTGCTCAACTATCGAAAAAATGCATTCAAAGTGCTAAACTATTGAAAAATTGAATTTCACCAGGCACTGTGAAAAATCGGTAAACCAACCAACCGCGTATGTGCATCGCAAGCACAGACATTAAAATCGTGCAACTTACAGGCTGGACTCTTATCCTCAGTTTAAATAAGTTTTTTCGGAGAGCGGACAAAATGAGCAGCAGTCTCAGCAGACAGCGGATCACCGAGAGGCCGTCGCCAAAAGCAGCAATCTTCGGACTGTCGTTTAGTTACTATTAATGGCGCATTGTGAAAAGAAAATCGGTTCTTCTTAGGAGCAAAATTTTATGAGCAGAAAGGGTTCTTGGCAAAAATGGCGTCGCTCCCAGGATATCAATTGCGTTACTGAAAGTGTTTTCTTAATAGTGGCTACTGTGGGCTTCGTGGCCGTGCGGTTAGCAACGCCAATCGTCTAGACGTATGTACTAGGGAGTGTGGGTTCGATTCCCGCCCCGGTAAGGAGACAACTTTTCGTGATCGAAAAATTCTTCGCTGGTCCACTGGGTGTTATGTGTCCTGTCCGTTGTCCCTAGGTGCTAAGCGTTCAGACTGTACGACCCCTGGTCGAAGACGGTGTCCTGTCTTTTGGCAGAAAATGATCGAATGACTGTCCGACAACAGCAGCAGTCAAGTGAATTTTTTACGCAAGGTACGGACTATCGTTTGTTTGCTATCTGTGATTAGAAAGGCGCATTTTGGATCAAAATCGATTCTTGTAAAATGTTCCATTGCACCCAAGAGAAGGTAGAGCCGAAATATTTTCTTCAAAGTGCAAATCATTACCGCTTGGCGATGGTAGAAAGTTGGAATAGGTAACTGTGAAAGCGCGGGAAGTAAACGCTGCAAATTTATTTGCAATGATGACGGCTCATATCATTGAGTTGCGTTAGTAGCAGTCAAATGAAATTTTCTCTTGTATCTGATTTCAATATTTTTGCTGCTTACTATTGAAAGGCGGGTCATTGGAAACAGAATCATCATTTTACACGAGAAAAGGTTGAGCCGAGGCAATTTTTTTTTTCAAAATGCAAATCATAATCACTTGGTGACGGGCGAAATTCTCTGTCGGTAGCAGCACATGCGCTTCTTTCAGGGAGACGCTGCAAAACAATGTATTAGCATGGATGGCGTCTATCGTGTTCCAGCGGCAAATCATAAATTGGCTAACAGTGGCATCTGTAGCAGTGACTGGTACGAAAACTCCTTTCTCTTTGAGCGGGGCTGGGGCCCTGAAAAAAGGCCGTTTTAAGTGGAGCTACGTCCTCGTTCATTCACTAGGAGCTGACGTATTTGGTGACGACTTTGGCACCCTCCGAGACGGCGGGCTTGGCCAGCTCGATACGCTCGAAGATGTCGTTTACGAAGCTGTTTATGATGCTCGACGCCCTTGACGATGTTGCTCTGAGCCTTGCTGCCGCCGATCGTAGGATTTATCGTCGCTGCCGCCGCCCGTAGCAATCATCATCGATTCTGTCGAGAAAACCAGACCTCGGCTGGTCAGAATACGTTTGCATGGATACCGAGGCCCCGCCCCTTTTGGGGCCGTATCATTGACACCGGTCTGCTTGCTCCGCCTTTCGTTCGTTTGATGCCAGTGCTTTAGTACATAGCCAGGGCTAATGCATTTTCTTCTTCTTCTTTTACTTCTTCAGAGTGCAAATCATAATCCCTTGGCGTCGGCAGCAGCGCAAGCGCTCTTCGGAGGGAGATGCTGTGAAAATTGATTCGCATGGATGGTGTCTATCGCGTTTTAGCGGCAACTCAATAGACTAAGCCCAACAGTGCACAATGGGGAAAATGTTGCATGTTTCGGGCAAAATTCAATAACTTAAAAGGCCGCTGAACGAAAATTCTGACCAAGAACTTTTCTTAAACAAAATTTTCCCAGGAATCGAATGGGGGTAGTTTCGGATCCGGCACGGCATTCCTAATAGGACTTTTTGGACGTTTTCCCCCAACTTCCCCCAGAACTTTGATATTATGAACGGAATGCAGCCGTTATAAGCAGTTTACGGCATATTTCTGATTGAATCTGAATGATTAGAATATTGTTGGGTAAGCGCAGTGTTATTCTATCTGGAGGGTATGTTAGTTTATGGGGAATATGGGGTAAAATAGTCTCATATATTACATACATACAAATGAATTTCTGTCTGTCTGTCTGATCATTATAGACTCGGGAACTACTGAACCATCCGGCGTGAAAACTAGTATGCAGAGGTTTTTGGAGTTGAGAAGGTTCTTATGATACTTGGAGACCCCTCCCTCTCAGGTGGGGGGGGCTTCCACATAAATAAAAAAAGTTACAGCATAACTCGAGAACTAATCAAGCAAATGCAACCAAAGTTGGCATGTTAAGGTTTTTGAAGTCAAGAAATCTTTCTGTGGTGATTCGTGACCCCTCCCCCTCTTGGAAGGGGGGGCTCTCATACAAATGAAACATAAATGTCTGCATAATTCGGAAACTGATCAAGCAAATGGACCCGAATTTGGCATGTGGTGGATATAATAGGCAAAAAATGTTTCTGTGGTAGTTCGTGAGCCCTCCCCTCTCTGAAAGAAGGAGGGGGGGGCTCCCATACTATTGGAATCGGAATTTCCACATAACTCAGAAACTAATCATGCAAATGGAACCAAATTTGGTATGTTAAGTTTTTTGAAGTCAGGAAATGTTTCTGTGGTGGTTCGTGACCCCTCCCCCTCTTGGAAGGGGGGGCTCTCATACAAATGAAACATAAATTTCTGCATAAATCGAAAACTGATCAAGCAAATGGCATTGATGGCATGTGATGGATATAATAGGCAAAAAATGTTTCCGTGGTAGTTCATGAGCACTCCCCTCTCTGCAAGGAGGGGAGGGGCATACTAATGGAATCGAAATTTCCACATTACTCATACATTAATTAAGCAAAAAGAACCAAATTTGGTATGTTAAGTTGTTTGAAGTTTGGAAATATTTCTGTGGTGGTTCTTGACCCCTACCCCTTCTGGACGGGGAGGCTCTCATACAAATGTTATTCATTGCAGCTAAAGACTTAGAAGATGCGATTGATTACTTGAATGCAGATTTGCATTCTTCAAGTAGATGGTGGAAGTACAACTAGTTAAAATTGAATTTACTAATATAAGTATATGATTATTTCTCGAAATCATTCAATTGATGATGTCTCGGTGAAAAGTGATGACGAGACACTGCGTACGAGAAATTAAATATCTTGGCATGATTAATGATGATAAATTGAAATTTGACCAACATATTGACAATGTCATCAAGAACATAGCCCAGAAGTTTGAACTTTTCTGTCGGCTGAAAACGAATCAAATATTGCAAGTGCAATACAGTTGTTGCAATCACTCATCTCTCCTAACTTGGACTTTTGTTCTTCCATTTTGTTTTTAGCAAATCAGATACAAATATCGAGATTGCAGCGTATGCAGAATAAGATTATGAGTTTCATTATAAGATGTAGCAGATTCACTTCCTTTACTTTTTTTGGATGCTTTGCGGTGGCTCTTAGTCAAGCAATTGTGTGTTGAACAATGGTGTTCATTTTCAAAGTAACTAACAGATAACTGTCTCGATATTTGTGTGATCAAATCGAAAGAGGAAGTGACTTTCATAGATATAACACTAGGAACGCGGAAGATATAAGAACACCTTACTTTTTGCATGGAGCTTCACAAAAAAAATTGTATTTAATTAAGTTCGATGCTTGCACATATCAAACGTGCAATTACATTATCATAGTTCAAGAGAATTGTTTCACATGCAAAAGTTTTTTTTAAGCAGCTACTGAGATGACTTTTTTTAACCCTTTCAGGACGAATTTGCTAGTGTATGATAAGATATCCCAGTAGGTTTATTGAGTTGATACGACTTCAATCATTATTCGTACAAGCTATTACAGACCTTTTAGGTTCAACAAAACGTCCTGAAAACCCGTAACGATTGAACTACATTCAAACCTCCATGAGTCGATATTGAAGGGATAATTGACTCATGGAATTGACTTATTGTCATTGTGCATCTTGACTCAAGATTATTTTGGAGCACCTTGGCCATTGGATTTCATGTTCATGGAAATTTGGATCATATCCCAAGTAACATTTTAAGTTTTGTTACGCTCTTGAAGACCATAATTCATCCTACAAGAGTGTTATAAAACCAGTATAAAACCAAAATGTTACTAGGGTATGCTTATTACACCAGATTGGGTAAATACCGATAATGAGGATATTGCGAAAGTCTTGATTGATCTGGAAGATACTATGAACTAAACTCAAGAGAATTTTAGGGGTATACCGACGATAAGGACATTGTAAAAGCCTTGATCAATCCGATAGATACCGTTAGCTGAATTCCAGAACGTTTTGTAGTTCCATGAGCATCTCGTATTGTAGAAAAAAGAGTATGCATGACGCGTATATGCTTATTGAACCAGAATGGGTGAATACCGACGATGAAAACATTGCGAAAGTCTTGAGTGATCTGATAGATACCGTGGACTGAACTCCAGATCGTTTTGGAGTACCTTGAGCATCCCGTACTCAAGAAAATTGGATTTGCATTATGCGTATATGCTTATAGAACCAGATCAGATGAATACCGACGATGAGGACATTGACTAAAACCTTGATTGATCTGATAGATACCGTGGGCTGAACTCCAGAACGTTTTGGAGTACCTTGAGCATCTCGTATTCAAGAAAATTAATCTCATGCATAACGAACTATCAAACAATGTGATTTAGGATTCACACACAGATTCATTTGCATGCTCTCAGAAGCGAAATCTTCCCAAGGTTTCGGACATCAGGGTCTTCAGAGTATAGTCAAACTTTACCCCTGATATTTTTTCTTCAAAGCCAACAGTTTTGCTGAAGAAAGTGGTGACCTCTTCTGTGATTTTACACAGCCAGTTCACAGACGTTTACATACCAAAATTTATTCCATTTGCTTGATTAGTTCTCGAGTTATGCGGAAACTCCTGTTTCATTTGTATAACATCCCTTCTCCCCTTCTAGAGGTGGGAGGTGTCACAAACCACCCCAGAAACATTTCTTGCCTTCAAAAACCCTCAGACGCCAAATTTGATTTCATTTGCTTGATTAGTTTCCGAATTATGCAGACATTTATGTTTCATTTGTATGGGAGCCCCCCCTTCCATAAGAGGGAGGGGTCACGAATCACCACAGAAACATTTCTTGACTTCAAAAACCTTAACATGCCAACTTTGGTTGCATTTGCTTGATTAGTTCTCGAGTTATGCTGTATTTTTTTTTATTTATGTGGAAGCCCCCCCCCCCCACCTGAGAGGGAGGGGTCTCCAAGTATCATAAGAACCTTCTCGACTCCAAAAACCTCTGCATACTAGTTTTCACGCCGGATGGTTCAGTAGTTCCCGAGACTATAATGATCAGGCAGACAGAAAAAAATTCATTTGTATGTATGTAATATATGAGACTATTTTACCCCATATTCCCCATAAACTAACATACTTTCCAGATAGAATAATACTGCGCTTACTCAACAATATTCTAATCATTCAGATTCAATCATAAATATGCCGTAAACTGCTTATAATGGCTGCATTCCGTTCATAATATCAAAGTTCTGGGGGAAGTTGGAGGAAAACGTCCAAAAAGTCCTATTAGGAATGCCGTGCCGGATCCGAAACTACCCCCATTCGATTCCTGGGAAAATTTTGTTTAAGAAAAGTTCTTGGTCAGAATTTTCGTTCAGCGGCCTTTTGAGTTATTGAATTTTGCCCGAAACATGCAACATTTTCCCCATTGTGCAGTGCATTGATACAGCCGATAACATTCGTCGGGACCACGGTGTACATCATTTTAAAAGGCTTCAAGCCAACATAAACAAACGGCCCTTTTCAGGGCCACCAAATATTCATGGAGGAAGTTGTTGTTTACCGATCTTCTGTTTCTTTCATACTGTGCTTTTTGTTATAAACCGAAATGAGTTTATAGCAACAATCGGGTTTTCGCCTATTTATTTCCAGGATATGCGAACATGCCGAGGATATTTCAATCCAGATTGAATTTACAGCCCAACTTCGAAAATCAGCGCCAGGGAACATATTCAGAATTTCAAAATATTTTTTTTTACAATTGGTGGTCGTGTCTCGGATACAACCTTCTACTTTGTTAGGTCCCCCGAATGCATCATTAGGTGTGTCATCCATAGGCATAACGATGCTGAGTCATTAGACCGAATGGTCATTAGGCTGAGCGATCATTAGACCGAATGGTTATTAAGCCGAATGACATGTGGGATGTGAGATGTGAGGAGAGAAAAATGAGAAATGACAAGTGCGAAGTAAGAAGTGAGAAGTGAAATGTGAGATGTGATTAGTGAACCAAGAAGAATAAAATATAAAGAAAAAGAAAGAATAAATAAGGAAGAAGGAAGAAAAAATAAATAGAAAGGAAGATAAATGAAAGAAGAAGAGTGAGATGGAAGCAGGACGAAGAAAGAAGAAATAAGAAAGAAGGAAGAGAGATGTAAAAAGAAGGATAAAGAAGAAAGAAAACACAGCTCAACAAGATTTTGTCCCTAACATCAAATAATGTGTCCCTAGTAGATTTTTGCTCGCTGAATCCGAATCTGACTTCAGATTTGCTCTAACACGTCGAGATTTTGAAGTATACCTCAACAAATGTCGTAAAAACAATGATTTTGGGCATTTTGGAACAGCCATCGTTAACCCTATAGAAAGAATTACTAGTCAATCAAGGTCCAAAATGGATCACAAACATCTAATCTTTCGAAATGTGGTGCATTTTGATCAAGTTAAACATAATAAGTGTGATTTATCTGCAATTTTAGTTAGTGAAAGTTATTTAAAAATATGTTTTATGCAAGCCACCTTGTATACAAGCCTGGTTATTTTCTGTGAACGGTTTTGAGAGGAAAGTAACAAGAATTCAATATAATAGTTTGTCCAAGCAAAAAAATAATATGTTTTCATTGAAGTAACTTCTATTGAATATAAATATGATATTGTATTTCCTCTGGCGCGATAAATTTTCAATTATTGCACAAGTGATATGGTGTATTTAATTATTCAATTTATGTCAATTTATGCACCTTTATTATGTTCATTCGAATAAAGCAAGTACGAGAACTGTACGCATTTCTATATATTTTGATTATTTCTGCTACTTATAATCATTCCAATATTCCTATGATAGAAATTTGGGCGAAAAACTATCAATTAGCAAAATCAATCAACGAATCGATAAGTTGGTTTTCGATCGTTCTTGTGTATGGTTGGATGATCCGCCAATTCTGTACTCTGATATTTCTCTAATTTAACAAAACAACGGCATGAATGAGAAAAAATACGATGAAGTTACAAAATGGTTAAGTTTCAAATTATTTTCCGAGTGCTGAAATGTATTTTATTAGTCAATATGGCTTGAATGCTCTGGTAGGGGATCCAGTAGAGGATTTGAATTTGTTCAAATTGCACTCCGATCTTTTTCCTTGTTGATTAAAAGAAAGGAACTTTATGGATCATCATGTTCTCACTATATTCTAGCACAACACAATTGCAACATGTTAACAGATTACGTGTGGTTATTGGGAGTTGATCGATCGAAAAAAACAACCAGAAATCGAGCAGAATAACATTTTAGGAGGAGGAGAAATGTTGAGCATAAAATGAAAAAACGTGGATATTTTATTAAAAATCCAATGAAACATATATTTACAAACTGGCTAGTATCTCTATACTTCATTTAACATTTTCTTATCCCAGTTCCTCTGGCCTCATGTTGTGGAATTTTTGGTGGCTTCGAACTGATGGTGATGGCGTTTGCACGCAAGTTTTTGAAACAAGGAATATTTTTAAATTAAATTCACTGAACTTAAATTCAAGTAAAACCGAATCCAGTATTTTGCGCTCGGTAATGGCGGCGTGAGTTACCCTTAGTTTGTCATTCAAGAGGTAGAAAACATTGGAACTCATCTAGTTTGCCATGATGAAATAAAAATTTGTTGAGAAAATAAACAAACGTCGACGATCACATGTAATGGAAGTTGAACCATAGATATAATAATTATTATCGTTAAATTTAGTGTCTATATAATGCTATTTATGTCCATTTTGAATTTTTTAAGGAGTTCCACAGTTGAAGGCAATAAGTTGAGTTTATTCCAACATATTCCGACCTGAGAATATCAACTATATTCGAAGAGGAGAAGTTCTGATTAAAAAACGCCTTTATTTCCGACCAAGATTATGAAAGAAATACGTAGAAATACGTAGAGATGTACCAAAAATCAGCATAATTATCGTGATCCACATCTATTAATTATTCATTTTCCTTGGTTTTGTTACTGCGTTGTGGTCCTCACATTCCTAGAAAATAAAATTATTAGGAAAAAAGGAACTGAAACAATAACAAAATTCTTATAGAACGTATGTGACGTTTGCTTGTTGTTGAGAATCCCGATGAGTGCCAATATTTTTAAATTAAGCGAAGCCTACATTGATTAAAGTATGTAAATATTTTCTACCTCTTGAATGTCAAAAAGGAACTCACTAGACCGCCATTATCGAGCGCAAAATACTGGATAGAAAACAATTGTAACGTGCAAATCTGATGGAAATTCATTAGATCAGATGTACTTTTACCGTTTCGGGCAATGATTGACCTAAAATTATGTTAATATACTTCATGAAAGTCCTTCGAAAAATGCCAATTTCTTCAAATTAGCGGTATTAATTTAGCTATATCTCAAAATTTGGATGTGTTAGAGCATATCTGAGGACAGATTCTGATTCAGCGAGCCAAAATCTACTGAAGACACATCAATTGGTTCTGAGGACCCGCAAAAGGTTAAATTTTGTTCCCCTGTGAAATAGAATAAGGATTAGAGAAGAAGAAAGAAAAAGGAAGAATAAAGAAGAAATAAGGAAGAAGGTAGAATGAAGAACGAAGAACTCAGAATAAAAAAGGAGGAGGAATGAGGAATAAGAAAGAAGAAAAATGTAGGAAGCAAACAGGAAGAAAGAAGAAAAAGGAAATAGGAAAAAGAAGAAAGAAGAAGAAATATGAAAGAAAAAAGTAGAAGGATAGATGTTTAAGCAAGATGAAATAAGGAAAAGGGAAGAATGAAGAAAAAAGAAAAAAAAAAGTAAAAATGAAGAAGGAAGAAGAAATAAAGTAGAAGGAAGCACGAAGAACGGATAATTAAAAGGGAATAAGGACGAAAAAATAAAGAAGAGACAGAATGAAGAAGGATGAAGAAAGAAGCAGAAAAAAGGATGTAAAAGGAAGGAAGATGAAAAAGGGATTAGGCAAGGAAGAAAAAGGAATAAAGGAAGAATGAAGAAAAACAAAGAAAGGGGGAAGAAAAAAGAAGGAACAATAGAAAGGGAGGAAATGAAGAACAAAGAACGGAGTACGAAGAAGGAAGAAGGACGAAGGGAGAAGGAAGAAGGAAGAAAGGAGAGTGAAAGGGGAAAGAAAGAAGAAAATAAAATTAAGAATATAATGGATGAAAGCAGAAGGACAAATGAAAAAGATAAAATGCGGTAGAATAATGGAAGAAAAGTGAAAGAAGAAAGAAATAAGAAAGAGTAAATAAAAAGGATAAGGGAAAAATCAAAATGAAAATGTAACCATGCAGAAAAAAATTTAGAAGGAAAAAAGTAGATAAATAAAAAAATAAGTCAGAAGAAGGAAAGAAGAAAGGCAAAAGAAATAAGAATGACAAAAAATGGAGAAAGAAGAAAAGAGAAAAAAGGAAGAAATGAACACTCACTTCTCATTTCGCACCGTTTACTTCTTATTCGGCCTCGTTCGGCCAAATGGCCATTCGGCCTACCGGTACCATCATAACATTCATTGAACCTGCGTTCACGGCTGGGGTTCCGGTGTAGAACTTTCAGGAATTCAGAGATAGCATCGAATTGCTCGGTCCTGTCAGCACTCTATCCTCTTCTAGAACTAGATCCGTTTCACCTAGCCCTCGTTATGTCGCTCACTTGCAACCGCCTTGTCCAGCTCGAAGAGGTCGAAACTCTTTATGAATTTAACTTCCGTAAGACTAATTTTGAATCGCTGAACAACTCTATCGCACTAATGGATTGGACCTCATTATCGGATGCAACGTCGACAGCGTGGTAAATTCCTTCACTGGTACACTCAATGGAGTCGTACACTAATTACGTAAGCAATTTTTCTGGGATTTTCGACCCCCCCTCCCCAGATGTAAGATTTTTGTCAAACAAATGATTTTTTTTCATTTATATGGTGCGTAAGAAAACGACAGACCCCTCCTCCCCCCATAAGTGCTTACGTAATATATGTAAGACCCCTAAGATGTTTTACTCTCACCAACGCACTAGCAAAACGGGAAATGTAAAAAAACTTTGTGATAAAATTTAAGAGCCGTGGAAATTTCAAAATTTTCTTTGAGTTAGTTGTGGAAAAATACTAAATTACAAATATTTCACTCTTCAAAGGAACGCAGACAAGAACACGAAGGAACAGAAAATTACGCATATCCCAATATTTAAGTTTTTTTTAGGAATTTTTAAATCTTATTTTGAGCTACTGTTAGATATGCATTAAGGATTTTATCGCTGACCAATATCAAAATCTTTCCAAATCTGAAGAACGTAACATAACAAACAATAGTCAAAGTGCCCTGCCTTAAGCCAGTTTTGGGCATTAGAAGGCTACGAGGAAATAGTTCTAAGAAAAAAAAAATGTCAAAAGACAAATGCGAAAAGAGCAATACGGTGAGATTATTGATTTCCTTTGCCAAATCCATTTTTTATGAATATAAAAAAATCTGCGGATAAGAATATTTTCCATTGATTTTGTTCCCATGTGCTCCCAAGCGGGACTCACGCAATTTCGTCGTGAATAGTAAAAAATCCTGTCCAATTTATAGGCTATTTATAGCCGGATTGTATTTTAAATCGGGCCGAATTTCAAATTTCTTATAACGGAATTCCATACATTCCGTTTACATACATGGGAGCGAAATATGCAGACAAGCTTCTGATGTATAAACTAGCCTTAAAGTACGTAAGGACCTTAAACGTAGCCTTGATCCGACCAAATTTTCCTCGGTTTTAAACTCCCTTAAACTCGATTTTGTCCAGTTGTTTTATCAATTATAAATCTCGTGGAGAAGCACCTGTTGTCAATAACTGTTAAAAACCTTAAGAAAAATCGATCAATAAAACATGCAAAACGGCATAGATAACATTCTTTTAAAAGCAATACTAATAAAATAACATCTCACACTTTTCTGATGAGTTTCGTCTACTTTCTTTGTTGAGAGATGAGTCAGCCGAGGGCTGCAAATCTTTCTAATAAAGACACCAAAAAAATACATTCTCAATCCATGAAAAAACGGAACAAATTTAGGATTTTTTAAATTACGACGGGACAGCAAAATAAGGTCTAAAAAACGGGACTGTCCCGTTAAATACGGTACGTATGGTCAGCCTTAACAGAACCCGAAGCAGTTTTGGTTCATGAAGTCCAAAAGAAGAAAGTTGGTTTACCAAAAACAGTGTTTTTGACAAGGTTCTTGAGCGATGAAGTAGCAGATACAAGCAATGGAATTTGTAGACAATTCGGTAAAACGAATTCGGGAGTTTTCGAAAACGAGTCGGTGTCTGCTGATAAAAGCGATGAAGCTTTGCCTGATGTTCCTCACGATCTTTTTAACTAAAGCAGATGCATTTTTTCTCAACATGATGTTCTTAATGCTGTCAACAAATTGATATCTTCACCGACTCCTGGTCCTGGTCCTGGTCGAATTTTCCATTTTGCAGGTTCCGCAAAGTTCTTCCGCAGTTGTCAAAATTCTACCACAAGCCTGAAAATCTTCAATACACTGAAACAAAATCAATATTTGGCGTTGTCATCATAATACACCATGCCAAACAGCAGAGAAAAAGTTTGAAGTGTTAGCTGCTATATAGTTTAAAAATTGAACCGGAAAGAGGAAAGTTGTCTCTGGAACAGCAATATGCTTCCTGTATTCAAAAAAGGAGATAAAAAAAACTTGAAACTACAGAGGCATTACTTCACTCTGTGCTATATCTAAGTTGCTTAAAATTCTCGTTGGGGAAGTCCTATTCTGTGCGTCGAAGTCATACATCAGCATGGCTTTTTTTCCTGGTCGTTCGATTGTACGGTTTACGTCTCACTGTCTGAGAAATATCGAAGAGGGTAATCAAGTGGACACAGTTTACACTGATCTAAAAGCTGCATGTGATCGATTTGATCATGTTATCCTGATATCTTCTTGAACCTATTCGACCTACTTAGAGCTCCATTTAGTTCAACATGTGGCTAGACTCGTATCTGACTGGATGTCGGTTATCCGTTAAAATTGGCGCTACACAATAGGAGTACTAATTGCTCAGGAGTACCTCAAGACAGTAACCTTGGACCGCTACTATTTTCAATATTTATTATTTATTAACTCCCGGGTGGGATTGTAGAGATCTTCTCGTGAACAAGGCCGAACAAGGTGTGTGTATTGTCAGCTCCCACTTGAGTAATAAAAAACTGAAGATTTTCAATTTTCTCCAACGAGGAAGTCTTTAAATTTGATACGTAACAATAACAACAAACAAATATAATAGGTACTCATACCTAGTCTCAACCCATGACGACGCTGTCATACATTTTAGAAAATTCGCAGCGTACAACGAAATCAAACAGAATAGTTAAAAAC
The DNA here is from genome assembly GCF_024139115.2 of Armigeres subalbatus. Taxonomy (NCBI): domain Eukaryota; kingdom Metazoa; phylum Arthropoda; class Insecta; order Diptera; family Culicidae; genus Armigeres; species Armigeres subalbatus. The sequence goes on along the minus strand of NC_085139.1, from coordinate 183,547,254 downwards.
GAGTATTACCTACAAATAACATTGTGCGTAAACATAAAAATTGACATGAAATCGTTTGATTTTACTCGCCTAAATGCTTCAATAGCAAACAACTTCTATTTAACAACAAACTCTCGCATCTTCAATTTTTGCGTTTGAATGCTTAGCACGATAGAATCATTTATATCATCAAACAATCATTTCAAGCCACACAAGTCTCAACTCAACGATGGAAGTGAGAGACTATTCAAAATGGATCTCATTCTCTAACGTTATTTCTCTTATTATCATCTCTTAATGCTTCGTTATGTTCTCCGGGGAATTATTTCGAACTTAGCTCTCAAGACTCATAGCACACAATATGTTAACTGCTGTGCCCCCATTAACTTGTCGCCTTGCCGGAGCACGTATCGCGTGATTAGCCATCAACACGTGTCAGCTTCGGCGGGAGTCCTTCGATCGGATGAAAATAAATCCCTTTTCCACCATCCGCCGACGTGGCACGTTGCTCATAATCTGGAACTGGTAACGACAGACAGGCTCACAGCTCGTTCGAGACGAATCGACATTAGGCGGATCCACACAACTTCAGGGAAAACCGTTAACGTTCAACCCGCGCACATGGCAAGTGCCAAAAAAGGGCACACAGGTTCAACATGGCTCGCTGCGTTGCTAACAGCCGTGGGGCTGTGGACTATTCCCAACACAGGAATTTATGCACTAAATTGAACCAAGCAAAAAAAAACACATTGCAAAAGACTAATGCACGAAGGTTGGTTTTGTGCTAATCCAACCGGTTTACGACCATTACAGGTGCAACAGCTCCATCGCACCACTAATATAGCCGGGCAGCCTCTACGATACGAAGCGAAGGCTCCGACTGGCGGAAGGGAAGTCGCAATAATAAAAAAGTGTATTCCTGTGGCAGCCCCGGAGGAAAGAAAAACGGCACCCTCGGCCCTTTCGCTCGGCGACGGCGAATGGTCACCACAGACATCACCGTTCGATTATAGTACAGGAATGGTCCGTTTTGTCCTGCTTGGCACATTTCTATAAACATTTTAAAATGCAATTCATGTCCTTATGAAGGACCGGAAAAACAAAATGTTGAACCAAACAAAAACATTACAACTTTCTTTACAGACAAAATTTCAGATTAGAAAAGTGCAATATCTAAATACATATTCATAAAAGTGAATTCCTCAAGAAGTCACTTTTCCTTTAAGATATATTTTGAAAAAGATATTATTGAATAAATCTTTTCAAAGTCCCTTCTGCTAATATTCGTTCCGATCTAATATTTTATGCCTTAAAAATCTGGAAACCACTGTACTTAAAATGTTTACTCGTAGCAATCTGCATCAGGTGGAAAAGAGAAAATAGCGAAGAGATAAACTTTCTGGTGGCCGGATTAGGTCAAAACCAGAATCTGAAACACTGATTTGCCGTTATAATGATTTATTTTCCTTCCCGGCAGAGGCTGCTGCTGGTGGTTCGTCGTTTCCTATCCCTTCTATTCATGTCCTCCCGAAGCAACCGAGAGTACCGGGCGGCGGGCGGGCAGTCGTACAATCGGATCACGTTGACTATCTGGCCGAGGCCAAGGGAAATGGGGATATAAAATGCAGCTTAAATGGAGGAATTTGCACGGATCAACACCTTGATTCGAGCCGGGGGAATACGGGATTGCTGTCATGCATGAGGTGGATGAGCAGCTTACGATGGCGATGGCACGGTGGCAGTTGCATGTGCTGCAATCCACTCAGATCAGTGGGATGCAGTGAAAAAGCAAATTGTTGGGAAATTATTTAATTGTTGAAATTTATTTTTTAACTTCCTGTTGGACTGGAATACCCACAATTGACTTTTTTTTCGGTTGAAATCTTGTGACGTTGAAAGCAATACTGACATCTTGGAGAATCTTCTGATTTAGGGCCGATGTCCACGTAGCGGTTTTTAAAGCTCCGCCCATGATTTCTCCCAGCAACTGCCTCCCAGCATTACTTCTGGGAGGAGATTTTTTAGAATCATTTCTGAGTACGATATTGATTTTGTGACTCTCCTACGGAATATTTATTTGAATAATTATAGAAATGGTGGGTCACCAACGCTGGGCCATGTATGATTTACAACACCAGCTCCATACCCCTAGAAAAAAATTAAAATCCTCGTGCTTACGATAAAATAAATGTTCCGGATTTTATAAAGGATCACTCGGTGGCCAAGGTTATTAATATATAAACCACAATGTCATACGCAGAATGTCGGTCCATAATCCGGTAAAAATCTTGGTAAAAATGGTTTTCGATAGCGACCCGACGGAGACAAGAAGTTGAGGTGCACACACAGCGAGAGAGATAAGTGGAAGATGATTTGCGTAGATCTACTCTGGTCTTATGGTTTGAATAATTGAAATGGAATAATTTCCATTCTCAGAATGTCTCAGCAAATGGTGCTTTGAGATCAACATTTTAAAAAAATATCGCTGAAATTTGTGACAATTTCTTGTGGAAACTATAAAGAATTTGCTTTGGAAATTTCAATACACTTCCTGTGGAAATTTCCAAGGATTTTCCAATGAAATCCAAAGAGTTGTACGTTGAAATCATTTATTTTTACGGGGAAGGTCCGTTGGGTCAATTTGGGTGAAATAGTCATATGACGATAATGTCGTTCGGCCGAAAAGGTCACTTAGCTTTAAATGCCGTTTGGCCGAAATGGTCGTTTGGCATTCAAGGTCATAAGGAGGAAAATATTATTTAGCCGAAAGTGTCGTTTGACCAAACTGCTCATATTGCCGAAAAATGGCAGAAAGGGTCATTTAGTTGAACGAGATGTCATTTTTTTGTCTATATGACCTATTTAGTAAATGGCTTTTTCAGCCGTATGGCCCCGTTCGACCAAACGACATTTTCGTCCAAACGACCATATCGACCTAACACCATTTTCGGACAAATGATCTTTTAGGGGCAAACAACGCCATTTTCGGCCAAACGGTTTTCGACCTTATAACCGTTTTACCCACATGGAAGTGGGCTATATGACTATCGCCTTAACATGTTATTCGGCCAAGTGGCATTTGCAAAAAAGGCTTTTTACCGAATAACTTTCGGTCAAACGACGGAAAGACCGAACGATCACAAGGCCGAACATGTTGTTTGGCTGAACGGATCGACATTTTTGGCCGTTCAGCAAATTAAGTTTTCGGCCAAACAGCTCTTCCTGCCAAACTACCATTTCGGTCAAACGGAATTGTCGACCACGACCGGGAAAACGACCTGTTAGGGCATTACCAGTTCGGTCGTAGCAATTTCGGCCAAGCCATTTTCGACCTAATAACCGTTTCGGCCAAATGTAGTTCGTCTAGATGGCTTTCGGCTTAACGTGTGCCAAGTGGCATTCGGCCAAATGGCGTTCTGCTAAATGACTCACGCTCCTCTAATGTTAACGTGTACTATACACATGTGGAGAGGTTGGCACGACAAATAGATTGTGAGCGATTCGACTATGCGTCCAATTTGGGAATCTCGAGTTCTTTCAGTAACCGCTAAGTTTCGAAGACCGACAGATGTCCTGCGTAGCTAATTTGGTTAAAGCACAAGTCTAGCGTACTTAGGCATCGAAGTGAAAGTGCGTACCTCCAAGACATTTTCCAAATCAAAATCTTCCACATAATGTACATATTCACATTTGAGTTTTCAGAACATTGTAAATTAATGGCAGCAAAATAAAATTTCCATTAAAAATTAGAAATTTTCCATAATCAATTAGGAAATTGCCAATGAAGAAATCAGAGTATGAGCAATAAATAAATATAAAATTTCCACAAATAAAACAAAATTTCCATAAACAATTAAGAATTTTCCACAAAACAAAAATATATAAGCACTTTTAAAAGCAAAAATAGCAATTATAAAAGAAGAATTTTCCATAAAGAAATGAAAATGTTCCACGAAAAAAATACAAAATTTCAATAAATAAATCAATATTAGCAATAAACAATTACAAAATTTTCCACAAAATAATTTTTTTTTCATGAAAAATTAAAATAATTCCACAAAATGATCAATAAAGAAAATTTTCATAAAAAAATACAAGAAAGCAATAAAGCTGATGTAATTTTACATGAACTTTAAACGCTTTTAAAGAAGGGGTGATCCATGGGAAAAAAAGCACAGTTTGATTGCTTTTTTATATTTCTTTATGAAAATTTTTTTTTTTTGCTTTTCATTGATCATTTTGTGGTGAATTTTTATTTTTTTATGGAAAAAAATATATTTATTTTGTGGAAATTTTTTTATTGCTAATATTGATTTATTTATGGAAATTTTGTTTTTTTTTTCGTGGAACATTTTTTTTTTTATGGAAACTTCTTCTATAATTTCAATTTTTGCTTTTAAAAGTGCTTTTTTTTGTTTTGTGGAAAATTTTTAATTGTTTATGGAAATTTTGTTTTATTTGTGGAAATTTTATATTAATTTATTGCTCATACCCTGATTTCTTCATTGGCAATTTTCTATTTTTTTATGGGAATTTTCTAATTGTTTAGGGGGAGTATTTATTTTAGTCTAAATTAATGTCCAAGTCGGGTGGTTTAATATCTGGAACATAGGCATTTAACTTGAACAAATTCCTGTTAATTCCGAGAAGTACTTTCTGTTGATTTCAAAGAGATTCATTTGTCGATTCGGATAGATTTTTTTTATCGAATTCAAGAGATCTTTTCAAACATTTATATCCAGAAGTTTCAAAAAATTCTCTGCGAATTTCAAGAGGAGTTTTCTGCTGATTTCGACACTCACTCATTTGTCTATTCCAAGCCATTTTCTGTCGATTATAAACGGATTTTTTTCGTCGATTCCATCAGAAACTGTCTGGTGATTCCTACAGGAGTTTTCTTCCGATTCTATTTGGAACGTCCTGCTCCTGAAGACAGAAAATTTCCGCTGATACCGACATGAATTGTCTATTGATTAGTAAGAAGTTTTCTACTGATTCCTTCAGAACTATTCTGTAGATTTTGGCACAAATTTATTGAAAATTCCGATCACAATTTTCTATCAATTCTGGTGTGAAATTTATTCGAAACGATTCCGAACGGAAACTTTACCGATTTTAAGAGATATTTTCTTCCGTTTCCAACCAAGATTTCGACAAAAATTTTCAGCTAATTCCACTCGAAATGTTTTGCAGATTCCGTAAGGAAGTTTCCACTGATTTAGATGGGAATTTTCTGCCAAATTTGACAAAAAGCCAATTCGCCTTTTTTACTGTGAATATAGATTATTATTCTAATTTTTTCGACCAATTTCATATAATTTATCTTCCGATTCTGACCGGATTTTTTGTCTGATTCAAACTGGAACTTCCTGACGATTATGACAGACATTTTCTATCATTTCTGAATTTGCCGATCCCTATAGGATTTTTTTGTCGTTTATGACGGGAATTAAATAAAATGGTAGCCGTCTCCGAGAGGAAAATCTTTCGATTCCCGCAGGAGCTTTCTGTTGATTTTGGAAAGAATTTTCAGTCAGCTTCAGCAGCAACTTTCTGCCAATTTATACAACAACCTCCTGTCAATCTTTAAAAAAAAACAGAATAATCCACCTAGCGAAAAAATAGAGATGGTCGGGTTTAACATTTTGCAAACCCGAACCCAACCCGAACCCGATTGATAAATTTATTTCAAACCCGGACCCGACCCGAACCCGAATTAATTCAGCTATTTAAACCCGAGCTGGACCCGAACTATTTTTTGCCGGAAAACTCAAACTAGATATTTAATATTTCTCTTTACATGAAAAAGGATGTAGGCCTAAATAACGAAAAAGCCTCAAATTTACCAGAAACGAATAAAAAAATATTCGATACTTTATTTCTCAAACCCGTACGAGACCCGTTTGAAAACCCGAAACCCGACTCTACGAAAAAACACAAGAGTAACACGAAAAGCACATAAGACAGGTCAACATTGCACTTTAAGGAGATAGATTCAGTTATTTCCATAAATTCACATCAATTTACGTTCATTTGAATGCACTGCAGCAGTTTAAAAAAAATCGATTTTGATTTTTTTTTCCAAGGGAGGGCCTTTAGGAAAAATGGGGAAAAACAATGTTTTTTTAATAACAATAACCAGAACTCAATTGCCGATTGGGCCAATTTTTAATAGCAAAAGAATAGGAAGGATTACGCATTGAATGCAACCTGTTGCAAGCAAATCGAATGAGGCTATAGCAAATAAGTGTGTCTTACATTTTTTTGTTCACACACATACATACACACATACGGACATCACCTCAATTTGTCGAGCTGAGTCGATTACTCTGATTTATTGCGCTGATTACTCTGCTGATTACGAGAAGTATTTGTCGATTCCGACAGGATTTTTTTAAATTTATTTTCTTTTTTTACAGAGAAAGTGAACATTTGTTTCTTGTCCAGTCGTGATTCTCCAGTAAGTGATACGGTGTTCGGTGGCTCATGAGTTTGCAGCAGCCATCGAGCAAGCGTTGAGCAGTGTGTGTTTCAGTCGTCACGAAGTAGTTAAGATATCGGATTAGTCTTCGGGAAAATACGTAAGACACGCGTTGCTTTTCCGTTTTTTTATCATCATGAATATGGCGTCGTTCAAAAGAAATAATTAGTCGCTTACCAAGGCGACTTCCAATATATTTCCTTCCCAACTAACATACTATTCCTTTCCAGTGCGCTAATAGAGAAGCAGAGGATTCTTCGGTCTCTTGTAGAAACGAGTGTCGAACTAATTTTCCTCCCCTTGTCCTAATTGACTGTGAAGACGGCATCGTTATTGGTCTTGAATTAAAGAAACTCCGAAGCATGTACAGTGAGAATAGCTTTATAGTCCCGAGAAAACTATTCAATTGGTGAGCTGTGCATTATTTGCTGTTTCTCGGCCAATCACGACTAGCAACTATGATGGGTACAGTCAATCAAGCTAAGCTAGGCTAAGCTATTCCCACAGGATTTTTTTTACAATTTCAAGCACTCCAATTTGATCATTGTTTCTACCCGAATTCCAGGTACATTATTACAGAAAGGACTTATTTGTCGATCCCTGCATGAAATTCCTATTATTATTTATTTATTCAGACTAAGGCCGAAGTGGCCTGTGCGGTATATAAGAGTCTTCTCCATTCGGCTCGGTCCATGGCTACACGTCGCCAACCACGCAGTCTACGGAGGGTCCGCAAGTCATCTTCCACCTGATCGATCCACCTTGCCCGCTGCGCACCTCGCCTTCTTGTGCCCGTCGGATCGTTGTCGAGAACCATTTTCACCGGGTTACTGTCCGACATTCTGGCTACGTGCCCGGCCCATCGCAGTCGTCCGATTTTCGCGATGTGAACGATGGATGGTTCTCCCAACAGCTGATGCAATTCGTGGTTCATTCGCCTCCTCCACGTACCGTCCGCCATCTGCACCCCACCATAGATGGTACGCAGCACTTTCCTTTCGAAAACTCCAAGTGCGCGTTGGTCCTCCACGAGCATCGTCCAGGTCTCGTGTCCGTAGAGGACTACCGGTCTAATTAGCGTTTTGGAGATTGTCAGTTTGGTACGGCGGCGAACTCTATTCGATCGGAGCGTCTTGCGGAGTCCAAAGTACGTACGATTTCCAGCCACTATGCGTCTCCGAATTTCTCTGCTGGTGTCATTTTCGGCAGTCACCAGTGAGCCCAAGTACACAAATTCTTCTACCACCTCGATTTCGTCACCACCGATGCAAACTCGCGGTGGGTGGCTCACATTGTCTTCTCTTGAACCTCTTCCTATCATGTACTTCGTCTTCGACGTGTTGATGACTAGTCCGATCCGCTTAGCTTCCCTCTTCAGTCTGATGTAGGCTTCCTCCATCTTCTCAAAGTTACGTGCCATAATATCTATGTCGTCGGCGAAACCAAATAGCTGGACGGACTTATTGAAAATTGTACCACTCGTGTTAATCCCTGCTCTTCGTATTACACCTTCCAAAGCTATGTTGAATAGCAAACACGAAAGACCATCACCTTGCCGTAACCCTCTGCGGGTTTCGAAGGGACTCGAGAATGCCCCTGAAACTCGAACTACGCACATCACCCGATCCATCGTCGCTTTGATCAACCGTGTCAGTTTATCCGGAAAACCGTGTTCGTGCATTAGCTGCCATAGCTGGTCCCGATCGATTGTATCATATGCGGCTTTGAAGTCGATGAATAGATGATGTGTGGGCACGTTGTATTCGCGGCATTTCTGCAGTACTTGGCGAATGGCAAACACCTGGTCCGTGGTGGAGCGTTCGCCCATAAATCCCGCCTGGTACTGCCCCACGAACTCCTTTGCAATTGGTGTTAGTCGACGGCATAAAATTTGGGAGAGTACCTTGTAGGCGGCGTTCAGCAATGTGATTGCGCGGTAGTTGCTACAATCCAGCTTATCGCCCTTTTTGTAGATGGGACACACGACACCTTCCATCCACTCCTGCGGCAGAACCTCATCCTCCCAAACCTTGGTAATCACCCAGTGCAGCGCTCTAGCCAGTGCTTCACCACCGTGTTTAAACAGCTCTCCTGGTAGTTGGTCAACTCCAGGGGCTTTGTTGTTTTTCAGCCGGCCGATCTCCTCCTGGATTTCCTGGAGATTCGGAGCCGGAAGTCGCATGTCCTGCGCGCGTGCTCCTGGGTTCATTACCATACCGCCACCGTTGTCTGCCAAATCGCCATTCAGGTGCTCTTCGTTGTGCTGCCGCCACCTTTGGATCACCTCACGCTCGTTCGTAAGAAGGTTCCCGTTTATGTCCTTACACATATCGGGCTGTGGCACGTGGCCCTTACGTGAACGGTTTAACTTCTCATAGAACTTTCGTGTGTTATTAGCGCGGTACAGTTGCTCCGTTTCTTCACGGTCTCGATCTTCCTGCTGGCGCTTTTTCCTCCGGAAAATCGAGTTTTGTCTGTTCCGCGCCTGTTTATATCGTGCCTCGTTCGCCCTCGTGCGGTGTTGCAGCAATCTCGCCCATGCTGCATTCTTCTCTTCCACTAACTGCTCACATTCGCCGTCATACCAGTCGTTTCTTCTGATCCGGGGCACCGTGCCAAGTGCAGCGGTTGCGGTGCTACCAATGGCGGATCGAATATCTCTCCAGCCATCTTCAAGAGATGCTGCGCCTAGCTGCTCTTCCGTTGGAAGTGCCACTTCCAGCTGCTGCGCGTATTCTTGGGCTAGTCTACCGTCTTGTAGCCGCCCAATGTTAAGCCGCGGCGTCCAACTTCGCGCGTGTTGTACACCGTCGAGAGTTTTGAGCGCAGGCATACTGCAACGAGGTAGTGGTCGGATTCAATATTCGCACTGCGGTAAGTGCGGACGTTCGTGATGTCGGAGAAGAATTTACCGTCGATTAGAACGTGGTCGATTTGGTTTTCCGTTTCTTGGTTAGGTGATCTCCATGTGACCTTGTGGATATTTTTGCGGGGAAAGAAGGTGCTTCGGACTACCATTCCGCGGGAGGCTGCGAAGTTTATGCATCGTTGGCCGTTGTCATTCGATACGGTGTGCAGACTATCCGGTCCGATGACCGGTCTATACATTTCCTCCCTTCCTACCTGTGCGTTCATGTCACCGATGACGATTTTAACGTCCCGCAGTGGGCATCCATCGTATGTCTGCTCCAGCTGTGCGTAGAACGCTTCTTTCTCGTCGTCGGGTCTCCCTTCGTGTGGGCAGTGCACGTTGATGATGCTATAGTTGAAGAAACGGCCTTTAATCCTCAGCTTGCACATCCTTGCGTTGATTGGCTGCCACCCCATCACGAGTTGGCGCATCTTACCCAGCACTATGAAGCCGGTTCCCAGCTCGTTGGTGGTGCCACAGCTTTGGTAGAAGGTAGCCGCTCGATGCCCGCTTTTCCACACTTTCTGTCCTGTCCAGCAAATCTCCTGCAGCGCCACGACGTCGAAGTTGCGGGGATGTAATTCATCGTAGATCATCCTGTCGCAACCTGCGAAACCTAGCGACTTGCAATTCCATGTTCCAAGCTTCCAATCGTGATCCTGTATTCGTCGCCTAGGTCTTTGCCGATTATATCGAGTCGCATTATCTCTTATATTGTTCGTAATGATTGGTTTTCTAGGCGGCTTATTGGGCCTGCGCAAACCTCCTGTCTCGTCGGAGGGCCGTCGTGTCAGGGCTGTTTAGCGTCCCACCTAACACCAGGACTTGGGCTTGTGCGCTTTGAGCGGCACACGTTCGCTTTGGTGGAGCCTACTTGCGGATACATGCAGCTTTTTATAGAGGTTTAACAGGGCCCACTGTCAAACCCCACCACATCCTAGGCAAGCCCCACAACTCGCAGATGGCCTGGGGAGGGATCGTCAAGCCCTTGGACATAGTCCCTGCTGCCCGTAATTCTGCTGCATGAAATTCCTACTTAATCCAAAAATAAATTTCTGCTTTTTCGACATTTTTTATTACTACAGGGATCAGTTCTTCACTTTTTTTTCGACATCAATTTCCTGCCGATTCCAGAAGAACTTTCCGAGATCGATTCCAAAATTTTTTTATCCGATTTCTACAAAAGTTTTCTGTCGATCCCATCAGTAAGTTTGTACAAAATTTGACTAGAATTGACAATCGATTGGAAAGTAATCTTTTGCCGAATCTGCCTATCCCAATAGGAATTGGTGCCATCTCCGAAAAGAATAATTTCCAAGTTTTGAAAAACAAATTCTGCCGATTCTGGCAGCAATTTTTTGTCGATTCCGATAGATTTTTTTGCCGACTCCGTCATGGATGTTTTTCTGATATCGTAATTGAACTTGCTGACAACTAATCACCTTTTCATTCAAGCGCACAGCTAGTATAGTGTTTGTTTTATTTTTTTTTTCTTTTTATTTAAGTGAGTGTTTGTTTTTATCGGCAAACGTTTCTCGATGAAAATAAACCATATCCTTGCTATGCGTTTGCAAGAGAAGGATGATTAAACGTCAGCAAGCTCTATGAGTGCCGATGCCGATAAAAAGTTTTATGCGGTTTCGTCACGAATTGCTGACTGGTTCCAACAAAACGCTAAAATGTCAGCGGCGGAACCCTTCTTCAATTTCTCCAGAAATTTGTCATTTCATCCATTTATTCGCTGATACCGTCAGTAATTTATCGATCAATATCAATATCAACAATTCCAGCAGAATTTCAATGATTCCGCCAGTAATCCGCCGATTAAACCAAAACATTTTTAATCGCGCTGATTTTGACATGATTTCGTCTAGCCAGGATTTCGCCGATTTCCCCAAAGATTTGTCGCCTATTTGAGATTTTTCAATTCCACCAGAAGAATCACTGATTTCACAAAAACAATAGTTGATCACGCTGGAAGTTCACTAGTTACGACAGAAATTTTGCATGTTCTGCCGAAAAAAAAATCCAACAGAATTTTATCGACTTTGCCAGGAATTTGCTGATTAAATTTCAAAATTTTGGATCCAAAAATCAAAATTTCTACTAAATAACCAATCGTTTTCGACTGAAATTTTGTGCCGATAACAATATATTATTTGTCGATTCCGAAAGGAATATCTTGCCAATCCTGATAAAAAAATATCTGCCGATTTCAACAAAAATTGACTTTCGGAGCTATGTCTGGTAGGAATTTTCTGCAGTTCAAACAGGATTGTTGTGCGCATCCTGACTTGAGTTTCTTGCTCACTACGGCACCCTAGCAACACAATTCTCCTTGATTTGGTAACAGTAACTTGTATGTAACCTTATTTTGTCTTATATGAGATTCTGAAACTGATTTATATGCAACATGTGTGCTGCTCGGGCAGGAATCTTTTGCGAAAGCTGAGAGAATTATTTTTCTAATGCGATAATAAATTATTTGCGATTCCGACAGTTTCCTGTATACAACCCGTAGCTCGCCCTAAAAAGGCCGTTTGGACAAAAGTCATTTGACCGTATGTAGACCACTAGGCCGAAATCCTTTTTACCAAAAATCTTTCAGAAGAAAATGTCGTAAACATATGGCCAAAAATGTTATTTATACGACCGCGAAATTTCATTTTGGAAAATGTCTTTCGCCAAACACGTCATTTGGCTAAAATGCTAAAATCGAAATGATTGTTTGGCAGAAAAGATCATTTGATCGGACGGATTGCACGGCCGAAAGTGTCGTACAGCCGAACTGAAATAAGGCCGATGACAATCAAAATTAACTCCCCCTCTCGATTTTTTGGTCAAAATTGTCAATTCGAGGAGGCAGTAATAAAATGTCAGAAAAAATTTATTATTTCCAAATACATTCTTTAACAAATTTAATTAGTTTTTTGTTATCATTTAATTGGTTTAAAACACTGTTTTTAATCTTCCACTTCTTCACCAAATGAAGCGCACTTGGGCATAATTTTTATTTTATATTTGTAACGGCTTAATGTCGTTTGTTCGAACTAGTCAGACGATCGTAAATGTGTTTTGCCGTAAAGGTTACATGATCCAAATTATCGTTTAGCCGAAAAATAGTGAATGTGAAAATGGGGTAGTGAGAAACGATAAGTATGAAGTCAGAAATGAGACGTCTCACTTTTCACTCCTCATTTTCCATTTCTCATAGAAAGTAAGTTGTTTCACTTCTCATTTCTCACATCTCATTTTTCATTTCTTATTTCTATGTCTTGCGAATGCTAGAATGAGAACTGAGAAAAAACAAACGAGAAGTAAAAAAGGAGGAAGTAGATGTGAGACATCGCCTATCACACTTCTTACTACTCATTTCCCACTTCTCATTTGTTTTTGCTCACTCCTCGCTTCTAGATTATTATTAGTTTTTATTTTCACATTCACGACATTTTCGGCCATATGACCCGTTCGGCAAACGACATTTACGGTTATACTACCCTTTCGACCAAAGAGCTTTTTCGGCCGAACGATAATTTGTCTAAACGGCCAGTTCGAACGATATTTTCAACCGTATGTCACTCGAGGGCAAATGATATTTTAGGCCGTATAGAATTTTGGGCCACAAAACCGCTAAATGTTTTCTTTTGCGAAACGTGTTATTCAACGTGCTTCCAGACGAATGACTTTCGGTAAAACGACCCCTTTCTTGCCAATTCAACTAAGAATGAGCCGATTAACCTAATTGGTGCCTGAATTCATCGAGTCCAGCAGAGGTTCGCCAACTCCTTAAGAAATTTTTGCCGTTTCCGACGGAAATATGACTCTTGTGCCGAGAACCCAACGAGTGTGCTATTCAGCCAGGCATTCTCTGAGATTTACGTCCATTATGCCTGACGTACTTATCTCTAACGTCGCGGCCTCATACCAGGTGATATCAACGTTGACCTTCTTAGTGGAGTCGCTACCCCTTAAAAATCATTTAATCCCTAGTCTTTATCCGTATTTTAACCATTACTCGACCAACGCAAAAGTAGCCCCCTAAGATCATCGAGCTTCACAAACGCAGCATCTCCTCTTTTAACTTCCATCCAAGCGAACCAGCCAGCCTATTTCAATAAGAGTGAAATATTCGTGGGTCAAGAAACCGTAAAACATGGGTTCGATTCCCTTCTTAATAAGTAGAAAATCATTCACAAAAGCGTACAATTTGTTACAGGTTCACTGGCTGTTGTGTGACTGTTTTGTCCGTTGACTAATGCTTAATGTTGAGTATCCATTCTAAGCTATGTGCTATTTGGTCGAAGACGGTAATTCTGTCTTTATTATACATTCGATGTGATTCATTGATTCTCGAAATCTATGCTTGATAACTAAAACTGTACGTGAATATAGTTTTGAAAATATCCAAATTTACATCAATAAACATTTAAAACATATAAACATATAAATAAGTATGAGGTGAACCGACCCAGGGCCGAAAACCTCTTTAATAAAGATAATAATAATAAGTAGTTATAACAGTACGAATCATCTAACTCCAACCTTTAGATACTATTTTATTCAAATCTGAAACTCTGAATCAAGAAGACAGATTCTTCTGATTTAAACAGTTTACAATAACCTCAACACAACTATTCCGAATTTTCAGATTCTATAATGAATGTTCGGAGTACGATAAGCTCCTTTTGATTCAAAATAAAACTTGTTAATAAGAATAGAAATATCAAAACCAGACATAATTGGGTTTGGATTCATACAAGTTGATCTTTTTTTGGAGATTTTCGAAGAGAACCATATTATTCTGATTGAAATTCCAACAAATTCCAATAATTCCAATAGAGCCACTAAGATAGCTTCGAACTAAACCTGAAATCGATTTTTTTTTTGTTATTACCTCTGTAAACACTAGATTAATATCAATCGCACCGGGCATGATATACATATTACAATTGGCAAGAACTAATACAGAACTCAATATCATTAGGATATTTTTTCTGAATCTGCTCTGTCGTTGATATCAAGAAATGTGGCAACCAATGTTTTCATTAGACCACTGAGGCCCTGTTGCATACGCGCAGGAATTTGTTGAATAGCTTTTTTTTGTCAAGCTTTCACCAGATGCCGTTAGCATACAATAATTTTAATAGTAATAAACCTTGATCTCCTGTTTCGTTAACGGATTTTCTTCAACCGGCCCTCGAGGCGCAAACCTGCTTCCAAATGGAACAATATAATACAAATACCTCATTACATATCTCCCATCTTAAATCAATACAATTTGAATGTCGTTTTTTTCCTCCGGATGATGCCGAGCCGAGCCTCAACGGGGCACGTGAAGGAACCGCAGAACCTGTGTGACTGCACATTCAAGACCGAGGACAGAGACCCATAATCTTGATAGCAATCACCTCACACTCGGTGGTTTTCGTCGTCGTCGTCAACGCACATACGGCCTCTATCCTGCTGCGGTTCCGTCCTTTCTTGGCGACGACCGGCGACGGCCTAAACAACTGGTTCTCGCAGGTGGACCTTTTGCCACATCAATCCGCTTGGTTGTGACCTTCGGTGAACTATTCCCGTTATGGTTTATGCCTAATGATGTCTTCTGCTAGCCAATGGCGGGATGGTAAGTGGCGCGTAAAACCAGATACAAATTGATGGGACAATCTCATAATAAGCCACATTGCATTTTCCGCTTTGTGAGATCCCGTCCAGCTCGAAAGAACCCGGTTCTTTACTGTAGATCACAGAACCAGCGAGGAATCAATTACGTCCTATTTTTATTATTATATTCATTACGGTCCTTTTCTCATCGATTTATATGGCAATCATCGAGTTTGCCATTGCTGCCGATCGAACAACATCCGTTGGTCCAGCGAGGTCTCCGCACAGTGCTTCCACCACTTTTCCAGGTGTGAACTGCTTAACTGGCTACAGATTGGTGCACGTGATGGATAATTAGCCAAGCACCTCCCTCTATGAAGAATTTTGTGAAAAACCTATCAGAAGGGGAGGAATCGAGAGTTGGGAAAATTCCCCCCTCTGTAAACAAAGCGCGCATAATGATCGAGAGGCGTAACTGATAACGCGTGAGCAAGCTTCATGTTCGCAACCGGGCAGCTACCTTTCGCACACGTGCTCACTGAGCTGCACCTATGGGGTCATGCACAAATTACGTTCGAGAGATTTTTCCAATTCTTTGCTCTAAAATGTGTTTCGAACATTTTTCAAAAATATAACACGATGCGTACGCAAGCGTCGCGTACTCACTACAACCTTACATAGTTTGAGTACGACCCCAATACGGACGCACAACTTCATCAACAGACCGGCTTCTCCGCTTCACACACAACCATTAATGATAAAGTCTGTTGGGAGTTGCTGACTCGCGAAACTGACCGATCAAAACAAAATCGAAAAGGAGATGACCAATCGCTCGCTTGTCAAGGTTTTGTGGCAACTTACGTAGCAAATATGTTCAGCCCCTGATCTCGGTACCGATTCATTCCGAAAGTGAACTGACTCTCGTTACGTTCGATTGGATACGTTATCACTTTAAACTGCTGCTGCTGGATGAATTTTAGCACCCATCGATTGACGTCATTGTAAAGCAAATATGTTGGGTACCGAAATAGTAACTTCGTTCGCTAATCAAATTTGTAACAGAGTATCAATTTGCGATATTCGAGCTCGCATGTGTTTCGTGTGAAAGGGTTTTTCGGATGAGATAAGAATTGGGCACACGTGCCCGCGGGCAGGTAGGTAGTAAACAATGCTGATATCGGCCTAGTCGAAGGTGTCCGCAATTCTGCAATGACACTCTCGTTGTGTTCCAATTTTTTACATTATTTTTTTATAATAGATGAGCAGCCTCTGCAGGGCTGCAGAGTTGTAAATCTCTAGAATAATGAAAGAAATATAAATACAAACGAATTTTTCCATAATTAACGGGATTATTGCATTTTGGGATGCTTGATTTCTTAGCTCTTGAGTTTTGAAAAAAAAATTATACAATTTGAGTTTCCAAATATTTGATGGTTAAATTTAAAGATTTTAAGATTCTCTTGTTATTAAGATTTGGAAATTTTGGCTTTTCGGAATATTTTGAATATTTTGAATTCTGCGTATTTTGAATTATGCGTATCTCGAATTTTGAATATTTTGAATTTTGGATATTTTGAATTTTAAATATTTTGAATTTTGGATATTTTGAATTTTGAATATTTTTAATATTTTGAATTATGAATATTTAAAATATTTTTATTTTGAATTTTGAATATTTTGAATTTTAAATTTTGAATAATTTGAATTTTGAATATTTTGAATTTTGAATATTTTAAATTTTGAATATATTGCATTTTGTTTATTTTGAATTTCGAATATTTCGAATATTTTGAATTTTGTATACTTTGAATTTTGAATAGGAGGAATGACGGCCTATAGGTTTTGTTCTATTATTGACAGGGTTTTTAAGACGACTTTGGCTCAAATTTGGCCTAAACATTCTTTGCATATCAAGAAAATAATTTGGCCAAATTTCATAAAATTGTGAACAAAACCCCCTGCCAATAATAGAACAAAACCTGCCAAAGCCGTCTTTCCCCTATTTTAAATTATGAACATTTGAAATTTTAAATTTTGAATATTTTGAAAATTTAGAATTTTGAATATTTTGAATTTTAAATATTTTGAATTTTGAATATTTTGAACTTTGAATATTTTGAATTCTGAATATTTTGAATTTTGAATATTTTGCATTTTGAATATTTTGAATTTTGAATATTTTAAATTATGAACATTTGAAATTTTAAATTTTGAATATTTTGAAAATTTAGAATTTTGAATATTTTGAATTTTGAACATATTGAAAATTTTGAATTTTGAATATTTGGAATTTTGAATTTTGAATATTTTGAATTTTGAATAATTTGAATATTTTAAATATTTTATATTTTGAATATTTTGAATTTTGAATATTTTGAAAATTTTGAATATTTTGAATTTTGAATATTTTGAAAATTTTGAATATTTGGAATTATTTTGAATTTTGAATATTTTGAAATTTGAATATTTTGAATCTAGAATATTTTAAATTTTGAATATTTTGAATTTTGAATATTTTAAATTTTTAAAATTTTAGATTTTGAATATGTTGAATTTTGAATATTTTAAAATTTGGATATTTTGAATTTTGAATATTTTGAAAATTTTGAATTTTGAATATTTCAAATTTTGAATAATTTGAATATTTTAAGTATTTTATATTTTGAATATTTTGAATTTTGTATATTTTGGAAATTTTGAATTTAAAATATTTGGAATTATTTGGAATTTTGAATATTTTGAAATTTGAATATTTTGAATTTTGAATATACTGAATTTTGAATATTTTAAACTTTGAATATTTAAAATTTTCAAAATTTTAGATTTTGAATATATTGAATTTTGAAAATTTTAAATTTTGAATATTTTGAATTTTGTATATTTTGAATTTTGAATATTTTGAATTTTGAATACTTTAAATTTTTAAAATTTTGAATTTTTAAAATTTTAAATTTTGAATATTTTGAATTTTGTTTATTATGAATTTTGAATATTTTGAATTTTGAATTTTTGAATTTTGAATATTTTAAATTTTAAATATTTAAATTTTTTAAAACTTTAGGTTTTGAATATATTGAATTTCGAAAATTTTAAATTTTGAACGTTTTGAATTTGGTTTATGTTGAATTTTGAATTTTGAATATTTTCAAATTTGGATATTTTAAATTTTGCATATTCTGAAAACTTTGGAACTATTTTGAATTTTGAATTTTGGATATTTTAGATTTTGAATATTTTAAATTTTTAATATTTTAAAATTTGGATATTTTGAATTTTTAATATTTTGAAAATTTTGAATTTTGAATATTTGGAATTTTGAATAATTTGAATATTTTGAATATTTTATATTTTGAATATTTTGAATTTTTAATATTTTGAAAATTTTTAATTTTGAATATTTGGAATTATTTTGAATTTTGAAATTTGAATATTTTGAATTTTGAATATTTTAAATTTTGAATATTTTAAATTTTTAAAATTTTGAATTTTGAAAATTTTAAATTTTAAATATTTTGAATTTTGTTTATTATGAATTTTGGATATTTTTAATTTTTAATATTTTGAATTTTGGATATTTTAGATTTTGAATATATTGAATTTTGAATATTTTAAATTTCTGATATTTCAAAATTTGGATATTTTGAATTTTGAATATTTTGACTATTTTGAAAATTTTGAATATTTGGAACTTCGAATAAAGAATATTTTGAATTTTGAATATTTTGAATTTTTAATATTTTGAATTTTGAATATTTTGAACTTTGAATATTTCAGAATTTGAATATTTTGAATTTTGAATGTTTTGAATTTTGAATATTTTGAATTTTGAATATTTTGAATTTTGAATATTTTGAATTTTGAATATTTTGAATTTTGAATATTTTGAATTTTGAATATTTTGAATTTTGAATATTTTGAATTTTGAATAATTTTGAATTTTGAATGTTTTGAATAGGGGGAATGACGGCTTTGGCAGGTTTTGTTCTATTATTGGCAGGGGGTTTTTTATGTCTGACTATGCTCAAATTTGGCCTGAACATTCTTTGCATATCAAAGAACATTGTGGCCAAATTTCATAAAATTTGGTCGACAAAAACCCCTTTGCCAATAATAGAACAAAACCTGCCAAAGCCGTCTTTCCCCCTATATTGAATTTTGAATATTTTAAATTTTGAATATTTTGAAAATTTTGAATTTTGAATATTTGGAATTTTAAATTAGGAATATTTTGATATTTGAATCTTTTGAATTTTGGATATTTAAATTTTTTTCAATTTTTAAAATTTTGAATTTTGGAAATTTTGAATTCGAATATTTTGAATTTTGAATATTTTGTATTTTGAATATTTTGAATTTTGAATTTTGAATATTCTGAATTGTGAATTGTGAAATATTTTGAATCATGTATATTTAAAATTATGACTATTTTAAGTTTTGAATATTTTGAAAATTTTAAAATTTTGAAGATTTTAAATATTTTGAATTTTGAATATTTTGGATTTTGAATTTCTAATATTTTGAACTTTGATGTTTTGAATATTTTGGATTTTGAATTTAGAATATTTAGATTTTGAATATTTTGAATTTTGAATATTTTGAATTCTGAATATTTTGAATTTTGAATATTTTGAATTCTGAATATTTTGAATTTTGAATATTTTGAATTTTGAATATTTTGAATTTTGAATATTTTGAATATTGAGCTTTATCTCTAAGCTAATCTAATCTTTTCAGCTAATTTTGAATATTTGAATTTTGAATATTCTTGAATTTGAATATTTGAATTCTTGAATTTTTCAATTTTGAATACAGAATATTTGGAATTTTAAATTGAGAATATTTTTAATTTTGAATATTTTGAATTTTGAATATTTTGCATTTTGAATATTTGGAAATTTTAAAATCTTGAAAATTATGAATTTCAAATGTTTTGAATTTTGAATATTTTGAATTTAGGATATTTTGAATTTTGAATATTTTAAAATTTGGATGTTTTGAAATTTGAATATTTTGAAATTTGAATATATTGAATTTTGAATAGGGGGAATGACGGCTTTGGCAGGTTTTGTTCTATTACTGGTAGGGGTTTTTTTTATGACTGACTATGCTCAAATTTGGCATAAACATTCTTTGAATATCAAAGAATATTTTGGCCAAATTTCATAAAATTTGGTCGACAAAAACCTCCCTGGCAATAATAGAACAAAACCTGCCAAATCCGTCTTTCCCCCTATTCAAAATTCAAAATATTAAAAAATTCAAAATATTCAAAATTCAAAATATACAAATTTTATATTGAATTTTAAATATTTCGAATTTTGAATATTTTGAATATTTTGAATTTTGAATATTTTGAATTATTTTGAATATTTTGAATTGAGAATATTTTGAATTTCGAATATTTTGAATATTGAATTTTGAATATTTTGAGTTTTGAATATTTTGAATTTCGAACTTTGAATATTTTGAATATTCTGAGTTTTGAATATTTCAAATTTTTCAATATTTTGAATTTTGTTTATTTGAAATTATTAATATTTTATATTTTGAATATTTTGAATTTTTAATATTTTGAATTTTTAATATTTTGAATTTTTAATATTTTGAATTTTTAATATTTCAAATTTAGAATATTTAGAATTTTGAATGTTTTGAATTTTGAATTTTCAATTTTAATTATTTTAATTTAGAATTTAGAATTTTAAATATTTTGAATATTTTGAATTTTGAATATTTTGGATTTTGAATATTTTGAATTTTGAATGTTTAAAATTATGAATATTTCAAGTTTTGAATTTGAATTTTAAATATTTTGAATTTTATTTTTAATATTTTGAATTTTGATAATTTGAATTTTGAATATTTTGAAGATTTCGAATTTTGAATTTAGAATATTTTGAATTTAGGATATCTTGAGTTTTGAATATTTTGTATTTTGAATATTTTGAATTTTTGAATAGTTCGAGATTTTAATAATTTGAATTTTGAGTTTTGAATACATATTTTAAAAATTATGAATTTTGATATTTTTGAATTTTCAATATTTTGAATTTTTAGAATTCTGAATATTTTGAATATATTGAGTTTTGAATATTTTGAATTTTGATTCATTTTGGCTTTTGAATATTTTGAAATATGAATATTTTGAATCTTGGATATTTCAATTTTGAATATTCTTGATTTTAAATTTTCAATTCAATCAATCTATCAATTTTAAATTTTTAAATTTTTCAATTTTATAATTTTATAATTCTTCAATTTTTCAATTTTTCAATTTTTCAATTTTTCAATTTTTCAATTCTTCAATTTTTCAATTTTCAATTTTTCAATTTTTCAATTTTTCAATTTTTCAATTTTTCAATTTTTCAATTTTTCAATTTTTCAATTTTTCAATTTTTCAATTTTTCAATTTTTCAATTTTTCAATTTTTCAATTTTTCAATTTTTCAATTTTCAATTTTCAATTTTTTAATTTTTCAATTTTTCAATTTTCAATTTTTAATTTTCAATTTTTCAATTTTTCAATTTTTCAATTTTTCAATTTTTCAATTTTCAATTTTCAATTTTTCAATTTTCAATTTTTCAATTGTTCAATTGATCAATTTTTCAATTTTTGATTTTTTTTTAATTTTTCAATTTTTCAATTTTCTATTTTCAATTTTTAATTTTTAATTTTCAATTTTCAATTTTCAATTTTCAATTTTTCAACTCTCTAATTTTCTAATTTTTCAATTTTTAAATTTTTAAATTTTTAAATTTTTCAATTTTTCAATTTTTTAATTTTTCAATTCACTTCACTCTTTCAATTTTTCAAAGTTTTAATTTTTCATTTTTTCAATTTTCAATTTTCAATTTTCAATTTTCAATTTTCAATTTTCAATTTTTCAATTTTTTAATTTTTTAATTTTCAATTTTCAATTTTTTAAAATTTTTCAATTTTCAAATTTTCAATTTTCAATTTTTCAATTTTCAATTTTTTAAATTTTTCAATTTTTCAATTTAAATTTAAAATTTTCAATTTAAAATTTAAAATTTTTTAAATTTAAAATTTAAAATTTAATTTTTCAATTTAAAATTTAAAATTTAAAATTTAAAATTTAAATTTAAAATTTAAATTTAAAATTAAAATTTAAAATTTAAAATTTAAAATTTAAATTTTAAATTTTAAATTTAAATTTAAATTTTCAATTTAAATTTAAATTTAATTTGAAAAATGGAACAATTTAAAAATTGAAAATTTGAAAATTTAAGAATTGAAAATTGAAAATTTAAAATTAAAATTTAAAATTAAAATTTAAAATTGAGAAATTTAAAATTGAAAATTAAAATTGAAAATTTAAAATTTAAATTTAAAATTTAAAATTGAAAATAAAATTTATTGAAATTTAAAATTTTGAAAAATTGAAAAATTGAAAATTGAAAATTGAAAATTGAAAATTTAAAATTGATAAATTGAAAACTGAAAATTTAAAAATGAAAATTGAAAATTTAAAATTGAAAATTGAAATTTAAATTGAAAAATTGAAAATTGAAAAATTAAAATTGAAAATTGAAAAATTGAAAATTGAAAAATTGAAAATTGAAAAATTGAAAAATTGAAAAATTGAAAAATTGAAAAATTGAAAATTGAAAAATTGAAAAATTGAAAATTGAAAAATTGAAAATTGAAAAAATTAAAAATAAAAACTGAAAAATTGAAAAATTGAAAATTGAAAAATTGAAAAATTGAAAATTGAAAAATTGAAAATTGAAAAATTGAAAATTGAAAATTGAAAATTGAAAATTGAAAAATTGAAAATTGAAAGGTGAAAATTGAAAAGTGAAAAATTGAAAATTGAAAGTGAAAAATTGAAAAGGTTGAAAAATGAGTGAAAATTGAAAAATTGAAAATTGAAAATTGAAAAAATGAAAAATTGAAAATTAAAAAATTAAAAAAATTAAAAATTGAAAATTGAAAGAAAATTTAAAAACTTGAAAATTGAAAATTGAAAAATTGAAAAATTGAAAAATTGAAAAATTGAAAAATTGAAAAATTGAGAAATTGAAAAATTGAAAAATTGAAAAATTGAAAAATTGAAAAATTGAAAAATTGAAGAATTGAAAATTCAAATTCAAGAATATTCAAAATTCAAATATTCAAGATTAGCTGAAAAAGATTAGATTAGCTTAGAGATAAAGCTCAATACTCAAGATATTCAAAATTCAAAACATTCAAAATTCAAAATATTCTTAATTCAAAATATTCAAAATTCAAAATATTTTAAATTCAAAATATCAAAATTCAAAATATTCAAAATTCAAAATATTCAAAATCTAAATATTCTAAATTCAAAATCCAAAATATTCAAAACATCAAAGTTCAAAATATTAGAAATAAAATTCAAAATATTCTAAATTCAAAATATTAAAAATTCAATATATTCAAAACTTAAAATAGTCATAATTTTAAATATACATGATTCAAAATATTTCACAATTCACAATTCAGAATATTCAAAATTCAAAATTCAAAATATTCAAAATACAAAATATTCAAAATTCAAAATATTCAAAACTCAAAATATTCGAATTCAAAATTTCCAAAATTCAAAATTTTAAAAATTAAAAAAAATTTAAATATCCAAAATTCAAAAGATTCAGAATTCAAAATATTCCTAATTTGAAATTCCAAATATTCAAAATTCAAAATTTTCAAAATATTCAAAATTTAAAATATTCAAAATTCAATATAGGGGGAAAGACGGCTTTGGCAGGTTTTGTTCTATTATTGGCAAAGGGGTTTTTGTCGACCAAATTTTATGAAATTTGGCCACAATGTTCTTTGATATGCAAAGAATGTTCAGGACAAATTTGAGCATAGTCAGACATAAAAAACCCCCCTGCCAATAATAGAACAAAACCTGCCAAAGCCGTCATTCCCCCTATTCAAAACATTCAAAATTCAAAATATTAAAAATTAAAAATATTTAAAATATTCAACCTATTCAAAATTCAAAATATTCAAAATTCAAAATATTCAAAATTCAAAATATTCAAAATTCAAAATATTCAAAATTCAAAATATTCAAAATTCAAAAGATTCAATTTTTCAATTTTTCAATTTTTCAATCCTTCAATTCTTCAATACTTCAATTCTTCAATACTTCAATTTTTCAATTTTTAAATTTTTCAATTTTTTAATATTTCAATTTCTTAATTTTTTAATTTTTCAGTTTTTCAATTTTAAATTTTTAAAATTTCAATTTTAAATTTTTCAATTTTTCAATTTCTCAATTTTTCAATTTTTCAATTTTTCAATTTTTCAATTTTTCAATTTTTCAATTTTTCAATTTTTCAATTTTTCAATTTTTCAATTTCTCAATATTTTAATTTTTCAATTTTTCAATTTTTTAATTTTTCAATTTTGCAATTCTTAAATTTTCAAATTTTTCAATTTTTTAATTGTTCCATTTTTCAATTTTTTTTATAAATTTAAAATTTAAAATTTAAAATTTAAAATTTAAAATTTAAAATTTAAAATTTAAAATTTAAAATTTAA
Source organism: Armigeres subalbatus (assembly GCF_024139115.2). Taxonomy (NCBI): domain Eukaryota; kingdom Metazoa; phylum Arthropoda; class Insecta; order Diptera; family Culicidae; genus Armigeres; species Armigeres subalbatus. Next base: position 183,522,742 of record NC_085139.1, on the reverse strand, counting down.
AATTTAAAATTTAAAATTTAAAATTTAAAATTTAAAATTTAAAATTTAAAATTTAAAATTTAAAATTTAAAATTTAAAATTTAAAATGGTTAATGTATAATTTAAAAAATTTAAATTTAAAATTTAAAATTTAAATTTAAAATTTAAAATTTAAAATTTAAAATTTAAATTTAAAATTTAAAATTTAAAATTTAAAATTTAAATTTAAAATTTAAAATTAAATTTAAAATTTAAAATTTAAAATTTAAAATTTAAATTTTCAATTTTCAATTTAAAGTTGAAATTTTAAATCTTAAATTTTAAATTTAAATTTTAAATTTTAAATTTTTAATTTTCAATTTTGATTTTAAATTTTAAATTTTAAATTTTAGATTTTCAGATTTAAATTTTAAATTTTAAATTTTAAATTTTAAATTTTAAATTTTAAATTTTAAATTTTAAAATTTTTCAATTTTAAATTTTCAATTTAAATTTTAATTTTAAATTTTCAAATTTTCAATTTTAAATTTTAATTTATTTTTAAATTTTCAAATTTTAAATTTTAAATTTAATTTTAAATTTAAATTTTAAATTTTTAATTTTAAATTTTAAATTTTTAAATTTAATTAAAATTTTTAATTTTAATTTTAATTTTTCAAATTTTCAAATTTTTAAATTTTAAATTTTAAATTTTTCAATTTTCAAATTTTAATTTTTCAATTTTTCAATTTTAAATTTTAAATTTTAAATTTTAAATTTTAAATTTTAAATTTTAAGTTTTAAATTTTAAATTTTAAATTTTAAATTTTAAATTTTAAATTTTAAATTTTAAATTTTAAATTTTAAATTTTAAATTTTAAGTTCTCAATTTTTAATTTTTAGCTTCTAATTTTTTATTTTAAATATTAAATTTTTTATTTTAAATTTTTAATTTCAAATTTTTAAATGTAAATTTTTATTTTTAATTGCGGGATGTTTTTTGGGATGTCTGGTCACTTTACCTTAGAATGATTTTGTTCAGGATTATTGTGTCAAATGTCTGCAATAATAAGGAAATTTTCAATTTTTAATTTTCAATTTTTGATTTTCAATTTTTAATTTTTAATTTTTAACTTCTTATTTTTTATTTTAAATTTTAAATTTTGAATTTCTAATTTTTCAATTTTTTAAATTTTTAATTTTTTTTTATTTTTATTTTTCGTGATTCGCTGGTCGGGATTTTAATTCATGAGCCTTCGCTGGTTGGGCCACGATCCAATTAAAAAGTAATCATATGTCAAAATGCGTTTAGGATGCGGAAAACTGTATTTGGTAGGAAGGAACGGTAGGAACAACGCCGACACTCCAGTTGCCCGAGGTTGATTATGTTTCTGCAATTTCTATTCATATTGTACAAATGTCGCAAATGTCGAATGATCGGAAATGTCTTCGATCAAAAACCAAAATCGACTTCAAGGAAATGAAATGAAAATTGACACCAGCCGGTAAACATAAAACTACAAAACTTCAACTTTTATTCGCAAACTCTGCCAGATGCCAGATGAAGAATGTTATTGATGAACTTGCGGTGGCTGTTGATGTTTATGGATGCAACTATGGCCTTTCGAAACAACAAAAATCTCGATTAACGCTTCATCAAACAAATCATTTAAATTTTCTCACTTCCAATCTTTTCATACTTTTACGGTCTTGATTTTTAGTATGGAAACGCAACATGTAGAACCGACAGAGCGAGCCTCACGGCGTTTCGGTTGGATACTGGGCGGATTTGAATCAATGCTTCTTACCACTTATAATATCAAGTGGTAACAAGCACTAGATATTGCTCCTTCTATATAATTTAATTAGACAGTTAATTAGTGCTTGGGTATGTGAATGCGTTAATAGATTGTAGTTTATCATAACAAATGCGACAAAAGATTCTAAGCTCTAGAGCAATACACTTTTATATCGCACCAGATGGTTTTCGAATGAGTTAATAACCTCTGAATCAAATAAACTGAATGAACTAAAAATACTTAACTTAAGTTTGCTGATAAACGACATCTCCGGGTTATGCCACGGCATTTGTGAGCCGAAAATAGGAATACCATCAACCAACGGAGAAAACCATGCGACCTGCATAACAACCGTAATTTCCACCGCACTGTGCATGCTGCGTCTCCTCCTGCAATGCCATCAGCTGAATCGAAGATAGCACACACTGAAAAAATGCGCTCGAAAACTAGTTTTATTGCAAAAACCTCACCTCACAAATTCACTGGCAGGGAAATGCAAACAAGCTGGATGCTGTGATGTGATCTCCCGCGGTTGGCACATATTCAGCCCATTTCCCTTCCCACCCAGTGGGGGAGGTTGGGATAATACGTACCACAGCATTAACTATTTCTGATAATCATTAGTGAGTTTAAAAAGCTTTTTATAAGAGAAAAATATTGTTTTTATAAAAGTTTTAAAAAATGCCTAGAATAATGCTTACCTTTAGGGCGTTTTGGGCCAACTTCTCGTGCCGATCCGTGTGACGCGATGCGATCTGGTCCAGAGATAGGCAAACTATTTCACTTGTTCCTTCCATCGTCAACCGGCAGCAACCCTATCCTCAACCTTTCCTTTCCATACGGATGGAGGGACTTTGTTCTGTCTGTCACACCGCTAAATAGTGCTGCTGCTCCTCCAGCAGCTACTGTTGCTGATAACTTTAATCTAGATTTTAATTTAATGTTTCTCGCTCGTTCACTTCTTCGCAAAGTGAAATTCTTTCCCGGGCGACAGTGTTGCTGGGACATAAATCACTTTGACGAAGTGTATCAAAAGTTTACCTTCCCGAGCTTTCTTCTTTCCAAGTGGCGCTCTGATGGCTCGGTGTAAATAAATTGCACCGTTCTACAAGGTTAGAAGGAACTACCTATCGGGTCTAAGTTAAGGGGGCGCTAATGTGGCAGATGAATTTTCTGAAGTACTAACTTCAATCTTGAACATGATTGCTTTCATGTAAATTGACTGAAATGGTAAGAAACATATTTCCAGTTTCTAAATCTTTTATAAATGAATAATATTTGCTTAAAGATGATGTTTAATTTGCATCCAAAATGAAATTTTCGTGCTTTTGCCGTGATCACTGTTAACATATGGATTTCGTTGATTTCGGTTGATTTCGATTTTGAATCTGGAACTTGATACCGGTTCGTGATACTGAATGTCTGTGGTACTGACGAATGGAGATTTTACGCCAAGTTTAATAACATTGTAGAACTATCATAAAACTGAGCTACCACAATCATTCAAACGCATCATTGACCATTCCTGTCAGAAATTTACGTTCTCTCAATCGATTCTTTGGCCCATTTTAGATAAACTTTCTCGGAAATCCATTTTGTGTGTGTTGTATTCCCCGTAAATATCATCTTTCGCGAATTATGAAAACTTTTATAGTGCTAATCAGGCTTCGGAATTCTCACTCATATGAATAAAAACCCAGGATTGATCCAAACAGCGGAGTGCAATTTTTCCATATTCTCCTTTGAGCAAGTGTCACACAATATTTTATCCGGATAGAAAGACGGGCGATAAACTCGCGAGCGCCGGCTTGCCGGATAATTTAACTTTGGGCCTCCAAATTCTCCACCTCGCCACTTCTCCAGATAAGTTTTAAAAGCATATTCACAAAAATATAGGTCCACGACGGGATTCGAACCTAAAACAATTTTAAAATGTATACAGCGCCCACTATAACCACGCCACCACACGAACCGATTGAAAGCAAGTTGAAAAACTGCTGTCTTGAACCTACTACTTATCGTGGCGCATCGTCGTATGCAATCAGTTCGGAGAAACAAAGTAAGCAGCATTTGATTTTCGCGAAACACGGGAAGAGGGATAACAGTTTTTCGCACCATCGCTTGTGCCGGAGTAATGCCGCACTGTAATTTATCCGGTTAAAATGGATGATGGAGCGATCTGTTGTCGCGTGAGTGAGTGAGAAATTCGAACCCTGGTGCTAATAAAAGTCTACGCGAGACTTGAGTGAAGATCTAGTTGTCTGTGCGTAATTGAGAATCCTACAAATTATCTGTAGGAATGCTTTGTCCATTTCTCTGCGGTGCTTTTTTCAATATCATTCATGTCGAATAATTGAAGCAAATCTATCAAAAACAGCTTCTTTCTAACCTTGGTCACTTTTTTCCCACATCGCTTCGAGAACTGTTCACATCACTTCTATTGGTCACATGAGCTCTATTAATTATAAGCTTTCCACATGCTTGCGCAGGATTTTTGTAGCGATGCACTGAGGAGTATTTCAGCCCAAATCCTGGCCAAAAGTCAAAAACAAAAATTTTAGATATTTCCATATTATTTTTCGTTTTTGAACTATGAAATAGTAATACTAATTTGCCAAGGGATTTTTGAAACAATATTGTTTACTTGTAAGCAATGCTGACTGTCAAAACTTTACCATAATTTCAATGCTAGTTTAATCGCAATTGTGCATACAAAATGTTCACGTTTTCTCGTGTTTTTCTTGGTGTTTAGTGATTTTCAAGATGAAAATCAATAATGAGGGTATGTAAAACGTTTTCAAGCATGATTCGATCTGAAACCGTTTTCAGGTGATCCATAATCATGATATTATTTGCTAGCTTTTTTCTATCTTTTTTACAATAATATGTTTTACAAAATAAAACTTTTAATTAGGTTCCAAACCCAACCAAGCAACAAAATTTTCAGCGTTGGAAAGATTGGAGTTTCCTTAAAAAGCTCAACAAAATACATTTCACGCATCCACACGCAATCATGACTTATTTGTATTTTAATAAAGTGAAGTTTGCTAAAAAGCTAGTCAAAAAGATAAATAATCTTGGTTTTGAGCCACAAAGATCACATAAATTATGTTTTGCTTCCAAAAAAGAGTGAGTCCAAAAATTTTGTACGTAATGATAATCTAAGAATGAAAAATAACATAAAAAAGATCATACTCAATGACGGATACAGAGGTGGGCACCACTCGTCGCAAGCACGCTGTAGTTCTCAAAGGCAGCGTTCTTGCGCCAAGTGATGCTTTATCAAATAACAATAACTGACGGCGCCAATGGTCATACTGCACTGCTATGAATGCAAAAGCATAAAAACGATAAAATACACTTTGCTGTGTATATTGAATGCATTTACAGACAATAAAATGATTGACATAGTTTTGGCCACGCTTTTACTCTGCGTACTCCTATGTGGATGGCGAGATTCCGGCGGGTGCCAAAGACAGAGGGTTTTCCGACGGGGTGTCGAAGACGGCAACGACGTTACCAACTCAGTTGGAAGAATCATCGTCGTTCCCGACATCGTCTCCGAGATCCGTCTTCGGGGTGTCCTCCACCTTCAGCACCCTCCTGAAATCCCGCCATCGCTACAAAAGTCCTGCGCAGTTATTTGGAAACATCAAATCATGTTCTTTGTTCCAAGTCTCGTATTAGCGAATATTATTTTCGAACTTTCGGCAACTGGTGATGTGCGCTTCTCTCGTGAATCGTATGCCTCCCCTTTCAATCTTCGATGAATATTCATTAAGAGCTCCTCTTTAGAAACTCCTTCGTGCCTTGCTAGTTTCTGAATTCTGTATAGAAAATCTTTCACTTGGATTAACCTAACGTCTTCCGAAAAAGTTCAGGTCCCATTTCTCTACTCTGCTTTTTCTATTATTTTGCTTTTGAAACTCCGAACTAGCTGAAAAAATAACCTTTTACGATGTCTATGACCACTGCCTCTATGTGTGGATAGAGATTCATCCGTTGAACCACTCGAAATCAAAACCTGTTCGAGTTGTTTACTCAAGTGCAAAGAAATCGTTTCCACTTTTTATGTAATATCTAGATTTCACTTCATCTATGTAATAATGATTCCCTTGATGCTTCAATTTCTTCTCCTCCAACAATACTCTTCGCAAAAATCTTTGTTTGTCTTCCAAAGTCTCGGTCGACTACTTGACCTCTGTGATTCAGATCGAAATCGACCTCCTCCACCAATAAATGCTCCGCTTCCGGTAAAATATACGGACCACTAATTTTGAGATAGGTCCAATTTCAGGTAAACAAATATTATAAAATTTAACAAAGCCTTTTCCAATCCAAAGTTGAATTCATTATATGCACTATCCCAAGAAAAATACACTAAATTAAATTTACTAAATCTATGAAATTCACTTAACTAAAATTCAGAGATAAAATATTGTTGCGCTGTGTTTTATTGTAAGAAATTCAACTGCAGGAATAATCTTCCGCGGAAATTTTGACGTTGGGCGCCAATGTAACCATTCGCCAAAAGCGTATGAGGTTATATAACTTTAGTGGCTTTAGCGCCACTCTCGCGTGCGAGAGATCACCAGTCTATTGATTTGCTCGGCTTTCTTGAGACAATACCTCAGGAGAAATTATCGAACTGTTGTTGGCTGAATATTTCAACCCCCTGCCAAATATGCGGAAACCCAAACTCTCTCTCCTTATCCCGTGTTGCCTTTCGTATTCCCTTAAGCCCGTTCAACTCAATACCCACTTACCGACGAGGAATAGAAGTTTGAAAGAAAAAACAATCTAGCAACGAAATTATCGGAAACGTACGAGAACAATGTATTTTAAAACGGAATTGCTGACAATAAAATCAATTGGCATCCAGAACTTCTAATTCAACACTTATTCAAATAAACTATTTCATTCAGATTTGGGGGTCCTCCTTAGCCGTGTGGTAAGACGCGCAGCTACAAAGCAAGACCATGCTGAGGGTGGCTTGTATGGGCTGGAAATCGTGTGTCCGCTAAGGCCCACCTTTCGAGGTAACTAAACGGGGGGAGTGAAGTCGTCAGTCAGTCGAGCGAAATTCACCCGACAGTAGCCCAAAACTGTCGTAGAACCACCAGCACGCTACAACCCCTGATGACCAGGTTCCGAGAGCACGGTCCCCGTACGTCGTCAATTATCGTACGTTGGACCGAACCCGAACCGAGAGTTATTAGTTTTCTTTTAGTCCTCACCAGGTGAATCGTAAGAGAAATTGGGCTACAAGCTCAAGGAAACGGTATTCCGTGCAGCTGCCACACCCTCCGCACCTTTAATTCGGCCATTTTTCGCACGGGCTCAACGGAAAGCCATCCGTCTTCGACAGCCCGCCGGAATCCCACCATCGATACAGGTAGACGGAAACCTGCGCAGGTAGATGGAAAGCTTATAATCGTGGCCATGAAAGTGTACTATGGTAAGCCTAAGCCCATTTAGTATGTCGTCCAACTCGAATAAATTCGTTTGATATTAAAATGATAATAAAAAGATCTGAGAGCCAATCCATTTCATTTTCAGCAAGAACGTTCAGAATACACTGTTCTCATACGTTTTCCGTCATTTCGTTGGTAGATTGGTTACTTCAGACTTCTTTTTTATTTTTACTATTTCGTATATTTTGGAGGCTCAATTGCCGTGAAGCGTTACAGAGCCGAAATCAAGTTTAACAATTCATTTCTTAAATCTTATACATAATGTTAGTTATGTAGAAAGTTCAGACTTCTATTCCTCTCGGCTAAGTGAGTATTGAGTTGAACGAGCTTAAGCGAGTACGAATGGCATCAAGGGATAAAGATGTAATCCCTTTTTTAAAAGTAGACGCTTGTTCGAATTGAGGCAATGATGGATGTGATCCCTTATTTAAACATAAGCGCCTGCCAGAATTAAGGAAATGGTGGATGCAATCTCTTTATCAAAAGTAGGCGCTTGCTCGGATTAAGGCAATAGTGGATGTGATTTTTAAAAGGGGTTTGCCCGGCATAAGGCGATGGTGGGTAAGACCGCTTCTTCAAAATTAGGTGCTCGCATGGATTAAAGATGTGATCACTTATTTAAAAGTTGCCGCTTGCTCGGATTAAGGCAATGGTGGATGTGATACCTTCTTTGAAAATAAGCGTTTGCCTGCAATAAGGCAATGGTGGATTCAACCCCTTTTTCAAAAGTAAAAGTGATTCCTTTTATGGAAATAGAAGTTTTTCCAGAATACGGTAACGGTAGATGTGATTTGTCCTTTGGATGTAGGCCTTTTCTTGGAGTAAGGTGGTAAATTTGTGATTGTGATACCTTCTTTGAAAGTTGCCCGGGTTGAGACAATCTTGGATTTAATCCATTTTTCAAAAGGAGGTGTGTCTCCAGAATCGAGCAAGGGAAATCAAGATTTTTTTATGTGAGCCTTTTCCTGAAATAAGTCAATAACGTATGTGATCCCTTTCTCGAAAGTAGTTCTGCCGCTTCGTTTGTCCATCCTTCCGAAAAATGTCTTTCATCAGTCTAAATCTATTAGAGCATATCCTCGATCTGCTCTAACTATGTGAAAAATACATCAAATAACAGTTCCAAATTATGCCAAATGACAAACTTTTTGGTTGTAGTTCAAAATAGTGTTCAAATGTCCGTTATGCCAAAAGACCGTTTTGTCTAATGGCCTTATGCCAAATGACCCAGACTCGATTTTGGAGATTGTTTGTGTAGTAACCGAAGTCGGCTTAGCTGTTAAGATTATGGGAAAGGGCTTGTTGTTTGGCCGAACATACCATTTGGCCGAACAGACCATTAGACCTAAAGTCATTTGGCCGAAAAGGTCATATAGCCGAATAGATCATTTGGCCGAATAGGTCATCTGGCCGATTAGGTCATTTGGCCGAATAGGACATTTGGCCAAATAGGACACTTCGTCGAACAGATCATTTGGCCGAGCAGGACATTAGGTCTAATAGGTCATTTGTAAAATAAAAAATTTTGTGAAAAAAGTGAGACGTCACTTCTTACTGCTAATTTCTCACTTCTCACTGTGAAAAGTGAGGAGTGAGACGTCTCACTACTCACTTCTAATTTTTCACAGTAAGAAGTGGGAAATGAAGAGTGAGAAGTGAGACATCTAAATATTTTGAGATGTATCACCACTCACTTCCCGCTTTTCACTTTTCATAGTTAGATGTGAGAAATGAGGATTGAGATGTGAGACGTTTCACTTTTCACTCCTTATTTCTCACTTCTCTCTGTAAAAAGTAAGTAATGCCTTCTCACTTTTCACCGTCTCCCTACTCATTTTTCACAGTGAGAAGTGAGTAGTGCACAGTGGGTAGTGAGACGTCTCACTACTTACTCCACGTTTCTTACTTTTTACAGTGAGAAGTGAGAAATAAGCAGTGAAATTTGAGGTCTCACTTCTCACTTCTCATTTCTCACTTCTCACTTCTCACTGTGAAAATGAGAAGTGAGAAGTGAATAATGAGACATCTCACTTCTCACTTCGCACTACTCATTTTTCACAGTGAGAAGTGGGAAATAAGTAGTGCGAAGTGAGACGTTTAGCTGTTCACACCTCATTTTTCATTTTTCAAATCACCCATTCGGCTAACTGTCCTGCTTGGCCAAATTACATTTAAAAGACAGACAGACAGAATTTCTTATTCGGCCAAATGTCCTATTCTTCCTAATATCTCATTCGGTCAAATGTTCTGTTCGGCCAAATGTCCTGTTAGATCAAGTGTCCTATTCGGACAAACGTCCTATTAGGCCAAATGTCCTATTCGGCCAATAGTCCTATTTGGCCAAATGTCCTATTCGGCCAAATGACCTGTTCGGACAAATGTCCTATTCGTTCGGATGACCCGTTCTCCAAATGACTTTTTCAGCCTAATGGTTTGTTCGGTTTAGTGGCATTCGGACAAATGATTTTCGGTGGAATGGGTTTTTGCCAAACGACCCTACCCCCTTCTTACAGTCGACTCTAATGGAGGCAACTTTCATTTTTTTTGTTTTGGATAACCAAGTCCAAGTGTTGTCATATTGAATGACGCAGGTAGATTAAAATACAGTCCATGAATTTCGAATCAGATTCATCTCAGATTTGTTGGTCAAACACATCATTGTCAAAGCTTAGTTCGGCGCCCTTGGAGTTGATGTATATTTGCTTCGAATATGTTTGAGTTCCAAACGAATCAAGGATGGCATATTAATCGTTAAAATATTAGACCTTCTTCCTATTAAACTGCAAAAGTCTATGCGAACTGTTTTATTATTCCGAATCCTTCCAAATTGATAATGTTTTATTAATACTATCTATAGCAGGCTCATTTAAAATTCATTAACTTAAGCCATATTTCTTTCACCCGTTGAGCACTCTTCCTGAAAGCGCATTTTGCAGCCTCCGACCGAACTATCGAACAACAAACGACGACGTAATAGCTCCTTCTCAGCGACATCGTGGTCCATTAATCATCGGCTCAGGCTCGGCTGTAACCCGCACGCGTGTCGGCCATCTCGAAAGAAAAAAAAATCAGACCCTAATTTTACTTCCAGCCAAACCAACCGAGCGCAGGCAGTGCAGCATCCCGCGCGCGCGGTAGTGAGTGGGCGCAAGCGAGACGGCACTAGGTCAACACCCAAACCGAAACCCAAGGCATTAATATTAACTGTTGGGATGCGAATGTCCACCTATGCAAAAATTTAAAATTCAAATCTCCTCTAACCCAGTTGCGATACCGGTCGGTGCTGGGTGGTGGCGGGCAGCACCCGGCTGTTGTGCAAAAAGAAGGTTGACCGAAAAATAGCAAAGGTCACCAAAAGCGAAGCTTTTGGAGATCGAGTCGGTGTAACATTCGCCGAAGGTATACCAATGCCGATGACTTCACTGGTGGAACGAGTGAGACGGGAATAGCGTGACTGCAATCAACAATCCCTGCAAAACTTATACAAAATGTGTCGTGGCGGGTTTTCCTAGGGACGAAACGGCCGTGTCGTGACCAGTGATTAGTTTCGCCTTAATCCCACTCTCGGCGAGGCCTACGGTCGATCTGATGGGTACGTGTGTATGAGTGAACGTACGCATGCGGCAAGAAGCGGTTCCCCCGGGTAGGGAACCTGTTGTGACGAGTCGTTCCGCGTCGCTAAATTTGCAGTAAAATCACGCCATTTTCCGTATTAAGGAACTGCCGGAGATGACCAAGAACACGACATGTATCTATAAAAAATTGATTTTGATATCTCATCGAAGTTTAGCTTGGTCCGATGCTGCTATTAGCTTCCCGTGGCTGGCAAGCCGTCCGCCTCTGGACTGCTGGCGAGGCCTTCGGCGACGGGTTTCGTTCGATTTGCGGTGGAAATTTTCGCTGATATTGGGATATTAATAGTCGGCAAACTAATGAGCTGGACCCGGAGGACCTGCCGCATCTGTTTTCACATGTAGGTATGTGAAACGCTCACAGTTTGTAGTCTGTCATCTCGTGCCATTGCTCATGAAGATATTGATTTATTGGCTGGTTTTTCCGTAGGCAGAGGTACCAGGGAAAACAGTTAGACTGTTGTGTGGACCCTGAAGTGGCTGACTGGAAAATGATAGGGATCTTGCGCACGTAAACAATCTCCGATAGCACCTTTTTCGGGCTAATTGAAGCTAATTGGATTCCTGACCGGTTGGGTTCGTGCCAAGTTCGGACCGGGGCTGCCGGTTTTCCTAATCCATGGATTATTATTCAATTCGCTCGTTAGTCGTTCCAGACGCGCATATGAGTCCAGTACGAGTGGTATTGAATGATTTTTGATTCAAAGGGTGTCGAAGCTCTTCGAAAGATGAAATAGCGATTATTTGATTTTAGTAGGTGGAATGGAAGTGATAAATTTCTTCGCTTGGTAATAAATAATTCCTGTTTAGTTTTCGATTTCAATTCTTGTTTTCTTCCAACCTTATGAAGATATTTACAAAATTTGCAATATTTTTCATACATTTTCCATTTTTGTTTGAATTTACATAGGGGAAATGTTCCGATCTCAATCTCACTGTACATATATCCATCTCATCGCTAAACAAAGAAATACGGCACCAAATTCGTCGCTTCTTTTTGTCAACATGCGTGCTCACTGCTGAAAAAAATCATAAAAATAATAAACAAACCAAATTCCTTACCATTTCTTTGTTGTTGGTGGGATGGAAATAGGAGCTATGAGATGAAGTGGCAAACCGTTCCCCTAGATTATCCCAAAAATGGATAGAAATAATTAAAAATTATAAAAGCCAATTCAAATTCTTAACAGGATTATGGAGTAATCAAAAACAGGTTCCGTTCTGAATCAATAGCATTAGCAAGTGCTAAACAATATTTAGCGAAAATTCTGAAAAACACACAGTTTCTAAATTTAGAAATAAATTATCAAAACTTCAAGAGTGTTATATGTCTTCCCGAGTAAACGAAAATACCTCAATAATATCAAATTTTGATTAGATAGCAGAATAAGATATGGACGTGATTGATATAACAGATAACAGTTCAGGCGACAATATCAATATTTTGCACCGAAATATCATTAGAAAATCAAGTTATACTATTTGTAAGAAGTATTCAATATCATGTGCCATTATTTTGTTCTTATCCATAACATATCTTGATTTTTATATGATGTTTCCGTGCATATTTTTGATATTATTGCCTTTAATTTTATCTTTTATATCAAACATGACCATATCATGTTTTGTTTTTCTGATCATGGTTTCTGGGTGAAAGAAGAAAGGAATTCTATGTTTCATATCATTATATTGATCATTCGGACCTGTTCTGTAAGATTCCTTGGTGACAGGTGACCGTTGTAGCCAAAGGTCAAATGTCCGATAATGTTCTTTGGGCAAATAGGTCAATTGGCTGGAAAAGTCGTTTAGCGGAGCAGGTTATTTAACCGAAAATGCCGTTTGGTCAATTCGGGCATTTGGCAGCTCGGCAAAGTATTGATTATTTCGGAACAAGTTCAAAGGCATTAGTTCGAAGTGTTGATTAATTCGTTATGTCCTCGCCGGCTGCTGTTCTGAAAACTATCATGGCCAAAATTACTTCTCATACTTCTAACTTTTCAACATTTCACTACTCACTTCTCATTTCTTACTTCTCGCAAGTTACTTTTCACTTGTACATTCTAATTTCTCATTTAAGATACCTCATTACTCACTTTTTACAGCTTTGAGTGAAAAGAGAAAATGATAATGAGTTGGAAATGAAGAGTGAGCAGTCATACATCTTACTTTTAATCCCTTTATTTATCACTTATTTTCACTCATTTCTTAATTCTTAGTTCTCACTCACTGGACGTAAAACGCCTTACTTCTCACTTCTCATTTATAACTTTCTCTTCTCATTAGTCAATCGAAATATGTCTCATTTGGCAAACGACATTTGCGGCCACACGACCCGTTCGGCCAAGTGGCATCTTCGGCCAAATGGCCCTTTTCCCGAAACGATCTTGTCATGGGTAGTCGTTCTGGCAACGTTTTCGTTCTACAGTGGAACCTGCGTGGCCTCAGGGTCAACATCAGCGACATGAAGATCTCATCGCCTTGTGTCGTGGCACTCTGGTAGACTAAACCAACTGCCAACTGTCATACCTCTTCACGTAACTCCTGTATTCGAGTGCATGCTCTGCACTAACCAGATACTGATGCGGTTTCAGAGGCACGTCTTCCGCCATGGCAAGAGCTCCTACTTTGCTGGCTTGCGAAACGTCAATAGACGGTTATGGGTTTTCAGCAAAATCCTAGCTTTCATTCGGACTTTTCTCAGGATTTTTTTCTGGTTCTCAATAGAAACCAGGCTTCGAGAACCTATCAGGAGGAAACTGACGTACCCCAAGGATCTATGTTGACAATTACGCTTTTCCTCATCGCCATGAACATGTGTCCTCGCTTCCTACCACCAAACATCTATATTTCGGAGACATTCCAGCACGCACGCGGATAAAACCCCAACCCACCGTTAATGCAGTCTTCTGCTGAGCGATCTCAGTGGGATTTTCGATGACCGTCAACAAGTGTCTACAGAAGAAGACATCGACCCAAGCATAAAGTTGGGGTATTACTCATTCTCTCATTACACCTGAAAATAGTTAAGGTGCTCACAGTCTTAATCGACTGAAGTGTCACCTTCCTTCCGCATTTACGTGGAGTCATGGTCAGCTACAGAACTAAATGGTTCGTACTTTGTCTCAGCGACACAGGATCAACAACATAGCGCTTCGGCTACCTTGGTCAAGCTATCACTGGCATGGACTGATGAGCTGATGAGCACTCCTTTACAACGACAATAAACAGCTCAATTGCATTGCTAGATAACTCAGAGGCACTCATAAAGTTGGTGACCGAGCTTTTATATGGAGAGTGTTATAAGAGCTACGAACATAGGTTTACGAATGCGTCGTTTTCTGGCCGAGGAGTCGCGATCGGGATCACAGGATTAAACTTAACAATCTCGGACGGGTTAGTGACAAAAGGTCGAAATACAAAAAATCGAAAGGACAAAAGGTAGAAAAACAAAAGATATAAAGACAAAAGGTCGAAGGGACAAATGGTTGAAAAAAAAGGTCGTAAGGACAAAACGTCGAACGGGACAAAAGTCGAACGGGACAATCGGTCTAAAAGAACAAAAAGTCCAATCTAGCACAATACAAGTTTTTAAATAAACAATCTTTTTTTATATCTAACAGAACTATCTAGATATTCGTAATATTGTTTCATGGTAATTACCCCTTCTTTGAAAATTGCTCATCATTCAACTTCGATTGATGAGATGAGTGTATTACTTCTGCTTGAAGTTAAATGCATTTCACAAATTCCTTTGGAATACACTCAATTTGTTGTCAACTAGTTCTTGATCGACCTATCTTTTCTTTCCATTTCAACCTTTTGTCTCTTTCGACCTATTTTGTCCTTTTGACCTTATGTCCCTTTCGACGTTTTGTTTTGTGTTTTTATTAAGCAGACTTTCAGCCCTATGTTGACTCATCTCCGTCGACGTTTTGTGTTTTTGACCATTTCGACCTTTTGTCCTTTCGACCTTTTGTCATAGATTCATCTCGGACAGCTCCTATCTGCAACAATGGTGAAGAGGGTTCGACTGATGTTGGTATATCGGAGCTACTTCTAACGGCGTTGCAGTCTTGGATAATCAAAACGAATGTTTTAGATTTTCCCGACGTTTCGACTCTATTTCGAGTCTTCTTCAAGGGGAGACTGTAAATGGGGGGTATTTATTTTTGGACAACATACCATTATGTTTAGACTTACATTCTACGAAATCGTTTGTTCTTTAAAGGTATATATTCTGTTGGTGTTAATTTTTCGGCTGTGAACGGAGGGAGAGTGTTTCAAGGCTGTATGTCATGTTGGTCAAGCTAAGTCACTTACATATTAAACTAAGTGAAACGAAGCGATTTTTGTAACAGTTAATTTCACTTAGTTGCTTATTTGATTTTTACTAAACTTCTATCTTCCCCAAAGGCGGTAACGGTTAGTTTGAAGATGGTGGATGCATAATTGTATTATCATTTTTGAAATATTTCCCGAATTGATTGAAGTATGGCAGCGTAAATACCCCCCATTTACAGTCTCCCCTTGAAGAAGACTCGAAATAGAGTCGAAACGTCGGAAAAAATCAAAAACATTCGTTTTGATTATCCAACACTGCAACGCCGTTAGAAGTAGCTCCGACCTACCTGCAACATTTTTTACGCTGCAGCCCTAATCGCGCTAAGAATCCTTCGAGAAAACCGACGTTGACCGACTCTAGCAGCGTAATTTCCGCTCAACATAGCGAACAGTCTGAGCACCCCTGGATCTAGAATTTAACGACGGTGGTTCTCAACACCCACCCCTCTGGGGGATCCTCAAAGGTATTGTGGGAAGACTGAGACTGCAATAGGAGAGCTTCCGTCAAGACGCATCTCTGGAAAGTAAGAAGAACAACCTTTGCCTGGTCAGACTTCCATAACTTTAGGATCAGCAAGGTATTACTCGGTTTCTAACGGTCACACCAGGGTCTTTCACAGCATTGGGAGGGGCTTCCAAATACCCTCATGGGATACACACCAACATCAAATACGCTCTTGCAGACGGTTCCGCATTTTGGTACAAATGCCTTTTGGGCCTCCCAAGTATTACTCCGGGCTCTTCTTGGCCTAATCCAAGGTTAAAGGTCCTACCTTCAACATTGAAAGGAAGAAGCCTTTTCAGCATATTGGTAGGATGCTTCCGAGCCTCTTGAAAAAAGTTGTCAAGCTCCTTGAAAGAGGAATACCAAACCTTTTGAAGGGAGGCTTCCGAGCCTCTTGAAAGGAGGCTTCCGAGCCTCTTGAAAGGAGGCTTCCGAGCCTCTTGAAAGGAGGCTTCCGAGCCTCTTGAAAGGAGGCTTCCGAGCCTCCTGAAAGGAGGCTTCCGAGCCTCTTGAAAGGAGGCTCCCGAGCCTCTTGAAAGGAGGCTCCCGAGCCTCTTGAAAGGAGGCTCCCGAGCCTCTTGAAAGGAGGCTCTGAGCCTCTTGAAAGGAGGCCCTGAGCCTCTTGAAAGGAGGCCCTGAGCCTCTTGAAAGGAGGCTCCTGAGCCTCTTGAAAGGAGGCTCCTGAGCCTCTTGAAAGGAGGCTCCTGAGGCCTCTTGAAAGGAGGCCCTGAGGCCTCTTGAAAAGAGGCTCCCAGGCCTCTTGAAAGAAGGCTCCTGAGCCTCTTGAAAGGAGGGCTGAGCCTCTTGAAAGGAGGCTTCTGAGCCTCTTGAAAGGAGGCTTCTGAGCCTCTTGAAAGGAGGCTTCAAGCCTCTTGAAAGGAGGCTTCTGAGCCTCTTGAAAGGAGGCTTCTGAGCCTCTTGAAAGGAGGCTTCTGAGCCTCTTGAAAGGAGGCTTCTGAGCCTCTTGAAAGGAGGCCTGAGCCTCTTGAAAGGAGGCTCTGAGCCTCTTGAAAGGAGGCTTCCAGGCCTCTTGAAAGGAGGCTTCCAGGCCTCTTGAAAGGAGGCTTCTGAGCCTCTTGAAAGGAGGCCTGAGCCTCTTGAAAGGAGGCTTCCAGGCCTCTTGAAAGGAGGCTTCCTGGCCTCTTGAAAGGAGGCTCTGAGCCTCTTGAAAGGAGGCTTCTGAGCCTCTTGAAAGGAGGCTTCTGAGCCTCTTGAAAGGAGGCTTCCAGGCCTCTTGAAAGGAGGCTTGAGCCTCTTGAAAGGAGGCTTCTGAGCCTCTTGAAAGGAGGCTTCCAGGCCTCTTGAAAGGAGGCTTCTGAGCCTCTTGAAAGGAGGCTTTCGAGCCTCTTGAAAGGAGGCTTGGGCCTCTTGAAAGGAGGCTTCCAGGCCTCTTGAAAGGAGGGCTGAGCCTCTTGAAAGGAGGCTTCTGAGCCTCTTGAAAGGAGGCTGAGGCCTCTTGAAAGGAGGCTTCCAGGCCTCTTGAAAGGAGGCCTGAGGCCTCTTGAAAGGAGGCTTCTGAGGCCTCTTGAAAGGAGGCTTCTGAGCCTCTTGAAAGGAGGCTCTGAGCCTCTTGAAAGGAGGCTTCCGAGCCTCTTGAAAGGAGGCTTCCGAGCCTCTTGAAAGGAGGCTTCCGAGCCTCTTGAAAGGAGGCTTCCGAGCCTCTTGAAAGGAGGCTTTCGAGCCTCTTGAAAGGAGGCTTTCGAGCCTCTTGAAAGTAGGCTTCTGAGCCTCTTGAAAGGAGGCTTTTGAGCTTCTTGATGGGAAGTTTTCGAGCCACTTGGCTTCCGAGCCTCTTGAAAAGAGGTTTCCGGGCTTCTTGAAAGGAGGTTTCTGAGCTACTTGAAAGGAGGGTTCTGAGTCTCTTGAAAGGAGGCTTACGAGATGCTCGAAAGAAGGCTTTTGCAAAGAAGCTACTGAGCTTTTCATAGATTTTGATAAACTGATCGCATCGCCATACATATTATGTACAATACAAAGTTTTGGAATCAAACATAAAACAATTACCAAAACTAATAATAAGTTTTAATTTAAATGGTAATACATCCGCCATTAAGCATTTTTATCAGCGTAGGTACCCCCAGGGGTACACGTAGCCCAGGTTGAGAACCGCTGATTTACAGTTTACTATCGCATCATGGCCACGAGAAGCAACCGACATACTTCAAAATAACCTGTATAAAACGCTTTGAACTGTGATCTCGTCTCTTTGATTTTTGCATTATTGTTTTGTAATGAATTTGTTTTATTTGGTCTGAACCTAATCGGCTAAATTATTTTTCCCATCCAATTACATGCTCGACCTGTTTGGTCGAATGTTTTTCTTGGTCTTATAATTCGTTCAGCTAAATCACTTTTTAATCCAAAATGAAAGGGTCATTTAGTCGAAGCTCATTCGGCCAAAAGCCATTTGACCGAATGCCACTTGGCAGAGCAAACCATTGGACCGGAACTAATTTGGCCAAACAGATCATTTGGTAGAACAGGTCATTTAACCGAACAGGTCATTAGACCGAAAGGGTTATTTGGCCGAAAGGGTTTTTGGGCGAATAGACATTTGGCCGAAAATGCTGTTCCGCCGTAATGGTTGTTTGACGAATTGACGCATTTGGCTGAACGGGTCATATGGTCAAAAATTTTGTTTGGCCGAGGAGGTTATTCGGCTTAAAATTTCTTTGGCCGAAAAGGTCATGTGGTCGAAAACGTCACTTGTTCGTAATACGTCTCACTTCTCACTGCGAAAAGTCGAAAATTATGAGTGGGAACTGAGGCATCTCACTTTACTCTTCTGATTTTTAAAATTAAGAATTGCAAAGTGAGTAATCAAACTTCTTACTTCTCACTTCTCCCTCATCATAACACATTGTGCAAAGTGAAAAATAAGTAAGTAAGTAAGAAATGTAAGTAAGTAATGATGAGTGAGTAAGAAATGATGAGTGAGATAGGAGGCGTCTCACTCTTCATTTCTCACTATTATTTCTCACTTCTCATTCCGCACTTGTCACTTAACGCAGTGAGAAGTCACTACTCATTCGTTATTTCTAACTTCGCATTTCTCGCTTTTCACAGTGAGTCTTCCTTCTCACTTCTCACTGTGAAAATAGAAAGGTCGAAGTGAGAAGTTGGACGCCTCATTTCTCACTGTTCACAGTGGCTCTTACTGCCAAACGACCATTATTGGCTTATCTTTTCAAAAGGATTTATGTAAACAAAATTTCATGAATTAATTTAAATATTGCAATTTACATACCAATATTAAAGCTTTAGATTGCAGTACTGAAATTAAGGTGAAGCGTTGTGACACTCAAATTGCTATGTGTTTGTATCATAAAATACATCAACCATGGGTTTGTAGTGGTGGAAACTTCCAATACCAATTCAGTAAGCATACACGTGGGATTCATTTTTTGTTAACATCCGACAACAGTAAACATTGCACGCATTCGGAAGAATTCAGCCCAACTTAGAAACAGTATCAATCAATACAGTCTAAGTATGGGATTAACTGATGGAATTTGCCAGAAAAGCATCAGTTTTTCTTTGGTTTAGGTGAATATTTATGAATTATGTTTTCACGATGCTGGCTGTTTATGTTTACATCCTCAACCGTTGTTGCCAGCTGCTCAAACGCACCAGTAACAAAATCATTTTTCGCTCCGATTTTTCAATTTTTGAAACGCACCCCAAAACAGAACCAATCAGATATTATTATTGCATCAATTATATAATATCATCAATACATAATAAGAGGTTCAAGAGAAGACAATGTGAGCCACCCACCGCGAGTTTGCATCGGTGGTGACGAAATCGAGGTGGTAGAAGAATTTGTGTACTTGGGCTCACTGGTGACTGCCGAAAATGACACCAGCAGAGAAATTCGGAGACGTATAGTGGCTGGAAATCGTACGTACTTTGGACTCCGCAAGACGCTCCGATCGAATAGAGTTCGCCGCCGTACCAAACTGACAATCTACAAAACGCTAATTAGACCGGTAGTCCTCTACGGACACGAGACCTGGACGATGCTCGTGGAGGACCAACGCGCACTTGGAGTTTTCGAAAGGAAAGTGCTGCGTACCATCTATGGTGGGGTGCAGATGGCGGACGGTACGTGGAGGAGGCGAATGAACCACGAATTGCATCAGCTGTTGGTAGAACCATCCATCGTTCACATCGCGAAAATCGGACGACTGCGATGGGCCGGGCACGTAGCCAGAATGTCGGACAGTAACCCGGTGAAAATGGTTCTCGACAACGATCCGACGGGCACAAGAAGGCGATGTGCGCAGCGGGCAAGGTGGATCGATCAGGTGGAAGATGACTTGCGGACCCTCCGTAGACTGCGTGGTTGGCGACGTGCAGCCATGGACCGAGCCGAATGAAGAAGACTCTTATATACCGCACAGGCCACTTCGGCCTTAGTCTGAATAAATAAATAATAATCAATACATAATGCGTTAGGAAAAGATTGATTAATTAAATAGATATTTTACATGTTTCCGCTATGATTTCACAATAGTTCATATCGACATCACTGTCTGCTGCTGATCAATGATTGCTTGCATACGACGCTACCGACGACGTGCAGATTGTTGAAGCCGGCGACGTCGTTGGCATAGTGCGTTACTGGGGGGATTTTTTTCACTTTGTTCACTTGCTTATATATCTTCCCTAAATTAGCGCTATGTGGTAATATCATCATATCGCCGCATAGATTGAACTTAGAAGTAAGTCCAGATTTACTTTTTTAGTGAGAAGATGGTCAGGTATGTAGGCAATATATGAATTAAATTTGTCTGTGCATATCGGGGTGGGTGGGGTGGTTGATTGTTTGACTGTGTTGGTAAGCCGCAAGGCAGCCATTCTGAATGACATGTCATGAAGCCTTAACTCATGATAATTTTTTTACTTAGGTCCTTTGGAAAAGTTAAGTGAGATTTAGGCTCAACGGCGTTTTAGACCAAATGACTTATCCGGCCAAATTATTGTTTGGGAAAATTAACTGTTCGTCCAAACACGTCCAAATTTCGGCCGTATGACCAAACGACCATTTCGGCCAAACGGTGGTTTTGTCGAAATGACGTATTCTGCCAAATGACCCTTTCGGCCGAATGGTTTGTTGGGCCAAACAACTTCGAACTAGTGGTCTTCGGCCAAATGGCATCCGCCCGAATGGCTTTTGGCTAAACGGGCCTTTCCCTCATTGAATGAAAACAACATGACTTTAACTATGAAAATCCTGTTTTGCCTTTCTGCTTTGTGAGTATAAGAATCAAGTGAACGTATAGGGGAAGAGGTTCGGTTGTGGGCACCATTTTGTCTTTGGTCTATAAGTTTGGCCCTGGTTAATCTTATGCCGACATTTGTATGCTAATGGAATGCTAGACGAACAACCCTACCACTAGCGAAGAAATTATATTGATTTAGTCGATTTGAGAAATTTTATTTACAATAGCGCAAATTTGACAGTTTTGGACATTTCAATGCTAAGGTTCGGTTGTGGCCACCCTTGAAAACTCGGCTTAAAATAAAAAAGAAAAAAGGAAAACCAACTAATATTAAGTAAAAGGAATAATTTATGGAAGGAAGCAATGAAAAACTCAGATCAATCCGACTAGCAGTGATGATGCATTTCTTGTGCATTATATATTGAAAACGGGGAAGGACCGTTTGGCCGAAAATCGTTCGGTCGAATGCGATTTGGCCGAAAGTTGATTGGCTGAACAGTCCATTAGGCTGAAAGGGTCATTAGGCCGAAAGGTTCATTCGGCCGAAAGGATCATTTGCCCAAAAGGGTCATTTGGCCGAAAGGTTCATTTAGCCGAATGGTTCATTTGGCCGAAAGTGTCATTTGGCCGATAGGGTCATTTGACCGAATAGAACCTTTGGCCGAGTAAGACTTGTGGCCGAATAAGACATTTATCCAAATAAGACATTTGACCGAATAAGACATTTGGCCGCATAGGACATTTGACCGAACATGTCATTTGAAAAGTGAGAAATGAGGAGTGAGAAGTGAGACGTCTCTCTATACACTTAGCATTTCTTACTGCTCACTCCTCATTTCTCATGTTTTAAATGACATGTTCGGCCAAATGTTCTATTCAGTCAAATGTCCTATTGGACCAAATGTACTATTCGACCAAATGTCCTTTTCGGCCAAATGACCCTTTCGGCAAAATGACCCTTTCAGACGAATGACCCTTTCGGCCAAATGACCCTTTTGGCCGAATGACCCTTTCGGCGAACGAAAGATCCTTTCGGCCAAAGGACCATTTCGTTCAAACGACCCTCTCGTCCAAATGACCCTTTCGGCCAAATGACCTTTTCGGTCAAATTACCATTTCGGCCGAATGACCTTTTCGGCCAAATGACCCTTTTGGCCGAATGACCCTTTCGGCGAACGAAAGACCCTTTCGGCGAACGAAAGACCCTTTCGGCCAAAGACCCTTTCGGCCAAATGATGCTTTCGACCAAATTATTCTTTCGGCCAAACGACCTTTTTGGTCACATGACTTTCGGCCAGATGGTTTTAGGCCTAATGGTTTATTCGGCCTAGTGGCCTTCGGCCAAATGGTATTCGGTCGAATGGGTTACGACCCTTCCCCATTGAAAACAATCACATAAGAAAGGTCTGAAGTTGCACTTTAGGTAAAAAGATTTCATTTTTTCTGTAGATTTGCGTTTATTGCATTAATTTATAGGAATCACAGTAATAAAACCTTATCAATCATCATTATGGTGCCTTTCTCGTTCATTATTTTTATCCCATAGTCCGATCAGACCAGTTTTCAATAGGAAACAATGGGACAGGATTTCCCGTCGAGCGCAACTTATTGCAAGCAAATCGGTCAACGCTGCTAAATACGTGTATACAATAAATAGACATGTCCAAAAAAACAAAAGTAAATATTAAACTCATTGTTTCTATCAATATGTCTAAATATTCATAAAAATTGCATGAAAACGTTAATGAAAATAAGTTAAGGGTCAACTACAGCGATATTAATTGATTTGTCAATAGAATGAGAGGGCCCACAACCAAACCAATAAGGGTGCCCAGAATTTAATTTCGCAGCCTTTTTGGAATGTTAGGAAAAAAATTTGGCTCTAAAATTTTGATGCCAATCGTTGTTAATCCTCTTAACTTATGACACTTTGAAAAAGGATTGTTGCAGCGCCTGGCAACACTGGGAAAGTGGGTAGTAAGGACGTCGCCGGTCCGGCCCTTTGAAGAACAAACCTTAAACGTCAGTCTAAGTTGTCATCGTGACGAATCACATTTCCTAAAATCGATTGTGAGTAGCAGATTTATTTAAAGTAATTATAGTCCTAAATCCCATGATTACGTTGAAATACTACGAATTAAGGTAATATTGTGTTGAATTTTCAGTATGATTAGCTAGCAGATGTGAATTTGAACTGTATAGTTAGAGTGGCACTGGGAACAATAAATATGTAACCTCAATCGTTTATCTTCAGGACCCCACTCTGAATTTAACTGTGTGCAGTAAATTGGCATTGTCTAGTTGCTCAGGATAATTGTAAGGTAAATATGTGTAGAAGACGAGATAAATGATAAAAAAATTTACCAATTTGTCTGGGGAATACTTACCGATTCAACACCTACCTGTAGATACTGTGTATTGCATAACTGACACGTCGCTGAAGATAGTTCGGGTAGATCGTTACGAGGAAAACTAAATGTAAGATGAATGATTTCTAGAATGCCATTGAAACTAATAAAATAATTTTTTCAGCTTTGAGCTGCGTACACTGAAGAGGTGACCGCTGCAGAGAATTTTCAAATCGTATCCGAACAGGATAAAAAAAACTTTCGTGTTGTTTTTTTTTTGTAAAAAAAATTGATCTTAGTTCAAAGTAGAGATATCTATTTGGTTTGATATTGAGCACAAAATATTATGTTACTTTAGCAAACAAATGACGGTTGTCAGAATGACAGCATCTGTTATCAGTCAAAAGATACGTAGGGATGCCCACAACCGAACCTCTTCCCCTACCTAAATTATTCAAAATTATCAATGAAAACAGTCCAAATCACGGGACTGACACCCCTATTCCACCCTGTACAATTTTTCCGTACTCAACATAGCGCAAAACCGCACTGACATTTTATGCTGACACCCCCAAATATTCCACGGTGACAGTTCAATATTATTGTTTTTTTTTTGTTAGTTTGTTGATGTTGATTTCCCGCAGCAACTGTTCGCGTAAGTGATTCCAACGTAGTTTTCACGGTTTGCATCAGTTTGCATTGCAAATAAAGTGCATTAATTCATCAAGTAGCATTATCACTGCAACGATTCGCGCTAGCGTGAGCTGCTGATAAAAAACGATTGAGTCAACACAATTTCGGCTAAACCGTAGAAATTAAAACCAAGAAAACTGGCCGAATATGAGGTGAGTGATAGAATGTAATTTTTGATGCTTGATTGGTTATTTTAACATTTTCTCATTTCTCTTCAGTCCTTTCTAGGTTTCTGTAGTGGACCAACGGATTCTATCCATCATAAGGAGAAAAGCACCTATTGAATAATGCCCAGAATTAATATGGAACGACCGATGATGAAGAGTTTTTTGGAACAAGTTTGTGCATCGTGCAGTAAGTAGATCCATACTAGTATCGGAACGAATGCGCATCCTATCCGGCAGCATATCACGGAAATGAAGAGGGGAAATGGTATTGAACAGACGACGGGCAAAAAACAATTATGTCTCGACGAAGGGGTGAGCTTGTGAGTGTTTTTGTGATTTGTTGATGATTGTCAAATAAATACGTAGAAAATCAAACTTGCAATTTATTACCTTGTAGTACACTTATTCATTTAGTTTCCCTCAAAAAGGATTATTTTTGTTAGCTTTTGACGATTTGTCGGTTTGAACGGTATAATTCGCTTGCTGTACTCCGAACACTTCATATCTAGAAAGATAGCAATTATCTCTCTGATTATGGTTAGTTGGTGGTCTCCGGATATCCAATGGTTAATTGAGCTTTCGCATATTCTTTGCCATTCCACCTGTGCACTCAAAAAACTGTTTGCTGCAAGGAAGTCGTAATATTTGCCAACGTTAACATTACTTCGTTCACCAACTAGCTCCTGGAACACAAATAGTAGATTAGAGAGTTTGTATGGTTTGTATATTCAACATAAATATTTCTTGCGTCCAGTATAATAGAAACGTAACTACAGTGAGATTATTTTCTTCAATGAATATCTTTTATATATAACTACACTAATTTTAAAATTGGGATTCAATATTCAATGACCAGTTAGAGGGAGAGTTTGAAGGAATATAATAGCTGGAATAATTAGTGGAATTGATTGGCAAAGATGAATACATCGTATTTAAATGAACATCAAGACGTAATCAAGAAACATAAGAGAGTATTTACGTTTGTCATCTTGAATTTACCTGAAATTCATCATTTACTATTTTACATACAGCAGTTATGAGTAGGGTATTATCCGCAATCAATAATGTGATACATTCCGCACATGCTACTTTAGACAACATTTTTTTATGAATGTCTATGGAGTATCTGCCAACTGCTGCATTTGTGAAGCCTTCGATTGAAGACCGTCCTGTTTCATCATGAAGTGTTTCTGAATCGATTGATAAAAGATGATGTTGTGGTAGTGTTGAGCTCTTGGGGTACTTAGTAGGCATCGTGACGTGGCAAGCAAATAAAGCTTTTGTTTCCGCAAATTGACTGCAGTTAGATTTCGCAGAGCAAGTTATTTTATTATTAGAAATCAATCGTTTATAGCTAGCCTTAAATTGTGTAGAGCTAGGATTATTGTTACAGCCGCCTTTAGCTCTTACCGAGCCGAAAAAAATTTCGATATGGTCTTGACCAACACGGTACGTGAATAGTTCGTTTATAATTCCACTTTCTACGTAAGCCTTATCTCTCGAAAACTATAAATGTTTACAAGAAAGCCCAAGAAGCCTGTTTTACTTCTCGACTCGAGGATTGAGGTGCCATCTTGGAGCTTGATTCCTCTGATGAAATTCTCCAAATAATCAAAAGCATTGTGGTACAGATCAAAATTACTATCAGATAACGGACGTTTAAATCCATGGGCATCTGAATCCATACTATTGAATATATCAAACATATCATTGAACAAGCTCAGGAATTCTTCAGTCGCGAGCGTATCTGCAAAATTCTTATCCAAATTTCTCAGGATACTAAGAGCAGACGCTACGCTTTGACTTATGACCTGCACAGCTAATGAAACCTTCATTTTCGAATTTTGAAAGTTTATGTGCTTATCTGTTAGTTTAGGCGCTAGGCGAATTCCTGAACGATTTTGGAGATCATTGAGCTTCTCGATATGGCTCCACTTCACTACACCGTTAGGAGTGAGCAGTATTCGTTGGGAATGTAGTGTATTACGCACCAATTTTTGCATGTGTACCGGATCCAGTATGACAAACACATCATAATCGGCACATGGGTGCTTGAAACTGGTTTTCAGCGGCTTTGATGAGCATGGTCTTAGATTACATCCTAGGACATTGGCCGTTGATAAGTTTGTGGAAGTTCCGTCAAAGGTCAATGATACAATCGTTACTCCTGCTTCGTGAAGGCTTGTTAGAATTATTTCTATTACATTTTGTTGTTCTTGAGCATTCATTCCAGCAATAAAAAAATATGCCACGGGTATTTTCCAGCTGTCCTGAATCCCGGATACCATGAATACCATGGCCCCTTTAGCAGCAACAGAATGATCTGGAATGTCATTCCCATCTTGCTCTCCTACAACACCCTCTAAGCACTTCGTGTGATTATTCCATTCCACATGTTGGCGAATTGCCATCTCGTCCATTATCAATCCTCCAAGAAGAGGTTCTCCCTTTTCCGCTTTTTCGTCTGCCATAATTTTAAGGGCCGCTATTGTTTCATGAGTTATTCCAGGTTCACCACCGACACTTGCATACCATCGCACAATAGATCGCTCGTGGGGTAAGGTCTTTCCGAAGACCGTTCGAACATACCTATAGGCCTTAACAGAATAAAAGTGTAGGGTAGTTGCAAAAGCTCTCAACGCTTCGCTACACGGTTCTCCTTTTTTACGGAGCAGAAGTTCTTTAAACAACGAATCGCTCGAATCAAAACGCTGAAAGTATTATGTAATATTATAATAATTCGTAAGAAAACAGGTATCAACGCGAAAATAAGTGCTTATTTTTCAGATCAATAAAAATATTAAAATCAGTTGCCACCTCTAAGAAAACATTTCGGGACTGATTTGCGATTTGGGCGTAACTTATTTTGTAAACAAACATTGCTTTATGGATTACGAAGAATGCAAGCGTTTTCATCCTAAACTAATTCCCTTATCTGGTGGAGGAAAGCTTAATCTGTCGGATCCATACCGTGGTTTCTTCATGAAATGCTTGTTTTAGCAGGAATTCGCCTTCCAATGTTTGTTTACAAAATAAGTTACGCCAATATCGCAAAGCGGTCCCGATTTGATAAATTACCTGCAGAAATGAATTTGCCCTTTCCGAGAGTAGCTTCTTAGAATTCAAATTAGTCAGCAAATCATTCATACTTTTCAATTTAGTTTTAAGTCTTCTAACCGTGGATCTAAGCTGATTCACAGTTTTTTGAGAACGCTGCAGTTGATCTTGTACTTTAGGCAGAGCAATAGCCTTTTCTTGAAGAGTCAGGTCTTGTCCAATTATGTCACCGGCATAACGGATTCGTCTGTCAAATATATTTATGAATTATTTTAATATAAGCTCATGTAGGTAAATGTTATACCTTTTTCTGGTCGGCTTCACAGTAAAAGTATCGTTTGACGTAGTTTGTGAAGATTGTTTGTGGCAGTTGTTAGGCAACTCACATGTCTTTCCGGATGAGCTTGATACATCCAATGCAACTTGTACACGTTCATCGAAGGACTTATTTTTCGAACCGGATATGGAATCCGGGAAGTAAAGATGTTGCATATCAATTGAGGCATTCCACGGGGGCATGTCAGTCGATCCTGAGCGACCATTTCGAAAATATTTGAAACTCTGCACAGTTTTTCAATTTCATCTAAATCGTCATTTTTCGATATCAAATCTTCATATTGAGTCACGACTAACTTTTCAAAAGGGTGTATGTGAAAATGGTTCAAAAATATTTAAAAAGCTGCACAGCAAAAACGGAATGTTCGATTGTTATGATTTTTCAGCAAAGTTAGACAACTAAATGGTGATTCTTAAGAAAATGTGCACAGTAAAAAAAAATTTTTTTGCCTTTTAAAAATATCATTTTGTCACAAAACTCAAATATCTCAAAACCCTAACTTTTTCGAACGTAATTTTTTAGGAAAACGGTCCATTATATTAGCTATCTACCATAAAAATTTGGTGATGGTAAACTAATAAACAAAAAAGTTATGACATTTCAAACATTTCACAATTTTCACATTTAGTAAAAAAAATTTTTTTCTGTGTAAGTTATTTCGAGAATTGCAGTTTGATGCAGGTTTTATTGTCGTCCCTTTGATTTAAACAAGTTGTTTTCATGATATTTTGATTTAATTATTCATAGCATCTATAAGAAACTTAGACACGATCCAGTGTTGTGATCAAAAGTATTGATAGTGTCATAATTTTCATTGCACGTGACTGGCGAAAAATTCTTTTAATAGTGTTGAAACCTGTTGATAATAACGTTGATAGAAACATATCAGAAATGTTATTTTTAAGACAAAAGCTGCAAAATCAAAGATTTATATACACGTGTACGTCTATAGTTTACCTGCAAAAAATATACCTCTTAGAGAATAGACTTTATGATCGGGAGGAAACGGGTATCTTCAACAACAACAAATGCATGATAGGTACATACCATGACAATGCTCACGAAAAAGTAAAAAATTACTACTACTAAGATTGTTAAAGATCTTATAGTAATTTTTTCTTCAGTCAAGCAAATGACACCAAACTAGTCAGTAAAAACTTAAAAGTGATTTTGTTTATTGAAATATTACGAACAACATGAGTAGCCGCTTTCTCAACTGTTGTAGGCCGTTTGATGGAAAAAGTGTTCAAAAGAGTTACGAAATCTCACCGAAAGCACCATAGATAAACTGAAAGCGACTGGTTATGCTCCAATGTCCACATTGAATACAAATTTACGCATTTGCACGTCCTGCCGTCTAAACGTTGACAAAAGAGCAATCTGTATATCATCGGTTGAGCAGAGCGCAGGAAGTTCGAAAACGACAGCAACTGAGGAATTGCCAGATGTATCGACAACAACTGAGGAATTACCAGAAGTATTAAGTGCTGAGAGCCTTGCCACCGTACCATCAGCGAAATCTGTTTCAACAAATCAATCGGAAGATGAGTGTATCCAAAAGGTCAACATCGAACGCTTTAACGAGGGCATAGCTGGGATAAAAGTGACTCTGATTAAATGGAGTAAGATGGACTACGTTTATTACCCGGAGAAAAATACCGTGAAATAAACGAAGCTGTACGAAGAAACCTCTTCAAATTAGGACCTGATGATGTGGAAAATACAGACTACGATGAGGTAATTATAAATATGAAGGAAAGGTTCTCGAATGCAGCCACGACAAGGAAAGAAAAATTATTGATTTTGTCGATGCTGCCAAGTTCGTGGTCTATTCAGGATGCCATTGATGAGTTCAAAACCAATAGAAATACAGTAAAAGAGGCAAAACAATTGAAGAATAACTGTCTTTCAACCAAAAATACTAGGTCTAGTACTGCATTAACAGATGAGACAAAAGAAATAGTAGTTCAATATTTTGAAGATGATGAAGTAAGTCGAGCTATGCCTGGTCAAAAAGATTATGTATCAGTAAAAAAGATGGAAAGCGTCAAGCAATCCAAAAACGATTAATGATGACGACTTTGAAAGAAGCGTACACACGCTTCAAGGAAATTCACGATAATATTAAAATAGGTTTTCCTCATTTGCAAGCCTTCGGCCAAGGCAATGTAAGCTTCTTTCCAATTCAGGAACACATAATGTGTGTGTGCACAACCCATGAGAATATTAATCTTATTTTACATAGTTTGAAAAGAATCAATTTAACAAAGGATATTAAAATGTTAACTGGTAGTCTTTTGTGTGAAAATACAACATCAAATTGCTATCTACGATCTTGTTCGGATTGTCCAGATTCTTCATCATTGGAAAATACTTTATTCGCTGAGTTTGAAGAAAAATATATTGATCAGTTATCATTTGAGCAATGGGTGACCACGGATAGGTGTGACATAGAAACTATTGTAAAACCTGTAGATGAGTTTGTGTCATCCCTCACGTTTAATCCCTCACGATTTCATTAAAACAGAACAATCCAGCTTTTTAAAAAATACGAAAAATACATTACAAAATGGTGAATTTTTAGTCATTTGTGATTTTTCTGAAAATTACAGCTTTGTATTGCAAGATGAAGTGCAGTCCCATCACTGGAACGTACAACAAGCTACAATTCATCCATTCGTTATTTATTTTAATGGAAGTACGCAAATTGAACACTTAAGTTTTATTATAATTTCCGAAGATTTAAGACACGATTCAGTATCCGTAAACTTGTTCATTGAAAAATGATTAACTTTTTACGCGTTGATAAGCATAAAGAAGTCAAAAGATATATTTCATGTCTGATGGAGCAGCGTCGCAGTACAAAAATCGTAAGAATTTTTCGAGCCTATGTCAATTTAAATCAATGTACGGAATTGATGCAGAATGGCATTTTTTGCTACATCACATGGCAAAGGTCCTTGTGATGCTATTGGAGGAACAATAAAGCGCATGGCCACAAGAGCAAGTTTAGCCAAAGAACGTGAGCATCCAATTAAAACTGCGAAAGAACTTTTTGATTGGGCAAATCGTAGAAAAGAAAAAGATTTAACCAAATTATCATTTTGTTTTACTACTACTGAAGAGTACGAAATAAAGGCTTCAGAGCTCAGCGAGCAATTTAATAACGTGAAAACGATCCAAGGAACCCAAAAATTTCACTGTTTCATTCCATTGTCGGAAAATAAAATTAAAGCAAAACTATACTCAAACTGTGCTGATAATAATTCAAAAGTGTTCGATATTTTAAAAAATTTGAATAAAAATAAATAAAAAATAAGTTATAATAAACTGTTTTCATGATATCATAACCCATACCAAAATTCAAACCCAAAACTCTTAGAGTTTCTATAACAACATTGTGTAACTGCCACATTTAATTTAATACTTAGGATAATATTAATTCATTTTTATTTATTTATACATATAATATTTATACATATAATATACATAATATCGATGAATACATAAATATGGAATATCATACAAACAACTTGTTTAACTCACGCAAGGCCCTTAACAATAAAATCAGCATCAAACTGCGATTCTTGAAAAAAAATACACGGAAATTTTTTTGTTTACTATATGTGAAAATTGTGAAATGTTTGAAATGTCATAACTTTTTTGTTTATTAGTTTACCATCACCAAATTTTTATGGTAGATAGCTAATATAATGGACCGTTTTCCTAAAAAATTACGTTCGAAAAAGATAGGGTTTTGAGATATTTGAGTTTTTGTGACAAAAATGATATTTTTAAAGGCAAAAAAATTTTTTTACTGTGCACATTTTCTTAAGAATCACCATTTAGTTGTCTAACTTTGCTGAAAAAATCATAACAATCGAACATTCCGTTTTTGCTGTGCAGCTTTTTAAATATTTTTGAACCATTTTCACATACACCCTTTTGAAAAGTTAGTCGTGACTCAATATGAAGATTTGATATCGAAAAATGACGATTTAGATGAAATTGAAAAACTGTGCAAAGTTTCAACTCAATAGAAAATCATGAATTAAAAATTTTCTTAAATTTTGATGCTGTTGCTTGGAATCGCTCAATTACATTGTTGGACGTTTGGTCATAGTTATTACGAAATGTCGAGCTTTGGCTAATAGCAGTGAAGTTGTGGAGTTTGGAAGAATGATTTGATTGATCTTGAATGTGGGATGGATTGCACTCTTCGAGGTCATATTGTAAATCTGATTGATTGGGAAGATCTGTCATTTCGACGTCCAGCAGGTTAGATGATTGAAGCCTATGAGATGTATTTTTGGATTCTGAGTTATTGTTCTTTTCAAATATCTTTATTCCTGAGGAAGAGATGCTACGATAAAAAAAGCTTAGACATGTGGGGTTTTGTTGTATGTACCTAATGTTTCGATTCCATTCGATTGTTGGTCAGAAAGTTGACGAATTTGACCCTGATTACCGGGTTTCGGTAGGTAATGGATGTTTTTAAATGTGTCGGATACGAGAAACTCACTTTGTTGAGGAAAAAATGTGGGTAAAATATGTTTTTATTACATTCCATATTTCAAGTAAATATTTGTTACTCATAAATTAATTCAAGAAAACAAATACCTTTCGATGATTTCCCTGCAAATAAAAATCGTTGGTACTGCCTCATCTTTCAGCAGTTTTCTCCCTCCTCTATTGTAATAGTAAGAATCGTCGGTAAAATGTTTAGAGCAAATTCTCACAGAATTTAAGTTGATTTCATCAACGTTGATATTCCTATTCTCAGCATTCGCAATTGCCTGCAGCCAGCTGTATCGTTGACCAGAATCTTTTGGAAAACGGTGATTGGAGACACTACCGGAATTCACGGAACCACCGCAACATGATTTCACGAAACACTTCATCCCGAACAAAGACTTTCCGACTTTCTAGTCTACCGTACCATAATTATGAATTATGTTGTTTATTTGTAAACAACCCTTAAACAAAGCATAAATCTGACGTTTCGCCGTTTTAATGCATGCTACGGAAAAATGGCGGCGCATCAGTCCCCTGGTCCAAATATATTTATCACATGTAACGAAGTCATCGACTATTACACATTATAGATAACAATTGATGGTATTCAATGGTCGAGTTCTGTACGCTTGCTTTATACTTATAACTATAACAAATACATACATCGACGTACCCCTCGTTTCATTGCCGAAATAATCGAACCATGGAAGATTGCAAGAATGTTGATGGTAGAAACGTGCACCGCAATTATAATAGGCGCCAATTTTTCTACTTTACGCCTGTTAAGCATGGTTCGGATTTCTGTTTCGCCCAGCAGCACTACGATAGTCTTACAGATTTGCTCAAGGTTATGAGTTTAAGCATCGAAATTAAACTGATCATTCTTGTGCTTCTTCTTCCTAATCCCAAACATTCGCAAATTCGCACAAAACATAGAAAGCGATGATGAATACAAAGAGAAATTGCTCTATGGATGATCACCGACAAGCGGGTTTGTTGTTATTTATTATTTGATTCTTCCAAATTGCCACAAATAACTGCAAATTAGATTCCCTTGCCCATGGAAGTTAAATGAAATGAACGCATTAAACCACCTAGTGGGGATTTCACGTCTTTTGTTATTTTGAAAATATGCTTCCTTGTAGTTATCTGAAAGAAATTAGTAAATGAAAAGTGCCAAACACACGTCCCACGATGTGTTTATGCGTATATTACCTCAATCCATAGTTACTACAACAATGAAAAAATTAAACAGAAGACCATTTAAAACATTGGGATTGAGAGCAAACGCATAGGTTTTAGATTTATTTTGTGACCTACGCGAATAGCAACATTCCGCCAGCAAGAATATTGCGTGGCAATCTCCCCCCCCCCACAAAAACAGGTACCCACAATAATCGGTGAAGGATTTGAAGAAGCCTCCGGCACTGAGGCAGCCGACCGGTTCGTCACTACTGACCGTGGAAGATGTTGTTTTTGTAGTCCAGCAACAAGTGGCCTAACTGTCGCTGTCATCCATGCGGAGGGCTTACGACCGACCGACCGGTGGTTCCGGTTCTTTCGCCACCATTCGGATGTGTGCGGATTCCACCTGTTGCGTTGCGAGCCGAGTGACGTGCTAACCTTTTCGTTTGCTTCAGCCTGCAGCATGCAGCATGCTAGGGTGAAGATCTCCCACCAGGCGCGCGCGGCGCAGTGCGGCACCAATCGGTGACACTTACGCGTGACAACTTTGAAAGGTTGTAATTAATGTGCCCCATCCGGAGAGGAAATGTTGGCGTCAAACGGGAATAGTGTTGACCACGGTTGCTGGTCGGTCGAACTGCGCTGCGATGGATTATGCAGTGTCATGTAGCAATAACTGTTTCGGGGGGAGCCTCTGGACGGGTGAACGATAAATGAAATGGATTATCGTGGACCTAATGTCTGCGTTCAATCATAATAGAGAAATCCGCGTTGTAAAATACTAAGATGCGTGTAATAATATGGGATTGGAATTTAAATCTGAATTCCGCTCAATAACAGGCCAGTGATAGAAGAAGATACTGGGGGAAAATTCGCATCAACACAAATGCTTCTAATTCAGGTTTAGCATCATCAAAATCTGCTGATCACTCGTCTAAGACATGTAACATTTGAGACTATTTGGTCACAAGATTTAGACCTTCAGGCTCGTTCAATGCGTACCCTACATCAAGTTTCAAATGATTTCCTAAACCTTTCCATCGAATTCGATTAAACCGACCCCCCCAAAAGCCAGTTTCCGAAGGTCCAAACAACACCCAACGAAATAATAATTATTGCGAGATTCGCGACTCGCTTAAGGGCAACTCAAAATTGAAGATCATGACAAACAAAAATAGGCGAACTCAGCGCTAATGTTATTAAATCCAGCTCCCAATCCTCTCTGACTCCGCTAGGACGAGGAGAGCTCCCCAACTTCATCTATCAGCAGCGCAGCGCAGTTCGTTCGTTTTTTCTTCTTTTTGATGGAAGGGTTTCTCTGTATGCGTTTTATTTATTTTATTGCTCGATGCTCCACATGCTCCCCCTCCCTTTTCCACGCACCGCTCCTCCTGGGGCTGGCTGTAAGACAAGTTTTGGACTAGCTGTTCTTTTGCGATTTTTTCGCGGTTCGTGCTGACTATAAAAAATCCACTTCTTTTTAGTATTTGTTCTTTTGTTTGGGGCTTTTTGGCAATTCGCGCATTCGCGTAGGTTTGTTAGACGATAGAAGGTCTCTCTGAGCTGGGTCTTCTTCTTTGGTGCTGCTATTGTTTTTCTTTTGTATGTTTTTGTATATATTTGGCGGAGGTTCGGGTTGGCTTTGGGCAGCGAGAGCGTTATCGCCGCTGCTGTTGTAACGGCGGCCGCTCGCTGCTCAGTTGAAAGCGATGCGTTGTAGCACTATGGGATGGGCAATTGGCAATACTCAATTTGGCATCACTAATGCTTATCGATCTCTTCGTTTGACTAAAACATATTAAACTTGTCAAATTAGAATCGGCGGCAGAAGCTCTAAACCTGTCATTGACCGGAATACAATTCATCAAAGTAGGAAAAGGGAAACGGGAAAATAATGTTCCCATTGAAATAAAATATTTTGCTAATATAAGTTTTTATCGACTGCTTATTCAGAATAATTATTCGAAAAGTGTAATATTTTCGATTTTCGTTAACTTGTAATGCCATAGTGCCGTTGGTCGGTCCGCGGTGGCGCGGGAAGAAGAGGATGCACGAATGCGCGCTCGAAGGTCTTCTCGAGACTGCGACAGCGACATGTTTAGGAAAGATTGGCATTTTTTTTTTCGTTTCTTTCTTCTCGATGACTGCCTTAGATTTTGGCAATGTGTGCGAGATGTGATTCGCGCGTTTTGGGGACAGTCCTTGAAAGTCTATTAGTTGCGGTGGCATTTTAATGGATGGAAGTGAATTTGTCCTATTTGGACTTTGTTTGCGAGCGATGGTTTATGATGGCTTCCTGCGAGAAGCGAAATGTTTGTTATGGGTACGCGTGTTCTTAAACAGCAGTCAATTAAACAGGTCCATGAAATAATTTTGTTGTACAAGTACCACAAGTCAGAGTCGAGTTGACCAATGAGTGATTGTTTTCAAAACTGTGTGCCAATTATAATTTTGCCGGCAGTTACGGAATGTTAGGCGATGATGAGACGATTAGGCAATGATGACGAGATAAATTAGATAGAATCCAATCCAAATTCAAACCAAATTCAATCAAAATATAATCCAAATCCACGTCCAATCCAAATCCAATCCAGATTCAATCCAAATTCAATCCAAATCCAATCCAAATCCTATCCAAATCCAATCCAAATCCAATCCAAATCCAATCCAAATCCAATCCAAATCCAATCCAAATCCAATCCAAATCCAATCCAAATCCAATCCAAATCCAAATCCAAATCCAATCCAAATCCAATCCAAATCCAATCCAAATCCAATCCAAATCCAATCCAAATCCAATCCAAAGTCAATCCAATCAATCCAAATCGGTCCAAATCCAATCAAATCAATCCAGTCAGTCCAAATCCAGTCCAGGTCCAGTCCAAGTCAATCCAGATCAATCCAGATCAGTCCAAATCCAGTCCAGATCCAGTCCAGGTCAGTCCAGATCCAGTCAAGATCCAGTCCAGATCCAAGATCTCAGGTCAGTCCAGATCCAGTCAAGATCAGTCAGATCCAGTCCAGGTCAGGCCAGGTCAGTCAGATCCAGTCCAGTCGGTCAGTCCAGGTCAGTCAGTCAGTCAGATCAGTCCAGATCCAGTCCAGGTCCAGTCCAGATCCAGTCCAGGTCAGTCAGATCAGTCCAGGTCGGTCCAGAGTCAGTCAGGTCAGTCAGATCCAGTCAGGTCAGTCCAGATCAGTCCAGGTCAGTCCAGATCCAGTCAGATCAGATCCAGGTTCAGGTCCAGATCGGTCCAGGTCAGTCCAGGTCAGTCCAGATCCAGTCCAGATCCAGTCCAGGTCAGTCAGGTCCAGTCCAGATCCAGTCAGATCAGTCAGATCCAGTCCAGGTCAGTCCAGGAGTCAGTCCAGATCCAGTCCAGGTCCAGTCAGGTCAGTCCAGGTCAGTCCAGATCCAGTCCAGGTCAGTCAGATCCAGTCAAGTCCAGTCCAGTCGGTCAGGTCAGTCAGGTCAGTCCAGATCCAGTCAGATCCAGTCCAGATCAGTCAGATCAGTCCAGGTCCAGTCAGTCCAGTCCAGGTCAGTCCAGATCAGTCCAGGTCAGTCAAGTCAGTCAGATCCAGTCCAAGATCCAGTCCAGGTCGATCCAGTCCAGATCCAGTCAGATCCAGTCAGTCCAGTCCAGATCAGTCCAGATCCAGTCCAGATCCAGGTCAGGTCCAGTCAGTCAGTCCAGATCAGTCCAGGTCAGTCCAGATCCAGTCCAGGTCAGTCCAGATCAGTCAGGTCCAGTCCAAGTCAGTCCAAGATCCAGTCGGTCAGATCCAGTCCAGGTCAGTCCAGATCCAGTCCAGATCCAGTCCAGGTCAGTCAGATCAGTCAGATCCAGTCCAGATCCAGTCAGGTCCAGTCCAGATCCGGTCAGGTCCAGGTCCAGGTCAGATCAGGTCCAGTCCAGATCAGTCAGGTCAGTCCAGAGTCAGTCCGATCCAGTCCAGATCCAGGTCAAGATCCAGTCAGGTCAGATCGGTCCAGATCGGTCAAGTTCAGTCCAGGTCAGTCCAGATCCAGTCAGGTCAGTCCAGATCCAGTCCAGATCCAGTCCAGGTCAGTCCAGATCCAGTCCAGATCCAGTCCAGGTCAGTCCAAGTCAGTCCAGATCGGTCCCAGATCCAGTCAGATCCAGTCCAGGTCCAGTCCAGGTCAGTCAGGTCAGATCCAGTCCAGATCGGTCGATCAGTCCAGATCCAGTCCAGATCAGTCCAGGTCAGTCCAGATCGGTCAGGTCCAGTCAGATCCAGTCCAGATCAGGTCAGTCCGGTCCAGATCGATCCAGTCCAGAGTCCGGTCCAGATCCAGTCCAGATCAGTCAGGTCAGTCCAGGTCCAGTCAGGTCAGTCCAGGTCGGTCAGATCGAGTCAGTCCAGTCAGTCCAGGTCCAGTCCAGATCCAGTCAGGTCAGTCCAGATCCAGTCCAGATCCAGTCCGATCCAGTCCAGATCAGTCAGATCCAGTCCAGTCGGTCAAGATCAGTCAGATCCAGTCCAGATCAGTCCAGGTCAGTCCAGATCCAGTCAGGTCAGTCCAGATCCAGTCCAGATCCAGTCCAGATCCAGTCCAGGTCAGTCCAGATCCAGTCCAGGTCAGTCCAGGTCAGTCCAGATCAGTCCAGATCCAGTCCAGGTCAGTCAGGTCAGTCCAGTCAGTCCAGATCCAGTCAGGTCAGTCAGATCCAGGTCAGTCCAGATCGGTCCAGGTCAGTCCAGATCCAGTCCAGATCAGTCCAGGTCCAGTCCAGATCAGTCCAA
The DNA here is from genome assembly GCF_024139115.2 of Armigeres subalbatus. NCBI lineage: Eukaryota > Metazoa > Arthropoda > Insecta > Diptera > Culicidae > Armigeres > Armigeres subalbatus. The sequence goes on along the minus strand of NC_085139.1, from coordinate 183,484,736 downwards.
GTCAGTCCAGATCAGTCAGGTCAGTCCAAGGTCAGTCCAGATCCAGTCCAGGTCAGTCCAGATCCAGTCAGATCAGTCCAGATCCAGTCCAGGTCAGTCAGATCCAGTCAGATCCAGTCCAGGTCAGTCAGATCCAGTCAGGTCAGTCCAGATCCAGTCCAGGTCAGTCCAAGTCCAGGTCAGATCCAGTCCAGGTCCAGTCAGGTCAGTCCAGATCAGTCCAGATCCAGTCCAGGTCCAGTCGATCAAGTCAGTCCAGGTCAAATTGGTCCAGATCAGTCAGGTCGATCCAGATCGAGTCAGGTCAGTCAGGTCAGTCCAGATCCAGTCCAGGTCAGTCCAGATCCAGTCCAGGTCCAGTCCAGGTCGGTCAGATCCAGTCCAGATCAGGTCAGGTCAGTCAGATCGATCAGGTCAGTCCAAGATCCGGTCCAGTCATCGGTCCAAGTCAGTCCAGTCAAATCAAGGTCATCCAGTCCAGATCAGTCCAGATCCAGTCCAGATCAGTCAGATCCAGTCCAGATCCAGTCCAGGTCAGTCCAGGTCAGTCCAGGTCCAGGTCAGATCCAGTCCAGTCAGTCGATCGGTCCAGATCCAGTCAGATCGGTCCAGATCGGTCAAGTCCAGTCCAGATCAGTCCAGATCCAGTCAGGTCAGTCCAGGTCCAGTCCAGTCGATCCAGTCCAGGTCAGTCCAGATCAGTCCAGATCCAGTCAGATCCAGTCCAGGTCGGTCCAGATCCAGTCCAGGTCCAGTCCAGATCCAGTCCAGATCCAGTCCAGTCGGTCAGGTCAGTCCAGATCCAGTCCAGGTCAGTCCAGATCGGTCCAAGATCAGTCAGGTCAGTCCAGATCCAGTCAGGTCAGTCAAATCCAGTCCAGATCCAGTCCAGATCAGTCCAGATCCAGTCAGATCGGTCCAGTCAGTCCAGATCCAGTCAGGTCAGATCAGTCCAGATCCAGTCCAGGTCAGTCCAGTCCAGTCCAAGTCCAGTCAGATCAGTCCAGATCCAGTCCAGATCCAGTCCAGTCCAGATCCAGGTCAGTCCAGATCCAGTCCAGATCAGTCCAGATCCAGTCAGATCCAGTCCAGGTCAGATCCAGTCAGTCCAGATCCAGTCCAGGTCAGTCAGATCAGTCCAGATCCAGTCAGGTCAGTCCAGATCAGTCAGGTCCAGTCAGATCAGTCAGTCAGGTCAGTCCAGGTCAGTCCAGATCCAGTCAGGTCCAGTCCAGGTCAGTCCAGATCCAGTCAGATCAGTCCAGGTCAGTCCAGATCAGTCCAGGTCGGTCCAGATCCAGTCCAGGTCAGTCCAGATCCAGTCCAGGTCAGTCCAGATCCAGTCCAGGTCCAGTCCAGTCAGTCGGTCCAGGTCAGTCCAGATCCAGTCCAGGTCAGTCCAGGTCAGTCCAGATCCAGTCCAGATCCAGTCCAGGTCAGTCCAGATCCAGTCCAGGTCAGTCCAGGTCAGTCAGCAGATCCAGTCAAGATCAGTCCAGATCCAGTCCAGGTCAGTCCAGATCCAGTCCAGATCCAGTCCAGATCCAGTCCAGGTCGGTCAGTCCAGTCAGGTCCAGTCCAGGTCAGTCAGTCCAGGTCAGATCCAGTCCAGGTCAGTCCAGGTCAGTCCAGAGTCAGTCCAGGTCAGTCAGATCAGGTCCAGTCAGGTCAGTCGGTCCAGATCAGTCAGATCCAGTCCAGATCAGTCCAAGTCGGTCAGTCCAGATCCAGTCCAGTCCAGTCCAGTCGATCCAGTCAGTCAGTCAGATCAGTCCAGATCCAGTCAGATCAGTCCAGATCCAGTCAGGTCAGTCCAGATCCAGTCAGGTCAGTCCAGATCCAGTCCAGGTCAGTCCAGATCCAGGTCAGTCCAAGTCCAGTCAGTCAGGTCAGTCCAGATCCAGTCCAGATCCAGGTCAGTCAGTCAGTCAGGTCAGATCCAGTCCAGATCCAGTCAGGTCAGTCCAGATCCAGTCCAGGTCAGTCCAGATCGGTCAGGTCCAGTCAGGTCAGTCAGATCGGTCAGATCCAGTCGATCCAGTCGATCCAGTCAGGTCAGGTCCAGTCCGGTCAGATCGGTCCAGGTCAGTCCAGATCGGTCCAGATCGGTCAGATCCAGTCAGGTCGGTCAGATCGGTCCAGGTCCAGTCCAAGGTCAGTCCAGGTCAGTCCAGATCAGTCCAGATCCAGTCAGATCCAGTCCAGATCCAGTCAGGTCAGTCCAAGTCAGGTCCAGGTCAGTCAGGTCGGTCAGATCCGGTCCAGTCAGTCCAGTCCAGATCCAGTCAGATCCAGTCCAGGTCAGTCCAGTCAGGTCAGATCCAGGTCAGTCCAGATCCAGTCCAGATCCAGTCCAGATCCAGGTCCAGATCGGTCAAGATCCAGTCCAGATCAGTCCAGATCAGTCAGGTCAGTCAGATCCAGTCCAGATCCAGTCCAGGTCAGTCAGGTCAGTCCAGTCAGGTCAGATCCAGGTCCAGATCCAGTCCAGATCAGGTCCAGATCAGGTCAGAGTCAGTCAAGATCCAGTCCAGTCAGTCCAGGTCAGTCCAGATCAGTCAGATCCAGTCCAGATCAATCAGGTCAGTCCAGATCCAGTCCAGGTCAGGTCAGATCAGTCCAGATCCAGTCAGGTCAGTCCAGGTCAGTCAGATCCAGGTCAGTCCAGTCCAGATCCAGTCAGATCCGGTCAGGTCAGTCCAGTCCAGTCCAGGTCAGTCAGGTCGGTCCAGGTCAGTCCAGTCCAGTCCAGATCAGTCCAGGTCAGTCAGGTCAGTCCAGGTCAGTCAGGTCAGTCCAGATCCAGTCCAGATCCAGTCCAAGATCAGTCAGGTCAGTCCAGATCCAGTCAGATCCAGTCCAGGTCAGTCCAGGTCAGTCAGATCGGTCCAGATCAGTCCAGATCCAGTCCAGGTCCAGTCCAGGTCCAGTCCAGGTCAGTCCAGATCGGTCAGATCCAGTCAGATCCAGTCCAGATCAGTCCAGATCAGTCCAGTCAGTCAGTCCAGGTCAGTCCAGTCCAGTCAGTCAGGTCAGTCCAGATCAGTCCAGATCCAGTCCAGATCCAGTCGGTCCAGTCCAGTCAGTCAGTCCAGATCCAGTCAGATCAGTCCAGATCCAGTCCAGATCCAGTCAGGTCAGTCCAGATCCAGTCCAGATCAGTCAGTCCAGATCCAGTCAGTCAGGTCAGTCAGATCCAGGTCAGATCAGTCCAGATCAGTCAGGTCGATCCAGGTCGGTCCAGATCGATCCAGTCAGTCAGATCCAGTCCAGGTCAGTCCAGATCAGTCAGATCGGTCAGGTCAGTCCAGATCCAGTCCAGGTCGGTCAGATCGGTCCAGTCAAGTCCAGTCCAGATCGGTCAGATCCAGTCAGATCCAGTCCAGTCAGTCAGTCAGTCCAGGTCAGTCGATCCAGATCGAGTCCAGATCAGTCAGATCAGTCCAAGATCCAGTCCAGATCAGTCCAGATCCAGTCCAGTCCAGTCCAAGTCGATCCAGATCCAGTCCAGATCAGTCAGATCAGTCCAGATCCAGTCCAGATCCAGTCAGGTCAGTCAGGTCAGTCCAGATCAGTCCAGATCCAGTCCAGATCCAGTCCAGATCGGTCCAGATCAGTCCAGATCCAGTCCAAGGTCAGTCCAGATCAGTCCAGATCGGTCAGGTCAGTCCAGATCCAGGTCAGGTCGGTCAGATCAGGTCGATCCAGTCAGTCCAGATCGGTCAGGTCGGTCAGATCCAGTCAGGTCAGTCCAGTCGATCCAGATCCAGTCCAGATCCAGTCCAGGTCAGTCCAGATCCAGTCCAGATCCAGTCCAGATCGGTCAGATCAGTCCAGATCCAGTCCAGATCCAGTCAGGTCAGTCAGATCCAGTCCAAGATCAGTCCAGATCGATCCAAGTCGGTCAGGTCCAGGTCCAGTCAGATCCAGGTCCAGATCCAGTCAGATCCAGTACAGATCGGTCAAGTCAGTCCAGGTCGGTCCAGATCCAGTCGGTCAGTCCAGATCCCAGATCCAGTCCAGATCAGTCCAGATCCAGTCCAGATCCAGTCCAGGTCAGTCCAGGTCAGTCCAGATCGGTCCAAGATCCAGTCCAGATCAGTCCAGATCAGTCCAGATCCAGTCAGATCAGTCAGGTCAGTCCAGATCCAGGTCAGATCCAGTCCAGGTCAGATCCAGATCAGTCGGTCAGATCGGTCCAGATCCAGTCCAGTCAGTCCAGATCCAGTCAGATCCAGTCCAGATCAGATCCAGTCCAGATCAGTCAGTCAGATCCAGTCCAGATCCAGTCCAGATCAGTCCAGATCCAGTCCAGATCAGTCCAGATCAGATCCAGGTCAGTCCAGATCGGTCCAGATCCAGTCAGGTCAGTCCAGTCCAGTCCAGTCAGGTCCAGTCCAGGTCAGTCCAGATCCAGTCCAGATCGGTCAGATCAGTCAGTCCAGATCCAGTACAAGATCAGTCCAGATCCAGTCCAGATCCAGTCCAGATCCAGTCCAGGTCAGTCAGATCAGTCCAGATCAGTCCAGTCAGGTCAGTCAAATCCAGTCCAGATCAGTCAGATCCAGTCAGATCAATCCAGATCCAGTCAGGTCCAGTCAGATCAGGTCAGATCCAGTCCAGGTCAGTCCAGGTCGGTCCAGGTCAGTCCAAATCGGTCCAGATCAGTCCAGATCAATCCAGGTCAGATCCAGGTCCAGATCCAGTCAAATCGGTCAAGTCAGTCCAGATCAGTCCAGATCAGTCCAGATCCAGTCCAGATCCAGGTCAGTCAGTCCAGGTCCAGTCCAGATCCAGTCCAGATCCAGTCGATCCAGTCCAGATCAGTCCAAGATCCAGTCCAGATCCAGTCCAGGTCAGTCCAGATCCAGTCAGATCGGTCCAGATCCAGTCGGTCAGGTCCAGTCAGTCCAGTCCAGATCCAGTCAGGTCCAGTCAGATCCAGTCCAGATCAGTCAGTCAGTCCAGATCCAGTACCAGTCAGTCGATCAGTCCAGATCAGTCAGATCAGATCCAGATCCAGTCCAGATCAGTCAGAGTCAGTCCAAGATCCAGTCCAGATCAGTCAGATCCAGTCCAGGTCAGTCCAGATCCAGTCCAAGTCGGTCAGATCAGTCCAGATCCAGTCCAGATCCAGTCCAGGTCAGTCCAAGTCAGTCCAGGTCCAGTCCAGATCCAGTCCAGATCCAGTCAGATCCAGTCCAGATCCAGTCGGTCAGATCAGTCCAGATCCAGTCCAGATCCAGTCCAGATCAGTCAGGTCAGTCCAGATCCAGTCAGGTCAGTCCAGATCAGTCCAAGTCGGTCCAGATCAGTCCAGATCGGTCAGGTCAGTCCAAGTCAGTCAGATCCAGTCAGGTCAGTCCAAGATCCAGTCAGATCAGGTCCAGTCCAGTCCAGGTCCAGTCCAGATCGAGTCAGGTCAGGTCAGATCCAGTCCAGGTCAGTCCAGATCCAGTCGATCCAGTCCAGATCGAATCAGGTCAGGTCAGTCAGATCCAGGTCAGTCAGTCAGATCCAGTCCAGATCCAGTCAGTCGATCCAGATCAGTCCAGTCAGTCCAGATCCAGTCCAGATCAGTCCAGATCCAGTCAGATCAGGTCAGATCGGTCCAGATCCAGTCAGATCCAGTCCAGGTCCAGTCCAGGTCAGTCCAGATCCAGTCAAGATCAGTCCAGTCCAGATCAGTCCAGTCAGTCAGATCCAGTCCAGATCCAGTCCAAGATCCAGTCAAGTCCAGTCAGGTCGATCCAAGATCCAGTCCAGATCAGTCAAGGTCAGTCCAGATCAGTCCAAGTCGATCAGGTCAGTCCGATCAGTCAGATCCAGTCCAAGTCAGTCCAGGTCCAGGTCCAAGTCCAGGTCAGGTCAGTCCAGATCCAGTCAGGTCAGTCCAGATCCAGTCCAGTCCAGATCCAGTCCAGATCCAGTCAGTCCAGTCCAGATCCAGTCCAGGTCAGTCAGGTCAGTCCAGTCAGGTCCAGTCAGTCAGTCCAGGTCCAGTCGATCAGTCAGATCAGTCCAGATCAGGTCAAGTCGGTCCAGATCCAGTCAAGTCAGTCCAGATCCAGTCAGTCCAGTCAGGTCAGTCAGATCCAGTCCAGATCCAGTCAGGTCAGTCCAGGTCAGTCCAGTCAGGTCAATCCAGATCCAGTCCAGTCCAGGTCAGTCAGGTCAGTCCAGGTCAGTCAGGTCAGTCAGGTCGATCCAGTCAGTCCAGATCAGTCCAGATCCAGTCAAGATCAGTCAGATCCAGTCAGGTCAGTCCAGATCCAGTCCAGATCCAGTCCAGGTCAGTCAGATCCAGTCCAGATCCAGTCCAAGGTCAGTCAGATCCAGTCCAGGTCCAGTCCAGATCAGTCCAGATCCAGTCCAGATCCAGTCCAGATCCAGTCAATCCAGTCCAGGTCAGTCAGATCAGTCAGATCCAGTCCAGGTCAGTCAGGTCAGTCCAGGTCAGTCCAGGTCGAGTCCAGTCGGTCAGATCCAGTCAGGTCCAGTCGATCCAGGTCAGTCCAGATCAGTCCAGGTCAGTCAGATCCAGTCCAGATCAGTCAGGTCCAGTCCAGGTCCAGTCCAGGTCCAGTCAAGTCAGTCAAAGTCCAGTCCAGATCCAGTCAGGTCAGTCAAGATCAGTCCAGATCCAGTCAAGGTCCAGATCAGTCAAGTCAGTCCAGGTCGGTCCAGATCCAGTCCAGATCCAGGTCAGTCCAGATCCAGTCGATCCAGTCCAGATCAGTCCAGATCCAGTCCAGGTCAGTCAGATCCAGTCCAGATCCAGTCAGATCCAGTCAGATCGGTCAGATCCAGTCCAGATCCAGTCCAGTCCAGATCCAGTCCAGGTCAGTCCAGATCAGTCCAGATCCAGTCCAGATCGGTCAGTCAATCGGTCAGATCCAGTCCAGGTCCAGTCCAGATCCAGTCCAGGTCAATTCCAGATCAGTCAGATCCAGTCAGTCCAGATCCAGTCCAGGTCCAGTCAGATCCAGTCCAGATCGGTCAGGTCCAGATCCAGTCCAGATCAGTCAGATCCAGTCCAGATCCAGTCCAGATCCAGTCCAGGTCAGTCCAGATCCAGTCCAGATCCGGTCAGATCAGTCCAGATCCAGTCCAGATCCAGTCCAGATCGGTCAGGTCGGTCCAGATCAGTAGTCCAGTCCAGATCCAGTCAGGTTGATCCAGTCCGGTCAGATCCAGTCCAGATCGGTCCAGATCCAGTACAGATCCAGTCAGGTCAGTACCAGGTCCAGTTCAAGATCAGGTCCAGATCGATACCAGGTCCAGTCCAGATCCAGTCCAGAGTCAGTCAGATCGGTCAGATCCAGTCCAAATCAGTCCAGATCCAGTCCAGATCAGTACAGATCAGTCCAGATCCAGTACCAGATCGGTCCAGATCCAGTACAGATCCAGTCCAGATCGGTCAAGTCCAGTCCAGATCCAAATCCTGGTCAGTCAAGTCAATCAGATCGATCCAAATCGATCCAGATCCAGTCCAGGTCAGTCAGATCCAGTCAGATCCAATCCAAATCAATACCAGATCCAGTACAAATCCAGTCAGTCCAGTCCAGATCAGTCAAATCCAATCCAAATCCAATACAAATCCAATCCAAATCCAATCCAAATCCAAATCCAAATCCAATGCCAAATTCAAAATCAATTCAAATGAAATCCAATAATAATTCCTTTAACAATCCAAACAAAGAATATCGAATGGATAAAGAACAGTTCGGCCTGATGGGCTATTGTATCGTATAGCATCCCACATACAGTCTTCAAATAAAATTCTTTAGTTGGAATTGCTGTGAGCATTATTTGATGAACGTTATTTGGAATTTTTGTCATGAATAATGGAAAAAAATAAACTTACATCTAATTCTGTTGCTGCCCAGTGCATAGTATATGCAAATCTGGTAGCTATGAAAAACAATTTCCCAAAATTTGTTCAAGTGGTTTCAAAAACTTCGAAGAACGGAGACATAAAAAGAAATTAGCCCAAATCACGAAACCTAACTTAAAACTACACGGCGACGAATAATGGGCAGGAGAAGCACACACGTGTACGAGTCTGTTGATCGGTGCGCAAATTCGATGCTTTGACACGACAAAGTTACCGAAACCGTGAGTTAGCGAATGCGTGTTAGTCGTTGGTACACCTTCAATTAGTGGCCTTCCCGGTTGGTGGGAATGTGAAAGGGAGGGATCATTTGAAGTGTCGAAACCTTTTTAGCACGTTCGCCGTTTTGGGTGTGTTTGTTGCCATTACTCTACCTTTAAATGTGCGCTGGGTGCTTTCTTTACTTTGTCGTTAACTTGAACGTGAAGGGGCGATCGAAACTTGGGGTTAGAGTGAGCTTTATTTTCGAAATGGATATCACAATTTCGTGTTAAAAAGTCGACAGAATTTGATGCTAAAGTAAATTTAATTTCTGGTGTATTAAGCTGGAACTAATCGTATGTTAAGGCTCAATTATCTACTGAATGTTGAATTTACTTCCGCCTTCGTAAAAAAATTATATAGGGGAACGGTTCGCTACTTCATCTCATAGCTCCTATTTCCATCCCATCAAAAACAAAGCAATGGAGATGAATTTGGTTTATTTATTATTTTTGTGATTTTTTGCAGCAGTGAGCACGCATGTTTACAAAAAGAAGCGACAAATTTGGTGCCGTATTTCTTTGTTTAGCGATAAGATTGATATATGTACAGTGAGATGGAGATCGGAACAGTTCCCCTATGTTTAGTTTTACGTTTTACTCTCTTGAATACAATATCTGCATAAGAATCAAAAATTTTGTTGTTCAAGTATAATGCATATGAGTTGTTTATACATAATTGTAGAAAATGTAGTTTTTATTTTGGTTGATTGAAAGAATGCATTTTCCATGCATCCAGATAATCATATCTGACCTGCGCTAGAAATAAAAGCAATCCTATAGATAGAAAGGTTCTTGGAAAGCTGTTTTTATGAAACTTAGCCATATCGAGCAGAAACAAATCCCGATAAGTGGGTACACAACGCAATAATCGACGATTGATTATATTTCGCGGAAGCACCTTACACCAGGGCAGTTTGCTGGCGTCGAATTCTTTGTAAACATCTTCACTCTATTTTGCCCATAGTTTAAAGCAGCACTCTCGCAGCAGCACGAGTCACTGAAGCGGCGGAAAAAAAAGAGCTGACTTGCAGATTTTCTTCATCATCAGCGGGGACGCGGCGCGATGGAGGCTGCCTCACTCTTGAACGCCCAACCATCCAAAACCTAAGATCAGCTTTTGCAAAGCCAGCAACTAGAAACAGGTTACAATCCTATTATGCGTCCTCATCTGTAAGGTTTTGGTGGGGAACTGCGAGGAGGGCTAAGATTTTTGGCGAAGACCTCCAACCAGTTACCGGAGGGTACTTCATTGAGTAGGGGAGATGTTCCCCGCCAGTCCTCATTGATCTCCATCAAGCAGTAGAAGGGTGATCATTATCTCTTGTGACCCGTCCTGCACTGACTTCCACCCAGCCAGCCCGACCGGCAGGGCGTACCACAGCGCAGGAGATAACCCCTGCAGGGCTTGAACGACCGTTGACGACGGACGGGCTGCTTTTTTGTTTCTCCGTCCGGCTATCTTTCTTGTGGCCTCTGTTACACCACTCGACTCCGCGGACGGATTAGATGCCAAAACATAAAACCTTGCAGTTTACGAACGGTTTTAAGGCAACTTGACTTTAACTGTCAGTTGGGTTTTGCTGATTTTTTTTTTGCTGCCCTCTCACACAGATAGGTACCGGTTTGTTTGGTACTTCGGTTGGCTGGTGCTGGCTGGAGACGCAGCTTTCATGGGCCCTGTGGCTTGTGCGAAACGAGTCCATTCGACTAGTTTGAAAGAGCATGTGCCGTTTTTCGACGGTACGATTCGTGTAGGTACTATCTGCAACAAATGGCAGATCTGAAGGGGCATGATTTTGCAGATTTTGGGAAACTTGATTCATCTATTCAGTATTTGAAACCCTAATCATAAGTATGTGTTTATAGTTGGTATTGAGTTATACTGAATAAAGTTGCTTTTTTATTTATTTGGCACAAACTTTATTGTTAAAGGGCTTCTCAGAGGAAAAAATATGAAAATCTGTTGCTTTGTTACAACTTCAATTTAATAAATTTATGTTTATAATTGCTTTGTACCTCAGAGCACAAAACACAAACAGTGCAGTGTTTCGTTTGCCCTGTTGGAAGATCGGTCCCTGTCATGGCGATACAATAACGTATTTGATGGATTACAAAATTTCTATTTCCCATTTAAATATCCCAAATTCTAATTTAGTTTTTCTAATTTAGTAATTCTAATTTTCCCATTTAGTGCTTAAAAGTAAGATTTCTTAAACTATCATGGCTACACCTACTCGGAAATAGGCTCACCGATTTGAAGGAATTTGGCAGAGTTTTGTGTCTTAATAATGTCTGGGTTTATTATTACAAATTACAATACTTTTTATTACATATATTTGGCCGAATGCCACTAGGCCGAACAAACCATTAGAACGAAACCCTTCTGGCCGAACGGGTCATCCGGCCGAATAGGACATTTGTACGAATAAGTCATTTGGCCGAAAAGGTTATTTGGCCGAATAGGACATGAATAGGACATTTGGCCGAATAGGATATTTGGCTGAATGGGACACTTTGCCTAATAGGACATTTGGCCGAATGGGACATTTGGCCGAGTAGGACAATTGAAAAGTTAGAAATGAGGAGTGAGAAGTGAGATGTCTCAATTCTCATTGCTCATTTCTCACGTCTCACTGTAAAAATTGAGAAGCAGGAAGTGCTACTCACTAGGACGTCTCACTACCAACTTTGAACCAATCGCTATTCACAATGAGAAGTGAGAAATGAGGAGTGAGAAGCGAGACGTCTCACTTCTTACTTCTCAATTCTCACTTATCACTGTAAAAAGTGAGAAGTGAGTAGTGAGATATCTCACCACTAACTACGCGCTTCTCAATTTTTACAGCGAGAAGTAAGAAATGAGAAGTTGAGAATTGAGACGTCTCACTACTCAATTCTCATTTCTCACTGCTCACTGTGAAAAGTGAGGAGTAAGAATGTCTCATTTCCCACTCCTCATTTCTCACTTTTCACTGAGGAAAGTAAGTAGTGTGAAGCGAGTTGTGAGACGTCTCACTACTCACTTCGCGCTTCTTACTTTTTACAGTGAGAAGTGAGAAATGGAGAGTGATAATTGAGATGTCTTATTTCTCATTCCTCATTTCTCACTTCTCATTGTAAAAAAATGAGAAGTGAGAAGTGAAAAGTGAGACGTCTCACTTCTCACTTAGCGCTACTCACTTTTCACACCTCATTTCTCACTTTTCAAATGACCTATGCTGCCCATGATCGCATATTTGTAACATTCGCATTTTTGTTCATTTTGTAGAAAGCATGTTAATTGTTCAGAAAGCTCAATTTACTGCATCTGTTCCCACAACAGTAAAATCGGCTTTACTATCTTGCTTATCTGTGGTGATCTGGAAATGATTGAGTTTTTGGGGATGATTGATAAACGATTTACAAAAATCAGAAAGTTTGTGTACAAGACACGACCGGTAGACGTTGGAAAACGTAAAGATATTATTGTAACCAATACGCATTATAGTTTATTATGGTTATGATTTGAGTGTTAACTAAAGTATTATTTTTTTTGTTGAAATGTGAATATGGTTAAAGTATGAGCATCTTAGACACATTTTGATCTAACACGTTGTAGATTGTGGAATATTCACGTCACAATTAAGTTGATCTTTATCTTCCATCATAAATTCCTTTTCTTCAGTAAAATTTGAATTTTGTTCCGAATGGTGTTGTACTATAAATCCATTCCGTCTTGAAAAGCCTTACTTTGAGTGGAAGGCAATAACTACCGTAACACTGAAACTAGACAGCTCCACGTGAAATGACTTTCTCCGACAGCATTGTTTTTGGTTGCTTATTCAACAGCGGTATCCCTAAATATCGCTGTTATCCAACAAGTACAACCAAGTACAATCAAATGCGCAGAGTATCAATCTCGTTAATTGAGCAGAGTAGTTCACAAAATGTGTGCAATATCAATAATGCAGTTGCTTCAAATCCATGATTTTGCACAAATGTTGTGGACGTCGCGTAACAACCCAAAACAGGATATCACTAAATAAAGTAAACCACATTCAATCGTCCACATTGTTGGTGGCCCTGCAAAGATACGTTTGTATTTGTTGGCATGAAACCGTTTTAAATGTTGTGAATCGCGTGCTGGCGAATGTTATCGACTGGATTATGTCTCTGAGGATGCTGCTCCTTCAAAGGGTCGTTTGTTGTGCTGGCGATTTGAAGGCGATGTTGACCACAGTTCTGGAGATTTTGCTCCAGCAAAGACATTGCTATACGAAAACTACGGAACTGGGACCACTATTCGCTCTCCACGACATTTCTCATGATATGCGACGCGCGCGATGGAAATCAGTTTCCTTATAATCAATAAAGAAGGCCCATTAGTTCCGCCTCTTTGTTGATCGGTATGAGGGCAAATATTGTGTGGCCGTAACACACACCAAAGAGGCGTGGCTACAGGATTAAGTTTATTGATTACAAGAAAGCAGCTTTTTCGCGCGCGCGAGCCATTTCGTTCGAAATGTCGCGAAGAGCAGACCGCGCGGTCCCACCAAAATTTAATTCCGCTGATAGTGTGGATCGTGTGATCGTCGTCGTCGTCGGCATCAGCAGCACTCGAATGAAATTGTCTTACCGGTTTCTCTACGATGGCGGCTGTGGCGGTGCAGCACGTTTCTGCAACGGTGGCGTCTGAAGTACCATCGATTGGCTTTCATCACCATCAGCTCTTAAGTCATAATTTGAGGCACGACTATTTTTGATCAAAGTACAAATGATTCGATTGGTGATGGCAGATAGTTTCCGTCGGTAGCAGAATAATGAGCGCGTGTCAGAGAGAGACGCTGCAGATTTTCTTCGCATGGATAGCAGAAGTAGCAGTGAAGTGAATTTTCCCCTCAAGATTATAATTTTAGTAGGTAGTCTGCTGCTTGTTTCAGGTTTTATTTCCATCCATGCGAATACATTTTTGCGGCTTCTCCTTCTGACGCGCACTCGTGATTTTGCTGCCGACGGCAACTTTCCGCTATCACCAAGTGATTATGATTCGCACTTTAAACAAAAACCTTCGCTTCCATAAAATTGTGATACTTAAAAGAACTGATTGGTTTCCAATAATTCGCCGTCCCAGTCACAAACAGTTAGTTATTCTGCCACGGGCGGCAAATTTCAGGCTTCGCAAAGCGATTAATTTCCACTTTGAACAAAATTCTTCACACAACAACCTTCTCTTGTATAAAATGGTGTTCCTGAAAAGAACCAATTTATTGGTCCTGCAACAAAACCAGAACCATACAAGAAAATTTCACTGCAGTGCCGCTGACGCCGATGATAGCCACTCGATAGTTTGCCACTTAACAGCTGCACATGCACAAATCACTCCCTCCGATGCTATGACCGCTACCAACGCCATCGTTCTGTCCCTAGTGTCATTTTGCTTTTATACTGATTTTATAACACTCTTGAAGAGTAAATTATGGTATTCACGGGTGTTATAAAACTTAAAATACTACTTGGGGTGCGCTCTCCATTCCCTCTCTCCGCGACCACTCAACGTGCACGCTTAAAATCAATAACATAGAGAACCTAATGCAGAACAACACCTAGATGAGCGACAGTTACACAGGCACAAAAATGCCTCGTACGGTCGTGATAACGGTCCTTTTTTAACATGTAAACGTTTGTACAGATTCCTTGTTTCATGAGGAACCAAATACTGTTGAAAATATTGAAATCCAAGCTTCAATAAAACCACACGAGCTATTTTTGTGGCTGTGTAACTGTCGCTCATCTAGGTGTTGTTCTGCATTAGGTCCGTTTTGTGTGAAGCAAACATATCTCTGTGTTATTGATTTTAAGCGTGTGGATCATCGTACAGAAATGACGAGTGAGCGCGATTCATGTGCCTTTTTATACACGATGAAAATGTACTGGGTAGTACAAGCATTGAAATGTTCAATTGTTTATAGTAAATAATCAAAAGTTTCAATAAAATTGACAAATTTCTGGAGAGTTGTGGAGTCGATTTATACATAAATCTCGAAAATCCATCAAAAGATAAAGGCACTATTAACGTTCAAAATCTTACATGAGTTCATGACGTTCCCCAATTTTAGATTCTGATTTGACACCCAATACCTTCGGGTAAGACATTGTCCAACATCAAAATCTACCAAAATTCAAATGTTACAAATATGCGATGATTGGCTGTATTCGGCCAAATGTCCTGCACGGACACATGACATGTTCGGCCAAATGTCCTATTCGGCCAAATATCCTGTTCCACCACATGACCTATTCGGCGAAATGATCTATTCGGCCAAATGACTTTCGGCTTAATAGACTGTTCGGCCAAATGGTATATTCGGCCAAACAACTTTTGGACTAGTGGCCTTCGGCCAAGTGGTGAAATCATAATTTGCTTTCAAATATGAATCATCATGACTGATTACATATTTTGATCTCATTTTGCTGTTGATTTCTAAATTGTTTGATCTGACATCAAACTGTGTACTTGTTTTGTTTTCAGAACCAATATCAATATTAGTTTTAGATTTGCTCTCATCGATAGCAGGATTAGTTTTCGATTTGATGTCACATTAAGGATTTTCTGCTATACATTTTGTTATTTTAAGTTAAAACGACCAAAAAGATATCTATCATACACACTTCAAAATATTTATGTAAATCTACATGGTATTGAATGCACATAAAAGGAGCTTCCCAGTGAACGTCTGTTCTTAAAATTACAGGACTTTGAGGACGCAAGAAAATACACGTCATAATGTAAAAATTAGTCTAACTTATTTTTACGTCATGACCTGTGAATTAAATTTTAGTACATTACGGAGAACATGTTTTCAATAAGCATATGCGGTATTTCGAAAAATTTCGTTTCAGGTGGTTCGAAACGAAATTCCGCGGAATTTCGCGGAATTTGAGCATGGCGAAATCTGATTTCTCGATTTCGTTTCGTTTCGTAAAATTACAAAAATTTCGCTAGAAAAAACTAGCTTATAACGAAATTTAACGGAATTCCGCGGAATTTCGAAACAAATTTAAACTTAAACCATACTATTATTATCGAAAATTTTGGCTGCGCCGCTGAACAAAGTCGTAAAGTTGTTTTCAAAGCTTTATTTTATACATTTTTTTCTATTAATGCTTACTACATTACCCCATTCTTAGTCGACAAATATGCATATAGTTTTCTCCTATAAAACGTCTTCAGTGTTTCCATGATTAAAATTAAAATTTTTTGATTTTTTTTTTACTATTTGCACAATATGAATGCGGAATCGATCGTGTTGCTGCTGGTCATGGGACGGCAGCTAGTCCGGAAGTGATACAAATCTATCTCGCGTAGCAGATATTCGTTTAACTAATGTGCAATCGATAGTGTTGATGCTGATCACGCCAGCTAGTGTGGGAGAACGCGAAGTGATAAAACAAATGTTTGCATCGAAGAGCACAAAATTATTCAGTGCGGAATCGATCGTGTTGTAGAAGATTAGAAGATTAGAACGTGATTAGAAGATTAAACGAAGCACATTGGTCTTGCGTTGGATTGATTCGAAAAACAGTTTTCGTCTTCTTGTTTTCAAAATAACTTCATTCACAATAAATATTTTGTCGCTTACCAAGGGGTTTCACGTGAATTACCTTCTCAACAAACCAATGATTCCTTTCCCGTAGCGCTTACGGAGATGCAGAGCATTCCCGAGTAGCACACTTGTCACATAACAGTCACTGTGACTCATATGCGACCAAATCCAGTCACATTGGAGTTGCTGCAACCAAATCGATCTAAACGGTGCTACTTGGGTTCCTCGATCTCTTATAACAATGAGTGTTAAACTAATTTTCCTCTCCTAAACCTAAATTGACTATAAGCACGTGACTAGCATCGTTACTGGTCATGAATTGGAAACTCCGAAATAAGTATACAATAAGAATAACTTTTTTTTTAAGGCAAGAATATTATTTAATTGGTGAGCTATGCATATTTGCTGTTTCTCGGCCAATCATGATTAGCAACTACGATGTGTACAGTTAATCAAGCTGATAAGCTTTTCTTTGACTATTTGCACAATTGGTAAGGACCTTGCAGATTTGTGGACATTTCTAGATCTTCGCATAGAATTTGCAAAAAAAAACATCCAGAACGGTTTGAAATATCATTAAAATTGCTGAAAGTTCTTTACTTATGATTGCTTTCAGCTTATACTGACCATAACAGCTGTTCTCATATGCCAAGGACACACAGAAAATAGCTTAGTTTGTCGAGCTGATTGTATATAAGACTATGGGTCTGTGAAATTCAATCTGAACTACATATCTTTGTGCACTTTAGAAAGGTGCACAGGATTCTTCTAGTGAGCAAATGTATGCTATATATGTAGACGAAGAATAAGAAGGAATAAATTTTGGCTGATACGCCCTTTTCAAATGTTGGACTAGTAATATCAGTTCTCTATCTACTGTTACCGAATATAGTAACAATGGACGAACCATCGGCATACTTGCATAACATTTATATACATAGGAAACAATATCGAGGCGTTTCACCTATTTCATAGTTAAAATTGGAAGAAAGACGGCAACACCATTTCCGCTATACCGAAGCCGAACGTCGAAGGATGGGTGCAGAGAAAGAGAAAATCGAGGGAGCCGAGCGAAAGATCGTGGACTAGTCGAGGAGTCGTATTTTGACTGTGATCGGGTACAGACCTATCGATTGACCGGAGAAAAGCTGTAAAAGAAGATCCTTGTAATGCGTTTATTTAGCGATGACTTAGTGTGCTGGTGAAGGGAGCCTAGAACGTCCCGAATATTGAAGAGTGTGCGCGGTGAACGGCTGCTACCCGTCCGGAGGATTATTTCCGATAGAAAAGCTCGTAGTGTGTCGTGAGTCCCACGGAGCCAGAGCAAAACCTCGACTGTTTCTCAAGCTGCGTCCACATGCTAAACACCACCATCTCGCCGACTGTCTATCCCACCGAGCTGGGAACAAACCGCGAAGAATCACCAATCGTCGCAGTTTTCAACGTCGCGGCTCATCCCGCGGAACCGAGACAGAGCTTCGACAAACCGCCCACGAGTCCAACATTTCAGCCTCGTCAGCTGAGTCTGTGAAAGTGCATTAGGAAGAATCTCAAGCCACCGTCTACGTGTCCAACGCTGCAGATCATTGTCTGCATCCCCGCGGAGTCAAGAGTGCTTCGACATACCGCCCACTTGTACAACATTTCAGCCTCGTCAGCTGCCTACCCCTTGAGGCCGTGAAAGTGTATCAAAGAATTTCAAGACCCCTCCCCCCGTCTACGTGTCCAACGCTGCAGATCACTGGCGGCATCCCCGTGAAGCCGAGAAAAATCTTCGACAAATCGCCTATGTGTTCAACGCTGCAGATCGTTGGCTGCGTTCCCCAAGAGGACTAGAAAAAAAAATCTCGAACTAACCCTCAAGCTTCCGCCCTACGACCGTGTCGGCTGCCTACCTCGCGTAGCCGGAAAGACGACACAACGAGTCATTGAGCCCTCCCCTCCCACGTGTCCAAGACTACAGCCTCGTTGGCAACCTATCCAGAGGACCTGGAGAAGCATAGTCGCTTCACACTACCAACCACTGTCAGCCCGGTCATCAATCCACTAGCGGAGCCGGGGAGGAGCTCCTTCAAACCCCGTTGCAGGTACCGTTGAGTACCCAGGTATGTCAAAACACCTGGGCATGACAATGTCGACCAACTTTGTAAGGCCGCAACCCTTCCTTTCCTCCCACTAATCCAAAACCCAGGAATATCAAATGAAAAATAAAATGTAATTTAAAATGTATCTTTAAATCTTCGGTTCTTTCAAACGCTATCCCTATGTGCATGCAATTGCGTCGAACTCTCGTTGTATTGTCCACTTCTCTTCGCTATTCCATCGTGTATCCCTTCAGCAAGTAAAGGTAAGTCTGAGAACCCCAACGGTGAGCTAGTTTGGGACGTGTGGACGTCCACTGCATAGACGGCAGACGTCACTGACAGTTACACTACGTATACGCCTGGCAGATATGGATACATAATAGAGTATCTAAATAAAAAAATAAATCTAAGCATTCATTTTCTAATTTTGACTAAGTCAATACTGTAAAACCACGCTGACAAGACAATATGAAGTATGCTTCAGCATAATTACATAATTCTTAGGTGAACTAAGGTTTTAAGCGAAATTTAAATCCGTATATGAAAAATTCCACAATTCCTTTATTTTCATATTAAGTATATAAAATTGAAATGACTTTGAACTGATATAAAATTGATCAGACACGGGAACAAACGCTCCACGATGAATTCCTTTGAAAGCGGCACAAATGCTGAGGTATTGCCTTATCGCCAATGGTATATTTGGCGAGAATGTGGCGATTTATCACAGATTGCCTCTTCTGTTATTATAACTCTTTTGGTCGTAAAACAGTTATTCGACTTCGAAAAAGTGAAATCAGTAGCGTACATAATGTAAAACCAATTTAATAAAAATTCCGCGGAAAAAAAATATTTAAATTTCGTTTCGTTTCGAAAAATTTCGAATTAAATGATTTTTGATTTCGTATCGTTTCGAAGTCTCGAAAGAAATCTATATTTCGTTTCGTTTCGATCCGAATCAACACAGACATTTAAAATTTCGTTTCGTTTCGTTTCGTTAGAAAAAGAGTGTTATCGCATACCCCTAGTTTTCAACAGCGAAATGAGTGTGCGTTTGGGAGTTTCTTTCCTGCTAGTGATTTAATATTATGTTTTATATTGTCAGATAAATAGCACTGGTTAATTTTTCTGCACACAAATTATTTTATATCCGCTACGTTGGTTCCGACTGCTACAAATCGTTTGGAATTGTTGGATTTTCTCATTGGCGATGACTTGGGGCAGATTGTTTCCAGAAATATTTTCCTTATTCGACGTCTATCAAACGGTTCAATTTCTGCGAGGAAACGATATTTTTGCTTAAATCTTTCATTCGGTGTGTGATTTGATGTTACACATGAGCTTACCTGCAACACCATTGATTAGTCAGCAGGCGAATTTTTATTTATACGTTTCCGTGAGAATAGCATCCTGGTATCAATTTGGACCTGTTGGAACCGGAACAAATGCATGATATTATGTCCTGAATAGGTTCCAGAAATCATGACTTACATTTTTGCTAGCTTTGAATACGACGATCAATCGACGATTATGACGATCGACGATTAAACTATGTATCACCACTAAAACTAAATCAAAAGAACAGCGAAACTAGTTGACCGAGTATTACGATGACGCTTCAGATTCAACAAGAATTATTGAGAATACAAGTCGCGATTCATGTGAACAAATCTGGAATTGAATAATTTGGCCAAGGAAATTTTCCGCTGGACGTTGGACGTTGGACTGGACGTTGAAGGTGCTGCATTACTGCGTTCAAGAATCGTGCGAATTTACGTCTTACTTTACACGACTTCACAGCTTGAGACAATGAAATCGAATTAAATGCTGTAAATTTCAGTCGATGCCGTAAATATAAGTTTTTTTTTTGATGCAGTAAAATTTTTGTGCAGAGTACCTCAAAATGGACATAAAATTAAGTGAGATTATTGGTTACGTCGTCAGATGATTATGTCAAGCAACGTTTCAGTCACCTGTACGTTTCATTATTTTTAAGATTATACTCGGCGATTTCACAAAATCAAAACAAGTTATCGATTTGCTCGAACGATTGAATTACCTGCTGGTATGCGATATAAATGAAAAATGATCACGCCATCAAATATTTTTTTACCACGCCTTGGGTTTCATTTTAGTTTTAAAAATGAATTACGATTGGCAAAGGGGATGGTAGCATGCTGTGACCCCGAATAAACGTACATTTTCACGGTCCTTCATTTTTAATAAAAATTAAACAAAGTTAAAGAAAAGTTCAGATTTTCCATTAAGTTACCATTCAAAATTGAAATCTATATTCGTCGCCATTCCTCCTCAAGCTATACATAGCGGAAAGGATTTCACGAACCCAGCGTTACAAATGGATAATCAAGGCGAATCGGTTCGTATCTAATTCGTATCGATCCCTATTGTGGCATTGCTCCTCCTGGATGTGCAAGTCGTACGGATGAGGAACTTGAATGTCAATATCACCGAAAATGAAGGTGGATGGTCGTGTTTTTCTCTGCTGTCAACAACTCGGATTCAAAACGGTAGATCTACATTTTTCGAAGGTGTAGCGGTCGGATAAGGACCCCACGATCAACCAAGGGTATCCAGCCAAGACGAAAAGAGTCGCAAGGAAGAACGCAATCCCTGTGCAGAAGATACTCGCCGAGGTTCTCTGGTTGAGCTTATAGGATAAGTAGGGCTCCGTCCATGATAAGATGTTAAAGAGCGGTATGTAAACACAATTGATACTACAATGACGTAAGTAGAACATACAAACATCGTGCAATTTTTCAACAAAGGCGTAGAGTTTAAGCTGACACAATATTGTCTATTGATTTAAATGAGCATGAGCATTATGACCGTATAAGTCATGTAGCGGATTGCGCCGCCACCGACATTTTGGCGAGCATCGTTGATCTATGCATAATGTCTAACGCCGATTTGTTAGAGTCTACATTATAAATTCCATATTATTACAACTTCAAGAAATACCTATGTAAGGGAACAGACGGCTTTGGCAGGTTTTGTTCTATTATTGGCAGGGAGTGTTTTTTCGACCGAAATTTATGAAATTTGGCCACAATATTCTTTGATATACAAAGAATGTTTGGGCCAAATTTGAGCATAATCAGTCATAAAAGAACCCCTGACAATAGTAGAACAAAACCTGCCAAAGCCGTCATTACCCCTATTACAATTTTTACAGAATAATATTTGAATTGAGTCATGAATATGGCCGTTCTAAATTTGTAGAATCGAATCACGAAAAAAAGTGTAATTTAAAACTCACAATTTTTGCATGATTTGTGAAATTTCAGTGAAAAATCAGTTTCAGAATATTGTTTTAAATAATTAAAAAAAAAACCGTTTTGTTTAACTGTTTCTGAATTTTAGAAAATCTTTTACAGGAAATTCTTGTAAAAAAAATCAAATTTGTCTATTTTTATTCGAAATTTATAATATTTTCCCGAGAAAAAATTAAATAATATTTGAAAATTATGGAGAATGTGATTATGGTCAATATGATTGAGATTTTCTACAATATGAAGATGGTATCAGCTAGATACTGGTATGACGGCGAATGTGAGCAGTTAGTGGAAGAGAAGAATGCAGCATGGGCGAGATTGCTGCAACACCGCACGAGGGCGAACGAGGCACGATATAAACAGGCGCGGAACAGACAAAACTCGATTTTCCGGAGGAAAAAGCGCCAGCAGGAAGACCGAGACCGTGAAGAAACGGAGCAACTGTACCGCGCTAATAACACACGAAATTTAATTTATTGAACGGCTACTCAGTCTTGCACTTATTACAACGAGTTTTTTTTATTTACCCGACGTTTCGACACGGGGATTGTGTCGAAAAGGGAAAAAAAAATGAAAATTGATAACAGTGCTTCCGAAGTCATGTACGGACAATTAGACAAACAGACGGTGCAAGTTAGACTAAACATACGACGACAAACAACAAAAATATTTTCCCCTTGAAAAAGACACAATCCCCGTGTCGAAACGTCGGGTAAATAAAAAACTCGTTGTAATAAGTGCAAGACTGAGTAGCCGTTCAATAAATTAAATTAAAACGTACAGTCGATCCATAATCAGTTAACACACGAAAGTTCTATGAGAAGTTAAACCGTTCACGTACGGGCCAAGGGATTGTAGCAACTACCGCGCAATCACATTGCTGAACGCCGCCTACAAGGTACTCTCCCAAATTTTATGCCGTCGACTAGCACTAACTGCAAGGGAGTTCGTGGGGCAGTACCAGGCGGGTTTTATGGGCGAACGCTCCACCACGGACCAGGTGTTCGCCATTCGCCAAGTACTGCAGAAATGCCGCGAATACAACGTGCCCACACATCATCTATTCATCGACTTGAAAGCCGCATATGATACAATCGATCGGGACCAGCTATGGCAGCTAATCACGAACACGGTTTTCCGGATAAACTTACACGGTTGATCAAAGCGACGATGGATCGGGTGATGTGCGTAGTTCGAGTTTCAGGGGCATTCTCGAGTCCCTTCGAAACCCGCAGAGGGTTACGGCAAGGTGATGGTCTTTCGTGTTTGCTATTCAACATCGCTTTGGAAGGGGTAATACGAAGAGCAGGGATTAACACGAGTGGTACAATTTTCAATAAGTCCGTCCAGCTATTTGGTTTCGCCGACGACATAGATATTATGGCACGTAACTTTGAGAAGATGGAGGAAGCCTACATCAGACTGAAGAGGGAAGCTAAGCGGATCGGACTAGTCATCAACACGTCGAAGACGAAGTACATGATAGGAAGAGGTTCAAGAGAAGACAATGTGAGCCACCCACCGCGAGTTTGCATCGGTGGTGACGAAATCGAGGTGGTAGAAGAATTTGTGTACTTGGGCTCACTGGTGACTGCCGAAAATGACACCAGCAGAGAAATTCGGAGACGCATAGTGGCTGGAAATCGTACGTACTTTGGACTCCGCAAGACGCTCCGATCGAATAGAGTTCGCCGCCGTACCAAACTGACAATCTACAAAACGCTAATTAGACCGGTAGTCCTCCACGGACACGAGACCTGGACGATGCTCGTGGAGGACCAACGCGCACTTGGAGTTTTCGAAAGGAAAGTGCTGCGTACAATCAATGGTGGGGTGCAGATGGCGGACGGTACGTGGAGGAGGCGAATGAACCACGAATTGCATCAGCTGTTGGGAGAACCATCCATCGTTCACACCGCGAAAATCGGACGACTGCGATGGGCCGGGCACGTAGCCAGAATGTCGGACAGTAACCCGGTGAAAATGGTTCTCGATAACGATCCGACGGGCACAAGAACAGTCCGAAAAAAATGCTTATCGAAAATATTATTTGGCCGTACAGTTGTGGTCCACCGAAGACAGTTTTACTTCACACCGGTTGAAAATATTCAGTACAAATGCCGCAGAATTCCTGGTGAAAAAATCGAGGAATAGCGAAAAAATTGCTATAGAAATTTAGAAGAACATTTCGAGGAAGTTTCCAAGAATCCCACTTCCGAACCATTTCCCTAGAAAATAAATCAATGAACACTAAGGTGGCTCAAAAAACACTTTTTCAAATTTTTTGATGGGCCGCCCTCTTATTCCGTTCTATTTGATGCCCTGATGCTCTGGACAAAATTTCAGCCAAACCGGTCAACGTTTGGGCAGTGCTAAACTCGTTGGAAGTTTATATGAAAAAATGTATGCAGAAACATCCAAAAACAGTGATTTGCAGTTGGACGGCACAATTTACGATCAAGAACCATGATACTCATTCAGTTCTTGTAAAATAAAATACAAAATGTTATGCTGAAAACCGCGAGAAGATTAGAGTTTATTAGGCAAAGATATGAGCATTTTACTGGAGTGTTGTAGGGGTGAATTTATTTCTTTTCAAAGGTAAAAGAAACGCTTTGCTCAAACCCCACTGCAGAGAAATGCTAATAACTTAGCCGGGCAAACTCGAATCTTCTCGCGGTTTTCTGCATAACATTCTGTATTAAATTCTCCATGATCTGAATGAGTATCATAGTTCTTCAACGTAAGTTGTGTAGTCTAGCTGCAATTTACTGTTTTTGGATGTTTCTGCATACATTTTTCCATATAAACTTCCAACGAGTTTAGCACTGGCCAAACGTTGACCGATTTGGCTGAAATTTTGTCCAGAGCATCAGGCCATCAAATAGAACCGAATAAGAGGGTGGCCAATCACAAAAATTGAACAAAGTTTTTCCCATACTAATTTGAGCCACCCTAATGAACACCCTGAGAAATTTGTAAAGAATTTTCAAGTGAATTTTTTCCCGAGTAAATTATGGAGAATTGTGGAAGAAATTTCGAAAAACTTCCCGAAGAAACTCCCAAAAGTTTTCTAAAAAAAAATCTGTACAACTTTCCGAGAAACTCCGAAAAAAATACGTTGGAAATGACGAATAATTCCCCGAGGATATCCCAAGGAATTTGTCAAAGAATTTTCGGACGAAGCTTCGGAGAATTTTCCGAGAGAATTCATAATAATTTTCCGAGGAATTTAGCAAAAACATAACAAAAGAAATTGGCAGAGCGAATGCCGAAAAAAAATACTGAGTGCAAATTTCAAAAAAAAAACTGATTGAAGCCCGACAAAAATCTTGAGGAATTCAGAAGAATTTTGTAAGAAAACCTCGAAGAATTCTCTGGGGAATTTACGAAGAATCTGCTAAGTCAGCGGTTCTCAACCTTTTCCTTCGGTGGTACCCCTTCTGACGTTTGCAAAGCTTGAGGTACCCCCTGGATTTTTTTTTGAAAATTTAGCTGGAATCATTTAAAAGTAATAATTTCGTATTCGATTCTCACGTGGCCTCTATCAAACCGATAGAATTTTCAAAAAATAATTTTGGGCTTCCGAAGAATTTACGTACTTCGGCTTCCCTATTTTAAACTTTGGTAACACTAATAATTGTCATATCGAATTCAGTTAACTTCAAATTGTTTTGGTTTAGGTCTCACTCTCCACATGTTTCATAGTTCATATTTTTAACGGTGGACTCAATTTTTTATAGGTGGTCGATCGGCCACCGATGACGCTTCCATCGGTTTTGCTTGTGTTTGACGTTTGCTCACTACCGCCACCTGGTTGCTGCTTGTCCACATACCAGGGGTCTGAAGAGAAGGCTAATACGCATACCCGCCATTCGTTCAATATGGCGCACAATGTTTTTGTTTTAATTTCGTTGATAACAAAGATTCGGAAGTATCGACGGGCTGGTTTTCGACATAAAAAAGACATACAAACACAAAAAGGTCGATATACCTCAACTGATTGTGAATTTTCACCAGGAAAAGTTAATTACCGATAATTAGCACCAACTGCGCACGAACCAATCACACAAATGAGCAGCTGAATTCGGGTATACCACCCAGAAACTGGGTACCATAAACAGAAGTACCAAAAACGATGTTGGGTAGAGTGTCATTATACCGTGGATGACAGGCGTTTCACCCTCCTGCCACATTCAGTGCATTTAGCATTGGGCGAGAATGTTTCCTTGACGATGATTCTGATTGCATTTTGATCTAAGTGAGACGTCTGTTACTCTGTACTAGACTTCTGATGCAATACCATAGTGAAGGAGGCTGGGTTCGATTCCCGGTTCGGTTTTTATTTTTTATCGATTTACCTGGGCATATGAGTTTCATCGTGCTAGCTTTCCAAAATAATAACTCGGCTTTGAAACATCGCAATTGATAATGTAATGCCGACGGAGATGATAAAATATATTCTGGAAGGATGTTGAAATTATGACCTCTCAATTAGTTCAAGGTTTGAATTGTTCATTAGTTTGAATATTTTAGAATATTTTTTAAATATGGGATTCTGAGTAAAACATTGCAATTCTGATCGAAATTCAGGATATTACTAGGTGTCAGCTTCTGAGAAATTTTATTTCCTGTTCTCAGAAATGTGATAGAAGTTTTTGAGGATCCTGGAATTCAAATTGAGAAACAGAAATTATAATGCTGTGGTGTGCATGCGAAGCCCTGCAGCCCATAGCTCACCAAAGTTATACATTGCTAAAAAGCAGATCATGCTGAGGTGACTGGCTTCGAGACCAGAGCCGATTTGGGCTAGTAATTTTACCTAGAGAAGTCAAGTATCTCCACGCAAAATTTGACAAATAATCCGAATTTGATAAAACCGAAACCATCGAACGTAGAAATTCTTCTATTTTTCTATCCTTTACCTAAGTCATCGATTTACGAGCATTGGAGATTTTCAAGGTTTTTCGAGGGTATGCTAGAAATGATTTTTTTTGCTTATCATTGTTTGTGACGTGAACCTTCATAGTAATTTCTGATTTATCAGGAATATAGAACTTATTTTCCGGCTAATGGTAGCTACAGGTCGAAAATGCATTCTCAAAATTGTTTCTGTAATCATCTCGCAACTTTGATACCCATATTCGGACTAGAGGAATTTCTGCGTTTGAGTATTCCGGCTTCGTGAACATCGGATTTTCAACCTTTTTGTCTTACTCCTGTAATCAATTGCTTATTGTTTTACCTCCACAAACCGATGTGGCTAGAAGAATTCGTAATTAGTGTGCAGCATCTGAAGAACTCTTGGGCTACTATGGACTTCCTGAAAACCATCATCCATGTGGCCAAATGCGACGATGTTTCAATTTTCAAGGAAACTCGCGCTGCACTCCTCTTTAACAGTGTGTTGAAATCGACGCCCAGTTTGTCACAAGCAGTCCCGTAGCTGGTTCGTTTTTGGCCATAAGGACGTGATGTATGTTATAGAATCTGTCTCAAACTCTACTGAGCTGAACTAGGTTTTGCCAATAACGAAGTAGAAATTATGATTTAGTAAACATGCATAATATGCCGAAGAAAACTTAAAGAATTCCCCGCTGAAATTCCGAGGAAGGTTCGAAGAAGCTTCCGAAAAAAAATTCCGAAGCGATTGCGAAGAATTCGCCGAAGAAACTTTCAAATAACATCCGGAGGATTACGTGAAGAATTAAACAAAATGCTGTAAAAGTTCTGAAGAGTTTACCGAGGAACCTCCAATGAAAATCTTTAAAAATTCCATGAAAATCAAATGCCGATCAAAATCATGGTCATTTGGTAGAAAACACCGTTTGTCGAAAAGGGTCATTCGACCGCAAACGTCATTTGGCCAAACGGGATCCCCTCAAGGATCTCGCTACCATAGCTTACCCTATTGAATGATTTGCTACAACAGCACATCAAATAAAGTAGCTCGAGCCATTCTCACTAGCCATTTCGTACATATGAATGTTTTTGCCAATGAAACTAATTGATATTATTATTTTTAGATATTTTTTTTATTTAAGCTGTTATTTAAAATATTTGCTCTCTCTGGTAACAAGCAAGTGGTGAGCAAGTGATTTACAAGTTTTTAGTTCGTGTGCTGTTTTCTCCAGTAATGCAATAACGTAAGAGACTTCGCAGGTACTGCTTTGGCTATTAATTCTTCAAATAATTCTAATACAAGGGAAATACGAGTAATTTGAAACCAAGCTCTTTCTTGGATGTTAATTGAGCTATAATTTCCGTGATGTACCGGTCATGCTCCGGCGTTTCTTCAACCGAAGGTTGTGGACGTCATCCCGGTATCCTTTACCCGGAAGGTTTCACTACTCAACACAGACCGTGCCCAGACACCGTATTTTACCTTAAGCTGGACTGATTTGGTGTATCTTCGTGAAAAAATAAATTATTTTGGAATAAACTCTGGAGATCAAATAAATCCGTGGGAACTGGTCCCTTGGAGCCAGTGGGGCTTACGCCAATGGTGACTTGTTTGTCTAATCAATATGGTAATCACTGTACCCAGCGAATCCCAGACTATGTTACTAGCTCGAAAAATCCAAAGATTTACCATAATAATCGGCTTATTAAAAATATTTGCAAAGGTACTCTCGGTCTTCACAAAAATATTGGAACGTGTGGAGTCAGTTACTCAATTATCTCAACAGTTATTATTGTTTTTACATATATTGATTAGTGAAACCCAAACTAACATATTTGATTGTTTTTCTTTCCATGCATTCGCTGAAAACAGGTAAGTAAATATAAGGTAAATATTGAGGAAAACTCACTCGCAGTTGAATTCATTCTAGCAGCCAAATTGCTCACCTGCTTCATAAGATACTTCATTGCTACCAGAGTTCAAACTCAAGTCACCTTTCCATAGATCTCCGATCACTTTATGCTTTAGCCGGAAACGCACCTAAACTATTTAGAGCTCCTACAACTTTCGGCCGTGTACTGGTCAAGGTCAATAAGATCCGGAGCCGGACGACTGGCCAGCTTTACGCATCCATTCATAAACCGAGGCCGAGGGTAGTTCTATTCGATCGATTCTATACTACAGCGCGGCGGCGGCGGCGTCGGCAATCGTGCAGAGGTGGATCGGCAGAGTTCAATCCAACTACTCACGGCGTCCAAATCAAACAAAAAAGGTAATGCCCACAAAGAAGAACGCGCAAAATGCAAAGCCGCTCTGCCGCCATACGTAATGCATCGATTGGTGGTGGGTAGGATATGGAGTGGAAAAGAAGGAACTTCCCACACCGACCGCAAAGAAAACACGCACACGCATCATCATCGGGTCTGTGTCGGCCGGGCTGCTGCTGCAGTGATCTAAATGGGTAGCTCTATTTCTGGGAGAAAATTAAAGGCTTTCGGTTATTGTCTGTAAATTGAATAATTTCCACCTTTGTGCGGGTGATGACTTTACTATGAACTGCTGCTGGAAGCGTGGAGAAGGTTACTGCCTGCAGGTGTAATTAAGGCGAGCTTAAGGAAGTTCCTATTACGAAGTTGAATTTCTATCGATTGTTCTTGGAAGTTGTTGGATTGTGAACAAGATATGATACTCTATAATTTATTTCGATCCAAGCTAAGAATAATTATAACTTCGTTGGTTCGACTAGGTGTGCAGTCGCTAGCAGACTGTCAGCAAACTTAATTTCATAACAGCGTTTAAATTTAAAATTGTCTCGACTTCCCTGGACATAAAAGTATCATCTTGTTAGCCTCATGATATACGAATGCAAAAATGGTAACTTGACTTAGAAACCTCGCAGTTAATAACTGTGGAAGTCCTTAATGAACACTAAGCTGCGAGGCGGCTCTGTCCCAGTGTGGGATGTAATGCCAATAAGAAGAAGAAGAAGAAGAGATGAAAATATCCAACAAGAAGATATTTTGAATTATTGTTTTTTATTAAATTGATAATTTTGGATTTATGGACAATTCTGATGATTGAGTATTTGCAACAAAAAAGCATATCTAGTATTTTTCCCTTTCCACTTGTCATAAAACGAGATTGTACTTTTCCATTTAATTCCACTACTTCACTCATTGTACCTTTGTCGAAGTGCACATAAAGTAGAGGAATTAAATAGAATAGAACAAACTCGTCTGATGACAAGTGAATACATTCCACTAAAAGCTTTAATAAATAATTTTCCATTTCCTGTATCGGTATTTTTTAAAATTTCCTACGGAAAATTTCTTAGTTAAAAAAAAAGATTTCATAATTTCTGTTCTCTTCCTTGCTTAAGTACTAAAAAGACGCTTAAAATTTGCTTGAAAAATATATGAACGTCAATCAATTGTATTCATATTTAATTAGATGGCGCTGAGCAAAGTTTGGTTCATAGAACTTCATTGAAAAATATCATCGTAGGAGCATCTCTTTTTGGCAGGAAAATGGCAAATTCTCCAGGGTGATAAGGATAAGATGCCCTCAAGAAGGTAGTTAGGTAGGTCTATTACACGATAGGAGCGAAAACATAATAAATTGAAACTCGACGAACGATATAGAAAATAGCACATAAGAGAGGTCAAAATTGCACTTTAGGGAGATAGATGCAGTTATTTCCATCAATCTACATTTATTTGCGCTCATTTAAATGCAATGCAGCAGTCTTTGATTTTTTTTTTCTATTTTAAGTACTTTTTTCTTGGGAAAAATGGGGAAAAAACATGTTTTTTCAATAAATCATGGGCTATTGGGTCAATTTTCAATAGCGAAAAATTAAGTAGAATTCTGCGTCGAATGCAACATGTTGCAAGCAAATTGGATAAGACTAAGTTCAAAAACATGTGTCATATATTTTTTGTACACAAACACATACAAACACACATACCGACATCACCTCAATTCGTCGAACTGATTCGATTGGTATATAACACTATGGGTTTCCGAGCCTTCTATCAAAAGTTCGGTTTTGGAGTGGTCCTATAGCCTTTACGTATACATAGTATACGCGAAAGGCAAAAAAGGACTGAATTATAATATTTAACTATATTTTTTAGCTCCCATTTCCAGAAATCCAAATCTGACGTCATAAATTAGTACATACTTGATTGATTTGCTCGAAAATATCATTTCTCCGAAAGTAACATTTTCCCATAAAAACGTTCCTTCGAAAATAACATTTTCTACAAGTTAACAGGAATTACTTTTCCTCAAAAATGATATTTCTCCGAAAATTGAAATTCTTTGAAAATGACAATTTCCTCAAAATGGCATCTCCCCGGAAAAAATATATTCTCGAAAATGTGGTTTCTCAAAACTAAAATTTCCTCGAAATTTTTTGTTGAAATTATCAAAATTTTACGGAGAGGCAAAATCGGGGGAAGAAAAAATCAGAGGTATTCAAAACCGGGACGTGGCAAATCGGGTCAACACTGTTTCCTCGAAATTGATATTCTTCTCAAAATGACAGCCCCTCGAGTATGACATTTTCCTGAAAGTGAAATTGTACAGAATACAGTTTACATCGCATTTGAAGAGGCACAAATCTCAACAAAGAAGCAATGAACCACTGCCAATGTTTTAATTTAGTTTTGCTGCATCGCAGCAAGCGTAGAATAAAAAGATTACAGTTGCTCGTTGCTTCAGTATTAAAAGTGGTTCCCTTGAAAACGCGAGGTGGAACAACATTGAATTCTGAAAAAGTGTGTCCTTCAATTAATTTCCCCGAAAATGGCAAGTCCCAGACAACATATTTTCTCTGGAAACAACATTACCCCCAAAAAAGGTTTCCGTAATTAGCATTTTCCAGAAAATGAAATTTTTCCAAAAATTTCATTCATTCATAAATGATATTCTCCCCTAAATAACATTTTCCCGCAATCGATGTTTCCCCGAAAATGATGTTTTCCTGAAAACCTATATTTCCCCGAGAATAAGATTTCCCTGAAAATAGCATTCTTAAAATGACTATTCGTCAGAAATAACATTTTCTTCCAAATAAAAGCCTTGACAGTAGCAACTTTCCGAAAATAACATTTGTCCGAAAGTAAATCTTGGCCCGAAAATAATACTTGACAACGACTGACATGCTAATAAAACTATTACTTCCTTTTTGGGTAGTTATTGTATTTATGGAAATGGTTCTAAGAAAATAGCTTTAAGGCCGGCA
This sequence comes from Armigeres subalbatus, assembly GCF_024139115.2. Lineage (NCBI taxonomy): Eukaryota > Metazoa > Arthropoda > Insecta > Diptera > Culicidae > Armigeres > Armigeres subalbatus. The sequence goes on along the minus strand of NC_085139.1, from coordinate 183,453,468 downwards.
AACCGTTGATATGGAACCATTCCGATTTAAATCTGAAGCAGGCGAACTGTTTTATTTAACAGCTCACGATAACGTATTCATCTTTACCCAATATAGAGCATTAAGGTCACTCCTGACGGAATCCAAGATTAAAAGTGCTCGCGTTTTCGGGGGCACACCACTCGATACGGAAGCAACGCACAACTGACATTTTTATTATTTCACGCATGCTGCGACGCAGCAAAGCTAAATCAACAAAAATGACAGTTGTGCGCCGCCTCTGAATCGAGTGGTGTGCCCCCGAAAACGCGAGCACTTTTAATCTTGGATTCCGTCAGGAGTGACCTTAAGGCATCAATTTTATCGATTCTTTTTGTTATCGTGCGTGGATTCTTTGATCTCAGTGGGCTGGAAAGTGGTGAACCCATTCCCCATCTGCGTACACCTCTGGTAGGAGCGGAAATAGCGAACAATATAGAAAATACTTCCTTCAGATACAATCTAAGCGAGTGTGAAGTAATTTTGAAATTTCAAATTTCAACCTTAATGCTACGTTTTGACAGGGCAAGTGAATTGAACAACTCAGTTGAATTCAATTGACTTGCCAAAAGTTGAACATGTTCAACTTTCTTTTCGTTCAAGTGAATTGAATTAAGGTGTTTACACGTTCAGTTCGCGTTAGATTCAAGCGACTTGCTCAATTCACATGCCTTGTCTAAACGTAGCATAAGAGCCAGTTCGCGAGAAGCGCGACCCCCTTTCCAAGGGAGGTTGCAACGATGTTTTCCGATTTGGATGAAAATTTCAGGGTTTGTTCATATATGTAAGAGAAGGTATTTTGCAAATTTTCATATTTTTTCATTGAGGGGAAGTGGGGTAAAACGGCCCTTCAAAAATTATTGTTCAAAAATCGACAAAACCAACAAAATGCAATAACTTTGGCAATAAGTGACCGATTTTGTTCAAATTTTGCACGCTTTTTCTACTCAATTAGTACTTTATACCAAGTGGTTAATATGGTTATAAAGTTGTTTACTTTAGGAGAAAATTGACTTTTTCGATAAAAAATTGTCGCTTTTCCAAAGGGAATATTTTTCACCAACAGATCTAGGATAAAAAACTAAACCCGGAAGGCAATTAAGGAACTAAAGAGCTTTCATCTCATATATAATGCAGAAGAGCCAACTCAAGAATTTCTAAGAAAATCGCAATTTTCTGCAACACTGTTTATTCAAAAGAAAGTTCGCACAAATTTCGACCCTACTTAAGTTGATGTTTTCCGATCTGGGGAAAACTGTTCAAACTTTTTTGTCTAAGTTGAAATTAAAAATCAGAATTTTCCATTAGGGGAGTGTAGAGTAAAATAGTCCTTTAAAAATAAATGTCAAAAAATACATCATTTTTAATGTGAGTTCTAGCAGAAAATACATAAATTTTAAAAAAAAAAAGCTGTTTCTTCTTCCTTTCAATTCATCTATATTTTTCGTCTCAATAGATACGTATATCCTTCGCTGATCTATATTAGATAGTAAACTATTTGCAGAACAATTTTCAGCAGAAGTAAAATAGGAACAAAATAAGTGCCTTAAACATTAGCACGTCTTTCGTAAACTGAGACAAAAATGAACGAATTCGGCGAACGTGCTTGTTGATATTTTTGTTGAATATGCTACAATTAATGTGGGTACCGGTAGTGATGTTGCTTCTACAGCTATGCGAAAAAAATAATTATTCTTAACGACAAATGAGCAATTTCGGTAAATTGGGTAAAATAGCCTTGTAAAAATAAAATGTAAAAAATTCATAGATTTTTATATGTGAGCTCAAGCAGAATATACATCAAACCTATTGAAACTTATTTCAGTGCGCCGACTTAAGAACAATCAATCAAATTATGAGTTTCTGCACATTGCACTGTTTGTTTGCAAGCCAGTTTGTGAGAATCGCAACTCCATTTTATCGATGTTTCAGCATCTGGCTGAAACTTTCAAGGTTTATTTCTATATGTAGATGAAACTATTTGGCAAAATATTGGGATGGGGAGAGAGGGGTAAAATAGATCTCCAAATTTAAATAATGTTACGAAACAAGATAATCGTAACCACACTTCTTAGATTTGATTATTCCGACCCAACTGGCAACTAATCTAGTGATTTTGCTAGTTCGCTTCGAAATTCTTCCAAGCTTAGTATTTTTATGGTTTTTTATCTGTCAACAATTAAATCCTTCACAATCTCTCAATCTCAAAAAGTAGCGTGAACTGGTCAACTAGTCATGTCATTTCTATAATATTCCGGCGGAGGTATTGTAAACTTAGCGCCGGCTTAAACTCCCGTTCAAAAATATTGTTCCACCAAAATATATTCCCACCAGTTCCTCCATGGTGACGTCTTAATTGCAAGAACGACGTAAAGCAAAATCCAATGCTTTAGCTAGTTTCCATCCATTCGGAAGTGAGAACATTTGTTTTGGTACTTCAACACGGTAGTCTATTCCTCGGTGAAAAAGGCAATAGATAGATTTCTCAAAAAGAATTGCAAGCTGTTACTACCCAAGTACTACTTCTTAGCAAACCACACCTTATGGTTGGTTGGAAATATATTCATATAAGGTTAGTAAAGATTTGAAGAGAAAAAGGCTGATATTTAAGGCATCCTTTTTACAATCAATTACGCAGTCTTGTTGAGGTACTCAAGCACTTTCAGGTGGTGTAAATTAAGCCGAGAATAAAACAGTTTTGCTTGGTAATCTTTTAATTAATTGATTAAGTGATCTACAATTTATATACTTTATCTATGAGTGTAGAAACGTGTATCCTAAAATTTGAAGTATTTTCATGAGGGGTGTGTTTTCAAATCGTCAGACAATTGATACTAATTCTATTCAATAATATACAAATTACATTGTTACGCTCTCCGTGTAAAAAATCAACTCGTTGTAGAAAAAAAAAGGTTTTTCCCGTATTGTGCAAAATGAATGCAACTTTGTTAAACTTCGGAGTGTTTTTCACACAGTTTTCTAAACATAGAATCGAGGGTATTCCATTACCTATGAGATAAAATTGTCCAACCCTTGAAAATATATACACCCGATTAGAACCGGTATAGTCCATTCAGTCAAACATTTTGTTTAGATTGTATCTCTGTAATATTAGCTGGTAGTTTGAAGGTTAGTAATTCAAAATGTATGAATGGTACACGGTTTGACGTTTTTGCACAATAAACTTGCAGAATTTGGTTTAAATTGATAATGATGGAGGATGAAAGAGAGTTTTGAATACGGGCACAATCGTTACAAGCTACAAAAACAAGCCTATGGTAACCTGATGCAAGTAGGTACAAAAGAAAAATATAATCTGAGATGTAACTCCACCAACAAGCTATGTTTAAACGCTACGAAATAGCTCATTTGCCGTTAAGAATAATTTTTTTTCGCATAGCTGTAAAAGCAACATCAGTACCAGTACCCACAGTAGGTAATTGTAGCTGATTCAAAATAAATATCAACAAGCACTTTCTTCGAATCCGTTCATTTTTGTTTCAGTTTGCGAAAGACGTGCTAATGTTTAAGGCACTTATTTTGGTCCTATTTTACTTCTGTTGAAAATTGTTCTGCAAATAGTTTGCTATCTAATATACATCAGCGAAGGATATACGTATCTATTGAGACGAAAAATATAGATGAATTGAAAGGAAGATGAAACAGCTTTTTTATAAACTTATGTATTTTCTGCTAGAACACACATAAAAAATGATGTATTTTTTTATATTTATTTTTAAAGGACTATTTTACTCTACACTCCCCTAATAGAAAAGTCTGATTTTTAATTTCAACTTAGACAAAAAAGTTTGAACAGTTTTCCCCAGATCGGAAAACATCAACTTAAGTAGGGTCGAAATTTGTGCGAACTTTCTTTTGAATAAACAGTGTTGCAGAAAATTGCGATTTTCTTAGAAATTCTAGAGTTGGCGCTTCTGCATTATATATGAGATGAAAGCTCTTTAGTTCCTTAATTGCCTTCCGGGTTTAGTTTTTTATCCTAGATCTGTTGGTGAAAAATATTCCCTTTGGAAAAACGACCATTTTTTATCGAAAAAGTCAATTTTCTCCTAAAGTAAAAAACTTTATAACCAAATTAACCACTTGGTATAAAGTACTAATTGAGTAGAAAAAGCGTGCAAAATTTAAACAAAATCGGTCACTCATTGCCAAAGTTATTGCATTTTTTTGATTTTGGCGATTTTTGAACAATAATTTTTGAAGGGCTGTTTTATCCCACTTCCTCTCAATGAAAAAATCTGAAAATTTGCAAAATACCTTCTCTTACATATATGAACAAACAATGAAAATTTCATCCAAATCGGAGAATATCGATACAAGAGGGGGTCGCGCTTCTCGCGAACTGGCTCTTAAGTCCCCCGTTCTATTTTATTGGAGCTTCAAAATTATCCTCGGCACGCCACGTCCAGTTCGAAATCTCAAAAACTTTATTTGAATTTGTTATTCAATCTCATTTTAAAATTTTCTTCACAATTTTGATTTGTTTAAGTTTTTTAAACAAAGGGCCAACTGAACAAAATAAGCTCCGTGAGTTCTAATAATTCTTTTTCAAGAAATCAATTAGATCATTTTACGTCTTTCTGCCATTTTAAAATACAAGCTGCAGTATCATTCACGGAAACATTATTACCAATATCAATACCCAATTAGATGATTCTGATAACACTCCCATGCAGACTAAGGTGAAGACTTCCGCAACCTGTTGAAGTAAAAAAAGTCCATGGAATCGAATTTTCACAAATTTACACAATTTACACAAAATTTTCTTGAAATTTGTGTTGAACGATGAAATTAGTCTCGATGTAATACAAAATCTATTTTTTGCCTTACAGTCGAATCCGCATGTTTTGGCCCATTTTTTGATGATGATTTGATGTTGAGTTTTTATAAGAACGTAACCTTTTTCATTCGCAAGCTTGCACCAAGATGAATATTGAATACATCACTAGGTGTTCCAATCTGCCAAACTTACGATTCATCTTGGATTTTAGTATATGGGAAATCCAGCCGGTTTGTTTTCGTTTTGCCCTGAAAATTAATTTTTCATCCCCGCCTTCTTCTCTTCCACAAACTTGGCAAATTGGAGCACCTAGTATTAACGAATTTGCCCAAAGTTACACGCGGCGCTCCCCAGAGAAAACGGCGCACCGCACTTTTTGCTGCCCGTTTACTCGATTCTTATTGGGAGATAACATTGCGGCATTTTCTAGGGTGCGGTTGATCCTTTCGAATGGAAAACGCCGCGTAGAATCTTGTGCAAATGCGTTTTTGGAAACATTACAAAAGCCGCGCGGTGTATCGTATTGACAGCAGCCTACAATACTATATTCATCTTGACTTGCACAATGTTCGAAAATTAAGTCAGTAATGAAGACTTCGTCACAATAATATACTTGATCACTTGATTTTTTCGTCTCTGAAAATGTTAACTGGGAAAATCGGGTTTTTACAAGTTTAAATTTCAAGCTAAACTTTTTCGAGAGTTTACTGGTTTTTGGAAAACATTTGTTATTGGTAGTTAACTAACTGAACAATGGAATGAGCACTGGACACCGTTACCAAAATGCACGGTAATAATAATTAAGAACTCTACTGAGCATATTCTTTAATACATTTGCATCGTATTAAGTGGTGTAGTGGTGTGGTGTAAATGAGTCGGATAAGACTAACTAGTCTTATGACCAGAGAAGACATTCCAGTAAAAAGATTTAAATAATATTCTTATCAGCCATTGATTAGTTATTTAGATTTCGTAAACTAACAAATTTATATTGAATTGTATACGTTTTTGATTATTTTACCAAATACCCACATAGATCTGATCCCGACATTCAATTGAGAGGCATATTCTATGAATATGAAAACTGAGTGGTTCTATGTTTTGAATAATCATGTGACGTTTGTCAAGATTCTGGCTGAAGTTGCTCCATTAAGGTGAATATTTTATGCTCTGGTAGTGACTGGCACCAAATGGCCTCGGCACTCGGACGTGTCGTTTCGGGAAGGCACGTTACAGAATTACAATAGAGCACGTTTATCGCCATGGTCGCAAAGCTAACGATCGCAATCTATCTAACACGCACAATACTAATTGATAACAAACCAAAAACTTTTAAAGTCTCAGAAACTACTCGATGAACTAACCAATAATTATCAGCAAGAATAACTTTACCATGAAACGACAAATTTCACGAGCACTACGCTGGGAAGTTGGCTGTGCCACTCTCATGCTCCCATCCGCCGACCGACAGTTTGACAGCAGCACTAACTCTAATCAGTTATTTCGCTAATTGCATTAGATCTTAATGACCTATTGTTCGTCCAGTTAGCCATCGTCCATTGGCGATTGGAGGGCACTGTCCATCCCACCACCGCCGCTTGAGTGCGCAAAATTTTGGCTGGGAAAATAATTATATCGCCCAAATCTAGTTGTAACCACTTGGTGATGGGTGGCGGTGGTGGCGGTGTGGTTGAGCATTTTCCGATGATGCTCTCAGGTACCGTTTTCCACTGCTGCAAATTACCGACCCTCAACCAGTTTGAACCCCCAGCGGAGATTTTAGTGGAGCTAAAGCAGGTAGCACCTTGGTAATGAACGGTAAATAAGTTAATTTTTACTATAATTCATTTTCCTTTCACCCGTTCTCTTTTCCAATCCGCCGCCTTTTTGTTTGCTTGAGTACTCCTACTCGCGTAGCGAGAGGGAGAAAGGTTCTGTATGATCCGCTCAAGCTTTTTCGTTGCTGTTCACAGATTTGAAACATTTCATTGCGTGAGCAAAGCGATATCCGAGTACGAAACCCAATTCTGTACTATCAGCTATTTGAGTACTAAAATTGTAGAGCGAAATCAATCATACGTCACAGAAAACTATGAGATATGGGGTCAAAGATGGATGATAAATTCGAAATAACTATTCATGTAATAATTTAGTGAAATTTCGGGATCACTAAGGTTCGCACCACATGTGCCTTAAAATTGATGCATTTTACAACATTTCCCCCACTGTGATTTCCGTTCTTTCCTACCCTCACCTTGACCAGAAGTTGGTTACCATCGCTTCCTGAGAGATTCTTCGGCAACCGACCGGATTCACTGACTACTTCCGATGTAGAGGTAGTAAACAAAAAAAAAGGTGATTTATTCACCTACAGTTGATACTGTTTTTCTCGTTATTAATTAAACCTCCATCTGTAGTAGGTCGATACAACAACCTATTCTGATGACATTTAATAGTTAATATGGAGGTAACTTTAAAGGATTTCTGGTGCTAAGTTCGTTTGAAGTTTACGTCATCAGTGTTTTGTCATTTGTGGTGTTGCAGACTGATTGCATCTTGATTCTTCGAAATGAAAGTACAACCTTTCGGCGCAACTTTGATGCACAAAAAATGTTAAAACGGTGTTCCGTCGGCAGCCCTGCCATTGATGGCTTGCAACAGCAGCAGCAGCAGCCAGCAACGTAGGTACCACCACCGGTTGCATTAAATTAAAGGGGGTATAAATTTACGAGTAAATTGTTACAAATTGCACTCTTCGCGCGTAGCATCTTTCGCGAGCGCCTCCCATGTTATCTCCATCTTTTCTTTAACTCTTCTCCTTTCCATGCGCGTATTGCGTTCACGATGCCCATGCGGATGGTCGTTATTTCCTTCGAACCCTATACGCGCTTGATATTTTGAGGAATGCTTCAAAGCATTTGAATTATTTCAAGCATTATTATTATGCGATTTGCAGCCCAGATTGAATTTCAATGTTTCAAGTGACTTAATACTTAAGGTGATGGTTCAGAAACAGGAATCTTTTGACAAACTTGTGTAAGCTGATCGCGAAATAGTGACAATATTACGATGAACATGAGATGGGACAAGCAATGGCAACAACGACCCTGGAAGCAGTACATAACGATGAGCAATACTGGCGCAACTCAAAACCTGATTTTTTCAGCAGCACCGTTATAAATGTTGATAAAAAACTTCTATGTTTTTAGTGAATATGAATTCCATACATCCCTGAGTTCTGTGCGTGATATCTCTTGTTGCGGACCGCAGAACGATCGCGCGGTCGGACGAATTATTGTGTTCTGCATTGCGCGGCCGGTAATAAAATTAATCAGTTCTGTGCGTGATCTCTCTTGTTTCGGACCGCAGAACGATCGCGCGGTCGGACGAATTATTGTGTTCTGCATTGCGCGGCCGGTAATAAAATTAATCAGTTCAGTGCGTGATCTCTCTTGTTTCGGACAGCAGAACGATCGCGCGGTCGGACGAATTATTGTGATCTGCATTGCGCGGCCGGTAATAAAATTAATCAGTTCTGTGCGTGATCTCTCTTGTTTCGAAGCCTTCTTGGTAGTCATATGGCTACTGCTTCTGCCTCATACGCAGGAGGTCGTGGGTTCAATCCCAGGTCCGTTCCATTCTCCTACTTTGTATCTTCCTCTATATTTCTCATGTTCTAGCAATCGCTAGAACTGGAAATGGACTTTCATACCGTTTCCATTTTTATTCCTATACCTTCAACTTGAGTATTCTAACAGTAATCTGCTAGAATTGGAAATGAACTATAGAGCTCGTTTCCTACATCCAATTAGAAATTCCATCAGTTACCTTCTCCTATCTATCACATTGGCAGCTCGTTAACCAAGATGGACCTCTGCCTCTCCAACCTAACCCAGAAATTCCAACAAATTCCGCATGAACTCGTGGCAAGTGCAGAGGTATATTCGGCTTGCAGTGGGCGAGTGATTGCATCATCATTTCCTCCCCTTCCCTACATTGACTTGCATTCTGACGTGGCAGGCGCCAGTGTGACCTAACATATGAGATCACCAGTACTTGTACATTGAAGATGAGTGCTAGTCCCAAGCAAACATCTGTTGGTTCCCTGTGCAAGAACAGCTGATCTGGTCTTAATGGAGTAGCAACTACGAGCAGTCAATCAAGCTCAAGCTCAAGCTCAAGCTCAATATGAATTCCATACATCCCTGAGCATCTGTTAATACAGGCATACCTCGATAGTACGCTCACCTGTGTTTTTTAGCTGAAGCGTAAAATTTTTTTTTTGTCTTTTTGGTTTCCTTGGGAGTAGCAGAATGTTTACAAAACCACCCAGAAGTCAAAATATCGATAGTAGACTCTGTCTGTACACTAAGTGTGAATCTGATCTCTGACCAAAAAGTGCTAAATGGGAAAAGATCTTTGGCAAAATGACCACTAGATCCCTTCCAATTTAACATATTCTTGGCCAATCATAAAGACACTTTTTCAGAAAATGTGGGAATTGTTTGAAGAAATTTTCGGGGGAACTTGTAAAGGGATTTGTGTAAGAGTTTTTGAATTAATTTCCGGGGAAACTCTTGACGGAATTTTTGGGGAGAATGCATTTCTGCACGAAAAGGTTGGAGAGTTTTTAGAAGAATTTCCGGGGTTATTGTTTTAAGATATTGCTGCGATAATTTCTGAAAAAAAATCTCGGGAAATTTTGAAGTGCTTTTTGGATGATTCTTGTAGAAATTTTAGATGAAGAACCTGCAGAAGTTTTGCAAATTCCTTGAACAATTTCCAGAGTAATTTCAAGGGGATTTTTTTTGTGTTAATTCTGAAAGAGTTATGACGAAATTTTCTAAAGATTATTTGGATAAATAGGCAAAGGATTTTGCAGACGAATTTCTTAATTAATATCCGGGAGAATTCCCGAATAAAAAAAATATCCCTGAGCAAATTTCCAGGAGAGTTTTTGTAGGCATTTTCGAAAGAATTCCAGGAGCGTGAGGAGAAGGTGGCTATCGAAGGCTTCCACGTGATCTTCTGAAGATATTTTTAGGGAATTTCTGAAAAGACCTCAAAATAATAAATGAGAAGATCTTGGTGGAATTTCTGGAGTAGCTCCAGAGAGAATGTCAGGAGGAGTTTACATGAGAAATTCTAAAGGAACTTCCAGAAGAATTCCTGGAGAAACCTCCGGAAGAACTCCTGGAGGAACTTCCGGAGGAATTTCTGGAGGAACTTTTGGAGAAATTGCTGGAGGAACTTCCGGAGGAATTCCTGGAGGAACTTCCGGAGGAATTTCTGAAGGAACTTCCGGAGGAATTTCTGAAGGAACTTCCGGAGGAATTCCTGTAGGGACTTGAGGAGGAATTCCTGGAGGAACTTCCGGAGGAATTCCTGGAGGAACTTCCGGAGGAATTCCTGGAGGAACTTCCGGAGGAATTCCTGAAGGAACTTCCGGAGGAATTCCTGAAGGAACTTCCGGAGAAATTCCTGAAGGAACTTTCGGAGGAATTTCTGGAGGAACTTCTGGAGGAATTCCTGGACGGATTTGAGGAGGAATTCGTGGAGGATCTTCCGGAGGAATTCCTGGAGGAACTTCCGGAGGAATTCCTGGAGGAACTTTCGAAGAAATTCCTAGAAGATCTTCCGGAGGAATTCTTGGAGGTATTTACGAAGGAATTCCTGGAGGAACTTCCCGAAGAATACCTCGAGAAAATTGCGGAGGAATTCTTGGAGGGACTTGACGAAGAATTCCTGAAGGAACATCCGTATAAATTCCGTAACATTTCTAATGCACTAAATTGATTCAAGCCGTTTCACGCCACCGCTAATTATCGGCGGCGTGACTCAGCAACGCTACCGCTTCAACAGTAGAATCGTGATCAGTGTTTCGCAAAGTACGAAACACGAAAAACTGGACATTCTGATAAAAGACTCAAATGTGTCCATGAAACCCAAACATCGTTCCTTTCACCCAAGGCTGGACTATGCCGGAAGGGACCCCTGACTGATAGTTTTCGGGGACCCCTGAATGAACGAAAAAGATTGATTTCGGTACATAAGGTTTGAGGGGCCTGGCACCCACCGTGTTTTGTCTAGTGATTCTTTGTATATTTAATATTCCACATTGTTAAAATTCTTCTTTAGAAGCTCTTTTTCCTTGGAAATTTTGAGAATTTTGTTGATTTCTCCTCCATATTCCCCAGCTTTTACTAGTTGATGACTTCATTGGCTGCTTTACCTCAGTCGCCTGTTCAGTCTCTACTTTCCGCAACACGCCCGGGAAATCTTATTGTCCCGATGGGTTTGGGTCGTTTGGCCGAAACCCATTCGGCCGAAAGTCATTTGGCCGAATTTCACTAGGCCGAACAAACCATTCGGCCGAAACCCATCTGACTAAAAGGGTCATCCAGCCGAATAGGCCATTTGGCCGAATTGGTCATTTATCCGAAAGGGCCATTTGGCCAAAAGGGTCATTTGGCCGGAAGGGCCTGTTAAGGTCATTCAAAGAAAGCATTACCTTCATTCATTATTTAAATCATAATCCAAAAGAATTTAGTCCGGATTGTATGTAATTAAGCAGAAATCGGTCAATATTTCAATGATAATTATTCTAAATTAATTTAGAGGAGTGCGCTACCGCGCCACGCCGCCGCCGACATTTTTGCATCGGCGCGCCACCTTCCTAAAATTTGTCTCGCCGCTGATCTATAATTTTCCACGCCGATCCGAGGAATTTTCTGGAAATTCCAAAGATTCAGTGAATTTCCATAGAATTTTCTGATTGAACCATACAGCATCACGTTGCAACTCCAGAGAATGTTTCGAATTGTTTGGAACTTTTTCGAAAAGTCATTGATTTTTCTTGAAAATTCCAAGCAAATTCTGTGGCAATTTTGAAGGATATCTCGTTGAAATCCACAGATTTTTTTTTGTTGAAATGGAATTTTTGAACGGAAAAAACAGTCCTTCACTGCCGTAATCTGAAAAGGAACGTATGCGCCATTTTACACCACACATGTTTTCTATTTTTCTGTTAAAGAGTACTACTCGTTAACACCATTTTTGGAAAATGGCTTATACGTCACTTTGCCAGATTACGGCAGTTCAGCAGTAAGCCATTTCGCCAAAAACCACAAGGCTAAAAGTTGTTTGACCGAATAAACCATGTGGTAGAAGACTAAATGTCTAGCCTAAAGTTATTTGGCCATGAATGTCATTTGGTCGAACAGTTGCTGTGGCTGAAAAAAAAACCGGTTGACCGAATACCTCAATTGGCCGAATATGCCCTTTGGCCGAAATGGTCGTTGCGCCATTTGGCCTAAATGGATATTCAGGCGAAAGTGTCGTTCGGCAGAATTGGTCATTTGCTTGGTCATTTGGGATATTTTTATGGCATTAACGGAAAAAAATCTTTTGAATTTCGCCTGAAAAGTCTGACCAACTTCCTCAGATAATTCTTTTCAAATGAATATACTCTAGAAGTTTTTCTAGAGTATATTCATTTGAAAATTATTTTCAGATTTTCCACTAGAACTACTTTAAAGTTTCGATAATTCTTTGGAATTACCCAGAGGAACGCTTTGGATTTCCCAAAGAAAGTTGTTGGAAATTTCAGCGGAATATTCGTAGGATTTTACACGAGAATCTCTTCAGAATTTTCACGGGAAGTTGTTCCAAATTTCTGCAGAAAAATATTCGGAATATCCGCTAAATGTTCCTGTTAAGTTTCTGTTGAGCATTGATGCTTCAACTTTGAAGAATGGATATTCGATATCCTTTCAGAAAACTATGAAGCTAATCATCTAAAACGCGTCAGGTTTTTTCGACTTTAAAATCAAAAGGAACTTTGTTTGAAATTTAAAAGCAGATGGAAAATGCTTCCTCGACATTTTCGGTCTTGTTTGACGTACAAAATAAAGTGGTATAATATGGTTTCAAACGCACAAACGCAAAACACCGCAGGGTACTTCATTCCAACTTTTGTCAGTTAATAAAGCTTGCTAACGTTTGATTATCTGTCTCTTACACGCATACAGAAAATATAGGATTTGTTTTCATCGGGAAACGCTTTCGATTTTAAAGGAATTTCCTATATTTCCTGTATTTTCCATAAGAAGTTCTTGGGAAACTCCATTGGCCGGAAGCGACAGACGACCGAAAAGCCATTTGCCCTAACAGGTCGTCTGTCCGAAACGATCGTTCGTCCGAAGAAGTCATTAGACCGAAAATGGCGTTTGGCCATTTGGCCTAAAATTTCATTTGCCATACGGCCAAATGTCAATTACTGAACGGATGATAAGCTCAGAATAAAACTCCGATAAATAATGCAAAATTTACATAAACAATTGAGAATTTTCCACAAAACACAAATAAATTAACACTTATTAAAGCAAAAATTGAAATTATAAAAGAAAAATTTTCTAAAAAGAGATCAAAATGCTCCATTGAGAAAACACACAATTTCCATGAATAAATCAATATTACCAATACATCAATTTCCACAAAAAAATATTTTTTTTTTCCATGAAAATAAAAACTTCCCGCGAAAAAATCAAGAAAGAACAATAAAAAAAATACATTAAAAAAACAAAAAAGCAAATGGCCATTGAACAAAATTCCGTAACCTGATACTGGCCTTTAAGACAAAAATCATCTAGCCAAACTCCATTAAGCCGAGCCAAACTGAACGTTTATCTGAAACTATTATCAGATCGAAAATGGTTTGACCGAAAATGTAGTTTGGCTGAAAGCGTTATACATCCGAAAGGAACATTCGGTCGAGGTGGTTATTTGACCGAAACAGTTGTTTGCCCTAACAGGTCGTTTGACTAAAAATGTCGTTCAGCCGAAAAAGTCGTTTTACCGAATAGATCATTTGACCAAAAATGCAATCTGGTAAGGATGGTCATTTGGCAGAAAAAGCCATTTGGCCAAAAAAATTCTTTCTGCAAAACAATAATTTCGGCCAAATAGCATTTTCTGCGAAAAGAGTCGTTCGGCTGAATTGATCATTTTGCCAAAAAGTCGTTTAGTCGAATAGGTTATTTGGCAGAATAGGTCATTTGGTAGAAAATGCCATTTGGCCAAAAGGGATGTTTTGCAGAAAGGTCATTTTTGGGCCAAAAGGCTCTTTCTGCCAAATGACCATTATTGCCAAACGGCATTTTCGGTCAAATGATCTATTCGGTCTAACGATTTTTTCGGCCGAATGTCTCTTTCGGCTATATGTCGCTTTCGGCCAAACTATATGTCCAGTCAAACCATTTTCGACCTGATAACAGTTTCGGATGTACGTTCAATTCGGCTTAATTGGATTTGGTTAGATGACTTTTGGTTCAAAGGCCAGTATCGACATAAAAAGTAGAGAGGTTACGAACTTTCGTTTAATAGTCGTTTGACAAAAAGGCCGTAAATGTCATTTGGCCAAACGGATGGACATTTTTGACCATAGTATCCGTTCAGTAATTGACATTTGGCTGTATGACCCGTTCTGTCAAACGACCATTTTGACCAAGCGACATTTTTTGACTGATGACCTATTCGGCCGACCAACCATTTCGGTCAAACGACCTGTTAAAAAAAACTACTTTTTCGGCCGTATTACCAATTCGTCCGTATTTTACTGTCAGCCAATGGAATTTCCAAAGAATGTCTTATGGACAAAATAAATACTAGTCGTTAGATAACTGCAAAATGTTAACGTTTCAGTTAACGAAGTCCTTTGACAACTGCAATGCATTGCAGACGTCAAATGGTTATCAGTCGACGTCATATGCAACAGAAGTGTACCAGATTGTGCAGCGTAATGCAGCTATCATCGACTTTGACATGGTTTTCAAATTCAGCAAAACTATTGAAACTATCGAATTGCAGTTAAAAAGCATTGCAGTTATATAAATTGCAGTTATCGAACCTCTACTGTGCAAAAAAATTCCGGGCAATTTTTGTTGTGCAATCCAAAGTTTTTTTTTAAAGAAATCTACATTTTGAACAATCTTCCGCGGAAATTCTTGAGAACTTTACGTTGACATTTCAGAGAATTGCTCTTATTTTTCCCTTGAAAACTTCTCAGAGTCTCCCGCAGATATTCTGAAGAATTTCATGTTCTAACGTTTGCCATGACAAACTAGTCGTCCTTATTATTCTAGACTGCAAAAGCTAACGTTAAAATACTTATTCTACCAGCCGTATTATTTTACAATTAAGAAGAATTTTTTGTATGTATTCAAAAAAATACTCAACAGGAACTTTCCGTGGATATTCCGAACATTTTACTGTAGAAATTTGGAACAATCTCTCGTGAAAATTCTGAAGAATTTCTCATGTTGGATTCCAAAGAGCTTCTCTTGGTAATTTTCGAAACTTAAAAGTAGTCCGCTTGAAAATCCAAAAATAATTTTGTAAATTAATATTTTGGAAAACTTAAAAATAATCTGCAAAAGTTCAAAAGATTTTTTTTTATCGGAGGGAAATTCGAAAGATTCTGCTATTAATGTCATTAAAACATCCCGAAAAAAAGCAGATTTTTTTTTTCAAAGGAACGTGATAGAAAAGTCGCCACGGCGATTCACGCCGCCGCCGCCGGCTAAAATGCCTATCGGCGTGACGCAGAAAACGCCGCCGCCGCCGACCAAAATTCTAACAAACGCCGCCGCCGCTGAATATTGGACCGGCGCACACCTCTAACTGAATTCCGCGAAATGATTTTTGGTAAAAAGGTACATTCCGCGAAATGTCTTTCGGAAAAAAGGTGCATTCCGCGAAATTTGTTTCGGAGTATTGGTACATTCCGCGGAATGTTAGCACCGCGAAAAAATATTCCGCGAAGTATTTTCGGCGAATTAGTATACAACCTTATTTGATAGCTTGTAAAACACGATAAAAAGCCATGAGAAGTGAGACGTCTCACTACTCACTGCGCGTTTCTCACTTTTTAAAGTTAGAAGTGAGAAATGAGGAGTGAGAATGGAGACGCCTCACTTTTCACTCCTCACTGTGAAAAATGAGTAGTGATAAGTGAGACGTCTCACTTTTCACACCCTTTCCTTAACTTTTCAAATGTCCTATTTGGCCAAATAACCCTTCGGTCAAATTACCCTTTCGGCCAAATGACCTATTCGGTCAAATGACCTTTCCGGCCAAATGACCCTTTCGGCAAAATCACTTTCAGCCTAATGGTCTGTTTGGCCAAATGATATATAAAACAACTTTCGGCCAAATGGCATTCGGCCGAACGGTAATCGCAAAACGGCCCTTCCCCGCCGGTAAAGTTGTGCATTGATCCGAAAATCGTCAGTGGCGGTGGTGGCGGCGTTTTCGTCGTCAGTCCAAAAGCCATTCTCACCGGTGAACAGGTCATTTGGCCAGGTCAGTCGACTGGCCGAATAGGGGAACTGGGGGTAGGACGCCCACGTTAAGGAAAATGCCATTTTTATCAATGAAAACCACCATTTCAGCCAGTTTCCATCAGCGCATACTGAAGAACAGCATATCTGCGACTGACTACCGATAACAGATATCTAATTGTCCATTTTATTGCACAGAAATTTGATTTTTAAAAAGCACCCGAAAAAAAATGATTTTGAAACCATGCGGGGTGAGATGCGCCAGTGGATGGGTTAAAACGCGCATGTGCTTATCGTACTGATTTTCATTTTAATTGCCTACATTAAGGCAATTAACCGAATGTTTCAGCTGTTTCGGTCATACGAAATGAGCATGGGCGTAATGCCCCACACCGACCTCAGAAGTTTGAAGGCCCATAAAATCGTTTTAAAACCATTTTGACGACGATTTCGTGTGGAACATAAAGAACACGAGTAAGTTGCATGGCTCAAGGCTCAATTATTAATTTATCAATGTATAACAGCGACAGAAAGACTAAATTCCACCGAGCTAGAATTGCATCAAAACACGCAAAATCGTTTTCGAGTTTTTCATGTATAACTAGAGAAAAATCATGAAATATATGTATCCAATGGCAATATTTTTCATTGCTTTATCGTATAGACTATTGAAAATAATCAAAATGGGGATATTTAACCTTATTCAGGGGTGGCGCGTTTTAACCCCTATGGGCGTGCTACCCCCACTTCCCCTACGTCAACGGACCGCAAATGCCGTTTTATCGAAAAGGTTGTTCCACTGAAAGGCCACACAGAAAAGCCATTTGACCGAATACCACTTGGCCGAACAACAAGTTGAGCCAAATCTAGCCAAAATCTTTTTGGCTGAACTGAAAGAACTACCAATGATAAGACTGCATATGGATACTGCCGGACTGATAATTTGGCTAAAAAAAGCCGTTTTCCTTTTTCAGGTGAAAAACTGGTTTGGCAAAGAGGGCCATTTGGCCGAAAACGTCATATGCTGAACAGGTAATATGGGCAAGAATGTAGCTCTATCCGCCAAACGATCATTTCGGAAAATGGCATTTTTGACCAAACGTCTTTGTCGGCCAAATGGTCTAGCCATTTTCGGTCTAATGGTTTATTCGGGCCAACAACTTTCGGCCTTGTTGCAAATAGTCCATTTTGACAAAACGACATTTTCGGCTAAATGACCTATTCGACCAAACGTATTGTTCAGCAAAATGACTAGTTCGATTAAACATCTCGCTCAGCCGCATTTATTTTCGATCAAAAGGCCAGACGGCTTTTTCGACCAGATGAATTTACCGGCCGAACGACATTTTTGACCAAATATTCTTTTAGGCCTAATGGTTTGTTTTTTTTTTAATCTTTCGTTTATTTTGGAAGCTCAATTGCCGTGAAGCGTTACGGAGCCGAAATCAAGTTTAACAATTCATTTCTTAAATCTTAAACATAATGTTAGTTTTGGGGAACCGAAAGACTCGCGGTTTGGTCGAGGTTAGGGAATACAATAATATAGTAGGAAAGGAAGGGAATTTAGGGTGCTTAAGTAATTATGGTGCTGGTGTTCACATAGTTGAAATTCTTGGCGATGTTTCACATCTGTAACGGGATGAACATTTTTTGGGAGACAACAATGAGGGGAAGACATACGAAAGGGGTTAATGACAGACATTGAAATAGACAACAAGAGGAAGACATTCGATATGGGGTACGACAGACAAGGGGATGGGCAGACTAAGATCACAATCTTACATCAGCAACTTTCACAAATTGGTGGAAAAGGGACATGTATTCGAGATCAAGACCCGCCAACACTTCCCTAATAGACTTTGGTTGTTTTCCTCGGACCCGGAGATGTTCAGTTAATGCAGATCTGGGGCCGCGATTCTCCTCGCACGCCCACACGACATGATCAATGTCCTGATAATCCTCGCCGCAAACACAGAGATTGCTTTCCGAGAACCCCACTCTGAAAAGATGTGCGTTTAAAGTGTAGTGATTGGACATTAGACGGCACATGGTTCGAATGAACTCTCGTTCTATATTCAATTTTTTGAACCATGGAGCATAATGGTTTGTTCAGCCAAATGATATATTCGGATGATAAACTTGTGGCCTTTTTAATTCTCGTGAATCACTTACAAATTTTCACGGAAACTTTCTCTGAATTTCAATGGGAATATTTTTGAATTTCAACAGAAAATTGTTCGGAATTTCTACTCAAAGTTAATGTTTACAGACAAATTTTCAAAGTTTTTATGGAAAATTGTATGAACATTTTAAGGACGGTGTTGGTATTTTGACGAACAATTATTTTTAGTTTTATCGAGATTTTTTTGGAAATATCATTAGGAAGATTTTGCGTAATTTCACTGAGTAATCGAAATTTAGAATCAGCAGAATTATTTATGAAAATTTCGAAATTGGAATCAGTAGAATTATTTATGAAAACTTATTTTTCGAGTTTGTCGGATATTTCTAGTAAACATCCATTACCTAGTTTTAGATAAAATAAAAACTTTCATTTAAGGTAATCTTATCTGAACGCGTGGAGATCAATTGGAAAAATCTTCGAAATTTCCACTGAAAGTTCTGAGGACTCGCTTCTTCAAATTTGAATCAGCGTGAAAAATTATACTATTATTGGCACGCCGATGCAAACATATCGGCAACGGCGGCGTGTGGAAAACTGTCGACGGCGGCGCACACCTTTACTCCATACTCTCTGCCTAGTTTGGCAGTTGGCAGCTTGCGCAACCTTTCTCTTCTCCATTTCCTAGTCCCGTGGAAGCTTTAGTCATCTTTCTGTTCATTCCGTAGGTCTTAGAGGAACTATCCGCCTTTTAACTGTGACCTCTTCTGCCAAACGACCTATTTCGGTTAAACTACCTATTCGCAATGACCTATTCGGGGTCTCCAGTTAGCCTGCGAGCAAAGGAGTAGGTTTGCAATCCAGAGATGGAGAGTTCGATTTTCGTTCCCGCCCAGGATATTCTTGGGTGGGAAACATTCTCGGCTACCTTGCCATAGGGTATCTACTGTACTTGTCACACAAGATACACAGGGGCAGGTGAGGAGAATTGACACCCCCTGTTTTATTGAGAACAAACTACTTTGTTCTAGCTTACTTTTTAGTATCGAACCTCTAGATAAATGGTTAATATAGTAATTCTATTATTGCATGCACTATCGAATTTCATTACAAAAATCGTCCATAAATACACACAGCAAGTTGGAAAATCTACATATTTCGAAGGAAACACATTTTTCAAAAATTATCAAACCAAGTTCTTGATGAGGAACCAATTCCCCTCGAATATTTTTAATTTGGATTTTTGACAGCATATTTTTTATATTTGGTTGTAATATATCGGAAATGGAAAAAATGGATCAAGTCTTACCAGCCTGACCTACTCCTGCAATGGCAGGCATAGAAAAGCTTTCAATTATTAACTGAGGAAATGCAAATAGAACAAGTTAAAAACAGACCAAGTTTCAGTTCGAATGTTGAGTCATAGAAGAAGAAGAAGCACTATTCGGCCAAATTAACTTTTCAGCCAAATGACCTATTTGGTCTAACCCCCCGGTCGGCCAAATGGTATATTCGCTCGAAGAACTTTCGGCCAAATCGAATTCTGCCAAATGGCTTTCGTCCAAACGACCCCTAACCCAGGGCTGGATAACTCCATAAATTCAAAAAGAAGTGTTAAATATAAAAACCATTTTCTGGAATGCTTCTCTTATATAATTGACCAAATAAAAAATATTTCTGATATTCGTTTAATTAAAATTACGAAAATTCTAAAAAAACTCATTTGATTATAAAAGTTAAATATTTCCTTTTTTAAATAAATTATACAATCCATATTTAGGAGCATATCGTGGTATTTGAGACGAAATGTTCTAATAATATAGTATCGGCATCAATGACGTAAAATTTTGGCGCAGCAAAATCAAATGTCCCCATCATATCGAAATCGAATCGATAAAAAGTTCGCAGTGCTTTACCGAAAGACCTTCACCCAACAGCAACCAGTTTCGCAACGTCGTCGCCGCATCACAAAGCGATAAAACATTTGCCAAATTCCTGCGGGGCTATGCCATCATCTCATCACCACCACGCTCTCTGCTAACCGATCATCATCATCATGAACATCATTTTCGGTAGGTCCAAACCAACACCTCCGCCGCCGCGCCCGTCCATCAGATCGCCAATCGCCAACGTCGGCACATATTTTCCGCATCCAGCCCACAAGCAAGTGAGCGAACAAACCAATAAGCCAATTCCAAATAAGAGAGATCGTGTAACTTGAACAAACCTAATCATTCCATCACATGGCAGCTTGGAGAGCAGCACGAGGAGGAAAAAAAATCGTCGTCAACCCATACAATCGTGCATTTAGCGCGCCTCAACCAAACAAACTCATTTAGCCAACCAGTTTGTGTTGATGATCACATCATTTTTTGGCAAACCCCCTGTTCCTCCCTTTGACCCCTATCCGTACCGCACCACACCGCCGTCGTTCGCCCTTTTTGCAGTCTCTAACCGGACCATCTCCAACACAGAGACTTTTCGCAAACTGCGCCGCCGTGTTGGAACGCCCTGGGCTAGTTATTTCTAGCGCGAGTCGCTCCACCAAATGTTTAAAACATGTTTTATATTTTTGACCTACCGTTGTCCTTTTATATTAACGAATTCACTATCCGCGCGCTGGTGCGGCCACCAAAACGCCGATCGCGCATCTCCTTGCCTTGCCTTTACACACGCTTTACACACCCAACCCAATCGCAATCGGCTCCTCGCGCCAGCACAAAGCCCATCGTGCGTGACCTCGGGTCCTTTGCAACTCTCGCGCTGCTGCTGCTGCTGCGACTGTCGGATCCAATGCTTTCGTCTTGGTGTGCGATCGTGTTGCACTAACTGAACCACAGCCGAAAAAAAATCGCGAACCTCGCTTTTGGAGATGTGGTTGCATAACTTGGGCCGGTCTAGTCGCGAGCAATGTTCTTCTTGTTCCTCGCTTCTTGTTTGTTGCGCTACGGAACCCATCATCTTAGATCAGAGGGAGACAGATTTTGGAGATTTTTGGAGCCAGCTCCATTTGACACGTTCTCAGGGTGCGATTTTTTTCTTTTCTTTCGTGGTCAGATTTCGATCGTTCTGTGACTGGTTTTACAATGGCTGTGTGGGCTCCCTTCCATTTCCTGAAGCACGGTTGGGAGCTCAACTGTTTGGCAAACAAACGAAGCTCAATGTACTTTTGTGGATCAATGTTTATTTTCGTTGTTTACGCTTTGACAGATGTCTTCCGACCATAGCAATGGATCTTAAGTAGATGAGTGTCCCAAGTTTTGAATCTTGTTAGGGTGTATTCTTTTAATGCGCCATTGAAAAAAATCGTATATATGTGGCCTTCAGGCCTTGCCAAAATCGAGTAGCCAATATTGATCATATTCTAAGACTTCCGCAAACGGATTTAGAAATAATCATAAAATATGCGTTAGGTTGGATTATATAGAAACGGCGCAACAATAAATTACCACATCAGCTGAAAACCGGAAGCCCTAATTCGCGAAATCTATAGATTATATACAAAATAAAATCAAACGATCCATGGAGAATACTGACAAAACGAACAGTCCATGAGTGAGAGTGGGCAAGAATGAAAACCGGAAAGAAGCATTACTTTCGCCGCCAATTAAAGTAAGAACATGCTTGTGGCTTGGTATCTCGCAGAATAGCAACATGAGAGGGGTGGAATTTCAGGAAGTATTCAAATCATCTCCCGCTTCCCGCTACCGGGTATTTCTTTCGCGTTTTGCCCCCTTTGCAGCCACGGCTCAGCATCAGCTGCATGGAAAATAACAGACATCACCGACGAGGTGCGCGCTCCGAAGTTTGGTTAAATTGTTTGTGGCTGTGATGTTGTTGCTCCATTCCGAGGAATTGAATTCCACAACTGGTGCATCTTCTCGTTTTATCTTTTCACATTGATTGGATACGTATCTTCTTTATGATAATTTGATTTCATCGTTTTTGTGGAATTGACGAGGGCTGATAAGGTAAATAAAAACAAAACAGATTTGTGATAATGCAAGTACAGGATTATTTTCACGCTCTTAAACTGTGTTTACGTTCTATCATAGTACAAATCAAATCCGGCTTTTATTATCCTGAAAAGTTCCTCCGGGAATTCCTCCTGAAATTCCTCCGGAAATTCCTCCGGGAATTCCTCCGGAAGTTCCTCCGGGAATTCCTCCGAAAGTTCCTCCGGGAATTCCTCCGAAAGTTCCTCCGGGAATTCCTCCGGAAGTTCCTCCGGGAATTCCTCCGGAAGTTCCTCCGGGAATTCCTCCGGAAGTTCCTCCGGGAATTCCTCCGGAAGTTCCTCCGGGAATTCCTCCGGAAGTTCCTCGAATTCCTCCGGAAGTTCCTCCGGGAATTCCTCCGGAAGTTCCTCCACGAATTCCTCCGGAAGTTCCTCCAGAATTCCTCCGAAGTTCCTCCGGGAATTCCTCCGGAAGTTCCTCCGGAATTCCTCCGGAAGTTCCTCCGGAATTCCTCCGGAAGTTCCTCCGGGAATTCCTCCGGAAGTTCCTCCGGGAATTCCTCCGGAAGTTCCTCCGAATTCCTCCGAAGTTCCTCCGAATTCCTCCGGAAGTTCCTCCGGAATTCCTCCGGAAGTTCCTCCGGGAATTCCTCCGAAGTTCCTCCGGGAATTCCTCCGGAAGTTCCTCCGGGAATTCCTCCGGAAGTTCCTCCGAATTCCTCCGAAGTTCCTCCGGGAATTCCTCCGGAAGTTCCTCCGAATTCCTCCGGAAGTTCCTCCGGGAATTCCTCCGGAAGTTCCTCCGGGAATTCCTCCGAAGTTCCTCCGGGAATTCCTCCGGAAGTTCCTCCGGGAATTCCTCGGAAGTTCCTCCGAATTCCCCCGGAAATTCCCCCGGAAATTCTTCCTGAAATTCTTCCGGAAATTCCTCCGGGAATTTCCTCCGGAAGTTCCTCCGAATTCCTCCGAAAGTTCCTCCGGAATTCCTCCGAAGTTCCTCCGGGAATTCCTCCGGAAGTTCCTCCGGAATTCCTCCGAAGTTCCTCCGAATTCCTCGGAAGTTCCTCCGGAATTCCTCCGGAAGTTCCTCCGGAATTCCTCCGGAAGTTCCTCGAATTCCTCCGGAAGTTCCTCCGGGAATTCCTCCGGAAGTTCCTCCGGGAATTCCTCCGGAAGTTCCTCCGGGAATTCCTCGGAAGTTCCTCCGGGAATTCCTCCGAAGTTCCTCCGGAATTCCTCCGGAAGTTCCTCCAGAATTCCTCCGGAAGTTCCTCCGGGAATTCCTCCGAAGTTCCTCCGAATTCCTCCGGAAGTTCCTCCGAATTCCTCCGGAAGTTCCTCCGAATTCCTCCGGAAGTTCCTCCGGGAATTCCTCCGGAAGTTCCTCCGGGAATTCCTCCGAAGTTCCTCCGGAATTCCTCCGAAGTTCCTCCGAATTCCTCCGGAAGTTCCTCCGAATTCCTCCGGAAGTTCCTCCGAATTCCTCCGGAAGTTCCTCCGGAATTCCTCCGGAAGTTCCTCCGGGAATTCCTCCGGAAGTTCCTCCGAATTCCTCCGGAAGTTCCTCCGGAATTCCTCCGGAAGTTCCTCCGGAATTCCTCCGGAAGTTCCTCCGGAATTCCTCCGGAAGTTCCTCCGGGAATTCCTCCGAAGTTCCTCCGGGAATTCCTCCGGAAGTTCCTCCGGAATTCCTCCGGAAGTTCCTCCGGAATTCCTCCGGAAGTTCCTCCGGGAATTCCTCCGAAGTTCCTCCGGAATTCCTCCGGAAGTTCCTCCGGAATTCCTCCGAAGTTCCTCCGGGAATTCCTCCGGAAGTTCCTCCGAATTCCTCCGGAAGTTCCTCCGGGAATTCCTCCGGAAGTTCCTCCGGAATTCCTCCGGAAGTTCCTCCGAAGTTCCTCCGGGAATTCCTCCGAAGTTCCTCCGAATTCCTCCGGAAGTTCCTCCGAATTCCTCCGGAAGTTCCTCCGGGAATTCCTCCGGAAGTTCCTCCAATTCCTCCGGAAGTTCCTCCAGGAATTCCTCCGGAAGTTCCTCCGGGAATTCCTCCGGAAGTTCCTCCGGGAATTCCTCCGGAAGTTCCTCCGGAATTCCTCCGGAAGTTCCTCCGGGAATTCCTCCGGAAGTTCCTCCGAATTCCTCCGGAAGTTCCTCCGAATTCCTCCGGAAGTTCCTCCGAATTCCTCCGGAAGTTCCTCCGAATTCCTCCGGAAGTTCCTCCGGGAATTCCTCCGGAAGTTCCTCCGGAATTCCTCCGGAAGTTCCTCCGGGAATTCCTCCGGAAGTTCCTCCGGGAATTCCTCCGAAGTTCCTCCGGAATTCCTCCGGAAGTTCCTCCGGGAATTCCTCCGGAAGTTCCTCCGGGAATTCCTCCGGA
This sequence comes from Armigeres subalbatus, assembly GCF_024139115.2. Lineage (NCBI taxonomy): Eukaryota > Metazoa > Arthropoda > Insecta > Diptera > Culicidae > Armigeres > Armigeres subalbatus. Next base: position 183,428,853 of record NC_085139.1, on the reverse strand, counting down.
AGTTCCTCCGGGAATTCCTCCGGAAGTTCCTCCGGAATTCCTCCGGAAGTTCCTCCGGGAATTCCTCCGGAAGTTCCTCCGGAATTCCTCCGGAAGTTCCTCCGGGAATTCCTCCGGAAGTTCCTCCGGGAATTCCTCCGGAAGTTCCTCCGAATTCCTCCGGAAGTTCCTCCGGAATTCCTCCGGAAGTTCCTCCGGGAATTCCTCCGAAGTTCCTCCGGGAATTCCTCCGGAAGTTCCTCCGGGAATTCCTCCGAAGTTCCTCCGGAATTCCTCCGAAGTTCCTCCGGGAATTCCTCCGAAGTTCCTCCGGGAATTCCTCCGGAAGTTCCTCCGAATTCCTCCGAAGTTCCTCCGGGAATTCCTCCGGAAGTTCCTCCGGGAATTCCTCCGGAAGTTCCTCCGGGAATTCCTCCGGAAGTTCCTCCGGAATTCCTCCGAAGTTCCTCCGGGAATTCCTCCGAAGTTCCTCCGAATTCCTCCGGAAGTTCCTCCGAATTCCTCCGGAAGTTCCTCCGGGAATTCCTCCGGAAGTTCCTCCGGAATTCCTCCGGAAGTTCCTCCGGAAGTTCCTCCGAATTCCTCCGAAGTTCCTCCGGGAATTCCTCCGACAATTCCTCCGGGAATTCCTCCGGAAGTTCCTCCGGGAATTCCTCCGGAAGTTCCTCCGGAATTCCTCCGGAAGTTCCTCTGGGAATTCCTCCGATAGTTCCTCCGGGAATTCCTCCGGAAGTTCCTCCGGGAATTCCTCCGGAAGTTCCTCCGGGAATTCCTCCGGAAGTTCCTCCGGGAATTCCTCCGGAAGTTCCTCCGGGAATTCCTCCGGAAGTTCCTCCGGGAATTCCTCCGGAAGTTCCTCCGGGAATTCCTCCGAAGTTCCTCCGGGAATTCCTCCGGAAGTTCCTCCGGGAATTCCTCCGGAAGTTCCTCCGGGAATTCCTCCGGAAGTTCCTCCGGGAATTCCTCCGGAAGTTCCTCCGAGAATTCCTCCGAAAGTTCTTCCGGAAGTTCCTCCGGGAATTCCTCCGGAAGTTCCTCCGGGAATTCCTCCGGAAGTTCCTCCGGAAGTTCCTCCAGGAAGATACTCCGGGAATTCCTCCGGAAGTTCCTCCGGGAATTCCTCCGGAAGTTCCTCCGGGAATTCCTCCGGAAGTTCCTCCGGGAATTCCTCCGGAAGTTCCTCCGGGAATTCCTCCGGAAGTTCCTCCGGGAATTCCTCCGGAAGTTCCTCCGGGAATTCCTCCGAAGTTCCTCCGGAATTCCTCCGGAAGTTCCTCCGGAAGTTCCTCCGAATTCCTCCGGAAGTTCCTCCGAATTCCTCCGAAGTTCCTCCGGAATTCCTCCGGAAGTTCCTCCGGAATTCCTCCGGAAGTTCCTCCGAATTCCTCCGGAAGTTCCTCCGGAATTCCTCCGAAGTTCCTCCGGGAATTCCTCCGGAAGTTCCTCCGGAATTCCTCCGAAGTTCCTCCGGGAATTCCTCCGAAGTTCCTCCAGTCTCCGATTCCTCCGGGAATTCCTCGGAAGTTCCTTCCGGAATTCCTCCGGAAGCTCCTCCGGGAATTCCTCCGAAGCTCCTCCGGGAATTCCTCCGGAAGCTCCTCCGAATTCCTCCGGAAGCTCCTCCGAATTCCTCCGAAAGCTCCTCCGGAATTCCTCCGAAGCTCCTCCGGGAATTCCTCCGAGCTCCTCAGGAATTCCTCCGAAGCTCCTCCGAATTCCTCCGAAGCTCCTCCGGAATTCCTCCGGAAGCTCCTCCGGGAATTCCTCCGGAAGCTCCTCCGAATTCCTCCGGAAGTTCCTCCGAATTCCTCCGAAGTTCCTCCGGAATTCCTCCGAAGTTCCTCCGGGAATTCCTCCGAAGCTCCTCAGGAATTCCTCCGGAAGCTCCTCCGAATTCCTCCGAAGCTCCTCCGGAATTCCTCCGGCTCCTCCGGGAATTCCTCCGGAAGTTCCAACGGGAATTCCTCCGGAAGCTCCTCCGGGAATTCCTCCGGAAGCTCCCCCGGGAATTCCTCCGGAAGCTCCCCCGGGAATTCCTCCGGAAGCTCCCCCGGGAATTCCTCCGGAAGCTCCCCCGGGAATTCCTCCGGAAGCTCCCCCGGGAATTCCTCCGGAAGCTCCCCCGGGAATTCCTCCGGAAGCTCCCCCGGGAATTCCTCCGGAAGTTCCCCCGGGAATTCCTCGGAAGCTCCTCCGAGTTCCTCCGGAGCTCCTCCGGGAATTCCTCCGGAAGCTCCTCCGGGAATTCCTCCGGAAGTTCCTCCGGGAATTCCTCCGGAAGTTCCTCCGGGAATTCCTCCGGAAGTTCCTCCGGGAATTCCTCCGGAAGTTCCTCCGGGAATTCCTCCGGAAGTTTCTTCGGGAATTCCTCCGGAAGTTCCTCCGGGAATTCCTCCGGAAGTTCCCCGGGGAATTCCTCCGGAAGTTCCCCGGGGAATTTCTCCGGTAGTTCCTCGGGGAATTCCTCCGGAAGTTCCTTCGGGAATTTCTCCGGAAGTTCCTTCGGGAATTTCTCCGGAAGTTCCTTCGGGAATTTCTCCGGAAGTTCCTTCGGGAATTTCTCTGGAAGTTCCTCCAGGAATTTCTATAATGAAATATTATTCCTTCATGGTATTTGCAAAAATCTCAGCAATTTTTTAATCTATTTGGATTTATTCAAATTGAATTCGAATTGGATTTGCTTTGCATTTGGAATGGATTTAGTTTCGATTTGGATTGAATTTAGATTTGATTTGAGTTTTGATCGGATTTGGATTGGATTTGGATTGGATTTGGATTGGATTTGGATTGGATTTGGATTGGATTTGGATTGGATTTGGATTGGATTTGGATTGGATTTGGATTGGATTTGGATTGGATTTGGATTGGATTTGGATTGGATTTGGATTGATTTGGATTGGATTTGGATTGATTTGGATTGGATTTGGATTGGATTGGATTCAGATTGGATTGGATTTGGATTGATTTGATTGGTTTGGATTGATTTTGGATTGATTTGGATTGATTTGGATTGGTTTGATTGATTTGGATTGGATTTGATTGATTTGGATTGGATTTGGATTGATTTGGATTGATTTGGATTGATTTGGATTGATTTGATTTGATTTGGATTGATTTGGATTGATTTGGATTGATTTGGATTGATTTGGATTGGATTTGGATTGGATTTGGATTGGATTGCATTGAATTTGGATTTAATTGGATTGGATTTGGATTGGATTTGGATTGGATTTGGATTGGATTTGGATTGGATTTGGATTGGATTTGGATTGGATTTGGATTGGATATTGATTGGATTTGGATTGGATTTGGATTGGATTTGGATTGGATTTGGATTTGGATTTGGATTTGGATTGGATTTGGATTTGATTTAGATTGGATTTGAACCTGAATTGGATTGGTTTTGAATTGGATTTGCATCAGGTTTGGATTTGCTTTGAATTGGGTTTGGGTTGGATTTGAATTTTATTTGGATTGGACTAATTTTGGATTTTTGATGAATTTGGATTAGATTTATTTCGATTTTGATTGGATTTGATTTGAATTTGGATTGGATTTGAGTTGGATTTGAATTGGATTTGGATGGGACTTAGATTTGGTTACGATATGATTTGGACTAGGACTTGGACTGGATTTGGATTGGAATTGGATATGGACTGAGTTTGGATTAGATTTAAATTCGGTTTGAATTGGATTTGGATTTGAATTGGATTTGAAATGGATTTATATTAAATTTGGATTGTTCTTAGACTGGAATTGGACTTGGATTGGATTTTAATTTGATATGGACTGGGTTGGGATTAGATTTGAACTCGGTTTAGATTTGGATTCGTATTGGATTAATTTTGGATTCGGGTTGAATATGGATTGGATTTGAAATGCCGCGAATACAACGTGCCCACACATCATCTATTCATCGACTTGAAAGCCGCATATGATACAATCGATCGGGACCAGCTATGGCAGCTAATGCACGAACAGGTAGTTCGAGTTTCAGGGGCATTCTCGAGTCCTTTCGAAACCCGCAGAAGGTTATGGCAAGGTGATGGTCTTTCGTGTGTTCTATTTAACATCGATTTGGAAGGGGTAATACTAAGAGCAGGGATTAACACGAGTGGTATAATTTTCAATAAGTCCGTCCAGCTATTTGGGTTCGCCGACGACATAGCTATTATGGCACATAACTTTGAAAAGATGGAAGAAGCCTACATCAGACTGAAGAGGGTAGCTATGCGGATCGGACTAGTTATCAACACGTCGAAGACGAAGTACATGATCGGAAGAGGCTCAAGAGAAGACAATGCGAGCCACCCACCGCGAGTTTGCATCGGTGGTGACGAAATCGAGGTGGTAGAAGAATTTGTGTACTTTGGCTCATTTGTGACGGTCGAAAAAGATACCAGCAGAGAAATTCGGATAGGGAAATCGTACGTACTTTGAACTCCACAAGACCCTCCGATCGAATAGAGTACACCGCCGTTCCAAACTGATAATCTACAAAACGGTTGTCCTCTACGTACACGAGACCTGGACGATGCTCGTGGAAGACCAACGCGCACTTGGAGTTTTCGAAAGGAAAGTGCTGCATACCATCATGGTGCGGTGCAGATGGCGGACGGTACGTGGAGGAGGCGAATGAACCACGAGTTGCATGAGCTGCTCATGCCATGTCATGGACCGAGCCGAATTGAGAAGACTCTTATATACCGCACAGGCCACTTCGGCCTTAGTCTGAATAAATAATAATAACATGGATTGGATTTGAGGTGAGATCGAAATACGTTTCTGTAAAAATAACAACGTTGTGAAATTAAATAGAATGGTACTAAACTCGACATTCCACTTAAAGAGATTAAAATTTTTCTTAATCTGTGTTGTAATCAATACGACACCAACATCGGGACAGATTACGAATGTTTTTTTTCTGCACAAATACTTTCAATGTTTTGTTTGGGTAGTCTATCAATGTTCACTTAATTTTTTACGATCTTTTTGAACGAACAACCATTAAAAAAAACTTCTATGCAGAGATTAAGAATGTGGTTTCAGAGTGCCATTGAAAACTGAAGCTTGTTAGTTCGAAAAGGGATTCTCAGCTTTGAGATGCAAATATACATTCTGACTAAGGAACTCAATTCCTAAAAATGTTGTTACTTCTCGACACATTAGGAATAAGAGTATTATACGCATCTGATGAATTTCGGCAACTTGAACTGCTGAAGTTTTTCACCGGTTGCCGAAACAAAACTAACAAGAAACCCCGAAATGTGTTGTGAATATGATTTTCCATTAATAACATCAAATCGATGAACTAAATAGAGGCATCTTTTCGGGAGTGCTTTGATTCTCCCAATAAATCTCCGCTACCACAAATTATAATGCGTTCACATTTTCACACTCCCAATCTAATAGAGGAGGTTATTAAACAAGCGCCACTCTTTGGACAGTTCTCTCTGTTGTGTACCGCCCCGCCTTTCCCAACGCATTGGCTATTGTGGACCGGCAGCGCCGACCGACTTCCATCCCACCGATGATCCCAGCAGCAGCACCAGCTGCTGCCGCCCGGTGCGGTGGCTCATTAACAACAGTTGCAATCGCATTCCGCCTCCCGATATGCTGCTTCCTCCGCTTGGGCAACAACAGCACCCCGACCCGACTACACATTCTGTTATCTTTCACGCGCCTGTGTTAGGGGTCTTTCACCTCCCTTCGCTGCGCCCGCTCGATCTTCGGCGGATCGTCGACGGGGCGCCACGGTCCGCAATGAAAAGCGTCCATTTTCCAACTTTGCAGTGCCAACGGAATTGCCACAGGAATACGCTCGAAAAGCACTAAAACTTCAAGTCCTGTTAGCAGCACTAATAAGCGGCACGCTTTCGAGTAACAATCATCTCGGAGAGGCTTAATTTGCCTATGAAACACAGCACTCTTGATCTCTTGATGTGCCCAGATGCGACGGGACTGGAGAGCCGTCGACTCGGAGGACCCATCACTGGAAACCCTCAGCTGAAAAACTAAACAACACAGTGGAACTATGGTAGCCATGGGATGCTGTAAAAATCTGATTCCAGCGTGAAATCATTTCAAATTCAATGCAAATAAATATTTTTGCTTATCTACTGAATTTCTTAATATTATAATGTGAATACTATATGAAAATAATATCCGGTCAAATCGCCATCAAATCATTATCTATTAGCCATAATTAAGTTTATTCACACACCGGCATGTGTGCCAACTTTTCATGCTAAGTAGAAGCAAAGAATGTTTGGCGTCAGAAAAAAAATCAACTGTAAATTCCTCAAAATGATAAGAAGCAAGAAAATTAGCTCGACTGCTTCTTTTCTCTGGAAACAGGTAGCCACGGTGGGTTCAAGCACACCCGCACTCCAACCAACTAGCCCATACTTATCGTCTTTGGTTATTATCATTATCTTCTTTCCTCCTTCCTACTAATGACCAGAAAATCAATCCATTCTCCGACAATTGCCGGCTGCTGACTTTGGGCTTCCACTTTATACAAAAAGGGTATGCGATTTTCAATACATCGTATTCGTTTTATACAACGGATGTAATTTGGCCTTTTACAAGCAGTTTTTTTTTCTTGATTGAAAAGGATTTCTCAGGGTTTTCTTGAGATAGCACGGCTTCTTAGAATCACTTGAGGCCAAAGACCTTACGGACATTTGATTTGAGCCACACCAGCCACTTCCTAAACTAAAGATCTCAATTCCATCGTTGATAAGTTACTTTGATACATATCAATGTTTCGTCAATTTAGCGAGAAGTTGTTCTGAATGCCACATACCCTTACGCATGAGCACTTTGAAAGGCGCTACGCATTTCCATATTGCGCGTAAGGCACCGATCGACGCCCTCACTCCTGCCGCGTGTAGCGCCGCGTGGCTCGGAAGAAAGATTTCCCTTCTTCCGATCGAGCCCCGTTCCCTCCATCACTTCTCTCAGATGCCCATCGTCTCTAGCACATTTAAGCTAGCAATTCGACTCCACTAGGCTATGCGTTGGTTGATCGAGCGGGGTGGTGAAGAACGCGCATTATCGCGCGGGTAATTTCACTACATTTGAATGTTCTACCGGGCTTTTTAACTTAATTTCCCCTTTTCAAATGCATATAGTTGCTGCTCGGCTGTGCTCTCCGTGTTGGCAGAGGAAGCCGGAACTCGGAACAACTAGTCACAGCAGCGGGGATGGGGAAGGCGAAAGAGAAAGCAATTCCGGAACTGAAAAGTGGCGGCACACGAGCGCACCTGTTCGTTTGAGATCAAATTTACATATACAGCTTTTCTTTCACTTCTGTTTCCCTTTGATCCCGACTTTTTGGCTCCAGCAAGGTTCTTGCCCCGGTTTGATATGTGCGTGCTGTATGGTTTGGTCGGTTGTATGGATCACGGAACGAGTGGAGTGGAATCTATCGAATCGAGGTCCACTTATTACATTACGAGGCTTGACCTAGGGTTGTGAAATGGGCTTTTGGCCAATTTCTGCTTGGCAAATTAACCCTAATTTGGAATGAAATTCGAGGAAAATTGTTCCCCAGTGTGATAGGTTCAATTTTGTTCTCCGAAAGTCAATTCTCAACTGCAACAGACCGAAGTATGTATTTGGATGCTCTCATAGAGCAATGCGATGCAAAAAACAAACAAAAAATGTTCGCAACAGTTGCGGGGGTATGTGTTATTTATTCCCCGCATTTGTTATGTTATGTTACAAAAACAGTTACATTTGATTTACTAATTAATGGCAAACGGAAGGGAGGAAAGGGAGGTAGGAATAAGCTCACGTTAAAAGATGAGCGCAAAAATCTAAACAAGAACACCACCAAAAATTCATGCAAAATGAAACATTCAGGGACAACAAAATATGTACAGCAAATTGTTTTTGCTGAAAAGTAGGTAAATACATTTCCTGGACAGACAATGAAGGAATGTTTTTTTTTATTCTTTATTACTGAGACTTTCAGCCCGAGGCTGGCTCGTCTCGTAGTAGGAATGTTTATCCTTAAGTCGAAATTTTTAGGCTGATGAATGACTGTATCATTTGCACGATCTCCACGAAAAATCTGCAGCCAAAATTAGCTTTTGTAATAGTGTTTCGATTGTTTGGAGAGCTTTTTTCCGTATCTCAACATGTAGGGTAAATCACAACTTGGGCACATTTTCCGGTAGACTGTATAGAAAATTCATGTTTTATGTTGTTTACGAGTCGTAGGATAATGATCGCAAACAAAAATAAAAGCCACTCCGGCATATCCATTTGCTAGCTATATCGTACTGCCAGGAGTATTTTCAATGTGATAATAAATCCTCGAATAAACACCTAATACGTTGACGTAATGTTTTTATATCTAATTGTTTTAAATTCACAAGGACTAACTATTCTGAAATGGTAATAGTAATTAAAAATATCAACGGTTAAAGTGCATTTTCATAAAAAAAGACAAGATCATGATTAATACCACTTGGCAACACGTATCCGTGAAATCATTATATCACGGTTTGTTTAGGTGAAAATATTATCATAAAAATGAGCATCGCCAAAGATTTCACTACGTCATAAACGTTCTTTGTAAAGAAAATAAATGAATAATTTGTTTGAGAAACTGCATAAGTGCATTTTACACAATTTCGAGAAAACAACAAAAACTGTTTTTGAACAAATTGGCACCGAACCTTTCGATTTCTTCGGTACAGATCATTAGTTTTTGGCAAAACTCAACACCCTGGGGCACTTCCAATGCAAAAACTGTAAGCAGTACTCCCTAATTGCTCTTCAAAGTGCATGGACACATGTAGTTTCTCAAATAAACGAAAAAAATTTCATACTCATTTCATTCCTGAACAAAAATTTTTTTCGTATTTTTTGCCAGAATACGTATTTTTGGAAGAGGATTCAGAATATATTAAAATCTTATTTTGGCCAAAAACGTTACATATGCAGTTTCTCAAACAAACGGTTCAAATGGGTTCCGAACCGAAAATTTTCGCGAAAAGTGAGTGATGCTGAAAGTGAAGAAAGGAAAAAAAATCATCAAGTAGGCACGATTTTCGCTTATCTTCTAGGTTTGCTCTAGAGAAAAGAGGGGTGGGAGATAGATGTTTTTCACTACAAACTCCGAAAAAAGATTCTCCTTCGGCCCGAAAATCGCTTGATTTCGTCTCATCGAAACAAAAGTACAAACCCTGATTATAAATGAATATACTTAGCTATAGAAGCATACCGGAGCTAAAATCATCCAAAAAGATATCTGAATATCGTAAAATATTGTTTTGCAAGGTCGACTTACCTAAATAACGTAAGAAGTGAGAAATGAGAAGTGAGAAGTAAAATAGTGAAATGATGTTGGGAAGTGAGAAATGAAGAGCGAGAAATGAGAAGTAAGATGTAAAGAGAGAGAAGTGAGAAGTGATAAGTAAGAAGTGAGACGTGAAATGCGAAAAGTTAGAAGTGAGAATTGAAGAGTGAGACGTGAGAAGTATAACCGTTCACGTTTACTGAGTTTATTCAATCGGCAGCTTTAGCACTCTCAAAGAGAGACCACCGGTCATGTTTTATCTGCCCTCAAGCTTAATCTCCTCACATTCATACACCGCAAGACCTTAGAGACTGCGAAAAGTTTCTACACAACCAAGAAATAACGTGTTTGGCTCCCGAAATTTGTGAGTCGTTTATTCAAGAAACTGACGTTAAACGTAATCACAATCACTTCATATCTAGAATAGTTTATTCGTGCTGGACGTTTTGAACGGCAATGCAAACATAAGAGCAAACATGGTCATGTACTTAGTTCTAAGCGTACCTGCGCAGGTTTTTTGATGGTCGATGGCATGGGCGCAGCCAGGATTTCGAGAAGGGGGGGGGCAACTTTTTTGGTCTTCTAATTCGTAGTTTTATAGCAGTTTTATAAAAACACATGAATATTAACACATGAAACCAAATCGAAACAATAATAATTAAAATATTAATGGATTTAAAAATGCGTGATTTATTGCTCATCAGATATTTTTAAATAAAGTGAGAAAATTTCTAATGAGCTTAGTATTCAGAAAGAATATAAAATCGGCTATAACAATTATTATAAAAATCCTGCATAAGTTTAAGACATTTATTAACATCTGAGCTTCAAAACAAATCCTCTCTGAAATAATATTTATTATAAAATAGGCAGAAAAATCAATATGCCAGCTTTATCCAGGAATTCCTTCGACAATTGCTCCTGGCATTCTAACCGAAATTCTATCAGGGATTCTTTAGGAATGCCTCCAGTAACATCTTCGGCAGTGTCTTCAGGAATTCCACCATAAATTTTGCCGGGAATTGATCCGAAAATTCCACCACTATTTACTCCAAGAAAATCTTCACGAACTTCTTTATAAGTTCGGCAGAATTCCCTGCAATTATTCAAATAATTTCGTGCTGTTTCCCATAATTTTTAGGAATAAGAATATTCCGTGGAAATTCCGCAGAATTGCCAGTAAACATTCCTGATTTTAAATTTTCCGTGAATTGTTTCGAATAATTTCTTGTGAAAATTTCAAAGAATTTCTCCAGAAATTCCACCGAAAATTTATACAGAAATTATACCGAAAATGAAATCAACAATGGAATTTTCGGAGGAATCCCTAGATTAATTCGCAATGAAATCCTGAAAGAGTTCCGGTGGAAACTTCAAGATTTCCACTAGTAGATTATCCAGGAGTTTCTCCGAAAATTCCTCCTGGAATTCTTGCAGGAGTTCCACCGGCATTTCGACCAAGAATTTCTCTAGGATTTTCTTCGAGAATAATTCCGGTAGTTCTATCGGCAGTTCCTCTGAAAATTCTTCCGGAAATTTCGGCAAAATTGGAATTTATTTAGGCTTCTTCAGGAATTTATATAGATTTTCCACCAGAAGCTCCTCCGAGAATTTCTCTGCGAGCTCCTCAGGGAATTCCTCTGATGATGATGATGGTCCACCTACAAACCCCAACAAAGGTTTCAGCTAGACGAGATTTGTCTATAAGATGAAATCTCTTGTTTCCAAGAATGCTTCTGGTAGTTTCCCCGGGGTTCCTTTGGAAATTCTCCCGGGAGTTTCTTCAGAAATTCTTCCAGAAAATTCCTTCGAGAGTTCCTCCGGGAATTCTACCAGGAATTCATCCGGGAGTTTCTCCGGAAATTCCTCCGGGAGTTCCACCAGAAGCTATTCCAGGAAATTATTCAGGATTTTTTCTGGAAATCATTTAGGCTTTCTTCAGAAATTATGCTGAAAATTCCTCCCGAAGTTCTTCCGATAGCTTCTCTGGGAGCTAATCCGGGAGGTCCTCTAGGAATTCTTCTAGGAGTTCCTCCTGAGATTCCACCGAGAGTTCTTACGGGAGATCTTACGGGAGCTCCTCCGGCAGTTCCTTCGGGAATTCCTCCAGAAGATCCACCAGCAGTTTCTACGAGAATCACTCCGGGAGTTTCACCGGCAGTTTCTCCGGGTGTTTCTCTGAAAAGGAACTCCCGGAGGAACTCCCAGAGTGATTTCCGGAGGAACTCCCGGGGGATTTTCTATAGGAATTTCCGGAGAAATTATCAGAGGAATTCTCGGAGGAACTGCCAGTGGAACTTCTGGAGGAATTTATTGAAGAACTACAGAAAGAGTTTCCGGAGGAAATCCTGGAGGAACTCTCGTAAGAATTCTAGGATGAACTCCCAAAGGAGCTTCGTAAGAATTCCAGGAGGAACTCCTGGAAGAATTTATAAAAGAACCTCCCGGAGGAATTCCCGTAAGATCTCCCAGAGAAATTCTCCGAGGAACTTCTGGAGGAATTTGTAGATAAATGCCTGAAGAAATGCTAAATGAATTCCTGGAAGAAAGCCTGATTGAATTCCCGAAGGAACTACTGGTGGAACTTCAGAGGAATATCCGGTGGAATACCCTAAAGGAAGAGAAAACATATTTCTGAAGGAACTTCCGAAATCCCATTTCCCGTAAAATTCCTGCCAAATATCGTCCAGGACTTTCCTATGAAGTTCCTGGAGGTATTACCGGAGAATTTCTTGGAAAAACTCCTGGAGGAACTCCCACAAGCACTTCCGGAGGAATTCCCACATGGAAGTCCTGAAATAATTCTTAGAGAAGTTCCTAAAGGAATTTCCGAAAAAATATCTGATGGAATTCCAGAAGAATGGTCGAAGAAAATAATGCAGGAATTCCCAGATGAAATCCTAAAAGTATTCCCAGATGAATTGCTGAAGAAAATCCCTGCGGATTGTTCCGAAGAAATTTCTGGAAGAACTCTTGGCAGATATCCGAGTAAATTCCGAGTGAAATCCGGAAGGAATTCCTGGAGAAGTAGCTGAAGAAACTCCCGAAAAAATACCTGTAAAAACTTCTGGGTTAATACTTGGACGAATTCCAGGAGAAATTCATGAAGATATTTCTAGAGGATTTCTTGAAGGATATTCTGAAGTAATTGCGAAAAAAAATTCCAGATTGGAATGCTAGATGATTTCGCTTTTGAATGTTTGGAGGTATTCCCGGAAAATTTCCTGCAAGTAATCCCGGAGGAATTAAAGGAAGAGTTCCGAGAGGAATGCCCGGAGAAGTTCCTAGAAGAATTTCCGAAGGAATTTCTTATGGATTTACAAGTGAAATTATGGAGCTAAATCGGAGGACTTCCGTCATAAATTTTTGAAGAAACTTCTGGTAGAATTTTGGGAAGAAATTCCGTATGTATTCTTGACGGAACTCTCGAATGCATGCCTGAAGGAAATGCCGGATTCTTCATGAAGAAAGAATAGCCGAAGAAATATGTAGAAGTTAATCTTGAAGAGAAGAAAAGAAATCTTCAAGGACTTGAATTTCCAAAAAAAAAATTAGTGGGTGGTTTCTAGATAAGGAGGAATTACAATTACATGAGAAGGATTTTCGAACGATTTTCAGAGGAATTTGTGTATAACTTTCCGGAGGAATTCAGAAGTTTCAGGGGAGCTTCTAGAACGATTTCAAGGAGAATTTTTGAGCCCGAAATGTTGCGAGTTGTTTTGAACTTTCATATATTATGGATCCTGGATGCCCTAATAAGTTTTGGGAATCTTTTGAATTTCAACCACCTATTTCTGTATATGATTGGATCGTAAAGTGCACAAGTTTGAGGGAATTCATTTCAGTACCCGTTCAATCTTTCCAGAATTTAGGGGGGGCGACGCCCCCCCCCTCCCCCTTTGCCCCCCCTTGGCTACGCCCTTGATCGTTGGGGCCCGACGAACTTCGACGAATCAGCAGCTTCTGGCTCGAGAAAACCTCACTGATGGCGGTGATGCGATGGCTATCACCGGAATGTCCACGCTGCAGTTTGGCGCGCAACGAACAGAGGACCCGTGTGTGTTATGGTCGAACTAGAGATGCGGCTTGAACGGAAGCTTCCGTTTTGTTCCGCGAGGGCAATGGCGGCGTAAAAAAGCCGATTATGTCTCCGGGCGATCCACACTTACGGATAAAGGTACACGTACCCAAAGCGACCCGGCTTCGCGTACCTTTCAGTTCAACCGAGCGGGGTATGCGAAACCTCTATCTTTCGGTTCGGATCGGGTTCACTGCGTGCAATGGACGACACGTGCTCTCGGATGGCTCCGGTCCACAGAAATTGAACGAACTGTCAAGCGCGCTGCCAGCCGAGACGCCAGAGAAAACTCCGGGACAGTTTTAGAAAAGCAAGCAGTATCGAATGAAGGTGGTGTGATGTCTTAAGTCGTTTGATTGTGACCAAGTGAGAATAAAAGTTAAATTTTCTATTATCCTGCAGGTCCACATGCAGTTTAGCGTTCGGTGAAAGCCCGGTGATTATTTCGATTATCCAGCAGTTTGCTACTTCAACTATACCACGTTAATGTGATTGGGCTTGTGAGGTTAGGATTTACGTAAGGAAAATTTATAGGGAGATTATTTCCAGCAATCCGTGTTCCGTGAAAAATTCGAAAATTGTTCGTCTGCCGAAGCCGAAGAAACCCTGAAAAGAACCTAAAAAGAAAGTAAGAAGAATTATTAACTATCAAAAAAACTTATCACTTATCAAAACATATCTAAGCCGTTATTACATTAGGATTAGCAACATAGCGAGGTCTACTATAGACGCATGGGTGACAGCTTCCGAAGCCCACCGAATTGTAAGTAAACTTACCTTTATATGTATACGAACTATGAACTTAGATCTCCGAAATTACAGTTGAAGCAACAATAAAAAAAAAGAACGGATACATGTTTCGAAACTCGCCCACTGCCTCGACAAACTTCAAAATTCGTGGTTAACTACTCAAGGTTAAACTCTCGGTGTGCGTGATAAGATGGAAGGAAATACGAACAAGAATGACTTCCCTGATGGTGAACCGGTGGAAGAGTCCAACTGTGCGGTTTGCCAGCGACCAGATCACGTAGAGGACATGGTCCAAAGCGACCGATGTGATGAGTGGATGCACTGTACAATGCGGCGGAGTCAACGAAAGCATCGTCGATCGACCGTGGGCGTGTGGCAAGTGTAATGCTCGACAAGGTGAAGATACGGCTTCGATAAGTAGCGGATTAAGTCGATCCAGTTCTCCATCCGAGTGTTCTATTTGCCTGAAACAGTTGGAGGAGCAGGAACAATTGGAACGCACTCGTTTAGACCTGGAGCTGCAACGTCAGCACATCGATGAGCGCCAAAACTCGTCGACAACGCAATCGGTGAGGAAGAGTCAAAAATCCGAATTAGGGGCGGTTTACCAAGCAACCCTGTCTACGCAGAAGCTTCGTCCTCATCGAATAGACAACCTACGACAAAGGCGCCTTCCGGTTACCAATCTGCATCGTCCACCTCTATTCCTGCGGGACCTGTTATGGTTTTCATTCCTCTCGCAGTACTAGAACTGAACACGGTAAAAACGTTGCGTGGAAAAAAGGACTCATAAGCTCCCCTTCTGGATTTCAGAAACCAAGTTGAGCTGTGCGAGAACGCGCCAACCCAACACCTGAGCAGCTGTCTTTTCTACAAAATCAGCTAGAATTGTGCCGGAAGCTACTGGAAGAGTTCCAGACCGGCACCGGATCAGCGCCGAAACCATTTTCGCGTAACCCTGCGAAGGGTCAGCCACCAAATGTATTAGATAGTATGCTGTGCATGGAGCAGCCATCCCGAAAGCCAATCGGGACTTATCAATGATTCCGGAAGACGAATATAATCTGGTTTACTCAGAAGATGGAGCAGTGGGAGGTATTGTCCAGCCGAAGCCTGAAGGGTTATGGAAGAAATCGATTAGCCAAACCGGTTGGCCTGTGGTAAGTGAAGCAATTCCATCGACACAACAACAACTTGCAATAAAGCAGTCCCTTGGCTAAGGAGCTCCCACGATTCGCTGGTGATCCAGCTGGATAGCCAATCTTCATTGCAAACTACCCCTACCCACGCCTGCGGTTTTCCCGGTGAAGAAAATATACTTCGTCTACAACAACGCTGCCTCGCAGGACCTGCACTAGAAACGGTGCGCAGTCGGCTGATGTTACCAGCGGCAGTGCCACAGGTGATTGAAACGCTCCGAATGCGATTTGGACTCCCAGAACTACTGATAAATGCTTTGCTATACGTAAGGTGCGAGATGTTGTAGCTCCGAGGTTCGATGGACTGGATCAACTGATCGATTTCGGGATGGCAGTACAAGCCCTATGTGACCACATTGAAGCGGCGAATGAACTTGCTCATCTAGCTGATCCGTATCGCTACTGCAGGAGCTTGTAATGCGAAACTCCCTGCAGAACAGCGAATTATGTGGGCCGGCTACAGGCGAGGATTCCAAAACGTCGATTTGATGATTTTCGGAGATTACATGACATCGGTTGTACGGGATGCAACCAGCGTAGTAACCTTTGAACCAGAATCTAAACGAATCAACGCTCGTGACCGTCCGAAGCGCACAGGGTTTGTCAACTCCCATGCAGGGGAAACTATCCACGATTATTTGCGTGATCCGAAGGAACAGAAGCAATTTGAGTCATTGTAGCAATAGTGGACATCGTGTACGCGATTGCAACGCGTTTAAACAGCTGAAAGTTGACGACCGCTGGAGAAAAATTCGTTTGTCTAGAGGAGTCCGCAACCCAGAATCTTACAACTTCTATATTTGCGGATGCTCTTGCGACGTAACACTTCATGAATCATTAAAAGACTACTTTGCAATCGGAGCGGTTGGTACCGCACCTGTGTAGCTATCACGGACCCTCGAGGATGAACGAGCGATATCCATAATGGAAGCTACAACTCGGCGGAAGGAAGATTTTGAAACAGGGCTAAGGCTAATTTTGAAACAGAGAGGGAGGATGATATTGAGTTTCCAAACAGCTACTTCATGGCGGTGCGCCGGCTAGAGTGCCTAGAACGCAGAATGGATCGCGACCCGACACTAAAGGAGAATCTCCACCGACAAATTACAGAGTACGAATTAAAAGGATATGCACACAAGGCCATGCAATCAGAGATGAAAGCGGCTGACCAGAGAAGAGTGTGGTACCTACCAGTTGGTGCGGTGATTAACCCCAAGAAACCGGGAAAAATTCGCGTCATCTGGGATGCCGCGGCTAAAGTCGATGGCGTATCGCTGAACAGCGCGCTCCTTAAAGGACCAGACCAACTCACGTCGCTTCCAGCAATTCTCTTTCGTTTCCGTCGATATGCAGTGGCGGTTAGCTCGGATATCCAAGAGATGTTCCATCAGATTCGGATTCTTGATGAGGATAATAAATCTCAACGTTACCTGTGGCGAGACCAGACTTCCGAGGAGCCAACGATCTACTTGATGAGTGTAGCTACCTCCGGAAGTACCTGCTCGCCAGCTTCAGTGCAATTCGTCAAGATCAGAAATGTTGAACAGCATCACGAGCTCTATCCAGAAGCAGCAACGGCGATTGCCCAATATCACTACGTGGACGATTACCTAGCGAGTTTCGGCTCGGAGGAAGAGGCAGCGAAAGTGGCGGACGAGATACTACACGTACACGGCAACGCAGGATTCAAGCTACATAACTGGCGGTTGAATAGTAGCAAGGTACTGGAGCGGCTGGGGGAGGTACAGCATAAATCAGAAAGCAATTATGCGTACCCGACGGAGACATTTCCGAGGATTAATTTGCACAGCCACTCGACCAACAAAATGGCAAATGTTACGGTGCCTCATTATTCTATTTGACCCTTTAGGACTGCTCTCACCGTTCATTATCCATAGAAAGGTCCTCATACAGGACATGTGGCGGAAAGGCACTGGGTGGAGCGAACAAGTTAGTGACGACGTGTACTTGAAGTGGCAGAGGTGCGTCCAAATGATCGAGTATAGTACAACCGTGCGAATTTCCAGATGATATTTTCCTCAAGCCGATAAGGAGACCTACCAACGCTCCGAATATCATGTGTTCGTCGACGTCTACGAAGTTTGCGTACTCTTTGCGCTGATATACCTACGTGCGGTGGACAAAGAGGGAGATCCAAAATGCTGTCTGATTGCCGCTAAATCAAAGGTTGCACCACTGAAACCATGGTCGATTCCCAGACTGGAACTGCAAACTTGCGTATTGGGTACACGGTGTGTGAAGTTCATCAAAGAAAATCGCGATATCCAGGATAGTTTTCTGGACGGGCTCCAGAACGGCATTGTCGTGGATTTAGTCCGATCCACGGAACTATCGACAATTTGTGTCGTTTAGAGTAGGCGAGATATTGGAATATACTACAGTCACTGACTGGCGTTGGATACCATCAAAAGGCAACCCAGTGGATGAGGCAACGAAATGGGGCAGTGGTCCAAACTTCAACCATGACAGTAAGTTGTTTCAGGGACCAAGATTCCTTTGGCTACCGGAAGGCGAATGGCCACGTTCAGAAGATCGGCCAACTGACACTACCGAAGAGATGCGTGCTTCTGTCCTACACCAATGCTCGTATAAGCCAACGATCGAGTTCGATCGGTTTTCTTCTTGGAATCAGTTGCAAAGGGCTACAGCGTACGCACTGCGGTTCTTACATAATACGGCCAAAATACAGCCGAGATACACCGGACAGCTCCAACAACCCGAGCTTCGCGCAGCGGAAATTGCGATCTTAAAGCTGGTCCAACATGAGTCGTATCCGGACGAGATTGTTGCATTATCTATCAAAGCTCCGAACGAGACAAGACAGGACGTCATTGATAGACATGGTCCCGTCTATCGGCTTCTTCCTCTGATGGATAACAATAGAATGCTACCCGAACGTGGCCGGATCGGAGCAGCCAGATAAATCAGCTACAACGTGCGCTATCCCATTATTCTTCCGCGGAAACATGTGACGTAGCTACTAATACTCCACTACCATCAGCGCTATAAACACGGCAATTCAGAAACAGTAGTCAACGAGATCCGTCAGCTGTACAACATTCCGAGACTTCGTATGGTGGTCAAGAAAATCAACCGCGACTGCGCATCCTGTAAGATTCGTCGAGCGAGACCAGCAATACCATTGATGGCACCCCTTCCACATGCGCCTTTACTTACACAGGGCTAGAATATTTTGGACCACTGCTGGTGAAGCTGGAGAGGTCCAACGTCAAACGGTGGATCGCATTGTTTACCTGCCTAACGGTGAGAGCGGTTCATCTAGAAGTAGCCTACTCTCTATCAACACAATCGTGTATCTCCTGCGTTCGTCGATTCGTCGGACGCCGTGGACCGCCCGCCGAATTCTTCAGCGACAACGGAACAAACTTCCACGGTACGGATTGCATCCTGAAGGACCAAATTAGCCGGGGATTAGCCACAACGTCCAGCATTAACACAACATGGAACTTCATCCCGCCGGGTGCGCCACACATGGGCGGAGCGTGGGAACGCCTGGTACAATCCGTAAAGGCCGCAATGACAGAAGCCTACGCGGAGGGAAAACTGGATGACGAGGGGCCGAAGACGTTGGTCGTGGAGCCAGAAAGGTTGGTAAATTCAAGGCCTCTGACGTACTTACCACTCGATTCAGAAGAAACAGAAGCGCTCACACCAAACCACTTTCTGGTTTTTTTTTTTTTTACAATGTTATGAAAACTCATATGTGAATATGTACGTTATGTGGAAGATATTGATTTGGAAAATGTATTTTAGGTAACCACTTTCCCTTCGATGGGACTCGAACCCATGACCCTACAGTACGCTAGACTGGTGCTTTAACCAACTAAGCTACGAAGAACCTCCGTCGGCCTTCGCAACCTAGCGGCTACTGAACGAGCTCGAGATTCCCAAATTGGACGCATAGTCAAATCACTCGCAATCCATTTCTCAAGCCAATACTTCCACATGTGTATTGTACACGTCCACATTAGAGGAGCGTGAGTATTTAGAATGTCTGTCTGACGCAATGCGTGCACTTTCTGGTGTTGAGCTCCAATGGGGTAAAGCGCAGGCGTGAAATAGATACTGGAGAAGCCTGGAAACAACCAACCGACTCAGTCCGCAGAGAAATCCTTGGGAGATCCTGGGAACTGATTAACCATCAGCTAGAGGTGTTCTGGAAACGGTGGCTAATAGAATACTAGGGTCATATGGCCGAAGATGTTCTTTGACCGAACAATAATGAATGAAAATTATTTCCAGGAATTCTAAAAATACTTTCATTATTTTCCATTTCTTTGGACCATCTTCCAGGAAATTTATTCCGATATTCTTTCGGAAATTCCTTTAGAAATTCATTCGAAAATATTTTTGGGAATTCCTTCAGAGATTTAGAAATTTTCTTTTTTTTAGAATTCGGGTAACGATGGTATTTTGGACATCTGAATATATTTTGGACTGGCTATATTTTGTTTATTTTGCTACATAAATGTGGTTAAGGTACACCGGGGCAAGTTGAAACGGTTTTTTCAAAGTTGAAATTCGAAGTGCTGTAAAAAAATCACCCTTTGATATATTTTGAATCTGTTTGCGGTGTTTACTAGTTCGGGCCAAATATTATTCACAAAAAATAAGCAACCTTAACAAACTTTTTAATAAATATTTTTTATATTTAAATTATTTTTTATAAGCATCGTTTCAACTTGCCCCGCGAATCGGAGCAAGTTGAAACACTGCGTTACATTCAGGCGTAAGCTAATTTTGCCGTATTAAAAACAAAATGTATGTACTCAGTGACACTCAAGAAGTACGAGGTTGTTAAGGTGACTATAATACTGCCAGGATTCGCATAAGAGTCCCATGTAAGTTTTTGACGATTTTGATATTCTTTCAGAAATTAGCTTAAAATTGTCTCATTTAATTGTTCCACAGCAATAAATACGGATAAAGAATATTATGTTAATTTTTTGGAAAGATACCAATTTTTTTCCATTTATTAGATTTTTTTTGTGTTTCTTCATGTAAAACAAGTTTGATGAATTCAACGGCAAAATACTCAAGTCGGCGAAAATGACATGGGACTCTTATGCGCATAAGGGCAGTGTACAACAAAGTCACAAGCGTATTTTCAGAGACCAAATTCTGAAGAACAGAAGATATTTTAGTTACCAGATAAATATTGTCGCTGTCGTCGGGATTTAAATGTCAATGAAGGATAAATACATACGATTTGACAGTTAGGTATCACACATGTTTCGGACAGCAGAACAAAGGGAACCGAAACGACAATCTTTATCTGGTAACTAAAATATCTTTTGAAGAACGCACTACGCTAAAAAATTATCAAATTGATTTCCTCCTACTGGTGACAACTCGGATTACTATTCAGGATGCTTCATTATTTGGTTCACTTGTATATTGCGCAGTTGATTATTTCGGTTGCGGCTTCTTCATAAATGCACATTAATTAACCAGCCATCATATCTCTCATAAACTCTTCGATTGGAGAGGCAGCTAAGGAAGTGAAAGGTGGAGTTAACGAAATGTTTACATATTCTATGTTTAATTTTTCTGAGAGTCAGTGCTCAGTAGATTAAGAATTTCAAAACTGCAGTTTAAACATGACCTCTTTTCATTCTAGTGGAGATTGTTGGAGGGTTGCATTCATGATGAAATGTGCGTAAATTTAGTAAATTTATGTTCAGCAGTTTGCATGTTTTTATAAATTTATGTTTTTTAATGTATGTATTTACGGATCATGTCGAAATCTGGAAAAAATATTACTTTTTATTGCGAGGGTGACGTTTTGAATCGTTGTTTCAACTTGCTCCGCACCACGCATTTCTTTTTGCCCCGATGAGTTGAACATGCGGATCAATATCAAACAACCAAAATACAAAAATTAAAACGTGTCTTTCATCGATTTTTCATAATCATTATGCTTATTCAACATTGAATGATTATCTACCGTGAAAATTTGATGAAAAACTCTTCCAAACATCGTTTTGAGACCTGTTTCATTGGCACGTCAAATAGTTGCTTTGGATTTTTCAAGTGCGAAAAATAAACAACGGCAGGGATTGCTTTTGAAAGCTGCAATCTTTCAGGAATGGCAGTCAGAAGGTGCGTTTAGGCGAGTAGTTTGTTGAAAAAAACTATCAGAGCTTTCGGTCATTTCCTATCTGAATTACAGCTTCCGTTTCAACTTACCCCGCATTTCAACTTGCCCTGGTGTACCTTATAAATGTGATTATGAAAGAGGCCAAAGAGACACATGATTCATTTTTTTAAGAATTCTAAGTCGAAAAACACGCAAAATATAACCAAAAGTCCAAAATATATTCAGATGTCCAAAATATATCATTTAACCTCACTCTTTAAAAAAATCTGTTAAAAGCTTGATATTCAAGGTTCGGTGAGAGCTCAGTTGCGATCTCATTTGATTACGTTTACAACAAAATTTCTAAAAAAAAATGATAGGCTGATGTCTCAAAAAGAACTTAGCACAAACGGACAAAAAAATGATATTGTCCATAATACTTGGAAGATAGACTGTGATATCCGCAATTTGTAGGTAGTGCCTGGATAAAATGCAAGGAATTTTATTAACATCTGGTGGTCATGGTCAATGATTGTGCATTGTTTGAATGCAGAATTTGCTCAACAGGGTTTGTGGATTATTCGTGTGATAAACGGTCGAACAAGTTCGCAGTCAACTATTGTGTGGAATAAGAATTTCTAAAGTAGATAAACATAAAAAAGCGGCCATTCTTCAAATTATTGAATTTGAAATGATTGTTGGGGATATACAAGATACTGTGCGTGACTCAATCTAATAACCCGGTAAGGTTGTAATTGTTTTTAGTGTGACAATGATAATCTAGGGTTTGTGCAATAAATATAGGCCTAAGACAAAAGCGTCCAGATTCCTGAGGGCAACGACGTTTGGTTATGTGCATAAGAACTTCATTAGTCAAAAGGGCTTTGGGCCAGTTCGTCGAATGACATTTCGTCGAATGACGTTTAGTCGAATGACATTTAGTCGAAAGTACATTTTGTCGAAGGGACATTTGGTCGAATGGACATTTAGTCGAAAGGACATGAAGTCGAAAGGACATTTAGTCGCATGTAAATTTAGGTGAATGTTGAAAGTGTGTAGTCGGTAATAGGTAATTAGTTAAATAGATAATTCGTCAATAGATTTGTGGTTAAATTTGAATCGATAATCCACAAGATACATTGATAAACTGATTAGAGGAATCCAGTAGACGTGAGGAAGTTCAATCAGCAGCGGAAGGAACGAATACGGATGCCAATGAGGATTTTCCCCTTGAGCTAACAGAAACTGGAGACCCTGATGGATTATAGAAAAATTGAAAACCTACAGAAATAGCAAAATATTAGGTACTGATCTATTTTTTGGCACATCTCTAATCTATGTTTTGGCACATGGTCAAAAACCAATGATATCAATGTTGTTTTGCCAATACTTCATCGTAGTCAGCTTTGGAACAGTCTAATGACATTTGGTCATAGGACGTATAGTCGAATAAATGGTTTTCATATTCTTGAAACTCATTCTTTCACTCAATAAAATTTACTTCCGACCAGATGGTGATATGACATAATCTATTCGACGCACACTGGGGCAGCCCTGGTTCAAACATGGAATAAACCTCTCAGTCATTGGAATGATTAAATTGACCATGGGTGTCTTCAGCGAAGTTTCAATATACATCAATGCCGACATTTTTGTCAAAATTCATCATTTTTAGCGACAATCGCATAAAGTCCCATACGCCAAATTGGCCAAACAGCGTTTTTTTAAAGTGTGATTTCTTCAGAGAAGTTGCTTGTCAGTTAATTTTGATGAACCTTGGTAAAAAATATCAAATTTCCAGAGACTACTGTGATGATTTATTTGGTTATTTTAAAAAGAAAGACCAAAAAATGAAATTTGATCGGTAATTGTACTTTTTCGACACTTTTACTACTGGATATTATTCAAAATCATAGATATTGGTAAAATACATTATTCGTGGCGGTTATCCAGTTAGAAAAAATGATTTTTGGCGATTAATCGTAGAAATAAGGTTAATTTATGGTATTTTTTACATAGGCCGATTATGCGACGGGGCAGAGACGGGCAGCTGTTTTAATCGGCAATGGACAGAAAAACTCATGCCCTTTCAAACAAACATTTTTCCAAAGACATGATATTCGATGATTTTTTTCAAAATTATTTTTACTGAATGCCAGTACTGATGCTATAAAAAAAACCTCCTAATAATTTTCGATTAGTTAGGAGGGTAAATAATTGAACAACATGGTACGATGAAATAAATTTAAATTCGCATCGCTTTTGTTTAACATATATTTAAGAACTGATGAAATATTATTATTGCCCGTCTGGAAGATGAAGTTTGTAAGACATATTCATATCGACTTAGAAGAAAATAAAAAAGAAATGATATGGACATTTTATTTAGTTTTTTTATACTAAACAATTGAATACCAGTACATATGTACTATTTTTACTATGCATTGTGATATTTGCAAAAAGTGTAATTTATCTGCGTTTTTCCTTTTGTTTGAATTTTTCATATTTTATTGTTACACTTCTTTATAAAATATAAGAAAACACGCAGATGCATAGGACACTTTTGCAAATATCACATTATTTGGTAAAAGTGAATACAAAAAGCTCATGAACAAAAAGTAATCCATTCAATATTTACATATCTAATATTTATCCATTTTCTTCTGGATGTATACAAATATTTTCAAATAAAATAATATCTTCCAAAGGGGAAATAACAATATTTCATTAGTTCTTATAATTATTTATTAGTTCTTATAGTTCTCATAAGTTCTTATTAATTCATTGTACCATGTTGTTCAATTATTTACCCTCCTAACTAATCGAAAATCATTAGGAGGTTTTTTTTATGGCATCAGTACTGGCATTCAGTAAAATTAATTTTGAAAAAAATCGTCGAATATCATGTCTTTGGAAAAGTGTTTATTTTAAAGGGCATGAATTTTTCTGTCCATTGCCGATTAAAACAGCTACCTGTCTCTACCCTATCGCATAATCGGCATATGTGAAAAATACCATAAATTAGCCTATTTTCCACGATTAATGGCCAAAAATCATTTTTTTTTAACTGAATCAACGCCAGGAATCGTGTATTTTACCAATATCTATGATTTTGAATAATAATAGTAAAAGTGTTGAAAAGTACAATTACTGATCAAATTTCATTTGTCTTTCTTTCAAAATAATCAAATAAATCATCACAGTAGGCTCTGGAAATTTAAAATTTTCAGCAAGGTTCATCGAAATTATGGATAAGCAACTTCTGAAGAAATCACACTTTAAAAACGCTGTTCCAATTTGTTTGGGACTTTATGCGATTATCACAAAAATGATGAATATTGACCAAAATGTCGGCATTAATGTATATTGAAACTTCGCTGTAGTAGTCTATTTCATCATTTCAACGGCTGAGAGGTTTTTCCCATGTTTGAACCAGGGCTGCCCCAGTGTGCGACGTCAAGTCTATTGACGAAACATCATTCGACTGAATTTCTTTTGACCAGATGAAATAGATTCATCGTAGTCGGTTAGCGGGGGTTCGTTCAAGTCGGGAATATTCACCGTTTTCATATTATTTATTCTGAAGGCGGCCAAATTCCGGTGCGCCAAACCACTCCTACAATGAGTGGCTAGGATGGCCCTGTGACGTTCGCTCGTTCGTTCGTAACGTTCGTGATCGAACGGGTCATTTGTATGGAAAAGTTGTTTAACTGAATTAATCATTTGGCCAAATAAGCCGTTTGGCTGAAATGGTCATTTTGCCACAAATGTCGTTTTCTGAATAATTGGTAATGTAAAAAATGAGAAGCGTTTGAGATAGGGGGAATGACGGCTTTGGCAGGTTTTGTTCTATTATTGTCAAGGGGGTTTTGTAGACCAAATTTTATGAAATTTGGCCACAATATTCTTTGTTATGCAAAGAATGTTCAAGCCAAGTTTGAGCTTAATTAGTTATAGAAAAAAAACCCATGACAATAATAGAACAAAACCTGCCAAAGCCGTCATTCCCCCTAGTTATGAATAGAAATAAAATTTAAGAAATGGGAAGTGAAAAGTGAGACATCTCACTCATATGGCTTTTTTCGGCCAAATTAAATTTTTGGTCCAAAGACTGTGTTTCGGCCAGTTTGTTCTGCCAAATGGAAGATTCAGCCGGATGACTTTCGACCAAGCGGCCTTTCCCATCATACGTTCGAAAGAATAACATTGTAGGCCAAATGGTTCTTTCTGCCGAACGACCATTTCGACCACACACCTTTTTTGACTAAATGACCTGTTCGATCGAATGATCGGTCATCTGACATTTTCGGCAAAATGAGTTTTCGGCCTAATGATTTCAATTTCAAAAGACACGAGAGAGATCAAAAATCAGACGAATATCAAGCTTAAATTTAGTAGTGCAGTCTTTCTTTAATTTTTTTTTCTACAAAATTAGTAAAATAGTTGACTTTATGAAATGTGAAAGAATCTATTCCTTGTCCTTTTTTCTCGTAACATCTTCTCATGCACAAGAAAGGTATCAACACCGCTGCGCTGATTGATCAGATTTTTTAATCGATTTTGTTGAATATATGCGTCAGTTTTATTTAAAAAAAAAGCATTTTTAATACTAATCTGATTGTTATCAGAAAGGGTGCTCTTTAACATAATTCGTTTCAGCCATTTGTCAATTGGTACCGCGGTTATCGTTTTCACATTACAGATTAAATTCGATTTTTACTTTTTATTTCCAAGGGTTGTTTTTGCTCTACATTAGTCGCAGCGACTAATCAGCGACGATCAGTTCACCATACAATATATAACGGCTGGGATCGCAACGCACTTAAGATAGCACAAAGCGCAATCTATATTTTACAACATCAATAGTGTGGCGTGGTTTCGTCGCCATAAAGATGAAAACTTCACTGAGGTGCATCAGCCGTAACGTTTGATAGCTTGATTGGTTCAATCAAGACTCAGGTTACATAAAATAGCCGACCCCAATATCTGCCACCACGGCGACGCTAACGTGGAACAAGCTCGCGAAATGTAATTCAAATACTGCGGAAAAGAAACGAAATCCTGTGCGAAATATCTCACGAGCACGCACAATCTCTCAGTTTACTGACTTTTCAGAATGCTCTAATTGAAATAGAAGCAATTTCTGAAAGCATACACCATTACCCCCGGGAAGAAGAACACTTGCTGCTGAAAGGCTGCCTTCGCAGTTCTCAGGGTTTTGAAATAACGATCCTCTAATTATTGGCAATTTCCTCCAAATGCTTTTTCCGAACTCCATTAAACAACCCGCCCCGGGCACCTATAGCTTGGAAGCTGGTCCGATAATGCGTGGAATGAATTTAGCAATCCGGATCGGAGAGCTGCGGGTTCATTGACAAACGGGCTTGGATAGCGCTTTCTCTGATAACGCCGGTTCGCCGCCGGTGATCGCGGCGCCGATAATGTACCGGGAGGCTATTAACACCTTCTGTTCTCCTCGAAAGGCCTACAGGTGCTCTGGTTGTCCAGAAACAAGAAGAAAAAAACCAACACCACCTCTTTTCTCTCAATTTAATAATGTTTTTTGGGCACTGCTCATTGCCTTATGTTACCCATTTTCGGGTCATTTGCTGTATATCGGGCAGTGCTTGCTAAAATTCGGATGAAAAGGAACATGTTATAGGCTACCTTACATATGGATTCGGGCCGAGTGTTCTACTGCGGATTATCAAGTAGCACTTGACAGTTGGCCGAATCTTCATTGGCGGCCATACGGAAGCTTTAATTATCCTCAATTAGATACCCCACCTTCGATGAGCTATTACTGGGGTTTGGGAGTGATTTTCCTGCGCAACCTCAACGATAGATAATAACCCTCTCCTCGTGGATTTAAGGAAAAGTAGTGTAGACAAGAGAAAATGGGCTTTATGGAAAGTTGTTGGCATTATCAGCGCTATCAGATAAACCCGCATATGCTTAATATTGATTCAGTTTACGTCCATCTGTTCGTCCGCTTTGTGGAATATTCTGCAATATTCGGACACATGCTATATGGCAGAGTGAAATTAGATAACGGGAACGTCAAGCACCAATTTAAAAGAAATCTTATTGAAACCAACTATCTACTTATGAAAACTTAGTATTCAATTTTATTCAATTATGTATCAATCGAAATGTTTTATTATTACAATTATATTTCAAAGCAATGCTAATTATTACATTATTTTCCTTTTCATGCATTTCCACATTGACTTACAGGTAAGTACTGCTTTGCCACATATCCCATCTGTAATAAAATAATTCAATCGGTTTCGAATTCAATTGGGCTACACCGCTTGACTGATAAACCATGATCCTGAATGCCAAAAGCGATCATGGCCATCCAACCAATGACCTGAACCCCGTACGCATAACTATTGCCCGTAACGACCCTCTCCGACGACGATGCCACGCTATATGGTGCGCTCTCTATCACCGGCCATAGATCGCACGCTGCAAACACTTGCATACCGTTTTTTACAGCCCCCCTGGTACGTGACTCGACAATCCTGATCGCCTTCCGCTGATTCGACGCGCTGCTACCGGGGATATAAATTTCACTCCAACAACCACACTGGCTGCCAAGGCTTCGGAGATTACAGAGTCCACAAATGGCACACCTCGTTAGGACGATCGTTAGGCGATCTTCATCGCCTGTGCTCCGTTTATGTACCTAGGATGGTTACAAATAGCGATCACCACGCGATGGCCATCGCCATGACTTACACGTGTTGCTCGAACAAGTCCGCCCCGTATCAGATGCTATCAACCCAAAAGCTGAAAATCTCCATTTTTCATGCTCCTCGCTACTGATCCACTTTCATAATTCCTCCCCGAGTCATCCAGACCACTGTGATGGATTAACTCAATTAGCGAGATTAGTGCAAATCTCTAATTAGGTACCATTCTTTCAGTTCAAACTTTGGTAGCATTTTACAACGACCCGATCAGCAAAAGATAACAGATTTATATATTTAAAAAATGTATTCCAATAAAACAAATCTTTTTAAAAATCGAAAACCAATTTTGATGATTTCATATCGAATCATCATGCAAAATGAAACAACTTTGTCTATAAACGCGTTAAAACAGAATCGGGTGTACATTAATTACGCCGTGTAAAAAGCTTTGGTATTTTCTTACCTACGAGAAAGTACCACAGTAGCAAACAGGGCTTCCCACCTTCTCCTGCTGACTACTTTGCGAAAATAAAAATCGCTTGGCAGTCACTCACTCTTAATTTTTGAGTTATTGTTGCCCTCTTCCGAAGTTGATTGTGAGACGCGCACCTCTCTCGTATAGTTTTGAAGAGGCATCAAATGGAAGAACAATTAAGCGATGCTCCTGTCGTCGCGCCGCTACTCGTGCCCCAACGAATGGCCACACCGTGTCTAAGTTTTGTGGCTTTTTCGCTAAATTGTGCGATTGCTGATAATAAGTTCTGCTTACTTTTTCGGCAAGTCGAGGTTGTCCAACTTTTTTTTTCACTCCACTACAACCCTCTTTCGGTCGGTGTAGGGTAGTACTTATTAAACTGAGCTGCAATATAGTTGCGGTCGTCGGGAGGGCACTTGGCTACTGGCAAACTGTGTCCGCCCGTTCGTTGTTGGCCTCAAGAGTGAAAGGTTTCGGAATTTCGCACGCTAACGGTATTCTCAATGGTTTTGAATAATTAATGGTGGGTCAAACTTGAGAGAGAAACAAAAAACGCCGAACCGCCAGTAGTGTCGGGTAATACACCTGGGTCGCATTTGAAGTTTGCAGCAAGGCCTCAGATTTCGACACGAAAATTCAAACAAATTTGAAAGGTACCAACTGCGTATATATATTTTCCCTGGGATCCAATCTTCCAAATAGGACACAATTATCACACAAGTTAATAAGCATTTGTACAACAGTTCATTGTAAAATTATCAATTATGCATATATCTTTCTTCAGTCGTGAAAATGTCAAAAACCAACAATTTTAATTACCAAACAGATATTCCAACCATATTTTGGACATGGTCTTGCTTTTCAGCTAAAGTGCTGCACAGTTACAGAAGATGTCAACAGTCCGAATTAAAAACTAAGATGTTATCGGAAAAATAAAGTGCGAAAAAGTTACCCAAATCAAGGTTTTTGATCAGACGCGGAATAGGAATGGATTTGAATCGAATTTGGATTCGATTTGTATTGGATTTTGATTGTTTTTGACTGTATCTCGATTTGGACTGGGTTTGGTAAGATTTGGATTAGTATTGGATTTAAATTAAATTTGCAATGGATTTGGATTGAATTTTGATCAGGTTTGGATTGAATTTGGATTGGCAATCCAAATTTATTCCAAATCAAATCCAAATCCAATCCAAATCCCATGCAAATCCAATTCAATCCAAATCCAATCCAAATTCAATCCAAACCAAACCAACCAATCCAAACCAATCCAAATCCAATCAAACCAATCCAAAACCAATCCAAACCAATCCAAACCAATCCAAAATCCAATCCAAACCAATCCCAAACCAATCCAAACCAACCAAACCAATCCAAACCAACCAAACCAATCCAAACCAATCCAAATCCAATCCAAATCCAATCCAAACCAACCAAACCAACCAAACCAATCCAAACCAATCCAACCAACCAAACCAATCCAAACCAACCAAACCAATCCAAATCCCAATCCAAACCAATCCAAATCCAATCCAAACCAACCAAACCAATCCAAACCAATCCAAACCAACCAAACCAACCAAACCAACCAAATCCAATCCAAACCAATCCAAACCAATCCAAACCAATCCAAACCAACCAAACCAATCCAAACCAATCCAAACCAATCCAAACCAACCAAACCAATCCAAACCAATCCAAACCCAACCAAACCAACCAAACCAATCCAAACCAATCCAAACCAATCCAAACCAACCAAACCAACCAAACCAATCCAAACCAATCCAAATCCAATCCAAACCAATCCAAACCAATCCAAACCAATCCAAACCAATCCAAACCAATCCAAACCAATCCAAACCAATCCAAACCAATCCAAACCAATCCAAACCAACCAAACCAATCCAAACCAATCCAAACCAATCCAAATCCAATCCAAACCAATCCAAACCAATCCAAACCAATCCAAACCAATCCAAACCAAACCAACCAAACCAATCCAAACCAACCAAACCAATCCAAACCAACCCAAACCAATCCAAACCAATCCAAACCAACCAAACCAATCCAAACCAATCCAAACCAATCCAAACCAACCAATCCAAACCAACCAAACCAATCCAAACCAACCAAACCAATCCAAACCAATCCAAACCAATCCAAACCAACCAAACCAATCCAAACCAATCCAAACCAATCCAAACCAATCCAAACCAACCAAACCAATCCAAACCAATCCAAACCAAACCAATCCAAACCAATCCAAACCAATCCAAACCAATCCAAACCAATCCAACCAACCAAACCAACCAAATCCAATCCAAATCCAATCCAAACCAATCCAAACCAATCCAAACCAATCCAAACCAACCAAACCAATCCAAACCAATCCAAACCAATCCAAACCAATCCAAACCAATCCAAACCAATCCAAACCAATCCAACCAACCAAACCAATCCAAACCAATCCAAATCCAAACCAAACCAATCCAAACCAATCCAAACCAATCCAAACCAATCCAAACCAATCCAAACCAATCCAAACCAATCCAAACCAATCCAAACCAATCCAAACCAATCCAAACCAATCCAAACCAACCAAACCAATCCAAACCAATCCAAACCAACCAAACCAATCCAAACCAACCAAACCAATCCAAACCAATCCAAACCAATCCAAACCAACCAAACCAATCCAACCAATCCAACCAACCAAACCAAACCAATCCAAACCAATCCAAACCAACCAAACCAATCCAAACCAATCCAAACCAACCAAACCAATCCAAACCAATCCAAACCAATCCAACCAATCCAAACCAAACCAACCAATCCAAACCAATCCAAATCCAACCAACCAAACCAATCCAAACCAATCCAACCAATCCAAACCAATCCAACCAACCAAACCAATCCAAACCAACCAAACCAATCCAAACCAATCCAAAGCCAATCCAAACCAATCCAAACCAAACCAACCAAACCAATCCAAACCAATCCAAACCAATCCAAACCAATCCAAACCAATCCAAACCAATCCAAATCCAATCCAAACCAATCCAAACCAACCAAACCAATCCAAACCAATCCAAAGCCAATCCAAACCAAACCAATCCAAACCAATCCAAACCAATCCAAACCAATCCAACCAAACCAATCCAAACCAACCAAACCAATCCAAACCAATCCAAACCAATCCAAACCAATCCCAAACCAATCCAAACCAACCAACCAATCCAAACCAATCCAAACCAACCAAACCAATCCAAACCAATCCAACCAATCCAAACCAATCCAACCAAACCAACCAACCAATCCAAATCCAATCCAAACCAATCCAAACCAATCCAAACCAATCCAATCCAAACCAATCCAAATCCAATCCAAACCAATCCAAACCAATCCAAAGCCAATCCAAAGCCAATCCAAACCAATCCAACCAATCCAAACCAATCCAAAGCCAATCCAACAAAAATCCAAACCAATACGAAGCCAATTCGAATCCAGTCCAAACCAATCCAAACCAACCCAAACCAATCCAAACCAATCCAAACCAATCCAAACCAATCCAAACCAATCCAAACCAATCCAAACCAACCAAACCAATCCAATCCAATCCAAACCAATCCAAACCAATCCAAACCAACCAAACCAATCCAAATCCAATCCGAACCAATCCAAATCAAATCAAAATCCAATCCAACAAAAATCCAAACCAATCCGGAAGCAAATCGAATCCAGTCCAAACCAATCCAAACCAACCGAATCCAATCCAAACCAATCCAACCAATCCAAACCAATCCAATTCCAATCAAAACCAATCCAACAAAACCAACCAACCAATCCAAATCTGAATCCAGTCCAAACCAATCCAAACCAATCCAAACCAATCCAAACCAATCCAAACACAACCAAACCAATCCAAACCAATCCAAACACAATCCAAATCGAACCAAACCAATCCAAACCAATCTCAATCCAATCCAAACCAATCCAAACCAATCCAAACCATCCAAACCAATCCAAACCAATCCAAACCAATCCAAACCAATCCAAACCAATCCAAACCAATCCAAACCAATCCAAACCAATCCAAACCAATCCAAACCAATCCAAACCAATCCAAACCAATCCAAACCAATCCAAATCAAACCAAATCAAACCAAACCAATCCAAACCAATCCAAACCAATCCAAACCAATCCAAACCAATCCAAACCAATCCAAAGCCAATCCAAACCAATCCAAACCAATCCAAACCAATCCAAACCAACCAATCCAAACCAACCAAACCAATCCAAACCAATCCAAACCAATCCAAACCAACCAAACCAATCCAAATCCAATCCAAACCAATCCAAACCAATCCAAACCAACCAAACCAATCCAAACCAATCCAAACCAATCCAAACCAATCCAAACCCAATCCAAACCAATCCAAACCAATCCAAACCAATCCAAAGCCAATCCAAACCAATCCAAACCAATCCAAACCAATCCAAACCAATCCAAACCAATCCAAACCAATCCAAACCAACCAAACCAATCCAAACCAATCCAAACCAATCCAAATCCAATCCAAACCAATCCAAAGCCAATCCAAAGCCAATCCAAACCAATCCAAACCAAT
Organism: Armigeres subalbatus; assembly: GCF_024139115.2. Lineage (NCBI taxonomy): Eukaryota > Metazoa > Arthropoda > Insecta > Diptera > Culicidae > Armigeres > Armigeres subalbatus. The sequence continues at coordinate 183,395,590 of NC_085139.1, read as the reverse complement.
CCAAACCAATCCAAACCAATCCAAATCCAATCCAAACCAATCCAAACCAAAACCAAACCAACACGAAGCCAATTCGAATCCAGTCCAAACCAATCCAAACCAACCCAAACCAACCAAACCAATCCAAACCAATCCAAACCAATCCAAACCAATCCAAACCAATCCAAACCAACCAAACCAATTCAAACCAACCAACCAATCCAAACCAACCAAACCAATCCAACCAATCCAAACCAATCCAAACCAATCCTAATCCAATCCAAACCAAATCAAACCAATCCAACAAAATCCAACCAATCCGGAAGCAAACTGAATCCAGTCCAAACCAATCCAAACCAATCCGAATCCAATCCAAATCCAACCAAACCAATCCAAACCAATCCAAACCAATCCAAACCAATCCAAACCAATCCAAACCAATCCAACCAACCAAACCAATCCAACAAAATCCAAACCAATCCGAAGCAAATTCGAATCCAGTCCAAACCAATCCAAATCCAATCCAAACCAATCCAAACCAATCCAAACACAATCCAACCAATCCAAACCAATCCAAACCAATCCAAACCAATCCAAACCAACCTCAACCAATCCAAACCAACCAAATCCAACCAAACCATTCCAAACCAATCCAAACCAATCCAAATCCAATCCAAACCAACCAAACCAATCCAAACCAATCCAAATCCAATCCACATCCAATCCAAACCAATCCAAACCAAACCAAACCAAATCCAAACCATCCAAACCAATCCAAACCAATCCAAACCAACCAAACCAATCCAAACCAACCAAACCAATCCAAACCAATCCAACCAATCCAAACCAATCCAAACCAACCAAACCAATCCAAACCAATCCAAACCAATCCAAACCAATCCAAACCAATCCAAACCAATCCAAACCAATCCAAACCAATCCAAACCAACCAAACCAATCCAAACCAATCCAAACCAACCAAACCAATCCAAACCAATCCAAACCAATCCAAACCAATCCAAACCAATCCAAACCAATCCAAACCAACCAAACCAATCCAAACCAATCCAAACCAACCAAACCAATCCAAACCAATCCAAACCAATCCAAACCAATCCAAACCAACCAAACCAATCCAAACCAATCCAAACCAACCAAACCAATCCAAACCAACCAAACCAATCCAAACCAATCCAAACCAACCAAACCAATCCAAACCAACCAAACCAACCAAACCAATCCAAACCAATCCAAACCAATCCAAACCAATCCAAACCAATCCAAACCAATCCAAACCAATCCAAACCAACCAAACCAATCCAAACCAATCCAAACCAATCCAAACCAATCCAAACCAACCAAACCAATCCAACCAATCCAAACCAATCCAAACCAATCCAACCAATCCAAACCAACCAACCCAAACCAATCCAAACCAATCCAAATCCAACCAATCCAATCCAAGTCCAAACCAAACCAATCCAACCAACCAATCAAACCAATCCAAACCAATCCAAACCAATCAAACCAATCCAAACCAATCCAAACCAATCCAAATCCAATCCAAATCCAATCCAAACCAATCCAAACCAATCCAAATCCAATCCAACCAATCCAAACCAATCCAAATCCAATCAAACCAATCAAAACCAACCAAATCCAATCCAATCCAATCCAAATCCAATCCAAATCCAATCCAAATTCAATCCAAATCCAATTTAAATCTAATTCAAATTCAATACAAATCCAATTTTATTCTATTCTAAATCTTATTCAAATCCAAAGTTTTTGAGTACTTTTTTTTTCTTGATATTGGCATTACATTCCCCACTGTGACATTGCCACCTCGCTGCTTAGTGTTAATTCATCACTTCCACAATTATTATCCGCGAGGTTTCTACGCCAACCATTTTTGCATTCGTATATCATGAGGCTAACACGATGGTACTTTTATGCTCAGGGAAGTCGAGACAATTTTCATACCGAAAATTGTCTAGACCGGCACCGGGATTCGAACCCAGCAAGTTGATAATGATTGCAATTTTCATGTGAAAACTTTTCACGTGAAAACAGTAGGCGAGTTGTCTCCGGCGACAACTTTTCAAATTTTGTACTCATACGATAATAAACACAGAATTTTCATTCAATCATTATTCTTTACTAATATCAGCTAATTGTCAACAGTCACGTTATATCTTCTATTTAGCGTTATGGTTTCATGGTAGTAAGGAAAAAGAGTTCAAATGTAAAGGTGAATGTTTCAAATCAAGATACGATTTTCAAACGATTCTTAATCGCTGACGAGTTTTAATCACTTGAAGCGAGGCCGAGTCCTCTCTGGAGTGGCCTCAGCCATCTCCAGCTCCTAGGGAATGTGATATTGTCGGTGGAGAGAAGAACAAGCTCTACCTTAACTCTAATTTATTATTTCTAATTACGTGCTATATATACATTAGGTAACTATCGAGAGGTAAATATTCATAATCATTTACCCGTCGATGAGCTGCCTGTTTTTATCATCCTAAACTACCTCGACGGGTAGTTGGTAAAGGACAATATAGTGGTAGATCACCACATTACTCATCCCCTATGAGAAAATAAATGATTTACTATTTAAATCATTTATTTTTTCGGATTAGCTGCTTCTTCTTCAGCAGGATGTGTCGGTGTGCAAATAATTATGCAACAATGGTGTTTTGGCAATCCTGCGCTATGAAGGTACCTCTCGAGGACCGGCAGTGATCAAAGGATTGCAATAACGCCCTCATCTCGAGAAGGATCATTACATCCTGCCAAGAATACCTACCTTTACAAACTGCTGTCAATTCGATGCGTGGACCTGGGTGCCACTTTTCACCCATCTTCTCTCGTATCCGCACTGCCGACTTCAGACTTCTTCGAACCTCAGTTCCGTTTCCTGTTCCGTTTATGCTCCTCTGATGTCCAACGCATCCCACCGCTGCCACCAATGAAGCGAGGCCGAGTCCTCTCTGGAGTGGCCTCAGCCATCTCCAGCTCCTAGGGAATGTGATATTGACGGTGGAGAGAAGAACAAGCTAGGGCTTCCATTCCCGGAAATGATTTCCCGGGAAATAATATTTCCCGGGATTCCCGATTCCCGGGATTTATGTATCAGATTCCCGAATTTCCCGGGAAATGAACATACTAATTCTTATTGTAATAATTGTCTTATTTTTTTAAATTTTATGATAACGGATTTTGGGGTATCAATTACATTTTTTTACTAGCATCATCTCACTATTTATTTAACTTTTGAAGTCTAAAAATTCAAGTTATAACTGAAAATGTTACAGAATCATAAGAACCAGTTCGTATCTATCGTTTGTTTATTCAGTAGGCTCAAACGTCGGTAAGCGTTGTGAAGTCGAATTAAAAATTTAGTGTCTGTGGTGAAACAGCAGAGCTACCAATGTTCGCAGATATTCAGGCAATAGCAGTGACCGCTTTGGTTTGGTTGGTTTGTCCTATTATTGTCAAAGGTTTTTTAAGACCTTCAATCCTTTTTGATTAAATTCCCGAACAGTCTCATATTCCGAAGACTCGTTTGTATTTTGCGATATTTCTGAAATATTTCATTTGAATATTTTATAATATTGGTGGGCTAACAGATCTTGATGGAAAACAGATGTTAGGTATGCGATCATTACAACTGTCTTACAACAAATACTCGCAAAACTTTTACAATTTGATGCGTTTTAGGTGCTGTTCGGCATTTCAAGCAAAGTTTGACTGAAAAAAAAAATATAGTCAGGATCATTACAGAACGACAATCAAGCACTCACCTGAAAGTTCTTTTTTTATTTCGAATGGAAGAACTCTCATTTCAAATATTTCATTCATCTGCTTTAAATATTAAGTTCAAGTGGACGTACATGAATAAAAATGGTTTATGCTTCAAAGTTGACCAGAAAATTCTAGCACTAAAAAACAGTCGTCGAGTATAAGAATAGTTGATGTTAGGAATATTTTGGCGATAATAGAAGAGAAGAGAATCTCTCGAAGCCGTCATTGTCCAAGATTGGATACAACCTGAAAAAGTTTTTGAAAAAACTATGGAAAAGTAGCACATAGTGGAGCTCATCAGGACACTGCAGATCTTACTCTTGAGCCAGAGCAGATTCTGATACTTATAACATGGTGAATGTTTTGTAGAAGGAGTTCACGCTTTCCGAACTGAACAAAAACGTTCTCAAGCTTTCAACAACTCTTCCATCATTAGAGGACAAAATAGCAAGCCTCTCTGATGTCGAATGTATATTTTAAAAATCTTATTTTACGACAAAATTCAAACTACGATTTTGAAATAGTTTCGAGAGTTTTTTTTATTTCCCGGGATCCCGGGAAATCCCGGGAAATTATTATTTCATTTCCCGTTTCCCGGGAAGTTGATTCCCGGGAAAAATGGAAGCCCTAGAACAAGCTCTACCTCAACTCTAATTTATTATTTCTAATTACGTGCTATATATACATTGTTAGGTAACTATCGAGAGGTAAATATTCATAATCATTTACCCGTCGATGAGCTGCTTGTTTTTATCATCCTAAACTACCTCGACGGGTAGTTGGTAAAGGACAATGTAGTGGTAGATCACCACACACTTGATTATTTAAAAGTAAGATCGCGGGTGAGTTTGATCTTTCCCGATTTTTCGAAAATTTGATTTCTCCCATCCCTACCAGCAACCCTCAGCATGGTCTTGCTTTATAGCCGCGCAGCTTACCCCTTGGCTAAGGAGGGCCCCAAGGGGTCCGCGACGTTAGACATAAGTACGTTAGGCATAAAGACGTTAGGCATAAGTACGTTAGGCATAATGGACGTTCGGCATAATTCTGCCTTCTTTATGCTATAGGCTGTTCTTTGGGTTATTTTATTATGCCTTACTTCAATAAGGAAATTTCTTGTCACGCTCCACAATCTTGTTTTCAACTTAAAAAAAACCTTTTCATTCAAAATATTATTGATTCGTTTAATATCACAAATTCATGCGCACCTTTCCTTGGTGTCAGTACTATAAAGCTTGTTCCCAGCTCATTGGTGCTGTCACAGCCTTGACAGAAGGCTTGATTTCTCGTTTAACTTTTCAAAAGGACCTAATTAACATTTTTTTCATGAATTAATTTGAATAGCGCAATCAACAGAAAAACATGATAGCTTTTGATTGCTGTACTCAAATTAATTCATGAAAAATATGTTACTTAGGTCCTTTTGATTTCTGATTTTTGCTTTTCCAAACATTCTGTCCAAAAACAAGCGACATTCAATTAAAATTTGTGCCACGAGACGATCACTTTTTGATTCTATCGTGGTTGTCCTCATGCTTTTTGACGCTTAATGGTCCTTTTTCTGAATAGGACGAGTAATTATATTACAAATCTACGCAAAATCCAAACTACTACTTATATTTCAAAAAATTCAAAAAATTAACAACTGGTTGATTATAAATCTAGTTCATGCAGAATCCACAGAACAAAAAATTAAATAACTTCACATTAATGATTTTTAGAGTAAATTGTCATCGTTGCTGTCAAACATAACGTTTCCCAAAATGAAACTAGATTTATTAGCAAAGTACATATGGGTATCAAACCCTAGGAATTTAAAAAAAAGTTTTTGATTATGATACTTTCATATTTTTGCCTTTCTCGTATTTTTTATTCAATTGGCCAGTTCCAACAGAACTATGTGCCATGTTGGTGAGAAAACAAGGAAATATATTTCGTTTGCTCAAAATATCCGTAAACATTAGGACATTGTAGTCGGTTTGATAATATTATTGGTTTAGCTGATAAAACTGTCCTATTTGCTATACCGTCGTCGAGGGTGACAATGAGTCAAATGGAGATGAGAATGGGTCACTGCTTCAACTACTTAGAATGCTTGTAGAATAGATTGAATGTATCTGAGGTAAAGAAAAATAAAATATAAGAAACCTTTTTGAACGATTTTGTTATCCGACCTCCAGATTGTCGGTGAGAGCGATGATCCTTTCACCACCGATGGCGGTAGCGTAATTCTTTATTTTGGCGTCCCCCAAACCCTGCCAACCGCACGCTACGGAGATGAGCATGAGTAAACTCTTTGCAATATGTAACATAACATAACCATAACTTTATTCAATAGGAAATGCCTAATAAATGTTTTGGGCTCCCAGCAAAATAATTTTAATTGATAAGGAGAATGTCTTCAGACAATGTTGCCACGATTGATTTTTTTTCGGTCAATTCGGGTTTTACCCTAATACAATTTTATATCACAACCTGAATATAAGAACTATTGAAAAAGGTTATTTCTACGGAGGAACTGAATCTTCTGGATAATTTCAATATTTAAGTTACCTAAAACTGACATAGTTGATAAATATTATAAGAGTCCGATATACACAACATTCAATAAAATCCTGGCGATACAAATGTAAATACAGTAAGAGAATAAAATTCTTGCAGTATAATTGAAACGATATATTATGGTTAAACAGTATGAAGACAATATCATCAATAGTTGGATAAATCTGGATTTTATTTATAACATTGTGTTGTTGACATCAAACAACTATATAATATTTCTAATTGGTAATGACAATCCTTCCGTGCAATCATTCATAGCAATACGCTAACAATATTGCATCAACTTAGAGCGCTGATCTTATTATTTTTACTCGTGAATTGGTGATAATGGCTATAACCGAATTCGCTACGTTGTCCTACCACATAGCTATCAACAACAACATTCGCATACCAGCGACACGCGAGGTGTGCGCTGTGCACGTCGGCCCACAGCAAAGTATGCACACTACCCTACCCAACGGGAACATTTTTGTCGTTATCAAACTGTGCGCCACCGACTTTACCCTTATCTGTGCAACACACCACCGCGTACCACGCACAGGACTTTTTCGTGCCCCCAAAAATTTAACGGCCGCAAAAAATAATAATACCTACGTTATCAAAGCGATAGTGCCCGAAGCGGCTGCGGCCGCTGCCGCCAATATTTGTCACATACCACCCCGCACCGGTCAGCCTTTAGCCGTCAACCACAATCGTAATATGTAAAACGGCGACGAAAACGACGATCGCTAATATTTTTAGGGAGCGCGCAGATTAGCAAACAGAGAGGGAGAGCGAGCGAACGAATGAGCAATAAACCTAGATTAAGTCACCTTGCGGTGATGGCGCTTTTCTCGTGTGCTCGAAAAAGGCAATAGCAAAATCACATCAGAAAGGTTAAAAACAGAACTTCATGGTTTATATGTACGAATAACTATGAAAGGTTTACTAAAATATTTCAATAAAAATGTTTCGATCTACTCACCCAATAATATGGATTTTTTGAAAAATTCTAATTGATGAAAAAATGATTAATGAGGCAAAACATATTGAACGGGTGAATAAAATTGAAACAATCTACAATAGCAAAATTCGTATCTTAGTGCGTTTATTTAATAGTATTCATAAGTTAGTAAATGCGCTGCTTTGGAGGTATTCAGCTTCTTTTATTTTCTTCACGTTACAACATACAATGTTTGTGTCTTAACGAAAGTTGTATAGCAAAAGCTCTCCATCATAATGTTAGGAGACCTCAGACCTAAGCGATTTCATCGTCGCAAAAGGCGACAACTAGTACCCGAAACCCTATCGTTGTTGGGTCGTCGTGGTCAATGTTCCATTTACGCTCCCATATTAAAGGCGACAGAATGGCAGTCGCCAAGCGATAGAATCGCATCCTGTGTGTTTGAGGGAACCTTCATCATCGAGTTTGCAAGCATAAGGAGACGCATGCTGGGGAATTTTTCGATCAGCTGCTTGAAACCAGCGAATGTAAAACTAACTCAAACTCAAACAAGCTCAACTCGCAAAAAGCGCTTGTCGCAAACTTTAATAAAATTTGACAATGATCACGCGTTTAGGAAATAAGTTTCAGAATTTCCGTGTAGCAATCTCCTGTGGTAATCGTCAAGAACCAAAAAGGTAACATGATACTCCCTCGGTAGTACATATTACAGGAAACTTGATGTCGTCCGCCAAAACTTTCGCCGGGGCAATGCGTCCGTCAACTCTAAGTACGCCTTGGTCGTCTATTATCGGCATTAGATTCCATAGCTGGCTTGGCTTGTCTTCTCGAGTCCCAATTGTTTATCTCCCGGTAACTTCTGTTTAGGCCACAGTTTAACCAGCGGCCTGATACCCCGGGGCTTTATCCATCACTCCATTTCGTAGCATCGCATCGTCGGCGACGTTGTGTTTACTCGGAACGTATCTCCATTCTTCGACACTGATCGCTGATAAAATTTCTACCACGCAACATGCTACAAATGGACGGTATCTTCGATGCTCCGACCGAATCCACGCCAATGCACAGTGTTGCTTTTTGTCGATTTCGTGCGCTTTTTTAATAGCATCGTTTCTGTTGATTTTTTCGCTGTAGTTTGTTTGGAGGAAACGTTAGATATCATAAAGGGCTTTTTTTGAGAAAATCTGTGAAATGATTAATCCACCTAAAAGTGAGATAAAAATTTTACTTTTTCACCTAAACCGTATATGCGCCTAGTGTCTTCGAGAAAGTTGTAGCGGATGGTATTTTTAGGCCACTTTGCCAAAAATCATGTATCTGTGACTTATACTTTACTAGATATGTGACATTTACCGTGGAAGGCCCCTTAAAATCAGTTTTTTGAGCATACCTTTTTTATATGTTTCAGGCACTTTTACACCCTTCTACAAAGTTGTTTGGCTAATAAAAATACACGTTTTTGTAGAACATTGCGAAGCTCTATCTCTTAAAATTGATAAGTTATTTGAGAAAATATGTTTTTTCTAGGGTATTTGAGAATCGTATAACAACTTGGTCCGGCGCAAAATGGCGCAGACAACTTTTTAGTTCTCTGAAGCTGCTGTATGTTGACTCTTGCCTAGCGATTGAAGCTTGTGTTTACACGAAATTACAAACGAGTTATATAGATTTTAAATTTTCTTGTTTTTGGCCTTACTCGTACACTAAGATTATGTATAGGCTATAGGATCGCACTAAAAACCAATATTTGATGGTGGCCCATAAGCCCATAGTTTTATATAGAAATTCGATAAACTGAGCTGATGTCTGTATGTGTGTATGTGTAGACATTTAAAAGACACCTTTTTTGCCTTTCTCGTACACTAAGTGCAATCTATATAACACACGTGTAATTTCGTGTAAACATAAGTTTCAATCACTAGAGAAAAGTAGCAGAACAGTAGTTTGTGAATCCTAAAAAGTTTTAGGGCCATTTTGCGCCGGAACAGGCTATTTGATTTCTGAACACCCCTAGAAAAAACACCTTTTTCATTATAACTTTTAAGCTTTAAGAGATAGCGCTTCGCAATGTTCCACAAAACGTGTAGTTTTGTTTGACAAATAACTTTGTAGAAGGTTGGAAAAGTCTTGGAAAAATAGAAAAAGTTATGATAAAAATGTGATTTTAGGGATCTTCCATTGAAAAAGTCACATATTTTTAAAGTATAATAGTTAGACATGGGGTGTCTTTGGCAATATGGCTCAAAACACTATCCGCTACAGCTTTCCTGAAGACACTATGTGTATATCTAGTCTTAATAAAAAGTCTTTTAGTTTTGCACTTAGTGTACGAGAAAGGCAAAAAGATGTCTTTTAAATGTCTACACATACACATACACTCATACACACATACAGACATCAGCTCAGTTTATCGAATTTCTATATAAAACTATGGGCTTATGGGCCACCATCAAATATTGGTTTTAGTGCGATCCTATAGCCTATACATAATCTTAGTGTACGAGTAAGGCCAAAACAAGAAAATTTAAAATCTATATAACTCGTTTGTAATTTCGTGTAAACACAAGCTTCAATCGCTAGGCAAGAGTCAACATACAGCAGCTTCAGAGAACTAAAAGTTGTCTGCGCCATTTTGCGCCGGACCAAGTTATACGATTCTCAAATACCCCTAGAAAAACATATTTTCTCAAATAACTTATCAATTTTAAGAGATAGAGCTTCGCAATGTTCTACAAAACGTGTATTTTATTAGCCAAACAACTTTGCAGAAGGGTGTAAAAGTGCCTGAAACATATAAAAAAGTTATGCTCAAAAACTGATTTTAGGGCCTTCCACGGTAAATGTCACATATCTAGTAAAGTATAAGTCACAGATACATGATTTTTGGCAAAGTGGCCTAAAATACCATCCGCTACAACTTTCTCGAAGACACTAGGCGCATATACGGTTTAGGTGAAAAAGTAAAATTTTTATCTCACTTTTAGGTGGATTAATCATTTCACAGATTTTCTCAAAAAAAGCCCTTTATGATATCTAACGTTTCCTCCAAACAAACTACAGCGAAAAATCAACAGAAACGATGCTATTAAAAAAGCGCACGAAATCGACAAAAAGCAACACTGTGCAATGTCTAACCAGAAGACGCAACGATCAACCTTGACGGTGTGATTTTCACGCACGAATGCAAGGAGTCGAACTCCCAGAACTGCAGCCATCATCTCCAAACGACGAATAGATACGTATTTCAACGTTTTTCGTTTCTGCCGATACCAAAACGCATTCGGCTTCCCCCTCCGATTCAATGACGCGAAAGTATACCAAAGCGGAGTATGCTGCTTCGCTTGCATCTACAAAAACGTGGGTATCCAATGTGTCGTAAAGATCGTCGCTCGCTTTATCAAAGTAGCATCGTGGAACTCGGACTTCGTCGACTTGTACCAGCAACTCAACCCACTTCGTCCTTTTCAGGTAGATTAGGTCGTCGATACATTCATCCCACTTGATCGCACTCCGCCAGATGTCCTGCATCATAATTTTCCCATGAAAGAGGACACCAGCCAGCAGCTCCAAAGGGTCGAAGAGACTCATGATGCACTTTAGTACTTGACGCTTCGTTGGCCTTGCACCGGTATTGATAAATGTTGCGATTTTCTCTCGAAACGTCACAGAAAACCACAAAACATCCTCTTCCGTTTGGCATAGCATTCCTAAAACGCGTTCGGTATCAGTTTTCAAGGCAAGATCTTTGATGTCCTGTTTGGGCAATTCGCCAAGGTACTCTGGAACATGTTTTTTTGTAAGAGGCCACATTTCTCAGTTCAAATCCTCCTTTTGAATGAATCCACCTAACTTCACATGCTACCGCTTTCGCCTCGTCGACAGACTCAAAACTATCTATGTATTCGTCAACACAGTGGCACTTACGAATCGCCGCCGATGCCCGTGGATACCGATCGGCGAATTCATCCGCATTGCGGCTCTTCACAAATTGTGCGGACGATGGAGAGCTTGTGGCTCCAAAGGTGAGGACGTCCATCATGAAAACACTGGGTTCATTTTTGGGATTACGGTCCCTTTCGATAACTCTTGCTTGGTGAAACATCTCTTTGATGTCACCGCTACCGGATACTGTTGGAAGCAAAACTGCACGGAAGGAAGTGGAACGAGTAGGTCAGATCCAGGTAGAAGCACGGAATCGAAACATACCGCATCGACTCTCAAGATACTCTAATTGTCGGAGAGCCATATGATAACTGTTGGGTAGTTCTATGAAGTCGGATCTCCACAGCAGGCCAGTCTTGAAGCAATTATCAATTCGACGCGTCGTTTCCTCCATAATTCGTCCTCGTTTCTTCCACAGACTCTAACATTCCCTGGGATCCAATTGGACAGTCTTCGGCGTTGAAGTTATCTTTTATCATGCGATCCAGTTTCTCCTCCGCTTCGCACTCGCACACATGGTAACTGTTTTCATCTGCATCCTTTGATTTGTCCAGGATTCCGTAGACGCAACATCTTAGGCAATTTTTCGCTGCTACGATGCCGCTGTTTCCTTCTTTGATTTTTTGCGGAATAGCCAGTTGCAATTTTTTTTTGCCGACTAACAGCTTTGGTGTGTACTCCGTACAGGCAGGCCCTTCAGATGGTGGTGATCTTCTTGTAGCTCGCCAAAGCGCAAGGTTTGTCACGGCAAATTTAGGCAGTCTACAGTGCGCACGTTCTTGAGTTGAAACCGTTTATTCCGACCCATTTCGGAGACTTCCAGTGAAACGATCTGCGACTCATCCTCTGTCCTCGTCATATTAGCGGTTCATTGGAGGCATAGTGGTCCTTCAACTTCCAGTTCTCGAACTAGACTTTGTTTTATCAATGTCGAAGAAGAACCTTTATCCAAGAAGGCGAACACGGTACGGTGACAGACTTGGACTTTCCGTGCAGCGTTACTGGAACGATTCGGAATAGGATTGATTGTCCGCAGTGAACGTGGTTTTCAGTTGACTAAACAAGCGATTTAAGCGTTACAGATTCTACCACCGTCCCCCATGAAGTCGCTGAAGGTACGCAAATTGGCTTCAGGCTCAAACATCAAATGGTGTACCCATTGTAGCTTGACGATGGCTGGTAGCTTCCTACCATCCTTGAAGAAGCGCCGGGTTCGACAGGTGTGCTTGTTGACCGCCCGCGATGAGATGTTGAGCCAGATTTCTTATCGAAATCCCAAAATCGATCAGTGACTCCAACTTCTCTGGTTTGGGGGCTGGCATATCACGCACTTTTTGTATCAACTTGTTGATGATGATTTCCGGGCGACCATACAGGGTCCGAAGAATCTCCATTACGTTCGATACTGACTCGGGCGATAGAAGATAGTACCGGAATACCTTCAGCGCATTGCCCTTCAGGCACCGCTGTAACCGTCGTGGAATTGTGGAAACTACTATAAAAAATAGGCCATCCCTCTGGATCGCCGGAAAACTCCGGCAAATCTAGGGGAATTACATGCCTAGCTGCCAATTGTTCCGGCGAGGGTCGATGTAGGTTGGGGTTTAATGCTGATCTTCCGCCAAGCCCGAAATTTCCTACATGGAGAGGAACCGGATGTTACCAGCGTTGATTACCAAACAAAACATTTGGGGAATTTCAGAAAGCGGACTGTCGTATCTTACACCTCCCTGAGCGTTTCCATATGCTCCATGTATTGTTGGGGTGGTATGTATGTTCGAACCACGATTTACATGTTGCGTAGCGGTAGAACGAGTGGAAGGGTTGCCCAAAGGAAAATTTTGTTCAGTTTCCCGAACTACGTTGAGTGCTGGGGGATTCGAGTGCGCGTACTTGATTCGCGTCTGCTCGTTCAACGTTGATTCGTCCAACGGTGGTTCCGTAGGTATATTCTGCGATGCAAAACGAATTCTTGGGCCTGGCCTAAGCATTCCTGCAGAAACATTTTCCTGAGCGTTCGCCGTTCTACGACGTCCCTGTTCCGGGCTTGTTCTTGTGTGTTTTGTTGCGGACTAGGGGATCAATAATAGGAACGCCACCTACTGCTCCCTCTCCCTGTTGCAGCAGCTGTATCCTGCACTTTCGTAACTGGGCTTCCAGGTCCATAATTTGTTCTGCTGATATGGGCTGTTGTTCAAACGGTGTCATCTGGGTTCGGAGAGACTGCAATATACAGTTGTCATCAATCGATATGTTGATGTCGCCACGGGCGACTGATGTAAGGGATCGGGGCCATCGCTTTCCCTTGTTCCCTGAACATTGATGCAGCTACTGTGAGGTAGCTGGCGGTGGAGTTGTGAAGATCCGATTGGCTATACAGGGGAAGCTAATCCGGTAGTGACGTGCTCTTCAACCCAAGCTTCAATTTGTTTCTCACGAGCCTCAATCTCGTTCACACGGCTTCTCACGCTCCGGTTGTCGCCTTCGTCTCCCACCAATGACTCCTCCAACTCGTACATTTCTCGCGAATGCTTCTTCTGCATCTCCAGCTGTCTTTTTTTTCAATTCCAACGACATCTTACTCCTGCTGCTCGGCCAAGCGTTTGCGATGCAAATCTGCTCGTTGGCTGGAAGTCGTTGACCTAATTGAAGCTGGCATCGGTAGTGGATGGCATCGCGGACAGATCTAATCTCGGCTTGAGATGGACTTACTCACGCAAGCACAGGTAAAATGCCACAAATTGTCACACTTGTCGAAAGCCACCAGATGATCATCTATTTCTTTATTGCCGCATGCGACATAAATCTCAGACGGATCGGTCGAGGAGGCATTGGAACCCTTAATGGACATGTTGTTAAATGTTACGAGAACAAAACTGAGCACTGTCTTGAAACCAAATTTTATTACAGCTTCAAGCTAAAATACAATTCAGTTCATTTAGTAGTTGGGAAGAGCGACTCAATATTGTATTACTTAAGGTACACCGGGGCAAGTTGAAATGCGGGGTAAGTTGAAACGGAAGCTGTAATTTAGATAGGAAATGACCTAATGATCTGATAATTTTTTTCAACAAACTACTCGCCTAAACTCACAATCTGACTGCCATTCCTGAAAAATTGCAGCTTTCAAATGCAATCCCTGTCATTGTTTATTTTTCGCCCTTTGCAAAAACCAAACCAACTATTTGACGTGCCCATAAAACAGGTCTCAAAACGAAGTTTGGAAGAGTTTTTCCATCAAATTTTCGCGGTAGGTAACCATTTAATGTTGAATAAGCATAATGATTATGAAAAATCTATGAAAGACCCGTTTTAATTTTTGTATTTTGGTTGTTTGATATTGCTCTGCATGTTCAACTCATCGGGGCAAATAGAAATGCGTGGTGCGGGGCAAGTTGAAACAACGATTCAAAACGTCACCCTCGCAATTAAAAGTATTTTTTCCAGAATTCAACATGATCCGTAAATATATACATTCGAAAAACATAAATTTATGGAAACATGCAAACTTCTGAAAATAAATTTAATAAATTTCCGCTAATTCCGTCATGAATGCAACCCTCCTACAATCTCCACTAGAATAAAAAGGGGTCATGTTTAAACTGCAGTTTTGATATTCTTAATCTACTGAGCACTGACTCTCACAAAAATAAAACATAGAGTACCGTCAACTGGGGGGAAGATGATCATTGAGGTGAAGATGATCATTTGATGTGTCAGTCAAAAGTGCCAAATTTTTTATTGAAACGGTAGTCAACAATATTCTCCGTTCAAGTAATGTTACCGCTAGGTAGAAATCCGAGTTTTTCGATTATAATCATGAAAATGTATTTTGTAGAAGAAAGAGAGAGATAGTCATAAATGACGCTATTTTCGTTTCAAATATTTACTTCGTAGACTTCTTTACGTAGTAAATTCAACATTCATACAAATAACCTAGTGTATTTTGACTACTAGGTCATAATTATTTTAGTAGAGCTGTCTTGATCAACTTCACCCCAAACCAGATTACTCAAAAAATGTGTGATAATTTAATTTATTTTAATAAATGCGAATGCATTTCAGAAAACTAAAGTTGTTGATTATTGCAACGTATAGCAGTACATGTTTTGAAAATATTTGTTTCGATTTACAATGTAAACACACATTGTTATTGCATGTTTTGTCTTAAAAATGATCATCTTCCCCCCAGTTGACGGTATGTAAACATTTCGTTAACTCCACCTTTCACTACCCCAGTTGCTTATTTCGATGCCAATCGAAGAGTTTATGAGAGATATGATGGCTGGTTAATGAATGTGCATTTATAAGAAGCCACAATAGAATTAATCATGTGCACAATATACAAGTGATCCAAATAATTAGCCATCATGAATAGTAATCCGAGTGGTCACCAGTAGGAGGAAATCAATTTGATAAATTTTCAGCGTATTGCGTTCCCCAGAATTTGGTCCCTGAAAATACGCTTGCGACTTTGTTGTATTTGTTGTAATTTGTCCCATGTCATTTTCGCCGACTTGAGTAATTTGTCGTTGTATTTATCAGACTTGTTTTTATGGAGAAATACAAAAAAATCCAACAAATTAAAAAAAAAATGGTATGTTTCCAAAAAATTGACATAATATTTTTTATCTGTATTTATTGCTGTGGGACAGTTAAATGGAACATATTTGAGTTTTTTTTTTGTGTAAAAGAGTACCTATCAAAATCTGGAATCTGATTTTTATGGGAGTAAATATCAAGATGAGACAACAAAAGTGGGATTTGTTTTCAAATTTCTAGAACAAAGCCTACTATTTTATCAGTTTTTCTTAAACAGGAGACAATTTTAAGCTAATTTCTGAAAGAAAATCAAAAACGTCAAAAACTTACATGGGACTCTTATGCGAATCCTGGCAGTATTATAGTCACCTTTACAACCTCGTGCTTCTTGAGTCTCACTGAGTACATACATTTTGTTATTAATACGGCAAAATTAGCTTACGTCTGAATATAACGCAGTGTTTCAACTTGCCCCGATTCGCGGGGCAAGTTGAAACGATGCATATAAAAAAATAATTTAAATATAAAAAATATTTATAAAAAAAGTTTGTTAAGGTTGCTTATTTTTTATGTATAATATTTGGCCCGAACTAGCAAACACCGCAAACGGATTCAAAATATATCAAAGGGTGATTTTTTTACAGCACTTCGAATTTCAACTTTGAAAAAACCGTTTCAACTTGCCCCGGTGTACCTTACATTTAACAGTGCATAACTTTGAAACTTTTTTAACATAACTTCTATGCTGCTTAGGATATTTCTACGACTGTTGAGATAGTTATGGAAACATAATTAGGCTTGAACAATTTATGGAACATAATTTGTAACCTACCAGATAATACCTGATAATACGAATAGTTTTCCTACTGCTATGGTCTCTTTTGAGATTTTAACGGAGAAACTTGAACGTTCCCGAAGAACAAATAACATTAGCACGTATGTTTTGTAAATTTTGATAGGAATTACTTACGAATTTATGCATAAACTAACTTATTAGTAATCGACACTAGAGGGAGCCGGTAAGGCAGTTGTGGCAACACTGATCTTATGGGCGGAACCCTGCCTGCTGCCTGTATCCTCGTCAGATATTTGTTTTTGAAAAATAACTATTTTTGAACATGTTCGAGACATTATTTGGAATAAAATATTTTTTTATAATTAAAAAATCAACTGGTCATAGTTACTATGTCTGAAACTCGATTCGTGCATATGCACAACATGTGACAGGTTTAGCTCGACTAATGTATTGGAGGGTAACCACTTCCTTCGGTGCGGTTTCATCCCACGAAACCAGTAGTTACTGAACATATTATGCCATTTAAAACACGATTTCATACCGAAAAAGCTGACGATCACGTTTTTCGGGATTTTAACCACTGTGCGTCGGCAAGTCGTGTCTATTTTTCCTGTATCTGATTTAGGATAACTTTGCACAGAACTGTAAAAATGCACAGTAACATAACTTTCATCTATTCAGTTACTGAGTAAAATTGTATTGCCGTCTTTTTTCTCAATGAAATTCTACTTAATTTCCGTCAACAGCAGGACTTTCTCATAATTAGGAGTAATTCTGCTTTTGACGAAAATTGAGTAAAATTTCGGTGGGAAGAAAAGAGATGGCAATACAATTTTACTCAGTCACTGAGTAGGTGAAAGTTAGCGTGCCCCGCTTCTATAATCTCCTACAATGATAAAGTTTCGGAGCTGACACGGGTAATGCGTCGCACCCTTGACGACTAATTCCGAGGTGTTGAAAGTTGATCGGGCGCCGAAACTTGCAGAAGTTGTTAGAAGTGCTTGATCCAACGTTTCAGCTGGTCAGTTAGGTCAGTTCCATTTATTTTGCTCCGCTCAGGCATCGTAAGGAGGCGAAATTGCCAGTTGTTGCAGCTTTCTCCAATTCGTCGGCCACGAAATCCATCCATGCTCGCTTGTCCCGTCTGCATCAGCGTTTTATTTCCTTATTTGGAGCCGAATACCGTTGACGGGACTCGTACTTGGCTACTCTTGTTCTTGCTCGCTCTATCGCGGCCGTTGCTTCTCCACGCTACTCAATTTTCCGCCAGGTTGCATATGTAATGCACTTCAACGCTGCCACCTTTCGGAGCATTCGCTGCCCGAGTTCCAAGCTCTTCAACGAACGATCGCTTCACAGCTGGACCCGCTAGTCGGCGTGTGTTGAACCGCCGTCCGAGTCTCTCCTCTTGCCACTGAATCCGAGCAATGCGTTATCGGATCTCGCCAATCAGAAAGTGATGGTCAGACGTGATGTCAGCACTGCATTTATTCCGGACATCAAGAAGGCTTCGGCTTCATTTTCGGCAGATGCTGATGAATTTCGCCATTAATCTCCCCAGGGAACCCCTCACAAGTTTTTGCCCGGAGTATCCTCCCGATTTTTTCAGCTTTTTCTCCCAGTAGCTTATCTAGTAGTCTTATTCCCGCAGAAATTGCTTCAAGAATCGTTCAAGAATCCCATCCGGCAATGTATTCTGAAATTCTTCCAGAAATTAATCAGAGTATTCTCGAGAAAATTCCAAAAACGGCCTCAGACAATTCTTTTTCCAGAATGAATAAAATAAGGGAATATTTGTGGGAATATCCGAAGGAGTTCTTCAAGGATCTTGAAGAAATTCTGGGATAAATTCGTGAATGCGTTTCTGGTTTAAATCGCTGACGACTTTTTGGATAAATTCTTGAATTAATTTCGGGTGGGTTTTTCAATAGATTTCCAAGATAAATTTTCTAAGAAATTACTAAAAGAGTTTCAGAAGAAATTTAACCTTCCTAACGTGTTTGGGCCAATATGACCCGAATCGCACTTCCAATCTGCAACAACTTTTTATCGCAATAGAAGACTAATGTGAACGTCTGTAACTTCTTGATTTCCCCTATTTTGGGGAAAACTAAGTTCCTGAACGTTGACCTACATTGTACGACGTTCCTGAAGAATTCCAAAACAAAAACTCACACTAACGGTGTTCGAGTCATATTGACTCGGATTTGACTTAACAATATCTCAGGAATTTCCCAGCCAACATGTTGAAATACCATTTAATAATCATCAGCTCATAAATTTTCCGAAACTGACCACAAATTGATGATTGGCCACACCTACATCCTGTAATCGTCGGAGGAAGGATCATCAGTTGGCCACTTTTAAATGGACAAAAATTGCACACGAGTATCGTGCATGAACGATTTTTTTTGCTGTTTTTTCTCAAGAATGTTCCCAATACTATTTCAGAGATGACGAATCATGAATTCAGACAATATTTCTACAGGTGTTCTAGGTTCTCCAAACCATTCTGGAGTTCAGACCATTGTTTAACTAGGTCAATTACGCTCGGTACAAAACCAATAGCAACCCATGGTGCCCATACAGACCCTTAGAGGCCATATGCATGATTTACGATCTAGCAGGCCTGCCCAACCTTTTCAAGCAACGGGCCGATTTTCAGATCGGCCACTTCGTGTGGGACAGACAATATTCGGTAGTTTTTTTATACATTTTCAAAATAACCAAAATAAAATACATTTTTTCCCCAAATGGCATTAAGTTTTACAGAATGGCTAAAATTATTTAAAAGAAAAACTAAACATGAATTAAATCTTGTTTGAACGCGTTTGAACAATCTTTTTTGTTTGCTTATTTTCTTTTTCTCTTTATGTGGAATTGTTGATTGCACAATCGTTGATCGAATTTCACAAGCAAGAAAATGAAGATCAACAATTAATTTTTACTACTATCATTCTTGATAAGAATTGTTCACACAGATATGTACTTCTGGAGAGAGAAAATGTCTTACGAAAGATGTGTCTTTCTGAATTTTATATTTGAGAACGTTGCTGCATTGGAGGTCAATTATCTCCGCTTCGACTGTTTTCTAGCGGAATTTGAGAAATGTATCAGTTTTCGACAATCGATTATGCCAAATTGTTTCAATTCTGTTTTCTCCTAGTTTGCATGTTGGATAACAAAAGTTCGATGTGTTGATCCTTGTTTTGCAACTTTATGTTCATGTCATTGAGATGATTGGTGACATCTACCTTCTATAAAGGCCAAGCAACTCACCCATTCAGGACCATGCAGCTTGGGTATTGGATTTGCTTTATCTTGTAAAAATGGTGTAATTTCCTTTCGAAAGAATAAAATCTTTCAAGCAAGGTACCATTGGTTAACCAACGAACATCCCAATAACACAGCAAATCAGCAAATCACTTCCATTTCCGTCAACATAATTTGAAATTAGTTTCCTCGCATAAAAAAATGTTCATTTTAATAACGAGCGTCGCTACATCATGAATATTGGTAGTTTTTGCACATATGTAGATTTCTTTTGGTAAAAAATGCAATGTGCAAAGACATATCACAAATACACTTCTGTGGCTTATTAACAATTGTATAACAAATAAGCAAATTGCTTTAATTTTCAAGTATCACAACACCCGTCATCGCGGGGAACTCCATCCGTTTTTAGGCCTTAAGTTTTCAAAGAAGAGTTGAAGCTCCTTCATACGGGTTTTAACAGCTTTCCTGAGGTCTATACCTGGAGTAGTCGTTTCTTTTATTGAGATCAAAGCTGTTAATTTCTCTGTAATCTGAAGATGATCCTCTGTCTTGGAAAGGTTTCATCAGTATTGTCAAAATCTCATTAACAGCAAAACTGGCCCGTACTGCATGCTGGCCCAGATTTAATAGTAATAACCTACAGCATCTATTATTAAACAATAAAAAGGAGCTTTTCGAGTCAGGTAGAAAAGCTTTCAGGCCGCATATGAGGTATTCTTTCTTATACGCTGCGGGCCACACAAAAAATTAAGCCAACGGTCGCATCCGGCCCGCAGGCCGTACGTTGGGCAGCCCTGAATCTAGATAAATCCAAACCAGATGTTTTAAATTCTCCAAATCATTCAGGAGTTCAAACCAATTGTAGACAAATTCGTCAATTGGGCTCATTATAAATCCAATAGCAACCCATGGTGCCTGTTGGGGAACAAAGTTTCACTTCGACAGCGCCATAGCTTGCTTCTCCAACACTCGACGATATGTGTGACCTTGAGCTAGGTCGATACGGTTCAAACAAACTATCCCAATTGCGGCTCGAACAGGGATACTAGTCCAATTTCGGGATACTTCCCTTTCCCACGGAGTATTTCTTCCGTTAAATCGAACACGAATCACATTTTCCCTGATCACAAACACGAAACTTGCTGCTTTATTACATTTATTTTCACTTACAGACTAACATTGAGTAACTAAAGCTAACACATTAAAATTTTAACCGCGTGGACTCCGTTGCCCATGTATGTATATTGCAGACCGGTCAAAAGGTAACTAATTCTGTCTCTTCCGATGTCCCGATCAAAACCCGGATCGCTCTATGCGATGATTTAATCCGTCGGTCCTGCGAGTAGTCCTCTCGTTTCCCGTATTCACCACTGTCCAAGATATACAGATGACGTCACTACTTGCAGGAGACAGGAGAGATAATCAACTCCTGTGCTCAACAGCCCTGACCAACAACTTATTGCTCCACATCATCGTTCACTGCTACCGATGCGTCGGCGCCTTGTTATATCTTTACTGATTCAGAGCGATCGCCGATCGCTATGAGGGAACAATAGCATAGACCAGACGATGGTTGATGCAACCTTACTGCTATATTAACTGCAGACTCGAGTGTGGAAACAGGGTTGTAATAGCTAGGGTGTGATATCACTCCTAGACAGTGCCCATACAGGCTTTCTGAGACCGTGCGCATGATTTACGATCTAGATATGTTCAAAGAGAATGATCTAAATTCTCCAAATCATTATGGAGTTCAGACCAATTGGTTAACCAAGGTAACTGGCCTCGATACAAAGCCAATAGCAACCCATTGTGTCCATACAATCCCTCAGAGGCCATGTGCATGACTTAATATTTCGATATATCCAAACCGAATATTCTAAGTTATCCAAATCATTCTGGTCTACAAAGTTGGTCTACAAAGTCAATTGTTCTTAGTTCTACAAATCTTTGCAGATAAGACCAATTAGTCTACCATGCCAATAACCAATAGGTACAAAATCGATAGCAAACTATAATGTCCGTTTAGGGCTATGAAGACCTTATGCATATGAACAAAAAATGTTTATTCCACTTAACATCATATCCCAGGTACTCGCTCACATGGAAATTGGAGACAATATTTTCATTATGTTAACTGTATACATTGTATTATTCACACGTGTTTTTAACAACAGCAATTTTCAATACTGATCGCGATATTCTCATGAATAGATAACCCTGCCGCTCTTCGTAAAAAATCACTCAAATAAAGAAATTAAAAAATAACCCTTCCTCAGGGAAGCTCAACCATCTATTTATTGTTTTTGTTATTAAATTTTTATAAGTTAAAATGTTATACCATTACATATCAATTATTTGTTATCTTTACTCTTTATCATACATATTACTGATACTCATTATATAATTGAGATTGAATCAATTGTATCGTGCTAATTTATTATCTCCTTCGTCTGTGAAAGCTGTTTCGGTTCGGAACGATTACTTGAATAGACTATTATAATATAAAAACATTTGTAAGTACGTGGCCAGGCGTGTGTAGAAAATCGGGTCCATCTAATTGTAGATTTTGGCAGAATGTACAACGACCGTGAATATGTTTATCTTTGCAATTCGATCTACGATTTGTGCAAGATGAACCCTTTCTATGCTATGCTAAAATATGGAATTATTTTCAAAGGAAATTGAAACAGAATTATGGAAAAAATGCCCTAAAATTTCCCTTGAAATCCTGAAATAATTTCAGACCGAAAAAGCAAATGAATACTAGTAAAAATATCCGAAGGTGTTCGAGGAGAAGTTCTTAAAATTCCTGAATAACAATTCCCACATTTTCTTGAAGAAAGTTGTGCAAGTCGAGTCAAGTACGAGACACTGAAGACGGCCTCACAGTTGAGGTCGGAATACATATCTGTAAAGATAACAAAACGTAGTGGAATTAAATTCCAAACTCGTCGTAGACAGTTGAAGACATTCCACAGAAAGAGCTTAAATATTTTTTCGGAATATCGCTTATGCCCAGTTCTTATACAGGTTTTGGGAGGTTGTTATACAGAATTGTTAGAAAATCAAACGGTCGCTGGCTAGGTGTAGATCATGCTAATACAAAATACAATCGATATTCAAGCCGTAGGACTTAAGCTAAAGAAATAGTCGAAATGGGAGTTTTCAAAATATTTTCCCTTTTAGTTCCGAGCACATTACCATTCAGTAACCAAATTACAAGAAAGGAAACAAATCGGCAAACTTTTCTGCACTGGCACAGCAGCCGCCCAGCGGTGAAGGTTTTGCACATATTTTAATGATTATTTTATTGAGCATAAGCAAACCGGTGTGTGGGGTGCGAGAGCACATCGCGAGAAGGCGAAGCACACACACGTTATGGTGCGCGGTTTGATGGTGCGATCGACTCACCGATGATGCCGAGTGAGAGAGTGAGAACGCACGCCTCGCGCCTTCCGTCGGAAAACCGCGCGCGTCTCACCGGCCAGCGTGCACCAAGGCAAGGGAGAGAGCGTGAAATCTGCTTTGATCATCAATCGAAAGGAGGCACGGCCGGCGGCATGCTAACCTTCAACAGCCGCAGAAAACTCCGCAAGATCTGCGCGCTCCAGACCAGACCAAGGCGCACTGGGGCCTAATCTGACTGCGCACAGGAACTGACCGAATCAGTCCCGAGCAGAACGTCCGCGGGCCCGGCACGGGAGTAGCAGTCCGAGGGAACCAGTTCAGTACCGTACCACTCTAATCAGATTGAGCCAGGCGAAAAACGAAATTTGAACCTTCCGTCGGTTGTAGTGCGAAATTTTTGTTTACTCGCGCAGAATATTGAATGCTTGAAGCCGCGAAGTGTTCTAATTCGGTTCGGGCGAACGGTTGCGTGACGTGCAAGGTTTCGTGTTTGCCAAATTACTGCTGAAAGGGAACGAGACTAGTGAGTGTATTTGTGTCAACTCAATTGAAAGGGAGCCGCGTTGATTAGCGAGGTTGGAGGGATAAGTGACGGATGATTAGTACATGGACACTGGCAGTGGTGGTATTTTTGCGCTTGGGTGAGAGAGCGCGCGAGCGAACTACATTGGCGGACATCGCTGACTCAAGGTTGAAGTTCGTGAACTGTTGAAGAACAATGTTGCGAATTGGGTGGCGGAATTGTAAACAATGTTAAGTGCGCGATCACGTGTGTGCTTGCGTACTTGGCAGTGTTGTTTGCGCAGAAAGACAATCCATGCACGGACACATGTGCACGTTTAGCGGAGAGCTGAGCTTGTGGTGGAAGCGACCGAAGTTTGCAAATTTTGGCATTCGTCTATCTCGTTTGTTTCATCCTTTTCTGTCTCGTTTTGTCGCTTGTATTTCGGGCGACTAATCTTAACTCTTGTCATGAAGGAGCCACAAAAAAAATCAGCAAAGTGGAGGTTTCTCATCTTTTCCTTATCTTATTCTTCGCGACATCGAGGGCGCAGCACTCTCCAGGTCCCGCGCCGAACGGTGGAGCAAGCAGGAAGGGACGATATGCGATTTTGGTCTTAGATATGTGTACATTACACAATACTCGGAGCACACGAGCAGCAGTAAAAAATCGACCAAAAACTTGTGTCTAGCTCCTGCGCGCGGCGCGGCGACGGTGCGACCTCTCCTCTTTATGCGATCGAGTCTCGTTTTTTTGGTGTGCGAAATATCTCGCGGAATCAACGGGGTTGGACCCCGTCTAGTGTGCAAAATCGACACTCTCACTTGATCACTCTCGAACAGTTTTAGTTTGCGTTGCGCGTCTCGCAGATCGTCGTTTAGTGTGCTCCCTTAGTGCTTCTCTGCCCAAGCAGCGGGGAGCCCTTTCAAACATTTCCTTCTGATAAATGTAGTGATCTATAGTGTTGTAACTTCGGTACAAGGCAGCTTATGCCAAGAAATCAACTACCTCAGGGACCTAGCATCTAAGTGAAAAAAATAAAACATTTCGTAATCAACGTACAAGTGCGTGCAAGTGAACTCTATCTACCTCTGATCGATATATGTACTAGTTAGAACGCAGTGAATCTCTCAGGGTGTGCCGTGAACATTATGAGACTATGAAGAATCTGAATACTTCGTTCCACATGGGACGTCATTCTGCCGCAGCGAACCAAATCCGGCCCAGTGACAAGTGTTAGTAGGTACAGCTCTACCCTTCATGTTGCGAAAAACCTTCTATGGCATGGCAAGGTGGCGATCGTTTGGGGCCTAAGTTACGTTCGCTAATCTCCTTCTTCTGCTTCCTCTTTGCCTCCCTGTGCCCCTGTTCCGTGCGGTTGAGTTTGCCGAAAGTTGCTCCTACAGGGCTAGTGAAGGACATTGAGTGCCGGAAAATATATTTTAGTGACTTTCAGTTATAGCAAAAACTACACAAACTTTGAAGGTAAAAGCTTTTGTTTAATTTCTAAAATATGTTGAATACAAATTTACATGGAAAATAGGAAAGTAATATCTTTTAGTCGTTATCCATAGATTATTGGTGTTATATCTTAAATTTCCACTTGAAATGGGCCATCATTTTTGCGCTGTCATAAAAGCTCTAATTTGGAAATAAAATAAAGAGATTCACTACAATAATTATTCCCGTTGAATCATGGAATGCATATGGAAGCAGCATATTTGTGTATGTTCTATGCATAATAAATCTGGTGTCGGGATGGATGTAAACTGGCTAAACCTTAAACATACATCCAGAAATGCCAATAAAACTGATCCATTACCAGCCCTGTAACTCCTGACTTACTTGGATTGGGCATGGGCACTCTGCGGAATAGCAGTTTGCTCGCGAAAAAATATAATAAAAAAGCGAAAACAAGTTTTCGCCTCTCGCACTACTCGAACCTAACGGATTTTTGCGCTTTTACAACCCCGCACTGTGAAAAGGCAAAAAAATCGTAGGGGCAGTAGCGCAACAACAACAAAAAATACGACAACACTCTGGACCCGCCGAAGCCTGATGGTCAGGCTCTTTCCACGTCGGATCTGGCAGATGCGATCCGAGGCCGTGCCGTGCCATGGCGGCACGAAGGAGCCGTGGAGAAGTTTATTTTATCTTTATCGTCCAATTTTTACCTATTCGCCCTTCTTTGGACCATCAACCTTTCCCTTTTTCCTTCGCGTCCGCTTCTCTCGCGCGGATCCGATGGGCTATCGAAATAAGTGGAAATTTAAAAGCGCAAAACCAAAGCAATTTATGCACATACATACACACACATACATACACGCATGTAGGTACACATAGCGCGCACGGGAAGCGGGGAGCATTCCTTTCGCGAACGAAAACGCAACAACAAACAGCAAGTGCCAGCAGGTTCGCGGCAGGTTAGTCGCAGTCAGGAAGAAGAGGAAATCGCAAAAAAAAATCGCGAGTACACGGGAGGAGAGATTGGCTCATGTGATGGGTTAGGACGGGATGGGGATGATGATGATGGTCGGGATAAGCAAACGAGCCGGGAGAAGATAGATCTTACAGCGCTGCGGCGGGCGTGCGGTTTGGGTTTGACCCACTAAACACGAGAGATGTGTAGCGCGTGTTAGTAAGCGCGGCAAGGATCAGGAGGAGCAGCAGCAGCCAGCCGCTGGCTGCCGCGCCGCCGGTGCGCGATGAAGAGCAACGGTCATCAACAAACCGCCTCATCTTCTACCGTTTCGTAGGGAAAAAACGGGCGCGTAGAAAAGTGTTCTGCTGAAATAGGATTTGCAACCGTCGACTTCGAGAAGTGTATTATCTCCGCGCGCGCGCTGCGCTTTAGGAACGTCATCGTTTGCTTGCGTCCGTTCGCTGCAAAAAAAAAACGCTAAAGTGTGACAAGTGTGAATGCTTGTGCGAGAACAATAACAAAAATAGCCACAACCATAACGGACTGAAATGCAACGAGCGGTGGCCAATCGTAAGAAAACTGGACAGTAATTGTTGATAAGAAGAAATTGGACTGAATCGTTTTTATGTGCGGGGTGAAGTGATTGTCAACAGCGGATGAGGTAATGTTTTTTTTTTGAAAGCGTATTTGTTGGGGATCGGAGGCTGGTATATATGGACTTTAGTCTCTCGTGTTCAGTATTGGTCCAAATACAAGTCACATTTCGAACAGTTAGGGACGCAGTTACATAACGTATTTTTTTTTATATAAAAATGTGCTCTCACTTTAGTCCTGATTATTTTTGTTTTCATTTCGAATGCGATGATTATATTTCGGACTTCACAATTAGCAACATAGATAAGTTTCAGTGCTGATATTTCCCTTTGATCTTTTATAATGACTTTCAATTTGTGATTAATTTCATGGTTACATTGAAAATCCTATATTCAACGAGTAAATGCGAGTCAATCAAGCATTAAAATTGTCGGTGCCAGATGACCATTTTTAGTGTAATATTGAACTATACTAAATAATTTTGAACAATATTATATTTTTCCATTTCTGTGGTAGAATTGCTTTATACATACATTGTGGAGGCTCTGCTGGTATATGTATAGAGAAATTCACATAACACTTTTCCCTAACAAGTCGTTGTATACCCAACACAATTTCCTTGTTTTTTGGTTAAATTACGACTAACAATATATTTTATAACTTTTTGGCTACCGGACCAATACAAGTGGAACGATCTTAAAATTGAAACTACAAAGAATTAGTTTTAAAAACAGCATTACAAAGTCCATGTTTAAACATGGGATCACTACGATAGATATATTTAAATTTGAATATTTGAAAAATTCAAAAAAGCTTAATCTAGACCAACATTTGAAAAGGGAGTAACAGCCAAAATGTATTCTTTCTGATCCTTTGTCCACATATATAGCTATATATGTAGACGAAGAATCAGAAGGAATAAATTTTGGCTGTTACGCCCTATTCAAATGTTGGTCTAGTAATCACAGGGATGTCTAACGAAATAAAAATACTGAATCCAACTTCAACATCCCTTGCGTCCTGTTATACAATAATTCGCCATAATCAGAACGTTATCGTTTTTCTGACAACAAGTCACTTAAAAGGTTATCGGCTTCGTCCGTTCTGTAACCGACGGTAACGACAGATGGCTAAAATTTAATCGGCAAGAAGATTATGCAATGCTTCTGACGGTTTATTCTTACAAAGTTTCCTATGTATCGCCCTTTTCCTAGGCGCAACGGTTTTTTTCTCGGTGTTTCATAATTCATACAGAAATCACAATACAAATTTTATGAAATTTGGCCACAATGTTCTTTGATATACATGTTTAGGCCAAATTTGAACTTAATCAGTCATAAAAAAATCCCTCTGGCAATAATAGAACAAAACCTGCCAAAGCCGTCATTCCCCCTATGTGTACTTTTATTTATTTGTTTACAAGAAGACCCGACGAACCAAGTCTAGCCTAAAATCGATTATTTATCTGATTTTTTTTTGCTTTAGCAATTTACAGACCCCATTCAATTTTGGAAACAAAGGCCATTCGATTTGGCAACAAATCCATTCCATTTTGGCCACAAATTTTTCATTTTTTTTTTAAATTCGCATAAAAACCGCGTAAAAAATGTCTAGGATAAACGTACAGATTTCAAAATTCACGTACAAAAAAAAGATTAAACCTCGAAACCAACGTAAAAAAGGGAGAAACAGATTTCAAAACCCGCATAAAAAATCGTCATAGTGTGTCTAGTGGCACAATAAGTGAAGAAATGTGAAGTATCATGAGAACGAGAACACAAAAACCATTCTCAACAAAGAAAGTGGTCGAAGCCCATTAAAAAGTTTGAGATGTTATAATATAAGTGTTGCTTTGAATGCTATCTATGTCGTTTTGAATTTTTGGCGTAGAATTACGTCCTTCGGTGAAACAGGGGGGTCATTCCAAAGTTTCGAATTGGGACCGTCACGGAAAGAGGTCAGGAAGTATGAGCCAATAACTCAATAGTTTTCAACGGATTCCGAAGATTTTGGTATGAATCGATCAGTAACCTCTCTTAGATTTTATACAACTATTGTAAACAATTGATTCAATGCTATTGAAAAATTCAATTTCGCCAACCTTAGCCATCCGGCATGAACATGCATAAAATGTTGATGATCAGATTTCGTATCCACTATCGTACTATACCTAATTCTACGTTCAATTTGCGGTCGTATCTTTGATACAACCCTCTACTTTTTATAGATCGGCTTTTCTTAAGGTTTTTAATAGTTGATGACAACAGATGCTTCTCCGGAGGCATTAAAATTTGCCCAATTTAATCAGTGGATTGAACGGAATTAGTAACTTGGTAGGCAAGTATTTCCTGAAAATCAGATCATGCCTCAACGTCAAGCGCAGGGACAGACATTCTAATTTTCAGA
Source organism: Armigeres subalbatus (assembly GCF_024139115.2). Taxonomy (NCBI): domain Eukaryota; kingdom Metazoa; phylum Arthropoda; class Insecta; order Diptera; family Culicidae; genus Armigeres; species Armigeres subalbatus. The sequence continues at coordinate 183,366,411 of NC_085139.1, read as the reverse complement.
TTAATTACATTATTGATTATTCTTTTGGAATCTTCTGAAGAAGGTAATTTTTTTTTTCAAGTCTGCTTTACCACATATTGTTTAATCATTTGATTCTTTTCGAAATATTAACAATCATTCATCTTCCTGAATAATTCTAAATATTTCGAAATCATCCACTGTAAAAAAACGACGTCATGAAAATATAATTTACAAATCAACTGAACAAAATCGAGTTTAAGGCAGGAAAAAGGGGAAAATTTTGTCGGATTAAAAGCAAGATTTAACGTCCGTAGGTAATTTAAGGCTAGTTCACACATCAGAAGCTTGTCTGGAAATTTCGCTTTCATGTTTGTGGACGAGATTTATGGAATTCCGTTATAAAAATTAGAAATTCTGCCCGATTCAAAATACAATCCGGTAAAAATCTCTACGAGTCCGAGCTGTAAACCAAGGCTACTTTGACTATTGTTTGTTATTTCTATTGTTCAGAATTGGACAAGTTTTTGATATTTGTCAATAATAAAATCCTAAGAATAGATTAAAAAAACTATTCTTTCTTGTGAATGAGAGTGAAATATTTGTAGTTCAGTATTTTTCCACAACTAACTTAATACAATAGATGGTTATGGTGATGAATGATTCACTCTGAAATATTTTTAATTTCTTACACGGAAAATGAAAATTAGGCCCATAAATTTTGAAATTTCCACAATTTCCATTTCCAATTAGGGACACGGCAGGTATTTTCGTCTGTTCGTCATAGTCTCGAAAACCAATAAAAGAGACGTTTTTTTATAAACTTTATACGTACCAAATCGTAATCTCAGGAGAAACGTTCTGCTATAGTGGAGTTCTAGCAAATGTACGTTGCTTTCGTTGGTTTTAGCCCCTACGACGATGAACGGAAATACCTGCCGTGTCCCTATCACAAGGTTTTTGACATGTCCCGTTTTGCGAGCGCGTTTGTCTCGTTTTTTAACCGAAATGATCTAGTCAGCCTATGAATAAATCGTTTCTACACGGAACCGCGAAACAACTCACTTTACGGTTCCTTTCACTCAAATCCGCCCTTGCGTGGAAGAAGCCAAAAATAAGTAAAATGCGAGAAAATCCGGTGAGTACTTTGCCTTTACTCCCGTGTTGAATTTTCACCCGCTATGAAGTTTTACCAACTCAAATTTATGTTATTTTCACTCACTCGAGACTATGGTGAAAACAACTCAAATTTGGCTTCTTCCACGGAACAGCACACGTTGGGTCGATGCAGCTCTCTTTGTTTATAATAGCATTCATGAGAGGGAGTGAGAAAATTACCTAATATTGAGTTCAAAATTTGAACTTCGTACTCAAAGTTGAGTTCTTTAAACTTTTTTTTTTTTTAGGTTCTTTATTTTTTCTGTGTACAGAAGGGAGAGGGATCTCGAGCCACCATAGAAACATTTCTTGTCTTCAACAGCCTACACATGCCAAATTTGTTTGAAAGCCCCCTTCCCCATTTCAGAAGGGGTGGGGTCTTTAACCACCACAAAAATATGTCTGGCGTTTCAAAATCTCCACATGTCAAATTTGGTTCCATTTGCTTGATAAGTTTTCGAGTTAGATAGATATTTGTGTTTTGTATGTATGGGAGCCCCCGGTTCCATAGAAGCTAGAGATCTGGAACCATTAGAAGAGGTTTTCCCGGCCCCAAAATGAAAACAGCATACACATTTTCACGCTGATGGGTTCAGTAGTTTTCGCGTCCATAAGAGTCGGGCAGACAGACAGAAATTCATTTTTAAGTACTGGAATAGGTGCAGTGAGCCAATAGGCAGTAAGTCAGTCAAATAAGTCAATAGTCAAATAAGTATTGCACTATAATTCCTGGTATCCGGAAAAATTCAACATAAAGTTGTGGTTAATTCGTTCTATGCTGAAAACAAATGTAATAATGAACGGGAGATAGTTAAATTCTTGATAAAGAGTCAATATATGTAACCGAAACGTCAGATATAAACGTAAAACCCGCTTTTGAGCATAAAAAACTGAAAGCCATAACCTTAAATACCATTATTATACTCGATCTCTTCTAGAATGTATTATACAGAGACAGTTGAATATTTCATACAATGTGTTGAGTGAGCAGGGATGGTTGTCAGTAAAGTAAATGCACATACAATAAAATAAAACTAGCTTTAAAATTATCAAACATCGATTTTAATCGAAGATTATGCATAACTATTTGTAACTTTCGGATTAAAGTGAACTATTATTTAAAGCAAAAAAAGGAACTGACACGCACTATAATGATTCCTAACATTTTTCAACATTTTTTTTCATTTAGCGTAAATCATATTGAGAGATTTACAGCTCCAGTCTATTCGATACGCTGCCGCTGGGTTATACTTTAAGTGTGTAAATGAAATCAGTTTGTATTTATGTGGTCTGAAATATTTAATACATTTTTTTTGCATTTTTTATTGAATATCCATCATTATAGTTGATTCAAAATAAAACTCTTAAAAAGTCGCCAGAATTAATTGAGTATTTCATAATTATCCAGCTTTCCGCGAGCGATTATGGCCGCCAGCTTACCTGTGATGATTTGGCGTATGTGGAAGTAAACTGTACCCACCGTTCCTAGCATTTTGATCAATGTGGTGAATAAGAAGGCGTGAATCTATTGATTCAGCACCTTTTATTTATCACATTGGTCAGAATGCTTGGAACGGTGGGTGCAGTTGACCTCCACAAACGTCAAATCAGGGACTAACCCACAGGTAATTACCGCTCGCGGAAATCTGAATACAAAAAAATATAAACGTAACTATAGAACATAAAAAAAGTTTAAAGTATTCAAACACTGAAGTGACAAGCAATCGTTGGCCCGCAGAACACATCATTGGGCTGAAAGTCAACTGGCCCTAATTGCATTTTTATAAATTGGACGAAATGTACATACGGCCGAAAGTGTTGTTTGTCTAAACTGATTACTTTGCCGAAAAAGTCATTTTACCGAACAGGTCAAACATGTCGACCTTTTTGGCCATATGACCTGTTCAACAATGGCCATAGCCCTATGTAGTTCTCAGCCAAATGATATTTTCGACGAAACTATTTTCGACCTAATAACCGTTTCAGTCAAAAGTTGAATTCAGCCTGACGGAATTCGGCTAAATGACAATCAAACAAGTGGCAATGGAACAAATGGCCTTGCGAATAGGTTTAATTTGCAAAAGAGATGCTCTCTTTATTGGAGCTCTCTTTCGCTAATCTATAAGCTATTTTAAATATTTTTGCTTCATTTTTACCTCAGCTTGTTAGTTATCAGATCAAAGTCAATTAACAAATAAAACAAAATAAGAAGTCAATTGTCATTTAATACAAATTGGTATCGAAACATGTTTTCAATATGTATTCTTCAGTTATCATAATGATAGCAGCTTTACATCAAATTATGCAGTCAATTATCTAAAGTGTGTTATTTACGAAGAATGAAAGCAATATGCAAACAAAATATGCTGTAGATGCTCATAAGAATACACCCGATTCTGTTTTTACACGGATTTTTTTACACGGCCGTACATACAAATTTTTTGCAAAGTTGCTCCATCTTGCATGATTCGTCGAGAAATCATTAAACTTTTTTTACACGGATTTTCAAATTTTGAACTGAACGCATCCCCCGTGTAAAAAAAGAATCGGGTGTAATCTAATCAAATACCCACAATATGCTCTCATTTCTGCTAAGGTAACCGTTAATCCATACAAAACAAGATCAACTGGAGTTATCAATTTAAAGTTTTCAAACCTTGCAAACTATTGTCTTTAGGCTATTGTCTTTAGATATCTGCCTAGAAATCCAAATACTAAAGAGTATAGATTCGTAATTATCAAAAAAATAAGGAAGCAAAGAGAGACTCTCTTTTGCACATAGGACCTATTCTCAAAGCACTCTAGATTTGATAAAAAAAGTCGTTTAGTCGTATGGGTCATTTGGCTTAAAATACCAGAAAATGACAGCAAGGGCCAGTTGGCTGAAATGGACATATTTGCTACTGGAAATGTCGTTCGGCCGAACTGGTCCTTTGGCCGAAAAGGTCGTTTTGCAGAAAGAAACACTGTCGTAACTGATTAGAAAGGACCATTTGACTGAAAATGTGGACACGTGGATTCTTTTTCGCAAATTTCATATCAATTTGTCCATTTCGAAACATGTGCTGTGCATATGCACAGCCAAGATATTTAACAAAAAAATGGTTTTCGTACGGCCGAGTTGCCGAATAATATGCAATTAATTGTAATCAAGTGTCGGTCTTCCACCGTCATTAGTCGTCTGAGTACACGCGACCGCTTACGTAAGGCAATCAAACTCATCAAATGCTTTAGCCAAGCAAGCCTTTGGCACAGCAGAGTGCGATTGATTCGCATTCTATACCAGCCCGCCCAGCCCGTTGTTGGGGGGCATGGAGTGCGATCCTCTCGTTTAATAAACAATGTGCACTCGCTTGGCTGTGGATATACAACAGTAAAGCACATATGGAGATTGGACAAATCAAGCATCCGAAAGATATTCAATTTGCAAAAAAGAGAGCTAACCGCGGTGGAGGTTGGTACTCGGATTCTGATGGCTTTTCCGCAAACGTGACCTTTAAGTGGTCTTGTTGTGTAGGGGTTATCACGCCTATCTAGAGAGTAGGAGGTTGAGGGTTCGATTCCCTCCAAGACACGTGGATTCTTTTTCGCAAAATTTCATATCAATTATATGTCCATTTCGAAACATGTGCTGTGCATTTGCACAGCCAAGATATTTATCAAAAAAAATATTTTCGTGCGGCCGAGTTGCCGAATAATATGCAATTAACTGAACATGTTGTTTGGCCGAATGGGTCGACATTGTTGCCCATATTATCCGTTTAGGAACTAATATTTTCGACCGTAGACTAAATGAATATTTCGGCCAAAATTTTCGGTCGAACCGTTATCGACCTTTTAACCATTTTAGCCTAACGTTAGATTGCCCGAATGACTTCCAGCTATATGATTTTGCCTCTTAATGAACAATTTCCCCTGGCATTTCCGAAGATTTATTTATGGACAATACAAATAATTTTCCGTAACTCATAAAAATTTCCCTCAAAAATAAAAAATAAAAATTTTGGACCTACTACAGTACTGCCGTAATCTGAAAAAGTGACGTATACGCCATTTTCCAAAAATGGTGTTAACGAGCACTGCTCATCGAGCTCTTTAACAGAAAAATGGAAAACATGCATGTTGTAAAATGGCGGTTACGTCACTTTTCCAGATTACGGCAGAGTAATATCCCAATTTAATCACCCCCTTGGTTGATTGTTGGGGTGATAAAATATGAAATGTGACAAAATCGAAAAAAAAATATTTCCAGTTTTTTTTATTTATTTTACGAATATGAATCAGTGTATGTGTGGCAAGCCATACTCGCGGATGGTTGCTTTTAAATGTGCTGTCACGTTTTTGTTCGTTTCTGCAATAAATAGATTCAGCTGATGTAGGATATTTTGCATATGTACTAGAAGAAAAAAGTTTTAATTTATCTGAAGTTTGAGATTTACAACTTTGGCGTCATTTACTCAAGTGTTTTCTTATTAGAGCGCGCGAAATCGTTTGTGTAGCTTGTATACGCGGATGTATTTGGTGAAAATATATTTGAATGTGTGATAATACCAGGAAAATATGGATCAATAACGAATTGCTCGGAATAGCGCTGGAAGAGTAGTGATTTTTTCGTGGACACTACTTGTGGTCTTCTATTCCTCAGTTCATTTATCCGGAACTTGATCAATTTGGTGAGATTGTTTCAATATGTTCTTATATGATTCCAGAACTAAATACACGCTGGATTTATGAATCCGGAAGTTTGTTTATGGATCCATTATCTAATTGATAATGCTACACACCTAAAAATAATAATGTAATTTTAGGTGCTGCGACAACAACATATACGAGCGTCATTTTTGACGTAAAATTAGGTGATACTTTAATTTTACATCACAACTTTATTTACAAAAACCCAGATTAATCCACCTAGCGGCGATGATGCCTTTCTCGTGCATCGTAAAATGTACTGAAAAAATCACATAGGAAAGGTCAAAAAAGCACTTTAGGGGGATAGATCGCATATTTTCTATACTTTTTCATGTTTTTGCATTAATTACTATGCATTCCCACCATTCCTGAAAAAAAAATTTTTTTTCGATTTTGAAATTTTTTTTCCAAGGGGACCCTTGGGAAAAACAATGATTTTCAATAATTCCGAAATGCAATGTCCGATCAGGCCAATTTTCAATAGCAAACAATGGGACCGCATTCCCTGTCGAATGCGACTTGTTGCGAGTAAATCGGGTAATGCTAAGTTCCAAAAAGTGTGTCTACAAAATTTGTACACATACACACATACACACACACACACATACATACATACACACAAACAGACATCACCTCAATTCGTCGAGCTGAGTCGATTGGTATATAACACTATGGGTCTCCGAGCCTTCTATCAAAAGTTTGGTTTTGGAGTGAAATTATAGCCTTTACGTATACTTAGTATACGAGAAAGGCAAAAATTGAAAGATTAGAACGAGAATCGAACATAAGCCCACTGAGTGACAGCCCAACACGTTACCACTCAGCTATCTTCGTCTCTTGAAAGAGGGTTGATCGAAGTAAAGCATGTTCCACGATTTGCACTGAACAAGTATTTCACTGCATCAAGTCATCGACTGCTAGAGCGTTAGGTGCGTCGCATCGGGTGCTGTGTTTGGGTTCCATGACATGTAATATTAAATCATCTAACATTGAAAAATATGCGATTCAGTTTATGTCATGTGGTTTTGTGTCATTTTATTCACATACGTCACCTGTAATATTCATAATTTTTTGGTGTGCACGATACACACATGAATCAGTGTATGCTTTGGGAAGGCAACATACAGAACTTATAATTTTTGTCGAAAAGGCTTACAAAAGTCTTGACAGGTACTCAGAAAGGATTAATAATAAACCACAGGCGGTGAAAGTTATTTCATGAAAATCATTGTTCGAATTCATTGTTCATGAATTCATTCATTCATCATTCATGAATTCATTGTTTGTGATATCGACAAAATCGAGGAGTGACTAAATCGGGTCGATACTGTACTACCTGAGCGTTTTCCAGTGTACATTGAACTAAGAACTCCAAGATACTCTCTTGGCTGATGTTCCGTTCTAAACGCTCTCTAGCTAGGTGGCTTAAAAACAGATAAAAAAACATTCTTTTTGCCTTTCTCTTTATTTATTTTATTGAAATATTCTTTCTTCTTTCTTCTGTATAAGAATTAACGAAGCTTTAGCGGGGGTACAGTTGTTATCATTTTTGCATTGCTAATAAACCACAAGGACATACAATTTACCTCTGCTCGAGAGAAAAAAGCGCCATTGAGCTATTCCACATACAATAGCGATTAAAATATGTAGAAGCGGACGCCTTCCTGCATAGCAGGTACCAAATCAGAATTCTGGGTTAGACCATCTGCAGAGTTTCTGGGGAATTATTTCACCTGTAATCTAGGAAAATCACTGTTTCAAGAATGGTGGAGAATTCCTCCTTTAAGGATTCTAGAAAATCAAACTCATCATCCAGGATAATATACACCAAGGATTTCGGAAAACTTCTCCTTCTTGAATTCTAACAAAATTATTCTCCGGGATATCTAGGAAATCTTTCTCTATGATTTCTATGAAATTCATTCTCCAAGAATTCTTTTTTCTTAGGAATTCTGGTGAATTCCTCCCCCAGCAGCATTTCTGTTGAATTCAATCTCATTCATTTAAACGCTGAAGAGTAAACGTAGTCAGCCATTTTTTCTCCTTATTGTTTTCAATGCCACCTCAATTCAGCAGTACAGACCGAATAGGACATTTGGCTTAGAGGGTCATTTGGCCGAATTCTTCTTCTTATTGGCATTACATCCCCACACTGGGACAGAGCCGCCTCGCAGCTTAGTGTTCATTAAGCACTTCCACAGTTATTAACTGCGAGGTTTCTAAGCCAGGTTACCATTTTTGCATTCGTATATCATGAGGCTAGAATGATGATACTTTTATGCCCAGGGAAGTCGAGACAGTTTCCAATCCGAAAATTGCCTAGACCGGCACCGGGAATCGAACCCAGCCACCCTAAGCATGGTCTTGCTTTGTAGCCGCGCGTCTTACCGCACGGCTAAGGAGGGCCCATTTGGCCGAATAGGACATTTGAAATGTGAGAAATTAGGAATGAGAAGAGAGACGTCTTATTTCTCACTCTTCATTTTTCTCTGCACACTGTAAAAAGTGAGAAGTGCGAAATGAGGAATGAGACGTCTCACTACCCACTTTTTACAGCGAGAAGTGATAAATGAGGAGTGAGAAGTGAGACGTCTCACTTCTCACTTTCATTTTTCGCTTCTAACTGTAAAAATGAGAAGCGTGAAATGAGTAGTGAGACGTCTCACTTCTCATTCCTAATTTCTCACTTTTCAAATGATCGATTCGGCCAAATCTCCTATTTGGCCAAATGACCCTTTCGCCCAAATGACCCTTTCGGCCAAATGATCCTGTCGGCAGAATGACCCTTTCGGCCAAACGACCCTTTCAGCCTAATGACCATTTCGGCCAAATGATCCATTCGGCCAAACGACCCTATCGGCCAAATGACCCATTCGGCCAAACGACCCTTTCGGCCAAACAACTCTTTCGGCCAAACAATCCTTTCGGCCAAACAATCCAATGGCTACCGAACAATGCAACGATCATTGGATACACGACATGGAGAAACAGACACAATGGACTCACGATGAGATGGACTGGCAACGACAACAATAATGGCAATGGAAATCTAAAAATAGATTTTTTGTGGATTCTGCTAAGCAGAATACCACAGTAGATCTCGGCACAGTAGCGGTTAAGTAACACAGAGTGTCTAAACAAATAAATAAAAAAAAAACTTTTTGAAAATTCCGGTGAGTGCAAATACTTATTTCCTAGAAAACAGACAGGATATTTACGTACCAGTAGTAAATGTTTCATTGTTTTACTTTTTTATGGCGGAAGGGGGCGTTCAAACTAATTCTTCCTAAAAAGAAATTTTTAAATTTTTGTTTGGTAAATTGAGCAGCAATGCCAAATTTTTGTAAGAAAAATATAATTTTTATACACAGTTAGAAAGCTCTTTAAAAGATTTTGCTAACTTTGTAATAGCTCCGTCCAGTTTTATTTCAGTAGTTTTGTAAAAGCATATATTACATATTTTACATTTAGCCAAGAAAACAATTAAGCAAAGACTGCTTAGATATCTTTGTTGTAACGATTCCCATTGCTATTTCCACCTCATGTAATAGTTAAAAATATAGCTAGCTGATACCATCTTCAAATTGTAGAAAGTTTCAATCACATTGATAATATTCACATTTCATTAATGTTGTGATGCAGTGGGAGACCGAAATCCGTACAGTACCGATATCCATCCACTTCGTGAGTTATCAATAAATTAAAAGGGGTTCAAGGGAATTAATTTATAAATCATTCAACTTATCCTGATCTTATACTTGACAATACGCTTTCAGTTATTTAAATGGAAAGTAAGCCCTGAAATTAAAATAGAATAATTGAAAGCAAATTGCCACCCAGTAAAAGCAAAGTTTCAGGTGCCATTTGTTCGCGTGTAGGACGTAGTTGTACTGAAGGTGACCTTAAATATGGTTGGAAAATACAATTATTAGAGTAAAATCAGCAGAAAAAAACAAAAGGCACGCTTCTCAAGGTGCGTATTATGATACTTACAGTGGTTGTCCGGTCAGTCTGACTGCTTAATTGTAAATATTTAATAATATAATAGCTGTATGGATTATGATTCTATGATTTGGAATCCGTATGCGGTGGACGGGTTTTGATTCCATTATTTTATCATATTTTTTAATCGTTTTCAATGTAATACAGCGAATCACTTTAAAAATAGAGACCCCCGTGCACCAGAATCAATGCCGAACGTCCTATTTGAATTTGATTCGTATTTTCTTGAGATATTATCATGCACTGATGTGCTTAGGTGTACGGAGATGCACCACTGTATTTAATGACCGGATTACTCATGAGGCACAAATCGCTTCAGCTGGCAGCTCTTAGGGCTGATCAGCAATTCTATGGACAGTGGAGGCGCGTAGTACATTGTTGACTAGTCCCACTAGGGCGTTTGGCTCGTCAAAATGTTGCCTCGTTTAAAATGGTTCACCGTGTATTCCTACGATCTTTGTTTCTCTTGAAAGAATTGTACAATGTGCGCTGCAGTGTTTTAAATAACTGAACATGTTAAAGTGTTTTCTGTGTTTTCTGAATATTCTAAAAATGTATTCACTCAATGTAATATTTCTCTGAAAGCATTAATGTTCTGATGAAAATTTATTGAAGTCATTTCCATTAGTTAATGGTCGTCCGGTAAACACATTATAGTTCGATCTCAGTCTGTCAGAGACTACCTGCTCTGGTAGGACTCCATTTTAAACTTTTCCATAGTTACAAATAGCTTTTGTAAAATGTCACATCATTTATTTGATTTTCATTTATTAAGCTTACATCTAAACAGCTGACACTGCATCAACGATTTGACGCCACACTACACGGTTCGAGGACCCATCTCTTCATCCTCGGTTGATACTCGCCAAATTGCTGTGCTTTCCGACTTCTTAAGCCTGCTGAATCGGAAGCGAATACCATATTTGCAGGAATTGCTGGCCCTCATTCTTGCAACATGCCCTGCGTATCATTCGGTTCCGCTCACTGGTATATACTTATAATAAGGATTTTCAGCTTTCAGTCACATGAAAATGTTGATAATTTTGCATCATTTGCATTTTGTTTCGATCCGAAAGTTTGGATTATCATCAGGACTCGAAATTATTTAACCTGTCTAGTGGAGTGTTGGAAATAATACTCCAGATGTTACTGACTTTCTGTATGATACATTTTTTTTTCTCACAATAATAAACAACGGGCACGAAAGTCGATCACATTTTCGTAGTCTCCGGTGGAATTCGAACGAACTGGAACGTTCGCCCAAATCTTCACACAGTTAGGCATACCATCCTTCTTCTTCTTCTTATTGGCATTACATCCCCACACTGGGACAGAGCCGCCTCGCAGCTTAGTGTTCATTAAGCACTTCCACAGTTATTAACTGCGAGGTTTCTAAGCCAAGTTACCATTTTTGCATTTGTATATCATGAGGCTAACACGATGATACTTTTATGCCCAGGGAAGTCGAGACACTTTCCAATCCGAAAATTGCCTAGACCGGCACCGGGAATCGAACCCAGCCACCCTCAGCATGGTCTTGCTTTGTAGCCGCGCGTTTTACCGCACGGCCAAGGAGGGCCCCTAAATTACCATCCATCGTTGCTTTAATAGTGTAAGCTTTCCGGGAAAGCTGTTTTCGTCCATGATTGCCATAGAACTAAGCAGTCTTTACTGCCATATGCCGCCTTGAAATCGATTAACAGATGGTACATTATGACCTGATAATCACGACATTCATTGACTATCAGCTGATGAGTACAGCTCCGACACCATCCTAACCAGCTGTTTAATTGTTCTTGGGTTGTTGGATAGCATCCTTAGCATCCTCTCAAGGTGAAAGCTGGTTGGCTTCCATCGTCCGTTAAACTGACGTAGTCGTGTCCTCCGCTGGCTTGGTCTTCACTGCCTGTATTATCAGCTCCATTTAGAAATTCCTCGAAGTGCACACCACATTCATCAGTCAAGGTGCTCCCATCCTTATTCATACACATCTCGGATCGCGGCACGGAGCCTATGCGGGATGCGTTGAGCTTCTGATAGAACTTTTTTTTTCTTTTTTTCTTTTTTTCTTTTTTTGACCCTTCACTGACCCCCGCACCAAAAAGCTCGTATTGAGAGCTCCCTGGTGTGGACTCAAACTAATAAAAAAAAACTAAAACACGGGAGACATTTAAGCGTAAACTAGGGTTCAGGCAGGTATTTTCGTCTTTTCGTCATAGTCTCGGAAACCAATAAAAGAGAAACTTTTTTGACAAACTCATCCGTATCAAATCGTAAGCTCAGGAGATACGTTCTGCTATACTGGAGTTCTAGCTAAAGGACGTTCCTTTCGATGGTTTTAGCCCCTATGGCGATGGACGGAAATACCTGCCGTGTCCCTAATTAAACTTTATGAAATCTCAGTGGAACCAGGTTCCTTTGAAGGGATTCACAAATGAAAACTAAATCTAAGTTACTACAACATACAATAGTGATAACGTTTTGTGGCTACAAGTAAATTAATATTTATACTAAATTTAATACTAGTTGAGCTACGCTGTAGGAGAAAAACCAGCAGGAGCCAGAAAAACCTACAGCAATACAAATTGAAATGGTTGACATTTTTAGAGAAGATATTCATTCACGTTCCTCATCATATCCTTCTTTAGTTTACTTTTAAATTGCGTTTTGTTCAAAATAGTTTTTAGGCTAATGGGTAAGCTATTAAACTTCTTTGGACCGTAAATTGCTATGTGCGATAGTCCTAAATTTGTGGATGCACTACTTCTCAATAGTTCATTAGTGTTTCTTGTGAGCAAGGAATTTTCTCTAATTGGAAAGGCAATATTGTGATGGAATTCTTGATTATGCAAACAATTGTGTACAAATAAAATAGATTGGAACTTGCGAGTTTCTTGAGAACGTCAAAGCTATTCCATCTACTCGCACTCTTTCCTTCGGTGCTTGAGCACATCGGTGAATATGCGTGTACTCCCGATGAAGTTGAGAGATTAGCAGTTCCACGAACCGAGTTACAATCGCTAGTCCCTAGTCGTCTCTGTGGTCTTCGCCGATTGTTATGGTCCGCATTCTCTCGCTGATTATTCTTTGCTGATTTTTTTCAAGCCCCTAAATTTCCGGAGGACCATTCCGCCTAAATTTCCGATGGACCATGGCGCACAATTTTGCTTATAGAGTATCTTGCTGAAACTCGGAAAATTATCAGCCACCCCACTGACCCCACAGTTTTTTTGTTGAACTACCATTCCATATCCAAAAACTCTAAATGTAAAGCAAAATCAAATACGATAGAAGAGTTATTGATCAAGTAAAATTTCAGTTTGTACCTTAGTGTGACTTCGGTAAGCAGTATTTTGACAGATTGAAATGAAACCAAACTTCTTATAATCTTCCTCACTGTATTAAGATTACATAATTACAATTTATATCATGAGCAATTGAAAGTCGAGTCAAGTACGAGGCACTGAAGACGGCCTCACAGTTGAGGTCAAAATACGTATCTGTAAAGATAACATAACAGATAACAAGATTTCATTTTTTCAAAAGGTGTAGGTCTTCACTGTATGTAACCATCAAAAATCCTATGTATGTAGCTATTCATCTTTCTTGCTCTCTCTCTCGCTAAGATATTCAGTGCCCTCCTCAAACGATCGTCTCGTCACGTAATGTTCTGCCACTGCCGGCTTATTATATGCGCCGCCATTTTAACGACCTTCTCCCTCCAACCCGGCCGTGCAATCACGTGTCACCGCAAATGGGCTCCGATTATTCAAAATCAATATGCATAAGAGTAAAACATTCCAATCGATTATCCCGCAGGATCTTCTACATCGTAACCAACCGACCGACTCAAGCCCCATGTGCTCACACAACCACACACACTCCATTGTGATATGTCCCTCTAGGAAGGAGCCGCTCCTCACCCCTCGAGGATCATCACCCTCTTACAGACGAGTGTAATCTAATGCATTTTAATCAGCGCAAACAACAAGACTTGAAGAACTCCAACAAGTTCTGCATTTTTTTTCTTTCGCTGACCACGCCGCCATCTCGTTTCGCCTCCCGGTCCCGTCGGCGGCCACACGCGGTTCGTGCTAGAATAGAATAAATAAAACATCACTTCGAGAGTGCGGCGATTGGCCGACTCTTGGGTACCCTCTGGGGGAAACTTCAATCCGAGGGAACCACCAACCCCGGCAGCAGTCACTCCAGAAGAAACCGACCGCATCCACAAACGCGGGGAACAGATATAGTTGGAGATGTTCTGAAAAAGTTCGCGAGTGAGTGAAATAGCGAAAAAAACGTTCTCGACCCATCGCGGAAAAGGGAAGCCAGAGCAAGCGACGCGGTGAAACGCGCTGCCGCGGACGCCAACAAACCTAAAATTTAACCTTGAGTTAAACATATCATTTTTTTTCGCTAGTGATTCGCAAATTTGCGATCTCCACACGCGAACTGCGACGAGGGACAACAGAACAACGTCGCGCCGCACCCACGTCCTCCCCTCTCGAGTGGATCGCGAATACAACCCTCGTCGTCAAACCAACCGCGTCGCGTTTCGCGCATTGCCACATCGCCGCCGCCGCCTTACTGCTCTAAACGCTAAGCCAACATCAGTTTGACTCCCCGCGAAGTTCCGACGCTCGCGATCGAATCCCGCGCCACCATTTGGCCACGGCTCTTCGGTATCATTTTCTATTCCCCGCCCCAACACAACAAACTGCGGCGACGAAGGGGGATTCTGACTGATTTTACATTCGCGACACATATTCGCTAAGCACAGTGTGACACACGAAGAAGAAGAAAAGAAGAATAGTTCGAAGAGGAAGAAGATTTGCCAAAACCATTAACGGCGGCAGCAGCATCAGCATTCGCAGCGGCAGTAAACGAGACAGCAACCGAAAGTAAAACTTTGTTGTAAAGTTGAAGGTAATTCACTGTTTTTATATCCATCGACATTTTATTTTAGTTTGTTTTTTAATTTATCTATTTCGCATTCTCACGCGCACACATGCGCGAGTTCGTTTGCCATTTTTGCGAGAAGGGGGTGGCGAAGCGCCGCCAACCGTCAGTTTCCATGATGATAATGATGACGCTGATGATGATGATGGTGATCATGACAATGGTGGCCGTTGTTGAATAATTCGCGAACTGCTAATAAACGGACTGTTTTATTGCAGCGAATCTGCACACATAAAAAGAATTCAAACTTCCTTGAGCGCCTAACGCTGCTGCTGCTCCTCCGCAACGCACCTGCTGGAGATTATCTACGAGCGAGGAGGACATTTCGAAACAATACCGCGCCAAAGTGAATTCGACGGCGTCGACGAATTATTTCGCGAATATGACGGCGCACACAGGAATTTCAATTGAAGTTTAGTTGGGATTTTAGGATTTTTTTCTTCTATTCATAGCACTTTGCAGATCTTAATGAATGAAGGCTGATTACATTTGGCCACCATATTGCGTTGCGATTGGTTGCGGAGATTTATCGATGCGCTGAGGGGTTTCATTCGGATAAAATATAAACAATATTACGAGAACCACAAAACGGACGGCATGAAAGAGACATTCTTTTATTTGTATGCTCTTTTTGACGATTCAAATCGTGAAGAATATGAGTTGCTCTTCCAAATGCCGTGTAAACATATTTTTTTGGTTTGTCTTAATCGGAGATGTCAACTTTAAAAAAACGTTATTTTAACAAAAAAAACGACATTTTTTGAGTTCTTAAATCGAGAAAAATCGAAAACAAAAAAGTAGATCAAAAATACTGTTTTTTAGGGACGGCAAAATTTGTTAGAATAAGCTGCGCTACAACTTTGTAGAACACTACATGTCAGTATACCGTGAAATAAAATTTTAAATTTTCTCACATAACCACCCTATTTCTTGATAGCACCATAATGATGGTCTTACTATTTCGAACAATTTTGTAGAGCAACATTTTTTTTTTCTTAAAAATATAATTTTGTCGTAAAATGCAAGTTACATCTTCGGGTTTATAACGATCTTTAAAGCCATTATCTGCTCTTCAAGGCTTCTACAAAACCAGCATAAAACTTAAATGTTACTAGGGATCTTTCCGCCTAAATCTGTATTCTGAACTATAGTGGAATGTTGTGCACTTGAAACGCGAGTATCACCGCCCGATTCTATAGGTACCGTCGGGCGGGGCTTCTTTTGACAAATCGGGGGCTACTTTGGACATTTTGAAACAAGAATTACAGCGTGATTTTCTATCAAATTGTCATTATCAACATTCGGATGTCTTGTTGACAGTTGAATGGCAACTTTTTGTTTCAAATTTGATATTTTTGCCTTTCTCGTATACTAAGTATACGGTAAAGGCTATATGATCGCTCCAAAAACAAACTTTTTATAGAAGGCCCGGAGACCCATAGTGTTATATACCAATCGACTCAGTTCGACGAATCGAGGTGATGTCTGTGTGTGTGTGTGTGTGTGTGTGTGTGTGTGTGTATGTGTGTGTGTATGTGTGTGTGTGTGTGCGCAAAACTACTAAAAAAATGTCACTCAATTTTCGGGCACTTATCCTCAACCGATTTGCTCACAACAAGTTGCATTCGACGCAGAATCCTGTCCCATTGTTTCCTATTTGAAATTGGCCAGATCGGACTATGGGATCAGAAGTTATGGCCAAAATACAAATTCATACGAAAAAATCGCGTTAAAAATGTCACTCATTTTTCGAGCACTTAGCCTCAACCGATTTGCTCGCAACAAGTTGCATTCGACGCAAAATCCTGTCCCATTGTTTCCTATTTGAAATTGGTCAGATCGGACTATGGGATCAGAAGTTATGGCCAAAATACAAATTCATACGAAAAAATCGCGTAAAAAATGTCACTCATTTTTCGGGCATTTATCCTCAACCGATTTGCTTGCAACAAGTTGCATTCGACGCAGAATCCTGTCCCATTGTTTCCTATTTGAAATTGGCCAGATCGGACCATGGGATCAGAAGTTATGGCCAAAATACAAATTCATACGAAAAAATCGCGTAAAAAATGTCACTCATTTTTCGAGCACTTATCCTCAACCGATTTGCTCGCAACAAGTTGCATTCGACGCAGAATCCTGTCCCATTGTTTCCTATTTGAAATTGGTCAGATCAGACTATGGGATCAGAAGTTATGGCCAAAATACAAATTCATACGAAAAATCGCGTAAAAATGTCATTCATTTTCGGGAACTTATTCTCAACCGATTTGCTCGCAACAAGTTGCATTCGATGCAGAATCCTGTCCCATTGTTTCCTATTTGAAATTGGCCAGATCGAACTATGGGATCAGAAGTTATGGCCAAAATACAAATTCATACGAAAAAATCGCGTATAAAATGTCACTCATTTTCCGGGCACTTATCCTCAATCGATTTGCTCACAACAAGTTGCATTCGACGTAGAATCCCGTCCCGTTATTTCCTATTGAAAATTGGCCATATCGGATTATGGGATCGAAAATTTTACCATTTTGCCTTTCTCGTATACTAAGCATACGGTAAAGGCTATATGATCGCTCCAAAAACAAACTTTTTATAGAAGGCCCGGAGACCCATAGTGTTATATACCAATCGACTCAGTTCGACGAATTGAGGTGATGTCTGTGTGTGTGTGTGTGTGTGTGTGTGTGTGTGTGTGTGTGTGTGTGTGTGTTTTTTTTTTTTGCAAGGGTTAAAGGCCATCAAAAATCTGCGCGACAGACACCTCGAGCATCCACACTATGCTCGAAGGCGAACAGGGATGGGCTCCTCCCGACCTGCTAAAAATGTGCCTCCCGGATAAACCGGGTCCCTTATCCTCCTTGCCTCGATCCCCTGGGACCACTGGATGCTGCGACTACTTCGGGGGGCTGTGCTCATGCACTTCTTCTTAAAATTCCGGCCCCTAAGCTTAGGCTAGTTCGCCGACTGGCTTGCTGAGATCTACTGCTACGTCCCGATCCTCGGCGGTTGTGCCGCAAACTTCCTCACTCGAATCCTCCTGACTTCCCCCGGCGTCGAGGGTTGTCCACCAGTTCCGGTGAAGGAAACTTCCGCACTGATGGTGCCCCGACTACCGGCGGCTATCGCAGGGGACGCTTTCGCGCATTGCGCCGACTTCGTCTTCGGGTTGCAGAGGTGGTCCGACAGTTCCGGTGGTGGATAACGTCCGCACTGGCGGTGCCCTACATACCCGAAGCACTTCCTTCTTCTTTCTTCTTTCTTCAGCAGGTTGACGGTTCGAGTGCCGAGGTCGGTCCGACGATTCCGGTTGGCAGAAGACTTCCGGTTCGTTGGCGCCCGACGACTCGAGACCCAACACTGCTCACTGTGCTGGATTTTGCTCCAAACCGACGCTTACTTGCTGGTCCTTCTCCATCGACGCTGCAGCTCTGACATTATTTGTGTCACGACTCTGGTTACCGCTTTCCACGTACCTTCATCGCGACACATTTGCTCTGCGATGTTGTCCGCCCTTATGGCAGGCATTCTTGTACGTGCCTCCGCAAACCTCGGGCAGTCGAATATCACGTGCTCTGGAGTCTCCTCTACGTTGATACACGCTGGGCAGAATGGCGATGACGCATGGCCACACCGGTGCAAATATTGGCGGAAACAACCGTGTCCGGACAGGAATTGTGTGTCACCTCTCCATGCTCCCTGTTCCCTGTTCACACACACATTGGGGATGAGCCGATGGGTCCACCTTCCATTATCCGCATTGTCCCGCTCCTGCTGACACTTCACCATAAAGTCCAGTCTTACCTCCTTCCTCATATTTCTGGTATCTCTCCGTTGGTAGCACCCGATATCCTCTGCTAGGGTGATGCAGATTGGAATAACGCAATAACGCATAACGCAAACTGCCTCCGACAAGTTCGGTACGCACTCGCGACTCGAATGGCCATTAGACGAAACACGCTATTCAGCTTCCTCCGGTTACGTTTCGTCTTGAGCGCAGCTCCCCAGGCTGGAACTCCGTACCTTAGTATCGAGGATGATACTGACGCAAGAAGACGCCTACTGCTGCCTTTCGGACCGCCGACGTTCGGCATGATCCTTGCTAACGCACTGATCATTTGAGCCGCCTTTTCACAGGAATAGTCCACGTGGGTGTTGAAGTTCAACCGGTCATCAATCATCACACCTAGATGTCTCAGAGTCCGCACCGACGGGATGTCGTGCCCTCCAATGGTAATCTGCATCCGCTGGATTACTTTGCAGTTGCTGACCAGCATCACTTCCGTTTTGTGATGAGCCAGCTGCAGCTTGACTCCATTCATCCAGGTTTCTACTGCGTCGGTCGCTTCCGCCACCAGCATTTCCACCTCCTCCAGTGACTCACCGGTTATCGTTAGGACGACATCATCCGCGAATCCGTAAATCTTTACACCTTTGGGCAACTTCAGCATCAGCACCCCGTTGTACATCACATTCCATAACGTCGGGCCTAGTATGGACCCTTGTGGAACGCCCGCCGTAACCCTGATCGACTTCTGCCCGAGTTCGTGTCGTAAACCAGAATCCGGTTCAGGAAGTAGCTCCTAAGGATCTTACACAGGAAGTCGGGGATTCGCATTCCATGCAGCGCTGCGGCGATGGCCTCCCAGCTGGCAATTATTGAACGCGTTTTTGACGTCAATCGTCACTACCGCGCAGAACCGATTGCCGCTCCTCTTCTTCTTGGACGCCCTCTCTGCATCTTCAATGACTGTCCTGATTGCATCCACAGTCGATCTGCCTTTGCGGAATCCGAACTGTTTTTCCGATAAGCCAGTCTCACCCTCCGTGAACTGTGTAAGCCTATTAAGGATAACCCTTTCCAGAAGCTTCCCCAGTGTATCCAGCAGACATATGGGCCTATACGATGCTGGATTCCCGGCGGTTTTCCTGGTTTCGGCAGCAGCACCAGTTTCTGGATCTTCCACGTGTCCGGAAAATTACCGTCTACTAAACACTTCTGCAGCACCATCCTGAACAGATCCGGGAACGCCAAAATCGCGGATTTTAGAGCCACATTTGGAATTCCATCCGGACCCGGAGCTTTTTTCAACTTCAAACCTTTCGCCACTGATAATAGCTCGTCATTGGTGACCTGCATACCTGCAGCGGTTACTCGGTCTTCATCTTCGTACGGCGTACGCGGCCACGTCGTAGAACCATGCTGCGGGAAAAGACCGTCCACGATGATCTTCAGCTTGTCTGGACACATTTCGGCTGGCGTCGCTGGACCCCTGATCTTCTTTGTCACAACTCGATAAGCGTTACCCCAAGGATCAGCGTCAGCTTCCTGGCACAACTCCTTGAAGCAGTTAGACTTGCTGATTTGGATCGCCCGTTTGAATGCCGCTCTAGCTTCACGGAAAACTATCTTTCGCTCCTCTCTGACCATTTCAGACCGTGCCCTCTGAACGTGTCTCCTAGCTCTGAGACAGGCAGCGCGAAGGTTAGCAAGATTTTCGTTCCACCAGTAACTTGGCCGTCGGCTATTCGTTGGCTCAATTTCCTCGGCATCGTCGCATCGCAAGCCCTCGCTAGCGTTTCCGTCAGTTGGTCTGCGTCAAGGTTTGTAGCGTCGCTGTTCACTCGAAGTGCTTCGATAAAAGATCCTTATCGAAGTCCTTCGTCTTCCATCTTCGCCAACTAGACCTTGTCTCCCGTCGTACCGTCGGCGTTCGCGTTCCAACACTATATCGGATCGCCTGGTGATCGCTATGGGTATATTCTTCACAAACTCTCCAGTTCATGTTCCTCGCCATCGACGGACTGCAGAACGTGACATCGATGATGGACTCCCTGCCATCTCTGCGGAATGTACTAACGGTACCTTCGTTGCACAATCTTACTTCCAGCTTAGCCAGCGCCTCTAGCAAACTGTAACCTCTGGCGTTGGTCAGTCTGCTTCCCCAATCCACTGCCCAAGCATTGAAATCGCCTCCGATGATCACTGGATTTCGGCCGATCAGCTTCTCCGTGAGTGAGTCCAGCATCCGGTTATACTGCTCTAAAGTCCACCTTGGGGATGCGTAACAGCTACACCCAAAGATCCCGTTAATTTTGGCGATTGCGAAACCCTCGCTTGAACTGTCTACCACCTCTTGGATAGGAAATCTGCCCATCACTTGGATAGCCGCAATCCCCGTTGCATCCGCCACCCAGTTACCGTTGACAGAAGGAATCCGGTACGGCTCAGCAATAATTGCCACGTCGCACATTGCTTCTGTTGTGCGGTGTCGCAATGGTTGAGATTCAACTGGATGATCTCCATTAATCTCGGCCCGCCATCGCCTTCTTGTAGGCAGGGCATTGAAAGCCACCCGTCATGTGGTCGTTTCCATCCTCCGGTTTGCAGAGCAGGCATCTTGGTTGCTTCGTGCAGTCCCTAGCAACGTGTCCTTCTCCACCACATTTCCTACAAAGACCGGATCTGTCTGGGCCATTGCAGTTTCGCGCCTGGTGTCCAAATGCCATACATTTGAAGCATCGCTCCATCTGTTTGGTGATTCGAGGCGTGAGTCTCAACGGACACATAGACCATCCGACCTTCACCTTGGCCACCTCCACCATTTTGTTGGCGGCATCTACCGGTAGTCGTATCGCTGCTATTTGTGTACCACCGTACGCTTTCCTCAACCGAATGGTCATCTGAACTTCGCCCAGCGTGCATTGTGAGATCAGTGCATCCCTCAGTTCGTCTATCGTGGTGATCTCGTCCAGGTCTCTGCATTCGACCACGGCCTCCTGCGTTAAAGCCCTTACGTTTCCTTCACTACCTAAGGAATTGGCAATGAGCTCCCGGAAGGCCGAGCTCTTGACCGTGGGATCCTTCTTCAGCTCGAACAGCAATTCCCCCTTCTGAGTACGCCTAGTCCTCACCACTTTTTCACCCAAGTCCTTGAGCACCGGGTCTTCTCTCACCTTCCGTAATATCGCTGCGTATGTCGTCTTGTCGCTCACTTCGACTATCAAGGCGTCCCCCTTGACCCGCTCACGAGAAGAGCGATGTTTTTCTTTCTTCTTCTGCTCTTTCTTCTTTTCCACGTACTCCTTCTGCTTCTTTCTCTTCTCTCGCTGACTTTCCACGGTTTGCCAATCACCGTTCTTGACGCCTTCCTTCAGTACGCTAGCACTATCTTGCATGTTCCGCTGCTTCTTCGGGATTTCCTGCTCTCCTGGAGAGTCCCTGCTTCGCTTCTCCGTGCGAGTATTTCGGGAGCTCATTGGTGTTTGCAGTGCCTCGACTGTTGTATGCTCCGCTGCATCTTTCAGTGCTTTTTCAGCTGCTTCCGCTCTTCTTTTGAGCGCGTTCTGTTCGTGCTCAGCAGATTTAACGGCGGACTTGATGCTCGTCACTAGAAGCTTGATCTTCGTGTGAACATTGTGCTTGTCCTTCACGAAGTCATAGAGCTCGTTGACTCGCTTCCGCACCTCCATCAGGTTGGACCTCCCAAATTGTAGATCCTCCTGAATAGCACTACTTTCCGATTTTGGGGTGGACACCCTATTTCCGGATCCTAGCTCCTGTTGGCCTGCCTGGTTCTCAGCAGCCTTGGCCATACTGCTGGTACTTGCTACTGCTGCCTGCGCCATCACTGGAGATCGCTGCAGCCTCCCACTCTTTGCGAAAACATTCGCACCGCCTGCTCCTTCGTTGATTGTAGAATTTGTTTCCATGTAAAAGGGTCCTTCTCCGGGCCGTTATCTCTTCCTGTTGTAGATAGTCGCCTCTTGTGATCCCATGGGTGCCTTTGTAACAGTGAGGTCCATGCAAGGGTTGACTCCGGTGCCTTATAACACCGTGTTCAGAGCCGGATCGGCGTAAATCAGGAATGGTGCATCTGAACCTACTACCCACCGGTATAGGTGACAAGTGTTGAGCGTTACCGGAGGCCTGCCAGGTTGTTTATCGGGACGGAGGCAGACGAACCATTAGCCTGCTTGCCATTTCAAAAAGATGTCACTCTTTTTTACTCAGGAAACAGAATAGCTCGACTGTCAGCCCATATACGCCTAATCCTATCCAAAAACCGAGAATCGTCCAATGTCGTTTGCCGTGACCAGTATACCATAATCAGGATCTTACTGGCATCAATCCTGATGTGCCGGTTGGCACACCTGTTGGGCTTGTGTGCTTTGAGCGGCGCACGGTCGCTGTGATAGGGCCTGCTTGCAAACACATGCAGCTTTTTATAGAGGTTCAACAGAGCCCACTGTCAAACCCCACCACGTTCTAGACAGGCCCCTAACTCGCAGTGGCCATGGGAGGGGTCGTCAAGCCCTTGGACAAAGTCCCTGCTGCCCCCCATTTTGAAGTGTGTATGTGTGTATGTGTGTGTGTGTGTGTGTGTGTGTGTGTGTGTGTGTGTGTGTGTGCAAAACTACTCAAAAATGTCACTCAATTTTAGGGCACTTATCCTCAACTGATTTGTTTCGCAACAAGTTGCATTCGACGCAAAATCCTGTCCCATTGTTTCCTATTTGAAATTGGCTAGATCGGACTATGGGATCAGAAGTTATGGCCAAAATACAAATTCATACAAAAAATCGCGTAAAAATGTCACTCATTTTGCAGGCACTTATCCTCAACCGATTTGCTCGCAACAAGTTGCATTCGTCGCAGAATCCTGTCGCATTGTTTCCTATTTGAAATTGGCCAGATCGGACTATGGGATCAGGAGTTATGGCCAAAATACAAATTCATACGAAAAATCACGTAAAAAATGTCACTCATTTTTCGGGCACTTATCCTCAACCGATTTGCTCACAACAAGTTGCATTCGACGTAGAATCCTGTCCCGTTGTTTCCTATTGAAAATTGGCCATATCGGACTATGGGATCGAAAATTATACCATTTTGCCTTTCTCGTATACAAAGTATACGTAAAGGCTATATGTTCGCTCCAAAAACGAACTTTTTATAGGAGTCCCGGAGACCCATAGTGTTATATACCGATCGACTCAGCTCGACGAATTGAGGTGATGTCTGTGTGTGCGTGTGTGTGTGTATGTGTGTGTGTATGTGTGTGTGTATGTGTGTGTGTATGTGTGTGTGTATGTGTGTGTGTATGTGTGTGTGTGTATGTGTGTGCGCAAAATAATCTCACTCCTTTTTCAGGCACTTATCCTTAACCTAATTTTCTAGTAATAAGTTGCATTCGACGCGGAATCTTGTCCCATTGTTTCTAATTGAAAATTGGCTTAATCGGACTATGGGCTTCGGAGTTATGGCTAAAATATATTTTTTACCAGAAAAATTCTCACTCACTCTTTAGGCACTAATTCTTAGCTAATTTACCCACAACAAGTTTCATTTAACACAGAATCATGTCCTATTGTTTAGTATTCAAAATTGGACAGATCGGACTATGGGTTTTGAAGTTATGGCCAAAATCCACTTTTTCACATGATAAACACGTACAAAATTCTCACTCATTTTTCAGGCACTTATCCTTAACCGATTTGCTCGCAACAAGTTTCGTTCGACGCGAAATCCTGTCCCATTGTTTCGTATTGAAAATTGGTCGAATTGAACTATGGGATTCGAAGTAATGGCCAAAATACATTTGTTGAAAAGAAAAATTCTCACTCATTTTTTAGGCACTTACTTTTAGCCGATTTGCCTGCAACAAGTTGCATTCGACGCAGAATCTTGTTCCATTGTTTCGTATTGAAAATTAAACAGATCGGTATTAAACAGATACGGCCAAAGTTTATTTTTTTGCCTTTTTGCCTTTCTCGTATACAAAGTATACGTAAAGGCTATATGTTCGCTCCAAAAACGAACTTTTGATAGGAGTCCCGGAGACCCATAGTGTTATATACCGATCGACTCAGCTCGACGAATTGAGGTGATGTCTGTGTGTGCGTGTGTGTATGTGTGTGTGTATGGGTGTGCGCAAAATAATCTCACCACACGCAGAAAAAAGTACGGTACAAACAAACATATTTGAGGTAAATCCAAACAAAAGTTCAGTTTGCTCTAGCACCAAAAATAAATACGTTTGAAACAAACATATTGTTACATTTGAAGCAAACGAAAACTATTTTTAAATCAAATATGCATTTTAAGTTGCTTCAACCACCGAAGTTATTGAATCAAACATGGATATTATTGTTTTGGTTCGGCCGCAAAAATATTTTCCTATCAATTATTGCAATATTTATATTCTGATAGCATTTGACTACCAGATTCCACAATTGCTAACGTTCAAATTTCATTTACTTACCTTATTGTACCTGAAAAACATTCTCATCAGCAATTTGGAAGCAAGAAAAAACTTGCTTCCATTTCTTTGCTGGAATCCAATCGGACCTGACCTGAACTGAAGTTTTTGTTTACTTTTGCAAGAGCGAGCGAGGGGCTACCCACTAGTGCACGCATGAAACAAACAGGCATTAAATTTAATTTTCAAAATAAATATGTTTGATTCAAACATATTATCATTTTATGAACAAACATGAATATTTTTGAATCAAATGGATGAAATTTCTATCCGTGCATTTTTCAGGCACTTATCTTTAACGGATTTTCTAGTTGCATTCGACGCGGAATCTTGTCTCATTGTTTCGTATTGAATATTGGCCCAATCGGACTATGGGCTTCGGAATTATGGCCAAAATATATTTTTTTACAAGAAAAATTCTCACTCACTTTTTAGGCACTTACTCTTAGCTGATTTACTCGCAACAAGTTTCATTCGACGTAGAATCTTGCCCAATTGTTTCGTATTGAAAATTGGCCCAATCGGACTATGGGTTTCGAAGTTATGGCCAAAATTCAACACGTACAAAATTCTCACTCATTTTTCAGGCACTTATCTTGAACGGATTTTCTTGCAATAAGTTGCATTCGACGCGGAATCTTGTCCCATTGTTTCGTATTGAAAATTGGCGGAATCGGACTATGGGATTCGGAGTTATGGCCAAAATATATTTTTTTATAAGAAAAATTCTCACTCACTTTTAGGCACTTACTCTTAACTGATTTACTCGCAACAAGTTTCATTCAACGTAGAATATATATTGTCCGATTGTTTCGTAGGGGCTGTCCATAAACCACGTAGACTCTTGAGGGGGGGGAGGGTTTTCGAAAAAGTCTACGATAGTCTACGAAGGGGGACGGGGTATACCGAAAGTCTACGTAGACTTTTTGATTTTATGTTTTTTAAAAGCGATTTATACAGTAGCTGCGTGCGAAGGTCACTTGTTTGATTTTTTAGGATGTTCCGGTTTTTTTTGCCTTTCTCGTATACAAAGTATACGTAAAGGCTATATGTTCGCTCCAAAAACGAACTTTTTCAAGACTTTACCGAAATAATCTCTTGTATTTCTCCTTAAAAATTTAATGAATTTCACTAAAGTAAAAGTCTGAGCTACGGCTTAAAACTATCATGGATTTCACCAGGAAATTCTTCTGTAATGAGCAGGAAAATTCTGCAAAATATTCTATTTTACTGTAGATTCTACTAGAATTTCGTTTCGGAAGCATTTTGGAATATCCAAGAAAAAGTCTTTGGAATGCCCAAAAGATATTCTTTGGAACTTGTAAAGGGAATTCTACAAAATTTCCGCGAGAAACCCTTCAGAATATTCACTATAGATTTTCTGGGAAGTCCCCGAAATTTTTTGCTTAATTTTATTAATTAATTAAAAAATTATTTTAAATGCACGTGGAAAATTCTCCTTCGTAAATTTCTTCAGCAGTTCTAATGCAAATTCTTTGGAATTATCGATGGAAAATTTTGGGAATTTCTAAATAAATTGTTGAAAACTTCCACGAGAAATTATTTGAATTTCTCACCAAAAACAGTTCGACTTTCCACTAAAAAAAATATTTGCAATTTTTGTAAAAAAGCCCTTCTAATTTTCATGAAAATTTATTCGAATTTTTACGAGCAGTTCACAAAAAGTTCAGCTAAAAATTCTCCATAATTTCCACCGAAAATTATTCAGAAAATATTTTTTGGAATGCCCATAAGATTTATTTAAATTTCCTCAAGAAATTGCTCCAAATTTGCAAGAGAAATTAAGAAATATCGTAGGAAACCATTTTAAATTTCCACGGGAAATATTTCGGAATGTCCGTTTAAACTAAAAATTATCTCGGGAAATAATTCTAAATTTTCACGGAAAATTACTAGGGTTTTTTAACGGGGAAACTTTTAGAATTTAGAAGAAATTGCATGGAATTTTCAAAAAAAAGCATCGGAATTATCACGGAGAGTTCTTGGAGTATTTCAAGGTTATCAATTGGGAAATTCTACGAAATTTCCACGAAAAATTTATTGGAATGTAGACTTGACATTCTCAAAATTTCAACTCGATTTTTTTCTAAATTACGAAAATTCACGATTTTCACAATTATGAACCGGCGTTGAGAATTATAGGTCAGATGCGTGACAGATTTTATCAGTGGCGCGCCGATGCAAAAATGTGGACGATGGTGCACCATGGTGCACACCTCTCGGAGGAATTGAATTCAACAGTATTTAAATTAATTGGCTTTGAGATTTGATTTCAGGAGTTATGCACAGAGGATTAAATTTGATTTCGTTTCAATTTGATTTTTGTTTTGTTGGATTTTGTTCAGTGTGATTTTGTTAAGTTTGAAATTCGAATTATGTTGTAATGTTTACATGGAAATGGAATTGAATAGCTGAATTGCTTAAAACGTGGTTGATTTGCATATATTTCCAATCACATATGGTGTTTTGTAAAATATGGTAAAGTCTACGTAGACATCATGGGGAGGAGGGTTTTGAAAAAGTCTACGAAAGTCTACTAGGGGACGGGGTTCGAAAAATGAAATTTCGGTCTACGTGGTTTGTGGACAGCCCTGTATTGAAAATTGGCCCAATCGGATTATGGGTTTCGAAGTTATGGCCAAAATACATTTTTCAAAATCTCACTCATTTTAGTCACATATGTACCCCCAGCCGATATACTCGCAAGAAGTTGCGTTCGATGCAGAATCCGGTCCCATTGTTTCCTGTTGAAAATTGGCCGGATCGGACTATAGGCTCAGAAGTTATGGTCAAAATACTTTTTTTTCACCAAAAGTGCGTAGAAATTACTCACTCGAAAGAAACGAGAAAGGCACCATCACCGCTAGGTGGATTAATCTGGGTTTTTCATTTAGTTTTTCTAAAAAATCAAAAATCCAAAGTAGCCCCCGGAGTCAAAAGAAGCCCCGCACGACGGTAGGTAACAAATCAGACGGGTTGATTCCAACTATAACATTAGATCGCCAACAGAACAAATGCCGAATATTCAACCAAATTTCCACGGAAAAATTCTTCAAACTCAATGTCCGACAAAAATCTCATTCATTTATATTTCTACGAGATATTCCTTCGCAAGCTCACAGAAAAATTCTTCCTAATTCTACAGGAATATCATTTCTAAACTTCAACACATTCTTTCCAATATGCACAAGAAATTCTCTCAGGTTTTATTTAGTAAATTTCATATGGAAACTCGGGAGTTTCCTGACATAATTCTTCTGATATTTCTGTGACAAAATT
The DNA here is from genome assembly GCF_024139115.2 of Armigeres subalbatus. Taxonomy (NCBI): domain Eukaryota; kingdom Metazoa; phylum Arthropoda; class Insecta; order Diptera; family Culicidae; genus Armigeres; species Armigeres subalbatus. The sequence goes on along the minus strand of NC_085139.1, from coordinate 183,338,074 downwards.
GCTCCAAAGAAATTCTTGTTTTTTGTTTTGAGTTTCCATAAGAAAATGAAACGGAATTTTTTTTTTTGAATTTACATTTTGTCTTGCAAAAATCTTTCAAATTTCTCGGAAAAATATTCTAAACTTTATTCGGGGTTTTCTTTCAAATCTCCTCAGAACTTATTTTTCAGGATCTAATCGGATCTGTTCATATTGAGATTTTTTTTGGAACATTCCTCAACCATTAGCCGGAAATTCTTCTAGTAAAGATATTTAGTTTTTCAAAACTCAAAACAAAATACGCATTTTTCTGGTTCGTAACATTTTTTTAATTCATTTTAAAAAAATTGTTATTACTTTTAAGTAATCAAATAAACTAACATTTACATTTATGGTATCAAGCCTTTTTGGCCGAATATGGTTTGGCCAAACGTCATTTTGTCGCACGCCATTTTGCCGAATGCCGTTTGGGTCGTTTGGCCGGATAGATGGAATATTTTCTCAGTTGCGAATAGTGAAAAGTGGGGAATGACAAGTGAGTAGGGTGTATCTTTAAGTTTAAGGTAAGGAATGATACATTTCTCGCTTCCTATTTCATTTAAGAAATTATAAGTGAGAAGTCGGGAGGGATAGATTAGTGAGAAAAAAAATAGAACTTAGAAATGAGAAATAAGATGTAAGTTATGATAAGTGAGAAGTTCCCTCATACTTCTTCCCTCCGACCTCTCACTTCTTGCCTCTCTTTTCTCACTTTTGAGTTTTCACTACCCCTTTCTCGCTATTCACTACTTACTTTAAACGTTTTATTTCTCACTTTTTGCTTCTTATTTTTCTCTACGCACTTCTTTCTTGAGTAGTGAGTAGTGATAACGTCTAACTGCTCACTATTTATTTTTCACTTCACATTTCTCAGTACCTACTTTTTTCTCACTTCTTCATTCTCGCTACTCTCTCCGAATATCTCACTTCCCACAACTTACATCTCAATCCTCAGCTTTCAATTCGCATTCCTCATCTTTATTACTGAGAATTTTCAAACGGATATCCTTTTTTTCTCTTGTAATAATGACGCCAAGGCCAGAGGGCACTTGACAATTATTATTATTTATTCAGACTAAGGCCGAAGTGGCCTGTGCGGTATATAAGAGTCTTCTCCATTCGGGTCGGTCCATGGCTAGAAGTCGCCAACCACGCAGTCTACGGAGGGTCCGCAAGTCATTTTCCACCTGATCGATTCACCTTGCCCGCTGCGCACCTCGCCTTCTTGTGCCCGTCGGATCGTTGTCAAGACCCATTTTCACCGGGTTACTGTCCGACATTCTGGCTACGTGCCCGGCCCACCGCAGTCGTCCGACAAAGGAGAGGCTTAAAACAAGGCCACTCCAAAGTCAAACCTAGGGACCTTCCAAAAGCAATATTTAAAGTAACATACAACCGATTTAAATTAAAAAGAAAGTAATATAGAAACACATTATAATCAAGCATTCGTTTCGTTCAACAATAAAACTGGTCAGATAAATCAGGATGCAAGAACAAACTGTGATAGGCTTTCCTTTTTACTAAAACCAGTAAATTTTCTACTGGAAAAATCCGATTTAACCTGCTGGATGGGTAAACAGGGTCTTGGAGAATAGCTCTCCTTCACAGTGGTTCGTTAAACTCCTACGGCAGAAACATAGGCTTGGGACTGAAGACAAATAAAGCGCTGATCTCCTGAGGTCTGCGAGCGCCGATTAACCTGTCCTTGGATTGTTTGCTCTAAGTTCTATTATTTGTTGATCGTGATATTTTAGTAAAACACGAAGCATTCTGGACTTTCTGACTGGTCCGGGAAACCAAAAGGTGAACGCCCATCCAAATTCGAGAGCATTTTAAATGCTTCTATTAAATATAAAATTGCATATTATTCAGTGGCATCAAAAGTAATATCTTTTAGAAAATGGTATTGTTGAATTCGGACTCGCGAATGTGTGGATCAAACTAAACATTTCATGTGGATGGGGAGAGGAGAGCAAGTTGAAGTAGATTGAAGACCCCCTCTCCCTTGGCTACCATAGAACTGTAGTTAATCTTTGTTCAATCACTGGTAGAGGTGGGTCCTAAAGTCCCTGTAAGAAACCGGAGGAAGCTCGTTCGGCTCCGTGGTGGGTCTTACATTCGGAAAGGCATTCCCGGGAATCCCCTGTTGGCGACCAAATTGCTTCGTTTTTTAAGAAATCATACGAGAGCTGATGAGCTAACAATATCAACAGCCAAGGCGTCTCGAATACTAAATGCGATTTCGTAGCGCCATACTTTGGACCACGGTAAATCACGTGCTCATGGAGTTCAATATCGCACAGATCTCACCAACGGGCAGGAATGGACTACCATCGAAATTATGCGAAAATCGGGTGTAACTGGTGCGAAGCCAGAAAACGATCTGTTCCAGGCTACAATACCATCCGTAGCTTAGTGGAATTGGAAACCACCCACTGGTTTCCTTAAACCTGACTTCTCTTAATCCATGTTTTGACGTCAGCCAGGAGCCCCGCCTTGGTGACCAACCCCAGTCCCCCCCCGCTATTACGTTCCCTGGTACTCCACAACGCCGCGGGATCCATTACTCGCATCACTCCAAAAATAAAGCAATTTCCTAGGGTTTTATTGGCTGTTACAGAAGATGTATCCCTTACGCTACTTCGCTGTGCGAAGTGATCGAAATTTTTTTAGTAAATATGCATTTTTCAGGGTTGGCCAAATTAGGCACTAAGGTGGCCAAAACAGGTACACTTCCCCTATTTGTTTTTGCATTCTTAATTGAATTTTAAAGCATAGTAAAACACGATTATATTCAAAATAAACCAACATATTATATTCCTGTGAAACTTTTTTTATAATATATTTGTCAGGACATTAAATTCTGCAGAATTTATCGCCGTAGCTGACTATGAGTTCAGTTCTGCATATTTTATCGTCGTGGCTGAATATGAGTCAATACTATTGTTTCTGCTCTTTCAGACTTGACACGAAAAAAATCTTTTGCAACACATTTTTTTTGGTTCATAAGGCAGAAAGCATTTTTTTTATTTAAAGGTTTTTTCCAAAAGATCATGCATTTATTTTAAAGGATTTTTGTCCACTATAGGTTGTCCCGCAAATGACGACAGCATGTTTCAAACGTGTTTTTGGAGCCAGGTGAACATGTGGGCCGTGCTGAATAGAAATCGAACTAACTGCATTCCGAACCTTGCTTTTATGCTTCGATTTCAATTTTCCTGAATTTCCTGAAACCTTTTCTTCATCAATATCGGAGCTTGGAAAATTGTGCACAATGAAAGTTTTCTTTTCCGGGTAGAGGTAAAGGACAAATTAATAACATAAAATTAATATTGCTGTGTTATTCATGAATACTATAAAATAGCATCGTAAGTACAAATGCTCATATGATGGCAAAATTGGATATTTATATTGTATTGTAAGAAAGAGCGAAACTTAAAAAAATAACGAATTTTGCAATCATTACACATTTTGTTATTTGGAATTTCAGCATATCAATAATATCTGATTTTGATATTTTTGAGTGCAAATATTTTGATTTGATATTATAATAGTAAATTTAGTTATTTACTTGAACAATGTTTGATATCTCGATGTTCTATATCTATATATTTCTCTCTGTGTCGATGGTTTGCTCGGTCCCTTCAATCTACATAAATTTTGACTTTCTATACCTCGATAACCTCCCTATCTTGATATCTCTCTATCTCGATGTGTTATAAAGGATTCACTCTCCTTTATGTCGATATGTTCAAATTTTTAGACCATCTTTGGACAATAACAAACACACCAATAATAAGAAATGACATTTGTTTTGTTGTCGTTTTTTATAGCAACGAACTATTCTGGATCTAGTAATCATTTCAATTTTCCTTCCATTCCTCGATCTCTTCCTATCTCGATGGTCCCTTCAACATCGAGATGTCGAGAGGCGACTGTATATCAAATAACCAATACCGTGGGGCATCGAAATCCGTACACTTAAGCACCTTAGTATATGAAAAAGTCATTAGAAAATAGGAATCGAATGTAAATGAAACGTTTGTCATTGACACAGACGCATGAAGGCTTCTATTTTGAAGTGTTTCACATTTACTCATTAAAAACTACGAAAAACATGATAAAATAATGATTTAAATCAACTACTCTTGACTCGAAATCCGTCCACCGTGGACGGATTTCGATTCAAAGGATCAAAATCCGTACAGCTATTTCTTAACTAAATATTTAAATTGAAACAGTCTGATTGACTAAGCTACCATTGTAAATAGTTCGATACGCACCTTGAGAAGCGATCCCTTCGATTTTATTCCGCTTCACGGTGTGCCTGTGACGGTTATTATCGAAAAAATGTCCATCCATTCTGAACTCGCATTTCGAAAGATATATTATCCAGGCGTCTGCTATGAAAATTTCAAAATATTTCATCTAGGGAATCGAAAGTTATAGTGTTACAAATTTAATGATTTTTGCGTTCGATATTTCACTAATATGCAACCATATATAATTTCCTCCTGATTCCATCCAAATAAATTATCATCAAATATGCAATTTGCAACCTCAACCAACTATAACCTAAAACCTATTCTTTGAATAATAGAAAAAATAACAAAAGAATGTTAGAGATAATATTGTTCTAATGCCAATGACAAAATATCACCACAATGACCACAATACAGTATTCAAATTACAGAATTATTGCACTTCAATCTCCTAATCATACCAAAGTGTGAATATTGTCTATGACAGACAAATAACTACACTCTGTATGATGATTCTGCTTTTATTAAATATGATAATAGTTGGTAACATAGAATACCGCGCTGAAACAATTTTGTCTTTCATGTGTTCTGGGTAGTTAGTAAGACTAGTAACCAACATTTAAACAATAATGTGCATGATTTGTTGTCAGTTATACAACCATCATCCAGTTTGATTCAAGCAGTGGTACGAAAACGAGTTGCATTTGGAAAAATATGGGAAAGGCTAGATCACACGAGGAAAACCACCTTTTCCGTGAACGGTGAACGGAAGAGCATATATGCCCCACTTCGGAACGTCTCAACAATTTAACTGACTTGTTGAACTAAGATGCATTTTCTTCATAAATTAATGCATTTACTACATACATTAACTGACACAGGAATATTAGTATCCGACTTAGAACTAGAAGAGAAAACCATCGCGTTTGCATAAAGCCTGGTAAGAAAATAAGAGATTTTATAAGACTGAAACTATTTAAGAAATATTTCACTGTCATGAGACGAGTTTACTACCATTCCATTTAATTCCACCACTTAGTATTACTTTTACATATACGTTTTTCGACCACAATGGTAAAGTCGTCTTCAGTGTCTTGTACTTGACTCGACTCAAGTTTGTTGACTTGTAAGGTCGTCTTCAGTGTCTCGACGTGAGTCGAGTCAAGTTTCTTTTCGAGACGATCTTACACACTTAATTTTTTAACCGGATCTCAGCAAAATGGTCAACATTTACCAAGATTCGCACAGCTGTGCCCCAGCAAACATGTTTTGTGCCGAGATTTCTGTCAAAAGTGCTGAAAATCAGCAAATGATTTGCCAAAAATCAGCTAGCAAACATCATTTTTGCCGAAATATTAGCTTTTTATTTTGCTGGCGTCCGGCTGTGAGCATTTTTACCGAGCTGCAGAAATAAAAACTAAGTGTGTACAGTTAAGGTCGAAATACGTATATGTAAAAGTAATACGATTTGGTGGAATTAAATGGAATTGTAGTAAACTCGTCTCATGACAGTGAAATATTTCTTAAATAGTTTCAGTCTTTTAAAATCTTATCTTACCTGGCTTTATGTAAATGGGATGGTTTCCCTCCTCTAGTTCTAAGTCTGATAACAGTATTCCCTGTGTCAGTTAATTTATGTAATAAATGCATTAATTTATGAAGTAAATGCATCGTAGCTCAACAAGTCAGTTAAATTGTTGAGACGTTCCGAAGTGGGGCATATATGCTTTTTCTTCTACCGTTCTCGGAAAAGACGGTTTTCCTCGTGTGATTTAGCCTTTCACATTTTTTTCCAAATGGAACTCGTTTTTGTACCACTGCTTGAATCGAACTGGATGATGGTTGTATAACAGACAACAAATGATGCACATTGTTGTTTAAATGTTGATTACTAGTTGGTTTACTCGTCTTACTAACTACTCAGTACCCATGAAAGACAAAATTGTTTCAGCGCGGTATTCTATATTATCAACTATTCTCATATTTAATAAAAGCAGAATCATCATACAGAGTGTAGTATATTCAAAGAATAAGTTGTAGGTTATAGTTGATTGAGGTTGCAAAATGCATATTTGATGATAATTTATTTGGATGTAATCAGGAGGAAATTCACGGTATATATGGTTGCATATTAGTGAAATATTGAACGCAAAAATCATTAAATTTGTAACAGCTATAACTTTTGATTCCTAGATGAAGAATTTTGAAATTTTCATAGCATACGTCTGGATATTATATCTTTTGAAAGGCGAGTTCAGAATGGATGGACATTTTTTCGTTAATAATGGTCACAGGCACACCGTGCGCTTATCTTATGTAATGATTTGCAATTAGCAATTAAAACACAGTCATTTTGGTGCAATTATGCTCTACCCGAAAACAAAATGGCGGCACAAACTCCGCCTTTGGTGGGTGAAGATTTGTTTTTGATTTTTGTTGTTTTAATTTCAAAGCCTTCTTTCCAATTCTATGCCTTAAAAACTTACTGTCAAGTATCTGAACAGGATAAGATTAATTAATTCTACATCAATTACCTTTAACCTCCTTTAATTTATTGATATCTCATGAGGTGGACGGATTTCGGTGCTGTACGGATTTCGGTACCGCACGGTATCAGATAATGGAATTCATATATTAATGGTAAAGATTGTTATTGCTTTGCAGTTTTCTTCTGCCCAGACTTCTTCTTCTGCCATGTAATGCTTAACAATGGGCCACATGTAGTGTACACAGGATTCTGTTTTACACGATTTTTTTGCCTTTCTCGTACACTAAGTGTACGTAAAGGCTATAATATTGTTTTCTCGTAATTTTGATCGTGTGACTTCAGTTTGCCACCAAAGTTTTTTTCATAGAAAAATCACATGTCAATTAATACGCGTTAAACATTTAGGATGAGTGCAAAGTTGAGAAAATGTAAATCGTGTAAAAACAAAATCCTATGTATTCTCTGAAATACTTCGCGGGCCGCATGCTATTTGTCAGTCGGTCGTCAAGCTCAGACCCGACCGCATTGCGTAGGCAAGGTTCTCAGGTTCAGTTCAATCAAAGTTAATTACCTATTTCCGGGGATTAAACCACCCGACTTGGACGTTAATTTACAATGTTATGAAAACTCATATGTGAATATGTACGTTATGTGGAAGGTATTGATTTGGAAAATGTATTGGAGGTAACCACTTTCCCTTCGATGGGACTCGAACCCATGATCCTACAGTACGCTAGACTGGTGCTTTAACCAACTAAGCTACGAAGGACCTCCGTCGGCCTTCGCAACCTAGCGGCTACTGAACGACCTCGAGATTCCCAAATTGAACGCTTAGTCAAATCACTCGCAATCCATTTCTCAAGCCAACACTTCCACATGTGTATAGTACACGTCCACATTAGAGGAGCGTGAGTATTTAGAATGTCTGGCGGCTATACACATTCTTCATCAGCAACTGTACTGATCAAGTGAGGTTGTGTAAGCTATTTGCCATTCGGTCGTCGGTTGATTAGTACAGTTGCTGATGTGTATAGCCGCCAGACATTCTAAATACTCACGCTCCTCTAATGTGGACGTGTACTCTCATGTCTCATCTCTCATTTCTCTTTATAACATCTCACTGCTTAAAGTGAGAAAAGCAAAGTGAGAAAGGAGATGATTCTCTTCTCATTCACCACTTTTTACTTCTTATTTCTCAATTTTCACAGTGAGAAGTGAGATGTGAGACGTCAAATTACACATTCGGCTGATCGACCTATTCGGCCGAATGATCTGTTCGGCCAAACAACCTATACAGCCAAATGACGTTTTCGGCCAAATGACCTTTTTGATCAAATGATCTTTTCGGTCAAATGACTTTATCGGCCAAATGGCCTATTTGGTCAATAGACTTTTCCAGATAAATAGCTATTCGGCCAAATGATCTTCTCGTCGAAATGACCTATTCGGCCAATTGATCTTTTCGACCAATTGATCTTTTCGGCCAAATAACCTATTCGGATATATGACCGTTCTGGCCAAATGGTATATAACTTTCGGCCTCCAAAAACAAACTTTTTATTGAATGCCCGTTGCATTTGACGCAGAATCCATATCTTCTTGTTTCCCATTGAAAAATGGCCAGGTCGGACTAGGGGCTCAAAAGTTATGGCCAAAATACTATTTTGGATAATGCACGAGAAGGTAGCATTATCGCTAGGTGGATTAAACTGAGTGTATACCTAACGATAAGATACACTGCTACAAACCAAAACCATGCAGAAGGTGGCTGAGGTCAATTCCCGATCCGGTCTAAGAAATGTTCGGGATAAATATTTTCTCTGCAATCCTATGACGGATGGTTTTATAGAGATTATTTGAAAAAAATAAAAAAAATGTCTTCGGTATTAGAAAAAAACACGCGTGTTTCGAAAAAAATTCTATGAACTTTGAAAGATTTTTGCCGTTGTTGAATTTGTCTTGCAGTGAGTAACTAAGTAACATCGGATCGGATTATACTGTGCTAAAGTATTAATATGCTTGAATAGATTTTAGCACATTGATCATAGGGTCGGCGTATTAAGCCCCGATGTTGACAGATCCACCTGTAATCACCATCCGGCAGAGTGCCGCGTTTGTCCAACAAGAGAACCATCTTACCCCAATGTGTGTGTGTGCGCACCTTTGCCAGCCCATAGAGTACAAATTCGATTCGGTTCGCGTTTATTTTATGTTTATATTATGTAAATATTTGCGAATATCTCATTTCGAATCGCCGATTTCGGGTGATTGATATCGAATCGGCCCAAACGACGACGAGGACGGAGCCGGTGAGCTTCCGCACTCCCACATGGTCACCACTGCGCGCTGCTGACTGGGCACCAGTCACGTCACGTCATTCTCTGGCATCATCATCGCGCGCGCAACCCTTTCCAAGCATACGCGCGCCCGCCGCCGTGGCCGCAGCGCCGATTGAAGAGGATTCGAAAAGAGCCGTCTTTCGTAATTGCAAACGCGTTTGTCACCGTCTATTAGGGGATCATCCACGAGCGAAGAAAAAAGCACATCAAACATGTCAAAATTTGCATTAGTCAGTAACGGCAAGCGTCGTTAAATTGGAGGCGGTTTATGACCTCGACTTTTCGATTCGCAACCTGCTTGCGCTTGATGTGGTGGTCGCAGGATTTTAACACCTTTCGTCGAAGCGGTCGCGCTGTAATGGTTCCTGCTCTGTTCGGTTTGCTCTCATCGATCGAGGTTCAAGGCACATCATCTAGGGACCGATCGTGTTGCATGTGTCGTACACCATAATAAAGGTTGAGGGGGTTGTGCAGAATTTGAAAACAGTAGAAAGTCACCGAATTTGGTGTGGTGGACAAATAATCAATCGCTGAGAGGAAGTATAAAGATAACAGCAGTAGTGCAATCGTCCTAAGCAGCGAATGCGGCCGAGCGAGTGGTATCTGCGGAGGAGTACTCGGGGATGATGATCACCGATAGGTTTGGAGTTCGATATGCTAATCACGATTGTTGATTTCGAAAGATTTTGTATGCAATTTTAAGCTGAAATCATTTGACAAGGTTTTTTTTCGGCTGAGTTTTCTGCAGTGCGGTGTTGGGTGTCACTTTCTAATCACATGATGGCGTCTCCTTGACCAGACAACCCAGGGTTTGATTTATAGGTGACCGATCGTGAGGGGACTTAAGAAATCAGCAAGAGACTAAATTAGTTGTTGCTCGAAGGCTGCTGTTCGTGAGAGCGGGTCGGGTCTCCATCCGGTTAATTGACCAATCATGAGCTGAAACAAAGGTCTTCAGCAAATGAAGTTTGTTACGAATTTGTCCACCATTAGCGGTTTCGATTACCTTTGGTTGATGCTGGTGCTTAGTACGGTTATGATGAATTTGTTGTGTATTTACCGTTCAGAACTCGCACCATTATTGTAGTCCCCAAAACTTATAATTTTAAACTAAAAATTAGAGGAGGCGAGATGTAATTTAAAAAAATATCTGCCTTATTAACATTTAACAGCTATCAGAAAACAGAGAAAATTTAATAAATAAATCAAAATAAAGCTGTGAATCGCACGCCATAGCTTACAATCCTAGGTGTAGCAAGGATTACAACTTTTAATTATGTTTTTACAAAGCAACACAAAAGCAATCGTCGATAGATATTTATTATCTACACTGAATCTCGGGTTGTATCACACTGCCAATTGACACCCGAATGGTGGCAATGTCCCAATGGGGATGTAAAGCCAATAAGAAGAAGAAGAACTTTTGTTTCTATATTTAATCTTTTCTCAACTTTTCGTACTACTTTGAACTGTCGCAGCACATTAAGAGTTTCATTTGTAAAGTTAAATAGTTTTTTTAATATTTCAATCCAGCTTTACAATACGAAGCATTTTATTTTGCTTTTGATAAGATAAATATCAAACAGGTGTTCATGTTCTCACGAACTTGCGCATTTGTCTGCACTGAACTACGGGGTCCTTCGTAGCTTAGTTGGGAAAGCACCTGTCTATCATACTGGGGTCGTGGGTTCAAACCCCATCGAAGGAAGTGGTTACCCTCCAATACATTTTCCGAACTAAATCTTTCACATGTTGTGCAATTGCACACAATTCGTGTTTCCAAACATGCTTTTTATTTTCCACTATTGTGTGCACTTTGCGTGGAACGAATTTTTCATTCCCTAACAAAATTAAACCTGAAACTTGTGAAGCCATAAGTGGTTGTATGGTAAAGGTAATTACAGATTGGAGTTTATAATAAAATTTTTTTCTTACCCTAGACCAATCATATACTTCTAAAACTACTATGAAATAGTTTTGGAGCAAAGGGACTACAGCATTAAATTCATTAATTAAAATTAGTTGTTAAAGAAAATTTTATTGGCATATCGGTCTCGATGCTTTTTTTTTATTTACGCGCCAAATCATTATTTATTAGACAGAAGCATCGAGACCGATATGCCAATAAAATTGAATTTAAACTGATTACGGTCGTACAGCTTCTGTTGTTAAAGAAAGCTGCTGTGTTTCGTTTTTGTTCAAAACTGCAAGCAATACCTGCGGGCGTCGCAAAAAATAAAACAACTGGATTCCGTAGTTTTTACAGTTCAGACGATTTTATTTGACAGCTTCCGGTAGGTAAGATTTTTCAACCGGTTGTCGGTTATAAATATTTCTAGTAAACCGAGTTTTTTCAATCAATCAAAGTTCCTTCAACAGGTTCGGTATGCTGAGAATGTTCTTTTCAGTGCTAATGCAGTCTCTGGTTCATTGTTGATTGCGCGTGTTGCCATTTCATACACACATCGCACCGCGGCTGTTGTATACTAGTTTCGAAGGCAATCAAATTTTAACAAAAATAAGGCTCTTAAGCTACAGGCTTCGTGTGCATCCAAGCTGACTGAGTACTTTACAATCCTGAATGCCACATATATTATCAAATCTACAAATCTACAAAGACCCTTTTTGAGCAGGGTTCCGAAAAATCTGGAAATTCCTCAGGGAATCATTGATTGATGAAACAATGTATTCAAACTGGGAGAACGTTGTAAATCGCAAAGATGAACGAAAAAAAAAATGAAGTTTATTTGATGAAATTGTTAATACATATCAAACTTTGATGAAATCATTATTCTGAAAACAAACATAGTTCAAAATGTAATTTAACTAAAACTTCAAAGTATTGAGAAAATGAAAAAATAATAAGAATTTCAAGAAACGCTTGTAAACTAATATTTCAGATTCCGACGGAAGAAATATGACACAAAGTGAATTAGCGTAAGAACCGTAATTTATCCAACTATCGGTAATGGTTCATTTCTCGCGCCTTTTGTAAAATAGTGTTTTAGCAATGAATTTTGAGCTCATTGTCTGATCTGTGCTTAAAGTGTGAGTGTTTTTTTTTTCGCACATACATACACACATACAGACATTACCTGAATCGATGAGCTGAGTTGAATTGTATATGAGAGCGTATTTGTGCAAAACAGCCCTCCAGGTCTCCCATCAAAAATTCGTTTTTGGATTGATTGTGCTAACTGAATGAATCACATGAAATCAAAATAATCTAACAGTTCCGATTAATTAACCAATAAACGAAAATAATAAGCACGCTCTATACATTAAATGCATTTTCTCCTAAACGACACTTCTGTCGATGGTTCTTGTTTCAACCACCAGACTTTGAAGTGATCGATGAGCTGCACTTTCGTTCATCTAGGGGATAGAATCTAATTGAACAATGTTTAGACGCGTAAATTCAATTGGCTAATGATTACTTTCTTAGTAATGATTAATTCCTACAAATATTTCTCAAAATTACACAGAACGAAAGTGTTCCCTGATTTTAAATCCTAGACAATAGTAATAGACATTCAACCAGCTTTTGTTAATTACCTTTGATTGTATTATTATTTTTCAATGAGAAGTTGGCTAATACATGCACTGACTGAGTTTGTTAAGTGTGCACAGCTCCTAACAAGTCTAGAACTTGCAGCTGACGCTCTGAAGCTATTCTAGCCCTAGCAATTATGCGGCTGTTTTGGAAAGCCCAAGAGCGTATGTTTATTATAGGGAACTGCTCCGTTTTCCATCTCACTGAACATATATTCATCTTATCGCGAAACAAAGAAATATGGCACCAATTTCGTCGCTTCTTTTTGCTAACATGCGTGCTCACTGCTGAAAAAATTCACAAAAATAATAAACAAACCAAATACCTTTTCATTTCTTTGTTTTTCGTGAGACCAATATCGGAGCTATGAGATGAAGTCCAGGAGCAGTAACCCTACTTGTGATACAAGTATTTTCATCCCTAGCAATGTTCGAACAATGCCCTGTAGACAGCTACAGACATGGATGTCTCCTTGCGTCGGCCCACATAATCTATCCTAGCTCATAAAGCTGACCGAAAGCAACACAAATGTTGCTCGACCTTGGTATTGAAGTCTTTCGCCAATTTTAACTGTTTATGGTGCAAAGCACCAAGGAATTTCGACAACCTGATTTGTTTATGTCTCCAAAATTATTTTTAGAGGTACAGAAGTCTTCGAGGAGCCAATTTTGGTAAAGATTTTAAAAAAATGTTCTTCAATCTCAAATTTCCATTGAGCTTACAAATCCTACGTTAGCAATCATCTCCTTCTCAGCCTCAGCCACGAGCTTCCCCTCTGAAGTCTAGTCACCAGCTGGCGAGCTAAAAGGTTAGCATAGACAAAACTGTGCAACGGATATTCAGGAGTAGTGACAACATAGGAATAGAGGCCTGCTTTGGAAACGCTATGCCGCATTTGAGCACTGTTAGGACTGTGTGAACTCAGCGTTAAAAAGGCGCAGGTGTGCGTCGGGAAAAAGCGGTAACGCCGCGCCGATGCACTCCTGCGTTATTTGACCGCAGCATGCACGTGGCGGTAAAAAACGCTACGTGGGCATCGGGCCTTAAACGGATGGGTCGCATTCCCAGAGAAGGCGAGCGTCGGAAACTCCAGCCCCAACCTCACAATCCAGTTTTTATTTTTTCAATTTTGGTTTTAAAAAAAATGCTCACAATATAAAAATCTGAGGGGGGATTTCTACCTACATAATCGTACGAACATAAAGAAAATCATGTGGTGAATGTCGGTCAACTTAGGGCCAATGCACATGTAGCGTTTTTTCAGCTGCGTGCACGCCGCGTCCACGCAAAGTACCCAGCATAAAATGTACTCATGTACACGGTTACGTGTGCATTACTCCATTTGATATTGGGTACCACTCGATTTTCAAGGGCGACTCGATCCGGAAGCAACGCACAACTGCAATTCTTTTTATTTCACGCATGCTGCGACACAGCGAAGTTGGAATAAAATGATGACAGTTGTGCGTTGCTTCCGTATTGAGTGGTGTGCCCATGAAAACGCGTGTGAATTTAGTTTTGGATTCCGTGAGGCTTGTCCTTAATTCGAAATATCGTCATTTCATCAATTTGTCTATTCACGAATTCATCAATTCGTCAATTTCTTGTTTCGTCTATTCGTTACTTTATTATATCGCAAATTTGTGAATACAATTGCTGCTTAATTCGCTGATTCGTCAGTCCTCACTACATCTTCTCAGAAAACTCCACAGAATCTTCAAAAAAAAAAAGAAAAATTTCTCAAAGAATTTCCCAAGTAGAGAAAATTTCAAAGAATTAATCTTCTGAATTTCCTCAGGAAATTCATCTGAATTTACTGAAGACTTTTCTAAAAATATCGAATTTTATTCGAAGTTTGATTTTCCATGGAAAACTCCTCCTAACTTCCTAGATATATTCTTTGGAAATCCCTTGGAAAAGTCTTTCAATATGTTAAGAAAATTATTTTGAGCTTTTTAGTGGAATGTCTTCACTTGCCATAAGACGAGTTTGTACAATCCCATTGAATTCAGCCACTTAATTGTATCGTGACAGATTCGTATTTCGACCTCAACAGTAAGGCCGTCTTCAGTGTCTCGTACTTGACTCGACTTAGTCGACTTGTCAAGATACAATTAAGTGGTGGAATTCAATGGGATTGTACAAACTCGTCTTATGACAAGTGAAATCTTTCAAATTTCCTCGAAAATTCATCCTTATTTCTCGGTGCATTTATCCGAATTTCTACGTGGGATTCTTCTGAATTTCTGCGGGATTCCGCTGGGAAATTTTTCGCATTTCCGTTAGAAAATTCCTCGGAATTTCTTCGATAAATGTTTCGGCTTTTCATTGGGAAATTTTTCTTGGTATTTCATTGGGACCTTCTTCAGAATTTCCTCGGAAAATTCTTTGGATCATTTTCAACCGTTTTTTTTTTCAAAACTCCTTATATTCTTGGATATGTATTTGTTTTCTTCAAAACATTCTTCGGAATCACTCAGGAAATTCTGATAAATATTCTCTGGAATTTTTTTTTCGGAATTTCATAGATTTGATTTTATTTGTCGATATTTCTTTGGGAAATCCACTAAAAAATGCTTCAGGAAATTGTTCGGATTTCTTTTCAGGGAAGTTCTCCGAAATTGAATTCTTCGGAAGTTCGACAGGAGTTTAATCCAAATTTTCAAAATTTCAGGAAATTTTAAAGAATTGATTCGGGAAATTCTTGGAAATTTCTTCAGGGTTTTTTTTCGGATTTTCCTTAAATTATTTCAAGATTTTTTTTTGGGAAATTCTTTGGAATTTACTCAGCCAAATTCTGAGGAATATCATCGAGAATATTTTAAGAATTTTATCGGGTAATATTAGGAAAATTCTTTGGAAAATTACTCGGATTTTCCTCTGGTAGTTCTTCCAAATTTTCTCGGAAATATTGCGTAAAATTCTTTTGAGCTTCCTCGGGAAAGCCAGAATTTTCTCAGAAAATTCTTCAGATTTTTAGGATTTTTTTTTCTTCGGTATATTTCTTCAGTGAAATTTTTCCTTACGGGCTTACGGGTACGGGCTTTTATAGAAAAAAATCTTTGCAATGACCTTGTCATTCTTCAGTTAAAACGGTTTTAAATTGCCTCAGATCAGTTTTCTATGAATTTTCTAGAGGAAATTAATTGAAATTTTTTTTGGATGTCCCTCAAAATTCTAAGAATTTTCCGACGAAATTCTAAAAAAAAATATTTCTCACAATTTGCTCATCAATTAGGAAAAAACGGATACGAATTTGGTGGATCTGCAGAACACTCTAACTGATATTAGCTTTGTGCAAACGTGAGATTCTTAAATACCAAACGCAGTGAAATCAGATCTCTGTACAAAAGCGAATTCGGACCTCATAAAAAGAAGCAAATATATGATTTAATTTCAGTACCGATGTATAGTCAAAATCAAAATTATATCACTTTTTCTGAAGCCGATGCTGATTAAGGTGAAACTGTCCAGAATCCAAATAAATTTTGCCTCGTATTTTCAGAGGCACCAATCTCAACAAAGAAGCGACTAATAACTGTCACCTTTTTACTATGGCTTTGTTGCGTGGCAGCAAGCATTGACTAAAAAGGTGACAGCCGCTAGTTGTTTCATTGTTGATAGTGGTGCCCTTGAAAACGCGAGGTGAAAAAAAAATGGATTTCGAAAAGTTCGTCCTTAAGAGACGCGCCTTTGAGAGTCGACATATCTGCAGTTTTCCAGCAAGGTGGGAATGTACCGCTGGATAGAGAGAGTTGGAATACCAGGAGAAGGGGTTCAAGCAGACAGGTGATATTTTGTTTAGCAACGTCGGTGGAACACCGTCTGGACCAGGCTTAGATTAAGTCTAAGCTGGCAGCGGTGGTCGCGAGTCGTGACTCACGACATCAACAGGTAGTTGTTCGTCTTCAAACACACTGGCGAATTTAGCTGAAACAGGTTGCATATACCTTGTTGGGTGCTTGCAGATTGAGTTGCAACGGACCGGAGAGCATTTGTCATCCACGGGATCGAAGAGTCAGATCTAACGGACTTTTTCCTGTCGATGATGTGCATCATGATGTGAGAAAAAGTTTCTGCAGCAGAATTAATGTCCACTGGATCAAGAATGTGTTCCCAATTCATATTTTATATCACTTCGGTAATACTGCGACGGCCCACCTTATGGAAATCATACGACACCGCGGCTGGCATTTTGAAGAAATCGCGCATAACATTTTCTTCGATGTCAATCACTAGATGGCGTTGATGAGGAACATCTTTGACTAAGAGTACAGAAGCCAAACAGAGAGAGGTGCCGTTACTGGTACGAATCACTCATGAAGCGAAGGTTCAGAGACCAATTATTCTCGTTAACCTTAACCGTTGACTTGAGATGGCGTAGTGATACTGTAACCAGCACCTGCATGGAACGTGAGGCTTTCACTATCCGGACGGAAGAAGCCGCTGTGAGTAGAAGTCCATGGTTGAAGTCGCCTAAAATCAAAACCTCACCACAAGGCTCGGAACAGAAATAGAAGACAGAAGTCCGATCCGGATGGATGATCACAGCACAGATGGACAGATACCTGTCACCAAGCTGAATAGTAACCCATACTTGCTCAACGGTGTTCTAAGAATCTTCCTCAACCATTTTTGCTTTCAATCTGGAGTCAACTGCAACAAGTACGTCATACCTTCGACAGTTCGTCGCGTTGCGATAACAGCGAAAAATTTCGCAACCGGTTCCAAAAACGAAGCTCGAAATAGTTTGAGAATCAAGTCAGGTGTCAGTAAACACTATGAGATGGAGATGTCTGAATGCATATGACGAAGAGCTATAAATCGGAACACAAAAGGCAGAGAAGGGTTCATTTTTCTGAATACTCCATTCCCTGGCGCAACCACAGGAACGTCACGTCTGCTGGTCGCTGGCGGGAATGGCTCGACTGAGTTGGGAGGATAAGGAGCTTCCTCAAGGCTTGCGGCATAAGTGCGTCCTGGTAGCGTACTGGAAGTATAAGAGGCAAGGTGTGCGATATCATATCTCGTTTGGAAGACCCTCTCCCCGCTTCTGATAGCCGACTGTGATGAACGGAGACGGCAAGAGGCTGCAGGGGTTGAGGGCTTCCATGAGGCTTTCTAAAGCACGTTCCGGATTCCCAGTAGTAGGCCATATAGCGAAATCGACACGTAGATTTGTCGAGCGCAAGATACTGAAAAGTGGATCGACATCAGTTGTCGGAGAAATGAAAACTTGATTGTACTTGCCTGTCGTCGCAGGCTGGTAGACCCCCGATCTGCAGCTAGCTTCAGGACCAGGACGACTAAGGTGAGCGCAGGCAGCGAGAAGCAGCTAACGGGACTCGGTCGAATGGTTCGGATACTCCCATAGGGCGACAAGCAGTTCTTTCTGGCGCACAGGAGCTGCAGGCTTGGATCAGTCCACAGTGCGATATTGGAGGTAACAAGTTGCGCCGGAGTCGAAAACCCGGAACAGAATTCCCTTCGACCAGGTATCGGTATTCAATGTCATTTAACGGAGCTTTGGATCGATTCCGATTTTATACGACATAAAGGTCATACTAGTCGTACCAGCGGAACGGCCTTAACAATATCTGCACCCGACAGACATTTCTTCACCATTTTTTCCGACTTGTTTAGCATCTGCACCATGGCGATGCTCTAACTGCGTCGTTTATCCATGTGAAACAGACGTACGGTCGCTCAAAACGTGCACAAAGAATACAGTAACGACTATGCAAAGATGAACGATGCACTAACAACGGGATATTACTCTCAATAATATTGTCGACGTAACACCAAACTAGATTTCGGAAGCAGAGACTTCCGAACCATACTTTCTTCCGAAGTTTTATCTGTCAAACTAAAGCATGCGTTGTTTAGCGCATCTTTAGGTAAATCCAGCGTACTACTTCCGAAGTTGGGAATTTTGCCTGTATCTCGACAAAAATCCACCTTTGAAAGAAAATAGAGAATATCGCCGCTACCTCGACCGATACACTAAGACTATAAAAAATCAACGCAACACAGGTAAAATGCGGCTTGCATCCGAGCCAAAAAAAGTAAACAGTCCGACGAAGATTGATACATAAGCATATTAATTCTTTTCAACAGCAATGGAGTAAAAATACATGTACTAAGCAAAAACCACGGGTAGGTATAGAATAAAAGTTTTTCAAATTAAAAAAAGTCCTGAGCAAAATTCGAAATATTTCCCGATACACTTCTTAAGAGCTTTCAAGGAAGTTTCACTAAAAAAATCAGAAATATGTTTCTAAACCCAACCAGCGGGTGGCAAATTTTAATACAATTCTGCATCACCTGCATCATCTGCGGTCCACCTTACAGAAACTGTATAACATGTTAGTTCAGACAATTTAGGAAGATGTCAATACAGCTAATGTACTCATATCTTGTTTTTACAGTGACCGTACAAAAAGCTTACATTTTTTGTATTAAAACCTTTAAAGTTTAAAAAAATCTGTTTGAAAACCTGACGAAATTCTGTGAAAAAATCGTTTAAGTTACTTATAAAGAAATTTCCGATGTTACTCGTATTTTTTTTCGTGGAAGCTTAGAAGAAATGTTGATGAAATTTAAAAGATTTTCCATGAAGGAGAACTTTGCTGGTGGACTAGAAACGACTTTTAAAGGAAATTAAAACCCATTTTAATTCACCGAGTAGTGATGCTGCCTTTATCGCATTTAGTCAAGACACCAACCTTATATGCGGATTATATGGTTCGATGTATCATTTTCTTCATAGCTTTCAAACACAACGGTCGATTGTTATCACATTCAATAGTGATCAACAAGGCTTTGTCCCCTGTCGAACGAAACTTGTTGCGAGAAAATCGGTTAAAGTTGTCTAATGTTTTTCTTAGCTTTTGTGCACACACATACACACGGACAGACAGACATGGGCTCAGTTCGTCGAGCTTCTATAAAAGTTTGTTTTCGGTGTGTTACGGTGTGTTGATCACCGAAGCCTCACACTATTCTGTGCTATTTGGGCTTAGTATGAGGCTTCGGTAGCGAGGCTCACAATGCTGGTGTCAAGACAATTGCTGCTACTTAATGCGATGTCAAGGGCGGCCCATGTGTCATATTGTGGTTTCACTATACTGCTATATTTCTAGCGCCGCTAACGCTGCTTTATTTGGATTTAATATGGTTCTAAATAGAATTTAAGCTATAACGCATCGGAGTGAAATGATAGCCTCTCGGTACAACTTTGTTGTACGAGAAAGGCAAAAAAAGCAATGTGGAATTTAGAAAAATGTTACAATAAAATAATAATAAGTTTTCCAGCGGAATTTTGAGAAATTTCACGGAGAAATTCCTCGTTTTTTTCCTGAAAAAGTGCAGAATCTTTAACCGATTGCCTCACAATAAGCTAATTTTAACAGGGGGCAAATCCTAGTTGATCACTATTGAATTTGATAACGATCGACCATTACGTTTAATAGTTATATAAAGAAAATTGTGTATTTATCTTACTAGGTTGGTGTCTTGGCTAAATGCGAGAAAGGTAGCAAAATAATAACCTTTTTGTTCACCTTGATGTGCGAGAAAGATAAACAATAATTGTTTACGATGAAGCAGCCGTAGCAGTTTCGGTTACTTTCATATTTTCGGGATCACTCTTCCTATGAGTAGCGGAAATAAAATTAATCGAGATAACAACGGTAAAAGGTCAAGAACCACCTCGGATCAGTGACTCAGCATGTGTGCACATTTCTCAACTTCGAAAATAAACAAATCCTGTACGGCTTTTCAAGTTCGAGTGAAAATGTATAATGTTTGACCTTTACTCGTGACCCTCAATGTCGATTATATTCTATAAAACTGTCCGTGATAGAGTAAATTTCTATTCTGGATTCTACTGCTTTTATTCTGCTATGGCAAAGCACACTGCAATCTGAAAATGGAAAAGATAATTCAGCTGAAGTTTAAATTTTGTAATCTGAGAACTTTGACACCGTTTCGCTCATTTCTATTACAAGTTTAATAATTCATTTTTATTTTATTTATACGGGCACGTGTTGATATTTACGCTAAAATGCAATGATCATTGGTCTTTGAATGTTACCATTGGCAAAGAATCATTCTTTTAGTTTACAGTTTTCATCGTGACTTGCACTACCGTTATCATGTAAATGAGTACACAAATTAAAAATCAAGTAAGCAACAATACACACAGTTTTGATCTTCTGAGTACTGCTCTGCACTTGCAAAGTCATGTAAGGATGCAAATTCTTTATAGCTTTTTTAAAGATTGACATTCTAAAACAGAATAAATAACTAACGCAATCTATTACCAACATATATGTAACACTCAAAGATTATTTGTCAATAACGGCAAAAGTTACGTAACCTAATGGAAATATGAAAATTCTGTTGTACAAGTCTTCAAAAAATCGAACAATCTCCTGCATCCCTACTAGTGCCACTGACTAGGAAATGGATCACTGATTGAAATGGTTTATTTAATGCTATGTTCACTTGTTTTGCGCAAAAAAAACTTGATTGTAGTAATCCATTACATGGACAGTTTCCGTCCATGATAATACTTTGGCAAACTGTGAATTTGAATAGCCTCTGAGCAATATATTCGATATTGAACAGTCAAAGCACACTCGCAATTATTTTAATTACGTACTGTTCGTTTCGAAAGTGATTTCCCCTCAAAACGTTTCGTATGGGAACCCTCCCACGTGGATTCACGAATCCATCCACTCGCGAAACCTTCACCGGAATGATCTCATCGACCTCTCCTGCCCACTCCCTAAACCCATAAACGAGTTCCATTACTGCGCGCCGAAGAACGATTATCGCACCTTCCCCTCCTCCGCCGCCGGGCCGGGGTGGTTCTTCTTCTGGCTGCCGGCGAGAAATTTCATTTCCCTGCTCCCGCAAGTGTAAAGATGTAAAGTTTTCGCTGGGCAAGTAGCCAGCCACCTCGGCGATTGAGTCCGATTTGGAAGCTTCAAGTGAAGAACAAGTTCTGGACGATGACGACGACGACGACGATGGCCACAGTCAGTGGCCACAGTTTGCACACGTATGTCTGTCTAGGGCGATGCACAGTGACCGAATACGGAATGCGACGTTGAATGAAATCCCGACTTTTATTCTACTTCGAATGCTATTACTGGTTCTGGTATATGGAAAATTGATTATCAATCTAAGTGTTGGGTTTTTGTCCAATTTCTGCTCAGGTGTCTACCACTGCGGTGTGGTGGTCTGGCGGCGTGGGCGAATGAAAAGGTACGGGTCAGGTTGAAGGTATCTGAAGGGGATTTTTAAAATTCTGCGCGAATGCGCTAAGCCAGAAGGGACGACACGACGACGCAGGAATAAATTGCTTGCGCCGCGGTTGAAGGACCATTAAAGTATTATTTCGCTAAATGCGCGTTATTGGTCTTTCCGCGGCTTCGCCTGGATTTGCGGTACAAAGTGACGAGGATGGATCACACCGAGACTGAGGTGGGTGCGCTGAACGGTTTGGTTAGCAATCAATATTTGGTCAAACTAACGAAAAGGTTCAAGTGTGGTGCTTTTATTTTTGGGGGGAGGTTTTCGGTCCACATGAGTTACAACGTCAATGGATATACGTCTTCGTCGTTGTCGTTGTCGTCGTCGGTCGTTAGCTGTAGGTAAAGCCATTCGCTTGGAGGGGTACGTGACCATGAAAAAGCGAAGAATAACCGTAACGACCCTCCGCGGGCGCATGGGAGTGCGCGAGTACCGTAGGCAGCAGTGGGGCGTAAAAGGGAACGGCAAATTCGCGAGTTGCGCAAATATCTTCTGCGTGAAACGCCACATGCCAGTCCATATTTACATTGAATGGTGGACTGGCGTGGCGGCGAAGATGCGAATAACAAGAAACCTCGCGGAATGATTATGTCACGAGTCACAGGACAAATATCAGCGGATTTAGAACTGCCTTCAAAACAGATCGGCGCTATTTCGGTTGTGGTTCGAAATTAGGTCAGACGATCGTCTACGGCACGTGTAAGACGAAATAGGCAAAACAACGCTACCCTTAATCATTGGAATTAATTTCGACTGAGTTCATGTGAGAGCTTGTGAGCATATCATATGGTAATTTATGGGATTTCACCTGCTGAACCGGCAATGGCAGGTTCCGTGTCATCTGTTTGCTATTGGATTTTCGAAATTAATTTCAATGATTCTGAAATATTTCATTATTATGATATACAAACTATATTGTTACTTATAATTGACCAATATTGGAAAACTGATATAGCAAAACTGTCAACATCATAAACATGATTCTGCCCAGATCGAGTTTTATTTTCACTAGCAGTTGTGGGACTTAAGATGGTTACATTATTCATAGAAAGCCCAACTTGGGGCAGCAATACGTCTTGTCTAGGTTGCCGACGTATAATGGCCAGGTGAGGCAGTTTACTGTTGTAAAACGAAATTCTTTTTTTTGTTTAAGAATGGGCTATGGATAATTGAACTCGAAACCTAAACAATTCATTTTAGCTTTCTTGATATACTAAGATATACTAACTATTGATTTATTTGTATTTCAGGTACGTACATCCAATGTGGAAAACAGCTTAAATAATGTTAATCAAAGGTATTGTATTTTAAGAAAATGAAATTTTCATGAATAATTGTAATATAGCATTATACCAAAACACAAGTTCAAAACTATAAATCATCAATGTGACGAAAAAAAAATACGTTTTTGCTGTATTGTCGAATTTATAAGTTTTATTGTGAAAAAACGATATCATAAACCCAGAAAAATAAGCAACACAAACATGCAAAGCTGAAGAATATTATTGCTACATAATCTATCAACTCCGTTTTTGCAATATTTGGTAGAATCTTTTCTTTCCAAACAAAATACATTCGCTTTTTTACTTCGCCATTCGAGTGATCAATGTTGGAGGTAATCAAAAATTCGACATTATCAAATACCCTTTTTTTTGAGAAAAAAATCGACAGGAGGAGGAAATTTGAATGAATCCAACATGGGAACTTGGATGATTTTCACGAGGAAATTCGGATGATAATTGAACAAATTTATCGAAGACATTTGGATGAATTTCCTAAAAAAAAACAATTAATTTCCGTAAGCATTTTAAATGAACATCCCAGGGGAAGTTCCCGGGAAAACTCGGATTAGTTTCCAAAGAAAAATCGAATGCATACGGAAATATGGAAAAATTTCCCGATGTAGTTCGAACGATTTTCCAGAAGTAATTCGTATGAAATTGACGAGGAAATTCGAATGAATTTTCTGTGCAAATGCGATTGAAATTTCTGTTGAAATTCGGATGAATATCCTTTGGAATTTTGGATGAATTTTTTGAGAAAATTCAAATGAATTTCCTGTGGACCACTTCACATAAAAATTCGGATGCAAATTCCATGAAAACTTTGATATTATGAAGCACTCGAGAAAATTCGTTCAACTTTCTCGAAGAAATTAAAAGGAATTTCCCGAGGAAAATGTAATAAATTTCCCGAAGAAATTCGGATGAATTTCCAGAGTAATTTTAGATGAACTTCCCTAGGAAATTCGGATGAACTACCGAGGAAATTTTGATGCATTTTCCAAGGAAATTCAGATGAACTTTCTGAGGAAATTCGGATGAATGGCCAGAGGAAATTCGGATGACTTCCCGAGGAAATGCGGATGAATTTCTCGAGTAAATGCGGATGAATTTCCCAAGGAAATTCGGATGAATTCTTGAGGGTATTTGAATGAATTTCCCGAAGAATTGTGGTGAATTTCCCAAGAAAATTCGAATGAATTTCCCAAAGAAATTCGAATGAATTTCCCAAGAAAATTCGAATGAATTTCCCAAGGAAATTCGAATGAATTTCCCAAGGAAATTCGAATGAATTTCCAAGGAAATTGGAATGAATTTCAAGGAAATTGGAATGAATTTCCCAAGGAAATTGAATGAATTTCCCAAGGAAATTGAATGAATTTCCAAGGAAATTCGAATGAATTTCCAAGGAAATTGAATGAATTTCCTGTGGAAATTGAATGAATTTCCTGTGGAAATTGAATGAATTTCCTGTGGAAATTGAATGAATTTCCTGTGAAATTCGAATGACTTTCCTGTGGAAATGCGAATGAATTATCTGTGGAAATTGAATGAATTTCCTGTAGAAATTGAATGAATTTCTGAAATTCAAATGAATTTCCCTGGAGATTCAAATGAATTTCCCTGAAATTTGAATGAATTTCTGGAAAAATGAATTTCCTGTTGAAATTCAAATGAATTTCCTGTGGAAATTTGGAATGTTTTTACTGTGGAAATTGAATGAATTTCCTGTGGAAGTTCGAATGAATTTCCAGTGGAAATTGAATGAATTTCCCGTGGAAATTTGGAAATGAATTTACCGTGGAAATTAGAATGAATTTACCGTGAAATTGGAAATGAATTTACTGTGGAAATTGAAATGAATTTCCGTGGAAATTGGAATGAATTTCCTGTGGAAATTGGAATGAATTTCCTGTGGAGATTAGAATGAATTTCCTGTGGAAATTGAAATGAATTTCCTGTAGAAATTGAATGAATTTCCGTGAAATTGGAATGAATTTCCGTGGAAATTGAATGAATTTCCTGTGAATTGAATGAATTTCCTGTGGAATTGAAATGAATTTCCTGTGGAATTGAATGAATTTCCGTGGAAATTGGAATGAATTTCCTGTGGAATTGAATGAATTTCCTGTGAAATTGAATGAATTTCCTGTGGAAATTGAATGAATTTCCTGTGGAAATTGGAATGAATTTCCTGTGGAAATTGAATGAATGTCCTGTGGAAATTCGAATGAATTACCCGTGAAATTGAATGAATTTCCGTGGAATTGAATGAATTTCCTGTGGAATTGAATGAATTTCCGTGGAATTGGAATGAATTTCCGTGAAATTCGAATGAATTTCCGTGAATTGAATGAATTTCCTGTGGAATTCGAATGAATTTCCTGTGGAAATTGGAATGAATTTCTGTGGAATTGAAATGAATTTCCTGTGGAATTGAATGAATTTCCTGTGGAAATTGAAATGAATTTCCTGTGGAATTCGAAATGAATTTCCCGTGGAATTGAATGAATTTCCGTGAAATTGAATGAATTTCCTGTGAATTGGAATGAATTTCCTGTGGAAATTGAAATGAATTTCCTGTGGAAATTGAATGAATTTCCTGTGGAATTGAATGAATTTCCGTGGAAATTGAATGAATTTCCTGTGGAAATTCGAATGAATTTCCTGTGGAAATTGAAATGAATTTCCTGTGGAATTGAATGAATTTCCTGTGGAAATTGAAATGAATTTCCCGTGAAATTGAATGAATTTCTGTGGAATTCGAATGAATTTCCTGAAATTGAATGAATTTCCTGAAATTGGAATGAATTTCCGTGGAAATTGGAATGAATTTCCGTGGAAATTGAATGAATTTCCGTGGAAGTTCGAATGAACTTGCTGTGGAAATTGAATGAATTTCTAGTGGAAATTGAATGAATTTCCTGTGAAATTGAATGAATTTCCTGTGGAAATTCGAATGAATTTTCGTGGAATTGAATGAATTTCCTGTGGAATTGAATGAATTTCCTGTGAAATTGAATGAATTTCCTGTGGAATTCGAATGAATTTCCTGTGGAAATTGAATGAATTTCAGTGGAAATTGAATGAATTTCCTGTGAAATTGAATGAATTTCCTGTGGAATTGAATGAATTTCCCTGAAATTCGAATGAATTTCCCTGAAATTGGAATGAATTTCCTGAAATTGAATGAATTTCCCTGAAATTGAAATGAATTTCCTGAAAATTCGAATGAATTTCTGAATTCGAATGAATTTCCCTGAAATTCGAATGAATTTCCCTGAAATTGGAATGAATTTCCCCTGAAATTGGAATGAATTTCCCTGAAATTGAATGAATTTCCCTGAATTGAATGAATTTCCTCTGAATTGAATGAATTTCCTCTGAAATTGAATGAATTTCTGGAAATTCGAATGAATTTCCCTGAAATTGGAATGAATTTCCTGAAATTGAATGAATTTCCTGAAATTGAAATGAATTTCCTGAAATTGAATGAATTTCCTGAATTGAATGAATTTCCCTGAAATTGAATGAATTTCCCTGAAATTCGGAATGTATTTCCTGAATTGAAATGAATTTCCTGAAATTGGAATGAATTTCCCTGGAAATTGAATGAATTCATTCCTGAATTGGAATGAATTTCCTGAATTGGAATGAATTTCCTGAATTGGAATGAATTTCCTCTGAATTGAAATGAATTTCCCTGAATTGAATGAATTTCCCTGAAATTGGAATGAATTTCCTGAATTGGAATGAATTTCCCTGAAATTGAATGAATTTCCTGAAATTGGAATGAATTTCCCTGAATTGAAATGAATTTCCCTGAATTCGAATGAATTTCCTGAATTGGAATGAATTTCTGAATTGAATGAATTTCCCTGAAATTGGAAATGAATTTCCCTGGAAATTGAATGAATTTCTGAAATTGAAATGAATTTCCTGAATTGGAATGAATTTCCTGAAATTGAAATGAATTTCCCTGAATTGAAATGAATTTCCCTGAAATTGAATGAATTTCCCCTGAATTGAATGAATTTCTGAAATTGGAATGAATTTCCCTGAATTGAATGAATTTCCCTGAAATTGGAATGAATTTCCTCTGAATTGGAATGAATTTCCTGAAATTGAATGAATTTCCCTGAATTGGAATGAATTTCCTGAAATTGAATGAATTTCCCTGAATTGAAATGAATTTCCCCTGAATTGAATGAATTTCCTGAAATTCGGATGAATTTCCCTGAAATTGGAATGAATTTCCTCTGAAATTGAATGAATTTCTGAAATTGGAATGAATTTCCCTGAAATTGAATGAATTTCCCTGAAATTGGAATGAATTTCCCTGGAAATTGAATGAATTTCCCTGAAATTGAATGAATTTCCTGAAATTGAATGAATTTCCCTGAAATACAATTGCCGTCTGAACGACAACCTCGCGTTTTATGACGGCACCAATGTCAATCACGATAATTTGCCAAATGTTGGACGGCTTAAATTTTTGGCTTTTTTATTGCCGTGCATGTATTCTTCATAAATATGCATTGCACCTAAACCTTATTTTTATGTTTGTTGCACGCTAAAAACGAATTACTCAAAAGAAATAATTTTCATTTAAAACGAGACTAAATTTGAGTAAAAGTTGCTACTTCAATAATATGATGATTTCGTAAAGCTAAGCATGGCATTCCATATTTTTTTAATACGTCTGATGGGAGACAAATTTGCCTATTTTACTGAGTGAATTTTACAGCAAACAGATCCCTAATTAAAGCGCAAGCATCTTCTTCTTATTATTATTGGCATTTTAACCCCCACTGGGACAGAGCCTCCTCGCAACTTAGTGTTCAATTAGCACTTCCACAGTTATTAACTGCAAGGTTTCTAATCCAAGTTACCATTTTTGCATTCGTTTATCATGAGGCAAACACGTTGATACTTTTATGCCCAGGGAAGTCGAGACCATTTCCAAACCGAAAATTGCTTAGACCGGCTCCGGGAATCGAACCCAGCCACCCTCAGCATCGTCAGCAGCCGTCGTACCGCACGGCTAAGGAGGGCCCCAAGCGCAAGCATCATTTTATTGAATTAGTAAACTTAACTCAAATTTTGGGTAGTCCTGTCCTTGATGAAAATTATAGATAGTGGAATATATAGATGAGCGAAGATAAATCCACTGTCTCCAAACGAACTGGGTTAAACGTGTTCTCCAAACGAGCATGACGTCACGATTTCAATGGAAACGTTAAGGGCTGTGACGTCATATGCGATAGTGTTTGCACGAGCAAAAAATCGACTCAGTCATGCTGCTCATCTATAGATTCTACTATCTATAGTGAAAATGAATAGAATTCTACTGAATTTTGATAAGTTTTTTCTTCGCGTTTGGCCGTAATGGCCGTCAACTTGCCTGTGGGTTAGTATCTGATTTGACGACCACTTCATAAGCACCTTCCTATTTACCACATTGAACGGAATGCACGGAGTGGTGGATGCAGTTGACCTCCACAAATGTCAAATCTGATACTAACCCACAGGCAAAAAGGCGGACATTACCGCTCGCGGAAAACTGGATAGAATAAAGCCTTTAGTACGCTGCTCATAAGACAAGGGTTCACGGGAAATTTGATCAAATTACCAAATAAAATTTGACAGCTGATCAAGTATGGAGGAAACGACACTTTTCGTTGTGGAATAATGGTAAGGACATAGCAGACATTATTAGCGTTACGAATTTGTCTCTTCTTGTCAGCTCCGCGTACTGCTAAAAAAATGTCTGTAGCGGAATCATTCCTTGACCATTCCGTGTCCTATCTATTTGCACAGTACATACTTATCAGTGGCGCACTTGTCTTAACCAGTTAATTGATGCCAATACTCAAACTTTCATTTTTCTTTCTCCATTTCAACGCGTAATAAAGCTTATAACCTAAATAGACTTAAACGCAATTCACCTTCAACAGAATTTTGTCGTTCTTAATTAGGCTCTACGGAAGTCATATTAGAGCCTTTCGACGTTTCATGACTTTAAACTGTAAAATCGTAATTGTGTTAGGGCTTCCTTAGGGCAATGATTTGGTGCTATAATGCATCCTTAAGCATAGGGTAGACACTAGGGTGGTCGGTATTGGCAATTTTGAAAAATACCCAAGAAACCAAAAGTTCAGATTTTACTTACATTTGTTCCTCACCGAACCAATTGGTTCATTCTTGGTTCACATTGAGTTTCAAGCACCTTAACGGAACTTCAAAGATCACTTTTGCGCTCCCACCATACAAAAATACTTAAAATGCGAGCTGATTAAGCCAAAACATTCCATCTTATCCGTACTTCTGATTGCTTGGGTACCGGTATTCGGTATTTGGTGGAGTCAATACCGGTAATACCGGTATTTGTGAAAATTTCAGAAATAAAATAAAAACTTTTGAAAAACAATATTTATTGGCAAACTTCAAAAGTTAAAATCATTGCTTGTTGAGCTGGGCAAAGTGAAACTTAAGTATAGACATAAAAAAATTAGCGTTTCATCTCCCCCAATCCGCATCATATTTTGTAGGCAGTATTGCCAGTTGATGAAGTTGGACGAACGATTTTAACGGCGATGAAAATCAGTGTCAAGTACTTGGTCTAGATCCTGGCGACAACGTAGTTGTCACCGGCAATGCAAGTGTTTTGCCCTGTTGCAGTCTCTTCACGAGTTGTTCTTTATCCGATGGGAAATCATCCATCGAGGCATCTTTTTTTGTACCGTTCGTCAGGTGTGGTCATTGTCTCTGCTTTGACGGTCGCATCAGCAATGAATAAACGCTTCAACTCATAGGCCCATTTGAGCATGGATAACATGCTGTTCCAGCGTTCCTCGGTTGAACTCCATCAAATACTGCTCCAGAAATGAAACAGAGTGCTCCGTATTCATCGATCCTATTAGGTGTCGCTGTCCAAAGATCCACGTTTTCTTATTATCGTGAACAGCCACGTTCATAAATATCCTATTTTTGTTAGAAGTCCATTCGTCAGTTGGCGCAGATTTTTCGTTGTCCTTTCTTAATGACACCGCAGTCAACTTGGTATCCCATCATAACGAAAAACTTTTTATCTAATCCCGTCATGGGATTTTGGAATCCCACTGAAACCCCGAGCGACTAAACCCAAGCGGGTGTCCTCAGATTGGGCAAGTGACCTGTACGATATGCCGTCCTTCGAAGCCATTCGGGATAGAGCAGTTTCAAGAGGGGAGAACATCGATGGAAAATATCGCATGATTTGGAGAAGCAGCATGTTCATTGTTATGCAATTCTATCAGATGTGTTTTTCTTTCGCTTGTGCTTGTATCTAATTAATTACTTTTGAGCACTTTTTTTACAAGATAGAATGCATTTGCGCACTACCCAGCACACGTGCTTAGTAGTTGCCAAGCTGCCACACAGTAGTGTACTGGAGTGTCGGACTCGACCAGTGACAGGTAATACCGACTAAACTCATCTTGGGTTCTACCATAATTTCCCCCAGGAAAGCAGCTCTCAGCATTACTTCTGGGGGGCACTTCACGCACTTGACTAAAAGTTTGTTGCACGGTGAGTCTTTAGCTGATATATGTAGCTGAAAACTTTTCAAGATTTAAACTGACAGCAAAATTTGAAATACCGAAAATACCGGTATATTTCCACATTTCTGATACCGGTATTTTCTCAAAATTGTTCGGTAATACTGGTTTCGGCACCACCGGTTAGATCACCGTTTACGTGTTGTGTTTACCGTTTTAACTCATTTTTTGAACACCCAAACCTAAAGTGACCTAAAACCAAAACTATTAATGATTTTCGGCTCTGAACATTAAGATTGTAAATAAATTCATGATCTAACGGCAAAAATTATTCATTTTTTTTAAACGACTTACAAACGCGAGTGTTCGAATATGAGTCATGTTTGTAATTTGAGTCAAAATATATATCTCAATCAGTCAGATTTTTTTTAAATATCTGATCTGTCTGTGTCAGTCTGAGCAAGATAAGATGGTTATTGTATCCTGGTCCTTACTCGTTACATACGCTGTGTAGCATCAATTGACCGATGCTTAGTCCGATGTATTACACCAATATCCAATAACATGTAACCACTTGCCACAAAAAATCATCCTATTTGCCACGAATAGGTATGTCATAAATCAATTAAACACATTATATGGGAGATATAACAAAAACACCTAATCAAATTAGCAACCCGTGAAACTTAACCAACCATGACACATGGCGACTCCACTTAGGGTCGGTTCCCGGTCTTACTAACCAGAAAAAAGACAACATTCCAAAATAACCTCCTGAAAAAGAAAAGCATACCGTTACTACAGTCAGTAGTCGGGTGAGCTACCCATGGCCATCCGCCTCAAAACCCTATCCCTTTTGGAAGAGATGGGCCGGCAAAACAAGTTCCCGCATTATTGTAGCCGTTTTGTTTCCGATGCTATCTGGCACACATGGACTTTCATGCCACGAACACGAACCGAAACGCGCGCGAAAAAAAAAACCCACCTTCATCATCACCGTCGTTGGCCCTGTTTTGGCAACAAAGATGATGATTGTGACCATAAAAGTTTTATGCGATTTTCTGTCGGCCCTCGTCGAAAAAAAGAAAGCATTTGCTAAAAAAGTAACTGAGCAGACCTTTCCCTCACATGTGTTTGATATTTTGCAGCAACTCCCACTAAAAATTAGTGCTCTAAATTTTTAATGAAAGATTTATGAACCTTTGTGGTTCGCACATGTGACGCAAGCTGCACAAAAGGACTGCAATGATATGATATGATTGTGCCGATTTGTTGGATGCAATTAATCCCGATCAACTATTTGGGTGGAGTAAAATTTTATTTGACGTCTCCGACTCCGTTCCATTGTTTCAGTTTGTCAGTCGAATCAACTTTGTTGACGGCCGCCCAACACTCGGGTTTTTCTTCTCCCGCCAGGGGGAGAAAGTGATAATTGATAGGATGGTTGCCGAACAGATCACGGCAGCGTGCGAAGTACGTGAGTGATATCTACCCCACACGGGCGACCGGCTACTACCAGCTAATCAGTTCGAAGTAATTTGCTAAATGAGTGTGCAATCACTGCCGAAAAAAAAAGTTGTACCGATTCGCATAACTTCATTATATTTGGCAGAACGCTTTGGTTTCCGCGCCAGCAGCGCCTGTATTATGTGCTGTTGTTGTTGACTTCTGTTCGGTTGTGATAATTTGATTTGACATATTAGCGAATGTTTCGTAACGTAGGGATTCCGTAAATTCGTATGCTCCTGTGAAGCGGAACAATTATATGAATTAGTTCCAGGCCAATGGGTCCTGTTGGTTTAAGCTGTTGGTATGAGGTTATTTTTCATCTGATTTCGGTTCAAAATTCGGAGATTTAGACTTTGGTTGTTTTGAAAAGTTGAACGAGGTTTCACACAAGGCTTTATATAGTGATACTTGAACACATACATTCCTAGAAAGTCTTTTACTAAACGCACAGCCGCGTGAAAGACGAGCAACAAAATGTTATTTAGGAAAAAGACTTATAGCCTTTTCAGATAACGCCATGTATTATAATAAGTATTTTGTTAAATATTAAAAAGAGAATTGAATGTATGGAAATTGGCACAAAGTTACTCTTTACAATGATATTTATTCTTATAATTGACGTAATCTGAATAGGCTATCCTTTATTTACGCAGAACTTTTCATTGTAACTAATGTGACGGTAATTTACAATGTTGTGCAAAACTCATATGTGAATATGTACATTATGTGGAAGATATTGTCTAGCGGCTATACGCTTTCTTCATCAGCAACTGTACTGATCAAGTGAGGTTGTGTAAGCTATTTGCCAGTTAGTCTTAACAATCTATGATATTCCCCTGAAAATAACATTTCCTAGAGATGGACATTTCCTCGAAATATAACATCTCCCAAACAAGAAACATTTCCCCGAGAATAAGGTGTTTCCGAAAATGACATTTCTCGGAAAATAACATCTATCTGAGAATGAAATTCTTCCGAAAATGATATTTTTTCGAGAAGAACATTTCCTTTAGAATGACATTTCTCCAACATCTACATCTCTCCAAATATGACATCTCCACGAAAACAAATGGTATAGTCCCAAGAATAACATTTTTCCGAAAATGACATTTCCCCGAAAGTGGAATTTTTCCGGAAATGACATCTTTTGTAATATGACCTTTTACGGAAAATGATATTTCATCGAATATAAAATCTCCGAAAAATGTTATTTCTTGGAAAATGACATTTCCCTATGTATAACATTCTTTCGAAAATAACATTTCCCCGAAAACAACGTTTCCCTGCAAATTACATCCTTTCTAATATGAGTTTTCATCAGGAATGACATTGTCCCAAAAATGTTATTTTTCTGAAAATCACATTTCCCCGAAAATGATTTCTCCCTGAATATGAAACCTGCCCGAAAGTAAAATTCCTGCTATAGTGCCATTGCAAATATTAATTCGCCGAAAAAGACGTTTTCTTCGAAATAACATTTTCCGAAAACGACATTTTCCTACAGTTTCTTATTTCTTCAAAAATGACATTCTCCACAAAATGACATTTCTCCGAAAATTATTGTTCTTCGAAAATTACAATTTCACGAAAATGACATCTTCCCGGGGGTACCCCATGCCGCCATCTCACAACATAGACAGTCCTCAATCAGTATGGTGTTCACCCCGTCCTGCAACAGGATGGCACCATTTGTCTACCAAGCCGGAGGCGACTCTAGGTTGGTGGCTCCTATGCCGCTCCTACCTCAGCTACGAGGCAGACCCTTTCATGTCTCCTATTTCTGAGGTGCCGCAGAAGCATCAACCCCCCGACACTCCTGCCAGTCATAGCAAGACTTTTGTGTCCCCTAAATACTTCTGAGGTGCCGCAGAGGTATCTGCCCCCCGACACTCCTGCCAGGCCTAGCAAGACTTCACTCATTCCGTCCCTGGCAGCCAGATTACACTACTGCCTAAGCAGCCACTCTGACCACACGTACCATGCGAGTCTGACTTGTGCGCTCGCTCATACATTCAGTCCCAATCGCTTGCACCACTTGTGCACCACTCTACTGACATTCAGTCACTCACTCAGTGGGGGTTGTAATACCCCCATCTCCCATTTTTATCCACTCCGTGCACCACCTGTGCATCATTTGGGCGTGCAACACCCGGCACGTCACGTGTGCCTAACACTCACCTACCCGGGCTTTGATACAGCCAATAGGTTCCGAGAACAGGTACTTCGCAGGTAGCACCTACCTATTGACATTTCGAAACCCAGATAGTCCTGAGCCAGTGTGGTGGTCTCCACATCCTGCAACGGGGGGGCACCACCTACCTTACATGTCTCCGATTTCTGAGGTGCCACAGAAGCATCAACCCCCCGACACTCCTGCCAGTCGCAGCGAGACTTTCGTGTCCCCTACTTCTGAGGTGCCGTAGAGGTATCTGCCCCCGACACTCCTGACAGGCCTCACCAGACTTCAGTCATTCTAACACAACCGATCATGCGTACCATGCGAGTCTTACTTGTGTGCTCACCCATACACTCGGTCCCTCACTCTGTGGGGGTTTTACGAGTAATACCCCCAACTCCCATTCGCTTGCACCAATTGGGGGTGTGTGGGTACCGCCCACTGCCACCCGCTTGCCGCCGAAGCAGCCCTCACTCTGTGGAACCTCCGCAGGCTCCGTTAACGACCTGGCTAATTGTTTCACCCCCCAGGTCATTCATCCCTTCGGTACGGGTCCCCTGACACCTTGGGATTCGGGGTTAGGAGCTTGTATGCTTTGAGCGGCACATGGTCGCTTGATAGCGTCTGCTTGTGGTTTTTGGGAGGGAATTAACAGAGCCCCCTGTTAACCCCACCACCTCCTAGGCAGAACCTCCTGACTCGCAGACAGCTGGGGAGGGGTCGTCAAGCCCTTGGACATAGCCCCTGCTCCCCCCTTGTCTTAACTATGCATGTGCTAAGACAAGACAAGACAAGAAAATAACATCTTCTCGAATAAATATGTTCTATTCCAGAAAATAACATTCCATCGAATATAAAATCTCTGAAAAAAAATTATCTCCTGGAAAATGACATTTCCCCGAAAACAACGTTTTCCTACAAATTACATCCTTTGCAATGTGAGTTTTTCCCGGAAATGACATTGTCCCAAAAATGTTATTTTTCTGAAATGACATTTCCCCGAAAATGACTTCTCCCTGAATATGAAACCATCCCGAAAAGGAAATTTCTCCTACAGTGCCATTCCCCTCGAAAATGACAAATCTTTGCAAATATTATTTTGCCGAAAAAGACGTTTTCTTCGAAATAACATTTTCCGAGAATGATATTTCCCCGAAAATGACATTTCCTAGAAAATGAAATTTGCACGAAAATGACATTTCTTCAAATATGACTTCTCCCCGAAAACGTTTCCTGGAAAATGAAATTTTTCCGAGAATAACATGTTATCAAAAATGAAATTTCCCCGAGAATTACGTTTTCCAGGAAATGACATCTTCTATTATATGACCTTTCTCGGAACACACATTTCAACGATTGTAAAACCTCTCAAAACATGTTATTTCTCTTTAATTTTTCCTAAAATAACATTTCTCCGTAAACATCGTTACCCTACAAATGACATCCTTTCTGATATGAACTTTCCCCGGAAATGTCATTTTTCCGAAACTGCAAAGCCTTTGAAAATATTATTTCGCCGAAAATGCCGAAATGACATTTAGCTAAAGTTGCATTTTCACCAACATTCCATTTCCCCGAAAATGTTATATCTTCGAAAATTACATCAAGCTGAGAATGACATTTTTCCAAAAATGACGTTAGTTCGAAAATGATTTTTCTTCGAAAATTATAATTTCACGAAAATGATATCCCGTGAATTCGACATTTCCCAGAGAATAACATTTTTCCAGAAACGACATATCCCCGAAAATGACGTTTATCTGAAAATAACTTCTCCCTGAATAACACCTTTCACCAAAAATGACCTTTTCTTAATGACGTTATTTCTCCATAAATAACATTTCCCCAAAAGTGACATCTTCTCAAATATAACATCTTACCCTGAAAACTACATTTCATCGCGAATAATTTTTTTCCAAAAATTCATTTTTTAGAAGAAGAAAACATATCCATACGGTACTTACGGAAAGATAAGTCCACATATAAAAGTTGCAATGCAAACCGTTAGTGCATGGAGTTATACGTTCAATCTCCTACTAAAAATTCTTGCCCATTTCATTCTCACATGTACATGTACAAATTAATAAATCAAGAAATGCTGCTCTTTTTTGAACTGAAAATCGTCAATAACTTCGTCAATATTGAAAATAAGAAGAAACTGTCTTCAGAAGTGTTCATGTTTTTTTATCGCGACGGAGATCTTTGTAGGTAACATTTGAAAAATCTAAAAATATATTGACGAAAGTATCGTTTAAAAAAACCTGTTTTTGGTGTAATCGTTCATAAATAACGACCCATATCTCGACTTCTATATAAGATAGAAATAAAATTTATACAGCAAAATTTTCCTAGAAACTTTTTCTACAACTTTCTCGAAGACACCAATGATATATCTTCATAATTGGAGGAAATAGAATTTCTATATCACTGATGAAGGGGATTATTCAAAAAATTTTTTCCAGAATATAGAGCTTAACATACTGAAACTTTTCTCCGAAGTCACTTCTAGACTCTAAAATAAACTTTTCATGGCCAAAACATTTTTGATCACGAATTCCTGGGTTAGAAAACACTGTGCGGCGTGAAAATTTTTATGGAAGGGTTTTAGGGACCGGGAAAGGATCTTATAATGATTCGAGACCCCCCTCCCCTCTTGAATTCGAGAACTAATCAAGAAAATGAAATCAAATTTGGAGGTGTTTGGCGTTATGTTGTGGTTGGAGACCCCTTTCCCTTGTGGCGTAGCAAAGCGCGGTGAATTAAAGGTATTATTGTATATAAATTTGGATTTTGTTAATTGTTGTTAGTAATATGATGTCACAAAAATAGCAGCGGCAAAATCGTTATGTAAATCAGCAGCGTGGTTTAAAAACTTGTATTAAATGTAAATTTTTCGCCAGTGTACATTTCTCCGAAAATTACATCTCTCCAAATATGACATCTACACGAAAAATAAATTTTCCCGAAAATGGCATTTCCCCGACATAACGTTTTTTCCAATGGTATATCCCCTTAGAATAACATTTTTCCGAAAATGACATACCCCGAAAGTGATTTTTTTTCGGGAATGACATTTTTCCAAAAATGACATCTTCTTTAATATGACCTTTTCCGGAAATGAGATTTCAACGAATTTCTTGGAAAATGTCATTTCCCAGTGTATAACATTTTTCCGAAAATGACATTTCCCCGAAAACAACGTTTCCCTGCAAATTACATCCTTCCTAATATCCATCAGGAATTACATTGTCCCAAAAATGTTATTTTTCTGAAAATGACATTTCCCCGAAAATGACTTCTCCCTGAATATGAAACCTGCCCGAAAATAAAATTCCTCATATAGTGCCATGGCAAATATTATTAAGACGTTTTCTTCGAAATAACATTTTCCGAAAATCATCTCTTTAAATTTGACATCTCCGCGAAAACATGTTTATTCCGAAAATGGGATTTCCCCGAAAATAACGATTTTTTCATTTTTTTTTTTTCGCAAACTACATTTCCCCGCAAGTGAGTTTTTTTTTTTCTGAAATGACATTTTTCCGAAAATGACATCTTCTCTAATATGTCCTTTTCCAGAAAATGACATTTCATCGATTATAAAATCTCCGAAAAAAAATATTTCTTGGAAAATTACATTTCCCCGAAAACAATGTTTCCCTGCAAATCACATCCTTTGCAATATGAGTTCTCCCCGGAAATGACATTGTCCCAAAAATGATATTTTCCATGGTGACATTTTCCTGAATATGCAACCTGCCCAAAAAGCAAATTTCTCCTACAGTGCCATTCCCACCGAAAATGACAAATCTTTGTAAATATTGTTTCGCCGGAAAAGACGTTTTCCTCGAATAACATTTTCCGCAAATGTTACCTCCCGAAAGTTGCATTTTCACGAGAATGCCATTTCTCCGAAAATGTCCCCAGGTAACCACTAGCACTTTAATTCGCCTTTTCGGCTATATAGGGCTATAAAAGAGCCAGTATAAAGTTTGTTAGCTCTGTGATAGCATTTTAGTCGTACGTACGACTTATTTTAATGCTTACGGTTACCTGGGATCATTCTTCGAAAATGACATAGT
Source organism: Armigeres subalbatus (assembly GCF_024139115.2). NCBI lineage: Eukaryota > Metazoa > Arthropoda > Insecta > Diptera > Culicidae > Armigeres > Armigeres subalbatus. The sequence goes on along the minus strand of NC_085139.1, from coordinate 183,299,505 downwards.
CCTGATAATGACGTTCTCCACAAAATGACATTTCTCCGAAAATTTTTGTTCTTCGAAAATTACAATTTCACGAAAATGACATCTATGCGACTTTTGACCGAGAACTAAATTTATAATAAATAATTAAATTTACCCGAATATGCCCTTTTCCCGAAAATGACAAATTACCAATACCATTATTTCTCTGAAAATTGCATTTTCCCGAAAATGATATTTCCTAGCAAACGAAATTTGCACGAAAATGACATTTCATCGATTGTAAAACATCTCAAAAATGTTATTTCTCTTTAATTTTTCCTAAAACAACATTTCTCCGTAAACAACGTTGCCCGACAAATGACATCCTTTCTGATATGAACTTTCCCCGGAGATGTCATTTGTCTGAAAATGACAAACCTTTGAAAATATTATTTTGCCGAAAAAGACGTTTCCCTGAAAAAAAAAATTCCTGAAATTGACATTTTGCTAAAGCTGCATTTTCACCAAAATTCCATTTCCCCGAAAATGTTATTTCTTCGAAAATTACATCAACCTGAGAATGATTTTTTTCCAAAAATGACGTTAGTCCGAAAATGATTTTTCTTCGAAAATGATAATTTCACGAAAATAGTATCCCCCGAATACGACATTTCCCAGAGAATAACATTTTTCCAGAAACGACATATCCCCGAAATTGACGTTTATCTGAAAAAAACTTTTCCCCCATTAACACCTTTCACCAGAAATGACCTTTTCATAATAACGTTATTTCTCAAAAAATGACATTTCCCGAAAAGTGACATCTCCTTAAATATAACATCTCCCCCTGAAAACTACATTTCATCGCGAATAACGGTTTATCATAAATTACGATTGGGGGATTGACATTCCCTCGATGGAGGTTGATATTTCTTGGAAATTGATTATTTGCCATAAACAAAATTTTCTTCAAAAATGACAATTCCCCTAAAGTTTGAGTTTCCCGAATAGAACTTTTAAACCAAAATTATTTCTCAGAAAATGACATTCCCTCGAGAAAAACATTTTTCCGAAAATGACATTTCCACGAAAATACCATTTCTCCCAGAATAACATTTTTCCGAAAATTACATTTCTTGAAAATGATATTTCCCGCAAAATGACGTTTCCTTGTGAATTTTCTTACCTCGAAAATGACACTTTCTCAAAAATGTCATTACCCCGAAAACATCATTCCCCAGAAAAAGACATTTTCCAGGACCCGTTATTTTTCCGAGATTATTACTTTTTCCATAATAACATTTCTCTGAAATTGCGATTCCCCAAAAATTATATTAACCGAAAAATGATATTTCCCCGGTAAGCAATTTCTCAGAAATGTACACTGCACAAAATGCAAACATTGCCAAAAATCCATTAATGGAACTTATTATATAAATTAGCGCAACCATAACCACTCTCCACGCGAAGTACAAATAGAGTGTATAATCGAAAGAAATTTTATGAAATTTATGTCTGGATTCATGTTGAATATATTTGATTCTCCAAATTGCAAAAAAAATATGTGTGCGATACATACACTCAATATGAAAAATTTTCTCAATGCAATTTTCCCAAAAATAACATTTACCCGGATATCATATCTCCCGAGAATCTTATTTCCCTGAAAATGACGTTTCCTTCAAAACAACATTTTCTAGAGAATGACATTTTCCTCGTAAATTGAGTTTCTCTGAAAATGACGTTCCTTCGAAAATAACATTTTTCCGAAAATAACATTTCCCCATAAAAGTTATTTATCCGAAAATGGCAATTTAACTCCTTTTTTTGTCTTAATTAGCGAGACTTTCAGCCCTAAGCTGGCTCGTCTCGTGATTAAACAATTTAATTCTCTCGAAAATGTTATTTCGTCGAAAATATTCCTCCAGAAATGACATTTCTCAGAAAACAAAATTTTTCCAAAATTTAAACGTTTTCGGAAATATTTTTTTTCAGTAAGTCTCATTTCTTCTAGGATGAGTATTCTTTGAAAGTGACACTTTTGAAAATATGTTATTTCTCCGCAAATGTAAAATGACATCCCCTCGGATATGGAATCTCCACAAAAATGACGTTTCCCCGAAAATATTATTTCACCCTAAATTTACGTTTTCCTCAAAATAACATTTCCCGAAAATGTAACTAACTTGGAAATGACGTTCCTCCGGAAATAAAAACGGCATTACCTCGAAAATGACATTTCCTGAAAATTACAATTAATCGAAAATGTTATTTCCTCGAAGATCATTATTTCTGAAAATGACATTACCCCGAGAATGTTATTTCCCTGAATTCTCCCGAGAGTGTGAATTCCCTGAAAGTGATATTTCCTGGAAAATGCTTTTACTCTAAAATGCCATTTCACCGAAATTTCTATTTATTCGAAAATGACATTTCCCGAAAATGTTATTCCCCCGATAATGACATTTCCCCGAAAATAAAGTTTCCCCAAAAAATGGCATTACTTCCCAAAATGACATTTTCCTGAAAATGAAATTTGCCGCAAATTGTATTCTTAAAAATAACGATTCCCTGAAATTGCCATTTCGAAGAAAACAAATTTTTCCTGAAAATTTGATATCCCCGAAATTGTCATTTCCCCAAAAGGCGAAAATGCTATCTCTCCAAAAACGACATTTCTTCGGAAATTTCATTTCTTGAAAATTTAATTTCTCCATAATTGACATTTCCCTGTAGATAGCTTTTACACTGAAAAATTCTCGAAAGTGTCTTTTCCTTGAGTATAAAATTTCCATATAAATGATACTTCTCTGGAAATGAAAATTCACCAAAAATTACCTCGAAAAAAAATGTCACCGAAAATAGCATTCTCAAAATGAAATTTCCCGAAAATAACATTTCTTCGAAAATGTAATTTATCTGAAAATGACATTATTCCGAAAACGATATTTTCCCGAAAATTTCTTTCTCCAAAATTACGTTTTCCGGCAATTTTAATTTTCCCCGGCTTTTTCTCACAAAACGATATTTCCACGAAAATAACATTTCCATAAAAAAGCCCCTTTTGATCGAAAATGTCTTTTCTCCGAAATCGACATAACCGAAAATAACACTTCCCGAAAATGTCATTTCCCCGAATATGGCATTTCCCGAAAATATGATTTCCCAGGAAATTAAATTCTTCTCCCTTCTCCGAAAAGAGTGGCTCATTTGACACAATGCTATTTGGTATAAAGGCCATTCAGCGTAACTGACATTTGGCAAAATATTGAAAAGAGTCAAAGGTGAGATTCATTTGGCATATTTTCTTGCCTGTCTTCTCTAAATTAGTTGCTTGACTAAGTGGTGCTAAAAACATAATGTAAATATAATATATAGGGGTAATGACGGCTTTGGTAGGTTTTGTTCTATTATTTGCAGGGTTTTTTTTTGTGACTGACTAGGCTCAAATTTGGCCCAAACATTCTTTGCATATCAAAGAATATTGTGGCCAAATTTCATAAAATTCGGTCGACAAAAACCCCCTGCCAATGATAGAACAAAACCTGCCAAAGCCGTCTGTTCCCCTATGCCAATTGACCGAAAAATTTATTTCCTCGACAATGACATTTCCAGAAAATGAAGTTTCCGCAAAATGTCGTTACCCCCACAATGACATTTTCCCGAGAATGAAATTTTCCGAAAATTATATTTTCCCGGATTTCCCTCAAAATGAATATTCTTTAAAAATGTTATTACCCCGAAAATGCCTTTATTCGAAAATTATAATACCGTGGATTCCCGGTAATATGACCGTTTTTAATTTGAACACTTTTCAATTTGAACGCCGTTGGTTTTTGAACATCGCTCAAATTAAAGTTTTCAAACGTCATTTAGCACTCAAGAAAATAATAATGGAACATCGTGAAACGGAACGCAGAAGCAAAACAAAACAGTAAAGAGAGCAGCTAGAAATCGGTTTGTTTGTTGTTTATACAGTAACCTGAGGTTCAAATTAAAAAGAGAACCCCGTTATTATGAATGAGGTACCGTTCAAATTATCGGGGGTCCACGATATCCAGAAAATGTCACTTCCTTAACGTTTCCCTGAAATTGTCATTTCCAAGAAAATATTTTTTTTACTGAAAATTTTATATCACCATAATCGTTATTTTCTTAGAAGCTGTTTCCCTGAAAATGCAATCTCCCAAAAAAAATGACAATTCTTCGAAAATTACATTTCCAGAAAATTTCATTTCTCCATAGGGAGCATCCATAAATAACGTAACACTTAGCGGGTGGAGGGGGGTGTGGTTGTATCTTTCGGGAAATGTCTCTTTCAGGGAATTCCCGGGAAAATATCAGTGTGACAATCCATACAAATATTTCGGCTTTGGGACAGTTCGTCGAATGACATTTCGTCGAATGACGTTTAGTCGAATGACATTTAGTCGAAAGTACATTTGGTCGAAGGGACATTTAGTCGAATGGACATTTAGTCGAATGGACATTTAGTCGAATGAAAATTTAGTCGAATGTTGAAAGTGTTTAGTCGGTAATAGGTAATTAGTTAAATGGATAATTCGTCAATAGATTTTTGGTTGAATTTGAATAAATAATCCACAAGATTTATGGATAGACTGATAAGAGGAATTCAGTCGACGTGAGGAACATCAGCGGAAGTGCGGAAGAAACGAATATAGATGTCAATGAGGATTTTTCACCTGAGCTAAAGAAACTTCTGGAGACTCTTATAGAAAAATTTAAAACCTACAGAAATAGCAAAATATTAGGTACTGATGGTGAAATACCCTCTACTTTTTTTTCGGCACATTATCAAAAACCAATGATATCAATGTTACTACTTCATCGTAGTCGGCTTTGGAACATTTCGTTGATTGACAGCTAGTCTAATGACATTTGGTCAAATGACATTTCGTCGAAAGGACGTTTAGTCGAAGGGACATTTGGTCGAATGAAAATGGTTTTCTTATTCTTCATTGAAACTCTTTCTTTCATATCCAGTTGGAAATATTCTCGGGATATTCACCGTTTTCGTATTATTTATTCTTTTTATGGACCCATCATTTTTTCAACATTGGAGCAATAATTATGTGACTTTCAGAAGACCCGAATAAATCATTTATTTTTTATTGTTATTGACTAAAGTTCTTTTCTTTCAAATAGCCATTCGATGGAACGTTGTTAGACTAAATTTACCAAGATTTTTAATTCGAAAACTCGCTTTCGACCAAACGTCATTCGACTAAATGTACGAAGATTTTTCATACTAAAATCAGATTTCGACTAAATGTCAATTCGACCAAATGTCCTGCGTATCTAGTGAATAAAAAAAAAACATTTTCGACTAAATGTCCTTTCGACCAAATATCAATTCGACGTAATGTCCTTTCGACCAAATGTCATTCGACTAAATGTCATTCGACGAAATGTCTTTCGACGAAATGGTATAGATTCAAAAATTTTAGATGCTTCATACAAAAAGTGTGACATAGTGGGAAGGGAGGTTGAAAATTGTCAATTTTTGCGTTTCGTAATTAATGGATTTTCCCATAACTGACATTTCCTCGTCAACGGCTTATTTCCGAAAATAACACGTTTTACCAAAAATTTCTCGCAAGTGTCTTTTCCCAAAAATGACACTTTCCTGAAAATCACATTTCGCCAAAAATAGCATTATAAAATGTCATTGTTCTAAAAATGTTATTTCACCGAAAATTACGATTTCCAGCAATTGTCCACAGATAATGTCTTTTCATCAAAAATGACGTTTCCCCGAAAATGACATTATCGAAAATAACACTTCCCGAGAATGTCATTGCCCCGAAAATGACATTTCCCGGTAATATCGTTTCTCAGAAAATAATTACATTCTTTTCCCTTCTCCGGAGGGAATGGGTCATTTGGCATAACGCCATTTGGAAATAAAGGCCATTTGGCATAACGGTTATTTAGCTGATATTTGGCATAATTGTGAAGAGCGTCAAAAGTGAGGGTCATTTGTCTGTCCTCACTAAACAAGTTGCTTGACTAAGTGGTGCTGAAAAAACCAGAATGGTTAATATAACACCAATCGATTATAATATTGGAAAGACAGTCTTTTGTAGAAAGCATGTATGAACCTAGTATAAAGCAATGATAATCGTTATCCCTGCATTGAACTCATGGTTTGCCCAGTGAAAAGCAATGAATGATGTGTTTTCTTCTTCAGAAATCACGCAATCATGCGTTTGCCCGGCTTGAGGCAACAATCGATGTGATTCCTTCTTTAAATGTAGGCGTTTGCCCGGATTAATCCGAAGGAGGATGTGATCTCTTCTTTAAAAGTAGGTACATGCCGGGATTAAAGAAATATCGGATGGAATCACTCCTTCAAAAGTAAGCGCTTGCCCGGTTTAAGGCATTGGTGGATCTGATCTCTTCTTTTAAAGTAGGTAGTTGATCGGTTTAACGCAATGGTGGATATGATCCCTTTTTTCAAGTAGGCGCTTGTCCGGTTTTAAGCACTTGACCGGTTGACAGCAAAGGTGGATGTGATTCTCTCTTCAAAAGTATTTGCTTGCCCGATTTAAGGTAATGGTGAATGTTATCTTTTCTAAAAAGTAGGCGCTTGCTTGAATTTAGGCAACGGTCCATTTTACCCTTTTTTTAAGTGGGCGCTTGCCCGGTTTAAGGCAATATGAGATGTAATCCTTCTTTAAAAGTAGGGTCTTGCCCGAATTAACCCAGTCAACACAAGATCGTATATGATGTCACATAAGATGCTAAAGTGCAAACCATATAGATACTTTCCCACCCAATATGGGGGGAAGGGTCGTTTGGCCGAAACCCATTCGGCCGAATGCCACTAGGCCGAATAAACCATTAGGCCGAAACCTATCTGGCCGAAAGTCATTTGGCCGAACGGGTAATTTGACCGAAAGGGTCGTTTGACCGAAAGGATTACTTGGCCGAAAGGATCATTGGGCCGAAAGGGTCGTTTGGCCAAAAGGGTAATAGGCTGAAAGAGTCATTTGGCCAAAAGGGTCATTTGGCCGAAAATTTCATTTGACCCAATAGCTCATTTGAAAAGGAGTGGTTACCATTTTTGCATTCGTCTATCATGAGGCTAACACGAGAATACTTTTATGCCCAGGGAAGTCAAGACAATTTCCAATCCGAAAATTGCCCAGACAGGCACCGGGAATCGAACCCAGCCACCCTCAGCATGGTCTTGCTTTGTAGCCGCGCGTCTTACCGCACGACTAAGGAGGGCCCTCAAGAGAAGTGAGACGTGTCTCGGCCAAATATCTTATTCGGCAAAATGACCCTTTCGGCCAAATAACCCTTTCGGCTAAATGACCCTTTCAGCCAAATGACCCTTTCGGCCAAACGACCCTTTCGGCCAAACGACGCTTTCGGGCAAATGACCCTTTCGGCCAAATGACCCTTTCGAGCAAACGACCCTTTCGGGCAAATGACCCTTTCGGTCAAATGACTTTTGGCCTAGTGGCATTCGGCTATATATATTTATATTTGGCTATATATATCACTCTAAATTTATCAGGACATTCCTCGATCATTTTTATCTATTTACTGCATTTGCTGAAGTTCAAAATTATGCCAAATGCCCGTTATGCCAAATGTCCTTTAAGCCAAATGACGTTATGCCAAATGACTTTATGTCCAGATCCCTTTCTCCGAAAATGTGATTTCCCGAATAATGTCATTCTCCCGAAAATGTTATTTAACCGAAGATTGTATTCCCCGAAAATGTCATTTCTCCCTAAACGCCATTTCCCGAAAGTGATATTTCCCCAAAAATGGCATTTCTCCGAAAATGTAATCCCTCCTCCGAAAATGAACTTTCCCCAAAAATGGCATTTCTCCGAAAATGTCTTTGCCCCGAAAATATTTCCGGGAAGCAACTTTTTCTCGATAATATCATTTCCTAGAAAAGGAAATATTTAATGGAATCAATGTATTCCAAACTGTCGTTCTCATCAAATGATGGAGAATCTATAACAAAACCCATTTACCCGAACCAGCTGTTTGACACTGGTTTTATCATTTTTCAATCGTTACAGCAACTGTGTAATCAAACCTGCAATACAGGGCAAGGCCGGGTACATACGGCTAGTCACTATATAAGATTTGTATTGAGCTACAATGCTTCAAAAGCTATATGGAAGCAAACTTCATTGCATTCCATGTGACGACGATGAATTCCAAGATAAATTAACTACGCAGGCTTCTACCATCAGCCACTTTCCACAAACTCTTGCACAAATTCGATCGATTACGATTAGCACCCGCTACAGATGCCGTCCCAGTCGTTTGTCCGATTGTCGAAAGGAAAGTGAACCGGATTATTTTTTTTTTTTTCGTACATGTTTTGGTGAAAACCGGCTAGCTGTCTGCCGCCGATGATCACGATGATGATCATTGTCACCGGAGACGACCGAAGGGGATCGTTATGGGATGCTGTACTATTGACTTCCCTTTGGTCGATCCTTCTGCGGAGTGGAGACGTTCATTTGCATTTCTGCAAGCACACGTTATTGACATTGATCGGCACTCGTGCGTTAGTGTGTGTGTGTATGTGGTGAGCTGTGCGAATTGAGTCACGGCTAAAAATAACACATTTTGATTTTTTTCATACGTTCCCTTCCATCAGTGTCCTACGCTATTCTTCTTACAGAACTTGGGATGCTTGTTTCTGGTGATTCTTTTTTCATTTGAGACCACATGGGATCACTCTTGTGAGATTGTACAAACATCATGCACAGAAGAAAAGTAACAGCAACATTTTTATTTTGTGAATGATTTTTGGTCTTTTTTGGTACTAAAGATCAAAAGATTTGAGGCTGATGTAAGAATATAGGTTGATTACGAGATATCTCTTCTCCCTACTTTAATCATTTCAGTATGATCATAATTGCATCATATTTTTCAAAATATCAGAAAAGATTTAAAAAAAATAAATATATCATGCATACACTACCAGAGATGTGTGCTGTATTTCGATTCATGATGTACATTGAATTCGAACATAAAAATTGTTCTGAAACCCTAAAAATTTTGGTCATACTTTTGTCATGATATTTCTTGGGTATAAGATTTCAGTCCTATTTGCCATCAATTTAAAATTAAGCATTCCAGTCACAAAAATATGAAATAAATTAAAAAAAACAGCAACGTTGGAGGTTTCTCCAGTGGCAGAGTATTTTTAAGCCAAACTAAAAAAACAGGAAAACTACTTCACCAGACAGAATTCTATAGATAGCTTATTCTTTGTCTCCGAATGTCCATCAATATTCACACATAATATACGTCAGAGTACATTCAACCCGTTTTTTTCTCAATGACACGATCTTGCTGATTCTACACAATATTTTCGTGACACTTGTGGTTAAAACCAGTCAAGCCAGTCAAACCACGTGTGAGCCCTTCCCTCGGCGAAGATAATACTAACCGCACCACTCTAGACACGTCAACCCACGCTACAGGCATCGACATTGTGTTTAGTTTGTTCTAACGGTTAGTGAACTTCCTAGATCGTCGTCATCGCAATCATCATCATTCGCATCGGCCGTCTAGCGCGGAGCTTAATCCACGCCGAATGGAGACGTTCAATATAATACAGTCATGATCCGCTGGTTGGATCACAGGCTCTTGCCAACTGATGAATCTGATTGTTGAATAGGTGACAGATGACATTGAACATGAATTTATGAATTAATCCTTGATTTGAGAGCCTTTTTGTTATTAATGACCACTAGGGTTATGTCTCAAACAAGTCTCAAAATTTGGGTTACGTCCGTTAATTTCCTTACACCTTTTGCCATACCGAACATAATGCTCATGAGAAAATTTGCTCTCAGAGGAATCTAACATCAGAACCATCCAACTGAATATCATTCACGACAACGACGGTGATCGTCATCGCAAAGCGTTCAGCCCATCATCCCATAAACAATATTTTGCGCGGTTTTTGGTGGTGGGTGACGTGGTCGCAGTGACAAAGGGTGAGAGAGAAAAACGCGCGTGCGGCGGAGAGTGGGGTCCACACGCGTGTCCCTAATTCGCCTTGGCCGCGCGGTTTTGTTTATTATTTATTTATTTACTTCGCTTGTGTACCTATCTATGAACGGCCCAAGACACCATCATCATAGCAAGAAAAAAAAAGCTGAACTCTAGTCCGAATGTGAGAAATAAAAACCGCTCTCGCCGTTTTAGCTTCAATACGTTCTTATTAGTTGCCTTGATTGTTTCTTCTTTGCCGTGCAGCATATTTTCGGCAAGTCAAGTTATTGTTAATATGGTTAGTGTGCTTTGCTATCTGCGCTTTTTTGCCAAACCCTTGGAACGGCTTATGATCACGGGCGGAAAAATACGCGAGTCGTGAGAGCATTAAAGAAGAGCGGAGCGTGATGTAACTCAGAGCAGCAGCCATGCACTCTAAGGTTTATTCGCAAATGGATAAGTCAAGTTTATCAGAAACTGTTGCACCTTAACAATGTTAAATCGGCGGATTCGACATCCCGAAATGGACCATTCATCGCGTCAAATTTAGTCAGTTTCTATTAATTAAATGCATGATAAAGTGATTGCAACTTCAATGAATGTACTTAGAACATAAATCAATGTGTATGAAGCTCAAACGTGCACCAAATATCTATGTTAACCATGTTGAGCGTGCAGAGAGAGCGCTCGCTTTGCTCCCTCTCTCTCTTTCTTTTATTTTTATCTCTCTGGCTCTTCCCGCGGAGTTATCGACTGTTTATTTTCGTCGTTATCCACTATTCGCGAACATGCGTCAAGTGCACGCGCTCGTTCGCGATCTCGATTCGCGGCAGTGTTTCCGCTATTCGGCGGGACGGCGCGTCGGCGACGATGGAATTTCGCATGTCGCATTTATGCACGCTAAAGTTTTTTGTTTGTTAACACACGGATGGGTTTGTTTCGGACAAAACTGTTGAAGAAAGATGCTTTTTGTGGTTTAGGATTGTTTAATTATTTATAAAACTGTTAATAAAGCGTTCGTTTTGTGAACCGCAATCTTATCCGTGTGCTGAAACACCTTAGCGTGCGAGTATGTATGCAAGCAGCGTGAAGACTCGAGTACTCTCCCGCTGGACGACTTGCCGTCACTCGAGAATGATTTTTCGGAGGTTTTGCCCTTCGCGATCGCGAAACGTGCTCATATTCGTCACAGCGCACCACCACCGCACCGGGGCCGCTTACGGTGTGCGAGCGTGTAGGCGAGGGCATCAGATCGCTTACGTGTTCGCTCTCTCTTTCATTGAGTTTTTGGCAATGCCGGTCTCCGCGGCGGTGTAGGTGGTTGTGTTTCACGCCTGATAGATGGATATGGCGACGGGGTGGACCTGTGTGTAGGCGCGTTCTTTTGTGCGATTCTCGGTCATCGTGGTATTGTTGTTCGGCTTAGTGGTGGAAAGGGACACATGGTGCTCAGAATTTCGCGACTGTGTCTTTTCTTTGCTCTTCCGCGCGGTTTCGCTGATAAATTGAAATGGCCCTCGGAAATGTGTGTCAACTAGAGCTGTCAGGCCAAAGTGTACACCCTGAGGCGCAATTGTTCGAATAATGTTTCGATAAATGCAGAGCGTTTCATGTTCTTTTTAATATCATCAATTGAAAACATAATGATGATAATTCGCTTCTCGTGAAATATAAAAGAACACCAAATGTACATCAGAAAAATAAAAAATAATAATGTTAAGTAAACAGGTCTATTAGCAGGTATTACAGCCTTTTCTCGTGCATTATAAAAAAATACTGAAAAAGGAAATAAGCAAAAAAATTGCTTTAAAAAAATATGTTCCTTTATTCTTAAAAATTGACATTTTCTGCTTACATTTTTAAACATTACCGTTTTTTTTGTGAAAACGGTACTTTAATTGGAACGGTAGCCTAAAAATAGACAGAATGCTGCGTTTACTGTTGCTAGAAATTCGGATAATGTGACGGGCTGTTTGACCGAAGGCCACTAGGCCGAAAGTTGTTTGACTGAATATACCATTTGGTCGAACAGACGATTTGGCCGAACAGACCATTGAGCCGAAAGTCATTTAGTCAATTAGGTCATTAGGCCGAATGGGTTATCTGACCGAATAGTAGGAAGGGTCATTTGGCCGAAACCCATTCGGCCGAAAGCCATTTGGCCGAATACCACTAGGCCGAACAAGCCATTAGGCCGAAACCCATCTGGCCGAATATCATTTGGCCGAAAGGGTCGTTTGGCCGAAAGGGTCATAAGGCCGAAAGGGTCATAAGGCCGAAAGGGTCGTTTGGCCGAATAGGTCATTTGGACGAATGGGTCATTTGGCCGAATGGGTCATTTAGCCGAAAGGGTTGTATACTATTTCGCCGAAAAACACTTCGCGGAATTTTTTTCGCGGTACTACATTCCGCGGAATGTACCAAATCTTCGAAACACATTTCGCGGAATGTACCTTTTTCCCGAAAGACATTTCGCGGAATGCACCTTTTCGCCGAAAATCGTTCCGCAGAATGCAATGCCATTGGGCGGAATTCAGTTCGAAAAATTATCATTGATATATTTACCGATTTCTGCTTAATTACATACAATCTTGGCTAATTTCTTTTGGATTGCGATTTAAATAATGAAAGAAAGTAATGCTTTCTTTGAATGACCGCATCCAATCGGTATAACGCAAAGTGAAAAAACAACACCTTCCTGAAATGGACACGTTTGCTCGTTTGCCGATCTCTAGTCTGCCCGGTATAAGGCAAAACAAATTTATAATGTCTTTTATAAAAGAACGCGTCTGCCCTATAAAATGCGAAGGGAGGAGTAACGCCTTCTTTGAATTGATGCATCTGCCCGCTATAAGGTGGAAGGCGTCGATAATGCCTTCTTTAAAAGAACGCGTTTTCTCGGTATAAGGCGAAGGGTAGAGTAACGCCTTCTTTAAATGGATGCATCTGCCCGGTATAAGGCGAAAGGAGTTGGTAATGCCTTCTTTGAATGGATGGGTCTGCTTGGCATAAGGCGAAAGGAATTTATAAAACCTTCTTTAAAAATGCTAATTTGCTCGGTATAAGAAGGTGTAATGCCTTCTTAAATAAAAGCGTCTGCCCAGTACATAGCGAAGCTAGGAAATAATGCCATATTTAAATGAATACGTTTTCTCGGTTTAGGGCGGCAGGAGCTGGTAATGCCTTCTTGGATCGATGCGTTTGTCCGGTACAAAGCAAAGAGAGGATATAATGCCGTATTTAAATGAATACGTTTTTTCGGTATAAGGCGAAAGGAAGAAATAAAGGATTATTCATAAAAACGTCTATCCGTAACAAAGTAAACAGAGGAGATAATCCCTTCATTATATCTGGTCCGTCTGCCAGATATTATAAAGGATTTGTGAGGGGCAATTGAAATTTTGAAAACTACTTCTACATTGTTCTGAAAAACTCAGATGTCAATAGGTACATTGTGTGGAAGATTATGATTTGAAAAATGTAGTACTGAGGGTCGTGGGTTCCAGTCCCATCGAAGGAAAGTAGTTACCTCCAATACATTTAACAAGTCATATTCTTCCACATAATGTAAATATTCACATCTGAGTTTTTCAGAACATTGTAAATTAATGTCCAAGTCGGGTGGTCGGGTCGGGTGGAAAATAGGTAAATACCCTTGATTGAATCCTACTTCCACATATTCTGGGAGGCCTTCTTTAGCCGTGCGGAAAGTTGCGTGGCTGCCGAGAAAGACTATGCTGAAGAAGGCTGGGCTCATCTTCTGGCCCGGTCTAGGAAATCCATCGAGAATAAATTCGACTTTTTTAGGTATAAAAGTTTCAACGTGTCATTCTCGTGTTATACGAAAACAAAAAAATGGTAACCTTGCTCGTAAACTTCGCAGGTAATAATTGTGGAAATGTGTTGTATATGTGTTGTATAAATAATTGTGGAAAATGTTGAATGAACACTAAGCTATTATTATTAATATTATGCGAAATGGTGCATTCCGCGAAATGGTACATTCCGCCAAAAGTCATTCGGCGAAAAGGTACAAACCGCAAAATGTCATAATGCGAAAAGTTAAAAACCGCCAAATGTTATTACGCGAAATGTTCAACCGCGAAAATGAATTCCGCGAATTTCAGCGAAATGTTATATAGTCAGCCGAAAGGGTCATTTAGCCGAAAGGCTTATTTAGCCGAAAGGATTATTTAGGCGAAAGGGTTGTTTGGCCGAAAGGGTCATTTGGCCGAAATGTCATTTTGCCAAAAGGGTCGTTTGAACAAAAGGATCGTTTGGCCGAATGGGTCGTTCGGCCGAAGGGGTCATTTAGCCGAAAGGATTGTTTGGCCTAAAGGGTCCTTTGGCCGAAGGGCCGTTTGGCCGAAAGGGTCGTTTGGCCGAAAGGGTTGTTTGGCCTAAAGGGTCATTTGGCCTAAAGGGTCGTTTGGCCAAATGACCTTTTTGGCCAAATGACCTGTTCAACCAAATGATCTATTCGGCCAAATGACCTATTCGGCCAAATGACGAATCGAATGAAAACCTATTTTCGATTCTGAACGGAATATTTTCGGGCTTCCGAAAGAAATTTCAGAAGTATTCTATTCGTAATCCCGAAAGGATTCTGTGCGGTAATCGCTGTACAGAAGCAGAAAAAGATCCATTCAGAAGCCCAGATGGTTCCACTCAGAAGTTCAAAAGTATTTCTTTCGAACGTCGAAAAGGATTTCGTTCGGAAGTCCGCAATAAGCCAGTTCGGTTCGGAAGACCAAAAGTGTTTTATTTGGAAGCCCAAAATAATTCCATTCGGGAGCCCCAAATTGTTTCGTTAAGAAGTATAAAAGATTCCTTTCTGAAGCCCAAATAATCGATCCAAAGAACGGAACGGGCTTCTTTTGGGTCTATAAACGCAACTCTGTTGAACTTTCGAATGATACTCGTTTTTTTAATTCCGAAAGAATTTTTTTGGACTTTCGAAGGAAATCCCAGAAGGATTTTGTTCGGAATCCCAAAATGATTCTGTTCGGTATACCGCGCACATAAGCAGAAAAATATTCCATTCAGAAGCCCAGACGGCACCACTTGGCAGTACAAAAGTATGCCTTCCCCGAGTAGACGAAAATAGCTCTATAATATCATATGTTGATAAGATAGCAAAATGAGATATGGACATGATTGATATAAGAGATAAAAGATCAGACGACAATATCAATATTTTGCACTAAAATATCATGAGGAGATCAAGTTTTGTTATTCTGTTCATGGTGCCCGGGATCGAAAGTTCCGGAAAGGATTCAGATGTCTGTCGGAAGCTTGAAATAATCAACCCAAAGAACATAACGGACTTCTTTTGCGTTGTCAAACGGAGATCTGTTGGACTCCCGAACGGAAATCTGTTGGTCTTTCGAACACTACTCTTCTGAGTTTTCGAACCGATTCCTTTTACGCTTCCGAGCAAAATCCTTTTAGGGCTCCCGTAAGAAAGCTCAGGAGTCGGTTTGGAATCTCAAAAGGATTCTATCCGGAACTCAAGACAACTCAAGAGGACGAATGCAGTATATTATTAGCTACTTTTCTTCTCTTATCTTCGAAAGATATAATCAGATAAGTATTTTTGTAAGAATGTTGAATCTTAAAAATAAAAATCACTCCGAAAAAGCTTGTTAGTCGCCTACTAACCGCGACCCCCCACGTCCACATATCTGGTTCGGAGTCCCCTGTCCAGAAGCAGAAAAATATTCCGTTCAGAACCCCAGACTCAGTCCAGCCCACAGTTCTTTCCGGAATCTGAAGTCCAAAGATATTCCTTTCGAAAGCCCAGAAGGATTCCGTTCAAAAGTCCAAGAGGATTCCGTTTGGAGTCCCAAAATGGTTTTGTTCGGAAGCCCAACATAATTCCGCTCGGGAGTCTAAAATAATTTCGTTCAGAAGAATTCCGTTCGTAAGCTCAGGCGAAATTGGGTTCGGAAACGAACATTAATCCGTAAGGAAATTAAAAAGAACGAAAAGGAAGACTTACATACGGAGACCTTCTTGGGCATCTAAACGGAATACTTTTAGGCTTTCGCACAGAATCCCTTTGGGCTTCCTTCTTGGAATAATTTTTGGCTTCTGAATAGAATCTTTTTGCGCTTCCGAAACGAATTACAGGATTCCGCTTGGAATCCTAAAAGGTTTCTGTTAGGGACCCAAAAGAATTCCTAAAAGGCTTCGCTCGGGACTCCAAAAGGATGGGAAACCTAAACGAATTCCGTTTGAAAATCCAGAATGGTTCCATTCTACAGCTCAAACTAAATTCTACTTGAAAGTCCAAAGTTTTCAGAAACCAATAATGTATGTGAAAAAGTGTAACTTCTATCAAAGGTCGGTATAATGTCTGTAATCCCCAACAAACAATTTAAGCTGAATAAGCAAGTTTTTTAGCTGAAGAAGGCTATTTTTGGTTGAATAAGCGCTCTATTAGTCTACAATGTTCGTTGGGTATGTACAAGATCTGCATGTTAAACCTCATTTCTGCATGAATACAGACAAGTCTGTATGTTTGTCATCACTGAAGTAAACAAAAGCATTATTGTTTGATTTTTTCCTCGTTGTTTCTATGCCCGTATGGCCGAAATTTGTTTGACCGAGCATGTCATTTGGCCAAACAAATTATTAAGCCGTTGCGCACCTGTCCAAAATGGACATACTTAACAAATGTCGTTTGGCCGAACTGCTTATTGTTTTCGAAAAGCCGTTTGGCCGAAAATGTCATTAATCTGAAATGGTCATATGACAGAAAAGTCCATTTGGCCTAAAATGTCATTGGACGAATGGGCCAGACTGCTAAACATTCCATTTGACCGAACAGATCATATGGTCGAAAATGTCATTTGGCAGAACGACCCGTAAATAGCCTGTGACGAAAGGCTGGAAAAGTCATTCAAGAAAGTAAAAAGTGTGAAGTGATTGATGTTAATTAAGAGTGAGAAGTAAGAAATAAGAAAAGAAAGGTTAGAAGGTTAGAAATGAGATGTGAGAAGTAAAAAGCGAGACATCTCACTTTTCGATTCTCACTTCTTATGAGAAGTGAGAAATGAGGCGTCTCATTTTTACATTTCATTTCTCTTTTCTCACTTCACGCTACCCATCATCCCATCTCACTTCGCAGTTTTCATTTTTTTTTTCAATGAGAAGTGAGAATTTAGAAGTGAGATATAAAAAATGAGACGCCTCACTTCTCACTTCTCATAAGAAATGAGAATCGAAAAGTGAGATGTCTCACTACTTACTTCTTACAACTCATTTCTAACATCTTACTTCTCACTTTTCACTTCTCACAGTGAATAGTGAGAATGAGAAGTGAGAAGTAGAAAATAAAAAATGAGAAATGAGACGTTGGCTAAATGGCTTCTTCGGAAAACGTATCATTCGGCCTAATAACCGTTTCAGCTAAAAGGAATTCGGCCAAACGGATTGACCCCGGAACAATTTTCTCGGTTCCAGAAGGGCCCCAAACAGACTCAAATAGATCCATGTCTCAATCAGCTGATCTTGGGCCAACGACTGCTACCGGGTGGGGAGCACCGAAGGCCTTCTTCTGTCTGGGTCCCAGGGTGGATTTCATAGGGGAGAGTTTTGGATGCAGAAGTTCTAAAGCAAAATCTGACTTACGATTTCTTTTAATAATACTCTTGGGGGCTGGAGTGGCTAGTCGATGGTGCGCCTCGATGATGTACCTGAAGATATGGCTTGCGAGGCGAGAAGTTGACGGAGACGAAAGTAGCTGCTCTCCTACACCGTGTCTAGCTGACGCATCTGATTAAGGGGGCTTGCGATGCGAGCACTTGACAGAGACAAAGGTTGCCTATCACATCTTTAGGTAGCGCCGTGTTCGTGTCAAGAACGGTGGTAACGAGGCACTTTCAGTAACAAGGTTCTCAAGCAGTGATGTCCAGCAGGACAAGTACCGAGTCTTGGTGTCGGTTTAACCAGTCGGGCCAGGATAGAGGAATTCAATTGTTGAAGCCACGAGGAAGTTGGGCTTTCTATACTGACGAAAACAATATGCTTGATCGCAAAAAGACTAGACCGAATTATGATACTTGTTTGGAAATTTCACACTGCTGACTGGTTCCAGGACGTGGTTTACCGGATTGCAACCAGTCCATCACAGTTTAGGTTCCCCCAAACACATGCGACGCGACAGTCGCGACGCGATTCTATCGTTTGGCGACAGCGATTCTGTCACCGTTGGTATGGAAGTGCAAATAGAACATTGCTTGCAGCGACCCAACGATAGAATCGCGGCTACTAGTTGTCGCCGTCGCGGCGATGAAATCGCTTAGGTCTGGGGGACCCTTTAAAGTTAGTGGCATTCGGCTAAATGGCTTTCGGCCGACTTACCATTCCCTATTTTTATGGAGCTGCCCGCATTTTGCCCTTGACACCGTTCACACAGCAAAAAAAATCTAATAATGAAACAACCATCGAAAGGCACCTTTGCAGTTCAGGAAAAACTGCATATCAATCTCCAAAACTGCACATTAATATCATTTTTGGACTATTTTCTCGAAATGTAACAGAAGCTCAGATAATGCAAAGTGAGTTATTTAGTTGTTAACATCTCGAAAGCGCTTGGTCTACCTTTATTCAATAAACCGAAATAATTTCAACCTAAAAATATCCACCCTATAGCGCGGATTGAGCAAGAGCAAGATTGTTTTGAAATCATTATATATGATGGTTCAGTTATAATTAGCATACTGTATTGCCTTTTTCGTTATTCCGCGATTCTTCCGCTGCTACACAAGCCACCATACCTGTTTGATACCAACCTACTTCAAATCTCAAATCAAGAGCACCAGCATGATGTTGAGTGTATATAGTGGCCATCATTTTCCAATCACGATGATCAGTAATCAAGTGTTGGTATGATTTATTAATTGGCACTGTTTAAACAATTTAAGACTCCCTACATTCGCGAACAGCGCCCAAACTTGATTGTTTCCATTTTTTTTCCACCGTTTGTGTTCTATGTTTCTACTCGTTTATAGATGATGGCGAATTTTTTTTCTGCAACTGCTGTTCGTGTGTAGGGGAGGGTCAATTTGGGCATTATTTAAAATCGATTACCAAATGGGAGACTGCTCGTATTCACCCAATTGCCGAAAGCTCCCATACCATCATCGATTCGCAACTCCTTCTATTCCCGCACCCGAAAAAAAAATGAAAGCATGCAACGAATCGTTTTGTTTTTGAATGTCAAATGATGGCGGAGAATTTAAATCGATCAATGAATATTTCATTTACTGTTTACATATTAGATGATGTGTGCATGTGTGCAGACTGATGATTGTTTCCCGGTCCGGGCTCGCTGTTTCGGACAGAGCGAGAGCGCGAAAGGGAGTCTCCGGCTTATTCATTCATCAAGCCATGATGGATAATACCTTCAGCTGGTCGTCCCAGCATCAGCCAGTAGTGCACGAAAATTATAGTCGGAATTTGAAATTGTCATTTTTTGCCTGATCAGCCAAATTTGAATTAAGCATGACCTCATTTTGCCCTGGAATCAATATTGCAAATGTTCAGCTCTGCGCGAATAGCTCATCATCTGCCGCACCGCCGCCGCCGGTGAGATTCGTTCCCTTAGTATCGGTGATCACACTTCACAATACCCATCAGTCACTTTCGTGAGAACCGCCACGTATTTTGTGGACCGGGATTTTATTCGACCCATCATAAATCAACAGGCACAGATTTATTCAGTCGTTCCAACCGAACCGATTAGAACAGTTAAGAGCGTGCACGTGCACGTACAAAACGCATGCATACCCAAACACTCATTTCGACACTTAACCATTCCATCAAGATCAGGCATGACAGCACAGAACAGATTACATTTTTTGAGACTATAAAAATATCGCAAAATATGACGATTTTCTTCAAACGTTTCTTATTTGTCGCTTGAAGAAATTCAACTAACTACACTGAAACAAATGAATGGTGGAAGCTCATGAAAATATGTCATAACAATCAGTCAAGCGTTTCAGATTCATACAAAATGGCATTCTCAAGACTGATCTTATGTATCAATATTTCATCAGAGATACATCACGAATATAGGAATTCCAAATTTTTGAATTATTCAGTCAATTCTTACAACAATTCGTATGAGTAGGAACATCTCTTCTCTTGCAACAGACTTGCTCATCATTGCACGATAGTGCTCTGTTTGTTGACGTCTATCCTATATGTATGCATCTGTTTTGCCAGCAGAGCGGTACAGGATGCGACGAGCATCCTTCCAACCAAGTTAGACCAACCATAGTGTAATGGCGAATGTATGTCCGCTTGGAAAGAGTGAACAGGATTCGAGATTGGTATCACCTTTCATCATGACCAGGCTTGGTGTTACAGTGCATAAATTTTGGAAAACTACTTCGTTGGAAAGAGATTCACATTCAAACGGTAGTAGTTGTGTTTATGATGAAGCTTGATTGGAAGATTTGTGAAAGGTAAGTTAATTCGATACTAGTTTTAATGGATTGTTATTCGAGTGTGAATGCTTTTCACTTTTCACTTATCACTCTGCGACTTTATGGTCTCACCACTTAGGTCCGCATTAGTTCTTGCAGTTTGACACGCGCCTGCAGACTCTATACCTGTCTCTGCAAGACATCGCGAACGTTCACTGTACTAGGCTTGGCTACGCTTAGGCTTGATTGACTGTAGACACCGTAGTTGCTAGTCGTGATTGGCCGAGGAACAACAAATATGCACAGCTCACCAATTGAATAGTCTTCTTGGGACTAGAAAGCTTTTCTCACTGTACATGCTTCGGAGTTTCTCTGATTCATGACCAATAACGATGCCGGTCACCTCCTCACAGTCAATTAGAATAAGGGGAGGAAAATTCGTTCGATAATCATTTCTTGAAAAGACCGAGCAATCCTCTGCATCTCCATGAGCACACTGGGAAGAAATAGTACGTTAGTTGGAAAGGAAATCTATCGGAAATCGCCTTGGCAAGCTACTATGTATTTCTTTTGCATACTCATGATAATATAAAAACGAAAACACACAATGTGTGCCTAACGGATTTAACTGATTCGTTATCTTAACCGTTTCGCGACGACCAAAACACGCACTGTACTGACCAAGATGAATACTGACTTGCCCGATGGCTATAGCAAACTATGGAAGATCGGGCTCGTCTCGACCGGAGCAAAGCGCAATACAAGCGCATGAGCCACTGCATACAAAATAGATGATTTTTTTCATTTTTGCGACGACTAAAACACGCTCGATGGCTACTGCAATCTATCATTATTTCTAAATTTTTATACTGAGGAAGACCAAGGAGTGAAAATGAGACGTCTCTACCAAGCGACCTTTTTGACTACCTTGACCTGTTCGGCCAAACAACAATTTCGACCAAATGAAATGTCGTCTGTATGCCCCGTTCGATCAAGCGACATTTTCGAATGTAGGTCTCTTTCAGCCAAATGCTTATCACTTCTCTTGTCATGTTCGGCCAAATGGCATTTGCGTCCAGTTGACTTATTTGGCCTAACAACATTTTCAGCAAAATTGCCCATTCCGGCCAACGACTTTTTCGGTCAATCGACCTTTCCAGCATTCCACGCTCGCCATAATGGCGGGTACCACAAATAATATTGACGGTAACTGCTTTCGACGCATATCTGATATCGACGCCCAATATACCACCGGAAATAAGTATAAAGACAAGCATGATTTTCATACATTTTCATCATGATTGAGGATCGATATCTCGATTCGTAGCGATTCGATTTGGCTGAAATTTTACTAGGCACCTGTTTTTATCTTGAACTTTCGATCTTTGAGTAAATTGTATACATCTCTGTTGATTTTGACCTCAAAATCTGGAAATAATTATAAAGACATCACTTTTTTATATGGAGCTCCATACAACGGAACTGTCTTTATAATTATTTCCAACAGAAACGCGTATAACCAGAATATATGCATAAATGTTACTATCATTGAATAAAAATTCAAGTCATTTTAGGCTTGTTGGCAAAAAATCAGCCCAATCGAATCGCTAAGAATCGAGATATTGACTTCCCAATATGGCCATTTTGTATGGTAACCGAGCTTGTCTTTATACTTATTTCCACCAGTGTAATATATTCTAGCAACCAGTGCATTAAAATGTATACTTCTTGAACTGTAAATCTAATGATGGTCACGTGTTGCATGTATGTCCGTCATAAAATACAAAATATTATTGCATGACATAGCAGAAACTCGATTTGCATATACACAGCAAGTGAAAGATTTAAGAAAGATGAAAAGATTACGATGTTTTATACGCTAATTTATCCCAGATGTGTTTTGTTCACACGAATAAGCATAAGCAATCGATTTCGTTAAATCGTTTCTTACATAAATTTTAACATTCACGAGGATTTTCGGATTTTCAATATTGATTTATTGGCGTGCTTTTACTTCAAAACCAATTAGGCCGATTTAAAAAAAAATCCAACAAATATGACCATAACCTGTGTCCTTGGAAGTTTGTATTTGCTGATATTTTTTCAAGAAATATGCAACTTGTGCAAATCAACGTCTTCAGCATATGTGATTACCAAATTATCAATGCACGGATTGCTATCCAGTGCTGGAATCAGGTTATGAATTATGCTTCAATCAATGATTCTGTTACTGCGATCTACAGTAATATAAAACAGGTCATCCAAGAAAACGCGCGGGTTAAAATATGCCGACCGTCTAAGCAATTCGTTCAACTCTGGTGAACGCTACAGCTCCAGAAGCTTCACAACGAAGAAAATTACTTTCCAGTAATGGTCAAAAATCTTATTTAAAACCCAGATTAATCCACCTAGCGGTGATGGTGCCTTTCTCGACCTTCGTGAAATGTGTGCGCTCGAAAATAGATGAGCTAGAAGCTAGGAGTAAAATAGCAAAATAGTAAAATGGGAAAAATAGCCTTTCGGTACAACTTAATTGCAAGAGAAAAAAAACAAGTATTTTGGCTAATATTTCTAAGAGGATAGTCCAATCTAGAGAAAAAAAAAAGAAAAAAATGGAACAGGATTCCGCGTCCAATGCAATTTGTTGCGAGTAAATCGATTTAGGGTAAGTGCATTTTAAGTGAGCTAGACTGTTTGCGCGTTTTTTTATAATACAAAGTATTTTGACCACAGTTTCTAAACCAATAATCCGATCTGACAAATTTTTAATAGGAAGCAATGCGACAATATTCCGAAATGAATGCAACTTATTGCGAGTAAATCGGTTAAGAATAAGTACCAAAAAATTGAGCTAGACTTTTTTACACGCTATTTTATAACACAAAGTATTTTGGCCATCAATTGCAAGCCCATAGTCCAATCTGCAAAATTTTCTATACCAAACAATAGGTCCGCGTCGAAAGCAACTTGTTGCGAATAAATCGGTTTAGAGTAAGTGCATTAAAAGTAAGCTAGCTTTTTTTACGCCCTTTTTTCATAACAAAAAGTATTTTGGCCATAATTTCTGAGCCCATGGTCTGATCTGCCAAATTTTCAATAGGAAATAATAGGAAAGGGTGCCGCGTCGAATGCAACTTGCTGCAAGTAAATCGGTGGAGGGTACGTGCATTAAAGCGAGCTTGACTTTTTAGGCGATTTTTAATAAAATAAAAGTATTTTAGCCATAATTTAAGAGCTTATAGTCCGATCAGCCAAATTTTTAATAGAAATTTTTAACAAAAAGACAGGACTCTGCGTCAAATCGAACTTGTTGCAAGTTGAGAATAAGTACCAACAAAAGTGTGCTAGACTTTTTAACGCGCTTTTTTTGTAACAAAAAGTATTTTGGCCATAACTTCCAAGCCCATAGTCCGATCTGTCAAAATTTCAATAGGGATTAATGGGACAGGATTTCGCGTCGAGTGCATTTTGTTGCGAGTAAATCGGTTGAGAGTAAGTGTTAATAGTTAGCTAGACTTTTTTACGCGCTTTTTTTATATTGAAAAGCATTTTGGCCATAATTTCTGAGCCCATAGTTCGATCTGCCGAATGTTCAATATGGTTCAGGATGGTACCAGGATTCCGCGTCGAATGGAACTTGTTGCGAGTAAATCGGTTGAGGCTAAGTGAGCTAAACTTTTTTACGCGCTTTTTTATAACACAAAGTTTTTTGGCCATAACTTCCAAGCCCATAGTCTGATGTTTCAAATTTTCGATAGGGATCAATCAACTATTTAAAAAAAATTAAAAATAAAGGCAGGGTGATGATGTTTATTATGTCAAACGAAAGGTTTCCTTTCCTGCTCCTTAGAACAAATGTTAAAAACGCATTCAAATTCGTGATAGTGCCCAAAATTGCTTAATTCATAATAGGAACGCATGTACCAGTTGTGGCACTTTTTTAATTTTGGTTCCTTTTATGACAAATTCCATTGTTTTCTTATGGGATTAACCATAATGGGACCACTAGTGCGTCAACTGGTGCAAAAGCCACATGACTTGTTTGGCCAAACGACATTTTCGGCAAAAATGTCCTTTCTGCCAAACAACATTTTCGGTAAAATACCATTTTCGGCTGAATTGCCCTTTTTGTTAAACTCCCATTCCTTTTAAACGACTTTTTCGGCAAAACGACATTTTTTGTCAAACAATCTTTACGGCTGTAGGACTGGTTCAACCAGATTATATTTCCGGTTGAATGACCGTTCGACCAAATAGGCGAACCTTTTGAAATCTCTTCATTTTGCGGACTCCGTAAAGTTCTTCAGCAGGCTTGAAAACATTTTAAACACTGAAACAAAAACCAGATGTTTAGTGTTGCAAAACGACAGAGAAAAAAGTAAAAAGTGACAGCTGCAGTAGTTTATAAAATTGAATCGGAAAAGAGAATATAGTGTTTCGACCTCAATAGTAAGGCCATCTTCAGTGCCACGTATTTGGCTCGACTTCCGATTAAAAAGCTTCAACTAATCTTCCAATCAGTTCTGAAAGTTGACAAAAATGATGAAAACCAAACTTCGTCTTATTCAACATTAGACCTAATTCCGTTTGGTCGTTAAACGATTGGCCATAAATGCTATTGGGACGAAAATTAGTAGACCGAAAAAAAACGTTTGGCTGAAAAAGCTATTTATGGTTTTTGACCGAATATGTCGTTAGGCCGAACGCAAATGTCGTTTGACCGAATGGGGCATTCGACTGAATAGAACATACGGCTGAAATGGGACATATGGCCGAAAATGCCATTTGACCATTAGTTTGATCAAACGGTTTAACCGTTTGGCCAAACAGATCGTTTGGCAGGAAGGGCCTTTGGGCTGAACGGGTCTTAGTTCTTCCTTTCCCATTCTCAATTATCATCAATTGCTCCACACTTTTCACAATTGCACATTCATTATTGCTCGATCAAAAGATATTTTCGGCCATATGATCCTTTCGGCAAACAACACTTGCGGTCATATGACATCGAAACTAACTCGGGGGTTAGCCTAGAGCTATCGGCTATCGGGGCCTGATGGGGCGGGCACCAAAGGGTCCGAGGGCGTTTTGAAAACGTGCGGAAGAATAATAAATTTTAATTGTCTCTGTTTGGAATGCAGTGTGAACTAAAGCGAGCGAAGCAAGGGATTCACCGGCGAATTGATCAGACGGCTCGTCTCCGTGATGAAGAATGCTCTCGATACTGCTTCGTTGCCAAGAAGCAAACGACCCGGTGCACTGGCGACGGCGATTGAACATCACACCGGTGAAATTTTACAGAAATCTGCGATTTAGCTTAAGTGTACAACAATAACAAGTCTTCTTCGTTGAAATATGATCAAATTTGTCTCCATAAATCTTGAAAGCCGGCACTTTCTTAACGTTTGATTACAGGGCGGGCCCGTTTTATTTGCACCGGAATGATCCTAAACATCGAGCACCGACACGGCGTGAGACTGTTCTAAATTGCTTATCGTATATGAGTAATTGGGCTTACCCAACCAACGTTGTCGACATATGCCACTCATCTTTTATTTTCGGTAAAATTGTGCTTTCTACCAAACGATGTTATTTCGGCCAAACGGCATTTTCGGTCAAATAACCTACACTGCATTCCAAACAGAGACAATTAAAATTTATTATTCTTCCGCACGTTTTCAAAACGCCCTCGAACACTCTGGTGCCCGCCCCATCAGGCCCCGATAGCCGATAGCTCGGGGTCTAGGCTAACCCCGAGTTATTTTCAATGTCATACGATCATAAGTGTTGTTTGCCGAAAGAATCATATGGCAGATGCTTTTTCGACCAAATGACCTGTTCGGCCGAAAATCATTCACTGGAAACCTCAACCCACGATAGCAATTTCGAAATCAGTCGGTGAGTTCCGTTGATAGTTAGAACATATACTTTGCAACATTAGGGGTCCTTGATTATATTTTTTCTGATTTTGATGCTTGACGGATGTTATGACCCTGGAAACCTCAACCCACGAGCGAGAAGGACTCCGAGGCATCTTTTGTAATTCCGAAGCGAGATGGACTCAAACGAATTTCTGCAGTTCCGGAGCGAGAAGGACTCCGAGGCATCTTTTGTAATTCCGTAGCGAGAGGAACTCCTATGAGTTTTTTTTATTCCGAAGGAGAAGGACTCCGAGGTATCTTTTGTAATTCCGAAGCGAGATGGACTCCAAGGCATCTTTTGTAATTCTGGAGCGAGAAGGACTCCGATTCATCTTTTGCAATTCCTTAGCAAGAAGAATTCCGACGAGTTTTTTTTATTCCGAAGGAGAAGGACTCCGAGGCATCTTTTGTAATTCCGGAGCGAGAGCGACTCCAACGAGTTTTTGTATTTTCGGAGCGAAAAGGACTCCGAGGCATCTTTTGTATTTCCGTAGCGAGATGGACTCCGACGAGTTTTTGTTCAGAAAAAATATTTTAAGCTCTTTTTAGTGGAATGTATTCAACCGTCTAAGACGAGATGGAGAATACTAAACTCGTCTTAGACGGTTGAGTTTTTGTTATTCCGAAACGAGTACTCCGAGGCATCTTCTGTAATTGCGGAGCGAGAGTGACTACAACGAATTTTTGTAATTCCAGAGCGATAAGGACTCCGGGGCATCTTTTGTAATTCCGCATCGAGAGGAACTCCGACGAGTTTTTGTTATTCCGGAGCGAGAAGGACTCCAAGGCATCTTTTGTAATTCCGTAGCTAGAGGGACTCCAACGAGTTTTTGTTATTCCGGAGCGAGTACTCCGAGACATCTTTTGTAATTCCGGAGCGAGAGGGACTCCAACGAGTTTTTTTTTATTTTGGAGGAAAATGGATTCCGAGGCATTTTAGTTTTTCCGGGGCAAGAGAGACTGCGACGAGTTTTATTATTCCGGAGAGAAATGTACTCCCAGCCATCTTTTGTAATCCCGGAGCGAGAAGGACTCCAAGGCATCTTTTGTAATTCCGGAGCGAGGCAAACTCCGGCGAGTTTATATTATTCCGGAGTGAGAAGGGCTCCAAGGCATCTTTTGTTATTCCGGAGCGAGAGCGACTCCAACGAGTTTTTTTAATTCAAGAGCGAGAAGGACACCGAGGTATCTTTTGTAATTCCGTAGCGAGATGGACTCCGACGAGTTTTTGTTATTCCGGAGCGAGTACTCTGAGGCATCTTCTGTAATTCCGGAGCGTGAGGGACTCCAACGAGTTTTTTTTTTATTTTGGAGCGAGATGGATTCCGAGCCAGTTTTGTTTTTCCGGAGCAAGAGAGACTGCGACGAGTTTCATTATTCCGTAGAGAAATATACTCCGAGGCATCTTTCGTAACTCCGGAGCGAGAAGGACTCCAAGGCATCTTTTGTAATTCCGGGGCGAGAGCGACTCCAACGAGTTTTTGTAATTTCGGAGCGAGTAAGACTCCGAGGCATCTATTGTTTTTATTATTCTCGAGAGAAATGTACTCCCAGGCATCTTTTGTAATTCCGGAACAAGACGGACTCTGAGACATCTTTTGTAATTCCGGAGCGAGAGGAACTCCGACGAGTTTTTTGGTTATTCCGGAGCCAGGACTCCGAGGCATTTTTTGTAATTCCGTAGCGAGATGAACTCCAACGAGTTTTTGTTATTCCGGAGGAGAAGGACTCCAAGGCATCTTTTGTAATTCTGGAGCGAGAAGGACTCCGATTTATCTTTTGTAATTCCGTAGCGAGAAGAACTCCGACGAGTTTTTTTTATTCCGAAGGAGAAGGACTCCGAGGCATCTTTTGTAATTCCGGAGCGAGAGCGACTCCAACGAGTTTTTGTAATTTAAGAGCGAGAAGGACTCCGAGGTATCTTTTGTAATTCCGTAGCGAGATGGACTCCGATGAGTTTTTGTTATTCCGGAGCGAGGACTCCGAGGCATTTTCTGTAATTCCGGAGCGAGAGCGACTCCAACGAGTTTTTTTATTTTGAAGCGAGATGGATTCCGAGGCATTTTTGTTTTTCCGGAGCAAGAGAGACTGCGACGAGTTTCATTATTCCGTAGAGAAATGTACTCCCAGACATCTTTTGTAATTCCGGAGCGAGAAGGACTCCAAGGCATCTTTTGTAATTCCGGAGCGAGAGGAACTCCGACGAGTTTTTGTTATTCCGGAGCGAGAAGGACTCCAAGGCATCTTTTGTAATTCCGGAGCGAGAGCGACTCCAACGAGTTTTTGTAATTCAAGAGCGAGAAGGACTCCGAGGTATCTTTTGTAATTCCGTAGCGAGATGGACTCCGACGAGTTTTTGTTATTCCGGAGCGAGTACTTCGAGGCATCTTTTATAATTCCGGAGCGAGAGGGACTCCAACGAGTTTTTTTTTTATTTTGGAGCGAAATGGATTCCGAGGCATTTTAATTTTTCCGGGGCAAGAGAGACTGTGACGAAAGGAACTCCAACGAGTTTTTGTTATTCCGGAGCGAGAAGGACTCCGAGGCATCTTTTGTAATTCCGCATCGAAAGGAACTCCG
Organism: Armigeres subalbatus; assembly: GCF_024139115.2. Classification (NCBI taxonomy): domain Eukaryota; kingdom Metazoa; phylum Arthropoda; class Insecta; order Diptera; family Culicidae; genus Armigeres; species Armigeres subalbatus. Next base: position 183,270,605 of record NC_085139.1, on the reverse strand, counting down.
ACGAGTTTTTGTTATTCCGGAGCGAGGACTCCGAGGCATTTTTTGTAATTCCGTAGCGAGATGGACTCCGACGAGTTTTTGTTATTCCGGAGGAGAAGGACTCCGAGGCATCTTTTGTAATTCCGCATCGAGAGGAATACCGACGAGTTTTTGTTATTCCAGAAGAGAAGGTCTCCGAAGCATCTTTTGTAATTCCGCATCGAAAGGAACTTCGACGAGTTTTTGTTATTCCGGAGCGAGAAGGACTCCGAGGCATCTTTTGTAATTCCGCATCGAGAGGAACTCCGACGAGTTTTTGTTATTCCGGAGCGAGAAGGACTCCGAGACAGCTTTTGTAATTCCGGAGCGAGAGTGACTCCAACGAGTTTTTGTTATTCCGGAGCGAAAAGGACTCCGAGACAGCTTTCGTAATTCCGTAGCGAGAGGAACTCCGACGAGATTTTTGTTATTCCGGAGCGAGAAGGACTCCGAGGCATCTTTTGCAATTCCGCATCGAGAGGAACTCCGACGAGTTTTTGTTATTCCAGAGGAGAAGGACTCCGATGCATCTTTTGTAATTCCGCATCGAAAGGAACTTCGACGAGTTTTTGTTATTCCGGAGCGAGGACTCCGAGACAGCAATTCCGTAGCGAGATGGACTCCGACGAGTTTTTGTTATTCCGGAGGAGAAGGACTCCGAGGCATCTTTTGTAATTCCGCATCGAGAGGAACTCCGACGAGTTTTTGTTATTCCGGAGCGAGAAGGACTCCGAGGCATCTTTTGTAATTCCGCATCGAAAGGAACTCCGACGAGTTTTTGTTATGCCGGAGCGAGGCATTTTTTGTAATTCCGTAGCGAGATGAACTCCAACGAGTTTTTGTTATTCCGGAGCGAGAGGGACTCCGAGGCATCTTTTGTAATTCCGGAGCGAGATGAACTCCGACGAGTTTTTGTTATTCCGGAGCGAGGACTCCGAGGCATCTTTTGCAATTACGGAGCGGTTTGGACTCCACGACATTATTGTTATTCCGGAGCAAGGGGAACTCCGACAAGTTTTTATTACTCCGGAGAGAAATGTACTCCCAAGCATCTTTTGTAATTCCGGAGCGAAAGGATCTCCGACGAGTTTTTGTGATTCCTTTAGTAATTTAGGAGTGAGAGAGACTCCGACGAGTTTTTGTGATTTGAAGCACGATGGACTCCGAGCAATCATTTGTAATTCAGGAGCAAGATGGGCTTCGACACATTTTTTGTTATGCCGGACAGAAATGGACAGTTTGTAATTCCGAATGGCGAATGGCAGTGAGGCAGTTTTTGTAATTCCGGAGCAAGAGAGACTCCGACGAGTTTTTGTTATTCCTAAGCGAAAAGTATGCCGAGGTATGCTTTGTAATTCTGAAGCGAGAGGGGCTCCTACGAGATTTTTTGTTATTCCGGGGCAAAGTCGACTCCCCTTCCATCAGTTCGAATGATGCTGTCAGCCAACATTTAATCAATTTTCATCAACTTTTGTGGAGTTGGGACATTCTTAATAGGCAGGAAATTTGGAGGAGTGAGGATTTTGGAACACGTAGCGAACTGTCCCCAGGTTTCGACAACGTTTCTAACTTGGAACTCAGCTATTTTCTTTCAAAATAAAAGTCAGCTAAAGTTATAAAAAATCCGAGAAACCAACATTTTCAGAAACTATCAACTCATTAGTTTTCGCTCAGTACTGCCAAAGCCTTTAGATGGGGAAGAGTCGTTTGGCCTAAGCCATCTGGCCGATTAAGACATTTGGCCGAATAGGTCATTAGGCCGAACAGATTATTTGACTGCGTAGGTCATTTTGCCGAACATGTCATTGAGCCGAATAGGTCATTTTATCGAACAAGCCATTTGGCCGAATAGGTCATTGTGAGACGTCTCACTTCTCACTCCTCGTTTCTTCTTTCTTACTGTAAAAAGTGAAAAGCGTGAAGTGAGTAGTGAGACGTCTCACTACTCACTTCGCAGTACTCACTTTTTACAGTGAGATAAGTGAGAAGTGTGAAATAAGGAGTCTTACTGCTCACTTCTCACTCCTCATCTCTCTTTTCTCACTACGTAAAGTGAGAAGGGAGACGCCTCTCTTCTCACTCATCACTCTTTACTTCTTATTTCTCACTTTTCACTGTGAGAAGTGGGATGTGGGACGTCAAATGACACATTCGGTCGAACGACCTATTCGGCCAAATGACCTATTCGGGCAAATGACGTTTTCGGCCAAATGACCTATTCGGCCAAATGCTCTATTCCGCTTGAATAACCTGTTCGGTCAAATAACCAAATCAACCAAATGACCTCTTCGGCCAAATGGTTATTCGGTCAAATGACCTTTTCGGTCAAATGGCCTATTCAGCCAAATGATCTATTCCGCCAAATGACTTATTCTGCCAAAAAGACCTGATTCGGCCGAATGATTTTTAACCAAAAAAGTCAATCAAAGCAACAACAAAGCAACGTTCGGCCTAGTCCCCACAGCCGAACGGTATTCGGCCAGCGGCCCCTCCCCGGCTTTTTATATGACCAATTAATCGCCCTATAACTGGCACGAGTCAAAAGCATCATCAGAATAAAAGAAGTTTGTGTAAACAAAACAAGCTCAAGTACAAGCTCCACACTCCACAGGTACATCCAGGTGAAAATCACTAACAGGTCGGGTGAGGACATTCAGAAAACTCAATCAACGAAATTAAAGCTTGATAAAGAAAAGACCATAACTCTTAAGCAGCTCAAATTTTAGTAGAAATCAATGAGCCCTGCCCTATAATGTGTTCCATAACCTAACTTTATTAAGCATTTTGCATTGACCGATCATATAATTCCATCACGAAATATCCGCAATGGTGGAGCTACGCATTGCAAAACTGTCACCGTCGACTGTATCCAAGGCCATCATCCGGTCGGTTTGCCAGCGAAACACACTGCCTGCCCAGCAATTAAATTAATCTAATTCACATTTTTTGAACTCTAATGGCCGGCAATTAATCTTGCTCACAACAGAACAGGCAGGCAGGCAGGCAAGCACAAACAATTGGTATGCCCTAATTCTGAATTCGCTGGTTCGCGTTGGAATGCTTGGCGGCGCGCAGCCGAAAAAAAAAATCTGCACCACTATTACCGCAATGAATGGTACTCCCGATTTCAAAAGTATCTGTGGGCCAAATCCAAAATCCTGTTTTTTTGCATGGAAAACGAACAAAATACTGTAAATCAACATTCGCAACTCCAAACGCGCGCTAGTGGTGCTCCACAAAGCTACACCATTTCATAACTAAAACGCGCGTGCAGAAGCAGTGCTGGAAGCTACGGGCGAAAAAATTCGCGCACAATTTGACCTTCAAAATATTTTAAATTCAAATTTTGCGCGGCTTCAAGTCATCATCATGGTCAGAGTGACTGGCTTGGGATGGACTAGCATAGCCGGTCGTCATAAATCCATGCTCCGATGGGCTGGTGTGAGCCGCCAATGAATACGTGTGCGGTCAGAGCATGGCCACGGCGATGATATATGTGATACGTCAATTAGCTGCTTTTGGAATCTATTATTTTTTTTATTCAAGGGCGCTTTAATGTCCCATATCATATTGCATAGATAGCCGACGATGGTATCAGAGCCAGTTTACGGTTTAGTCAGTTAGTGGCGTAAGTATTAGTTTGCTGTGTAATGTGAGTTCGATTCAGTAAACGATCAATTTTCTGTACGTGCGATTTAAAGCTGTCCAGTCTCCTTATGATGCTATTTTACACATTCCTAGTGAAAACAGTCAAATTCTTCGGGAGCACAACTCATTTGGCGGATGACAATCAGAGCGTAAAAATATGTCATCGATGTAATCCAGCGAGCAACGTTCCCCACGTTATTGGCCACTTCAAACGCGGAAATCGTCAAACCGCCCAAGGTTAATAAACTTCACCGGCTTCTGTACAAACGCCCAGGTAAAAGCACATGAACCTGACGAAAATCTACTACTTAATTAATTTCTCAATCTTGTACCATCATCGTAGCCGTTTTCAGCTTCGAGTTTCAACCCAATACAAACCTACAACAAGCCTCGTAGTAACCTTGCGGCTGGCGCACAGACGACTGTGCAAAGGACGACGGTCGTCCTCGGCTAGCAACTGCCGCTACTGGCTGGTGTGGATCATGAACAATTGCTTGTTTCCTGCTCCATGCTATGGCGATGTCTACGCTGCTGCTATGCAAACTTGGAATTGGGTGCAGCAAGTTCGCAAAAGTCCGTGCAAAAGATAACGACAATGATTCACACTTCATTGCGCATCCTAAAAGATATCCTTCGGCACCTCCCGGCCCGGCTGCGCTTTGCTATGTGGATGTACAACCAACCTTACCATGACATGAGGAACACCAAACGCAGCGCCATAGCTCCAAATGTATCACAGACAATGGTGCTGCACCACGGGCCGCAATGTGGCCAAAAATCTAAAACTAGAATAAACTCTATTTATCGGCATAACCCAGATGAGTTTGATAGTTAAAGCCGTAAATATCATAATTGAACATTGGAAAACGTTATTTATAAGTTCCTTTCACTTTATCTCAGATGTGTGATTATTCGGATTTTTAGTTGAACATTCTAGGATTAAGTCATTTGTATTAATGTCAACTGGCTCCTCGATCCGCTTCTTGCTCATAACTAACATGCGTATTTTATGGTTTGTAGACATTGATATAGGACAGTCAGCTTATGAGTTCACCACTTATGTAATCATCTTTCACCGCTCCTCTACAGATAATATGCGATTTTTCTGCCATTTTTGCCGCAAACATTTTGGTCATCAGCTCGTCCGAAAGCGCCTCACCGTGATGCATTCGGAAGTCATATCCAGCATTGTTGCCTCGCAAACGAGCCAGACTAGCAGGAAAGCAGCAACTAATTTTCCGTACTCTTGCTCTTCCAGTAGAGCTTTCTCGAATAGATCGTTGGTTGGTATTCGTTCCCTGCTTGCCTGCTAGAAGAACCAACCGATCCAGCGGACTGTATAGGAACTGTTGTTGCTGGCTTAGCCCACATTGCCCAAACGCTGGACTTCTGTCTCTACTACAATGTAGAGAGCAGTAAGCGCACAACCCAGCCATGGGCCAACAATAGTCCTTGCCTTTGCCTAGTAACGGCGGCACCCGGTGGAGTGGATATTTATTACACCATTTAACCTATTAATATTTCAAACCCTTGTTTGAAGCGTAATTTCGACTTTCATCTCCATGTAATGAAGCGGTAAAATGTTTGCGAAAGATAGCTGCTTTCGTGTGCAGGCAGGCAGATTGGTTAGGAGCGACGACGTAGGGAACGACGAAGCTGACCACCTCTTTGTTGGCGCCCGTTCTTGCATTATCGTGATAACGATGTTACAATTGGGCGAGTTTTGCCCTTGAGTCAGCTTCGTCTTTGCGCAATTACGTCGTAATATATGACAGTATCTTTTGAACAGATTGATACTTCGTTGACAGTTCATGGTTAAGTGCATTTTAAGAGAAAAACACTTTCTTTAGGGTTGTTATGTTTGCGTACATGGAAGGTAAACATAAGAATGAAAATTCTGTTCAATAAGAATGCATTACAGCGAGATTCTCAAGCTAGCGAAATAGTAGATGCATAAGTTTTCTATATATCGCTAGTGGTACTGTAAAGAGCTTCGCACAATAGATACGTTTGCGTACGTTTTGGCATTTTTTCCATGGGAAAATCTTGCGATCAACAAGTTTTGTCCAAGGCGGTACTTTATGTGTCACATGTCCTTGTTTTTCATCACATTCATCAATTTTGAGAATAAGCAAATAAAAACAATTTTTATTTTATTTTTTACAAAATATGATATTCAACGTACCGATTAAAATCTCTTGTAAAATCCGGGTTAGTATGGTAAGATCGGGGAAGGGTCATTTGGCCGAAACCCATTCGGCCGAAATCCATTTGGTTGAATGCCACTAGGAACAAACCATTAGGCCGAAACCCATCTGGCCGAAAGGGTCATTTGGTCGAACGGATCATTAGGCCGAGAGGGTCATTTAGCCGAAAGGGTCGTTTTTCCAAAAGGGTTATTTGGCCGAATAGGGAAGGCCGATTGACCGAAAGGGTCATTAGGCCGAAAGCGCCATTAGACCGAAAGGGTCATTTGGCCGAAAGGGTCATTTGGACAAAAGGGTCGTTTGGCCGAATAGGACATTTGGCCGAATATATCATTTGAAATGTGAGAAATTAGGAGTGATAAGAGAGACGTCTCAATTCTTATTCCTCCGTTCTCACTTCTCACTGTAAAAAGTAGTGCGAATTAGGTAGTGAGACGTCTCTCTTCTCACTCCTAATTTCTTACTTTTAAATAACCTATTCGATCAAATGCCATATTCGGCCAAATGTCCTATTCGGCCCAACGACTCTTTCGGCCAAAAGACCCTTTCGGCCAAATGATTCTTTCGGCCAAATAACCCTTTCAGCCAAAAGACTCTTTCGATCAAACGACCCTTTCGGCCAAACGACCCTTTCGGTCGAACGACCCTTTCGGTTGAACGGCCCTTTCGGTCGAATGGTCTGGTAGGTCAAATGGTATATTCGACCAAACAACTTTCGTCCTAATGGTATTCGGCCAAACGGCCGTTATTTGGTAAAATCATGTTGATCTACTAGCGAAATCAAGTCTTCTGAAGCCTTCATCATTTCGTTGCTTTGATTAGACAGTAGAAGCATAAGTACTAGAATGCTAATGGCGCTGTTAGCATTAAACATGTTTTTCCGATACAGGCTTCAATATACTAAATACGACCGCTAATTGTGTGTCATGTTGTAGAGAATGTTTTGTTTTATCAACTTCATTAGTTTGACACTTTAAGTACCGGTACTTTGGCTGCCAAGCCGCGGCAAACTATGGCCGAAATTGTTGTTTAGCCGAATAATGGTAAATGTAAAAAATGTGAGGCAATTAATGACAATTAAGAAATGAGAAAAAAAGACATGAGATGTGACAAGTGCAACGTCTCGATTTTCACTTCTCACTCCTCATTTCTCACTTTTTAATTTTCACTGTAAAAAATGTGAAGTTAGACTCGTTCTGCCATATGGCTTCTTCTGTTAAACAATCATTTTAACCAAACAGTGTTTTCGAAAAACTACCTGCTCAGCCAAACGACCTTTTCGGTCAAATGACTTTTTCATCCGTATGACCTATTCGGCGGTATGTCCCATTGATCCGTGAATCCCGTTCAAGCGTATGTCTTCTATCTAAAAAAACTTGCTTATTCAGATAAAATTGTTTGTTGTGTCTTTCGATCTAATACTCCACACTCTAGAAGTGGGTTTTCAAGATGAAATTATAAGATTGACCAATAAAACCCACTATTACTCTATCAATTAGCAAAAAAGTGGATTACGTGGTGAAAATGTGATAAATTTCTCTGCTTTGCAAATTCCTCTCCATTTTCAGCATGGCTATCATAAATTTTGATCAGAAATATATTATTATTTACTTCCACTATTAACTTTTTTATGTATCAACAACCACCCATATTTAAAGTTAATGAGCAATGTTTTTCTTCAGTCGATAACAAACACTGAAGAAGTTTCCAAGTAGAAAACGAAATACGTATCTGCTTGTTGATACATAAAAAAGTTAATAGTGGAAGTAAATGGAAGAATAATAGTATTTTAACCTTGTAGCATTTCCCCTAAGACGCTCTAAAATAATTAATCAGAAATATATTGTTCTTATTAAACACCGTTATAAACTTTTTGTGATGCAAAATTCTTGTTGGGGCTAGTTATTCAACCACGTTATGACCCAAAATTTTGGCTTTATTCCAGCTTTGAAAATAGGATTCATTACGCTCTTCATCACAACCTCATATGGCCGAAGCTTTTTCTGCATTTTTATGAGAGGTTTTTTGGTAGCAATAAGAACGAAAATAAAACTGAGCAACTAGCTATGCAGATTGCTATTTTAAACCCACTATAAAAAATGAATCCTCATCTATTGGGTCAATCTGGAAAACGAGGGCTACATCATAAGCGTAGCTAGCACTGATGCCTATTTTCTCTATTTTGAGCTTCTTTTCAAACATATTCAAACATTTTATTACTTTAAAAACTTTTCCTAGTGGTAATGTGATAAAACCGATTCAAACACCTGAGGCAATTGCGGATCAATCACACTCATCCATATTCTCTTTTCTCAAGCACGTGCTGTCTGCTGTAGCCCACAGGATCGAAGTGTGTTTGTTTACCTGCCGATGATTGCAACAACGACTCAAATTGAAAGCGGGTCTGGGTCATTTGGCATAAAGTCATTTGGCATAACGCCATTTGGCATAAGGTCATTTGGCATAAAAGCCATTTGGCATAATGGTCATTTGGCATAACGGACATTTGGCATAATTTAGAACTGCAAGAAAAGAGTGGGTCATTTGGCATAATTTTGAACTGTAAAAGCGAAAGGGATATTTCATATAATGTTTAGAGTAGATTAAGTAGGTCGAGGCTGTTTTCTGATAAATTTAGACTGATAGTAGAGATTTTCCGGAAGAATGAAAACAAAACGGCAGAATTGCTTCTGAGGGAGGGATCACATCCATCATAAACTTATTCCGGCCACATGCCTACTTTTAAAGAAGAGATTACATCCACCATTGCTTCAATTCGGGCATGTGCCTTAAGACCGGATCTAATCCACCGTTTCCTTAAACTGGCAAGCGCCTTACTTTAAAAACTCAAGGAATACTTTTGTCGTAGACGAGTTACTAAAACCAATCAAGTCACATATGAGTAACTGCCACCAAATCAATCTGAATTGTGCTACTCGGGGAAGAGATCACATCAACCATTGATTTATTCCCGGTAAGCGCCTACTTATAAAGAAGGAGTCACATCCACCATTTGCCACAATCCGGGCAGGGCCTACTTTCAAAGAAGGGATCACATCTACCATTGCCACAATTTGGGCCACACACCTACTTTTAAAGAAGGGATTACATCTACCATTGCTTCAATCCGGGCAAGCGCCTACTTTCAAAGAACGAATCAAACCCTCCATTGCCATAATCCGTGCAAGCGCTTATTTTTAAAGAAAGGATCACATCCACCATTGCCTCAATCCGGGCATGCGACTTCTTTTAAAGAAGGAATCACATCCACCATTTTCATAATCTGGGCAAGCGCCTACTTTTAAAGAAGGGATCATAGCAACCATTGCCTCAATCCGGGCAAGCGCCTACTTTTAAAGAAGGGATCACATCCTCCATTGCCATAATCCATGCAAGCGTTTAATTTTGAAGAAGGGATTGCATCCACCATGGCCTTAATCCGAGCATGGGCCTACTTTTAAAGAAGGGATCACATCCACCATTGTCTCAATCCGGGCAAGTGCCTACTTTTAAAGAAGGGATCACATCCGCCATTGCCACAATCCATGCAAGCGCCGTCTTTTAAAGAAGGGATCGCATCCACCATGACCTTAATCCGGACAAGCACCTACTTTTAAAGAAGAGATCATATCCTCCATTGCATAATCCGGGCAAGCATCTACTTTTAAAGAAGGGATCACATCCTTCATTGCCATAATACGGCCACACGCCTACTTTTGAAGAAGGTATCATATCCTCCTTTGCCATAATCCGGCCACACGCCTACTTCTGAAGAAGTGATTACATCCACCATTGCCCTAATCGGGGCATGGCCTACTTTTGCATTGCATTGCAAATGCATTCTTTCCACGAGAGGATAATGTCTTTTTAATATTGTTATCGACGGGTGTTAAATTTACTATTCCAGAGTGTTTCCTGCTCCACTTAGTCACCATTCAGCGAACGCAAAGAAAAGTTATGCCAAATTTCCGTTATGCCAAAAGACCCTTACTTTTGACGCTGGTCACAATTATGCCAAATGTCCGTTATGCCAAATGACCGTTATGCCAACTGGCCTATATGCCAAATGACCTTATGCCAAATGGCGTTATGCCAAATGACTTTATGCCAAATGGCCCGCTCCCATAGAAAGCGTATGGCTTTTTCGTCCAAGTGTAGTAGCCCTTGATTTTTCCCCGTACACTCAAAGGACACCTTGTGATGAATCGCCATCAGGTTCCCACCGAGGCAGTTAATATTTTAATAACTATCTCAAATGAAAAAAATAATGCAACATTCTTCCAGGCATTCCGATGGGAATCCTTTATTGATTCCGACAGAATGTTTTAGGCATTCCAACAGGAATGTTCCAGGGAGTCTGAAAGGAATGTTGCAGAAGCATTTCAAACCCTCCCGTTATTCCAACGGGAATCCTTCAGGGATTCCGACGAGAATGTTCCAAGGATTCCAGTGAGAATTTTCTAGATACCCTCCCTCCTCCAAGAATGCCGACGGAAATATTTCAGGAATTCCATTGAGAATCTGCTAAAGATTCTGAATGGAATCCTCCAGGAATTTTGACGGAAATTTCCAGGAGTTCCAATGGGAATGTACCAGAGACTCGGTCGGAAATTCTCCAGGAATTCCAACATGAATGTTCCAGGGATTTCGTAGGCAATGCTCCAGGGATACAAAAGCAAATCGTCGAAGGATCCCGAAACAAATAGTCGAAGACATCCTTACAGGGATTCCGGTAAAAACCATTCAGTGATTCCGAAGGGAATCCTCCAGGGATGTTGAAGCAAATCGTTAAGGGATTCCGAGGCAATTCTCGCTTAACTTTTCAAAAGGACCTAAGGAACATTTTTTCATGAATTAATTTAAATACAGCAATCAATAGCTTTCTTGTTGTTCTGTCGATTGCGCTATTCACATTAATTCGTAAAAAAATGGTACTTAGGTCCTTTTGAAAAGTTAAGTGAGAAATCATCGAAGGATTTCGAAGCAATTCATCGAGGGAGTCGAACTAAAGCAAACCGTCTGAAGCGAATCGTCGAATGATTCCGTGAAGAATATCCTAGTGATTCCGAGGGGAATTCTCCAGGGATGTTGAAGCAAATCATCGAAAGATTTCGAAACAATTCGTCGAGGAATTTCAAGGTAAAACGTCGAGAGACTCATAATTAGATATTCAAATAATTCCGAAGCAAACCGCCGAAGTGTTCTGATTGAAATTGTCAAGAAATTCCAAGCCAAATCTTTTAATGATTCCAAAACAAATTTTCGAACGACTCCGGAGGAATTTCGAAGCAAATCCACGGGAGATTCTGAAGCAAATACTCTATGGATTTTAAAGGGTATCCCCCACAGATTCGACATGGGTATCCCTCAACGATACCGAAAGGAATCCAGCGTGAATTCTTCTGGATTCCGGTTGGAAGTCTTCGATGATTCTGAAAGGAATTCTTTAGAGATTCCAATGAAAATTCGTTTCGCATTCTGATGGGAATTTCTCTCGTATTCTGATGAGAATCCTTCCCGAATGCTCGCGGGAATTGTGGAGATTTTCATGCTACTAGGCAAGCGGCAGTCTACTGTCAATCCAGTCCGTGATGGTTGACCACATGTCTTTGACTACTGGCGAAGTACACGATTGCTTTGATGGATATTTTGGTGGTTCTTCGTTGTTGTTCATATCAAGCTTACTTTGATGCTTTCAAATCAATTAGATATTGCCTTTTCATAATTAACACCAAGTGCAATTTTACTGCCACACAGGAATCTTTCACAGAAATGAGATTGCATTACGATAGGATGAATATGGGAGATAACTCCTTCGTCTTCAAACTTTTTCAGCAATTCATTATGCTATATGTTGAAAAGTGATATCACTGCTAACTAACTTTTCAAATCCTAGGAGGGCTAGCCCCCCTTATCGGCCGGTGCCTTGCTACAATAGATGGTAGTATCATCAAAATCATCATCACTATAAGAATTGAATCCAAGTAGCATGGAAATTGTTACTTTGGCTGTTTAAGAACAAAGCTTTCTGGCTGACTGGTTTTCGTGAATTTCTTCTAAACGTGCTTTTCGGGATTCCTCCTTTGCCTCTCGGAGGATTTGCCGACATTTTCAATGATAGCTTCGCGAGGATAGCTTCTTTAAGGTTAGCTTAGCTTACCTTAGCTTAGACTGGCTGTACATATCAATGGTTGATCCTCCCTGATTGATCAGAGCTGGTGCAAATTGCACTTGGATCCACGTGAACAGTGGTTTGGGTTAACCATCTATTATCGAAGTACACGTTTCAGCATCTCTCAAATGTCGATCAATAACGAAGCCGTCCAAGTCCTTACAGTCAGTTTGGAAAGGACACCAGTGGGTGGTCCTGCTCCCGAGGTTGGTGTGAGAGTCGCCATTTAGAAGTTCCAGATGGTAAGAAATAGTGGCACCGATAGCTATCGAATCGCATGCTTTGGTGCAGCGATTCTCAACCTGGGTTACATGTACCCCTGGGGGTACCTTCGCCGGACACAGGGGGTACCTCAGACAAAAATGCGTAATGGCGGATGTATTACAATTTTAATCAAAACCTGGAAGGGTCCTTCCAAGTGACCCGGAAGCCTTATTGTAAGAGGTTCGGAAACCTTCTTCCAAGAGGCCCGGCCCGAATAGAATGAGATTGTACAACTATTTTTCTAGTTATCGTTTTTTAATTTTAAAGAATTGTTATAGAATTTTAAACGGAATCATAAAAAAGATCGAACGGAAATTACACCACAAATAATATTTACGATAGTGTATATAATAATTCGATATTAGATGATACATTGAATGGGTTGTTAAGTATCGTTACCATTCGAAAAGGCCAGCTTTTCCATATATTTTTGTCAAGCGATTTTACCAGATATCGTTAGTTTATCATAATTTTTCGTCATGTAATGATTCGAATTATAATTGTTTTTAGCAAAGAAGATCAATAGTATGATTTTTGTTAAAACAAATGAAGATTCCATGGGTAATCCAAATTGTAAGGTGTTTAATAAACATCTAATTATACGATAGGCGTATTACAATATGTATAATACTATTTTAAGAACTACAATACAGGATATGATAGTTAAAGAACGCTATGATTCCAGCTTCGATTGCTATTAGATTTTGTGTTTTCAGTTCATGATAAAATAAATCAGCACAAAACAAGTTTAAATAACATTTTATTTATCATCTCATATAGCTTTTTTTAAAGATTTTCCTAATCAACGGACTCTTTCAAATGACATAGTCAATTATCTTTTTTGTTGTACAATCAATCAATGACTTTGCTGTTCTCCCATCAATTACTTGAATTGTACTGTATATTCCTGGACTGCATACTCCTATAAATTAAGTCAAAGAAAACAATGAATTACTGTAATATATGAAGAAAAATAAGTAAGCTTGAGCGCAACTAAATGTGAATTGATGGAAATAATGAAATCTATCTTCCTACAGTGATATTTGCACTTCTCTAATGTATTTTCTACATTATTTTTTATAATGCGTGAGGAATGCACATCGCTAGAGGTGGAATAATCCTATTGAATTTTTAATTTTGAAGAGTTTGAGGCATCAATCACTTATCAAACATATGTTTTTTTGAAAAAATGACTTCAAATAAATGAAATAATCGATTAAGCCAATAAAAGTTTTTGACGGCAAATGTCAATTAAAGGAAGGGACATGGCAGCCCTTACTTTGCACCGTTCAATGTGGAAAAACGATCCATAAAAGAATGAAAAACGATTCATAAATAACATCTGAATGTTCAATAAAACGCTACCATAAATCCATAAAATAGTTCGAGAGATTCCATAAAGAATATTTTTATGATCCATAAAACTTTGAAAAATGATCCATAAAAACTATAAATTGATCCATAAAATTTCAAATTTGCGCAATTTATATCCTGATGATGATCCATAATTTCAGCCATATGATCCATAATTTTGGTCATATGATCCATAATGCTTGGAAAGAAGGCCAATGAAACTATATTAATTGATCCACACATTTTATAAAATCTATGGATCATTTATCAAAATTTATGGATCATATCACCAAAACTATGGATCATTTGAACAAAGTTATGGATCAAATGGCCAGAATTATGGATCATATGACTGAAATTATGGATCATCATCACGATAAAAAATGCGCAAATTTGAAGATTTATGGATCAAAATATAGTTACTTATGGATCATTTTTTTCTGATTTATGGATCATTTGTTATATTTTCATGGAAAAATAGCAAGAATTGTATTGTTTTTCTTGACCATGTTGATGGAACATATTTCCCAATTATTTGCTTAATTTTAGCTTAGTTATGGATCGAAAAATTATTCTTTATGGAATCTCATTAACTATTTTATGGATTTATGGTAGCATTTTAAGGAACATTCAGATGTTATTTATGGATCGTTTTCCAGTTTTTTATGGATCCGTCTTTATCGTTTATATGCAAAAGTATGTTTTGCCAAGGGACATTGCGGGTTACTGTGCCAACATACGGAAAACCTGAATACTTAGTACTGAGAGCGACTGAGGGCATTAGTGTTTCAATAATGGTATGGCCATTGCAAGACTGTTCAATTATCGGATCAATTGTGGTTTTTGTGTTGGGTAAAAGCTCAATTTTTTTTGTTTTGGGTATTTTTGTGTTGGGTAAAAGCTAGCTAAATCATTTATGATATGATACGTTTACAATAAAATTGTATCAGGTAATCCTTACTAAAACCTGTATAATCTGTAAATCATTGTATATGATTCAGTCATTATTTTTATTAATCGTTCAAATGTACATGTATCATACAATTTATAATGATTATAAGTGAAATGGAAAGTTAATAATATCAACTATTCGGCGTACAATTTTTATTCGGGGGTACTTCCTTTTTTCTTTTCTCCCTCTTTTAAAACCCTCGGAAAGCTTTTGTTTAAAGTCTCTAAAGGCTTCTTCAACAGGCTTCAAAGCCTCCTCTTAAGAGACTGGAAGGCCTAAAAATCTTCTTTCAATGGATCTTGAAGCTCTGTTTTCAAGAGGTTTGCAAGGTTTTTCTTCAAATTTTTTTTTTCCTTCTTTTAAAAGGTTCTGAAGAGTTTTTTCAAGAGTTTCGGAAGGCTCCCATCAACAGGCTCAAAAGCATCCTTTTAAAAGGCTCGGAAATATACTTTCAGCAGGCTTGTGAGCCTCTTTTTAAAAGGCCCGGAAGTCTCATTTCAAGAGGCTCGGAAGCCTCCTTTCAAAAGGCTCGTCGGAAGCCTGCTGTCAAAAGGCTCATAAGCCTGCTGTCAAGAGGCTCGTAAGCCTCTTTTCAAGAGGCTCGTAAGCTTTTTTTCAAGAGGCTCGGAAGCCTCCTTTCAAGAGGCTCGGAAGCCTTATTTTAAGAGGCTCGGAAGCCTTCTCTTAAGAGGCTCGGAAGCCTCCTTTCAAGAGGCTCGGAAGCCTTCTTTTAAGCTTTTTTCTTTAAACTTTCTTTTTTTTAAGGATTTAAAAGGCTTGGAGGCCTCATTTCAAAAGGTTATTAAACCTCCTTTCAAGTGGTTCGGAAGTCCTTTCTCAAAGAGGCTCGGAATTCTTTTTATAAGAGGTTTGGAAACTGACTTTCAAGTTGTTAAGAGGAATCTTTTCAAGATGCCTAGAAGCCTTTTTCAAGTGGCTCGAAAACCGCCTTTCAAGAGGCTCGGAAACCTCTCTTCAAGAGGCTCGGAAGGTTGTTTTTCAAAAAGCTTTCAAGAGCCTGGAAGCCTTCAATAGTCAAAAAAGTTCTGTAGGAAGCTCGATGTATGAACTTAATTTGAATTGGGAAGTTTCATGGAAAATTAAAATATCAGGAAAATTTTTTGAGATATAGGGGAACTGTACCGGTTTTGGCCATGTTCCTAATTTGGCCAATTTTGCGAATAACTCCAAAAATAAAGCAATTCGCAAGGGTTTAATTAGTTCCAACAAGAGATATATCCCTCACGCTTCAATGCTACTTTCAACTGATCGATTATTTTGGAAAAATATGTATTTTTCAGGGTTGGCCAAATTAGGCACTAAGTTGGCCAAAACCGGTGCACTTCCCCTATTCCGTTAGTGTCCAGGTCCTTTTTCCATATATCTTATGAGTTAAGCTTATTTTTATTAACAGCAAAAAAACAAAGGGGGTACCTCAATTAATGGAAAAGTTCGAAGCGGTACCTCTCAAGGAAAAGGTTGAGAACCGCTGCTTTGGTGGAACGGCTCCCTCATGCCATTGTGCGGTTATTGGCATCTCCGAGTAGAAGAAGCAGTTTGGGGATTCACTTCAATACACCTTCAAGCGGATCGTGGAGGCTTGTGATTTTTCCTTTCGGCAGCTATAACGATATCACGGAAATAGGAAACGGCCAAGTAAGTCGCACAGCAATCATTGCGAGATCGGTGTCTAACTTCAGTTCTACTATGGGCTGGTCGGAGGATACTCTAATTGCAACCGAATGATAGGAGTTTTCTATCCATCGCCAGGATTGTTGGCTGATGATCCCGGTCCAGATCTTAAAATCCTGATCCGGTAGATCATGTAAATAAGAAATCGTCCATTGTCCATTGGATGACAAAGGCAGAAATGAGTTGAGAGAGACAGAGTCATAGTTAACATCTCAGGGGTCAAAAAAATATAAATGTGCGGAGTTATTGATTGGGCTGACAGAACCCCGCCTGTAGAAGGTGTCAGAAGGCTACCCTCCAAAGGCATTGGTTGTTTTCTTTATTATTGTCCATTTTCTCCTTTTCGTTCGCGAAAAGTCGACTTCGGTTTGGTAATCGATTATTCGCTACTGACAGAGTTGCGATGGAATCTTTTGGAGGGAATGAAGTTTTGGAGGGAATGAAGTTACTTATCTTTAGCATTTGAGTTCGTATGGAGCTTCTTGATGGCGTTTTTCAGCCCTTAAATTTAATCGTCCTTGCCAGCGTTAACGACTACGAAAAAACTTTGTATTCTCGCGGCGCTTCAGGGTATGACGCGTCATTTTCAACTCTGATCCGCTGTATGGCAACTTCTTTTTCATAGATAGAGTACCTGGTCTTACACCTAATCTATCCGTAAAAGATTCCTCGATTCTTCATGAAAGCCTCCTTGACAGCTTTCTCCTCAGACAGTCATAATAAAAACGGATATAACGGTGATGATGCGCTAGTGATATATAGGTGATGTAATGTAACTGCCCCGCAAAACATTGTGGATCCATAAAACCGGAAGGTAGTGGCCTGGTGAAATTCTCATTTAATCTGATTTCGAGACCGCTTTGACCACTCCCAGGCCCTCTTTGGGTTCCCTAGTCGGGTTGGTCGGCCATCTTGTTCAAATTAAGGATTAGTTTCAAACCCGCAAGTTGCTTGATTTTGATGTCTGTGCTAGCGATGCATGTTCAGGATTCGCCATGACAGAGCCGTGCTGCTGCCATCTAGTGGAGATGGACGTGTGCGTGAAATCACTGTATTTTGACATGGTGGAGATAGGAAGTATATTTTAAAATGCTTTCAAAATGTTTTTATCAGTGCTATACTGAAAAATAAAATTTAAATACGTAGGGTTAGAATTTTTGAAAACTACATGTTAGGCTACTTATCAACACATGTTTTTTTATTCGAAATAATTCAACTTTCGTGCCGATAATCTAAAAGTAAATGAAATTTTTAACCTGAAAAATTAAACCATTTTCGGGTAAAATGTGTTTTAACGTTTCAAAAAGTGTTTTAAAATTTACGTATTTTACCTATTTCTAAACTTTTTATCAATTCTTCTTCTTCTTCATTCGCATTACATTTCCCATTGGGACATTGCCGCCTCGCAGCTTAGTGTTCAATAAGCACCCGAAAATTTCCTAGACTGGACCGAGAATCGAACCCTGCCCCCATTAGCATGGTCTTGCTTTGACGTCGTACATCTTACCGCACCGATTCAGAATCCCATTGAGTTTATTCGTTCCAAAGTGAAAGTCCAAACAATAAAGCTCTAGTCGTAGTTATTGCATTCTCAATATTGTCTCATGGGGGTGAACTCCATGATTAATTAATTCGAGATGTCTTTCAGCCAACTTTTATTGTCTGCACTGTCAGGCACGTGTCCGCAGCGTAATCCGGCCACCAGCCTTAGCGCTAGGTTCAAATAAAGTGAGTTCAACTTTTGGGTTAAGGTCAGCAGTCGCCGCATCGCAGTCCAAAACCGAAGCCTGTGCTTAGCAAATATGGCCCTGACAAAACCAGTAACTAAACAGATAGGAAAAAAATGGCACGTTTTGGCAAGTCACTCACCAATGACCAACGGCGGATTAGTTCGGGGGCTATCATCGCGGGGGGATTGATGATACTGACGATGATGATGATGGTGTAACTGCGATCATGGAACCAAGCTGAAAATTTATGGGAATTTGCCGAACGACAGACAAACAAGCCAAAGGGAAGAATGGTCTAGAGCAGAATCTTCACTACAAAATATAAATTTTCATTTTTTCTCATGCTGGGGAATTTTTTATAATTTAGGAGCTTTCGCAATGAGTTTTTGTAATAATGCTATAAAACGGATAATTACGTTTTCATATTTAGAAAGCTGTTTTTCGTGGCATCTTCAATAATGCGTATTGTTCCACCTTGCCGCACTAATCTTTGTTACCGCGAAGGAAGAAAAGAGCTGACAAAATGCGAATAAATGACGGTCACGCGAAGATCTGCAAACCTACTCGCGGCGTGGCGTTGTCAATAGAGGCCCCGTAATGATGATAATCCGATCATTTTAGAGACAGTTTTGCGAGCATGTATGTGTTTGGTTGGGTTTATTAGATAATAGTGATACATTTGCGTGATCAGACATGATTAGCTAAATTTTGGGGGCAATCGTTCGAAGGGGTGTCAAATGACATTCAGGATCTTCTAATATATGGATTTTTACCACCGTCATAATCTGGCATCCGATTTGACGTACACTTGAATATTTACACAAAAGCTGTGTTTTTGGGAATACATCCTATGTGGCAACTCATCCAACTTGTAAGACATTGATACATACATAAGTTCCTGCCATTTGGTCGAATCGTTAGATCAAATGCTCTCTACCGTAACTCATTCTTATCCAAATAAACCAAGTACATGTGAGCAGCAGTTCTTTGATTTCTCCTTTCAAACATTCAAAAAGTAACCAAAAATCATGTTGACATACCTTCTTTTGTTCCATTAGCCCCAATGGAGACAATTACCTTCGCTCTATTCCAGCTCGGTCATCGAAACCGACAATCATCTTATAAGCTACCACCACTGCTACTGCTGGCATAATCCACCCTCATCTCTGATGGATGCCGGGACTGGCTTTTCGAGAAATAAAGTCACATCTAAACTGGCTGCCAGGTTCAGGCAAGTCGGCCGAAAAGGAGCACCCTTTTTGCTGCCGTATCACAGGGGGAGGCCAAAATGTTTACATTGCATGTCTCCGAGAACGAAGAGTGTCATATATGCAAACAATCAGATGCACGGCTGTTACCCCATCATCAGCCTGGCCCGCCAGGATGTCTACCGGAGTGCGAAAAGTGCAAGAATTGTAAAGATTCTTTACCAAAATAAAATTCAAACAAAATATATCACTCCATATTTTTGATCATTGTGTCAGAGATCAGCTTAGCAATAAAAGTATACATGACTATGAGTATTCTGCTTACAAAAGTATAGCTTTTACAAATCATGATGATTTTTAGTTGCGCCAGGAAAATAAAATACAGAAACGCTGTATTAAAACAGCCCCAAATTTACCCATCTTCCATCATCCGGATATCTTCGCTGACTGTCTGACATACACAGAGATGATGGTCTTTCGATTCACAACATGAGCCAGTTTTTCTTAGTCTGTCACTTCCCACCAGCCAACCAGCCAGTAACCTGCCCGACCGACTGACTCACTGAGCACAGTGCAGACGACTGCAACCAGCCACAATCTTCGGTCGGTAACAAATGTTTCCGGTTCCCTCCAGTTCCTGTCGTCCCCACAAACCCAACCGCTCATCATCGTCGTATATCGTCTTGAGGAGGAGCAGGCACAGTAGGAACAAATCTGCAACCGTTTTACTTTTCTTCCGAAAGTTTTCGTGGTCGAGAAGGTATATTTAATTTGTCACCGCACCCGTACATTTCTTCCCAAATTTGCGAATGTGCTACTTGCTACCTTCGTGTTCCGGGAAAACCATCAAACGAAGAAAATGATGGGATGTTTACCAAACCAACACCAACCCAGCACGACAGCCACAGCCAACAACGATTGAGGACACATGGCGGAAACAAAAAGGCAAGACATTCTACACCAGATGACGAGGGCTCAAGTGGCAAATAATGAAAAGGTTAGGTTCTTCCCGTGCTGTGGCATAAGGGTTGCTTACCCCTATTCTGAGAACAAGTACAAGTGTGACCGAAATTAGAATGAATTCAACCCCATTTTTCCTATTTTTTCTACTTTCACTATACCAAAAACGATTATGGCTAACCGATTTCTTCAACCTTGTTTTTTCCTTTTTTTTTACAGGAACAGCACTGACACAGGAACAATGGACCAGCAGTATTGCTTACGCTGGAACAACCATCAATCCAACCTGACAACCGTGCTCAGAACCCTGCTGGAAGATGAGAAACTGTGTGATGTCACGCTGGCCTGCGATAATGGAATTGTCAAAGTGAGTATCGATCTTGCATATGTTTTGAATTCTTTTCCATCAGACTTCTCGCATATTTCGCAAACCAACAGATTTCCCAACAAACTATTGACGAACCTCTGATTGAAAAATACGGCCAGATATTGTTTCATTCGCAAAAAAGGCATTTGTCTTACACTGAATGCCTCGGATTATGATTTTTGAACTCTTTAAAACTTTTACGCTACGGGTAATATTATTTTTCGAAGCTCCTCAGTCAGTACTTCCACAAATTTATCATCATTCATGAGGTACAAAGATTCTTATTATAATACTTCCCCCGTTTCTATGAGATCCTAACGTTTTTCTTAGAAGTTTGATTTTTATTGTCCATTCATTTCTATGAATCCCCTCCTCAGCTTTTAAAAATTCTAATTACAATTATGGCTTCGAATCGCTTAAAAGTTTTCAGTTTCTCTTTTTCGAGGTCTCTTCAGAAAATGACGACCATCATCGGCTTGTCGATAAATTTCCTAAACTGCGACTTGCTTATATTGTGAAAGACTCTACGCCAATTGAACCGGTGCCAGCGAAAGTGGTACATGTTACATTGAGTAAATTTTTCAGGAGACGCATTTTCCCAAAAACATTGAATAATAAATTCATATTTGCAATTTTTTGCAACTAAACTGTACCAACATGTTATGACTGATGTGCCTAAAGATAGTAGTGAAAAATAAGCGAAGTTTATGACAAACTTCAAGTTTATTGGAACAAATTGCACATGTACCACTATTAATGGGAACAAAAGGAAACAGAAACCGAAAAACGTTGACATTAAAAGTGGTACATGTACATTTTTGAAATCATTCTAAACGGCAGTAAACTATCTTGAAATTCAAAATAGGATTAAAATCTGTTGTGATAACAGTCATGTTGCCGAATATTCTTTAAAATAAGCTGATTTTAGTTGGTGGAACTTTACATGTACCACTTTTTCTGGCAACGAAATGGCCATTGTGATATATACCAGAAAATAAAATGTGCATATTTCCAAATTTTGTTGCCAAAAATCACTCTTTCGTTATTCCCTTATTAGATCTTTGGAAATAGAAGCCGTTGGTGTAAAAAAACTCAAAATTGACTAAAATGGTTTTTGTACCACTTTCGCTGGCACCGGTTCAATTACTATTGGGAAAAGTAGTGATGCTAATGTAATCTAAGTAGCTCTAAGCAATCATGATATTCCCCCCTACCTTAGTTACTAGCAGTTTGTTATTTTTTCGAACAGTAAATTCTCAAGGCTCAAGAAGCAGGACTGCATCACGGTGTTTTGTAAATTGATGACTGCTGCAACGCTTGTGAATTTGAGTCTTCCGCTTTTAATTACATTCACAATACGGTTCACAAATTTGTCCCTCACTTAGACCTGTGCGGCGTGGTACATCATTTTCAGCCAGCGGCGGCGGCATGGCGACGTCACGCCGTTGATGATCAGCGGCGGCGTGGGTCAGCGTGAACTAGTTACAAAAGTCAAAATTTATCCGTAATTTCTTCAGAAGCTCCACAACGAATTCCTCAGGAAATTCCCCAAGTTAGTTGGGAAGTACACCAAGGAATTTTTCCAGGAATTCCTACGGAACTTCCTTCGGAAGTTACTCCAGGAATTTCTGTGGAAGTTCCTCCAGAAATTTCTTCGGAAGTTCCGCCAGCAATTCCTCTGGAAGGTCCGTAAGGAATTCCTCCATAAGTTCCGCCAAGAATTCATCCGGAAGATCCACCAGGAATTCCTTCAGAAGTTCCTCCGGAAGTTCCGCCGGGAATTTCTCCGGAAGCTCCAGCAGGAACAACTTCGGAAGTGCCTTCAGGAATTCCTCTGGAAGTTCCTCCGGAAGTTCCGCCAAGAATTCCTCTAGAAGTTCCACCAAGGATTCCTACGCAAGTTCTACCAGGAATTCCTCCGGAAGTTGCACCAGGAATTCCTCCAGAAGTTCCACCAGGAATTCCTCCGGAAGTTCCACCAAGAATTCCTCCAGATGTTCCGCCAGGAACTCCTCCGGAAGCTCCGCCAGGAATTCCTCCGGAAGTTCCGCCAGGAATTCCTCCGGAAGTTCCACCAGGAATTCCTCCGGAAGTTTCACCAGGAATTCCTCCGGAAGTTCCACCAGGAATTCCTCCGGAAGTTCCGCCAGGAATTCCTCCAGAAGTTTCGCCAGGAACTCCTCCAAAAGTTCCACCAGGAATTCCTCCAGAAGTTCCGCCAAAAATTCCTCCGGAAGTTCCGCCTTGAAATCCCTTCGGAAGTTCCACCAGGAATTCCTCCGAAAGTTCCGCCAGGAATACCTTCGGAAGTTCCACCAGGAATTCTTCCGGAAGTTCCACCAGGAATTCCTCCGAACGTTAAACTAGGTATTCCTCCAAAAGTTCCGTCAGGAATTCCTTCGGAAGTTCCGCCAGGAATTCCTCCGGAAGTTTCTCCAAGAATTCCTCCGGAAGTTCCGCCAGGAATTCCTCCGGAAGTTCCGCCAGGAATTCCTCCGGAAGTTCCGCCAGGAATTCCACCGGAAGTTCCGCCAGGAATTCCTCCGGAAGTTCCGCCAGGAATTCCTCCGGAAGTTCCGCCAGGAATTCCTCCGGAAGTTCCGCCAGGAATTCCTCCGGAAGTTCCGCCAGGAATTCCTCCGGAAGTTCCGCCAGGAAATCCTCTGGAAGTTTCGCCAGGAATTCCTCCGGAAGTTCCGCCAGCAATTCCTCCGGAAGTTCTGCCAGGCATTCCTCCGGAAGTTCCACAAGGAATTCCTCCGGAAGTTCTCCTAGGAATTCCGCCAGAAGTTCCACCAGGGATTCCTCCGGAAGTTCCACCAGGGATTCCTCCGGAAGTTCCATTAGGAATTCCTCCGTTAATTCCTCCAGGAAACCCTCCAGAAGTTCCTCCTGAAATTCCTCCAGAAGTTCCTTCAGGAATTCCTACGGAAGTTTTTCAAAGAATTTCTCGGAAAGATCCTCCAGTAATTCCTCCGGAGATTCCTACAGGATTTCCTCCGAAAGTTCTTTCAGGAATTCCTCCGTAAGTTCCTTCATGAATTTTTCGGCAAGATTCTTCAGGAATTTTCCGCAAGATCCTCCAGGAATTCTGCAGGAGGCTTCTCCAGGATTTTTTCGGGAAGCTTTTCCAGGAACTCCTCTGGAAGTTTCCCCGAGAATTCTTTTCGGAATTCCTAAGAAATCCGTCCAAATTTATCCAGCAGTTCCTCACAAAGTTTCATCAAAATTCTTTTCAAATTCCTCCAGGAATTCTTCCGGAAGTTCCTACATAAATTAGAAGTTCCTCCAAGAATTACCCGGGAAGCTACTCAAGGAATTCTGCGGAAGGTTTCACCAAAAATTTCTTTCCGGAACTTCTAGCAAATTCCATCCAAATTCCTCCAGCAATTCCTCAGGAAGTTTTTTCAAACATTTCTTCAGAAGTTCTGAAAAAAAATTTAGGTTTTACTCTGTGCAAAACGATAATGAGGACAGAAAACATGTGTTTTGAGAAGAAGAGTATTCATGAAATATTCAAAAATATACACTGCCTACCGATGGGAATCAAATCCACACTTCCCAGTACGCTAGACGGGTGCTCTACCACAATTCTACAGTAAAACTTAATACTACCCTCATTAGGTTACCCTAGCGGTAATGTGTTAGATACGGTGCAGGTCCTTTCGGCAATTAGCAGATCAATCACACTCATCTATACTCTCTCTTCTCAAACAGGTGTAGGTTCGATTCCCACCGATAGGCAGTGGATATTTTTGCATATTTCATAAATATTCTTCTCCTCAAAACACATGTTTTCGGTCTTCAGTATCGTTTTCCATACAGTTCTTCTAAAAGTTCTTCGAAAGTTTTTCCAGGAATGCCACCTGAGGTTCCTTTAAGAATTCCTCCATGATTTCCTTTACAAGTTCTTGTTTTTTCTTGGAAAGGTTCCACCAGAAATTAGTTTGGATGCTCATCCAGGAATGCTTTTTAAGCTTCTCCAGGAATCCCTCGGAAAGTTTCTCAACGTTTTCCTCCCGATATTCCCGGTTCCATAAACATTCTTCAGGAAATTTCTTCAGAACCTCTTCGGGAATTTCTTCAGAATTTTTTTAGGAATTTCTTCCGGGAGTAATTCAGGTTATTTTGAGCAGACAATGTCATTGAATGCGGGATTTCGGTCCAGCTTTCGTGTACGTGCATATCTGAACGCTTTGTGAGTGGTACATACCCTGACGGAGGATGCCAAAATGATAAATGATGATAAAACTGATAAATGAATGACAAAACAAGATGTGAAAATCTTTGGCAAAAAATTTCAAGGCGGTAAGCTTTATGGCTGGTCGAGCAGGTGAACATCGAAGCTGTGACGGATATCTGTGCTTCAAGCTCGACTCCGGACCAAGCGAACACCTTGTGAACGATGCAGCAGTCTTTTCATCTTTGAGCAAGCTGTCAATTCCAATCATCATCGACGGTGGTAGACAAGATACGTTGCTATTGTTACGGCGCACCAGAAAGGCAGTCTATACGAGTTGGAATTCAAATCGTAGTTAGGAATTTATGGCATTGTAGACTAGGACATCTAAACCAACAATCGATCTCGAAGCTTATGCAACATGGTGGAGGGTATTGATACAAATCCAGAGATGATCGTATTTAGCAAACCATGTGTACAAGGAAAGCAGTGTTGTGGGCCCTTCAACGGTACACGTAAACGATCGACTCGTGTTTTGGAGAGATTTCATTCGGACGACTGTGGTCCCATTTATAAACTGCCCTCCACCCACATAGTTGGACAGATCGCGATGACAGCAACTTCTCGGTCATCTACATGCTGAAGAAGAAGAACCACATTTTCAAGCAATTCCGAGAATATGAAGCGATGGTGACAGCAGCTTTCGGCATGCAAATTTCAAAACTAACGATTAATCAAGGCACATAGTACGGATCAACCGTGCAAAAGAAATAGTATAAGAATAAAGGTATCCAGATTGAGACGGCAGTTGCTTATTCCTCGCAAGAGGAATGAAGTAGCTGAGAGATTCAACCGAACGTTTATTGAAAAGGTGATGCTGGATGCTGGGTCATTAGGCCGAAGGCCGTTAGGTCGAAGGTCATTAGGCCGAATTGTCATTAGGCCGAACGGTCATTAGGCCGAATGGTCATTAGGCCGAACGGTCATTAGGCCGAATGGCCATTAGGCCGAATGAGAACTGGGGAGTGAGAAGTGAGTAGTGCGATGTGAGGATGAAGTATAACGGAAGAAGAAAATAGCAAAAAGGAAGAAGAAGGAAGAAGGAAAAAGGAAGAAGGAAAAAGGAAGAAGGAAGAAAGGAGAAAAGAAGAAAGGAAAGGGAAAAAGGAAGAAAGAAGATGGAAGAAGGAACAGAAGAAGGAAAAGGGGAGAAAGAAGAAGGAAGAAGGAAGAGGAAGGAAGAAGAAAGAAGGAAGAAGGAAAAAGGAAAAAAAAAAGAAGGAAAAAAGAAGAAGGAAGAAGGAAGATGGAAGAAGGAAGAAGGAAGAAGGAAAAAAGAAGAAGGAAGGAGGAAGAAGGAAGAAGAAAAGATGGAAGAAGGAAGCTGGAAGAAGGAAAGAAAAAGAAGGAAGAAGGAAGAAGGAAAAAAGGAAGAAAAGAAGAAGAAGGAAGAAGGAAATAGAAAGAAGGAAGAAGGAAGAAGAAAGAAGGAAAAAGGAATAAGGAAGGAGGAAGAAGGAAGAAGGAAGAAGGAAGAAGGAAGAAGGAAAAAGGAAGAAGGAAAAAGGAAGAAGGAAGAAGGAAGAAAGAAGATGGAAGAAGGAACAAGGAAGAAGGAAGGAGGAAGAAGGA
Organism: Armigeres subalbatus; assembly: GCF_024139115.2. NCBI lineage: Eukaryota > Metazoa > Arthropoda > Insecta > Diptera > Culicidae > Armigeres > Armigeres subalbatus. The sequence goes on along the minus strand of NC_085139.1, from coordinate 183,244,222 downwards.
AGAAGGAAGAGGAAGAAGGAAAAAGGAAAAAGGAAGAAAGAAAAAGGAAAAGGGAAAAAAGAAGGAGGAAGTAAATAAGTAAATAGTAAGAAGTAAGAACGAAGAAGGAAGAAGGAAGAAGAAATAAGAAAGAAGGAAGTAGGAAGAATGGAGAAGAAGGAAGAAGAAAGAGAAAGTAAAGAAAAAAGAAGGAAGAAGGAAGAAGGAAGAAGGAAGAAGAAAGAAGAAAGAAGAAAGAAGTAAGAAGGAAGAAGGAAGTAAAGAAGTAAGAAGGAAGATAGAAGAAAGAAGAATAAAGAAGGAAGAAGGAAGCAGGAAGAATGAAGAAGGAAGAAGGGAGAAGGAAGAAAGAAGAAAGAAGAAGGAAGAAGACAGATAGCAGAAGGAAGATGCAAGAAGGGAGAAGGAAGAAGGGGTAAGGTGAAGAAAGAACTTCTCATTTTCACTTTTTGCTTCTTTTTGCTAATTCGGCCTAATGGCCATTCGGCCTAATGACCGTTCGGCCTAATGACCATTCGGCCTAATGACCATTCGGCCTAATGACCATTCGGCCTAATGACCTTCGGCCGGATGGCCTGGCAGCCGAAACGGTATTTATGGACTCTAAAATGCCGAAAAGGATCTAGTGTGTAACAGCGGTAACCTACTGAACCGAATGCCGACGAATGCTTTGTCGGTCCAGTTGACTCCCGCTGAGTTATGGATAGGGGTTAAGCCCAATCTGAAGAAGCTTCGCATTTTCCGATTAACTTTTTCATGGACACCTGGACAGTAGAGATAGAAACTAGATGTCAAAAGTTTTGAAGTTGTGATGGTTGGCTATGCGCAGAATGGTTATCGGCTTTGGAATCGCACCCATCGGAAGAGCATCGTGGCTCGTGACGTGAAGTTCGACGCAGTCGTTTTCCGTATGAATTTGAAGCAGAAGCTAATAAAGCTTCGCTATCGGAAGGGCAATATTCTTACGAAAAAAGGGGGATAAAGCAGTCACAACGCAAGCACATCAAGTCGCTAGGCAATTTGAGCAGGTAAACCAGCAAAACGATACCGACGATGAGGTATCAAATGAACTCGATGATGACAAGTCAAACGAAACCGATGATGAGATAGAGGAACCAACAGTATCGGCGCTCCCATCGCTTTCAGAAAACCGCGAATCCGAACGGCAACAGTTGCAACGCGTTGGTGAGGCGTTGCCATCGGGAGCGGACCTTTCCGTGTAAGTCTCTTGACTGTTTTGTTGGCCGTTGAGCAATTTCTGGGGTCCCGTTATCTACAGATGCATCAGAAACATACGGTCAAATTGCACGTAGAGATGATAAAGACGATTGGATGCGTGCTGGAGTCGCTGAGGAAGAACGATGTATGGCAAATGGTGACTTATACCAAAGATACTAAACCTCTGAAACCCAAGTAGATGTTCAATCAGAAGGAAGATGAAAAGTCCGTCTTGTAGCGAAGGGATTCCTTCAGAAGCAAGGAAGTCGTGTCCAGCACATGCACCGGTAGCTCGACTAGCTACAATCAAAACCGTATTGGCAGTTGGCGTTCAAAGGAAATATTTTTTCCACCAACTAAATGTACGTACTTGACCATTGTCATTCGATACGGTATGCAAGACTATCCGGTCTGATGACCGGTATATACATTCCCCCCCTTCCATCTGAGCGTTCATGTCACCGATGAAGTATCCATCGTATGTCTGCCCCTGCACTGCTTTATAATCGTATGGTCTCCCTTCGTGTGGGCAATACTCGTTGAAGGATGCTATGATTGGTGGTGCCATAGCTCTGGTAGAAAGTAGCTTTTCCACACTGTCATGTCCAGCACACGCAAAAAAAGCGTTCCTGAATTCGTGAATTAGCAAAAATACACCGTGATTTAATTCATGGATTCGGGAACACCAGTCACGTTTTCCAGAATGTTCCAGAAAACGTAACTGTGTTCCCGAATCCGTGACTGTTGTTCACGAAAAAATACACCGTGAACTCGTTAGTTCACGAATTCATGAACGCTTTTTTTTGCGTGCAGATTTCCTGCACCGCTACGACGTCGATTCTGCGGGGATGTAATTCATTGTGGATTATACTGTTGCAACATGCGAAACCTAACAACCTAGTCAGGTATTATAACTCGCTAATGGCCTGGGCAGGAATCGTTAAGCCCTTGGACATAGTCCTTGCTGCTCTAAATCGTTGAAGTTGCTGCCCGACGACCGTCGAAGTTGCTGTCATCGTCAATTTTTAAAATGAAAACAAGCTAGGTTAACTTGATCGACAGTTCGAACAAAACCTATAAATTTCCTTGTTTAACAACATAAATTTATATGTTGGTTCCAATTTAAACGTGCATTAATTTCATGATTCATATTCCGCCGTGGCTAATTTTCATAATATTTTACTGTTAATACTGTGTATTAACAGCCATTAATGTTGCAACCCGGCTTATCTGTTCCGGAAGCTCAGTCCCACCCTTTCTGGTTTCTGGTCAACCGAGCCTGTCCGGACGAAATCTTTCTAGCCGAGTGCCGTCGCAGCTACGTCATCCCAATATCGAAGCACAGTGTCTCATCTCGGAATATCTCTCATTATCTCGCTAACCTCTACGCGAGTAATGGAAGATTCGGGTTTCAACAGCATACCTTTTTTCTGGGTATGGAAGCGTGACTTTCGTTGTCGGTCTAGGGAACGCCCTTCAGAGCGCCTTTGATGAGGATAAACAACACCATTAGTAATGCAGCAACTCAGCGAATGGAGATTTTTGGGCAATATACTGATTCTTGCTACGAGTTTCGTCAAATGGCAATAATTTCTAGCAATCGCTAGAACTGGAAATGGACTTCCATACCGTTTCCATTACTATTCCTATACCTTCAACTTGAGTATTCTAACAGTAATCTGCTAGAATTGGAAATGAACTATAGAGCTCGTTTCCTACATCCAATTAGAAATTCCATCAGTTACTTTCTCCTATCTATCACATTGGCAGCTCGTTAACCAAGACGGACCTCTGCCTCTCGAACCTAACCCAAAAATTCCAACAAATTCCGCATGAACTCGTGGCAAGTGCAGAGGTATATTCGGCTTGCAGTGGGCGAGTGATTGCATCATCATTTCCTCCCCCCTTCCCTACATTGACTTGCATTCTGACGTGGCAGGCGCCAGTATGACCTAACAAATGAGATCACCAGTACTTGTACATTGAATATGTGTGCTAGTCCCAAGCAAACATCTGTTGGTTCCCTGTGCAAGAACAGCTGATCTGGTCATAATGGAGTAGCAACTACGAGCAGTCAATCAAGCTCAAGCTCAAGCTCAAGCTCGGATGTTTCTCAATCTAACATGCATAGGTTTAAATAAAACCGTTTAAACCTATGCATGTTAGATTGAGAAACATCCGAGCTTGAGCTTGAGCTTGGACTTGATAGAAAATTATATTAGTTATTCAAAAACATCATTGGAAGCGATTATTTTTTCATGAAAGTTATCAAAGAATCGATTTTTCCGAAAGATAGAAAATTTGACGTTTTCAAATCTTGAGGGAGACTTGATCCCTATAACGAGGAGAATTTATCCCTATTTGAGCTGAAAATGTATAAGTTGTTTCAAGTCTAATGAAAGGCCAAAATAGTTTATTTTCAAATACTACCAATTCTTTATAGTTTAACTTGACAGCAGTCGTGAAAATAACCTATTTTTTGTATTGAGTAAGGCAAGTATTTTGATCCTCGAATAGGGTACAGTGGTAGATATAATTTCTGTTTTATTAACAAAGTCTGCATGCTGGTCTCGATTTACCTGTTATGATAAATCAACTTCACTGAAAGACAGAGACCATATTACGACAACCGTTATGTTTTCATGTGGCTGATACAGTTAGGGTACTAAAACGGGTTGATTGATACATGAATAAATTTTTCATACTGGAAAGTCTCATTTTACTGTCGATAAATTAAAAAAATTGGCCGCATCGCAAATGCCATGACGAGTGGTAAATATTCCTGGTACCTTTTTTGGCCATCGTCGGAGGCACACCCGGAAGCACTCGTATTAAAGTGCAATATGCACGTCTAGCGGTGGGGACATTAACTGTTAAACATTTTTAAAGTACTCGGCGTTTCCTTCACCTTTCTGGCTAATTTCCATTCCGTTTAAGTCAACTGCTGAACCAGGGTCAACTTAATCAAACATTTTCAAAGCCTGACGGGACCAACAGCAGGAATATTCGTCCCCGTGTTGCAATACCCATTATAGACAGCCGGCTTCTGTACGGTCCTGAGCTACGCTGCATTGCATACTGCAACATCTTCATCGTCTTGTACCCGGCATTCAACAGCTCGAAAGACCTCCGTCAAATCTCCGAGAAATTAGAACTAATAAATCAGTACCTGTGGTGACTTAGCACTCTTTCAAAGCTGTGCCTGGCAGGTAAATCAATTATATTCTTACTATGTCTGAAACTTGATTATGCATATGTACAACATGTGAAAGTTCGGTATTGGAGGGTAACCGCCCTTCGGTGACTTGATCTCGCAATACATTTTTCAGAACCCCAGTTTAGTTTAGGAGTTAGTTCCCTGAAAAATGTATTGCGAGAGATCGGCTCCTGGTGCTGGGAATTTGGTTTCATCAGTACCTGCTAAGCTGTACGACGGAGGTCCTTCGTAGCTTAGTAGGGAAAGCACCTGTCATGCGAACTGGGGTCGTGGGATCAACCCCACCGAAGGGGCGGTTATCCTCCAATACCTTTTCCCAACTAAATCTATCACATGTTGTACATATGCATAATCAAGTTTCAGACATAGTAATTAATTTCCACTCCGGGTGGCTTAATACCCGGCATATAGGCAATTAACTTTGAATGTACTGAATTATATTCTGTTCTGTTTTCGTTGCGTATAAGCCGAAGCAAGAAAGTTCATGTAAATGCTTACCGCACGGATAGCACCTGATTCTCACGCAGCAGCAAACAAATAGTCTACGGATAAAGAAGAATATCAAAGCCGCCGTACATTTTTGGCAAACTGTCTCGTTTTTTTTTTGTTAAATATCTTGGCTGTGCATATGCACAGCCAAGATATTTAACAAAAAAATGGTTTTCGTACGGCCGAGTTGCCGAATAATATGCAATTAAACTGTCTCGGTTTGTTCGGTGCATGAAACTTGAACGGATAAAATGTAAACATTCGGGGAAACTCTGCCAACACGGATAGTAAGCTATAAATGTATCGGGTAGTCTTCCCAAACAATGCAGCATTTTTTCGGTCGAAACCGTGGGCCTGTTTATTGCCAACGCTACACCCTTTGTCAGACCGATCCTAGTCCTGACTGACTTCACCAGTGCAATCGCTGCGCTTCAAAGCGATCAACCAAGACACCCATGGATTCAGGCCATTCTCACCACCGTACATCAATCGACAACCTTTGTCTGGGTTCCGAGGCATTGTCGAGTTTTACCACTTCGGTTCCTTTGGCTGACGACAAAACGTGGTTTGAAGCGACATCAATAAGATTTGGGAGAACCAATTTGGGGCTTCCAATTCCATGCAGATACGGAAGATTAGTTGTCCACAGCTCACTGCAACAATATGCCGTCTTCGCACCAGTCACAACCGATTTTCGCAAAACTTCGGCGGTAGTCCATTCCGGACTGTTTGCGAAATATGTGGGGTGTGGAATTCCGTCGAACATTGTTAATTGTTTATTCGTCTTCGATTGGATCGTACAGACTACTCTTATTCTAAGTTCCTTATTCTAGATTTGAAACAATACTTGGACACATTAAAATCAAACAAATTACAAACATTATTAAAAGCTCTAAGGCAGGAGCTAAAGGGATTATTGTATCCGTACGTTGTTCGGTGGGTTGGGACAGCGAGTAAATCAGCGTGACGCAGGCTGTGGCTAGGTATGCTCAACTGTACATCCACGAGCAAGTCCGGACAGTCTATGTTACTACTGATGATGTCATACACTACAAGTCTTCTGAAGGTGAGTCGTCTTGTTGAGAGTAGTTCCAGGTTAATTAGCTGACATCGGGCTCTATAGTCAGGTAAGTGCATTGGATCGTTCCACGGTAGGTGCCGAAGTGCAAAACGGATGAACTGCTTTTGAACTCGTTCAATGCGAATCACTTGGGCCGTATGGTACGGCGTCCAAATAGGGGCAGCATATTCCAAAATACTCCTCACAAGTGCACAGTACAGAGCTTTCAAGGTGTAAACATCGGTGAAATGAGCTGCATTCCTACGAATAAATCCAAAAACTGCGAATGCCTTCGCCGTTATTGCAGAAATATGTTCGTTGAACCGCAATTTCGAGTCCATTGTAACGCCCAAGTCACGAATCGACGAAACACGCTCTAGTGCAGCATCGGCAAAAGTATAGCTGTACATTACTGGGGATATGATTCGGCAGGAGGTGATGACTTTACATTTCGCCACATTCACGCTCATTCCGTTTTCATCGCACCAACGGCGGAGTACGTCAATATCAGTTTGAAGAGCAACACAATCCAGCAAAGAGTATATTACTCTGAAAATTTTGAGGTCGCCAGCGTACAGAAGCTTTGCAGAGGTAAGGCAGTTGGTCAAGTCATTGATATACAGGATAAACAGTAAAGGTCCCAGCACGCTGCCCTGTGGCACACCCGAGGTAATGCTGAAAGTCCTAGACCGTGAGGCATCAACACGAACGAAAGCCTTTCTGCCAGTCAGGTATGACATTATCCAATCTGCTATCCATTCAGGAAACCCAAGTGCCGTAACAGCAACGGCATGTTGGTGAGGCACGGTGTCGAAAGCTTTCGAAAAATCTACGTATACGGAGTCCACCTGATTGCGCTTCTCGACTTCACGGAAGAGCGCATTAGAATAGCATAGCAGATTCGTTGTACTAGAGCGTTGAGGAAGAAAACCGTGCTGATGAATTGAAATGAGTGGTTTAACAGCGGATAACAAAACTTTATGAACTAATGATTCAAGAAGTTTTCCAACACTGGTCAGAATAACGTGGTATTAGGCAGCAGGTGTCGATATGTAACACTACCGGTGGATGGTGCTCGTCGATTGGTATGAGCGGCAGAACGGGCTGAGAGATGTCCATGTTGTCAGAAGCATTTGTGAAAACCAAGTCGAGCAGCCTATTGTTACGGTTAACGAAGGGGTTGATTTGCACCAAACCACATGTCGAGATGGCTTCGCTAAGGGAAATTTCTTGCTCGCTAGATGCGTTAGTTGTCAGATAGCCGTTGATGTCGTCATCGAAGATCCATTGAAGATGAGGGAGATTATAATCCCCAAGCAGCAGGAAAACGTCATTAACGGATGATTTATCAATTAAGCTTTGCACTGCCGTACAGTGGGTAGCATAAAGCTCGCAATCGGAATTCGGGCGAAGATAGATACCGAAAATATGCAGAGAGTTATGAGGAGTCTCAATGTGACTGCGACTTGTTCAAGTGCACAGCAGTCAGATAGGGACACTTCAGTACATTGCAATTCACGTTTGACTGCAACCAATACGCCACCGCCTCTAGAAAGACCACTGGTAAACTCGTTACGGTCGCAACGAAAATGGAGTAGTCCGATGAAAGCTCCGAATTACAAATATCGGATTTGAGCCAAGTTTCTGATAGCACAACAACATCGTAATCGCAGGATGAGAGTCGTAACTTCAAAACGGTTGTCTTAGTACGCAGACCCCTGACGTTTTGATAGTAGACGCTCAGGTAGCGGGAATCACTTGCAGCGGCGTCCTCTGCTGTGACGATCCTGTTCACGCAGACCGATGACTGAAAGCCATTGAACAATGCACTGGAAAGGGCGTTTGATTGAGGAATCGAACTGTTCGAATCTTGAAGGTACTCGCCTGATAATTGATTTTGGAAGACTCCTTCCCCAAACTCAACCTCAGGGCCAGGACGGCTGATGAACGTTGGCGGGATGGGCACGACTGAGTCGAGAGGGTTAGAGTCTTCCATGAAGCTTGTGATAAGAGCGCGTCCCGGAGTCCTAATAACTGAAGAGCTAGATGGTGTCAGTGATGGAGAGCGATTTGGTGCATCTGCGAGACCGTCTTTCGGTGAGGTGCCTCTGTTGCTTTCGATGGATGCTGACACTCGTCGGAATTTGGAAATTGAGACGAAAGGAGATTGAGAAAGCGCATTGCTCGCAGTGGAGTGGTACTTGCCTGCAGGTTGATTTCGGAAGACCCCATCTTCCAGCTCACACACAGGACCGGGACGGCTGTAGATCGCTGGCGGGAAGAGCACGACTGCGGTGAGAGGAATAGGGGCTTCCTTAATGCATGTGGCAAATCTGCGCCCCGGCATCTGCTCCACATACGTAGAACACGAATTTTGAGAGTAGCAACATCTCTGTAGCTCTTGACTTTTGTCAGGCAGGCGTCTCAGAATCCGTAGTTTTGAAGAATTTGATGGTGTTATCGACGTAAGGCGACTAAAATCTAGAAGCGAATTAAGGAGCGAATGTTTCGTAGAAGCATGATACTTGCCTGGATTAGGAGTTCGGAAGTCCCAGTTACCAAGTCACAGGACCGGGACGGCTGCAGGACGCTGACGGGATCGGCTCGACTGTGTTGAGAGGATATGAGGCTTCCTTGAGGATATTGGCAAGTTTGCGTCCCGGTGATCCGCCAACAGTAGATGGTTGATTTACTCTATCACCACCATTTCTGCCTCCACTGGGATGTTCAACAGATCGTTGGATGCAGATGGAAGTCTTGGTCGCCAAAAAAATGAATTAGAGCTGTCGCCAGAGAATTCTCGGAATACGATTCCTTTCGGCCATGTTGTTGAAGAGAGTGCTTTGGGCTTCAGGTCAGCACTCATTCCAATTTTAAAAGATATGAAGGACAATGTAGTAACGTCCCTGTTTTTAGCAACCAACCGGAAAGCTTGGATGTCGTCAGTGCCCATACGTTTTTTAGCAAGTGCTGCTACTTGATCGACGGAAACTTCTGGTGCGATGCGAGATAAATAAAGCCAAAACTTTTGTGGCGCCTTCGGAACGATTTTTATTTCAGTGGAAGGAGATAACGTACTGCCAGTTCCTTGCATAAGTTCTGGTTGAGCTTTCGGGAGAACATTCTTTGCTGGACTGAACAGACGTCGCTTTTTAGTCAGACGCGGTTCCACACCGATTTGATGAGATGTCTTCGGGGTATACGAGTTAGAGTTAAATAGAGCAGTAAAGTTTGTCCTGATTTCAGACTTCAATTCGGTCAATATTTCCGATTTGAGTTGTTTCAGAATGTCACTGTGAGAATCAAGAGCACGCTCTTGGCCAGCTTCGTAAGCTGCGCGGGTTGTGTTTCGGAAACGAGTGTCCTTCATCAAAGTAGTACAAGAAGGACAGAACCAGAAAAGTTGGTGATTCTTCATCACGTCCTCATAAACATCAACTGAAATTCCGGTACATCTTGGATGAAACTCAGCTGTGCAGAATCCACGACATCTTACATGGCTCTCAGAAGCATCTTCAGCGCAGGAATGGCAAATGATCGACATTTTCAGACCACGAAGAACGAGCGCAAATCCAGACGAGTTGGTATCGAAAAACCAACTTATAACGTCACCCCGTTTACCGTCTAACGAGACAACCGATCAATAAACAAAATATGGCAGCACCGCAGCAGAGTCAGTCGAAGCGATTCCGATCCGATGATAACTGATTTAACGATAATATCACTTCTTGTGAGTAATCCTCCTCTTGACTGTTGTACACAACACTAATGATTACAATAGGAAGCAAAACACGACTTTATAAGAGCAACGTAACACAGTAAATTTTAACACAAAGTGCCGACGCGGTGCGTAAACAATCCCGATGATACACTGCTATAGATGTGCTCGACTTGCGATTAGCGACAGTGATTTTGCAACATGTGATTTTGCAACATGTGATTTACCAGTAAATTTGGGCCTCCTGGGCATCCTAACACAGACAGGTGAAAGTCCCACCCGCGAATGGGCTCCAGCGATGTTAGGACCCACTCCTCTCAGTGATCGAACAGAAATTAACTACACCTTTATGATCAGCTAAGGGGAGCTTCAACCTCCTTCAAATTGCTCTATAATTCACATTTTCGTAAAGGCGTCATTTTTCGAAGATTATATCTTCTGACGGCACAATATGCAATACGTTTGTTCCCGAAACATTGAAAATGCTCTCGAGCTTCAATCTGCCCTATTGTTCGGACTGTAGACCAGGATGTCCTAATAGAATTGAATTGGATGAGCGTTCATCATTTCATCCAAGAATTCATTAGAGTTTTGGCCTTAAGATCTGCACGCGTATCCAAATGGCTGTTATCCTTTTTCCAAAATTGATAATGCACTTTGTAATCTATCTAATCTAATCTAATCTAATCTCATACATGCGTAGCCAATACTTGAAAGCATCCTGGAAAATGACGGTTTCTGAATTCCGTCATTTTTCTTATCATTTGGCCAGGCCAACTACGTAGTATGTACCGCAGAGATGACTCCTAGATATTGAGCGACTTCAGGAATACCTAAAGTCACTCAATAGCTTGGAATCGAGGGGAAAGGAAGAAAGCGTGGACCTCCCGTACCAAACGCTTCCAATAATATAGATACCTAATATATGATAAAAATCTTATACGTGTTTTTTGTATGATGTATATGAGCGTGTATGTGTGTATATAAGTGTGTATGTGTGTTTATATGTCTACACAGATAGACAAAAGTATTCGTCATGTTTTAATAGAACTACTATGAAAACATGACGAACACTCATGTCCACCAGTATATGTATGTATTTGTGTATATGTATGTGTGTATAATGTGAATGTGTGTGTGCGTTTGAGTGAGTGCGTGCGTGTTAAATTTACGGATCATCAAAACCTTACCTCTCATCAATAAATCTGACGCTGAACATGTTTGAGCATTTACATAGCCTTGATCGCAATATTAGCAAGGGCATTGCCCTTGATAACAATCGATCAGCCCTTGCAAGCACAAACATGCGCACGTCTTCCGGATCTGCAGCACTTTTTTATATACTACACATTTGTTTCGACCGCGGTCACTGCACTGGTTCTATTGTTCTACTTTTAGGCGAATCACCGCACAAAAGTAGAGCGCAAAAACCAACCGCACTGGAAGACGGTCGAAACGAGACTCAAGAGCCAACACGCACTGAACTAATTAACTTTATTACCGGCCGCGCAATGCAAAACACAAAATTTCGGCAAATCGCGCGATCGTTCTGCCGTCCGAAACAAGAGCCAACACGCACTGAACCAATTAACTTTATTACCGGCCGCGCAATGCAAAACACAAAATTTCGGCAAATCGCGCGATCGTTCTGCCGTCCGAAACAAGAGCCTACACGCACTCAATAATGCACTTTGTAATCTATGGAACCAAATTGGATATACCCTCAAAAATAATATTATTCCAGGTCTACCGAGAATTTTCTGGAATATACGTCCTATTGGCAGTTACATATTTCCAAAAATAGTTCATGCTATTAAATTCAAATGATTACAAATAGCGGGGCCTTCATTAGCCGTGTGGTAAGGTGCGTGGCTACAAAGTAGGACCGTGGTGAAGGTGGTTGGGATCGATTTCTGGTTTGGTGTAGGAAATTTTCGAATTGTGAACTTTCTCAATTTCCCTGGGCATAAAAGTATCATCGTGTTAGCCTCGTGATACATGAATGCGAAAATGCTAACTTGGCTTAGAAACCTCGCAGTTATATCAACTGTGGAAGAGCTTAATGATCACTAAGCTCTGAGGCAGCAATGTCCCAGTGAGGGATGTAACGCCAATAATAAGAAAGAGATCACTATTGACTTTAAGGCCAGTACTCTAATTCTTAGAATTTTTGGGTGGCTTGAAATGGAACATGCATTGAATTCAAATGATCACTAAGAGCATGTTTAATTTCTAAAAGGAACTAATAGATCTTTCGTTATGCGTATAGACCATAAGGCCTATACTTCAGGGAATTATTGGTTTTCCTGGAATAAATCACATGTTGAAGGAATGTCCGATTTGATTCCTGAATTGCTAGGAATATTGATACATGGTCCGCTGGGAGCATATATATAGGAAGGGCCGAGGAAATTTTCAAAGAAATTGCTGGAACAATCTCCTTCAGGAAATCCAGAAATAATTTCGATTGGATGAGTACCAATGTTTTTCATTGAATCATGGCCTAGATTGATTGGAAAATGTAAATATTTTCTACTACTTCTTGAATGTCAAAAAGGCACTCACCACCATTATCGAGCACAAAATACTGGATAGATGCATAAGCACTACAATGCTAGTGGCGATTATTTTCCTAGCCTAACCTGGCCGCTTGTTGTCCATCATGTTGTATGTTGGAAACGCGAACGGGAGCGACATTAGCAATCTTATACTTTTACATCAACTGTTTTTCCGAGCGAGTTTCTAAATAAAATTTTACAGGATCTCCTAAAGGAGTTTTCAAAGAAATGTCTTCAAACATTAGCAAGGAAATAGCAAAAAGAATTTATGAAGGCACCCGTAAAGGAATACTCGAAGAAATTTCCTAACTAATTGCTGGAAAATTTCTTTAAAGAAATTACCGAATTGAAATCCGAAGGAATTTCTTAAGTGTCGTAGCCAAGGAAATCCGTCTTCCGAAGTGCCTTTTACCAACGAAAACAAGCGCGGAACACCGAAGGATAATTCGCATGTTCACGCCTCAAATACATAACACTGAATGATCGTTTATTTTCACCGTTTGAATCATCTAGAATTCCTGTCAGCCTTCTGAGATTGAATTTCAAATTTCTTCTCATTAGCTTCTTAGTATGCTGGCATTTCAAATGCCAACTACGATTGAATTTCAAATTCGTTATCATTTTTTCTATTATTGTCACTTTTAAATATTTTAGTTTATTTCATTATTTTTATCATGAAATAAGAAATACGTTCCACTTTATCCATCAATGTAACCAACAAATGCAAATGCATTTTTCAGACTCACCTTATTCCCCACATTGAAAAAAAATTAAATAATTTTCCGAAGAAATTCCTAAAGGAATTCTAGAAGATGTTTCAAAAGAAAACCTGAAGAAAACTCCAAAATATTTTACGAAAATATCTCCGAGGGATTTACTTGAGGAATTTTCCCTGCAAGGGAATTACTTGAGAAGAGTTCCCAAATGAAATTCTGAATGAGGGAGTTTTGAAGTTTTGAAGAAGGGAGTTTTGAAGGCATTTCTGAGAGAAACTTCGGAGCAATTATTAGGATTCCCTATTTAAAGAATTTCTGAATTCATATCTAGAGGGAATACCTTGTAGAATTTCCGATGGAATTACTGAAGAAATTTTTAATTAAATGACTGAAGCAATTCTAGATGTACTTACGAAGGAAATGCTGGAGGTATTTCGTAAAAAAAATCCTTAAGTAATTCTTCTAGCGCTCATCTGGCCTTGGTTTCACTAGACAAGTGAAGAACTGATCCCTGTATCAAAATGTACACAATCAGAGCCTTCAAATAGGTAATAGTTCTTTGGAAAACGTGACCTCTAGTAAGTGAAATAATATCAACTAGGGCAATAAAAATGTTAACGAAAAAGATCAATTCTATTAAAGATCCTAAGGATCGATTTCTTCACCTTCGCTTAGACCTTAAACCAGGTTTAAGCGTATGAGTAAGCACCGCTTAAGAGTTAAGCGGAGGTGAAGAAATTGGCCCTAAGATGTTTTAATAGCTAAACGTTTCTATCCTACGTTGGTACAAAAGCCACAACCGCAATAGTCACTTCCAGGACAAAGAGGATTTTTTTTAATAAAATTTCTTTAGTTACATCAATCTCCTTTTGTGGAATAATTCGAACCATTCTCACACGCACTTCATAGACATTCCAGTCGCTTAAACTTATACGAATCTATTTCCAGTTTCTAGCCATTTCATGTTAATCAAATAATTCCGTTCTTTGTCTTCCACAGGCACATCAAGCGATACTGTCGGCGTGCAGTCCGTACTTTGAACAGATCTTCGTCGAGAACAAACACCCGCATCCTATCATCTACCTGCGCGATGTCGAGGTCAGTGAAATGCGCGCCCTGCTCAACTTCATGTACCAGGGCGAGGTGAACGTTGGCCAGCACAACCTGCAGAACTTCCTCAAAACGGCGGAGAGCTTAAAAGTAAGTCCCAACTCGCTGGAACCCGAGTCTCTAGAATAAAATCCAACCATCACTCGCAAACTTTCTACTATTTTAGGTACGAGGTCTCACCGAGAGCAGTGCCGACCGGTACGCATCCGAAGCCGACAAAAGCAGACCCGACCGGTCGAGGGTTGACTCGCGAGATGGACGCGACTCGGTCCCCCCAACCAGTGTCACCACCAACAACAACACCATCAACAGTAACAACAATAACAACAACAACAATAATAACAACAACAACAACAATACTCTCCACCACCCGCTGCAGCGGGACAAAGAACTACGTGAACGGGAAGAGCTGAGGGAACGGGACAGGAGGGAGGCCCATCGGGAACTGCAGAGAGAACGGGAACTGCAGGCGCGAGAACACCAGCGCAGTGCCAGTGCCGATCTGCTCACGCCGATGACCGACGACTGCCGTTACTCCCCCTCGGACGACCGGGAAATGTCGGTAGTAGACAGTAAGAAAAAACGTAAAATGTCCACCTGTGATAACTCTTTGCCCTCGACACCGAGCCTGATGAACGATCGACCGGGTGGATACGAATCGCAGGTGAGTCAGTTCGGAAGCTTTTAGAATATGTATGCAAATATCCCAAAACACTTCTCGTGCCCAACTTGTACTACTGACTGGTGCCATCAGTGCAGGTGGCGACATTTCGGGACCGATTTGCGATTTGGGCGTAACTTATTTTGTAAACAAACATTGTTTTGTTTATTCCGTAGAATACAAGCCTTTTTCTCCAAAACTTATTCCCTTACCTGGTAGAGGAAAGCCTATTCTATCGGATACATGCCGTGGTTTTCTCAGGAAATGCTTGCTGTAGCTGGAATTCGCTTTCCAATGTTTGTTTACAAAATAAGTTACGCCCAAATCGCAAATCAGTCCCGATTTGTGATGCGCCTCGTGCCTCCACGAGGATATTAAAATTCCATTTAAGCCTTTCTTGTTCTGCTTCCTCTCTGTCGCACTCGAAGAAGAAACAAATTATAAATGACAAAACGAAGAATCCCAAAGCTCTCCGTTCATAGCCGTGCGAAATGCAGGCTGTGAAAATCCAGCCTCGCACAATTTAGCCATGAGGCGGAATCTCCGAGCACTTTTCGCCACCTCGCGCCATCGTTCGTTGTTGGATTGTTGGGGCGATGATATTTACATAAACATGAATAACTTCCATCCGCTTTGGCCAGAACGGGCGCGCGCGCCGTCGTTGTGTCGTCGTGCATCAATATGCGGGTGAATGGAAAACAGGCTGTCGAAAGCTCCGGTTCGTCGCCGCCTTCGGGAAGGCTGTCTGGGAGGACGCTGGATAAAAATGCAGTCCAACCACCACCAACGACGGCGATGACGACGACGACTGACAGCAACTTTGCCCAACCAGCATAACTTCTGAAGAATTTCATGAATGGCGAATGCTCACTTAGCGACGGGCAACTTTATGAGGGGCTATTCAACTTGACAATGAAACAGTACGGGGGAAAACTTAGGATTACAAAGAAATTATGGCATTATTTTCTTCTCTTTGGAGGTAGAACATCATGAGCTTGAGAGTGAGACGGTGAGTCTCGTTTTGCTCGTACAAGTTAATTCAAGAACGGTTACAAAACAACAGCAGCTAGCAGCTATTCAGTGGTCATCCTCATCTCATATTTGTGATGGAGACGCATGGTGCAAAGTTGAGTGCGATCGAATTAAGTCATTTGGAACGGTCAATAGTTTGCGGTTTTCTATTCATGTTGATTTTATCCGCAATATTCCTGGGTTTAAGGAAAGGCTTCTGCTCCTGTTACTTTTCTATAGGATTCCAGCTCCTTCAACATTCTTGCGACGTTTTGAATTCAAAGGATCATTTGTTTAGGTTGTTATTGCTTCAAGTATAAGCAATGTCGTTGTGTGGTTGTGTATTGTTGGTGCCTGTTAGTAAGCCGCCCTTTCAGGCGAAAGTTGATAAAATAAATAAATAAATAAATAAATGTCAAAGTTTGGGCTCGACACATGGACCCTAATTGGAAGAAAATCTCAGCGGACCCTAAGTTTTCAGACACGTCTTGTGATTTTACAAACCGCAAATCATTTTCCGATGGTTTTCCAGACGTGCCTTGTGATTTTGTAAACAACAAAACTTTTGCCAACAGTCTTCAAGAAGCGTTTTGTGATATTGAATTCACCTTACGAAATTAGCATCATGATCCTAAAAATAGCCTGGCATGATCGTCAAAATGTAGAACCATAAATGGCCAGAGCGAAATGGGATGGCAGCGGCCTCCGTGTTTGCGTGTATACGCCACGGAGTTCTGACAAGTGGGTGCGAGTCATGGCTTGCTGCTTGCTGATCGACGTGACTCTATGAACACACGCTGAAGGTAACTTACTCAAGCTCCACAATGGGTATCGAACTTCAGAATTTTACAAGACAAACACGGGCGTGCTTGAATAGAGTTCGTCGTTTTTCTTCTTCCTGGAGTACGTACTTCGTTCGTTTGCTGCGTGCCTCATCTAAGGTCAGCAACGATCCTTCTTATTTAATGGAATAATGTTTATCTACGTACATGATTTTAAAACAAATGTAGCTATAAACCATAATTCAATCCTTTGTCAGCTCATATGAATGAGTATATTCAGTTGAATCTAACAAAATGTTCCTATTCCCCTTAACAGGCGTCATCACACAGTAGTATCAAGCTAAGTCCAAAGCCAGACGACGAGTTCAAAGTCAGCTCACCAGCCCCGATGCATTCGCTCGCCAGTCAGATCAAACAAGAGTACTCTGACCTGCCCAGTCGCCATCACCCACTGCATCCAGAGCTATTGCCGGTAAGTTCCGTTCAATGATTTACAGCTCTGAAAAGAAATGTCGTTGTATTTACCCTCCCTCAAAACCCGCATACTTACCTCGCATCACACCATTGACCTCCTTTTACCATTAGACATTATCGCTTGGTAACCCAAGACCCAGTAGGACACGTAGAAGATGTACGCGTTTCTCTAACAAACCCATGGTGACAGATATTTTCGAGTGTTTTTGAGTCTAGTTTGTACTAAAAACTTTTCTACTTCCTTTTTTCCCTTTTCTGTTTCATTTCTATCATTTCCTTTGTTTTTTTTTGTAAATATTTTTTTTTTCTTCATCAATTCGGAACTTTGTCTAGGTTTTTTCTTTGAGCCGGTTCTTTTGGTTCCATATATTAAACGAACAGTATTAAGCATAATTTATATGATTTCGGTTTTCAAAAAAAAAATAAACAACCCAATTTATTGCTTCTAATCAGCAAAACTCAATCAGTCAACCTGTCATCGGCAATCGGAGTGCAAAAACAAAAGAGTTGAAAATTAGTGACGTGAGTTGTTAAACAAAAATGAAATAGAAAACAAACATTTTTCTTGTCATTTCATTCGAAGGATGAAGGAATTGATGCGGATCGATCAAAATTTTTCTGAAAATGATGCTAAACCAAAATAATCATGGTACCTACCCTCTTGTTGCCCGTTTACTAAGAATCGACTGTCAAAAGAAAAAATCTAAACAATGTGTTCATTGTCCCTTTTGCGAAATAGTAATCTATTTTAAATCAAACGCATCCCGTACTGTACTGCAAGATAGCATATTTCGAAGTTGCAAAGCATTGTTCCCTCCAGTTGTTGGTAGATGTAAAAGCCTTTTTCTGGAGATCACTCTCCAAGAGAACACATAACTAGCGAGTCACACACAGACAAATGTTGTTACAATGAACATATGTTATCCTTCCCTTCCTATGTTTGACAGAAAAATGTTTGGGGAAGTGAATCCACATCAGCATCGTTGTCGGCCGGCAAAGCGATCGCTACTTCTTCCTCCACATCACAGCCATCGCCGTCGACGTCCACAGCCTGTAAGCCTTTGATGACGACACTAACCGGCCAAACGCTTATTACTGCCATAAAAGAGGAGTCCCCCTCCTCCTCGACCACTCAAGACCACCACAAACACCAGCAGTTGCTTTCCTCGCTGGCTGAACTTCAGCACCTGAAGCAGCAACAGCAGCAATCCAGTGTACAAAATCAGCTACAGCTGTCCCAAAGTACAATATCGATCATTTCGAACGCTGCGGCTGCCACTCCAAGCTTTACCAGCTGGAGCAGCCCATCGAACCTGCATCGTTACCTCCTTCAACAGCAACAGCAGCAACAACAACAGCCCCCTCGTGGATCTTCAAGTAGTGCCAGTGCAACCGCCGAGGAATCCCTCCTAGAGGAAATGATCCGTCCCTCGACGGTGCACACCAAACCTCACACACCCCGCCAAACGTCCCGCGGCGGGCGTGATCCCTCCACAACCCCGTCCTCCCGCAAAGGTGGCCGTTTTCGGCCGAACTGGCTCGAACAGTTCGACTGGCTCAAGTACGACGAGGAGAAGAACTACATGTACTGTGCCTTCTGTCGGCGGTGGAGCAACGACATACCCGACATACGCACCTCGTTCGTTGAGGGCAACTCCAACTTTCGGCTGGAGATCGTCAACCATCACGACAAGTGCAAGGCCCACCGATTGTGCAAGGAACGCGAACAGCGCGAAGTGGAACTCACCCAAATGGAAACGGACCAGGACCGGGGTGGCGGCGGTGGCGGTGTAGGTGCCGCAACTTGAGCCTCGTCCCCCTGGCCGGAAAGCAATCGCGGCGATGAGGAGGAGGAGGTGAAAGTGGAATTTTGTGATAATCCAAAACCCCGTTCCCGTGGAAGCGCCATCGCGCCAGAACTAGACCTTCTGGCGACTTTCTAAATCTATAGAGACAGAGAAATGTTTATCTTTATATTAGTTGTTAAGTGTTTTGGCTTGTATTTTGAGACATTTTAGCAGGTGTGCTAAAATCACGAATCGCGCTGGTGAAATTTTGCAGCGGATTTTCATTCTTACCAGTAGCGCGATGCAAACATGAGTAGGTTGGTAGGTTAGTTGAACTTGAGAGGACCCTTACCGCCTAGCGGATGATGAAATATATTTTGTGTCAAAAGAACTGTAAGCCCTTCAGTACCATAGAGGATTACCGAATAAATGAACAGTGATGAATTCGAAACAATGGCGATGGATGGTTTTTTGTTTTATTGAGATATCCTTTTATGTATTAAGATGGTTGTGGTGATCGGCGAAAAATAGTGTTTACGATTCTTTTCTTTGCAGAAAAAATGATTGGTCCTATGCCAATTAGACAATCGTCCCATATTGGTTCTCTAGGCCCAGCTATCGTATGACTACTGACAAATATTTTCAAATATTTAAATATTTTCCATCTAAAACCAAATCTAGATCAATACGATAAAAATATTATCAATGTGAAATATTGATCAGCAATGTTTTGGAAAACTCCGATGTGAATATGTACAATATATGGAAGATGTATTGGAGGTAACCATTTTCCTTCGATGGGACTATAACCCATTATCCTTAGCACGCTGGTGCTTTTAATCAACTAGGCTATGAATGACCTCTGTCGGCCTTCGCAACTTAGCGGCTACTGAATGAGCCTGAGATTCCCAAATCGGACGTGAGTACTTGAACTATGCGTCCGATTTGGAACTAATTTGCAACAAATTGTTTTTCAAAAGGTAATAACAATTCAGGACTGTTGATGAGTATGTAAAGTTACATAGCAACTTTCAATTCTTGAAATTTCTTAGAATATTCAAAGAAGTATCGTTCAGACATTCATTTGAAAACTCCTTCGCTATTTCCTCCAGAGACTCCTTAGGAAAATGCTAGAAATTACTTCAGAAATAAATCAAGAAATTTCTTTGGAAATTCCTCCAGATATTCCTTCGAAAAGATTCCTTTAAAAAAAATCTTAGAAAATTACTTTAGGAATTTTTCCGGAATTTTCTTTTTTTTTCGAAATTATTTACGAAATTTCTCCAAAAAATCCTTTACGAATTTGTTTTCATACGAAATTTATTTTAGGATTTATATGAAAATTTGGTTGGGAATTCCTTCGGTGACTCCTTTAAAAAATTCCTTTGGAAATTTCTTTATCAATTCCTCCGGAAATTTTGTTAAGAAATTTCATTAGGAGTTTCTTCGAAAATTGTTTAGGATCTTCTTCAATTTTTAAAGCAATGCCTTCGGAAATTAATTCGAGAATTCCTTCGAAAATTCCTCGTTCTGATATTTCATTGGCAATTATTTTATGAATCCCTTAGATCAATTCTTCCGGATATTGCATGAGAAATTCCTTCAAAATTTCGCTAAGGAATTTCTTCAAAACTTCTTCCAGCAAATTCCTTTAGAACATGCTGCGGAAATTCTCCCAGAGCTTCCTGTAGGAATTCCTTCGAAAATACCTTCATGAGTTCTTTCCGAAATTCTTTCAGTAATACCTTCGGATTTGTTTCCAAGTCTTCTAGTGTATGTCGTTCATTTTTTTTTAATTTAATTTGTAACTCCATCGGAAACTACTTCATTCTTCAATTAATTTTCAAAGGATTTCCTGAAAGAACTTCCTAAAGAATTCCTGGACAAATCTATGAAGGAATTCTCGGAGGTTTTTAGAAGATTTTTTTGAAAAAGTCCCTGGAGTATATAAGAAGAAATTCCTGAAGGATTTTGTGTAGAAATTTTCACATGATTTTTTGAAAGGATTTCCAACCTGAATGTATTTTCGAAACTTATCCTCAAGACAGTCCTCCAAAAATTTAAAGAAGGAATTCATAGAACTATTTCAGAATTTCCCTCAAGAATCCCATAAGAACTTCCAGAAATTCTTTCGGAAATTTCATAAAATCTTTTAGAAATTCATTAGACATTCCAATAGAAATCTCAAATCCCTTTGAATATAGTTCCCGAACATCTTTCGCAAATTCCTTTTGAAATATCTACGGATTACGTTCTAGGAGTTCCTTCAAAAATAGTTTTAGAATTTCTCCAAAAATTCTATGAAATTCCTTGAAAAAATCATTTACGGATTCTTTCTTTTGGGATTTTGCGTAGGAATTCCTTCGGAATTTGTCTTAGAAATTACTTTTAGCAAGTTCCTTGACGATTTTTCCTGCAAATCCTATAGGAATTCATTCAGAACTATCTTAAGCAATTCCATGGTAATTTCTCCCGATAATCCTTTGAAAATTCCTCCGGTAAATTCTCTAGTAACTTTTGGAAGAAATGAACATTTCCATCAGGAATTCCTTCACAACATTCTCCTTTTCTTTTGAATTTTCTCGGTAATCTCTTCAGAAATTCATTCAAAACTCCTTTAAAAATTTCTTCAGAATGCATTCGTAAATTCCGTTAGGAATTCATTTGAAAATTTTCGTAAGGATTTCTTCGAATTTTTTAAAAGTTTTTATTCGGAAATTCTGTCTAAATTTTTGCCGAAAATGCCTTTATAAACTCTTTTCGACATTACTTCCGTAATTAACAATTAATTGCATATTATTCGGCAACTCGGCCGTACGAAAACCATTTTTTTTTTGTTAAATATCTTGGCTGTGCATATGCACAGCATATGTTTCGAAATGGACAAATTGATATGAAATTTGCGAAAAGAATCCACGTGTCTTGGAGGGACTCAGACCTCAACCTCCTACTCTCTAGATAGGCGTGATAACCCTACACAACAAAGACCACTTAAAGGTCACGTTTGCGGAAAAGCCATCAGAATCCGAGTACCAACCTCCACCGCGGTTAGCTCTCTTTTTTGCAAATTGAATATCTTTCGGATGCTTGATGGCTTGATGCTCGGATTCTCCAAGACACGTGGATTCTTTTTCGCAAATTTCATATCAATTTGTCCATTTCGAAACATATGCTGTGCATATGCACAGCCAAGATATTTAACAAAAAAATGGTTTTCGTACGGCCGGATTACTTCCGTAATTTCCTCGGAAAGTGTTTTAGGAATCCCATCGAACATTATTTAAGGAATTTCTTTGTAAAGCCTTTCAGGAATTCCATCGGGAACAATTTCATTCCTCCATAAATTTCCAAACGGATTCCATCGTGTATGTCACATCAGGTGAACGAAGTAGCACTGCAACTTCTCTAAAGAAACTGAATATGCAGCCGCTCAAATATTGCTCAGTTGTGAATGTAACTCAAAAAATGATAGTTCGAACTTCTCTGAAATTTAGATATATTGAGAATCCTGGAAAATCCTGAATTGGAAATAACTTTTGAAAAAAAATATTAGCAAATTAGTATTATGACATCGAAATCGAATTCTCAACACTGCTCAGGGATCACGAAAAGTGAAACAGGAATATTAATAAAATTTAAATCAGCAAAATCAGAGAATAATTAAATAGTTTCAATTCAAATAACATTTTGAAATCAGGTAGTGATCAGTGTTGCCGGTAATTGACTATTGAATGTGATGTTTGTTTGATGATCGGCAAACGTAGAATATTGCAATTTTATCCCTTGAAGTTGATATTTATACATGCGATTCGCACCGTGTGAATCAAAACCGAGTGAATCCAAAAATCTACCGGTCTACCTTTGGCTATTGCTCTAAACTAAGCCGAAAATCAGCGGCGAGCGACAAATTAGGGTCACGCCATTTCTCGCCAACTTTGTATTTTTGCCCTCATGTCCCTCGGAGTTCCACACTTTATATTTCTGGAACAAACATGTGAGCATGAGCATGAGCATGCTTGACCGCCCACGGTTGCTACTCCGTTATTGCCAGGTCAGCTGTAATTACACAGAGAACCAACAGATGAAGTTTGAGACTAACATCATCTTCAATGTGTAAGAACTGGTGACCCAAAAATGAGCAATACCAGCGCCGGCCGTGTCCGAATGCTGGTCAATTGAGGAATAGGAAGGAAATTGTTGACGTGATACTCGCTTTGATAGAAGCCGACGAGTCATCTGCACTTCGACGAGAAATCACTGGGATGTTGGATATATGGGGTAGGGCGTGTAGCAGGGTTCGTTTTGGTAAACGGTCTGCTGTGTATAGCGTGTAGTTTGATTTAGAACAAAAACAATCGAATTTACTCCCCCGCACAATGCAGAACAAAATTTCGGTGACCAGCCGATCGTTTTGCTTTCCGCACAAAGCAAAACTAAATTTCGACGACCGGCCGATCGCTTTGCTTACTAGAGAAACACGACTGGACAAGAAACAAATTATCACTTTCTGATTAATTTACTCACTCACACAATGCAGAACACAATTTCGGTGACCAATATTTCTGGAACAAACATGTGTTGGACAAAGTTATATGCTCTTTTGAACGATACAAATAGATCATGATTATGAATATGCGGATTGAAATTATTGATAACTTTTCAAAAAGAAAATATAACCAATTTATAAATAGAGGGTCGACGTCTTCGAACAGACTGAATACTTAACACTTAGAATTAGACAACGGATAGACAACGAACATTTACACAGCATCCAGTGTACCAGGGATCCTTTTCCGCTTTACGAAAAGTTTTCTCCTTACTAGGGCGTGCCTCGAAGCTCACAATTAGCCCAATGGCGCAAGATAACAAATTTCAACACGGGTCTAATAGCCTGCTTAGATTACAAGCTTCCTTACGTAATAGCATATAAATTGCAAATAAGAGTAGGGTAAATGATCCAATAGAGAAGGAACTAAGCACGTTCCAATACTATTCGTTCAATGATTAACTCTATAGATATTGAGAAAAATCGCTTAAACAAAGATTCACAAAAAATACTATTCATTTTCCTAGATTTGAACGAAATTTCAATTCGCTTACCTTGAATATATTTTCGAAAGCGTTCCCCATCTATTTTATTGAAAAAATACTTCCGTCGCATTTATTCCATGTATTCCGTCCTAAGATAAAAACTCGAATTATTGGTACACTGTTCCAATAGTTGCGATATTTCTTAATTCGTGTTCCTATAGTTGCGAATCCCATTGTTTTCTTACGGGACTCGCAGCTATAGGACCACTACCGCAACTATTGGTACACAGGCGAATTTTTAGTTAGGTTTTTTTCTACATATTTACCAGTGTTTGCAGACAATTAATGCTGTTTTCGCTTGCTTCGTATATTGACATATCGTTTTATCATTGAACGTAATGGGTTGCTGCGTTCGATCCGTAGACTTAACGCACACTGTAATACCGCAACTATAGGAACACCAACGACTATCGGATCGTTTGCCCTAGTATAAAGCATTGCAGGAAAAATTTGTAATACAGGATAATTCTAGACCAACATTTGAAAAGGGCGTAACAGCCAAAATTTATTCCTTCTGATTCCTTGTCCACATATATAGCTTTATATGTAGACGAGGAATCAGAAGGAATAAATTTTGGCTGTTATGCCCTTTTCAAATGTTGGTCTAGAATTCAAAGCGTCTCCAATTAATATTTCCCTGGCAAATGATCAAAGGCAGCTATTGTGAAATTTGCAATGTTTTGTTTATATTTATACTTATGACATTTCGCCCTGAATCAATAAATAAAAATAATTCTAAACCAACATTTGAAAAGGGCGTAACAGCCAAAATTTATTCTTTCGGATTCCTTATCTACATACATAGCTAAATACATAGACAAAATACTGAAGAGATCAAATTTTGGCTGTTACGCCCTTTTCAAATGTTGGTCTAGAGTTTACTGTACAAAAAACGATGCCTTGCAGAAAAAAGGGAAATTCAGTTATATTTAAAGTACATCGGCACCTCAAAAGAAAAGTATGATGTGTTTCGGGTTAGTTGACTCCTCGGCCAGGTACTGATTATTGTTAAATCTTTTCATATCTGTGTACGTCAAATCATTGGGCTTCACGGTTGTTATGTCCATTCAACGCACACGTGTGATTTGTTCTATGCAAGGATTTCCCTCTGCGCGTTATTTCCGCGAAGCTATCCAAATTTTTCTTTTTGTCCGTAATAAACTTTGACATCAAAATACTTTTGCCTATGGCATACAGCCCGTAATATGAACAGGCTATGACGTGCAGTCCACTCAGATGGGTTTATTAATTAGAATTTGATTGATAAGGATTGGTACCCGTATGTACCATATTTCCTTGGTATGGCTCATCAGCTTATGAAATCATGTTTCTAAAACAACTTCATAACAAACTTCATAACAACTTTATACCCATATTGCCAGGATTTTTTCGAATCGAATATGTGCCTCCCACAGGCCCCACTAGAACCAGTTCTAAGATGATCGTTTCGGGGGCCAACCATTCCCTATGGGCCTACTGATTGGGATAACATGTTTCCGAAACAACTCCAAGAATTTTGATACGCATAGAGCCAGAGTTTCTCCAGAATAAATATGTGGCCGCTCTAGGCTCCAGAAAACCTGTTTCTAGGTTAGCCGTTCTGGTTTCGAACATTTCTAAGACCTGGTTACTTAGAAGAATATGCTCCCGAAACAATTTCATGAACTTTGGTACCCATATTGTCAAGTTTTCTTCTGATTAAGTTTTTGGCCACTTTATGCCTCTGGTTCCCGAGTTCCATGATAACCGTTCAAAGGGCCATCCATTCGATGATTCCAATACTTGGAAAACATGTTTCCGAAACAATTCCAAGAATTTTGAATTCCATATTGTTAGGGTTTTCTTTTTCTAAACCTTTTTGGCACGGGAACCTATTTCGGTATAACCGTTCCGAGACAAAGGGATCAAATGGTTTTATTATTTTGTGAAGGCATAACCCTCGAATTTTCTACGAAATTGATCACTCAGGAAACAAGAAATTATCATTTGGTTTCTATACTTTTAGATAATCCGATTTTTAAAACAAGGTCCGGCAATTCCGGAATTCTGGCAATCAAGAATTCCGAGAGATAGCAAACGGAATCATCCACATTGGTTAAAAAAAAATGATGAAGATATGATCATGAAGTCCGATTTTCATTTTAATTACACTTAAACCTGAATTTTGTCTAGTTTGAAGATGTCACTGACTTTCAATTTTCAGCGAACATTAAAATAATTTTACTTGAAATCGAAAAAGGTACCTGGAAACACTGTCGGTAACCTAAGGGACAATGCGATTTGGTATATTGCCAGAGTCTTCCATTCAATTTATTAGGAACAAGCTGCTTTTTGAAAGATGTTGCGCATGCTGCTTGGGTACTTTGGCCTTAGCTTGCTGCAGCCCATAAAGACGTCATATTGCAACGTCCTCGGAAGTGTCGACTGTCACCTCAATCGAGAGTCGGTGTCGTACAGCAAAACAATATTTGATTCTGAAAGTAACTTTTCAAGATCCTGCACAGACAATCGTAGATCGACTTTATCGGAAACTGATATTTTTTTGCGTTTATTTTATTTGTCGTCAATCTTTTCGTAGACCGTTACATACATACATATATGTGGCTATACTATAGTACATTAGTTTATTTTAACTATCCTTTAGTAGCCTTCAATACTTCCGATATAGTCTTCTAGCCTGTTAAGAATCACCCTCTCCTTTAACTTACCAGTGGTGAGGAGTAGGCAGATTGGCGTCTATATCAAAGGGCTTCGGCATTAGCACCAGTTTCGGCCGTTCCCAACTGTTTGGAAAGATATCACCTTCCAGGCAGCGTTGGAAGCAACTCCTTAACATGTCCGGTTCAAGCAATATCACGTGTTTGAAAACAACATTCGGGATCCCATCTGGTCTTGGTACCATGCCCAGCATGGGATTCGTAGCAGCGGTCTCAAGCAGATCATTAGTCGCTAGTGGTATATCGCCAGCCGATTTTTAGGACTTATTCGGACACGTCGTTATCTCGTGTCTCGGGAATACTCCATATACTACTATATTGAACAGCATTTCGGAGGACCTCTCCCAGTAAGAGTCTTTCCAAGAAGTATCATTCCCTGAACTGCACAGGTCTGCGAAACAGGCGCGTTTGCTACGTTCAATTGTACAGGTTAGATTTACTCTTGTGACCTCCGTTCCATTCTGGTCTCATCAGTCTCAGCACGTGCAATCTTCACAGTTCTATGAAGCCCTGCAATAATCGTGACATTCCACCAATATACCGGTTGACGTTCATCTTTATATTCGTTCTTCCTGGTCATCGACACATCGCATGTACGTGTTAGAACAGCTGACAGATCATCGCCACTCAAGTCTATTGTTGGTTTCCCATTGCAATGTCTCGAAGAATATTTCAGGATCGAACTGTGGAGTCGTCTAATTTGGATCAGCCGTACGTATTTATCGCTCTCGTGAACTCTTCAAACATTACGTCTATGTGCGACTCTCCTCTTGATGCAGCTGACGTTCTCGCCCAGGTCAGAGTGCTTTTCATCGCACCTCATGATCTCGAAGACATCGACGTAGCTCATACCGTCTGCCTTGATGATAATGAACCGCCTACTTTGAGCGGCACACTAGGAGTTAAATTTCGGAAATCAGTATAGCGAAAGGCATCTAAAGTTTGATATCTCGAAAATAATTACCTTAATCGAAAAAACATTTGGTAGCCGTAGTAGCAGACACCTTCCTACATAACTGGTACCAAATTGATTTTTGTGAAAAGTTCCTACTGTTGAGAAAATCTGCGTTAGATGTCTTTCGCCATACAAACTTCAGGCCTGATATGGCAGTGGCGGGTATGAAACCAACCACTGTATGTGATTCATTGCCTCGCCTCTGGTCATTCGATCGCGGCCATTGGAAGGTGAACCCGTTACTCTACACGGGCGTTCCCCTTCTTAGCCTTCCTCCTGACGAACTTCGGCAACCCGTAGGCAACCTGCAAGGCTTTTGCGTATTCCAGTAGCATTTCTTTTCGGGGGGGCTGGTTTAGCACTAGCTCGGACAAAAATCGTTGCAGCAACTAAATCTGGTCATATTTGAGTTGCAGTAACCTATGTGGAACATGTGTGCAGCTAGGGTAGTCAATCTTACTAAGCGTAGGGATTAATCCGGTGACGGTCATGGGTCCACGGAGCTCCGCAGTCTGACATTCTGTTAACTTATTCTCTTCACTAAGGAGACGAATTCTCGCTTAACTTTTCAAAAGGACCTAAGTAACATTTTTTTCATGAATTAATTTGAATAGCGCAATCAACAGAAAAACATGAAAGCTTTTGATTGCAATACTCAAATTAATTCATGAAAAAATTGTTACTTAGGTCCTTTTGAAAAGTTAAGCGAGAATTTAACTCACCGCCAACTCGTTTTCCTCAGCAAGTAGGCGAAACTTACAATCTGCCGCCCTACTGGCATCTTCCTTTCTTGCTTCGCCTCCAAGACCAGGAAGCAGTCCCTGCTGATTTTACGGCTGTCCAGGAAAAACATGATGACATTCATGACACTGACATTTATTATCATGTCCATTTTTTTCTGCTCGCCGCTCTCTTTATAGCTGGTCATCAACTTCTTGATGTCCGTGGTCATCTAGCTTAACGTTAATGAGTGCATCCTCCAACTTGCCATGATCCTCACTGGCGATTGGCCCACCCCTGGTGAATGCCTTCCTTCCGGCAGAGCTTGCTACTAACTCTTCTGCAATCAAGAGGCGGTTTTCCGGATATCGATTCTACATTGATCTCTCAGGACGTCGATCAGGCCATCTGCCACTGTTTTTTCATCCATTCATTTTCAGAACCCACTGGAAAAAAATAATTATAACTTCATTCTATAATCTCATATTTTTTTCCGTCTTTGTTTGGTATGCAACGCTTTTTTGTAATATTACGCTTAAAACAAGGTTCATTTTGCCCCTTTGCAATCTACAGATACGGTTTACATCCCTTCCAATGTTTGGTTTTGTTTTTCTTCGGATGAGCATTTTTTCTGTCCTTTGGGTACTAGTTTTTCTATGGGACTGGGATGCTGGGACCTTTTTGATGGTCTTTGTAAGTTGTTCCGTTCCAGGGAGCTCCTGTGATGCTCTTAATGTCCTGGGTAAAAGTTACACCATCCATTTGGCTATTCATGACCGCTTCATCTGTGTTATCTTATCCCTTTTCCGACTTCCGCCGATCAACTTCACCAGAGGTAATCTTGGTCAGACCCCCTCGCGAAAGCATTCACTTTATCGCGTTCCTCATTCTTTCCACTCTAGTTCATATTTTTAAATTTGTTTATTTCAAATCTCAAGAGTTGCTCTACAAAGATCAGCCGAGGGGATTTCGTACTGTGGAGGGCGCTCAGTTAACCATCAGGTGCCATTATCGATAGGCTTATTGATTCGTTTTATCCAATGAACTACCCGCTTCGAGCGTGCTTAAAGCGGCACACTAGGAGTTAACTTTTTGGTTTCTCGAAGTAACGCTTTTTCATAAAAAAAATGGTGGTCGTAGAACCAAATACTTTCCTAAATAACAAATAAATAAATTCAAAACTAGCGTTAGATGGCTTTCGCAATACAAACTTCTAGCGGTAGAGGCGTGCGGCGGTCCAAAAATCATCGGCGGCGGCGTTTGTCAGAACTTTGATCGGCGTCACGCCGAAAGCCATTTCAGCCTGCAGTAAAACCTTAGAAAGTTCCTTCAAGAAGTTTTCTACAAGTTCCTCCAAAAATTCCTCCGGAAGTTTCTTCGGAAATTTCTTCATGAACTCCACCGGAGATTCATTCAGTAATTCTTCAGGAAAATTCTTCGAAAAATCCTGTAGAATTTCTTTCAGATATTTCACGGTAAATTCTTCTGAATCCCTACAGAGAATTCTTCTATAAAGATATTCAGAAGAATTCCACATGGGAATACGGTTACAAATCCGTTGGAATTTTATTTAAAGATTCATAAGAAAATTCAGGGGAAAGTTATAACCCTTTCTCGTGAAAATTTAGAATAATATTCTCTTGAACTCTAACAATTTGAGTGTTAAAAAATAAACGGTTCCACATACATAAAACAAAGAGCCTCTTGGAAGGAGGCTTCCGAGCCTCTTGGAAGGAGGCTTCCGAGCCTCTTGGAAGGAGGCTTCCGAGCCTCTTCGAAGAAGGCTTCCGAGCCTCTTGGAAGGAGGTTTCCGAGCCTCTTGGAAGGAGCCTTCCGAGCCTCTTGGAAGGAGGCTTCCGAACCTCTTGGAAGGAGGCTTCCGAGCCTCTTGGAAGGAGGCTTCCGAGCCTCTTGGAAGGAGGCTTCCGAGCCTCTTGGAAGGAGGCTTCCGAGCCTCTTGGAAGGAGGCTTCCGAGCCTCTTGGAAGGAGGCTTGAGCCTCTTAGAAGGAGGCTTCCAGGCCTCTTGGAAGGAGGCTCTGAGCCTCTTGGAAGGAGGCTTCGAGCCTCTTGGAAGGAGGCTTCTGAGCCTCTTGGAAGGAGGCTTCCTGAGCCTCTTGGAAGGAGGCTTCCGAGGCCTCTTGGAAGGAGGCTCTGAGCCTCTTGGAAGGAGGCTTCCAGGCCTCTTGGAAGGAGGCTCTGAGCCTCTTGGAAGGAGGCTTCCAGGCCTCTTGGAAGGAGGCTGAGCCTCTTGGAAGGAGGCTTCTGAGCCTCTTGGAAGGAGGCCTGAGCCCTCTTGGAAGGAGGCTTCCTGAGCCTCTTGGAAGGAGGCTTCTGAGGCCTCTTGGAGGGAGGCTTGAGGCCTCTTGGAAGGAGGCTTCCGGAGCCTCTTGGAAGGAGGCTTCTGAGGCCTCTTGGAAGGAGGCTGAGCCTCTTGGAGGAGGCTTCTGAGCCTCTTGGAAGGAGGCCTGAGCCTCTTGGAAGGAGGCTTCGAGGCCTCTTGGAAGGAGGCTGAGGCCTCTTGGAAGGAGGCTTCCGAGGCCTCTTGGAAGGAGGCTCTGAGCCTCTTGGAAGGAGGCTTGAGCCTCTTGGAAGGAGGCCTGAGCCTCTTGGAAGGAGGCTTGAGCCTCTTGGAAGGAGGCTTCTGAGCCTCTTGGAAGGAGGCTTCTGAGCCTCTTGGAAGGAGGCTTCTGAGCCTCTTGGAAGGAGGCTTCCGAGCCTCTTGGAAGGAGGCTTGAGGCCTCTTGGAAGGAGGCTTCTGAGCCTCTTGGAAGGAGGCTTCCTGAGCCTCTTGGAAGGAGGCCTGAGCCTCTTGGAAGGAGGCTTCTGAGCCTCTTGGAAGGAGGCTTCCGAGCCTCTTGGAAGGAGGCTCTGAGCCTCTTGGAAGGAGGCTTCCGAGCCTCTTGGAAGGAGGCTTCCGAGCCTCTTGGAAGGAGGCTTCCGAGCCTCTTGGAAGGAGGCTTCCGAGCCTCTTGGAAGGAGGCTTCCGAGCCTCTTGGAAGGAGGCTTCCGAGCCTCTTGGAAGGAGGCTTCCGAGCCTCTTGGAAGGAGGCTTCCGAGCCTCTTGAAGGGAAGCTAACGAGCTGCTGTCTCACAGCCCTCCATGCACTGTACTGCTTGGGGTGGACAGGATTCAGAGTTCTTTGGTTTACTGATCTCCATGCATATTTTGTTCAATACAAAGTATTGATGATATTTTCGCCCTAACTGAATTACCACTTACTTTTATTTTGTACATATATCTTACTGGTGACCTAAGTGTGCGAGAAACTGCGTTTGGAGAACTCAAAAAACGGTGCGGTGGCCTTATTCAGCTGGTTAACTTGGAGATCGAAGTAAGCTATGCGCGCGATCGGTTGAGTTATGTTTTTGAGAGCAAATTTTTTATTTTTTTCTCACTTTTTTTTCTTGTTTTGATTGGTTCTACGGCTCGTACCGCTCTACTGTTTCGAGTCTCTTGTCTTCGGAGATGAGGCTCAGTATTCTACAAACGGCGCGAGTGCTTGAGACGTATTCTACACTTTTGGCCGAAATAGTTTCAGGATGGTTTGAATTTTTTTCTGTTCTGCAGGAAATGCGAGTAAGGACGTTTCGCGAGGGTGCAGAGAAAAAGAAAAAATGTGCAGATGTCAGTGCAGAATTGTCTTTTTTATACCTATCGAGAAAATAAAGTGATTGTTTTTGTAGACACCGACACTGTTTTTTCAAGTCCAGTAATGCAAACATCCTGTAATGCAAACAGATTTCTTCCATAATAACCCTGCCGGTCAGTTTATATTAGAAGGAAGGTAACAAACGAAAAACGCATCGAATTTTGTAACATAACATTTGAGTGATTTAAGAAAAAGCAAATATTTCTCAGATTATTGAAATTGTGAGATACTGAAACTACAGAGATGAGCCAGCTTAAAGCTGCAAGTCTCTTTAAGATAATAATGATAATGCTGAAACTAGACTTCATTCATCCTTTATTTCTTATTTACAAGAGTGGCTAGTACGTTTATTCGAGAGCACCTCAGTGGATATTTCTAATTCTTATTCATTTGACTCGCAGCGTAATTTACACCAGGTCCGATCAATATCTGAGCTTGAGATTTAGATTGGGATATGTACAAACTGTCGAAGGTAAGCTAATAATATTGTTTCCTTGTTTAAACGGAAATTGCCATCTTTCAGATTAAGATTTATTTTGGAATATATTGCTCAATATACCACCTAGATTACATTCCGAAATCAATTTCACCCGCAAGACGCGCGGAACACCAATGCTTCGCTCGTGTCGCCTATTTCGTCAGTCCCAGACATTGATAAACGGCTCCATTCTGTTTGACTTATTCGGTTTGTCGGTACGCGATTTTTCCCACAGAAGCGATTCAAATCCCCCATCGCACGCGAGAAAAAAAAACAATAAACAACACAAGATCTCTAGTGCTTCATTCGTATACCTTCTCGGGTAATCCTTACGCCATCCGGTTGATAAAAGCTTCAGTCAAGATCGAATCGGCATGCCACAGCGGAAGCGCACAAATTCCAAAACAGGCACTCGAACGAGCTTGAGGAGCACGAAAAAAACTACACCAGCTCATGGCATCGTGTTGCTTTTGTTTTTAATTAGTTTTTCTCTCACGATGACACAACAGACGGCACACTCCTCGGAAAACTAGCCGTGCCGTGACAATGCGCGCTGTTGTTACTTGCCCCGGAATGAAGAAGCATCCGGGCGCTTGACAGCAGTTTAGCTTCCAGCTACTGCACAGCTTCCTGCAATCCGTATACTGTTTTGGTTGGTATATGGGGTTGGGGTTGCAAATATTTCCCCTCGGTGGCAAGCCAAGAGACTTAATTCCGGCGACATCGTCGTCGTTCTCACCGCGATTGACGTACATACGTACGTACGTACATTCTTTTCCTTATGTAGCCACGGGCACTGGCTGATAGATGGCGGCTGAATTCCGGCTAGCAATGTAAGACACGTTTTACACCAGTTTCGAGTTCTCATAACATAAATTCTGCAAATCCACCCTCGGGGAACCATGAACCGGCAAATCTTGGAGGGGAAAGAATGGCAGCAAAACAGTCGCAGTCATGTTACAGCAACGCAATCCACGCTTTCGTCATACATTCGTCCTTCCTGGCTTCGATTCCAAATTTGGGAGTCCAACCCTTAACAACAAATTTGGAAGTGAATTACAGTGAGCGTCACTTTCCAGAATTTTATATATTTTGCTCGGAACCAAAATACTTCTACCTCCAATTATTAATGATTTAATTGAAAGGTTATGTATTTGACTATTTATAAGTCAATCTTCTATTTTCTTTGGTTGCTCC
Organism: Armigeres subalbatus; assembly: GCF_024139115.2. Lineage (NCBI taxonomy): Eukaryota > Metazoa > Arthropoda > Insecta > Diptera > Culicidae > Armigeres > Armigeres subalbatus. Next base: position 183,210,612 of record NC_085139.1, on the reverse strand, counting down.
AGGTTGGAACTCGAATGTAACTCGCCATATTCGGATTGTAGTTCCAATGTCTTTGCGAAATAGCCTGCATTTGCAGACCCATTGTTCCGACAGCCAATCATGTAATCCGATCCGCTAATACCTTTACCCAACCCACCGCAAAATTAACTACCCAAATTTCACAAACGATTAGCACAGCCCATACATCCAAGCAAAAACTAATTATCCGTCAATCTTCGGCCATCATTTGTCACAATCTGGTGCGTGCGGCCTGACAAACAAAATCCCATAACACCCAGACGGCGACGCGTCGTCGGTTCTTTACATACTGCATTGCATCGCCCGGCACCGTCTGACTGGATGAACCCAAACCGTTGCGTTGGCACGGAGCATAGTACGGCATCGGATCGCAATCCGATAAATGACCATCCGCCACAACCACTCCACCACCGTCTCTCCACTAGCACAGTGCGCATAGCATTTACATTTTTAATTAGGTTCTTCGCCGCTACCGCTACCGGTCCGGGCCATATCGGCACTCCGGAAGAGGTAGGATCCCAGAACCAGACTGGACCCACTTCACAAAACAATAGCTAATTAAGTTTGAATTTATCAAATTACTCTGAGCTCCACGTGTGCCCCCTTCGATACAAATCCAAAAACACTAATCGATCATAGTGCATCCGTTTTGGTTGCAATCCACGTGCACACCACACACCGGTCCAACCGTTGCATCCCGTTGTGGCATCGGGCAAGAAGCGCAAACACTCGAACGCTGCTAATCGTCCTTGGTGGCTCATTATTATTGCTTGCGAGACCATCAGAAGGTCCACACGCCACACGGTCCTGCCGCCTGCCGATGCATTCCTGTTGACGTGACTGGCCGGAATGCCGTTCGTGCACGCGCCGCCGTCACCTCACCTGCCAAAAGACTAAACGACGACAATTATCATCGTAATTATAATTGCTCTGGGCGGCGAGATTTGATGTAACTATCCTTTTTCATGGAAATTAACTCCGGTGGAGTGGTGTACGTAGGTTCGTCGCGTCGGCCGGTTGCTGGGAAATGATTCGTGCACGCCGGCATATGCTGAATTTGCATCGGCAGCATGCTGCATGGGTATTGGTCGGTTTCGTTTTCAGTTGAGCACAGTGGTTTTCGTGCGTTTCACGCCCTGCTTGAGCCTGACACGGATGATTGCAGGCGAAGAGGAAGCTTTTTATTATTCATTACCACGTTACGGGTTGCGTTCTTACCTAGCCTTAGGAAGCTGTTCGAATGCATAGGAACCTTTGTTTTTCCGAATTTTCCACGGAGGTAATTCAGAAGAACGATTTCTAACTATTCTGTATTCTGATGGCAAGTCTGAGCCCTTGGACTTCTGCCTACGGTCTATCTTTCATCCAATAGTATGTACTTCAAAAGTTGAAAATCGAGAAAACCTATTATTGTCCGTTGTACGGTTTCGTTGGTTGTTCACCAGAATTGTCCTGTTTCGTGTCGATATATTCCGCGTTTTAAGATCTATGAAGCTAAAGCCCTTGCTGAGTATGTAGATGAGCTCCCACCATTGGTAAGACTTCCAACGATGACTGTGTTCGTACAACGATAATGTTCTTTTAGGCAAAGTTAGAGAGATCATGGAAAATATGGATCCGAAAAAATAATTTTCAGACACGGAAAGCCATAATCTGATTCAGACTTCACGGTGAAATGACGGAAGATCTTGATGCAGAGGAGAGTTTGTTACAACGTTCACGTCGCGTCGGTAGCAATAATCTAAGTAATGACGTTGGTGAGTGCAACCACGCAGAGGGTTTGATTGGAACAAAAATTACATGAATTATACAAATTGAAAAATTGAACATATCGGACTGTATAGGTAATTGACATAAATTAGATAATTAGGCAAATTATAAATTAGGGAAAATTTAAAAAGTTAGATAGATTGGTCAACTTAGGAAAGTTGAAGGAATAAGACAAGTTGAACAAATAAAAAATAGATGAATTAGACAAATTAGTCAAAAAAGACAAATAGGACAAATTAGAAAAAATAAGCAACTCAGATAAATTGGATACATTGGACAAATTGGGCAAATACGACAGAAAGGATAAGAGCTGAAAGCCTCTCTAATAAAGAAGAAAAAACCAATTAAAGGGCGAAACGGTCAAACATCGGACGGACACAATTAAGAGCACACTGATTTTGTTATTATATAAATCATCAAACTTAATTTCTTTTTCAAGAAAAATATTTTATTAGGCTTATGGCTTACACTTTCAGTCCACAGGTTCATATTGACTTTCAAACCAAATACTGTTTGGCGTATTTCTGCATCTTTCTGTGAACCTATGCTTGAGCAGAAAATGTGTAAAATTCTTGACCTGGGAGCTACGCCTTGACATATGTTTCGCCCTTCTAGCAATTTTGCTATGTTCGTGTGGGAAAGATTGAGATTTTACTCATGCGTGAGCAAAATTTTTATACCGTTTTCCTCTTGCTTCGACGTTACAATTGATTAGTTAATAGCAATAACAAAGTATAGCAAACATTCCGTATGCGGGGTGTTATAGTTCCTAAATACAACCAATTTAATTCATCTAATTTTTGATCTTGTCATTGTCTAGACAATTTAAACAATAGAAACAAATGAGGCAAATTAAAGGAATTTAGCTAATTAGACTAAATAATTGGGACAGAAAGAAAAATTTGACTTTTTTTTTATTTAAAAAAAATAAACGATGTACCCAAATTATAGAAATTTAATAATAAAACATAATAGGAAAATAAGACAATTTAGACAGAAAAATAAAATCAAACTAATTAGGCAAATTGAACAGATGAGACAAGTTAGGCAAAAAGACAAATGGATTATGATTTGGCTTGACAAATGGATTGTGAGTGATTCGACTCTGCGTCCAATTTGGGAATTTTGAGCCCATGCAGTAGGCGCTAAGTCGCGAAGGCCGACGAAGGTCCTTCGTAGCTTAGTTGGTTGAAGCACTGTGGGTCGTGGTCTAGCGTACTGTGGGTCGTGGGTTCGAGTCCCATCGAAGGAAAAAAGTTGCCTTCAACACATTTTTCAAATAATAATCTTCCACATAATGTACATATTCACATCTGAGTTTTCAGAACAGAAAGACAAATTAAACAAAGTAGATAAAATAGACAGGTAAGCAAATAAGACAAGTTCAATTAAAAATTATTAGATTATATTTATTAACAATGGATGAAGCACACAAATTAGGCAAATTAGACGAATAACACCAATTAGAATAATGAAACAAATAAGACAAAACAGACAAATTACACAAATTAGATGAAATAGACAAGTAAGTAAAAAGACAAATAAAACGAACGTTATGGCAAACGACACACACATACGCAACAAAATGTAGCTGTGGAAGTTCCTCCAGAAATTCCTGCGGAAGTTCCTTCAGGAATTCCTGCGGAAGTTCTTCCAGGAGTTCCTGCGGAAGTTCCTCCGAAAATTCCTGTGGAAGTTCCTCCAGGATTTCCAGCGGAAGTTCCACCAGGAATTCCTTCGAATGTTTCTCCAGGAATTCCTCCGGAAGTTCCTCGAGAAATTCCTCCAGAAGTGCCTCCAGGTATTCATGCAGAAGTTCCTCCAGGAATTCCGGCGGAAGTTCAATCATGAATTCCTGCGGAGGTTCCTTCATGAATTCCTGCGGAAGCTCCTCCGAAAGTTCCTGCGGAAGTTCCTCCGAAAATTCCTGCGGAAATTCCTCCAGGAATTTCTCCGGAAGTTCCTCCAGGAATTCCTCCGGAAGTTCCTCCAGGAATTCCTCCGGAAGTTCCTCCAGGAATTCCTCCGGAAGTTCCTCCAGGAATTCCTCCAGAAGTTCCTCCAGGAATTCCTCCAGAAGTTCCTCCAGGAATTCCTCCGGAAGTTCCTCCAGGAATTCCTCCGGAAGTTCCTCCAGGAATTCCTCCGGAAGTTCCTCCAGGAATTCCTCCGGAAGTTCCTCCAGGAATTCCTCCGGAAGTTCCTCCAGGAATTCCTCCGGAAGTTCCTCCAGGAATTCCTCCGGAAGTTCCTCCAGGAATTCCTCCGGAAGTTCCTCCAGAAATTACTCCGGAAGTGCCTCCAGAAATTCCTCCGGAAGTTCCTCCAGGAATTCCTCCGAAGTTCCTCCAGGAATTCCTCCGAAGTTCCTCCAGGAATTCCTCGGAAGTTCCTCCAGGAATTCCTCCGGAAGTTCCTCCAGGAATTCCTCCGGAAGTTCCTCCAGGAATTCCTCCGGAAGTTCCTCCAGGAATTCCTCCGGAAGTTCCTCCAGGAATTTCTCCGGAAGTTCCTCCAGGAATTCCTCCGGAAGTTCCTCCAGGAAGTTCCTCCAGGAATTCCTCCGGAAGTTCCTCCAGGAATTCCTCCGGAAGTTCCTCCAGGAATTCCTCCGGAAGTTCCTCCAGGAATTCCTCCGGAAGTTCCTCCAGGAATTCCTCCGGAAGTTCCTCCAGGAATTCCTCCGGAAGTTCCTCCAGGAATTCCTCCGGAAGTTCCTCCAGGAATTCCTCCGGAAGTTCCTCCAGGAATTCCTCCGGAAGTTCCTCCAGGAATTCCTCCGGAAGTTCCTCCAGGAGTTCCTCCGGAAGTTCCTCCAGGAGTTCCTCCGGAAGTTCCTCCAGGAGTTCCTCCGGAAGTTCCTCCAGGCAGTGTTGGGAAATGTACATTTAAACACTTTGATTATGCGAATGTTTATCTTTTTTTCAGTCAAATTTCTTGCGCCAAACAAGCCGAAACAGTTTGCCAAAAAAAATGTACGCGACATCGTCACATTTATTTTTCCGATGAAGCAAACTGTTTGCCTGCTGCTACGTTAGAGTCGTGCCGGCGCGCGATCAACATTTGCGTGAGATTTTTTGTTTCGGCTCGTGCGCAGCGCAAACAGAACAGAATCGAGCTCAATTACCTGTGGCGCAAAGCCTAGAAGGAGTGCTATCCGTAGGTACTGATTTATTCGTTCTTGTCTCTAAATCAAGCAAGTAGTAATGAAATAAATATTTCCCACCAAAAACGGTTATACGCTGTGAAATTATTGTACGAAAACATTAATTGTGGGGAGAGAAAATGGTAAAAGCATGTGCTGACTGTCGTCTGCTTGGAGTGGCTGCCGCTGTGGCTGCCGTGGTTTTGTTTTTATTTTTTTTTGCATAGAAGAAGGAATGGTAAAAGGAAATGTCAACCATTCCCGTCCCTGCCTCCAGGAATTCCTCCGGAAGTTCCTCCAGGAATTCCTCCGGAAGTTCCTCCAGGAATTCCTCCGGAAGTTCCTCCAGGAATTCCTCCGGAAGTTCCTCCAGGAATTCCTCCGGAAGTTCCTCCAGGAATTCCTCCGGAAGTTCCTCCAGGAATTCCTCCGGAAGTTCCTCCAGGAATTCCTCCGGAAGTTCCTCCAGGAATTCCTCCGGAAGTTCCTCCAGGAATTCCTCGCGAAGTTCCTCCAGGAATTCCTCCGGAAGTTCCTCCAGGAATTCCTCCGGAAGTTCCTCCAGGAATTCCTCCGGAAGTTGCTCCAGGAATTCCTCCGGAAGTTCCTTCAGGAATTCCTCCGGAAGTTCCTCCAGGAATTCCTCCGGAAATTCCTTCAGGAATTCTTCCGGAAGTTCCTCCAGGAATTCCTCCGGAAGTTCCTCCAGGAATTCCTCCGGAAGTTCCTCCAGGAATTCCTCCGGAAGTTCCTCCAGGAATTCCTCCGGAAGTTCCTCCAGGAATTCCTCCGGAAGTTCCTCCAGGAATTCCTCCGGAAGTTCCTCCAGGAATTCCTCCGGAAGTTCCTCCAGGAATTCCTCCGGAAGTTCCTCCAGGAATTCCTCCGGAAGTTCCTCCAGGAATTCCTCCGGAAGTTCCTCCAGGACTTCCTCAGGAAGTTCCTCCAGGAATTCCTCCGGAAGTTCCTCCAGGAATTCCTCCGGAAGTTCTTCCAGGAATTCCTCCGGAAGTTCCTCCAGGAATTCTTCCGGAAGTTCCTCCAGGAATTCCTTCGGAAGTTCCTCCAGGAATTCCTTCGGAAGTTCCTCCAGGAATTCCTTCGGAAGTTCCTCCAGGAATTCCTTCGGAAGTTCCTCCAGGAATTCCTTCGGAAGTTCCTCCAGGAATTCCTTCGGAAGTTCCTCTAGGAATTCCTTCGGAAGTTCCTCCAGGAATTCCTTCGGAAGTTCCTCCAGGAATTCCTTCGGAAGTTCCTCCAGGAATTCCTTCGGAAGTTCCTCCAGGAATTCCTTCGGAAGTTCCTCCAGGAATTCCTTCGGAAGTTCCTCCAGGAATTCCTTCGGAAGTTCCTCCAGGAATTCCTCCGGAAGTTCCTCCAGGAACTCCTCCGGAAGTTCCTCCAGGAATTCCTCCGGAAGTTCCTCCAGGAATTCCTCCGGAAGTTCCTCCAGGAATTCCTCCGGAAGTTCCTTCAGGAATTCCTCCGGAAGTTCCTTCAGGAATTCCTCCGGAAGTTCCTTCAGGAATTCCTCCGGAAGTTCCTTCAGGAGTTCCTCCGGAAGTTCCTCAAATTCAAAAAGCAGCATATAGAACCATTAACAAAATCGAATTTTAATAATTAGATATTTCTTCAGAATTAAGTTTTGTAATAATAAAAGATACAGCGTTGATTCGATTTTGTCTACCCCCGATTTTATCACGCTTTTGACCCGATTTTATCGCGTCCCGATTTTGTCAAATGTTTGTATTATGAATGACTTCTGAGTACTTGTGAAGGTTTCTGTAAGCATTTTCAACAATAATTAATGGGTACCGTTCACGCAGCTTGCCTTTCCAAGTTATAATTTTTTTTTTTTTATTTTGTCACTTGCCCTATTTTTATTGATTTTGATTTTTTCTTGTATTTGGCGCAAATGTTACGTAAATTGTGTTTGACGCTATATTGAATAAAAGGGACATTATTGTAGTGTAATGAACTTCCCATTATTATTTAATTAAGATGAAATTGAACAAAAGTATTTTACCAAAAAACCTGATTAATCCACCTAGCGGTATTTTTTTTTTCTCGTGCATTATATAAAAATAGTACTTTTGCCAAAACTCTTGAGCCCACAGTCCAACTCAGCCCATTTTAATCGGAAAGAGTTCCACGACGAATGATTTTTGCAAGCAAATGGGTTAAGGATAAGATCATTAAAAATGAGTTGAGTTTTTTTTTAACATGTTTAGCATACAAAAATGTATTTTGGCCATAACATCCGAACCCATAGTCCGATCTGGCCAATATTCAACAGGGAATAATGGAATAAAATTCTCTGATGAATGCAACTTGCTGCAAATAAATTGTTTTGGTTTGTGCCTGGAAAAGAGTTAGACTTTTTCGCTCACACACATACGAACATTCACACACACGCACACACAGACATCATCTTAATTCGTCGAACTGAGTCGATCGGTATATAACACTATGGGTGTTCGGGGCTTCTTTCAAGAGTTTGTTTTTGGAGCGAACATGTAGCCTCAACCAACATAAATTTAGTTTTCATAAACATACTTTCATATACCATTAGGCAAAAATGGACTAATTTTGAAATTCATGTATCTCATAAAATGGTGAATTTCAATGGCCCTTAAAGATAAGGAGTTTGACAGTCTAGTGCATGATATTTTGCAGTGACGTACAGTTTGGTACACAACTGTTTGTTCGTTCAATGTTGCGTAAAATATGCTTTTACAAAAATACTAAAAACTAAAATCTGGACGTAGCTTCTACCTATAACGTTATCAAGTTTATTGCGTGGATCGACGCTCAAATTGAAATTGACATATTGAAAGTTTTGGTCACTCATTTATATGGTGCTGTCCTATTGTGCATTGCTTTGATCAATTCCAAAGAAATTCCTCTGAAAATTCATTCGGACATCCCTCCAGATAGCTCTACAAAAAAGCTTCTGAAAATTCTTCCAACAAGTACTCCGTTAAAGCTATCAAAATTCATCCTGAAATTCAATTAAAAAAAATATTTAAGAAATTCTCCTGGAAAACTCCCATGAAAAGTTCTTTAGCTATTGTTGAACCAACCACCACCCACCCCTTACCACCTCATAAATATTTCTGCAGGTACTTCTTTCCAAATTTTGCTTAGTAATCCCCCAGAAAACCCTTAAAAATTTCCAGTCTCCTCCTTCAGGATATCCTTATAAAATTACTCTAGACATTCTTCCTTAAATTCTCTTGTCAGGACATTCTTCCATGAGCACCCCAGGAATTCTCCCAAAAAATCATACAGCCATTTCCGCTGATATTGTTTCAAGAATTGTTCTAGGGATTTCTTTGGAAACGAACTCTGAATCTTCACCAGAAATCACTCAAGGTGTTCTCCAATAACGGCTCCGGGAAGTTCCTTTTTTTTAAAAAATTTCTTGAAGAAATGCTTAAATAAATTCACGAAGGAATTCCTGGTTTAAATCCTGAAAGAAACTTTTGGATAATTTTTTGAAAGAATTTCGAGAATTTTCCGATGGACTTCCAGTAAAAAATCTCTAAGGAATTGCTAGATGAATTTCTGAAAAAAAAATCTAGAAGTAGAAACATTTTCCAAGGAAGGAATTTAAAAAAATCAAAATAGATTTTTTTTTCAATATGTGACCATAATACAAAATGAACTCTAGAAAAAAAAAATAAATTAGAATAACTGGCCAAATAAAAAAAACTTGCAACGTGTTACAAAACGTGCTTGTTGACATCACCAAAGCCTTTAGTAGGACGCCTCCGCAGAAGCAACATGCGTGGATGCCGGCATCATTGCTTTTCAATCGGATTCTTACGGCTATCTGTCACAAAACTGCCACCTTCACTGCTACACCACGTCAGGAGAGCACAGGATCCTTCTCCTCGCCGAGGCTGTCCAGATCCTGCGAAACACGACGCGAGTCCACTGGCACGGAGCGAAAAGCCGGCTATCGACAAAACCATCGCCATCAGATGGTCGGTTCTGGAGCTTGCCGCAACACGCTTCAGGAACTATGAAGTCCGATACACTGATGATGGTTCCGTTTCCGACAGAGCTGTTGGCTTTGGAGTCTTCGGTCCCAGCCTGACCAGATCAGACATCCAGCTAGTGCAACATTTTCTCGGCTGAAGCTAATAGCAAATAAACCGATTGTCATTCTCACCGACTCCACCAGCCAGTGTCGTTGCAGCTCTCCAGAGAGAGCGCTCCCCAAGCACCCCTGGATTTAGGGAATTCTTGCTAGTATGACGCCTAACAATACTGGCAACGTTGTGCCAACTCTGTTCCGAAGGCCGACGTGAAAAACTGTCGTCGTTCAGGACTGGACATAGCTCTGGAATATCAAAAGATCAGTCTTCTGAAGTAAGATAAAGGGCTCAAGTGGTTGTTGTAATCTCCAAACGCCGGACCGGTCATACAAGGGTCTCGGTGGAGCCCCTTTCCAGGCCAGGTGTGATCTCTGTTTGACTAAAACCAGCATAGAGCATTTCGTGTATCCCCAAATACGATCTTCCCAAGGAGCTTTATGGGATCCCGGTCAGAATTAGGGACGCGCTAGCAGACGACGAAGCTGCAATGGCAGCTCTAATCTGCTTTCTGGAGGATCATTTCTATCTATTATCTAGACTATCATTTCCACAAGACAAGCTGTCACACAATCGAATTTTGTCCATCCCTTTTCACAACAAGTTTTCGAGCAAAATAAGGCTCCTGTCCGCCCTTTTAAATTCTGTATACCTTGTTAGATTTTCTAACAAATCTGTATAAGAACTGGGCATATGCGAAATTGTTAGATTCTTATACAAAAAATGTAAGCTATCATACAATTATTGTTAGAAAAGCTTTCAAAATTGCTAGATTCTTATACAATACTTGTATAAGAATCTAACATTTTCGCATATGCCCAGTTCTTATACAGGTTTTGGTAGATTCTTATACATAATTGTTAGAAAATCTAACATCCGCCGGTTGGGTGTTCTGTTGTGAGAGGTGAGACGTCTTTTTTATAATTCCTTATTTATAACTTATCTCATATCACACTCTTTACATTCACTATTCTTCGGCCGAACGACATTTTAAGCCATATGATCCGTTCGGTCAAATGGCCCTTTCTGCCAAACGGCCATTTCGGCCAACTTACATTTTCGTCCAAACCGTTCTCGGCTTAGTAACCGTTTCGACCATTCGTTCGGGAAAGTGACATTCGGCCAAACGACCCTTCCCAGTATGCCATTTAGCGAGGGCCATTTAGTTAGGGGCCATTTGAAAATGACGTCCACACCATTTCGGCTAAACGATTTCAAGGCCAATTGCCTTTTTAGCCTAAATTACATTTTCTGCCCTTCTGCAAAAAAAAACATTGAGCATGAACATGAGCATGAGTATAATGACCGTACATTTTGTACTTGCTACTCCGACTAGGACTTACTAAATTTTTCAGAGAACCAAGCGAATGGAGCTTGGGATTATCATTCTCAATATACATGTTTTGGAAGTTCGAAGATATTTTAATTAAGACATTTCAATGTTATTCGGGAAAGTGACATTCGGCCAAACGACCTATCCCAGCAGGCTTGTAAATATTCGGCAGCACTGGATGAAGATGATGTTTTTTCATTTATTTTTTTTATTTTCTTCCTTTTCCTTGAAATCGATCTCACATTCCCGAAGAGGGAGAGGAGTAAACAACAGAACTCAAATCACCCAGTGGGCCACGAATATGAAATTCACCACATTAAAATGTACACATTCACCCAGCAAATGACAAAAAGTCGTGTGTTTAAAGGGGCCACTCACATTCATGCGGTAACGCACGAACTGAGCAGCCTGTCAGAGCGACTTGTGTTGGGTTGAATGCTAAATTGAATAGTTGGTGCTGGAATGATTATTTGGCTGCCCTAAAGTCGCACTCACGACGGCGGCGATGAGATTGACCTGGGATTATGCTGAAATCCATGTTTTTCACTGCATTGACTTTGACATATTTCAACCCTGCTTCCCAGAATGCCATTTATCCGGGGCCATTTAGTTAGGGGCCATTTGAAAATGACGTCCACACCATTTCGGCTAAACGATTTCAAGGCCAATTGCCTTTTTAGCCTAAATTACATTTTCTGCCCTTCTGCAAAAAAAAACATTGAGCGTGAGCATAATGACCGTACATTTCGTATTTGCTACTCCGACTAGGCTTGGGATTATCATTCTCAATATACATGTTTTGGAAGTTCAAATACATTTTAATGCCAATAATGGCGCTGATCACGTCGAAAGGATTGTTGGCTCGACTCTCGTTGCTACTAGAGACAGAGAACACCCCTTCTCATCTCCATGATTGTCTTATAATTGCACATTATAGCTTTGAAGGATTATTTATCTGGATTCACATTGGCAAGTGATGCTATAGGATGGGATTATGAGAACGCTCTAGTCACTAATTAAAGGTTTGCTCTTTGAAGCAGATCTTTTATCAATTCGCGTTCTTTTCAGCCGCAATCCGGCGAAGTGATCAATAACACTATCGATCGGGCCCTATTTAATTATCTGCTCTTCCTGGCAGATTGTTTTCACTTCGCGTTTTTCTTAGCCGAACCTGCATACTGAACAATAATACGATCGATTACTAGACGCTTTCTGCCAACCAAATGGCATTTTGGGCGAAGTGACCTTTTCGGTCAAACGGCTTTTTCTGCCAAATGACCAGTTTGACCGGCCGATCTTTTTGACCTATTGTTCCTTTCGGCCAAATGAAACTTTCGGCCTAAAACCCGTTTAGGCTAAACGTTCAAATCGGTCGAATCGAATTTGGTCAATTTTCGTCTTATTAGGCTAAATGGTTTTTGGCTAAACGATCCTTACCCATTTTTAACCATTTTGTTACTAGCAGACCCGACAAACTTAGTTTCGCCTAACATAGATTTATTCTCTGTTTGGTTCTCGAGTTATGAAGAAAATGGTGTTTCATTTGTATGGGAGGGGTTTCGAGCCATCTTAAGAACCTTCCTCGGCCCCAAACACCTCTGCATACAAATTTTCACGCTGATCGGTTCAGTGGTTTCCGAGTCCATAAGGGTCAGACAGACACAAATTCATTTTTATGTATATTGATTTTGGAGGTTTTAGTGTTCTATCTTGTTTCTCACAATATTATGTTAGTTTCGAAGGAACGAATTTTAACCTTACCTCAACCAACAGAAGCCAGGTCGCTTTTCATAGTAGGTGGATTCGAATTCCACAAAAAAATCTTTACTTCCCTGAGCACAACTAATTATGGAATGCAATCCCAACTAAGAGAGAAACAATCTCTCTCGATGTCAAACTCGTTTAATCTGGAAGCTGGTTGTTCTCTCTTCGCAGCTGTGTTTTCTACGTCACGGAAGTATTTCCCAAAATCATTATCGAATATCATTTTACCGCCCATTTCCCCAGATGTTACCAAATAATCACCCCGATTGCAACGCAATTCATTCTCCCCTTGACCGAAATAGTACGCGACAAGTCAGCCGACCATCGCGTGCAATCCTCTAATACTCGCGTAATACCCATCGAGGACCACAACCGGCGGCTGCATAATACCGAACGTGATTGCATACTATCGGGCGCGAGCGCCGATGCACCCTCCCTGGCCGTTCGCTCGGCCGGACATCATTATAAATGCATAACTCAATCCATAAACAAACAATCGAAATTACATTATTTGAAACTCTTGCCATCGTTCGTGTCTCGTTTTGTCCCCGCGGACCAAACAAACGACCGACTGCACAGTGGGTAGGAAATCGTGGAAAAAATAATACTTGCAAACCTGCAAGATTTGTATCCTGAAATTAGGCAAAGAACAGAGACCTCGGGGAGTCATGTTTTGACTCTTTGTTCGTATTCTTCAGGTGAAAAAAAATCAAAGTTGAGACTTTGTCAAATACCTACAGTTCCGTTGCATTTATCCATTTCAAAATTTCGCCAATTTTGGGCCACTGTGCGATGAACACCCATTAGAATGAATACAAATCCCAACCGTATGCATCATGTTTACTGGCTGCATTCACTTCTCATTTTCCGACCCATTCGCCACAATGACCATCGCGGCGGCGGCGGCAACGTGATTTCCTTCGACGCCTCTTAGTAGTTGATGCTTGCGACAGTGGCCCACCACCCGCCGTTGCAATAGCCACATGGCAGTGAGGGGTCGAATGGATCGATCGCGATGCATTCATGTGATGCTAATAATCGTTTGTAATTTATTATTGTGGGAATATAATCCCAAATTCTAAGCTTTTTTTAACTGTGTCGTACTTTACAGCATCTGAAATGCTAAGCTAAGAATAATGTTTTAAAATAATTTTATATTGTATTGTATACACAATAGCGGATAATTTAAATTATATTTTGGATATTGATTATTGGAATTTTTTTTAATCAATTTTATTTATTTTATTTTATTTGAGAAGATGTTGACGTAATGTGCAAATCGCAAACCTTTGTTTCTCGATTTTTCCTTTTTTCGTCTACCCAAACGATCAAACGAAAGAACAAATGCAGCCTCTTCTGCTTGGAAAATTGCAGCATTGGTGATTTCCGGTTCCGGTCCAGAGCGGAGCAGAAAAGTCAATCGAATCCCAATGCAGAAGTAGTCCTCCTCAGCCCCAAGTGGGTGAATGAAGCCTACAGGCTGCGACTGAGCATATGCGGCAAAATTTTCGTCGTCCCTGCCGTTTTTACTGCTAGCAGGAGTACGCTTCGCCCTCTTATAACGCTACGAGGGAATGATTTTCGAATTTGCGATAATAAAATTATGATGAAATGATATGCCCAGGGGCGGGTTGTTCCTCGTCGTCGTCGTCGGCAGTATCATGTGGCAGCCATGACAAAATCGAACGGTGGGAGGCTAGTGCTTTCCATGCTTTGCCCTAACTGAGAAGGGAGTCACCTTCGTTTGAAGGTGAATTAGCCAAATGAAATTTTCAAGTTCGATCGGTGTACGTTCGGCGTACTTGAATGCAGCATTTTATACCAGGATCTTCCTGAACTAATTGCTTCATGCTTGTAATCAAATTACTAACTAAACTTTGGGTTTAGTTTCAGATACTTGCATTCTCCATTTTCTTTTTGATCAGATCTTTATGTTGGTTGTCCAGTAGCATAATCTTTAAGGCTCGTGGTTAAACTTTGAAATAGCTTTGTTACATGTCGATTTGTCCAATTAAGACATTTAGGAAAGAGATGAGCCAGCATAGGGCTGAAAGTCTTTCAAATAGAGTTGAAAGTCACTGACGATATCGCTTTCTTGAAGAACTAAAAGATAGACTTATGAAAGCTTTCAAAACTATTACTGTTCGAATTTTCCGGAAATGTTGATACTATTATTGCGATCCGAATCTAAAACTTCAGTACTGAAACTTAATCTGAGGTTAATCATCCTGCTCGTTTTTCACTCGATGCTTGGTGAAAGAAAACACACCGAACAAATGAAGTTGAAGGGGATGTAATGATCCTGAAGAACGTAACTTTTTTGTTCGTGACAGCGACAACGACGGTGCGAAAAAAACTCAAGATAGAAGTGCGACCTGAAGAATGTTGCTGCCAGTGAGCTCGTTTGTTCAGGAATTCCATCATCCCTTCACTCCATCAGTTTTGCCTCTTACTTTTCAGAAGCGTACCACTTCGCACCGAGACCCCTCTCACCATAGAAAAGCGTAATTTATTATAATTAACATGAAAGAAATGTGTTTGCACACCTCGCTTCTGCCGTACCTTCCAAACCCCGCGTACTCCACATTCCGGAGAATTCCTTTCCCATCACCAGCGGGAACTCAACATCCCGACAAATTATGGTCGGACAGGTGGCGGCAATGGAGCAGAGAAACCCTCCAGACAACCGCACCAACGGAAACGACGACAACTCGAAATCGGTTGACCATGAATGAATTGGCATTTATGTTCGTACATGGCGCAGGGCAAGCGGATATGGATCGGAAGCGTTCAAATGAACAGAGGTGCCAGCCAGTAGGGCCACCACCTTCATCCAGCTAACCAGAGCCTGATTGCTGGACAGCTCAGCATTTAAAAGATTTTGCGGTTTGTTTGGCACATGCACACACACACAGGCGGGATCCGTTCTTACGGAAGAGAAGAAAGATTATAAACGTCATGTGCTTTATCATTCAACTGCATGGGGTATCGACAAGTATGTTGGAAAAGTTACATGGTGTGTTGTGGTAAAATGGAAGCTCAGGAATACTGGAATAGGAAAATAAGAATCTAGCCATATTTTTTTACAAATGCCCAATTCTTATACATATTCTAGAAGAATCTTAGGAAATTGTTGGAAAATCTACAAACGCTGGCTAGTTGTGCCTAACAGTTTGTTCTTTGAAATCTGCTCATTAAGAGATACTACTGTTCTCACTCTGTAATTATTTGAGTTCGAGTTATTGATAAATTACAAAAGTATCAAACCTATCACTGAAACTGTTGCGTAGAAATAATCCCATATCTGTAAGTCATCGTTAGCTCCCCCCAAGTCTCAAATTATAAGTTCCACTGCCAAGGATTTGGTCACTTTGTTGTCCATCGACTCATTATAAAGAAGAAATTATTCATGTTGATGCTCATCTGCCGAGACTACACCCACCACTGCATTTTATTTCGCTCTTCCGGACCTGATTTTCGCTAATAATAATTTCATCCGCCAATGCAGATATCTTCAACGCTTCCGCAAACTGCAAATTATCACTTTTGAAGCAGCGACCGCGACCTTTTAGCACTTTGTGTGCAAGTGGGAATCTAAGCTTTATTTTTATTTGCGTTTGTAATTTAGATTTTGAAGTGAACCTTGCACCAAGAAGCACGAATCTGATAATGATTTTCAAAGATTCGAGGCTTCTGAGAATACCAAACCGAATACCCATACCGGTTTCTTTTTTCTAGTTCTTTATATCCTCCGTTGAGATAGCCTCTAAAACAAATAAAATTTATTTTTGGATGCAGTTTCCAGAAACAAATATAATCGCTTTGCCATGTAGATACTGTTAAGTGAATCTGAATCGATATCAACCAATGCCACGACGACGATTTTGCTGGCGTCAGATAATCCACTTTTGAAAAGGGAAAGCCCGATCTTGAATTATTAAAAAAATAAAACAGAAATAGAAATGAAAAGCTACCTCCATTTACTTTTTTCGCTTGAGAATAACAATAAGTAAACTATTTTCTGTGACGTCGTGAATTTGTTCCCAATAAATATTCACAAATCGTATTCTATTGCAATGCATGTCAAACTTTCACACGGGCTGTCGAATGTTTATGTACATTCACGCTTTAAACTGTCAATTCTTTTATTTAAACTTGCTACGGTTCGCAAACCTTTGGCAACCTCTTTGAGCAACCGCACCGAGCAACCGAGCAACCGAGATTATGAGAGCCAGTGACCATGTATTGTGTTTTATTCGGGTATGTGACCAGGAATTGTGTTTCATTCGGGTAGTTCGTAGGAACAAAATGTTTTTCGCGTAGTTCGAGGATTTGCAAATTGGGGCAAGCGGTACCCAATTAAATAGCAGGTAAACGTTAAAATGTGATTTCAAATCCGCGTTGACGTTTCGTTTTTGGTGGGATAGATACATTTTAGCACGAAATTTTAAAAACATTCTTCAACAAATCCAAGGAGTTTTAATTTTGATCATTTTGATAGGTATTTATTTCTTACTATGAAGAAAGGGTCATTTGGCCGAAAGGGTCATTTGGCCGAATAGGTCATTTGGCCGAAAGGGTCAAATAGGTCATTTGGTAGAATAGGTCATTTGGTCGAATAGTTCATTTGAAAAATGAGAAATTATGAATGAAAAGACAGACGTCTCACATCTCACTCTTCATTTTTCTCTTCTCACTGTGAAAAGTGAGAAGCGCGAAATGAGTAGTGAGACGTCTCAATACCCATTTCGTTCTACTCACGTCTCACTTCTCATTACTCACTTCTCGCTGTCAAAAGTGAGGAGCGAGTTGTGAGTAGTGAGACGTCTCACTACTCACTTTGGGCTTCTCACTTTTTACAGCGAGGAGAGAAAAATGAAGAGTGAGGAATGAGATGTCTTTCTTCTCATTCCACATTTCAATTGAACTATTTTCTCACATTTCAAATGATTTTTTCGGCTAAATTACCCTTTCGGCCAAACAACTCTTTCGTCCAAATCACTTTCGGGCAGATGGGTTTCGGCCTAATTGCCTGTTCGGCCTAGTGGCATTCGGCCAAATGGCTTTCGGCCGAATGGGTTTCGGCCAAATGACCCTTCCCCACTTCTACAAAATTAAAAATTCACTCCAATAAAGTTTATTTTTATTTTTTTTTACGTGATGAACTCATAATATGAAATAAAAAATCACGGAAATAAAGTTCAAAAAAAAGTTTTTAAAAATAATACATTTGTACACCAATGGAAAACTAGACGAAGAAAACTAGCGAGGAAATTAGTTTGATTTTGTCGATTTTAAACATTTTATTGACAATTTCGCAAATTTGACATTTTTGGACATTTCTATTTTGTATTTCGGCTGTAAGCACTCTTGAAAATTCGGCTAATAATGGCGAATAATGAATGAAAACCGCCCAGTTTAAAATAAAAAAGGGTATTGCTTTTTGCATTGAAACTTTTCGTATCGTCGTTGAAAACATTGACACTTGCTTTCAGCGACTGCTTCCCCAATAGAATATTTGTACATGTTATTCACTCATACATAAATAATACTGTCAACACTTGCATTTGCCAATAAAAAAATTCAGCCAAAAGCTCTATTTTTTTTACGTTGGTGCACTCACACAACCAGCCGACATTAATTGTCAAAATCAGAGTTACCAACTTGATAACTTTTCCCTTGTCGCCGAGTTTGGCAATTGAGTGCTCGGCGCGGAAACCTAAAGGTGGAAATAAAATGTTGGGATTTATGCGCAATAATTTATTAATGTTGATTGTCATGAGACAATAAATTGAAGGAAGTAACGAAAACAATTGATTAAGAAAGGTCCAAAACAGCACAGTAGGTAGTAGGATTTTTTTCATTAATTCACACATATTGCATTTATTTATATACATCACAACCAATTTTTTTTAAATGTCACGTTATTCTTCTCAACGAGGGGTCCCTATGGAAATAAACGCTTGGTTCCTAAAAATGGATATCCAGTGGTTAGATTTGCGTATAAAAAAAAACAAAAAAAAATGAATAAAATTTATAATTTCAATTAATTGAAAAATACTTCAAGATAATGCAGAAAAACGTCAAATAAACTTGTTGATAAGTTTGTTGATAGCTACAGTGATGTTGAGCGATTTTCCAATAAAAGTAGGGTGCCCACAACCGAATTTAGCAACGTTTTTGGAATGTGATGGAAAGAAAATTTCTTGGTAAAATGTTGATGGCAATCGCCATTGAGCCTTTAAAAGCCGTTTTCCAGACGATTTAGCAACGCTGATACTTTTCTTAGCAAACGCTTCCAGCACTTGCCGCACCACTAAACGTTGAAGTATTGTAACAATTTGGAATGTGTTTGTCTGTCCACTAACAGTGTTTGAATTAGCATTGTCACTTAAATAGAAGTGAAATACAAATGATCGAAACACTATACATTAACTAGATTACTTCTGCTTGCGAAAGTAAAACAAATTGTTTATTTGATGAAACTTTTCTTAAAATCTATCTCATAACAATCTCAATCCTTCTCAATCTGCAACAATAACAACCCCGAGTAGCACAGTTCAGCCCGATTTAGTTGCAGCAACTCATATATGACTGGATTTGGTCGTAGATAGGTTACAGAGACTCATTTATGATAAGTGTGCTACTTGGGACCAGGGATGCCGGATGATATTTTCAAATGTCTTCAAATGTCTTCAATATTAAAATTATGATTATCAGCGAAATATTTCAAAATCCAATAGGTATGTAAATTCATTAATCTCCTTGTTTTACTGATGTGGAATATTGATTTTTTATTACATTCAAATTATTAGAATTCAAGAGAATATTCTGTAAAATTTTCACAAAACAGTGTATAATGAATTTTCCCTGGATTTTCTACTGAGTCTTTGATCAAAATTTCACCGGATTTTTAACAGAATTTCCACGTGGATTTTTTCCAAATTTCTTTTCAGAAAAATTCGTTGGAGGGGTTCAAAATTTACCGTGAAGTACTTCTAAGTGAAATACTAAGTATGTTTCTTCAACATCCAGAGAATTTTCTGAGGGAACTTCTGGATAAATTTCTGGAGCAACTTCCGGATAAACTCCTGATGGAGCTTCTTATTGCTTATACGCATTTCTTCTGGATGGAGCTTCTAATTACTTCTGGAAGACTGCTGAGGAAATTTCCGTAGGAATTCCTGTTGGTACTGCCAAAAGATTTGTTGAAGGAACTTCCGACGAAATTCTTGGAGGAACTTGAGAAGGAATTTCTGTAGAAACTTCAGGAATAATTCCGGATTGCTGAATGAATTCCTGAAGGATTTTCCTGATGAATTGCTGAAGTAAATTCCTGGGGAATTTTTGAAGGAATTTCCGGTGGAATTCCTGAAAAAAATCTGAAGAAACTTCTGGAGGAATTCTTGAAAAGAAGCTTCTTGAGGTATTGCTGCAGGAATTTCCGAAAGAAATCCTGAAGGAAACACCAGAAAAATTTTATAGTTTGCTTGGGGAGCCATTTTTGTAGAATTTTTTGACACCATTCTTGGAAAGTTTTCTAGAGAAATTCCTAAACAAGCTTCCGAAGGAATTCATGGAGTAGCTTCCGTAGGGATCCCTGGAGGAATTCCTGGGGAAACTTTTGAAAGAATTTCTGTCAGAACTTCCAGAGGAATTCGTGAAGGAATTACCGGAGGAGTTCTTGAGGAACTTCTGGAGAATCTTCCGAAGGAATTCTTGGATGTATTTTTGCAGGAATCTGAAGGAATTCCTGGAGGCTATTTGGGAGACATTCCTGAAGCGTTCGGACAAATTTCCGGCGGAGCTTCAGGAGGAATTTCAAAAAGAACAATAGAACGATTTTTAGGAGAAATTCATAGAGGAATTCTCAGAGAAAATACTGGAAGAATGTCCAAAGATTTTTCTAGAAAAATTACCAAAGAAGTTCAAGGAAGAATTTAACCAATGTGTGACAAGTTCCCTCTGAATTTTCTACTGAGTCTCTAATTGAAATTCCACCGATTTTTTGTGGAATTCAGGAATTCAGAAAAACTTGTGGAAATTAAGATAAAATATAGCTTACTGACGTTTACTCACCCTTCTCTCATAAGCGCATGGATAGGATAGGATTTGTTTTCATCGGAAAACGCTTCGGAAGTATTTTCCGATGAAAACAAAATCTTTCCTTTCTGTGCGCGTGCTCATTAGGGACGTGAGAATTCTTGTTTACAAAATCAGTTACGCTCTTTTGAAATGTTGGTGCCGAGTTTCCCGTTTTGGAGGATTTCCTTTATTTCTTCTTTACGGAAATCATTATAAATTTCCAAGATAATTTGTACTGAATTCTCGATTTCAATTCTCCGATTTTCATCGGAAATTCTCCCTATTTTACACGAAAAAATCATTTAAATTTTCACTGAAAATTCTTTTAAAAATCCATGGGAAATTCAAAGAGTTTCCCGAATGATATTCAGAGGAATGTCACATGGAAATGCCAAAAAGATTCAGAGATGAATTCAGAAGGAATTTAGAAAAAACTGTTTCCAGTTCAACGGTTGAATAGATTAAATCAAATCATAGAAGGCAGTCTGCCATTCCGATGTAATGATCAAAATACCTTTTTACAGACACGTGAAAACGCCGCCACCGCCAAGGAAAATTCAAACGAATGCTGCCATTGGGATTTTTTTTACAAGCGCACAACTTAAAGTTAAGTGCGTATGAGGACTGAAATGCGTTGCAGTCAGTGATGCGAATTTTCAGTTATAGTGACTGAGATTTGTAGGAAATTGATACCATTGCCTTTTTCATAAGCTTCAGCCCGCTGTAGGCAAACCGAGTAGGCTAAGCTATTCCTGATTTGTCTTTCTCACTGGAAGGCATCGTCATAGGCAAAAAGAAACAAAAGAATCGCAGTCAGCAGGCATTGTTGATAAATTGCACCACTGGTTACAGTTAACAACCGGCTGGTGTGAATGTATTTTTATGTTTGAGTGTCTAAGCCCGAGACAAAGACTATCATATGGCGAGATGGATCACATTGGTCAAAGCCGTCAATTTGACAACACAAACAAAAAAAAATACTATCATAAGTTTTGTTATATTTACATAATCTATAGAAGTCGTAGAACTTATAAGTAAGTAATAAAATTGTATTTTCTACATCGCGTTTCCATAGCAAATAAATGACAGCATCTATGGATAATTTCTGTCGAAAGATACGTGGGGTGCCTACAAACCGAATTACTTCCCCTGTGATAATAAAATAAATTATTTGTTTGACAAAACTTTTCGTGCAATATATTTTATTACAATCGCATTGCTTCTCAATCTACAATAATAGCAAAATAAAACTCATTTAGCCCGAATTTTGACAGTTCTCAATGCTAAATTCAAGGTGGCCGTTACAACCCGATTCAAATACGAGAGTGGGGAAATTTTTAGTGCCGATATAGCTCGAACGACTGTAAATGCTTTTTGTTATGCTAGGTGGTCAGTATTCAGTCTGTGCGACCCTCTGGTTGATGACGGCGTGGTGAATATAGTTATCCTGAAACAGCTATCGAAAATGTAAAAGCAACGTATTGATAATGAAATAACAAAATATCTTAAGTTATAGAATTTCAAGTAAAAATAATAAACAATGTTTAAATATTGGAATTCAATCGCATCTTAAGTAGAGTTAGGAAATTTATAACTGGAATACTGCTCAGCAGTATTTTTGCATAAATTTGCAACAGAATTTACTTGAGCTATATTTTGTTCAAAACAAAAGTAGATCACTTCATCAATTTCAAAAAATGCAATTTCATCGACATCACAGCAGTTTGACACTTGAATTAGCATCGGTAGATCATATTTTCGTTTTCAGTATAAAACATGTGCAGTTTGCGACTGCTACTAAGGGTGCATTTCCCGTTTTATATCTTTGACAGTTGTAAATTCTGTAAATCGAGGAAAAAGTATAACTGGAACTGTAACATTCCTAAAGATGCCCTAAGCATGCCTTACAAAGTAATGTGCACAAATTTGAAATTCAATCGTAGTGGGCTGGTATGGAATCCCAGCACTGCTGCTCACATTCACATTGAAAAAAAAACATCATTCAGTATTCGTGGAAACATGCAAGTTGAATTTCTGCGTCCGTCTCGAGTAGATTCGGATGATCATTTTGTTTGGCAACGACAGACGACAGGAACTTTCTTTTCAAAAATAGAATCAATAAAATAGACACTTTTTCGCAACAACTCATTAAGTAACAAACACAATCTCGATCAAGACAAAACAGCCTGCACATTTAAAACGAACGGTTGTCATTTGTCGAGATAGTTACTATGCAATAGATAACCAATCAAGTTAGCCACTTTTTAATTGTTTACGTAACAATTGTAATAAAAAACGTACATTAAGGACTATTTTAAATTAATTCAAAGCAAAAGAAAACATTGTGCTTTCGTTAGCTTAAAACCAAATCTTTCAGATGGTGGCTGTTTGGCTTGCCGCTTTTCATGGCATGTTGATGTAAAAATTGACTATTTTATTCTATTGATTCCTCAATAATATTGACAGGTGTTAAGATAGATCAAAGTAGTCTTCGGAACAAACATATTTTTTGTCTTTATGAACAACTTTCTAGAATAAACTAGGAATAAACCACACTGCTAAAAGGATTTTCTAAAAAGTTATGCTCAAAATATAATGTTTGAAGGTCATTCATACAAAATGTGCGCTAACCAAACAGTTATTCGAATATTGTGTCTTCAGAAAAAAATGTTCCAATTCACATTGCAGAGATTGGAGAGGTCAACCACTGGTTTTGTACAACTGCGATTTTTTTTTGTTCCATACCGCTCTTCAAGGTGGATAGATCATTATTTTTTTTCTTATCAAAAGGAAGCCAAAAAAATATCCTTCAACTCTTCTGGAGACACCATGTCTCTAAAATGTGATTTTCAGGTCGAAAACAAAAAACGCACGATTTGGGGGCCTTTGAACCAGTGTGCATTAGAAGGAAGAAATTACCCCGTGAGCAAGCCCTAGCATCCACCGTGTCATCCGCTTCCATAAATTGGATTTGGATAAAGGCTCCCTCAGATCTAAGCGATTTCAGAGCGGCGACGGTGCGAAGAAAATCCTACTTGAAACAGTATTTATAGCATGGAATAGTGGCCCTGATGGAATAAATCGGTTCGGTTTTCGTTAATGCGCCTTTCCAATCACTAACAGCAACAAAACTTTAATCTAGAGATAAATTTCATTTTACTGATGCCAACGCCATGAGTGGTTGAGAAGCTGCTGTTGATGGCAATTTTCTGTCGTCGTCGAACGATTATGATTTGCACCTTGAGGAAAACTAGTCTCGGCTCAACCTTGTCTTGAATGAATGGTGGTTCTGAAAAGGACAGATTTATTTTCAATAAAGTACCTTCCCAATCAATAACATCAACAGAACCAGGGTCTCGAAGGAAAATTTCAAATCAAACATTTTATTTTTATAAAATTCTGGCAGTTCCGGAATGTGAAATGCACTGCTGTTCCACTTATTGCAACCGCTGTCTTTCCAGTGGAAGCGCAAGCTACACAAGCGTTGCACTGCTTATTATAAACTTGGCTGTTCCAGTTTACTATCGCCATCAATGTGCGCAAAGTGAACGACCTTTATGTGACTGCTACTGACACCAGCGTCAGCCACTTCTATAATTTGAGACGACTTTCATGTAAATAAATTACCGCAACGCCTTCCTCCGACGTGTCATTGCGCTGCTACCAACAAAGGGTTTTCTGCCGTCAAAGAGCGATTATGATTTGCACTTTGAAAAATATTTGTCTTGGGTCAACTTTCTCCCGTGTAAAATGACGGTTCTGGAAAGAACCCATTTGATCTTAATAATGTGTTTTTCCAATCACAAGCAGCAATAAAACCGAAATCAGAATCTATAAAAAAAATGCACTTTATTGCTCCTGACGCCAGTGTCTGCCACTCGATGATATACAGCTGAAACGCGATAGACGCCATCCATGCAAATACATTTTTGCTACATCTCTCTCTGACGAGCGCTTACGGATTTTGGTGCTGAGTGGATTTCGGTCCCCCGCGGTACTGACGCCAATGTCAGCCAGTCGATGATTTGGCACGTTATCCATGCGAATAAATGTTTGCAGCATTAGAAAATCGAGCACTTTCACTGCTACCACCTTCAACTTTTTGCAGTTGCCAAGCGATTTTCATTTGCACTTCGAAGAAATTTTTACGGCTCTACCTTCTCTCGTGTAAAATAGTGCAAATACTGAAACATTTTCAGTAGAGTCACCGATGTCCTGGGACCGCAACTGACGCAATCATAAAATGTTGGTCCAACATTGTTGGTCCAATGGGACAGCAACCAAACGATGGCCCGAACATTGCGTAGAAATTTCTATTGAGTGCTGCTACCTTTGGCGACGGCTTCTCGATGATCCTCTTTCTGCTGGAACTGCTGCTACCGACATTTTGAAATTTTAATTAAAATAAGGATTAAAGCCCAGCCCGTAAGTTGCACGATTTTGATGCCTGTACTTGCGATGCACATTAGGGATTGATTGGTTTACCTTTTTTAAACAGTGCCTGGCGAATTCTATCTTTCAATAGATTCACGCTTTTAATCCATTGTGTTTAATATTTGGGTAAAATCTTAGTTCGTCAACCGATTGATATCCAAAACTTCAAAAACTATTGGAAAAATAAATGTTTGTTAACAATTTCGTCCGTTTCGTTATTAGATTTTCCTACGATAGCGATTGGATTTCTTTTCTAGATGTACAGATGACATAATCATCATACAAAAAAAGGCTTCTCATTTGATTATTAGTGAAAATAATATCGGCAACACTAAGTGTCCTGTTTACAAGATGAACAAACCTAACGCAGTCAGTGACGGCTGGTGATCGTCCCCGATTTGTCAATCCGATACCTGGATTAGAAGTTTGACAATATTTGTTTAAACTTCAGCCTTCAATTTGTGCATAATAGTCAGTTTAAGATTTTAAGTTAAGTTTAAGAAGACTTCAGGCCATTATAAATATTAAATAAAAAAAACACTCTTTGAAAGAAGACAGAGGTGGGAAATAAAAAAACAAATCAAATCGACAAACTAATTGGATTTGTTAAAGAGTGTATTCTTTCAAACTTGAATTGGTTTTTATCGGTGAAATAAAGAATGTATTAGGCAACCTTAAAAATTGTTGTAAAATTTTATTATTGCCTCCTCAAATTGACAATTTTGACCGCAAAAAAATCGAAAAGGAGAGGAGCCTTAATTTTCAAAAAGATTTGTATCGGCCGTATGACGTTGTGAAATTTTAGCGCATGCAATGCCCTGGGCCTTTTTTAGCCTAGAAGTAAAATGCGCCACCAGCCATCACGAAGGTGTTGTAATTCCGGGTCCAATGTTCCATGGATATAAAAGTATTTTAAGAAAACATAGAAAACAAGTCTCTTCAAAAGCGTATTCTCTTTGCTTTGCCTCGAAATAAATCACCCAGCAGTGAAATAAGGAAAGCGATTTACATTATATTGTGATATTTAAAAGATCTAATCTAAGATCCTTATTTATTAAAAATATGAAGTTAAATACGCCAGAGTTGACGATAGTCAGTTTTCTAATGTCGCACCATGCAATGGCATCTACGAAGACGACGCTGAAAAGTACCAACGACTATATGAACGATGATGAGCATTTTACGACTTTCACCAGGTGCAGCGCTCCTTCATAGCCCATCCATTTGAAGTGTGCCGTATGTGTGCTCTCGACATCGTGTGTATGTGTGCGCTGTACCTGTGTGCGAAGTGATGTAAGAATTTTTCTTATGGGGAAAAAACTTTGCTCAAGCACGGGCAGATCGCAAGCAATGCAACGGTCGGTGTGGGGCACACTTTCTCCACCATGAGCAAACGCCGGTCGAAAATCGTTGCCGGGGGCTTTCTCGATATCAGCAGCATCAGGTATTAAAGGATTATGGAGCTTAGCAGTATAGTTAAGTGCACTGTAAACGAGAGCTTCAAGTACATTAAACGGTGTACGTTCCCCCCATCAAGTTCGGTTACTCAAGTCGATTGGTCAATTAAACTGTTCCTTTTGGGGCGGCACGACGCCACTACTGACTGTCAAAGCCGGTGGAAGTGATTTAAATGCGTTACTTCTTCCGGTGCACTTTTCTTGGTTGAATCAGCTGCAAACAAATCTGCCCCTTGGGATGCTCTGACAGCTAAATTAAAAAGTTAATTTTCCACACATTTAGTTCGCTGCCCTGAACATACGTATCCACACAATAGATCGGGGTGGGTGGTGCAGAATGCCCTTTTCCAATACGGAAACAACGAGTTTGATTCTTGATACAGTCCAGCTAATAAGGATGAAAATTAATTTGATTTTTCCTAAAACGAATAAAAATTCATGAACAAAGTTTGTGCAACCATGCGTCTCCATGAGCACTATTGTCACAATTTGTTGAGTCTGACATACGAGAAGCTCTTCAACAGGCTGATGAACGGATGCAGTTACAACTATCAGCCAGTCGGAAGCATTTTGAACCGTCCTCTCGGATGTAGCGAACGAATGGCAACAAAAACATAGCACGTGCCAGACGACGTTTCCCTTTATTCACTTGCTCCATGGAACTGCTGTGTAGGGTAGCTTACCAGAAGGAAGCGAACTTTTCGTGTAAACTTGACTCACGCCGCCCGCTGGCTGTTTCACTTCAGATGAAACGGGAAACCGGGTAAAAAATAACAACCACCGCGCGCTGCTGGACTTGAGGGAGACGTTGAATAAATTGCTTGTGTTCCATGGAATCACAGTTTCACGAATGAGACCTCGTGTTTTTCTGTTTATCTTCAGTTTCGTGGTGTAGTGTGGTTGGAAAATGGATATACTGACGCGGATGAGTTCATTTATTAAAGTAAGCAATACATTCCATTGATTTGTTAGGGGCAAAATTCAACCCTTTGTAGTAACTCAAACAACATTTTCTCATAATTGTCTCCAACAATAATTGGACATATGAACACGCAATGCAACAGGTGGCCAATACTACCTCAAGATAGAATTCAACACGCCTAGTGATGTCTTCTATTCTGATTCAAACAATTTCAAACAGTACCAAAATTGTCACGTTCTATCTAGTTTGACATTGACGGCCGCCCTAATTCTGTCTGGACCCAACGACCGAACATCCGGACAACCTACCGGTCAGCACCGACAAATTGCTTATACAATTTTATGACTTCCAGTACTGCCTGGCCCGAGAACGCCAGTACAGTTTTCATCAACTTTAAATTAAGATGGATCCGACAGCTGGTGACGCCACCGTTTCCATCGTAAATTTGACCCAAGCTACGATCCATGGCCGCGCCACAAGCCCCATTTACCTGCAGAACAGTTACACCCGTCGCCACTGGCGGGTGGTTGTGTAAATTTAACGACCCCCCAACTATTCCATTATACGGCAACATCGGAAAGACCTGGGAAGGGTTATTGTAACTTTACTGCCACACACTCTGTTGGTCGTCAAACCCCCGGCACATAGATCGCTTGTCCTTGTACTTCCCTGGGATCCGGCACAGTGAGTGTCGTTACGAGTAAGATTGATGGTTTCCACATTGATTTATTTCAGGAGCAAGTTGATTGTAATAAATTTAAATGGTGGAAAATTAAAATAAAGTGCATCGAAACGAGGCCTAATTAATGGATATCAATGTCGGGATATTTTAACGTGAAGTTTTCATTAATGTAACGGCTGAACGGCAGCCTTATTAAATCGCGTGTGAGATTTATTTTGAAACTGTTTTATCCTTCACCGTTGAATGGATTAAAGTTTATTCAATAAATATTCCCGAAATCGACCACTCCTTATTATCTGTGTTTCATCTGGTTTTGTTTAATGCATCTGAATTGAGTTAGAATACGGAAGTTAGCTCTCATCACATATTATAGATAGAACTTTGTTGCAAACTATCACGCGTCTCCATGTATGTATGTAACGTCAGCCCATCCACACGCACCAACAACAACAACAACCCTCTCACAAACAACCTTCACCAACCGTCCCCCCGAATGATACGTTCGTCTCTCATTATATGTTGTGTCTTTTCTCTTTGTCTATTTCTCTTCCTCTTTTTTCTCTTTCTCTGTAGCCCCTAAAGATGTCCATGTATCCGGAGGAGATGTCCAGCTTGCTGACACCCTCCAGTCCGGGAAACGATCATCCACCTCCACCGATACACTCATCACACCCGCATCTGAACCATATCCGTTACAAGTCGAAGCATGTAAATATCCGCCGCACGGCCCCAACCCTCCCCCATGGGACATTCTAATTTCAAGTTCGGCCCTGGGGGGAGGCGTAGTTTATCCACTTGTGTATACGTAGTTGTTTTTGTTGCATTATTTTTGTTAAATTTGTTTTTCCGTTGTTTGCTGCGTTATTATTTTTGTTTGTTTTGCTTGCAGAACAAATTGATCTTCAATAGTATCAGAATCCAAATTCATTAGTTAGTTTCAAGTTAAAACGTGAATATCCGAAATACTTTAGCTACACGCAAGGGCGAATGTGAATGTGCAAACAATTAACAGATACCTATTATTGTCAGAAACTTTAAATTACTTCGGAATTGACGAAAAAAGTTTTCGGATTCATAATTCATAATTTATAACCACTGGCGCAAAAAATTGAGTTCAGGTAAATTGTATGATTTTAAAGCTTAATGGTCAATTAGCCTGAACCCATTCAGCATGATGCTAACAAATTGTTTTGTTTTTACAACTTTTCAGAATTAGGGACGCTAAATATATTTTTTAGGAATTCTGTTCCTACAACGCTTTAGCTTTGCGAGCCTAATAATTGCTTGCAGTTTTTGACACCTAAAAAGGCCAACACTTTCAGGATGGCAAATTTTGCATTAGAAAAAATATGTAAATAGTTTCGATTCCACATTCCAATGGCGAAAGTCGTCATTGGACACTCCCGGAACCGCTATGCCTTGGGGGAACCTATACGAAGGTACATTTCCGTTTGTAGACAAAAACGTGTTATGCGACAACTCTATCTACGTGGATTCACGCGAATAATCATCTGATCAGTCTATAAAAGGCAATGGACCTGATTATGGGCCAATCCCAGAACATCGTCAGCAAAGGCGTTTGCCGTGATTCTGCTCGATGGCGGTGGCGTTTTCGGTATCACTCCGGGAGTCATTTGAACTGGCGACGGCGTGGTAATATTTTATTGAATTTGAAATGTAATAAATTTTTTCTTAGATTTTATTTTCAGGAATTTGTTGATATATGAAAATACTTCCGAAACTTAATCGGAACTACTTCAGGAAACTCTTTTCAGGTTTTCCTCGGCAATTCCAGGACCCACTCAGAAAACTCTTTAGAAGTTCCTCGATTTTTTTTATAAATTTTTGGAATTCTTTGGAAATTTATCGGCATGTTCTTTGGGATTTGGGGCTTTCCTAAGCCGTAAGGGAAGATGCGCGGCTACAAAGCAAGATCATGTGGTCTAGAAAATTTTCGGGTTAGAATTTTTTTCTAAATTTTCTGAACAACTTATTGAAATTATTAAAATTAAATTTGAAATTTTTTGCAATACCTTCAGTTAACTTTTCGGAATTTATTCAGTATATTCTTGAGAAATTTCATTTGAATTTCCTTGGCATTTTTCTTTTATTCCAATCTATCGTTTATTTGGAAGGCTCATTTGCCGTGAAGCGTTACGGAGCCTAAATCATGTTTTAATACAATTTTTCATGATCCTTGTACAATAATGTTAGTTTTGGGGAACCGAAAGACTCGCGGTTTGGACGAGGTTAGGGAAAACAATAATACAGTAGGAAAAGAAGAGAATTTAGGGTGCTTAAGTAATTACGATGCTGATGTTCACAATGTGAACATTCTTGGCGATGATTAACATCTGTAACGGGACAAACAAACTTTTTCTTGGGAGACAACAACGAGAGGAAGATGTACGGAAGGGATTAACGACAGACATTGAAATGGACAATATTGGGATCTGCTCCACAAACACAGAGATTGTCCTTCGGGATTTTTCTTTAAATGGCTTGGAATATTCGTACGTAATTTCTCGGGAAATTTTTTGAGATTTATGTACCAATTTCTTCGAAAATTTCTCGGGAGATTCTTTGAGTTCTTCTCGGAAAACTAATTAAATTTCCTTGATAAATTCTATCATTAGAATTTCTTTGGCAATGTCTTCGGAATTCCCAGCACAAATTCTGCGGAAGTTCCTTAACAATTTCTTTGGATTTTTTTTTTTAAACCTTTCGGTTTCTACGGGTTTTCCTCAGCAAACTCGTCAAAATATCCTCGTCAATTTCTTCGGACTTTCTTCCGAAGGATCTCCGGGATTTCCTTAGCAAATAATTCAAAATTTCCTTGTACTTTTCTCGAATGTTTTCTCGGGAAATCCGAAATCCGCAATTCTTTGGTTAGATACTTTGAAAATTCACCAGGAAACTCTCCGGGAATTGGTTGGCAATTTGTTTTTTTTTGTCATATTCGTCGGGATTTCCTCGGAAGATTTGAAATCCTATGAAATTTTCTCAAGAATTTCTTCGGAATTTACTCTGAAATTTTTTTAAAATTTGCTCAAAAAATTACTTGATTTCTTTTCTGGAATATTCTTCGGATTCGATTCCTCGATCTTTCAACAAAAATATTTGCGTGATTCTCGAAGAATTCTTCGGATTTTCTAACGGAGGATTGTAAAGAAGAACCGCTGATTTTTTTAACTGTTTGGACAATGTGGACTCCTTAGAATTTTCACTGTCATATAAAAGTTTAGATCAGCGGCTGGACAAGACAAAGCAAACGTTTTTTTTTATTATTATTATTTATTTATTAGGGCTCAGACGTTTTCTAAAAACTTTACGGAGCTGAATTCTATTATTATTAATGAATAATTACAATAATATTTATTCATTGTTTAGGCGAGAGCTTTTTCGCCTAAGAGCGCGATCGCTTGATCCCGATGAAGCTTATTATTATTAATATCTTTATTAATGAGGTTTTCGGCCCAGGACCGGTTCGCCTCGTACAGCGATGAAGCAATTTGGGTCCGACGCTGGTTTGCTTCTAATTTCCATGTCTTCTCTGTATTACGAAATCAATTCACCAGCTGCCAGTAAATAAGGATAAAGCAAATCTTACAGGAGGAAAATTTGGCAAAATATGTTTTACTTTTTTTTAGTAGTTAACAGAGATTTGTTTGTGATTTGCTTTGCGAATCGATTTTTTATTTATTATTGCAATAACCATTCGATAACCATCATGTAACCAGGATTACAACGAAAGGCTTCGCAGAGCTGGGTTTCAATCCGTCGTAATGCATTGGAGTTTCGCGATGTGTACGCTTTAAAAATACTGTACTGTTCGCTTATCCGCCGTCCAATTATGGGCCCGTTACCAGGAAAGCCATGTACCTCGAATCGAAAAAGTCCTACGTTTGCCTTTCTCGTATTTTTGCACGTTTCGCGTTTCGGAGATTACCATGCGACGATCCCCATTTGAGTGACCCCTAAACATGAAATCCAAGCATAAATATCTAAAGGCTTGTCGATAAACATTTTCAATTCTGTTGTAACATCATTTTAAGTTGTTTTGATCTTCGAACCCTTCCCAACTTGGTGTGTCGGTTTTCAGCTTCATAGGGCCGGTTCTGCTTGAAAATGGACTGTTCCTGTTCTCTAGAAATATTGTCGTGAGAACTCATGCTTGAAGGGCCAAAGCATGCTTGTATGAAATTTCTGGTTGCTTCAAAAATTGGGAATCTGTAAAATAGCTCAAGGTTTCGGTTTAACTTACTTTTTCCCCACTAAATATTCAGTTGAATCAAAACCATTCCTATTTCCTGTTTTGTGCGATGACTCATGCATGAGTAATAAATGAACGAACTTACTTATGGAACTTAACAATTCCATAACATAACTAAACTCTTTTGCTGGCCTTGTTTTTGGTCAAAGGTATTATCGTCCCAACTATGTTCGCCCATATTGTCGAGCATTGCTCATATTCCGAGTTGTTCGAGCTCGAGTTGTTGGAAAGGTTTCTCCCGGCGTTGTATGATTTCTTAAGAATCCTTAAAACCATTTTTTTAAAGGAAGTTCCACGGTCTACAAAAATAAACTGAGCAAAAAATAAAGCCATTTAACTTTTCTTTACATTATTCTGCATTGCTATGACCGGAACGGCGAAAGAAAAATTAAGCATGCACCTAGCATGCGATGAAACTCAAAAATCGATCATCATCACGATCTTCCATTACAGATTAAATGGATTTCAAAGGATATTTCTTAATTTTTTTTTATTTTATTCATCTTGGATGTGTCCACTTTTTAACCTGTCCTGAACAACCTTCAAGGTATTATGCCTAAGAAGTGTTGCCAACCAGACACGGTGGACAAACTTGTTCGGAGCGATCTAACGCTGATGTGAATCGGAGATGGATGTGAGAAATGTTCCGTGCTTGCAATGAGGATGCAATTTCCACCGCATCCCGAGTAAGCGCCCTACGTAATGGATATGTGCAAACCTGTCTGTACTGTGACAAGGTCAATCACATGATAGTGGACAGCAGACAGTTCAAGGCGCTCGATTTCGATGGTAGATGGAAGCTGGCGAAACAGGAATATATGTGCAGACGCTGTCTAGTGCCGCACAGAAAATAGCCAAGTTGCACCAAGAATCAGTGTGGTGTAGCCGAGTGCAAATTGAATCACCATTTGTATGCCTTTTGCGTGCTACTGAAGCCCGTAGCTCAGATAATACAGTCAACGTTTTCGGAAAACTAAAGGTCAAGGTCGAGCGTATTTTTGTTTTCCAATGCCCGTAGTGATAATCCATGATAATGGTAATGAAGTAAAAATATACGCCTTCTTTGATGTTGGGTACTCTCCAACAGTGATGGCATCTAGTATCGCGTCGGTGTTAAACATCCTGCTACCTGAGTAGGAGTGACGACCTCGATAACAGATATTGGTATACACTATCCTTGCATAAGAGGAAAAATGCCAAAAAATATCAAAAGTTAGGGTGGTCCCGTAGCGTAGTTGGCTACACGTTCGCCTCATAAGCGAATGGTCATGGGTTCGATTCCCAGCCCCTCTACCAAACCCTTGCCAGTCGCCAGAAGCGCAGTCCGTACGGTGGCGTTTTGGGGAACGCGCCTCACCGACACGGCTGCCTGATGACGACTGACAAAAATTGTTCTTCTCGGAGGCATTCCTCCAACGTTCTTCGATTAATGGCAACCGAACAAAGCAACGATCACTGGATTAACCAAATGGACAAATGAACACAATGAACTGACGATGATATGGCCTGGCAACGACAACAATGACGAATTATGGACATCGAAAAATAGATTCTGTGTGGACTCTGTACAGCAGAGTACCACAGTAGATCCGGCACAGTAGCGGTTAAGAATACAGAGTGCCTACACAGAAAAAAAATCCGTGGTTAAAACTACTATTTTGTAGACTACGCTCTGTTTTTAAATCTACCATAAAATTTCAGTAAATTTTACCATGGTTTCAGAGAAATTCACCACTGTTTCAGTTCATGTGACAACATTCCGCATGGGCCACAGTTGATTTTTACTGCGCGCATGGTAAAATCAAACGGGTTTGTTATCTGCTGAAAATCGTCGGTGCATATTCTTAAAATAACCCTCGGAATGGTAGTTTCGACTGAAATATTTTTTTGTGTGTACCAAATAAATACATGAATAAAAAAAAAATATCAAAAGTTAATATGCAAAATACTTTAGGCATAACATGCTTAGGTATTGTATGAATAACATAATTAGGTATTATTGAGTTAAGTTCTCTTGCTGGGATAGAAAGGCAAAAGGTTTATACTCAATGTTTATATACAATGTGCGGACAGTTCAAGAGCTTCGCTTGCCTGCAAAATTTTTTTTTTCAAATAATTGCATTTTTTCCGAGGAAATTCGAAAGAATTTACCAAAAAAATCGAAAGAATTTTTCAAAGATATTCAGAAGGTTTTTGCCAGAAAATTTGGAAGCGTCTTTCCGAAATCTTTTGTCAAGCTTAAGTACCTTAGCTCAAGTTTAACGGGAACATCAGTATAACAACATGAAAGGCTTTCGCTGCTCTAGGATTTATTCTCCGCAACACTGGTTGTTTTACAGATATTAATGCGATCAAATCTCTTTCTTGTTTGTTCGCAGCATTTCGGATAATGTTGCCTGTGTTTGTGCGCTTTACCATTCAATCCAAATGCTTCCAATGGAAAGAGTCCAACGCTCTTTTCTCACTCTCAGACATGTTTTACAACAGATCCCATGGAATAATTCTCTGAATCTTCCTGATTGCGCTTGTTTATGCAGTCTCTTAGAACTTGAAACATTAGCGCTTAGACGTATAAAACTGCAAAGAATGATCACTCTCTTATCAATAAAAACTTAGATAGCTCTTCACTTCTCCAAAACATAAATGTGTAATATAGTGGGGCATCATTGTCACTTTTTAAAAACAATGGTTTTTCGGAACCATTCGGTGTAGAATTTGGGCCCGATTTGTTGCTTCCTCGCTTGCCACATCGCGTTTAAAGTTTGTATGGGAATTAGTATGGAAAAAGATACATTTCTGCATTTCTACTTCAAGAGGTTCATCGTAAGCCAAGTGGCACATAGCCAAAAATATCCCCCTATGCAAAATTTGAGCTAAATCGGACATGATTTAGGGGTGTTTATTTTCTCACAAAGGGGATTTTTGTTTTGTTTTGTGATGCCAAAGGATTCAAAATGCATGGGAGAATTTAACAACTTTGAGATTTTTTTTTTAAATCGACTGTTTTGGAACTTTGAGAAAATTTCTTATGGCGAAAACAATTTTTCATCGAGTTTAAAAACCGGACGTTACGGAAACATTTCCTAAGCCCTAAAATATGCCCCTATGCAAAATTTGAGCTCCATCGGACATGATTTAGGGGTGCTCAAAATCTTGCTATCAAAATTTTGATTTTTTTTGTAACTTGATCTTTACACGTTGTGTTTTGAATTCATGCGGTACCGCGTAAAAATAAACCTCAGTGTAATAAACATTGCCTAGCAATCTGATAATTTTCTCCGTAAATCTGATCTCAAAAGTTTTCAAAGTTACAAAAAATTCAAAACTTTCATAGCAAGCTTTTGAGCATCCCTAAATCATGTCCGATGGAGCTCAAATTTTGCATAGGGGCATATTTTAGGGCTTAGAAAATGTTTGCGTAACGTCCGGTTTTTAAATTCGATGAAAAATTGTTTTCGCCATAAGATTTTTTTTCGAAGTCCCAAAACAGTCGATTTAAAAAAAAAATCTCCTGGTTGCATGCATTTCGAGTCCTATGGCATCAAAAAACAAAAAAAAACTTCCTCCTTTTGAGAAAAAAAGTTTTTTTGATTTATTTTGAGCACCCCTAAAGCATGTCCGATTTAGCTCAAATTTTGCATAGGGTTTTTTTTTGGCTACGAAAACGTTTGCATCGTCCGGTATTAAAATTCGATGCAAACATGTTTCATCATCTGAAAAAAGTCCCAAAAATGTTCTAAAAGAAAAAATCGGCTTTTCAAAGAAAAAAAAAATTAATTCAGATCTCGACGTTTCATGTATTTTTAAGTCATTTGGCATCAAAAACGAAAATTTGATTTTCGACTTTTCGTCCCCGTTTGGGAAAATTTTCATGGGTAAAAATTTCACAACTTTGATGAATTTTAGGCACCACTAAATCATGTCCAAATGAGCTCAAATTTTGCATGGGGGTAAGCAAACTTGTGAACAATGTCGTTTTTTTTTTAAATTCGATGACAAATTTGTTTCCATACATTCCATTGGCACCCTAATACATTAGTTAGGGGCAGGCCATAGTAAACGCGAGTGCGATGCGACGTGACGCAATAGTGCAGTTTGACAGCCTGTTGATAATGTTTGTTATTCTTTTATGTGGGTCGCGTCGTCTTTACTCTGGCTCACACTCGCGACTCAATAGGCATGACTGACTATGAAAGTGTACGATGGCTGCTGTGATCTGTCATCTGACTGAGGAACAGAGGTATTTTAGGCATGTTCATGTTTATGGGCCTGTCTAATGCCACACTCTACCTTCTTCAGCAAAGTCTTTCGGCATCCTTCAGACTTTATACAAACGTATTGAGTGGCGTGATTGGCGATAAATTGGAGCCGATAGGAGCAAAAATGCAAAAATTCCAAAGCCTATGCATCCAATTGAGCGCATCTTTTGCATAGTTGATTTGTGTCCCAAAACGAGTCAGAAAAACCTTGATCTCACTTGATTGGATGAAGTTTGCGTTTTTCCATACAACTGCGCCCTATTTTAATGTGTATGCACCCACAGGCCAGCTTCACGACAGGCCTATTTTTTTTCGATAGACGCCACATAACCTCCTATGGGTACATACAATAATCCGTATGACAGTTGTTTAAGATGCACCTTTCGATTTTAATATACTCAAGTCAATGTTTATGAATGGGGGGGTCCTGTAGCGTAGTTGGCTACACGTTCGCCTTACAAGCGAATGGTCATGGGTTCGATTCCCAGCCCCTCCACCAAACCCTCGTCAGTCGCCGGATGCGCAGCCTATACGGTGGCGTATTGGGGAGCGCGCCCATACCGTTACGACTGCCTGATGACGACTGACAAATTGTTCTTCTCGGAGGCATTCCTCCATCGTACCTGGATAAATGGGCAACCGAACAATGCGCAACGATCATTGGATTCACGACACGGACAAATGCACACAATGGACTCACGGTGAGATGGACCAGCAACGACAACAACAATGAATAATGGAAAATCTAAAAATAGATTCTGTGTGGATTCTGGCAGCAGAATACCACAGTAGATCTCGGCACAGTAGCGGTTAAGTAACACAGAGTGCCTACCAAATAAAGAAAGGAATAAAAAAAAAAAAAAAATGTTTATGAATATGTTTAGAAACTTAGCAAACGAAGAAATAAATAAGAATTGCTCATAAAAATTAGGAAGAGTTTCTCTTGGAAATTCGGAAAAACTTTCCAAAACAAAATCGGAGGAATTTTCCAAAGAAAATTGAATGAATTTTCCAAGGAAAGTCGCAAGACTTTTCCGTAGAAATTCAAAAGAATTTCCCGCAGAAGGTTGTAAAAAATTATCGAAGAAATTTGAAAGAATTTACGGAGAAAGTTCGGAGGAATTTCGCAAGGAAATGTGGAAGATTTTCCTGATAAAATTGGAGCCAATTTCCCGAAAAAAAAATCTAAAAAAATTTCCGGTGAAATTACGAAAGAATTTGTTGAGAAGATTCAGATTATTTTCTCATGATATCTGAAAGACTTTCCCAAAAAAAATTCGACAGAACTTCTTGAAGAAATTCTTTAGGAATTTCAATCCATATTCCATAATATTTTTCCGAGTAAATTCCAGAAGAAATTATCGAAGAAATTCGGAATAATTTCCCGAATAAATCCTGAAGGGTTTTCGAAGAAATCTGAAATAAATCCCCGAGAGAATTCACAATAATTTTCCCAGAAATTCTGGAGAATCTCCGAGGAGATTTGAAAGAATTTCTGTAGGAACTTAGAAAGAACTTAGTGAGAAAATTCCGAAGAAGTTTGAAAAATTTTACCGAGGAAATTAGAGATAACTTCCGCCAATGAAATTCGGAGAAGCTTTCCGTGGGTTTTCTAAAACATTTCCTAAGAAAATCCGAAAATATTTCTCGTTCCTAGAATTCCGAAACTTTTCTGTTCAAAAGTAGGAGGAAATTGGAAAGAATTGTACGTCGAAATTCTAAAGAATTTGTAGTAGACATTCGGAAGTATTTTTTGTGGAAATATAAGAAATTTTCCTGTGGAGGTTTTAAAAAGCAATTATTATTTAGACTTAAAGCAACAACTACTATGCAGGAACTGGATGGATTTGGTTTTTTGACCCAATAGTAGTTTTAATGAAATTCACGATCGACGTTGTTTTAGAGAAGTAAGCTAATAATATGAGAGTAGAATTAACTCTTCATCGTTCGAAGGATTTTCTGGTAGGATCCTTCATTAGAAGAGTTCTCGTCGTAAACGCTCAAGTCTTTGGATGTGAAGATCAAACAAACAGTGTAACAAATGAAATATAGTTTCTGCGTTCTTGCTGCTGGTTATCATGATGAGACAGTTCTGGTTCTGTTATTTTGTTCAAATAATTTGTATTTCACATTTTATTTTGTTTCAAGCATGTGGCCACATCCAACTAATTAACCAAGCACATTTAACAAATATGATCCATCAGACTCATGGCAATCCCCTTCTCTATTGCAGCCCCTGCCAATGAACCTCAATCCGGAAGAGATGAGCAGCATGCTATCGCAGGGCAACATGCCCCCACTGAACGATAGTGGCGATAACGATGGTTCCCTCTCGCATCCAGACCACCCGGACAACATTGACGGTAAGCGAACACGATTCATCCTACTCTTACTTAGTACTGTTTACTTTCACCTTACTTCTGCTACAAACTTCTCTACTACCTATTTCTCTCTGTACTTCGACCCTTGAACCTCAGCAATGAAAAAAAATGACCCCCATTTCCCTGATTTATGCCTACTTCCTTCCTTTTATCGAGCACATTGCCCCTTCCCGTCCCATCACAAGCTAGGAGTGATCCCCCTCAAAAACACATTCTCCAGCTTCCATCCCAATACTTAAATCATCATTTTTTTTCTTCGGTTTCGTTCATCTTCAGTTGAGTTACACATTCTTCTGTTTTCATTTCCATTATCTTTTTTTTTTCATCATGACGTTTATGTTTTCATCCCAAAACTATACAAAATTATATGGATAGGTTGATTTGATTAATCGTTTTGATTTCTCAGAAAAAAAATCTTGTACAAATCTCTTTCAATTATTTGTCTTAACTTTTATTTCCTAACCCAACTTGATTCAATTTCTTTTGGGGAAAGTGACACCAACCTGTGAAGGTAACATATCGGGAAAATTTGCAGAACATTTGTTTTAATGAGTTGAAATTCTAATCTGATATGCTACCTTCGCACAATTGCAAAATATAAACACAATTGATTGCGACTTCCAATCATGTGAATAACTCGGAAAATTCCGTTCGCTTTCCCCCCACATGTACAAACAATATGTTTTTATTATTATGTACAAATTATCTATTTAAACAATCACCTTTTAACCTCTCTCTCCTCTGAACTTCCTCACCTTACCTAATTCTGACCAATCTCCGGGTTAGGAACCCGAACTTCCATATACCATTTAATGCTACTGTACAGCCAAAGCCGAACCTCAAAACAAGCAAAACCAAAAACTAACTCTAATTTCTCCAGCTCCAAATAATCAAGCCTCAGAATCTGATACGCCTCGCCACGCACATTTTTATCTTTTCCGTTACGAAATTGAGTACCATTCTTGTCCAGAATGCATCTTTCCTAAGCCTTTTTTTTCTGTTTTCGGTTCGATGAGTCACGATCCCTTGAATGTGAGCCAACTTCTTCCGAAGATCTTGTACTCCTCCGTTTTCTGTTCTCCTTCCCCACACAGTTCCTCCACGTTGTTGTTTTCAATATTTATGCAATCTTCGATTCCCCCCCATCCCAGAAAATGTCAATAATTGTGTAATATTTAATTTTAATGCTAGAGACAATACAAAATCTGATAAAACGCTGTAGTATAGAAAACACACACATTAATCAACGACAATCGAACAAAATAGAAATCCGCGGACCGAACTGTAAATCATTCCCTCGAATCCCTAAAGCAAATATTGGTCAACTTTAAATGTGGGTAATTTGGTGTTTTTATACATTTAGAGTAATTCCTCACATTATTTGATGAATAAGATACAGAAAATAGAGTTATGCATGCCTTCTTAGACAAATCACTGCTAAACCCTAGTTCAAGTTCTCCAATTAGTCGTCAATAGAGACACACACTCAACCAAGCGTCTCACCGCCGAGTAGCATAAATAAGCTCCGCAGTGCGAACCTGTACTTAATCACTGCTACCAACCTCACGAAATGAAAACGAAATTATCCACGGCCACGTCCTCGTCAACGATAGCAGACAGCCGCCACTGACTGCCGGGAGGCAGTCGTAATGAACGTCCACTAGAACGACTACTCTCAATTTTTCGCTTATTCCCCCTCAAAACCTTCCATTCCCATCACATCACTTATGATCGGACTGTCCCGGATATCCTCCGTACTGCACGTTTGCTACCACGCCGTAGTTTTGTTCGGTGCATTTTCCAGTCTCGCATGTGTCGCTTTTTTTTCCGGTAAACTCACTGTAGTCAATCGCTCGAGACTTGTGTAGTCCTTAGTTTGGTATGCGTATGTGAATGTTGCGCTGTTAGTGTTGTTGCTCTATTTATCTCTCCACTCTTACTACCTAGTTATGCAATTTGTGCAAGTTGTTTCGTTTCTAGAACTCGCATTATTTTTTTCTTCATCATTTTACCTATTTTATTCAATTTGAGTTCGTTCCTTTGCGTACATGCCGCAGTAAATCACGTTCAGTATCATCACTCCTTCGATTTTATCCGCAAAGTTTCATATTTTTTTCTCCATAGTCTTTCGTTCTTTTCCGTTGGTAGAATCGTTTTTTGTATCCTTTTAACTTTACTCTCTACCGGAATGCGGATCTGTTGCGGATTCGCTATACGACAACATACATTTGAGGAAAAGGGTGCGGGGGGACATTCTTTAGAGCGTAGATTGTTATTTCTTTCCTTCTCTCGCACGCATCCGTGTCTTTTACTGTGATCGTTTTCGCTGGATAGCGCGGAAACTCCGGGGACAAGTTAATCGACTTGTTCGAAAGTTTCAGATTAAAGAACGAGATGTGACGGCGGTCGCCGTCGGGTGGGATAAACTTTGTACCACAATTGTCAGATACGTGTGGCCACGCAATTCGACTGCACTTTGGATTCGCAACTGCAGCGGAAAATTGTGCGAGATAATTGAATCTTCGTGAAGAAGAGGCAAGTTTTTACTGGGTTGATATAAAATGTGGAGTTCTAATCAGTACAAAATAACTTTGAAATACCTAAAGGGCTACGGATGCCAAAGCCTAATTCTTGACGGTTTCCCTATCTCTAGATTTGTCATAAATGCCTAGTAATAAGAAGTTCTTGAATGAACTCCATGAATAATGATTCACTTATTAGTAAAAAAACGTGTAGTAATTAGACTTCATAGTAATGTCCTTTCTTCAGGCATTATTTTTATCAGAGTTTGAAAATTGAACAAGTTTTCGCAGCTAAAACATATCTTCTAATCGAAGTGAACTACATCTCAGAAAAAAATTCACGTTGGTACTTACTTGAATCAGCATCAAAGCGGACAATTGTTTATATTTATCTGGCATCTGAATGGCGTATCATATTGAGATACAGACTTCATTCGATTTTTGGCAACATGTTCGGAACATTTACTTTGCCAAAATCGAATCGCAGATTTTAAAATATAATCTTTTTTTCTAGACAGTTTTTAACGCAAATTTTTCTTTTAAATTTTACGTCAGTTTTGGGATCTCATCAGTTTTTTTACGCGGATTATGAGATTTACGCGGTTTATAAGCAATTTCAAAAAAAATGGGTTCTTAATGTTAATTAATTAAGCTTCTCTGCGAAAAAAATCCAATTATTATTAAAGTTTTAATAACCATTATTTTTTTTATTTTTTGAATTTGTTTTACGTTTGTTAAATCCTAAATAAAATACCCATCTAGTCATAAATAAGATATGAAAATATTCATTTTTCAACGAAAAATATTTGAGCATAGGGATCCAGGTGGTAATCCCCTAGTTCCAAACTAGGTATCGATATAACGAGTTCACACAATTTTTTGAAAAGTTTATTAGCCATTGTCCAAGTGGTACACGCAGCGAAATGGATTGAAGTTTCAACAATAATCATGTTGGCGGAAGGCTAATAATCCTCTATTATTGTTTCAAATATAAAATTATAATAAAATCAACAATAAATATTGTTGAATAAATCGAGTGATTGTTAGATTAATCAAGCAAATTGTTGGGTCAACAATATTTATTTTGGATGCAATCTATAATATTATTGAACCAATGGAAATTATTATTAGACCTCAGTCAATAATAATTTTTGTTGAGTTTTCTGTGCGTGTATGTGGACACTGAACAGCCCTTATTGTATTTCCGTATGTTACTGTAATCATTAAGTTATTTATGATCGTCAAGGGACATGTTTCTTCACCTCCACTCCGTACTTAAACCAGACAAACAAGCCATCTGGAAGCGATAGTGTGGTGACAGTCTCACTACGTTTTCGTCAGGCAGACCTATCGGGAACAGGCGGTTCAGTGTTCCAACGTACGAGTGGATGAACGCAAACTTTTGATTGAAGAGGACAAGGCAAGAATAGCAGCAGCATTTAATATTGCGCAGAAGCAGATAAAAGTTCATCACGATTAGTTTGTTTCTTTAGCTTTAAGTGAAAAGTTAATATTTTTTGTATTAATACGGAAAGGCGCTTACGGCTCCACAAAGTGTAATACACGACTGAGCCTAATAAATCAAACGGCTTAAACATATGGGAGAGCATCGCTAAGAAATAAACCGAGATAAAGAGAGTGGACCTAAGAATAAATGCTTAAGCCGTTGAGAATAAATGCTAAAAAGAACATACACACGCACAGACAGACATCAGTTCACTTAGTTGAACAGAGTTGATTGTTGTATAACCCTTTAGGAGGCCCATATACAGATGTGCTCGACTTGCGGTTAGCGGCAGTAAAAGTCTCCGAGAATTCTATAAAAAGTGTATTTGGTGTAATATTAAAAGCTTTGCCTACAACAAGTGCAGAGGCATCTAAGTTATTTTCATAAAAACAGAATAATCAATAATAGCCGCAGATAAACCATCAAACGTCGGAAAATCTACTTAAAAAAGAAAAAAAAATGTTTATTTATGGTTGAATTACTT
This sequence comes from Armigeres subalbatus, assembly GCF_024139115.2. NCBI lineage: Eukaryota > Metazoa > Arthropoda > Insecta > Diptera > Culicidae > Armigeres > Armigeres subalbatus. The sequence goes on along the minus strand of NC_085139.1, from coordinate 183,167,476 downwards.
TCTTTCAATCTTTGAAACATGACAAAACACGTAATTATTTTAATCGAAATTCGAAGAATCTGTCAGTGAAATTTCAAAAATTTCCCCAAAAGAAATTCGGATGAATTAGCGATGAAAAGTCGGAGGAAAAAAAGAAAAATCGGAGAAAAAACAATCAATGGTAAAATAATCATCGTAATTTTTTTGATTTCGAAACCGTAATTTCCATCAAAAATTCATTCGAACTTTCATGATTAGTTTTTCCGAGTTTTCCTCATTTTTTTCATTCATTTTCATCCTCATCGTCTCAAATTTCACCGAAAACTCATGCGACTTTCCACAAAGAAATGTATCCGAATATCGGAAATTCATTCCATTGGAAATTCATTCGAATTTCTATCAAGAGTTCATCCGAATTTCCATTGTAAATTCAGCCAATCTTCGGCAATTCATCCGAACTTTCGTTAAAAATTTATGCCATTTTTCATCAAGCATTCATCCAAAACCGGAAATTCATTCAAATATCGATCTAAATTTTCATCGGAAATACATCCAAACTCCGTTGGAAATTCGTCGAGAATTTATTATCGGAAATTTATCCAAATCTCCTCTATCAATCGGAAATTCATCCGATTATACATCAATTCCGGCGGAAATTCATACAAATTTCCATCCGAATTTTATTAAAATTTCTACTGGAAATTCATCCAAATTTCCATCGGATGGTCATTAATATTTCAATCGAAAATTCCTTCGAAATTCCATCAAAAATCCATCCGAATTTCATCGGAAATTCATTCAAGCTGCTATCGGAAATTATTTAGAATTTCTATAAAAATTTATTCCAATTGTCTCTACATCGAAATCACATCCGATTGTTCATCGAAAATTTATTCGGATTTCCGTCGATTTTTTTTTGTTTTCCAGAAAAAAATCATTCGAATTTCAATCGGAAATTCATCCGAGTTTCCTTCGGGAATTGTTCCAAATTCATCCAAATTTCCATTTGCAAATGTATCCGCATTTGCACCAAAAAATTATCCGGATCCGAATCCAAATTTTTCCGAATTTCCATCGGAAATTCATCCGAATCTCCATCGGAAATTCATCCGAATTTCCATCGGAAATTCATCCGAATTTCCATCGGAAATTCATCCGAATTTCCATCGGAAATTCATCCGGGTTTCCATCGGAAATTCATCAGAATTTCCATCGGAAATTCATCCGAATCTCCATCAGAAATTCATCCGAATTTCCATTGGACATTCATCCAAATTAACATCGCAAATCCATCCAAATTTCCATCAGAAATTCCTCTGAATTTCCATCGGACATTCATCTGAATTTCCATCGGAAATGCATCTAAATTTCCATCAGATATTCATCCCGATTCCATCCGAATTTCCATAGTAAATTCATCCGAATTTCCATAGGACATTCATCCGAATTTCCATCGGAAATTCATCCGAATTTCCATCGGAAATTCATCCGAATTTCCATCGGAAATTCATCCGGGTTTCCATCGGAAATTCATCCGAATTTCCATCGGAAATTCATCCGAATCTCCATGGGAAATTCATTCGAATTTCCATCGGAAATTCATCCGAATTTCGATCGGAAATTCATCCGAATTTCCATTGGAAATTCATCCGAATTTCCATCGGAAATTCATCTGAATTTCCATCGGAAATTCATCTGAATTTCCATCGGAAATTCATCCGAATTTCCATCGGAAATTCATCCGGGTTTCCATCGGAAATTCATCGGAATTTCCATCGGAAATTCATCCGAATTTCGATTGGAAATTCATCCGAATTTCCATCCGAAATTCATCCGAAATCCCGTCGGAAATTCATTCGAATTTCCATCCGAAATTCATCCGAAATCCCGTCGGAAATTCATTCGAATTTCCATCGGAGATTCATCCGAATTTCCATCGGGAATTTATCCGTATTTGATCGGAAATTCATCCGAATTTCCATCGAAAATTCATCCGAATTTCCATCAAAAATTCATCCAAATTTCCATTGGAAATTCATCCGAATTTCCATTGGAAATTCATCCGAATTTCCATCAGAAATTCATCCAAATTTCCATCGGAAATTCATCCGAATTTCTATCGGAAATTAATCCGAATTTCCATCGAAAATTCATCCGAATTTCCATCGGAAATTCATCCGAATTTCCATCGGAAATTCATCCGAATTTCCATCGGAAATTCATCCGAATTTCCATCGGAAATTCATCCGAATTTCCATCGGAAATTCATCCGAATTTCCATAGGAAATTCATCCGAATTTCCATAGGAAATTCATCCGAATTTCCATAGGAAATTCATCCGAATTTCCATAGGAAATTCATCCGAATTTCCATAGGAAATTCATCCGAATTTCCATAGGAAATTCATCCGAATTTCCATCGGAAATTCATCCGAATTTCCATCGGAAATTCATCCGAATTTCCATCGGAAATTCATCCGAATTTCCATCGGAAATTCATCCGAATTTCCATCGGAAATTCATCCGAATTTCCATCGGAAATTCATCCGAATTTCCATCGGAAATTCATCCGAATTTCCATCGGAAATTCATCCAAATTTCCATCGGAAATTCATCCGAATTTCCATCGGATATTCATCCGAATTTCCATTGGAAATTCATCCGAATTTCCATCGGAAATTCATCCGAATTTCCATAGGAGTTTAACTGAATTTCCATCGGAAATTCATCCGAATTTCCATCGGAAATTCATCCGAATTTCCATCGGAAATTCATCCGAATTTCCATCGAAAATTCATCCAAATTTCAATTGGAAATTCATCCGAATTTCGATTGGAAATTCATCCGAATTTCAATTGGAAATTCATCCGAATTTCAATTGGAAATTCATCCGAATTTCCATCGGAAATTCATCCGAATTTCCATCGGAAATTCATCCGAATTTCCATCGGAAATTCATCCGAATTTCCATCGGAAATTCATCCAAATTTCCATCGGAAATTCATTCAAATTTCCATCGGAAGTTCATCTGGTTTTACATCAATTCCATCGAAAATTTATTGAAATTTCCATAAAAAAAATCCTCCATCCAGTTTCCATCGAAATTCATTCAAATTTCTATAAAAATTTCATTCGAATTTTCATCGGGAATTCATTTGAATTGACTAAAATAAAAAGTCGGAAAAAATACAAAACTTCCATGAATAAATCAATAATAAAGCAATAAACAATAACAAAATTTTTTTCACGAAAAAATCAATAAAGACCAAGAAAAAAATATAATTTCTAATTCTTCATGGAAATTTTATTTTGCTGCCATTTGAATTTTCATAGGAAGTTCATTTGCATTTTCATCGGAAATTCATTTGAATTTGCTACAATAATTTATTAAAATTTTGATCGGAAATCCAATTTATCATCGGAAATTCAATCAAATTGAATTGAAAACTATTTCGAATTTCAATAGAAAATTCATCCGAATATACATAAGAAATTAATTCGAATTTCAATGGAAATTCATCCGGATTTCCATCAAAATTCAATCAAAAATTCATCCGAATTTCCATCAGAAATTCACCCGAGTTTCCATTGAAAATTGTTCCAACTTCATCCGAATTGCCATCGCAAATCCATCGAAAATTAATCCGAATCCGAATTTCCATTGGAAATTCATCCGAGTGTGCATCGGAAATTCATCCGAGTTTCCATTGGAAATTCGTTCGAACTTTCATCGATAATTTATTCCTATTTCAATTGAAAATTCATCCGGATTTCCATCAAAATTCGATCGAATCTCCATCGGAATAACATCCGATTGTTCATCGAAAATTCATCCGAGTTTGCATCGGAAATTTGTGCGAATTTTCATCTGAAATTCATTTGAGTTTTAATTCGAAATTGATTCCAATTTTCATCGGAAATTCATCCGACTTTTTATTGGAAAATCAACCGAAATTCATTCGAATCTTTCAAATATCGGAACATTTTGGTACCAGATGAAATTATCGACTTCGTGGAATCGGGATTATTCATCCAAAACATCAACTTTCTCCACAATTTGCGGGGAAGGGTCGTTTGGCCGAATACCGTTCGGCCGAATGCCACTAGGCGAAAGTGCGGCAACTTGATTGTGACAGCATTTAGTCACATATGAGTTGCAGTAACCTATGTGGAACATGTGTGCTACTAGGGGTTCTAATCTAATGCCACTAACCCGAACACACCATTAGACCGAAGCCCATCTGGCCGAAAGTCATTTGGCCGAACAGACCATTAGGCCGAAAGGGTCATTAGACCGAAAGGGTCATTTGGCCGAAAGGGTCATTTGGCCGAAAGGGTCATTTGGCCGAAAAGGTCGTTTGGCCGAAAGGTTCATTTGGTCGAATAAAACATTTGGCCGAATAGGACATTTGACAGAATAGGTCATTTGAAAAGTGAAAAATTAGGAGTGAGACGTGTGAGAATCGACTTCCGAACTTCAATTTGTACTTTGTGTACTTTGCACTTATTGCATCTGTTTTTCAGATGACTTTAAGATGACGTTTGTAATTAATCTTTCCAAAGCATTCGACAATTTAGGATATACATACGATGCACTCTTGAAGGATCGTTCAGCTTTGTCTAAAAGATCATTTATCTAATTACACAAATGCCACGAAATGTCATGCCATTAGTGTCATTTGACACGATTCTGGCTCTCACGCTGCCGGTTTCAGTTTGAAAGCCATCACCTGTTGGAAAGAGTTGAAGAAACCTTTAAGCGATGCAACTTCTTTATAAATCATGAATTGTTAATTACCAAATTTGTGAAAAAAACATATTAGCCAACTAACCCAAGACTCGAATCGCATTTTTGAATAGATGTGAACTGGTGTGAAAGTGTTATGCTCACGCACAAAGAACTTAAATAGTGGCCCGGAGGACTGGTTTTTTGATAAAATTGCTCGCGCACGCCGGAAAGCAGCTTTATTGTATCAAATGATGTATTCCAATTAGCCCCGCCCCTTTGTTAATCGTTATGAGTACACCTCATATTTACACCCATAACATATCACAAAAAGGCAACGCCCGTCAGCTTACTTTATTAAATACAAGAAAACTGATTTCCGACGCGCGCGTGCCGTTTTGATCATGATTCCGCAGAGAGCAATCCCGAAGCATCGGAGAGTTGTCCCAGTGTCGGCATTGGTAGTGATCGCCGGCGTGGTTGCTACAGAATGTTTTAGCTCAACGTGGGAGTCTGTTGCGGTGTTGATGTAAAACATTATGCGGCCGTCAGCAGTATCAGCAGCACGCGAATGAAATCTTCTGAAAAGTGTGGAAAAATCCTCTCAATTTTCTTCCGAAGATAATGATGTTCCTGAAAAGAACCGATTTTAGTAATGTGCCTCTCCAATCAAGAACAGCAACCACTCGACCGCATGACCGCCATCCAATGATTCGCTGTCGCTGTGAATCCATTGCCGCCTCCGACGCTGACGACGATATGGAACCGCTCGAAACAGAATCTTCAAAAATTCTGCAACAATCACGCCTGCCGAAACTGGGACTGAGGATCGCTTTCTTCGGAATGTCAAGCAAAATGGCTCGCGCGATCGGGTTACTTGTGAAGAGCAATCCCAGCTTCGGCATCGATGGTGGTCAACAGCGTGGTTGCGGCAGAAAATTCATTCCTAACGATGGCGTGGGTAGCGCGTCTAGTGAGATGGTTGCCGCAAGAGATTTTAACCTGAACGTGAGCGTCTTTTGCAGTTTTGCTGTTAATCATCGTGTGGACTTTATTAGTATCAGAAGAATGAAACTTTTCTGAAAGTTGGATGTAAAATATTCTTGCAAGATTTGAAAAATAGTTTGGTTGCTGGTAGTTATAGTGAATGCGCACCAAGCGTAAATTGGTTTTCAGTTTTCAGGACCTCCATTTTAAATGGAAGAGAGATGTTTTGAGACGAATTTTCTTGAAAGTCTCACAATGTTTCATTGCAATAAAGGCAATGAAGGCATCGATAGATGATCGAAAGCATGGTTGAGTTCGTTTTTTTGACCGTGTACCATTACAAGCCTTAATATTTTCATTGAAATCGTTGGAGACACGTTTGACAGTTCGTTTTGAGACAGAGGGTTTATCTTCGCTTATCTACAAATCAACAAACTTATCAACAAACCTAAAATCGAAATCTCACAAGAAAAGATAACTTGAGTTCCAGGATGTGTGAATTCAATACAATCATATAGAAACCGATCTGTGATGCCGTGATGCAAATAATTGACAACCCGATTGGGTTACACCTTTGAGTATTTTAGTTAAAAACTAATACCAATTAATTAAGCTCGACGAACAGAAATTATGTCTGTGTGTGTGTGTTCGGCACTTATCCTTAATTGTTTTGATCGCTACACCTTCCCATTGTTCAAGTTGGAGGTTCGTTCTCTATTTACAAGATGTTCAAATCGCTCATTGCGTAACTGAATCAGTATTTTTTTTCAAATCACTGTTTTCCCAGAAAAGGTATTTTTTAGGCGGAGAAGTTAATGCCTTCTTCCATAACTAGTACCAAAAATGTTTTCGAGAAATATTTTCTCTTTTGTGAAGCTTCACGTTAGATGCCATCTGCCATATAATTATGTAGCTGTTTACTTTTGGCTGCTTTTCGCGAGGAGGAAACCAGCCACAGGTTTGTTTTTTCAAGAATAGTTTATTTTAAGAAATTCGCTTTGGATTCAAATAAATAGCTAATCTGGAACAACTCCGATTTTAACTCAATTTTGAGAAAAATAAACAATTTTAATTAAGTATTTTTTTCAATCGTCATCCTTACAGTTTATTAATAATGATTCGCATATCAAGTGCAAATCCAGCGAACAAATTCAACGCTGGTACCTTTATTCTAAAGAGAAAGACACTCCTTCCCGAGGTCTTTTGCCTGGCCATTGTCTCGCGTCGTCGTGTGACAAGAAAGTGATTTGTGGCTGATGCCAGCCGGTGCAATTTTCCCCACACATTCTTCTCACTTTCCCAAGGTCACACCCGGATCCGAAATGTATGCCTTTAAATTAATATTTACAACATATATCGTTCATATAAGTAGTACCTTCAACCGTGTGCACAATCCATGCACCGTTACTGAACGTTCTTCCGCCCACTTGGGTCCTTCTAACTTGGCTGGATCACTACTGTAGGCAATAGCGCAGCTTACCTTCACCGGTAGCTTTTGCAGAAGTGGATTCATCGGCTTTCTTCCCGACCCGGGGAATGATTAATGGCACTTTTCTTTCATTACTGCTTGGGAATGTCATCGCCTATGGAACTGGTGGCTGCTAGGCGGTCCCTTGAATCGCACGTTCCAGCCCAGCGCAGCATTCCAGCTTTAAGATGTGTGAAATACGAGCTTCTGACTGTCAACGATCTTATCTGTACAGATGGGATTTACATATGTGAGGGTGGTTGAAGTAGCGGAACATGTATTAACGTTACAAATAGAATGCCCTATGAGAGATTTTCTAGAAATTCAAAGCTAGAACGAAACATCTACGCATTTTCAGAAAAGTGCTTTAAAATTTGTGTCCCGTTAAAATTAATTTATAACACACGAACTAAGCGAACAATGATCTCAAGGTTTCATTCTTGGCCTGTATTTCAAATCAATGGTTTTTTTTTTCAGGCATATTCAGTTTATTGAAAGCTTTTCACAATTTGGTATCTTATGTGCCACTATGATACACTTTGACTAATAAGCTGGAAATCAACTTGATGAGCCACACTTATGTAGAAGATCTTTAGGAAATATCCTTTCTTCGTCAAAAGCCTTGTCTCACCAAAGTATGATCCAATGTTCGAATGTTTCGCCAAAAAACGGGTTGATATTTTACTTTTGAGGGATTCTAAATTAATTTAAAATGAACTCGACGCAAGTGCGGAAACAATTGTAGCACCGCTCACATGTCGAACCTATCACGATAAAAATGTAATGACATTAACTTTTAATTTTTTAAATAGGGGAACTGTTCTGTTTTCCATCTTACTGAACATATATTAATCTCATCGCGAAACAAAGAAATACGGCACCAATTGCATCGCTTCTTTTTGCTAACATTCATGCTCACTGCTGAAAAAAATCACAAAAATAATAAACAAACCAGATACCTTTTCATTGCTTTGTTTTTCGTGAGACCAATATCGGAGCTATGAGATGAAGTCCAGGAGCAGTAACCCTATATCAGTGCTCATGTCTTATAATTTTGAAAATGGTGAAAGTCATGGACAATAAAGCACATGCACTTTATTCTGAACTAATGAGCACGATGTTGCTCGAAATAAGATTTTTATTCATGTGATGAGCGTAGATATCAATGAATATTAAAATGTCGTACATTATTACAAAAATATCTTTGTAATCTCCATTTCAGTTTTATTTTAATCGATACTGCCGTAGTTACATGAACTCCCCATCTGTCCTACTCGTCAAAGGAGGGAGTAGTTACCATTGGCATAATCTGTTCAACTATCGATTACGTTTGGGTGCAGATTTCGTCATCACTAAAACAGACTGCAATAAAAAAAAAGTTTTCAGCTTGTAAATAAATCAAATCAGACGTTGAATAACCGCGAGTCCAATGGTGGTTTGATTTATGTTTTTATTTCACAACAAAAACACGGAACGTTTTTATTAGTGTTTTACTTTTCACATTTTGCATTCTGTTGACAATGTTGCACAAATATTCATTTAACAAAACATAAATTTTGTTAAATCTGTTTGTCTATGCCACGGGCGCTGCTATTGAAGCGTCATAAACAGATCCCCACTCTACACACATAAGTATCACACCCAGTAGGTACCGACGCGTTCCGCCTGGAAGCCTCCTCCCAATGCATTGTAGTCATGTTTGTGAGGACATGGCGTAATCGAATTCCGGCGGATTTCTCCCGAAGGAAGGAGCGCCAATTAAATTAATCGTTCAATTACTGAAGATTACAGCAATCAAAGCACTGTGCTGGTCCGGAAATGATCGAGTGGTTCTCGGCGCCTGGGGGGTGATGGAGCTGGTGATGGTGCAATTGGGGGGGGTGTGATTGCGGAAATTGACTTGTTTGATGGCCTCATTTTGCAGTCCATGATTGAGTGGAAATTTTGATGGAAATGTGCATGGGGATATGGACATGGACTGTCTAATTCAGACAGATTTTTGTTTAATAAAATAACTTGGCCACGCTTAGGTTTTATTTTTGTAACCTAGGCATGACTGTCCTAGTATCTTTTATTTAAAGCCCACTCGAGTGTAATAACTTTACCTAGGAGATAATTTTACGCTGGATCATATAAATTGTTTAAAATGTAATTGTTTTCTCACGGATAAAACTAAATTCAAGTATGAAAGATCATAAATTTAATTCAACTTTAATAACTAATGAAATTTGAAAATATCTCGATATGGCAAACAGACAAATTGAATCCCACGTTGAACCAAGTACAACTTTCTATTTGTTTACATCTGCAAAGTAAACAGAACAGTTCCCGAAAATTGTCTACGAGCAGCTCCCACCCGGAAACCAAAATCCCTTTGGCTTGAAATTGCAAGTTTACTCGTCACTCGCTCCCCGATGCAACGGAGACAGTCAACCGGGAAGATGTAGTTCCCATTCGGTTCCGCTTCTCTGATTGCCACCCCCCGTCCCACAAAAAGATAATCACTAAATTATTCATTAAATGCATAATCCAAACCAACTTTCCATCGGGTTCTTCCCTTAGCGATTTGTTCTGTTGCTGCTCTTCTTGGCGCCAGCATCATCATCATCGTCATGACGACGACGTTTTGTCACAGAACTGGGGACAGGCCGCAGCTCGGCACACGACATGACGCCCTCAGACTCGAGGCGAGACAATTTCAATTATATAATTACATTGCCACTACCTGCACCGGCGTCGTCGTCGTCGTCGTCCCGCCGTTCATTTAGTATTTACTAGAGGGATACGGATCCCGAAGATCTGTATTCTGTACAAATACGAGGCTTGTGGGTTCTTTCATCTCTAGGAGAATCAGTCACCCGTCGAATCGTTGCGACGAATGTTTGCGGAAAATGAGATCCTAAGGAGAATGGAACTTGTCGCTTAATTGGTATGGAAAGGGTTGACTGAATTAGTTAATGATGATTTGATTCACTAGCATGGCGATGGGATATTTAGTTATCGTCGGATTTCCGAAGTATATTTGAAGTATGCAATAGATGCATTATATCAATCATATCTTGACGATGGGAGTATTGAAGGCAAGCAACGATGGGAGCATTGAATTCAAGTTGAAAGTTGTCATGTCTATCGTGGAACTTTTGCTAAAATGAACTCTTCGAAAAATAAAATTAGCTCAATATGATTTTTCCTTTGCTCGCGTAAAAAACAAACTTTCGAGCGGGGTATAGAATGAACTCATTATGCAATTTTCTTCGAACTGAAGGATTTCTCAAATGTCTCATCCATTGAGTAAATTCCATGAACCCCACGAACAAAATAGAGAAACGCGCGAATTGATTATTATGAAGTTTTAGCGAAAGTGCCGAACAAATTTAACATAAATTCATCATATGAAAAAGAAATAATTTCGAACCGTCTCAAAATAGTTTTGACATTTGACTTGCTTAACAGTAATGCGAATCCAGACTTTTTCAAACAGCCGAATTGAAAAATTCTCATCCATGCATTACCTGCTATCACCTTAACATATAGGAGCATGTAGCCAAATAAGACTACTTTCGGCTTTTTTTATTTCTCCATGGTGACTATATCGTCATGAAGACCTTCGCCCCTGCGTAGGGTTTGGCCGACCTAGCCCTGCTTCGGTTCCTGGATTTTAGTTGATATCGGCCTTCAGTGACGCTTACTTTGGAACTTAGTAATTTAGGTAAAACTGTGAGGCCATCAAGCTCGATTTATATAACGCAGAAATCCGTTAATGAACACTTGTAGAGATTTGGATGCCAAGATATTCGAAGTTTTCAACATTCCCCCCTGCTAACTGCAAGTCAGACTTATCTGGATATGGTGTCGATGGATGGGTCTGACTTGCGGTTAGCGGCAGTACTGCGAAGCTGGAAGGGGCATCAATTCCACTTCCAACATTTTGGGTGATTAAACCACTGTTGAGAAGCGTTCGGTAAGGCTGTTTAGCTTACTCTGCATTGATTCCTTCTTTCAAAAGAATGCTCCTGCACAGAAGAAAGCAATACTGCATGTGATTGCTTCTTCGAAGAAAATGCATCAGTCCAGAATTGGGCAATGGTACATAGATGAATTTGTTTTTTCTTTAAAAAGAATGCATCTACCCGGAATAAGGCAATGTTGGGTGTAATTCCTCATTTAAGGTGAATAACGACAGAATCCAAAAATGGCTGCCAGAATGGCCGTGCTAGCCCTCACCTCGCATTTCTACTCGCCCAAATGGAGGTTTTTAGGCGATTAGTACATCTACAAACCATTCTTTCGTGTATGCTGCAAGTTAGCAAAGGTGAAAACTGCCTTTTGCTTTTGCCTGTCGTATATTTTGGAGTTATGTATGCGTTATGTAGTTTTAAAATTTGACGCGATTCACCTTACAATTAATTTATTTGTACAGAATAAAGCAATAGTTGGTGTGACTCCTTCTTTAAATGAAAGCATCTGCCCAAATGTCCGTTATGTTAAACGGTGCTATGCCCTTCACCCTTCACCCTATGATCTTCACCCTTCAGTAAGATACCCTTAATTCAGTTTACAGGGAAATTAACGATGTCCGATGACACAATCGTTGTCATGCGATCAGCCTTTATGAATGTCAGCTGCAAGCAGCGTTGGTAGAATCATGCTCAAATCTCACTCACCGAAGCCTCATGCTTGAGCTGACACGCTTGCGATTCTGCATGGAGAGCATCGCGCATGAGTTTTTCACGCAGAAACGCATCGTTTCGCTCATTCGCCGAAAAATGATTTCGCTCCAAAAAGTGCCAAAACCCAATCGAAGCGTATTTTATGTTTACGTATGGATTTATTATCCATTGTTTCAAGCAAAGAAAGTTATTCCGATGAATTTAACGAAGAAGAACACGCAAAAATCACGCAATGATGCAAACTGCGAGTCAAATCATGAACGATTCTCGGGGCCATGAGTCGGGTGAGGTTTGCCTCGCGCTTGATTTGAATCGTGGATGAGATTTGAGAATTTGAGTTCTTACCAACACTGGCTGTAAGCATTTTCGCTAAACATTGTACAACTTCATGTCATGGATGGTCGCTTAAATTTTGAACCAATGATGAAGTTTGGGAATTGACCAATAAGATTTGTTCGTTTAAATGTTGCCAAATTCATTTGGAATTCACTCTTTATATGAAGTATATGAACCAGAACCCATCTGTCTGAAAGTCATTTCACCGAACATATCATTTGGCCGAAATGACCATACGATCTTATATGGCATTCGGTTGAACTGACCATTTGACCGAACTGGTCAATTGGTTGAAAAGTCGTTTGGCCGAAAATGTCATTTGGCCGAAAAGGCCATTTAGTCGGAAATTTCATTTGACGAAACAGGTCTAACGACCGTTAATTTCGTTTCGTCGAAAAATAGTGAGTTTGAAAATTCAGAAGTGAGAATCCTCCTCAATAAGTACTCATATTCCATTTCTCACTGTGAAAAGCGCAGTGAGAAATAAGGAGTAAGAAGCGAGAAGTGAACTTTTCACTCTGCATGCATCACTTCTCACTTCTCCATAGATTGAATGAATGAAGCAATAAAGATGAGAACCGATGCTTCAGCACCAGATATACTCCCGAGGAAGGTAGCTTCACGAGGAAACAATTTCAATGATTTTTCACAATTTCACCTCACTGGTGTATGAATCAGTTGGAAAACAAAATCAAGCACACGCTTGTGCCGAGAATATTTGACTCTCTTGCCTCACTCATACTGAGTTGAGCATTTCTTTCGGAATTATTGTGTGAAAGAGGTATATAATGCAATCTCTCTCTTTCTCGCCAATATGGTTTTGTACTTACACAACGAACGAAGGAAGCATTCTCATCTCAAGCTGCCGCACTGAACGATGCCTCCTCGGTACTTTCTCGGCTTGGTAAGATGCCACACTCAAAACACTCCACTTTCAATGCATAAAACGGATGCCTCTTCCCTTTTTCCTACAGCAAGCAGAACATCATCAAGCGAGCATCAATCGATGCACCGAAATTGAAACCTCACTGCGGGCTAAAAACGAAGCGTTCGCTTGTTTTTGAACGAATGTTCCAAGGCCTGCTTCTCACTATAACTACGCCGGCGCCGCTGGCTGTCAGTTTTTGCCATCAAGCCGCCACCGACATTTTTTTATCGGTGCGCTGCTATTGCAAATTCGTCTTTTCCGTTAATTTCCAAAGAATGTCCATCGAAATTTTGACAATAGGACCGTGTGAATTTGAAAGAATTTTCCATGGAAATTCCAAAGAACTTGCCATGAAAAATTTAAAAAAATCGATAAGCTTCTGAAGAACTGAATGTTGTGTGGAATATTCTTGAACAGGAAAGGGCCGTCTGGCCGAAAGTCATTCAGCCGGAATCAACTTCGAGCGAAAAAATAAATTAGCTGAAAAGATTAACACCGTTTAGCCGAAATGATCGTTAAACAGAAAGAAGCATTTGGCCGAAAACTGTTGGTCGAAAGTGTCGTTTGGCTGAACTGGTTATTTTAACAAAAAAAGTTGTTCGGCCGAATTGCTCATTTGACCGAAATGATCGTTGGCAGAAAGGGTCATTTGGCCGAAAGTGACGTTTAGCCGGACTTCTACCAAACGATCATTTCGGCCAAATGACCTGTTCGGACAAACGACATTTTCGGCCAAATAGAATTTGGGTGGATGTTTTTCGACTAACGTGTTATCCGGCATTGGCAGTGGCATTCGAATAAAAGGCTTTCTACCGGATGACTTTCGGCTAAACGACTGAAAGGGGAAGCCACAAGACCAAACGTTTTATTTTCATTTGTATCTTTATTATAGAGATCCTGCCCTGGCTACATACTAAATATATCGAAGGAAGTTGGTAATTTAGCCGAACAATTTTTTTGACCGAAAAGGGTCGTTTGGATGAATGGTTTTTTGGCTGTAAATTTGAATTGACCAAAACGGCCATGCCACCAAAAATGTCATCCTTCCAAACTTGTCGTTTGGTAAAATAAGTGGTTTTGCCGAATAGCTCATATGGCCAAAATGGTCGTTTGACAGAAGGGCCATTTGACCGAAAATGTCTTTTGGCCGAATGAGTCGATATTTTTGGCCATATTCCTGTGCAGCAAAACATATTCTCGGCTGTATGTCCGTTAGGTCAAATGATATTTCTACCCAAACGAGCTTGGTTTAGCTCTTACGGACTGTACAAGTCTATGGTAGCTACTCCGTGTTTGACCAGAATAATTGAAATTGCTTAATCAACTGGACGGCTGATTAGATTTAGTCAATCATTTTCCTGCGCAAGTTTCATTAACTCAATAAAAATATCAATAACGACGACGACTTTTTTTTTAGTCAGTCATGAAAAAAGAACATTAGAATTAGAAATTTAGAAGGTGATTAAGAAGGTGATTAAAAATTTATAAGAAATTTGGAAGGTGACAATCTATCGCGCACTAACTAATTTGCTTTCCGACCGCACAAAACATAGCAATTTCAACTAGGTCTCAGAAGTGCTCCGCGTTATATACGAAACACGATCGATTGCACAATCATTTGACTAAACAGGTACACTTGTAGGCATAATCAAGTGTCCACTTGCCGTTTTTCATACAAAATGTTCATCTTTGGAACTCTAGATTTCGGTTGCCCGAGATCTAGAGTTCTATTCGATTTTGCTGAAAATTTGACCAGAGCTCAGTTGTAAGTTTTGACCTTATTGATTTATAGGGTAAAAAATTATCGTGGTGAAGCAAGGATGATTTTGTAGACTAATGACATATTCAGCAAAAATGCGTATTCTGGCAATACAAAAAAGATTGCTGAAGATAGCTACACTACACTCTTCAAATTTTCAGCAAAATCGGCTCACGAACAATGGAGATCTAGAGCCCCAAAGTTGATCGTTTTGTATGAAAAACGGCAAGTGGACACTTTATCATGCCGGAGAGTGTATTTTGACTAAGAAAACCGTTTGGCCTAATAGGTCATTTGGCCGCTGTCATTTGGTGAATTGGCAGAAAGTTCCATTAGGCCGAAAGTATCATTGGACCAAACGGGTTATAAGATCCTTTCCTTAATGTCGTTTGGCCGAACAATAGTGAAAATGAAAAGTTTAAAATGATTGATGATAACTGAGAAATGAGAATTCTCCTCATATCTCACCTCTCACTTTTCACTGCGAAAAATGAGAAGTGCGAAATGATAAACTAAAAGTGAGAAAGGTGAATTCAGAAATGAGAAATGAGAAGTGAGACGTCCTACTTCTGACTTCTCACTTTTCGGAGAAGTGAAAAATAGACATCCCGCTTCTTATTTATCACTTCTCATGTTTTGGTTCTCTTTTTTCACAGTTTTCACAGAGAAAGGTGATGAGTAAGAAATATAGAATGTAAAGTAAGAAGTGACAAGTGAGATGTCTTACTTCTCACTTCTTATTCCCTACCCCTCATTTCTCAATTATCATTAAGGTGATACGAGAAGCACAAACAATCATCAAATCGTCATCATTTTCATCATTGAATGCTTTTTTTCTATACAACAAAATTTGGGTTTGAAAAAGAATCACCGGCGTGTGCTTACTTGCAAAATACATGCTGATACGTTTACAGTTACATCAAGCTACTGAAAACTGCTAGAAAGAGACAAAAGATAGAAAAAAAATAACACAGTGCGTAGTGCCTCCCCGAATCACCTTAAGCATTTTTCATTTTTCATATTCACAATTGTTCAGCCTGACGCCAGCCAAAATTATCGGCCACTTGGCGCATTCAACAAACTGCATTTACGGTCATATAACATGGGGCCCTGCTTAGCTGTGCGGTAAGATGCGCCTACAAGGCAAGACCATGCTGAGGGTGGCTGGGTTCGATTCCCGGTGCCGGTCTAGGAAATTTTCGGATTGAAAATTGTCTCGCCTTCCCTGGGCATAAAAGTATCATCGTGTTAGCCTCATGATATACTGGCTTAGAAACCTCGCAGTTCATAACTGTGGAAGTGCTTAATTTGAACACTAAGCTGCGAGGCGGCTCTGTCCCAGTGCGGGGATATAATGCCAATAAGCAGAAGAAGAACATGTTCAGTCGAATGACATTTTCGTCCAAATTGCCTGTACGGCCGTGTGTACCTTCCGGCAAAATGTCCCTTTCGTCCATATGATATTTTCGACCAACTGCGGTCATATGACTTGTTTAGCCTAACGACATTTTGGGCGTTTGACTTGTTCAGCCAGTTGGCTTCTTCGGCAAAACGTCTTATTTCGACAGATATGTTTCGGCCTTTCAGCCAAATGGAATTCCACTGAATGGTGTTCGATCCAACGTGCAATTTGGCTAAGTAGCATTCGGCCGATAAACTTTCAACAGAACGAGTCTACCACGTTCATTTCGGCATCTCTTAAACGTCAAATATTTAATTCGTGCATTCGTACAGACCTCACCTGATGGTTTTTAATAGGTTTTTGATCGGCGGGTTCATAAGAAGAAATGCTTATTTTGAGTTCATTTCACGCCTCACTCAAAACCAGTTCATTGTGTACTGATCCATGAATGGTAAAAGGTGAATGCTTTTTTTAACATCGTCTATGACAAGGGTTCATGCACTGACTGGTTCATGCTACAATAATCTTTTTGAAAATAAGTGGGACCTCCTTTTTATATACTCGTGCAGAAGTGTTTGGATGGATTTGGTCATATGACTGCAGAACTATAGAGCTTGCTGACGTTTTGTCATCTTTCTCTTGCACGCGCACAGAAAGAATGGGTTTCCCGATGAAAACAAATCCTATCCTCCCCATGCGCTTGAAAGAGAAGGATGAGTAAACGTTAGCAAGCTCTATGTTACAAATCTCCCACACGGGACCAATAATGTACCTAATGTGGGTTTTTACAACTAACTTTAAATGTTCTTTCTATTGTTTCCCAAAACAAAAGAGCAAAGCAACTGTTGACATGAGCCGAATGTATAATAGATTAAATATGGTGGATATGAACATATGGACAAACTTTTCCCACAAATAAAATATGTATAAAAATTAAAAAATGTAAAAAATCTGGGCCAGCTATTTTGTCGGAGGACTCCAGTTGAAATTTTTTTGATTTTCTCAAACACCATCAATTTAATAATCATCGTTTCAATGCGGGGGATTGTGCTTGTGTGCTTGATTGTGTTTTTTTTGGTTTCGGTTCACGTCCAACGCTTTGTTTGGCCGTTTGGCCGAATACCGTTCGGCAGAATGCCATTGTTGTTTGGCCGAATCTACCATTTAGCCGAACAGACCATTAGGCCGAAAGTCATTTAGCCGAAAGCCATTTGGCCGAGAGGATTAATTGGCCGAATAGGTCATTTGAACGAATAAGAGTTTTGAAAAGTCAGAAACGAGGTGTAAAAAGAGAAATGTCTCGCTTTTCGATACTTATTTCCCACTACTCACTGTGAACATTGAGTAGTGCAAAGTGAAAAGTGAGACGTTTCACTACTCACTTTTCATTTTTACAGTGAGAAGTGAGCAATTAGGAGTGCAAAGTGAGATGTCTCAACTCTCACCCTTCTCACGGTAAAAAGTGAGAAGCGCGACGTGAGTAGTGAGACATTTCACTTCTCACTCCTCATTTCTTACTTCTCGCTATAAAAAGTGAGAAGCGCGAAGTGAGTAATGAGACGTCTCGTTCAAATGTCCTATTCGGCCAAATGTCCTATTCGGAAAATGTTCTATTCGGCCAAATGTTCTTTTCGTCCAAATGTCCTTTTAGGCCAAATTTCCTATTCGGCCAAATGTCCTAGTAAACTATTCTACCGGATGACCCGTTCGGCCACACGATTTTCGGCCAGATGGGTTTCAGCCAAACGACCCTTCTCAGTTTGAATGAAACTTCATAAACTGTTTTAGACGGTGCATGCGGTTAAGGACACTACGAATCAAGGATGGAATAAATCATATCACAAGTAAAAATAGAGTGTAATTGGGTATACCAAAAATGCCACACTCGCGCGAACCTACCCGACTAACCATTTCATCAATTTTCTTCAAAATTCTTCATATTTTTTTAAAGGTTTTCATATCAACCATCGATAGCGATCGATGCAATTTCAAAAAAAAAAATAAATTTATCAAAAGTCAAAACATGAAAAATCGTTATCGATCTTTTTCAAAATATTGATATCAATTGATACCGCCAAAAAGTTATATTTTTTCCTGTTTTATATTATCTATTATCAACAAAAATTTAAAAAATAATTCTTTAGAGGTTGTTTTCACATTTTTTTAAATTTATTTACTTAATCGGGAATCGAACCTGAAAAAGTGATGTTATAAATATGCCCAGTGAACTTAACCACAATGAAGTGATGATTGTAATTAGCACTTTACAATATTTTTGTTTTGGGACTTTGAAAAAAATTCTTATAGCGAAAACAATTTTGCATCGAATTTATAAACCCGACGTTTCGCAAACATTTCCTAAGCTTCAACCCCCCCCCCTCCTCCTATGCAAAATTTGAGCTCCATTGGACATGATTTAGGGGTGCTCAAAATCTCGCTATCAAAGTTTTGAATTTTTTTGAAAACTTTTGGGATCAGATTTCCCGAGAAAATTATCAGATTGCTAGGCAATGTTTATTTTGACGCGGGTTATTATTACGGGGTACCGCATGAATTCAAATCACAACGTGTAAAGATCAAGTATCAAAAAATTCAAAATTTTGATGGCTAGATTTTGAGCACCCCTTAATCATGTCCGATGGAGCTCAAACTTTGCATAGAGGCATATTATTGGGCTTAGGAAATGTTTGCGTAACATCGGGTTTTTAAATTCGATGCAAAATTGTTTTCGCTATAAGAATTATTTTCAAAGTCCCAAAAACAGTCGATTTTAAAAAAGAAATAATTCTCAAAGTTTCATTTTGAGTCCTTTGACATCAAAAAACAAAAAAAAAGATTTCCCCCTTGTGAGAAAAAAAAAATTGGATCAATTTTGAGCACCCCTATATCATGTCCGATTTAGCTCAAATTTTGCATAGGGGGAAAGTTTTGGCTACGAAAACGTTTGCGTATCGTCTGGTGTTAAAATTCGATGAAAATAATTTTCATCATCTGAAAAAAATTCTATGTCCCAAAAATGTTCTAAGAGAAAAATAGTTTTTTTTTTCAATTTTTTCTCTAAATAACGTCAGATCTCGACGTTTCATGCATTTTTAAGTCATTTGGCGTCAAAAACAAAAATTAGATTTTCGACTTTTCCTTTAATCCCCCTTGGGAAAATTTTCATGGGTAAAAATTTCAAAACTTTGATGAATTTGAGGAACCCCTAAATCATGTCCGATTGAGCTTAAATTTTGCATGGGGTCATATTTTGAGGTAATGAAACTTGTGAGCAATGTCGTTTTTTGAAATTCGAAAATGTCATTTTTATTGACACCCTAATATTCATAATAATAAATTGTAGGATTTCGACAAATTACTCAAATGGCAGACAATAACATTTTCATTAATCCTCTAAGCTGTATATATTTTACGTGGAATTCATTTTGCTTTTGTTTCGCAATATAGATAAGTCAGAAAATTACCAGAAGTCCGTGGAAGAGGATTTCCTAGCAATCACACTAGACATGTGATACCAAGAAAAGCCCTTCGGAACTTCTCTGTCAAACGTCCTAATTGATTAGGATGTGAATAAATAATTTTCGCACTACAAAGAAAGCGTTGATGGAAGGCAACTGCACAAATCCCATGTAATCAGCGCAGTCTTCTTCACTCGTCGTCGTCGACGACGATGACGACGCCTGAACTTCCGCTGGAAGCATGCCTCCAATGGGATTAGCTTTGTTGTCGTAATTTTCCATTCGCCAGACTGGTGATGAAACGTGGGGTTTGTGATATACGAAGTGCATAAACGTGCCAATAAACCATGTAATCCGGTGAAGGAAAAAATAATGAACGAGTACGTTGTTTAATTAATTAAAGAGTACGGTTTTTGATTTCCAGTGGACTTGAGGTGAAACGCGATAGAATACATTTTCTAAATTACCCCACGGCTAAACGGTCATTTTGATTATTTGAATTATGTCGCGTTTGTTCCACACTAGTATTCGTTTCAACGAAGTAAAATTTAAACAGTTGTTGTTCTGAAATGCCGGATTTTACTTGATTGGAATTTAAGCGATATGAATAAGATGAATGTTTATTGCTGAAAACTAAAAATTTTATTGCAGGGCATAAAATGTGGTTAAAACTGGATCTAGACATGTGTTTACGGGTGAACTCAACGGTTTACTTTGTACAGATTATTGGACAATAGATCTACACCTAAGCCATTCGTGAACTAACTTTTATCAGCAAGATAAGCCAAACCTTTCCAATATTTGCTTATAGAAAGTTTCTGTTGTTTATTGAAACTCGTATGATTTTCTTTATCGTTTTCTTTCACTCATTGTTTCCACATATGTATCTTCAAGCTTGTGTTAGTTGATGAATCGAAAACCAACATAAAAACTAGTTTTCTTAGTGTTGTATTATATATGATTAGAGCCTATATACCGAAACTGAATTAGTATTCAACATGAATAAACATACATTCGTAACAAAATAGTCGAACCGATGCAAACCGATATTCAGTACTCCCATGGTCACATCTTGACGAACCTCAAGAACAAAGTGCATTTGTCGTTAACCAATTAGACAACATTAGCTGCAATATTACACGTCCTTCGCTGGCCTTTCTCCTTCCCTGAAGTCAATTTCCCATCCCCTAAAAACGCTTTCGATAGTTTCACCACTCGCGCCGTCCGTTAGATCCACACCCAATCCGTAGCCACCTTCATCGTTCCCGCCCATTAGTTCACTTAGAATGAAACTCACCGCGTTGTAAATCAACCAGCAAACTGCAACATGTCCTTGCCGACAGAACGCAATTGTCACCCTGCCCTCCAAACCACCCCACATGCCAAATGTAAATCAAATAGATATTTATGAGTTACTAGTTGAGTTCAGAATTTGTGTTTGATTTTTTATACACTTTTCAGTTTTGAAATTATTGGAAACATTTACTGTGAGTGTTAGTGCATCCGAATCCACCAAGTACTACTACATATATATATTTGCAACAATCTCCAAATATTAACGCCATAAAACAGCAACAACAACAATCAAAAAGCCATTCGATTCCCGAGCAAATCCAAACCAAACCAAAAAAATTCAAGCAAGCATTGAACTTAGTATAGTATTCGTTTTATCCACCATACCATACGTACTAAATAAGCTAAGCCAAACTAGTTGACGCCTGATCAAAACCGTATTTATATCAAAATTAGTAGTTGAAATGCCCACATATATAAAAAACCAAAATCAGAACAACAAAATCCGCCTAGCATTTCTGTTTGTCTCTGTTTGTGTGTGTGGTGAGGCGCGCCGGTGACGCCAATTCTTGTGTGCCTGTGTGCTTTCCAGGTGACCGAATGTTGCGTCTGGCGATGGCGACCCGGCACCACCCAGCGCTGCTGCATCACGACTCGAGCGGAATGCCCGGCGGAGGACCTCCGAACAACCCGGGGAGCCTCATGGAGCAGCACCACCGCATGAACGGGTTCAGCCATCAGCAGACATCCTCATCTTCGCTGCTGTCCAGCACTCCACCGGGCACCAGTTCCAGCAATGGGGCCGGCGTCGGAGGCCACTGCGGCAGCCTATCGGTACCATCGGGTGGCTCTGGTGGAAGTGGCAGCGGCGGTGGCACCGGTTGCTCTGGAAGCGACGGCGGCAGCCGCTCGTCTAGTTCCACCAGACGTGACCACAACATTGACTACTCTTCCCTGTTTATCCAGCTGACCGGCACGTTCCCCACTCTGTACAGCTGCGTCAGTTGCCATAAGACCGTCTCGAACCGCTGGCACCATGCCAACATTCACCGGCCGCAGAGCCACGAGTGCCCCGTGTGTGGCCAGAAGTTCACCCGCCGCGACAACATGAAAGCGCACTGCAAGGTCAAACATCCGGAACTTAGGGACCGCTTCTACAATCACATCGTCCACATGTGATTAAACGCTGCCAGAAACAAACAGCGGCTCAAATTTAAGAAGAACGCTTTCATCTAAAGCGGGCCCAAGCGAACTGTCGCGTCGCGTCTTCGTCGTACACACCCCCTAGATTTCTGTTTCGGATTGCCATTGGCAGGCCCCCCGCTTCGCGGTCAGCAAGGGAGCTGTCGTCACACAAATATACACATTAGACACATTAGAGGTCAAGTAAGTTATTGTGAAGGCATTGGTGGAGTACACGTCCCCGCCTTACGTTAGTGCAAAAGGGTAGATTTGTTTGAAACATAAACCAGTAGCGAATAGTTCAAAAGTGTAGATCTCTCTTATTGATATGAGTAATATTATTAACTATTAGTGTGAGTATGATGATGTTTCCGTTCCGATCCCGTTTATTTGAACCTATGATATTTGGTTTCTAGTCAAAGAAGTTTCGGTTGGCATTGATTCCTTTTTGATTGAAAATACTACGCAATATAAATGATACTCTAGGAATAGTATAAAAGCAGCCATATACACGGTAGAATAACAAAAGTAGAATGATATACATAGATATATTTTTATATAGAAAACTATATTTATATAACAGTAATATTACAGAAAAAAAAGTGAATAATAAAGATGAACAGAATAAACAATGTAACATTGCTGACATCGTACCACAAACATTGGAGGAGGTTAAGAATATGGAAGTGTAGAAAACAAATCGACATAAATGTGGAGAAACAAGGGCGTATTACACAGAGGTGCACGTTTCGAAGTAGTTTATGAAGGGACATTTTTTCTTTGATTGGGTGAGAGTGCACATCAATTCCTTTCCATCCGGAATGATTAATATTCTAAATTTCATTCGGCAAATGCGTCTTCTAGTTCATTTCTAATTCCAATGAAAAGAACGTGAAAATGTTTTCATATTTTATCTTTAATGCCAATATTTTTATAACCACTTTAAATTCAATTCGCCATAATTCATCAATTATTTAGACAAAACATGGGTCGTCATGTTTTAAGAATTCAGAATCGGCTTGTTAAGCACCGCAAGCATGGCTCATAAACATGATCGTGTCGATCATGACCAACTGTATTACATTAGCGTAAGTTGGAATCAAATCAAAATCATTTGAATCACTGAACGTCTGTCTATGGTTACAATACTAGATTACCACAAAAATGTTTTGAGTGGTATTTTTTATGCTGCTTATCCATAAACCATTTTCATGTAATTGGACTGCGAACTCTTTGATCAAACCGGCAGAAAACTAACTCTCTTTTAACTTTTATTCAGAATTAGGGAAATATTACCATAGAACATTAATTAACGGGTTCGCAGTCTCATACGATTAAAACGAATTTTGATTCGTCCGACGTTTCGACCCGAGAATAGCGTCTTCTTCAAGGAAAGACACAAATGCCGTGTCGAAATGTCAGACGAATAAAAAACTAGGTTTGAATCGTACGATATTGCGTAGCCGTTAATAATTGATCTGGGTTTTTTCGGTGGTTAAACATCACAGTCATCCCCGAAAAATGGAAATATTTCCTGAATATTATCACTCTGTATGGAGTGAATTAAATGAATATGCCGAATGTTGTTTTGAATTAATTAATATGTTACTTTATGGCAAATAATTTATGAAAAAAACTTCTTCGGTGACTACGTGTGGCGTTGTTCATCGAATGAATTATTTTGATAGATCAGAAGTATACTTTTTAGTACACTTCTTCGCACTATTTATATTTTTTGTGAGTTATTCTTCTGATATTCTAGAAGTGACACTCTAGTATGAGCAATTTTTGAGCCAATGAACTCAAACACCGGTTAACTAAATGTTTACGTAAATCTACTCATAATTACCAGTAATTGAATGGCAGAATTTCAATCTTGGCGATGACGATTTCCTTAGAATTTGTTTTCATTTAATATGTTGACGTTCGATTGCGTCTTTTTGTTTCTATTTTGTTTATACATTTTTTAATTTAATTTCACATAATGGGTTACTTGTTTTCGTTTGAGTTTTATGTAAATCAACGCTAAGTAATCAGGGATGAAAGCATGGCTGTATCAATTTTGTTGGAAAAAATCGACACCTCAATGTTGTGTACTTCAAATCTAATAACAATTGTTTGATTGAATATTCAATATAGGAAAATTGTTCAATTTTTCACCTCACTGTAGAAAACATGCCATCTTCAAACTAAATAATAAAGCAAAAATGTCGCAGAAAAACTATTGTAAAAGTTACAAAATAAGACACGTATATTCGCTTTTCATTTATTTGTTATTGTAAGGATAAAAATACGTACGATGAGGTGAAGAACTGGAACAGAAACCCTATTAAGTTTTGGTCGGAATACAAACAATGCATAATTGTCAGAATGTAAGCAACATATATTCAAACAATTATTATTGTCAGCACAAAATGCAATACGACTTTTTATAAATCTCTATGTAAAGTTCAATTAATTATAAACTGATTTATTGTCGTGGATCTTTCTTACCTCATGAAACCCAACTCTGTTCGATTCATTTGTCTCTCTCTTTCTCACACAAACACACACAATCTTTGTTGCTGGTATCATTCTTTTGTCGAACAGAAATCAAATATCAATCAGCCTATCTGTTCTCTTTCACTGTCGCTGCTGCTCCTGTTCAAATACTTCTCGTTGTTCGTAATCTCTGGTAATATCTCAGTATTTTGTTTGGAAGTCGGTATTCCGAAGCAAGATGCCATCAAAACAACAGTCATGCGTTCTTGACGAGTCTCTCCGCCGCTGTGACTTTGTTTTGTTTTTGCGATAAAAAAAATCACTAGTCTCAATGATTCAATCACAGCCATCTTTGATGCGTCATCTTCCGAAATAACAAGCAATTCCTATTCGAATCGTTTACGCCACAGTTCTAACTGTTTTTACGTGTTCGTGGTCAATTGGATTTATAAATGTTTCTCTGCTAGCCTCTATATATTCTATTTCTCTGTGTAAATAATATTTTTAACACTAATCTTATAAATGTGTATACTTTGCTTTTAACACGTTGTAAACAAGTGTTTTCTCTTTTGTGTTTTTTTCATCATCTGTCAACAATAAAATTACTCAGTTGATCACAACAAAGCGAGCGTGTGTCCCAGAGGAAACACATTTCGATTGTAGTTATTTTCTCGATTTCAATTTATAGTTGGTTGAACGTCGTTACGTTGGTGCTGGTTGGTGAATTCTTTATTTTTATCCATTTACGAGAACAAAATCAAACACACCGATTTCACGTTTCACACACATTACCACATGTTTACCCCAACAACAAAAAAAACCGAAGGGTAATCTTCCATACAAACCGTAAAATGTTCGTTTTCTTTGTACTTGAATTGGAGTTACGTTGTATTCCAGAGATAAGTGTGTTGCGCTAAAGAAGCAGTTTCCTTATTTTTCTCACGTCTTGCAAAAACTACTAAGCAAAAGCCAAAAATCTTAAATCTTCTTTTACCTTCTCTCTCTCTCTAAGTGTATTTGTATTTAATTGGATTCCACCTTTCTACACCTTTCTAATATCCTCTCTGAGAACCAAATGCCAAACACACGAATTATCTTCACATTTAACCTCCGCCTCAGCTGCAAATAAATAAAAAAAAAATATTTAAACCACATTACCAACGAATTAATACCACACTAAAACCCTTGTAATAAAACCGGCCCGCGCCACTCAAACATGCAGCCACGGATCGACGTGGCCATTATAGTTTTGATGTTCACATATTTTTGTACAGTTTTGGTTGTTTTCATTTCCTTCGTTTTTATTTTACACTTTTCTGTTTATTGTTGTTTTTTTTGTGTTCAAAGTTCTGTCATTTACAACGTTTTGGTTGTTTTTTTTTTCTGTTTGTGTTTCTTTCAATGTTTTGTTTTTCCTTTATTCAAAATTTTATGTATTTTTTTGTTTCATCTTTATAAGTTTTATTTTCATTCGGCTCGTTTTTAACCTACACACCACGGTGCTCAAAATCAATTTAAACCTCTCAATCTGAAAATCAGCCTCAGAAAATACCAAAACCAGCAATCGAACTGCGTGTGACATTTTCTCTCTCTCTTTGTTTTGCTGTCCCCGTCTCTTTGTGTGTTATTTTCCCACAGGCTCCAAGGCCTGGCATATGCGGCTAACCTTTGAACGTCTATCGGGCGGCTGTAATCTGCATCGCTGTAAACTTTGCGGCAAAGTTGTGACACACATACGGAACCACTATCACGTTCACTTTCCCGGCCGCTTCGAGTGCCCGCTGTGTCGGGCCACCTACACCCGGAGCGATAACCTGCGGACGCACTGCAAGTTCAAGCACCCGATGTTCAATCCGGACACGCGAAAATTTGACAATAGCATGATGTCTCCGGCGATGGTTTCCCAGGCGGCGGCGGCAGCAGCAGCGATATCGGCGGCTACGGCCGCAGCCAACAGTTTCAAGCCTGATTTCTCCTCCGTTGCCAACAGCTTCAAGTCAGAGCTCAATGCCGCGGCTGCTGCAGCGGCTGCCAACGCCAACTATGGTCTCAGCCCATTCAAGGCGGACTTTCCCATTCCAAATGCGACGGCTGCTGCCGCTGCGGCGGCGGCTGCTGCTGCGTCTGCCGCTTCCGCGTCGCCGGGTGTGAACTCTCAGAGTGGTACGTCCGACTGATATAGAAAATACCACTGGCCGCAACCATACGGACAGTCCAGCAGTGCTAACGGAAGCGGTAGTACCGATTACGGGTACTACTACGAGCGGCAACCACAACATCACCAACTACAATACGGCAGACGTCACAGTAGTAACAGCATTCAGTACCCTAGCGATAACGGTGTAAAACTAGATAGTTCCTCAACGGTAGTCACCAATAGCATTCATGGCAACCAATATACCAGCACGGTAGCAACAACTAATGTACCTGTTAGCGAACGGATAGTCGCCGCCCGATCGGCATCCACAACTTTGGCGGCCAATATTTCACCGTCGTACTTAGACAACCACCTCGGCGGCAACCACGGATTCGGTGGCAATTGGAAGAATCTCGAAAATGGTCATAGTTTGTACAATAGACGTAGTAGTAGCGTTGGAAACATTTACTCTGGCAACACTGGCGGTGGAATCTACGGCGGTAGGGACGATGACGTGGGAAACCGTGCTCCGCCCGATCATGGCGGCGATCGCCGGGAGAAACCTTTCGCTCACATGGACAGCAGCTGCGAGGAGCCGATGGCTCCGCACCAGCCGACAACTCCGTCACCAGTTCGGTCCGTTCCGCCGCCAGGAGTGGTGTAACGTGGTGGTCATCTTCGATAGCTAGTTTAAAAATTCAAAACACATAACCAGCCATCTAATCGTTATAGCAAACCCTGTTGAGTTCGTCTTCAACTGTTTTGTTCCCGTTTCCGAATGGGAATTGTGAAAATCTGATACAGCCAAACTTCAAACAAAAAGGTTACACTCTTGAACAAGTCATTATTATTTTTTTCTAAACAGAGGCCTTGCTTGTTTTGTAATTTTACATATGGAGAATATAGTTTCGTTTTTGTTTTAACAGATTTTATACTGACATCATTAATGCTATTGTTTATGTTACGTTAGCCCGTATTTTGTTTTAGTTTTTTTTATCGAGAAATTATGATATCGTTTACCCATCGCCAGGTTGCAGCGGTGAATATCGTTCAAATTGTACCAACTCGCAACATAAGTCACAATCATAACTGTTCCTCTTTTGTGTTGAATGATCTGAAATAACTAAAATGTCAGCCAACTGGACAAATGCTACTAATACTCAGCAAGTTTCATTTACCGACGCTATGTGTGTCGATTGTGGGTTTTGATACGAAAATGTTTCTAGAAACGTTTGTCAGAACATTTCCAATCGATGTTTTGACAGCACTGCTGTCATGTGCAGTGCGTTCGAAAGCGTGGAGCAGTTTATCGTCCAGATTTTACCATAGAAGCACCCTCATACTCTGAACGCCGGTCTCCGACTAGAAATCCATAGACATTGCCGTATTCTAACATCAATTGTCCCAACTATTTCGTTTCAAGTAAACACTTTTAGCCAAACCTGCCCGCCCAATGTAAACATATATATGAAAAAAAAATATAAGAAGAAGGGGAGCCGTTCGATTTTCCACCTTAAAGTCGATTTTTAATCTTAATTCGAAACAAAGGAACCAAGCATCCATTTCATCGATTTTTTTACTGAAATTCGAAAAAAAAAATCGATGCATCATGGTCCCTTTGGATGGAATTTGCTTGCGAGCGCTAAGATGGAGAACCGGAACAGTTCCCCTACATGTTACACCGTAGTGAAATCCCACCTAGACGTCCTAGAGTTGAACCCCTCCGTATTTCCCAGATACCCGTAGTGGAATTCTGTAGTACTAGTCCCATATCAGTTGAATGACTTTCCCAATTTATAATAGTCATAGCCACACGAAACCATAAACAACTAGTGAGATCATAGACTGTAGACTTTAAGATAAAACCAAGCAGAGCTTACGAATATGTCTATTGCGCGAATAGAGTCCATGCAATAAATAAATACCTACTTATGTTTCGACAAATATAGAGCACGAGAGCACCCCTAAAATACGCCATAATTTGCGCCGTTTGTCCGCACCCCGCTACGGCAGATTGTCGAAAACACTATAGTCGAAAGTATTACCGCAATGTATATGGATAATGGAATAAATAGATTGGCTAATGATACAAGTATTAGCTAATTTGAATATTTCAGTAACCGTACTACAAATTCATTCTTCCTAGTGTCACTCTCACTTCTTTTCCGAACAACAACATTATCAGCCAATGCACAGATGAAAAAATAAGAATAAATACATGTATTGAAGAATTAACGAGTTATTGAGCACAACCGATATCAAATTAAGAATTTCGATAGAAAATTTTTACGTTTGAGTGGGTCGTAAAATGAACGCATAATGAACATTGGAGTCATTCAAATCGTTCAAAATTCATTGGGTAAGGTAATTGGTATAAGTCCCTACAGAGGTCTATAAGGTAGAAAAGCATCATTTGTCTATCATCAATTAAAGGTTTTTTTTTGAAAAGATGCTTAATTTTGATACACATAGATATTGCGAAAAAAGATTCGGCTGCCGGTGAGACTTGAACCCACACTATTCCATTAGGTACACGGACGTATTACCAATTATACAACAGCTGCCCTTGAGAGAAGTTGTTCCATAACCAGCTAATAACGATGGGATATCTGTCAATTCCCCGTATTCCCGTTTCAAATAAATGTTGGCACCGTTCTAATCATCTAATGTTATCCTTAATACGGAGAGTTCACTCTGCACACGTTCATTACATTAATTCGGAATAAACTTCCAGTGAGTCTAAAATTTGTTCTTTATTAGAACGGTGAACAATGATTTCCGTTGAGTGAATAATGAACCTCTTGCACAGGTCTATTACTGCAGCATGGCGTTAAGGACAACCACGAAAGAGTCCAAAAGTAGTTTTCAATTGATATTCATAGGCGATTAGGACATCTGAAAATCATTTTTTCTTGCATGCTGCAGTGGAGCAAATATGAAAAGGTGGTTTACGCTGTTGCCTGACGCTTGAATTTAGTGATTTGTGTCCTTGAAAGCTGGATGTAGTTTTGAATTCGGACTTTAACGCGTTTTACGTTAACGTTTGCCTTCGACATATTTAGTAACCGAATGGACTGCCCAAATCTTTCGCCCGAGTACCTTCCGACAAAACAACCCGCGTGAGAGATTTTCAGAATTCCTTTGCAAGTTCCACGGCAAATGTTTGAGAAATTCCTCGGCAAATCCTTTTGAAGTTCCTCTGCTAACTCTCCAGATTTTCCTTTTATATTCGGGATTTTTTAAAGTTTTCTAGAGAATCTCTTTTGGATTTCTTCGTCAAATAATTAGATTTTTTCCCAGTGAAATCTTTGCAATCCGTTTGCAAATTCCTCGGTAAATTCTTCAGAATTTCCTCGGCAAATCATTCGGAGCTCTCGTCTGCGTTTGCTGTTTTGGACTGCACGCCACCGTATACCTTCCGACAAAAGAACCCGCTTGAGAGATGTTTCGTTTTTATAAACAGTTTGAGTTTACTTTCAGTGAAATTCTTCGGAAGATCCTTGAAATTTTCTCGGTAAACTGTTCACAATTCCTTTGCAAGTTCCTCGGCAAATTTTTTAAAAGTTTGCTCGGGATTTGCTCGGCAAATTTTTCGATTTTATATTAGTAAAATCTTTGCAATTCCTTTGCGAGTCCCTCGGTAAATTGTACAGAATTTCCTCGGCAAATCAAATGGAAGTTCTTCAGCAGAATATCCTGATTTTCTTCGGCGAATTTTTCATAATTCCTTCTTCTTCAGGTCAGGTCAAAGTCTTCAGGATTTACTTGGTCAATTCCTCATAATGTCGTCAGTACATTCTTAGGAATTTTCTTGGCGCATTCTTCGGAATTCCTTCAACAAACTCTTCGAAGGTTTTTCGGAAAAATCTAAGAAATTTTCTCGGCAGGTTCGTCAAAGTGTTTTTCGGCAATTTCTTCGGAATTCACTCGCAACATTTTTCGATAGTTTTGTCAGGAAATTCTGCGCAATTCCTTCGCAAGTTCCTCGGCAAACCTTTTGAAAGATCCTCGGCGAATTCTTCGTAATTTAATCGGCAGCATTTTCGGCAATTTTTCGAGAAATTCTTCGTGATTTACTCGGCAAACTCTTCGAAGTCCAGGCGGAACTTGCCAACTAAAAACTGCTGCCCAGGGATCTGCTTGACGTCCGCTTTAATGTCGTCCATCACGATGCATTTCGGCAGCACCAACCTCTCGCTGTACAGCTCCCTGGCGTGGGACCCGTGCTTTGAAGACATAAAGTCCGGTTCACTTCATTGTCTCATGGACTAGACCTTCTTGGAATTACTCGAATTTCGATTGAAGTAATCCCTCACCTTCCTTCCTTTTTTTTTTCGTTCACGGGGTTGATCATCTTTGGTTCGCTTCTTCCGCTGACAGCTGGGTCGTCCTCCTATAACTATTTTGTCATGTCGCGATCCATATGTCGGATTGTCCTGGTCTGGATTTTCTACGACCGTGCCCATATTTCTTTGTCGAAGCATTTCTTGCTGGGAAGACATCTCGATCAAAGTTTCTGATTATAAATTTGCGCAAAGAGGGTCTTCATATGGGTCAAACACAATTGATACGTTTGCGTGCGTTTTGACAAATTTGTGCGTTTTGACAAAACGCACGCAAACGTATCAATGAATTATTGGCAATGGCTGATTTTCTTCCCGCCGCAGCCACATCCAGGCATATGCTCAAAATAGCCAGTATGAGTTAACCAACAGAAATTTGTATGGCGGAAGACATTCAACGCTGTTTTTCTCAAAATTAGGAACTTTCCATGAAAAACTATGACTGGTTATGAGGGATGGTGTCCGCTACTACGCCTACCAAATATTTTTTTCGATTAAGGTGCTTAATTTTGAGAAATCGAACCTTAGATGCCTTTTGCCATACTGATTTCAGAAAGTTAACTCCTAGTGTGCCGCTGTAAGCACGCTCAAAGCAGTCGATTCATTGTGTTTGGCCTATTACACTTTTTCTGTATGGTGCTCTTGTTATTATATTGGCAACATTTATTTTTGTTCAACCCTTCAAGTGACTTCACGAAAGTGTTCACTTCTGAAGCTTTTTACTTTGATAACCAAGTCATTCACAAAGTGCGAAAACGTATGTTTCATGTTGCTACTTTATTGAAGGGGTTATTGAAGTGTTTTGAAGCTGTTTCTAGACCAAATCCAATATATTTCAATCCTTGCGTTTTAATTCGCCATAATAATCATTAGGCGATAACAATATTTCCGCCTAATACCAACAAGCATTTGTTTACATTGCTCGATAGGTATACCTATCTATACCGTCTATAGACGGTTTGACAGATAGATTTGGTTTCACTCTTTGCGCAACTCTATTTATAATAATAGACTCTGATCTCGATAACCACTTGACAGATTGTGGCAAAGTTTTGCACATGTAAACATTACATTCTAAACTAATTTCACTGAAAATCTTATCCATTTTCACTCTAGCAATAAAAAAACATACACAGAAGAAATTGTTGCAATTTTTTTTAGCACAATCCCTAATAAAGTATAAAATTAATAAAGTATAAATTGTAAAAAAGTAAACCCCCTTGATATGACCGTTCATATTATCGGGAGTCCATGGTACGTTTGCACAACAATACCTTTTGCTGCAGAGTACTTAAAGACTGCACTCGATAAAGATAATACTCACAAAAATGGTCATCAAGAATTCATTTTAGTCGGATTTTCTTCAAAATTTTAGGGAATAAACTACAACATTATGGGTAGGTTTATACTTCATTGGATCATTGGATTTCCTCTTTATCACTGAATGTCTGCACTTTGCCCTTGACACCTCTCATAAGGTTTTATGCAATCGAGAGGCTGATTTCTTTTTCGATACATTTACCCACTGTTACTTCAAATCCAGCTCTTTCCCAAATACTTTAGGTGTCTCATGAAGTTTGATCTTCATAATGGCCCAAAATTTGTTAATTGGACGAAGTTCTGGCGAGTTCGGTGGAGTGAAGTCATTTGCTACAAAAACAGCAGTAGTAGTAGTAGGATGTCAAAATAGCGTTTCGGGCCGTGAGACAGCAACAAGGGCAGCAGATGCTTCTGGAGGTACTCGTCTCAGTAGCTTTGCCCATTGATGGTTCCCGTAGTGATGTTTGGGTGGCTCATCTTTTATGCTTATATCCTCAGAAACGACCAACCTTGTTGCCGCAACGTAAAAATCCTGCAATTGCTTTGTGTCTGCCTCGATGTATGTCTCGTCGTCCATCATAGGTGCAAACGTTTCGTCGCTTTTTCGACAATCCACGTGGAAACCTCCGCTTTCTCCGTCAAATCGCAGATCGAATGATTCGATCAGCGCCTGAATAGATTCAATACCTTCCTTGCCTTCTCCGGATTAGTTGCCTTTGGTTGTTTGCCTGACCGCCGCGCCGTTGGATCGTTTGGGTCTCCTTGAATCTGCTCTTGTTTCGATCTGCGGATCTAGTCTTGTTTCGATGCCATCTCAATAACCACTTGATAGATTGTGATAAACTTCTGCCAACATTACACTCTTAACTAGTTTTAGTAATAAAATATCAATTTTTACCCTCACGGTAAATAAGCGACTCAATGTACCAGAGGGGCGACAACGGATTTTTTTCATATGGAGTTTGGCAAGTATGACAGTACCCTCTTATTTGGCGCATAAATTTATACTCCAATGTCAAAATGCTCATATACTATCATAAATTGTCGTGGTGTTTGTGAAAATTTGTATTGTTTACCGTTTTTACAAAAGAGAGTGGTGTCGAACGCACATATTAAATTAAAGATTGCAACGAACAAAAATACACCAAATCCGTTAAAATGTAATGTTTCCACTCTATTCCTTACGCGAGCTACGCTGATAAATAATTATGTTGCTAGAAGAAACTCTGTGCTACGCAGAAACAGTTGTTTCTGGCATTATCAAAACTGTGTGCGTTTCATTACATTCTCACTCACCGCAGTGTTTATTTTTCATAGACTACGGCGTACCCAAGTAATATTTTAAGTTTTATAACGCTCTTGAAGACCAGAATTTACTCTGTGTGATAAAACTAGTATAAAACCAAATTGTTACTAGGGTAGTGTTAGTGCCGTCGGCGTTCGCTAGATTGGAGGCAACAACCATTTGACAGCTTGACACCCGCCTGCAATGTACAGTCGACTCTCTACATCTCGATGCTCTATATCTCGATATCTCTCGATGATTTCCTCAGCGCCTTCAATCTACATACATTTGGGCTTTCTACATCTAAATAACGTCCCTATCTTGATGTGTTCTGACCATACTGTGTTCAGAATTCACTCTCCTTATGTTGTATTGTTCAAATTTTTAGGCTACTAGACCATCTTTGGACAAAAAGAAAAACATCAACAACAGAAAACGACATTTGTTTTGTTGTTGTTTTGCATTGCAACGAGCTTTTTTGGATCTAGTACCAATTTCAATTTTTCTTCGATTCCTCGATCTCTCCCTTCGTCGATAGTCCCTTCAATATCGAGATGTGGAATGGTGACTGTATCTTATTTCCGTCGAGTACAGTCTTTAAGCATCAAGTACAGTAAGCGAAAAATGTACTCTTGAACCTACTGTTTTCTGATTAGAACCTATTACGCTGGTCACACGGAAAGGGGTTTCAGAAAATTTGAATAAATTACCAAAGTAAGCTTATCAAGTATGGGAGAAATGTCACTTTTTCGTGCGAGAGAGAATATTTTTTCCCGCAAGGGTCAACCCTATTTACTTTACATAGTGGACGTTATTAGCGTTACGATTGAATTCTACTTGCCAGCTTCGTACTGCTCAAATAAATTCAGTAGCAGAATCATTCCTTGCCAATTCCGTGTCCTAGGGTAGAATACCCAATAGTGGACCCCCTAGTATCGGAGTTTTGTTCTTCTTGTCATAAGGAGTAGAAATTTTCAACATAATAATTCTGTTTGATATCTAATAACAAGTTCTGCATCTCCTGTTCAAGTGTTCACGATACATAAAGTAATCAAATCATAGGACTGTAAGGTTGGTTCTCCCGATGGAATTTCATAGCAAAATGTTTACATTATGCTGTAATAATGCAAAAACGGCTGGAGGGTCCACTATTGGTTGGGGGTCCACTATTGGACACTTTACCCTATCTATTTGCACAGTACTAATTTGTACGTGATCACGGGGAAGAGCAGAATTGTGTTCGCGAAAAAAAAAACTAGGGATTGATTTCATTTCAAATAGACACTATATCGATGAACATTAGTGTTTTGCTCAAACATTCGTGATGAGCAGTTCAATGCTTTTTTGCAAGTTAACTCGGACGATTCGTGAAGCTTCACCACGGTGTTTCGGTGTTTCGTTGCCTGCTTTATGAACGAGTGTGAGAGGTGTGAAGAAATCTCGCCAAAAATATGTTCTTGTGAATTTTGCTTCGTCTCCTCGTTTTGGGGAGTAGCTTTACAAATTTCCACCACTGAGTCAAAAGAAAATTTGTTTTCCATGTTCTCTTTGTTTTCATTCGCAAATCTGCAAAAAAATATTTGATTTTGGTGTCGACATTTTAGCACTCTATATGTTGAGTGTTTTACAGTTTATCAGTGCTTTTGTTCATCATGTATGTAGACCAAAGTAAAAAGTTCTTCGAATACACCCAACTATAGGATTTTGACGTTGGGAAACAGGGGTTCATCAAATTCATTTGAGCGGGCGTTCACTGGAACAAAAGTTCATTTTTTGACTCGCTCAAACATCAGAATGTTTTCGGGGAGTTCATTTTGCGTTCATCATACGACCCATAAGTGAATTTGATGAACCACTGCACATATCTATGGGGCAGTGCAAAGATTCATTATTTGACGTTTGAGCGGTGCCGAAATTCATTTAGAATTTAGAATGAATTCATTGAGAATGAATTCGATATATGAAAAGGTGTTCATTTTTAGTAAACAGCGCACCGCTCAAACGTCAAAGAGTTCATTCGGCGCACTTCCCCATAGACCTGTGCAGGAGTTCATGAAATTCACTCACCCGATGGATTTTGACATTTGAACGGGTCATCTTCTCGAACAAAAGTTTATTTTGCGTTCATTATGCGACCCGCTCAAACGTCATAATTTCTTGGGGGAGTTCATTTCGCGTTAGTCTATTGCTGCACGAGATGGAATGAACTCAATGAACGGTTCTGATAAATAAGCTTTATTTGACTGATTCTGTGATACTAGTTCTGTTTAAAAAATTTACCCTACGTTGCTCCAACTTGTTCAAGTTTGCTGGTCACACAAAGCTGTCAAGTTACAACAAATTGGTTTTCATTAAACGCCCATGGATGAATTGCTTATGGAGGACAAAAATAGACATGTGCAGGAGTTCATCAAATTCACAAACCTAATGGATTTTGACACTTGAGCGGGATATTCACTCGAACAAAAGTTGATTTGCGTTTATTATACGACCCGTCATAATTTCTTGGGGGAGCCCATTTTGCTTTAGTCTACGTGGGTATGGCTTCCTTAATCACACAGTCAAATATTGCACTAAGTTCACTAAATTTATTGGATTTATTTACTCACCTGCAATAGATAATGCCAATTCTCGTCAATTCAACATGAAGATGAAAATATTTCACTCTGCGCAAGATTTTTCGAACATTTTATCACAGACAAACAGACATAACACATTGAACATTCACTCATCAAATTCATCGTCGTTTAAACACTAACGACATTTGTTGATTTCAGTTAATTGGGCAAATCACAAACCAGATGGCGGTAGTGAGCAAACGTCAAACTAGAGCAAATCCGATGCGTGCGCCACGAGTGGTCTATTGGCCAACTAATGATTATTTAAATTGACCAGTAAATCAGTGAACGATGGAGATTTCACGAGTGTTATGTCTGTTTGTCTGTGATTTTATGCTATGATTTATCTGATCTGTGCTGTTTTCTGCTAATCAATAGTTGCTGACGTTCAGTCATCTTTCTCTTGCGCGCGCATAGAAACGATAAGTTTTGTTTTCAAATCCTATCCTTCCCATGCGCTTGAATGAGAATGTTGAGTATACGTCAGCAAGCTCTCTACAAACAACCCCATTGTTGTTTACGTTTTGATGCTGGAGACTTTTTTCACATTTGCACTATTATCACTATGGATAAAATTTGTTCAGTTAGGCTGTTACAAATATCTAAATAAAATTATGTCCTACTGGTCTCCAAAGGTCAAGGGGGAGAGGGATAATAAAAATAAATATCAAAATAAAAAAAAACTCCTCGGATTCGTTGAAGAAAGTTTTGAAAATTCTCAAAATTATCCGAATTATATTTTGTTGCACCCTTGAAATATTATATTAAATTCGAAGGGGGGGGGGACATAATTGTTTATAAATATTTGTATCAGCCTTATCAACTGACATTTGAAAACTAATAACGAGCGTGAAATTTGATTTTTCGCTTTTTTTCTAATCTATTCTGTGTATATCGAACCACTGGTTCGTTGAAGTTGTTCCACCTCTCTGTCTATAGACGGAGGGGCACTCACGCAAATATATTCGGGCGAAATGTTGTGGGTTCGATGGGGATTCACCTTAACGACCACTTACCAACTCGAAGTAGTTTGAAGTGATTAACTTAAAAGTTTGGAAAACTGCTTTGAACCTAGCTATTGAGTCGTTGTTAAGCAATGCTGACTTCTTTTTCAAAATGCAATCACTGAGTTCTTGTTCAGTGAATTTGAGTAAGCAGTTTGTTATTTAAACAAAAAGCTGAGCAGACAAGTTGCGAAATTCAATCGATGTCGTGATCTTTTTTTTTCAAATCATCGTTCAAACGTCAAAATAATCAACTCAAACATTCGTTCAAACACGTGTTTTTTATTATAGTTTAAGCTGTGCATTGGCTGATTCCTGCTGTTGGAGTTATAGAACTAGTCCACATTACTTTAAATTGACATTCTCGTTTGCTCGAGTAAGTTGTTTTTGAAAAACAAGAATCTTAGAAGACAAAAAGCAATGTAAACAGCAACTGAAATGAATACAAGCTACGAACAGGGTCATAAACGAGAGTCCTACGTTAATCCAATACCCGCTTTAGGCTGTTTGGAGAGGATGTAGAACTTAAATCAACGCTAAAACTATTATAACCCCCTTGATAACGAAAGCAGTGTGGTACATGCTGACGAATGTTCATTTGCTGGCAATAGAGAAATAAAAAAGCGAAATATTATTCCACATTTTATATTCCTAGACAAACCTTGAGTTTTTTTTCGGAATGCTGTTTCAATATACATATGTATAAGTGGTTAAAAAACTAAATAACTGACACAGAATAACTTTGCTCAACTTTTAAATAAACATTGTTGTATAGCTGAATTTCGTCTTGGAACTCATTTTCCTTTCGTGTCTCGTGTGTAAACGGTGTCATAGTTTTTCGTACCGGAAAAAAAGATTCCAATATACCGATAACAGAGCAGTTTGAGAGAAAAAAAAAACTGCTCAGCAAAACTCACAACCACCTAATTTACAGGCAAACAAATGGTCATTGTAACGCGCGGGCATATTAACTAAGTAATTAATTGAGTCAAATGATGCAACAAATACATACAAGTGTAACACGTAGGGAGCCTAATTGTAATAATTTATTCATTATTTATAACAAAAAGCAAGTAATTCAATCCTAGAATAATTAACGAAGGTTATTTTGTTTCGTTTAGGAAAAAACAATTTTTTGCTTAAAGTTAGCTGTTTATGTTGATGATGAATTGAAAACACGAGAAAAAGCGGAAAGAAAACCAGATTTACACTTCGGTTTAGCAGCTGAAAATCAGAGGCGATAATCGCGAAGGTAAAATATTTATATTTATAACAATGGAAGACACAGAAAATATGGAAAAGCAAATATTTATAAAAATAGAAAAAAATATTTACCTAAAGTCGGACCGTCGGTTCGAAAGCAAAAAATCAAAGAAATGAAAAACATTACGGAACTTTGCGTAAAACGAAGGATTTGTAAATACGGTGAGGCAAACGAAAAGAGTTGAAAACTTTCACCAGGTAAAAAAACGGAGCACTATGCGACTAAGTCACAGAGCGAAAGCATAGATGAAATACATTCTACTGCCGCAAGAAACAAAAAAAAGGACACGGCAACACGGCGAACAAGAAACAGCGAAACCATTCCTTCGTTTGCTAGCAAATAACAGTGTACACAGTTTGTAAAATTTAACAAAAAACCAGTCATAAAAATGGCCAGCTAAGACAAGAAAAGAAGGCATTTATACACATACATACTCAAAATAGACATATTGTAATAGTAGCAGAAACAGAAACAAAACGCAACTCACTCACAACATTATGAAAACATTCAGTCGTGTGTATGCGTGCGAGCGTACGAGCGGGTTGAGTGTTTGCGCAGCATAGTTAAGTCAAGGCATCAAAACCTGATTATTTTTACTAACAACGTGCAATATGATATAATTACCATTTTTTTAGCATACTTAGTTTTAAATCCAGCAACAGCGAAATGAAGCGTGTTGTGCTGTAAAAGAGTAATATTGTTAAGTTTGCTTAAGTTTGTTTTCGGTTGTTCCCAGCAGCAACTGTCAAAACAGGCAGCGCCTCCCTAGTTTTTCCCTAACTTATTGTGAAAAAAAAGCAACTACAAGACCCAACTTTGTGTGAATACTACCTCATTTAAACGGCTGTCACAAACGTGCTATTGTAAATAGTTCTGTATTCCTATTAGGTTAACTGTTTTTTTTTTGTAATTTTTGTTGTCTTATTTTTATTTAACGCTTTTGTTCGTCAGAAATTTACTTGTCCTTGAGTTACGGTAAGTGTGGAATCGATCCGACGGGAAGAAAATAAACCAGTAGCCCCTAGTTACACTTTATAACCGCGTGGAAAGTGTGTCCCCCCGTATATAAACAGCACAAACATAGGATTTTTTTTTCTTTCCAACATGAGAAACGTCAGTTTGCCAAATTCGAGTCTGACGGTCTGACGGTCGGGCTGGGCAGTAAAATGTATTTCATAACACCACCCAAATAGACTTTAAATTTTGAACCAATTGTCACGAGGAGTGTGTTTGGATCGGCACTCGCACGGATAGCAAACGCGAAGGAATATATTCGATAGCAAAAACTGCAATATGATTTGAGTTTTAAAATGACGATGTGTTCTCAAATGAAAAGTGTATAGCAATGAAGTCAAGAGGTTCGCGTTCTTTTTCCACGGTTGATTTAGTTCTGGGCCCAGAACTCACTAGACTTTTGCGGAGATCGCAGTTTCTAGATCATCAAAAATGATCAATTGTATGCTAAAATATAGTTGACATTTACACAATTGGTACGAGTTATGTACAGCTCGATTTTGTATAAACTGTTTCCAAAGCATCTCTATTTTGTGCTTTAATCAGCCCACGGCTAGACAGCTATGTGTTTAAAATTTTAGCGACAAAGAGTGCTTGGTGTCGATTGAATCTTTGACCACAAATACCGCTTTGTATAGACTCGCAGTTACCTCATTGCTTTGGTGTGTGGGTTACATACAGGCGCCCTGATTCCGACGTCCATTCGAACCCAGTCTGTCGAACTTTACATATTTTTTTATTTAAATCTTCATTCATAATACGAAAGATTCAAATTCATACCGATTTCGTTTGATTGCAATTCATACATCCAGTGTCTTAGTCATCTGAATTGGTCGATTCACGTGAGAATATCCAAACATTAATTTTATGTATCCAATGCATTCAGGCCTAATAAGTTTTGCCGGAAAGCCATTTTCTAGCATTATAAGCCACATAGTCGTACGCTGCCTTTCAATCCACAAACAGGTGATGAGTCCGCAATACAACTTGTATTCCCGGAATTTATCAAGGACTTGTTGAAGAGCAAACATCTGGTCCGTTGTAGATCTTCCCATTCGATAACCTCGTCGATCGCCGACAAAGGTCTCCGCAAACGGGCACAGTCCGCAGGAGATTACCCTGCAGGCGTAAGGTATTGAGGAGTGTTAAACGTCGATAGTTAGCACAATCGAGTCTGTGCCCTTTCTTGCAAATAGATATGACATATGAGGCCATCAAGTCAGCTCGAAGGCATTTCTTCTCTTTCTCAGACCATTTCAATTACATTGATTGTTGCTTTCGACTGTGATTAATAATTGACGACGGTATTTTTCTGCTCTTTTAGTCTTCAAGATTTTTTTGACAAGATAAAACTAGTTTTACATCTACTATCCGACGTTTCGGTGATTATTATGCCTTCTTCAGCCTCTAAATCCCTGAAGAAGGTGTAATAAACAACTAAACGTCGGATAGTAGACGCAAAACCAGTTTTAGCTTGTTATTAAGACTAAAAGAGCCGAAAAATACCGTTGTTAAAATGTCAATTACTTGGTGGATATTTTTGTTCAGCCGGTCACTCCAAACTTTTAGAAGCCTGGCCGTTCTT
The DNA here is from genome assembly GCF_024139115.2 of Armigeres subalbatus. Lineage (NCBI taxonomy): Eukaryota > Metazoa > Arthropoda > Insecta > Diptera > Culicidae > Armigeres > Armigeres subalbatus. The sequence continues at coordinate 183,126,238 of NC_085139.1, read as the reverse complement.
CCCAGCGGCCTTACCGTTCTTTAGCTCTCAGACAGCTTTTCTAACTTCGTCTAGCGTTGCTTGTCCATGGACTGCTTGTCCATCATCCTGATTCTGTTTGTGCCTTCTTCGTCCGATTGTCCATCTTTCTATAATAAATTGAAATGCTCCTTCCATCTAGCAGCCACCTCTGCTCGGTCAGTCAACAGATTTCTGTCAGTGATCGGGACTGGCACCGCCTGGTGCGCTTTTTTCGCATGTTGTTCATCGTTTTGAAGACCTTCCGGGTATCGTTTCTGGTAAAGCTTCAATCTCTCTTATGTCACGAATAAATTGGATGTCTCACCAGTCGTACAAATCAGCCTAATAAGTTTTGCCGGAAAGCCATTTTCTAGCATTATAAGCCACAGAGTCGTACGCTGCTTTTAAATCCACAAACAGGCGATGAGTCCGCAAGTTGTATTCTCGGAATTTATCAAGGATTTGTCGCAGAGTAAACATCTGGTTCGTTGTTGATCGTCCTTCTCGAAAACCGCTTTGATCGCAGGCAAAGGTCCCCGCAAATGGGCGCAGTCCGCAGCAGATTACCTTGCAGGCGTAAGGTATTGACTATTGAGGAGTGTTATACGTCGATAGTTAGCACAATCGAGTCAATTCCCTTTCTTGTAGATAGGACATAAGTCAGCTCGAATGCATTTCTTCTCCTTTTCAGTTACTTGGTGGATTTGGTGGATCTTTTCGTTCAGCCGGTCATTCCAATCTTTGAGAAGTTTGGCCGTAATTCCGTCCTTCCCAACGGCCTTATCGTTTTTTATCTCTCGTACAGCTGTTTTTACTTTGTCTGGCGGTGGTGGCTCCACTGCTTGTCCATCATCCTGAATCCTGATTCTGTTTGTGCCCTCTCCGCTCGGTCGGTCTCTGCTCGGTCGGTCAACAGATTTCTGTCATTGATGGGGACTGGCGCCGGAGCGCTTTTTTGCCGCATGTTGATGATCGTTCTGAAGACCTTCCCGGCCTCATTTCTGGCAAAGCTTCCTCTGTCTCCGAGAATACTTTTTCTTCATACCCCCGTTTCTTACGTTGGTGGAGTTTTTTTGCAGCTGTTCTTAGTTCTTTATATCGTTCTGTATTTTGGAATGTAGCCACTAAGAGCATGCGTCCCCTGGCTTGGTTTTTCTCATCGGTCGCTCTTTGGCACTCCACAACAAATCAGACGTGGTACCAAAAACATCTGTGGCTGTTGTATTGACCGCCTCGTGGAACTGTTGCCAAAATGTGTTCAAATTTTCTCCACTTGGGTCGATATTTGGGGCTCGGAAGGTCCTCATATCTATGACATCTGAGAAATGCCGACCGTCCATCAAAACATGATCGATTCGGGACTAGCTTGTTCAGCTCAAAATATTTGTTGGGTAACGACATCAAATGGGATCTTTTGATCACAGCACAAGGCGACTTTTCAAATGTGCAACTTCTGAAGTAGCTGTAAATAAAGCCTGTGAAGTCAGGGAGCAAAATCATCTTGAGATGGACATATTTTAATTCCCAAATCTTGTCACGGAACTCTTTCTTCGAACAAACAGTCCGCATTAGACCAAATCAAACTTCGTCGTCTTACCACGTAATTTTGTGTCGTAATTTTCAGTTACCGCATGGATAACAATTAAATTTTATCTGCAAAACCTCCACACATCCACAAAAAAAGGGAGGACAAAAGTGTCCCCCGAAAAAAAATCGCCACAAACAATCAAAACAAGACAAGGAATCATCGTCGCAGTGAAGTTTTTGTTTCGTGAGCTTAAGCCCCCCGTACTATTGCTAAACGAAGCAAAAGCGAGAAAAGAACTCACGTTCCGCTCACAGTTCGTTCGTTCCATGGAAAACGACAACAAAACAATTAAGTCCCCGAGAAAATCTGCAATGCTTAATCATAACCTCCAAAAACCATGCGGTGGTGTGGTGGGAAGGAACACGAGGAAGCAACCGAGAAAAACGATAATTATTGTAGCACCAGAGAGGCGGACGGAAAACTTTTCATAACCTCAAACTCCTCCCGGTCGACAAACTATCCAGCGGCAGCTGCCGATGACAATGGGCTCGCGCTAAGTCTTTGTGTCTTGTGTCGGCGGTCTGCGGAGATAGACAGAAGAATCCGGAATTAGTATTCCAAAGTTGTAATTGTGCAGCAGGTCGGAAATCAACTGTTAAAAGTAGTTTGAATTTTAATTGAAACCGATTCCGGCGCGGGTTTGCAATTGTGCGAAAATGTATTGGGATTGGGAGATCAATCAGAACCATCATTGGGGTTGATTTAAAAAGTCGACGTCATGTCGACTCATTGTTTTTTTTTTTTTTTTGAGTGGGCTCAACCGTGGAAAATGGATGCGGCGACCTCGTTCGAGCGAATTCAACCAAATTTTTTCTTCCAACATCATCTTATCGAGTTTGTAAGCGGAAAAGAGATACCTTATGTGATACTATTGAATTAACGGTGTTAGTCTGAGTTTCTGAAACGAATAGGAATGAAAGTGAACGCAAAACGCACTGTTTTGGTTTGAGTATGTCTTATCGAACAAACACATCACCGATAAATCGAGCCGATCACCAACCGTCTTGTAAATTTAGGTCCGATTGTGCGAAAGATAAGGCTTAGATGGTGCTAAAAGTAAAACATTGAAAGTTTGTACATTTTTGTGAGTTAAGTAAATGCAAAAAAAAACTAGGTTGGATTAAATGTGAAAGTTAGACACGGCAAATGGAAGCAGGTGTCGATAAAGCAAAGTGTTGCTAGACAAGCAAGCTGTGAGTGTACACAATGAAAAAATTGAAGCAAACAATGGGAAACTGTGTAAACGTATTTTTAAATAGAGGAAATAATAAAAAAAGAATCCCATTTGAAAAGAAACCGTACGTGCAATATTGACTAGTTATGATTATTTGTAATGAAGATAAAAAAAAGGCACATACACACACACTAGGGTCAGATAACAAATACTTGACGGATGCGTCAAGCTGCGGTCTACCGGTACTAACGGTAGGTAATCAAATGATTGGAATGTCATTTATGTTACCTTTCAATGTTTTCCTTCCAAAAAAAAAATGCAAAGCAAAATCGAGGACAGTAATTGATGATAAATGTCGAAAGAAATATGAAAAACAAACCATGTGAAAACCATTACAAAACTAATAAACCCAGTAAGTGAAGCAAAAGCTGCTAAACCAGATAGAAGAAACAAGTAAAGTTTAACTTAAATGAAAACAGAAAATTGAAAAAGTAATGTTTTCTTAGTCGCTGTATTTTTACGAAGTTTATTGAGTAAATTAATTGCTATTTCTTTGATATTAATCAATACTTACCTGACCTTACATTTAATTGAAATTAATGTTATCGATTTAAGGTGATTATATTGAAATTGATGATTATTTTTAATAATCATTACTAAAAATTATTTATATTACAATTAACGATGGAAAAGTATATTTTTTATTTCTATAGTTTGACAAATGTGTCGATGAAAATTTAATAAACATAGACAAAGCATCTACATTGAAAAAAAAAACATCCCCTGCATTTTGACCTATCCAATTCCGAATTTCAGTCGATTTTTGTCCCGTCGGAATAAAAAATCCGTTCGTCAACAACCACACTCACACACACGAATGACTTGAAAACTAAATAAACAGCAGCTGGTGTACGGAACAACTTTCAACGACGTCACTTTGGGAGCGGTTTCGTGAACGGAATCGGATTGACAACGGCCAACGCAGCACTTAGTGGAATAATCACAGGAGGCGATGCGGAAATCTTTTGTTCTCGGCCCACTATGCGTGAAGGTGTGAGAGAGAGAGTGCGTTTTTTTCTCATTCAGACCGTGTTGCAAGCGATGAGTGTTTTGCATGTGTGCGTGTATTTTTAATCGTGAAATTATTTAACCGATTGTGTAGAACATCTTATGGCGAATTGCTCAGCAAGAAGAAATTTTGAAATTGAATATGAGCTACCAACTACTTTGTCGAAAAATCCGATTTTTGCATGTTTCAATCAAATTCCATTCGTTCAAATCCGTTTGCATTGAACCCAACGTAATTGAAAGGGCGAATATGGGAGCGGAAAATCTGCTGTAATACCCCTCTGAAGAGCGGGCTAATTTACATATGTGAATGGGATGAGGGAATCAATTCTCCCCTGCAGTGGCTAAGTGGACAATCTACATCAGATGATGTTGCAGCAATGCATTTGGCAAAAGCGAATCCGTCCGGAAGCGGTCCTCCAGTCTGGCTGGACTGGACGATGACGACGACACTTTTGGAGGTTGGAGGGGGGGTTCCGATTCGACCGGGCCGGTGTGAACGCGGGAGAAATAATTTTATTATTTTTATTCAATTATTGACAACTGTAGTCTCGAGGGAGGAGACATTCCCCAGAATTGCCGGAACACTGCTCGATGCAGTGCATGATAAAAGTACTTCCGGGGACGGACAGCTACTTGAGTTGGAATTTGAAATCAGAACGATGGGTTATCTCGTTGGAAAACTTCGTTTCTACAAGGGGCATTGTTGTCAAACAATTGCAGGATTTGTGTCAGAAAAAAAACACAAGCTTTTTGATAAAACAATATCTTTTTTATCACATTCTTTCAAATTTCATAAATAATAAGTTGTTTGAATTACCCACAAGTAGATTGTGCCAATTTAGTCAATATTCAATAATTAGTAAATATTTGAGAATTTTTTTCCGGACAGGCAAAAATACTCGCAATAATGTTAAGAAAAGGAGTAACTGATTAGCTTAACAAATAAAAGTTTTGATAAAAATAATGAATTTACTGGGGGGTGGATTTACTCCTGCTGAATAGTCTATGAAAATTTCGCTTGATAGATGAAAATTTAATTCTTCTTTATTCTGCAACGTGTGCGACAATAAAGAAGATAGATTTCACTCTTTGTTGCATACTTTCAGGCAAATCTTGAAGGGTTCTTTTATGCATAAAACATGAGAAAGTTTTGATTACATTCTTTTTAAACGAATATCGACTATAAGTCGAACAATTTAACTATCTCAAACGTATGACCGTGTTGCATTTTGTTTCGGTATTAATTATGATTTTCCGTTTTCCTACTTTAAGTACAGCGATATAGTTGTATTTGTGCCAATATTTCATCCTTCATTCCAAAATCGTATATTGAAACAGAAACAAAACTTTGCTTGGTTTGACTTTTTTCTGCTTGCTCGATACTATTCATTTAAATTATATCAATCTCTTTCTCTCTATCTCTCGACGACATAAAAAAAATCAATTTAAATTCATCAACAGCGAATGATTGGCAAATTCTACCGTTCATAAATAGAAAAAAAAACCCTTCGATAAACTAAAAACGCACGAACTTATAAACAGAGAAACAAGATTAAACAACTCGCACAAAGATATTTTCCAACGTCTTCATCTCTTTATATTCTTATATTATTATTCTTATCACTTTTCTCTTTTTCCTAATAAAACTTTTTACTGTTTTGCCTTTCGTTTTGCGTTGATTCCAACGATATTAGATTACGATCCAGCAAAGTATCTCTTAACTGCTAGCTACGATTTTTCCCATTGATTTTCGACTTTTCATCCATCACCAACTTTCTTTCAAAGCAGAATCTTTCAGTATCTTAATTCTTAATCAATAATTATTTATATCACGTAATATATTTAATGCAATTCAGTAATTTTTCCGCTCGGTACTCTCACAATGTATAAATAAACAGTTTATCAATCTCAAAGTTTCGTTCCTTTTGGCCCTCCAGAAAAACGCTTTTCACATTAATAAGAAGAATCGCTCGACAGTTAACCAACATTTAAATATAAAAAACTATCCAGTAAAATAAATAAAAAAAAATGCGACCAAATGTCGAACACCAACCAATGTCGGGATCCTTGGCTCCTCCCCAAAACCCAAACAAAAGACAACTACAAAATCATCCTCAAACATAGCCAACAAAAAAACCCACTTGCTCCGCGTGTATGTGCGTGTCTGTCATTCTCTACTGTTACACTTCCAGAGCTGAAGACGTACCGTATTGCGCAGATATTCGAGAAAGTGAACTCCCTGGACGAACGCAAGAGGTGTCTCCTTTGCGGGAAGATTGTCTGCAACGTGCGGAACCACTACTACGTGCACTTCCCGGGCAAATACGCGTGCAGCCTCTGCACGGCGGTCTATACCCGCAGCGACACCCTGCTGATGCACTGCCGTTCCAAACATCCGGAACTGAACGTGTGAAGATGGTAGCCAGACATTGACGCACTACTGCTTCTTGAAAGAGCCTACACTTTTACGCCAGACGGCAGCAGATCATCTTCCAGTAATGGACCAATAGAACGGACAAACCACTGCTACGAACCCCTCTCGGCCCCGCCTAGCTACCCCTCTTCAATGATCGTCCGAGACGATGCTCGAACAAAACGAAACTGTTGTTACGCCCCTCTCACACATTGAACTCACATCTTCCATCGAAAACTTCGCAATAATTCCACTCTTCGTTTTGATATTTTAGTTTCCTGTTTGGTTTTGCTCATATTTCTTCTAAAGACTTATGCACAATTTTATTTAACGTTTCTATTCTTCTCGTTATAACAATCGACCTTGCTCTATTGATATCTATCTTTGAATCAAACTGAAATCTCCTTCTGGGTAGAGTGAGAGTTCAAAAGAAATACAATCAATCCACAAAACCGCCACGGTGAAGCGCCATCTATCTCTTATTAATGTGAACTAGCGTTTTTCTCAAACACAAAACACAAAATCTCAGTAAACAAACCTAATTCGAATGAGAGGAAATGCTTTTGCAACCATAGGAACAATTCGAGTCGGTTACCAATCATGCCAAGATAACAAAATCAAAACCAAATAAATCCTGAAAACTACATTGAAAGAAAGATGGCGCTAGACCAGTTCAGTTGCCTTTCAAAGTATGCAGTAAGTAAAGACACCAACCAGTCATCAATCGTCCCCAAACTTCCAACCAGCGCCGATGCAATCACAGCCGTTCGCACCAATGCGCCAAAGCTCATTTTATTCTGACCCATTTCCCCCGCAATAGTCAATCATTTATGTTTTCTTACTTTCATTTCTATATTGTTTGTCCAAATCACTGTAATCGAAATAGCAAACAAATCGTAGCATTGAGTCCTATCAGAACGGTTTCTGTTAACTAAATTGATGAACGAGAGTTCATGTTTTTTTGCTAATATTTGACTATCTTACTTACTCTCTCTCTCTATCTCGCTCTATTTATGCTCTTTCTTTCAAACTAACTTTCGATCTTTTATCTTTCTATTTAGTGCAAACCGAAACCTCAGTTTGGCTAGTATTTTCTACTTCTGATCTCCTCTTAAAAATTCCACAAATCTACCAAATCAGCTCACATTTTTATTCACAGTATATTCAATCATAAATTTGTAAAAGGATTGAATTGTTTGACACCATCTCACGTTTACCTGCTGGAGATGAAGTAAGCGCACATGACCAATGGCGTTTCCATCATATTGCATCTTTCTGAGACAACTTCCCTGTCCTTTAATTAATCTACCCGCATCAAGCATTTTGTTCGCTTCGTTTTGATTTTGTGTTCTCTTTAGTTACCAATTTCCCCACCAGTAATCAATAAGAAGGACCATCCGACACATCAATAGACCATCGAACGAGACGAGAATTAAAAATGGCGTGGCACGTATTAGTAATCATACTCCGCCCTCATCCTACCCATCAGTCCTCTATTCATAGTTCCGCAAATTTTCCCCCCTTATAATCATATCATTTGAACTGACAATGTGGCGCACGCGATTGATTGTATACTCTTTGTATCTGTCACACTCTTCACATAAAAGCTCTGTTTCTGTGCCTGGCACCCCCATTTCAGGGTGCCGTTCGATTATTTTTATTCTACATTCATCATAAGTTTAATTGAATTTTGTTTATTTTTTCCTATAATGTTCCAATCATAATCAAAGTTTCGGACGTGTTGTCACAAAAGCGAGCAACGGAAGAAACAAAAAAAAAATCAAATTACTTTTCGGTTGCTCACTTGAAAATGTCGATAATGAACTGCACTGGCCGAGCAGCGAAATTATCAGCGCATCCAATGATAGTTTTATAACACATTCGAAGCTCTGACCACTAGAGGAAAATGCAGAGATAAGCCGAATATAATCAAACGCAAAATTATTTCCCGTTCCGAGTAAGCGCCACTAGACAAATTACCATTGATGCAATTTCGCTTGAATCTCTATTCATCAGTTATTTGTTCCTTTCCTTTTCAAGCAATTTAGTGTTTCTCCCCGTTAATTTAATTTATCCGTTCGTGCATACAACCTAATCCATTTCAATCACCACTCCATATCCTCGAACCACTTCAACTCCAAAAACAACTGTCTACTTGTTCTTTAGCTTCATCTACACCGCCTACTTATGCACTTGCTCTACACCATCCATACACACATACACCCACACGAACACAAGAAACTCCTATTCTAGTAAGCTACGAGGGGCCCCTTTCACAAGTTTCTTTGCCCAATCGGTGTGTTTTTTGTTCCTCTGTTGGTTGCAGGGCCGGGGGGAGGACAGTATGAGCACCATCTGGCCCGTCACGCCAGCAGCATTCTCACGTCCTGTCTCGTAACGTCGCCTGACGGACCCAGCGGGGGCGGCGGCGGCGGCGGCGGCGGTGGTGGCGATCTGTCCCTTCATCCGCACTTTTCGCCGCACCACCAGATGTCCTATCACAACATGTTCACCCCCTCGCGGGAACCGGGAACGGCCTGGCGGTGCCGATCGTGCGGCAAGGAGGTCACCAACCGCTGGCATCACTTCCACTCGCACACTCCGCAGCGATCCGTGTGCCCGTACTGTCCGGCGTCCTACAGCCGAATAGACACGCTCCGTGCGCACCTCCGGGTGAAACATGCAGACCGGCTGACGGCACCCCCAACACCCAAGTTCGGTACGCCGCCCAACTGCAAAATGCAGATGTAAAACCTTCAGACTTTCCGGATAACTACAGGGAACAAGGCGACGCTTACTGATCATCATAGCCAGAGCACTGTCAAGCCTACTACTAGAGAACAACCTGCGGAAGCCAGCTCTATTCGTTGGTTCACTCACCCACACAATACACACTACGTAAATGTTCGACGTCAGCTAAGCTAATCAAACAGAAGAAAAAAGCAAAACACCGTATCGTTTAAATGTCCAACAGTGGAGCCTAGCTTAACGATGCCATAAGAAATTATTATTTCCAAGTCAAGTTCCTAATTAAGGCTTTTAGTTTGTAAAACAAAAAACAGACGAATATCTAAGAAACGCTGTGCTGTTCGGATCGGAGCCAGATACTAGCCGATCCTTTCCCGTTGGTTAAATGTTTGTTGTGTTACCAAATACCCAGAGCTGTGAGCGCGGTAAGTCATATCTGCAAACTACTAGGAACCGGGGCAGAGAAACAAAAACGTAAGAATCTGAATCAATAATGCCCATGAACACATCGATCGTAATATACTTTCCCGGATACTGTTGAACGGTTATATGAAATTGATTGATGATTGTAAAACATGTGAAACTAAAAACTGAAAAGCTTCTCAAAAAATTTCTAGATGTATTACATTCAAACCATATTAGTTCTACTTCAACCATTCATTCTTCCGACTTGATTTTATTTTGTTCTTACTTTTATCTTTCGAGAGCTATAGAGAGAGAGGTCTGTATCGAGCGGCAGATAATTCATATCAAAACATTGAAATTAACAAACAAGTGTTCAACCCGAATAATACAAGACACAAATGTCAAACAAGAACAACTCCGGATCATTATGCGTATTTTGACAATGTCATATTTCAGGATACGTTTGTACACTTCGTTGCAAAAATCTGTGATTGAATCAAGCATAACGTCGTAGCGTGACCACGGCGTTCTAGCCCGAGCAGAAGAAAATAATTCAACAATTTTTAAATATGTTATTGATACCTTACTCTGTTATGAACTTGCTTGGCATAAGAGATAAAATACCAAAGGATTAATGCCAAAAATTAATATGCAAAATACTTCAGGCATAACACACTCTGTTATTACAATTTCAAACGCATAACATTATTATTCGTCTGGTATTAAAATACCTTAGCATGTTATGCGTAAGGTGTTTTGCATATTAGTTTTTGTTATTATTTTTTATATTTTATTTCTTATGCAAGGCAAGTTCATACCAACTTCTGTTATCGAGCTCGTCGCTCCTGCTCGGGAGCACTCTTGATGGAACCGTCGTAAACCGCTCTTTTTATACATACAGAAGGAATTGAACAAAATGTATAATATTTTTCATGAAAAATAATTGACTGAAAGTAACCAGATTGAACAGCTTAGTGGACAGAAATACTTCAAATGGAAATTTTAAATGGGGGTGAATAGAAGGATATCTAAAAATTTATCTGGATAGCAAGAAATCTATAGAAATTTCGAATATTCGCTAAACTTGCTAGTTGGTATCCCAGGCACATGAACAGTCCTTAAAACATGTTAATCCGTTTTGGAATTTTGTGAAACTTGTTGAAACTTCTTTATGATTTCTGTAAGCCTGTAAGTACTGGATGGAAAAAAGCAGAAAAAGATTGCTGAAACTCCGTAAAAATATATCAATTCCCAATTTCGAATCCGTCGGCCAACTGCACGCTACCGCGCTTGGTTCATACCATAGAAGGTTTTATTGTGTGCTGCAAAGCAAACCATGTGTGTATTCTGATTAACAATAACGGCCTAAATTCAAAGTACTCAACAAAGTTGGCGTACATCATCAAGTATTTTTTTACAAAACAACCATAAAATAGTGAAAATAACTTACAATTATTATTATATAAAACATTGGCATGTACAATTCTTAAGGTTTTAATATGAGAAATGTGAACCTTTTCATACAAATGCTGCATTGAAGTAATACAAAATTGTTTAATTTCAATACAATGATTGTATTAAAATCTCCCAAAATTGGAAATGCCAATATTTTATACAATTTCTGTAAGGTTATTATGCAGAACTGTATTATCTGTCTGACATCTCCTGGTTGGGTAAGCTAACTTCTCTGGAGAACAGCATTCTTTTAGCTCCACTCTTAACTGTTTAACGAGCCTGACTGAATTTGTGTCGGTTTTAGTGTCAGTTAGTGTCAGGCCGAATAACCAGACAAAGAAAAAGGTCAAGGGTCTAATCAACATGATAGTAACTATCATTTTCATTGATTTCTTTCTTTCTAAATATTGATTTAACGACGGAATAACTACAGAAAATAGAGCCTGGTATAGGGGGGGATTGTATCCGTAGCTAACATTTTTGGGAACAATCAGAAGCCCCTTAAAAATGCAACGTGCCCCCACTGGGCTAGATCTGCCACTTAACACAAAATATAAATAACGAACCAATTTACCATCCTCATTTGGGTTTTTAAATTGTGAAAAACATGTTGATTTTTATTTCGTTCATTCCATAGAACACCTTTTTCTGAGCTACAATACATTTTTTTCACACTTGTAGAACCTAAATTTAATGTTTAAAATCTATTTTAAAAGTTTTTGGAAATTTGACTCACAGGTTTACAGCTCGTCCCATAGTAAAACCGAGTTAGGGGTGTTCAATACGCGAAATTATTAAAATAATTCCCGTGCACCAAAATTCATGAAATTTTGGATTAAGACTTAGTTTTTATAATAGATTCAAGATATGTTATAATCTCAATACCCCTACAGAACCCAATTATCACGATAGGCCAATTATGGTTTTGTGATTGGATCACAAAAATGCTAATGTTCAAGTTTATCACAACGAAAGTTGCTGAGGACTGAAAACAGAGGAAATTTTCATTCAAATCAATTGAATAAATGAATGTTTTAACTGTAGTTCGAACGGATCAAAAGTGAGCTCAGTTCCAACAATAACCGAAAACGACATTGCTAGTAGTTGATCCTTCAAGTTATTTTTTTCCAATGGCTGAACAGATTAGATTTCTCGCTTAACTTTTCAAAAGGACCTAAGTAACATTTTTTTCATGAATTAATTTGAATACTGCAATCAATAGCTTTCATGTTGTTCTGTTGATTACTATTCAAATTAATTCATGAAAAAAAATGTTACTTAGGTCCTTTTGAAAAGTTAAGCGAGATTCCTTCCGAAATCCAAAATTAATTTCACTCGCGTTTTCAAGGGCTCGCCATTTAATTCGAAGGTAACGAACAACTGTCATTTTCTTTATTTCACGCATACTGCGACGCAGCAGAGCTGAAATCATATTTTTTTGCAATTCCTGATCATAATACATGGTTTACAGTTGGCATTTGAGTGCTAAAACGGGCTACTTTTCCATACCAATGACATGTATGCTTTAATGAACATAAGGCAACTCAAATGGGTTGCATAAAATCCATTAAAGCACTCATTTGAGTGCTATAATGAAAAACCAGCATTAGAACAATAGTTACATGAACACATTTAGCCACATTTAGCTTGGGTGAGTGTTCAAATAATGTATTCTCTGTGTCACGTAATAAATGAAATAATTTGATGGACATGACATCAAATTCTCCAAAGGCAGGTTTATTTATCGCCTTATGGTCTGTCGAGCACACAACGAAGCACGATAACATGAAATCTGTTTGTTTTCTGCAGCAACATGATTGGTTGGCTAGATTGGTCATGTTCAGTGAATAAAATTGTAGCATTTTGGTACAAATTTATCATATTTAAGCCCATTTTTCGTCATTGCAAAAAATAGCGTGCAAGCCTCGTTGGATAAACGTACAACTCGTGCTGAAAAAATCATCCTTCTGCAACTTTGATTGACTTTGAGTGTGACTTTGAAAACGCGAGTTGATTAAAATTTGGATTCCGAGAAGCTTGCCCTTAAGTTTTTCTTTTTCGCTCTCGGCAAAATCGGCCACCGCCACAGGTCAGTTAATTTCAACAATTTAATCCTTTGAAAATGTCATTTGTTACCAATTCTCCGCTAAATGTTATCCGTTCCTTAGCAAATGATACGCCACTCCTGCCAAAATCTGGGCAAACATGTTTGCTAAAACTTGGCGGTGCCCAGCTCGGGAAAGTAAAAACCAAAGTCTGAGATTTGGGCAAGTAAAGTAAAAGCGTATGACAGAAGATCAGAGGGGACAAACAATCGAAATGATAAAATCTTGTGGAGCTGAATAGGCTTAGAGTCCAGGAAACAAAGCGAAATTGACACCACTGTCGCATATTCCCTAAATTTTGACTTTTTTTTGTTCATTTGACAGTTTGTCACTTGGGCCTTTTGCCCTTCTACTTTTTGTCTTTTCTCCTTCAACCTTTTATCTTACGGTCGAATGAACAACGACTCACCGAGTCTCAACTTGAAGAAGGTTGAAATGATAGAATGAACTATGAAAAGATAAAAAGGAAATACCGCTCTATCAAATAGCTGCTACTTGAGCTTTAGAGAGAAATATAAAAAAATTCAAACCTTATCAGAGCGTATCAGACTTTTCTTTAATACTAAATACGAAGCAATCAAAATCTTTAGAAAATCTTTGCATGTCTTTAACTGCTTTTTAAATAAATTTTGCACCAAACCCTCATTGCTGCACATTTGTCAACCAAAATTTGTGTAAGTATCTATCAGTATTTGAATATACCAAGATTCAATACAAATATTGTGAAGTTCGTAGATATAATTGTAATAAAACCGGGGACCCGTTATTCATATGTGGATGTAGAAACCATTGATACATGGTAGGGGGAGATCCCCCAGTGCCGGACACTTAAGCCATTTAACGAAAAACTCTCTAATTATCACGACTATGTTTACTTGTATGCCGTATACACAAAATATGATCATTAATGATTCATGAAAACTATATTTGATCTTTTGAACTCGTTTTTCAACGATGTATTTTAATGATGAATTTTGGTGAAAATTTTTACGGTTCAGAAAAGTGTACCCGAGTACCAGACACTATTGCATCATGTTCCTATTAAATGAGTAAGGACATCATTTAGAATAGTAATATTTTTCACTTGCTTCAAGTTGTAGATATTAACACGTGTTAGTAGAGCTTATTTGATTCTCCAGCTCAATTTCTTACATCCTACTCAAAATTCCCTCCATTTTCAATGACATCTTCAATTTTTGTTTCTGCTTATTTCTGTGGCTTTCTGATACCTCAGCAAGAAAAAACAATTGAATTGAAGTAAGTTTAACAAAACAGGTGCAAAGAATGGCTATTTGATCACATGAAAAAACTCACTGTCCAGACTAGACCTGTGCGCCGGTCATATAATCGGCGGCGGCGGCGTAGTGATAACTTTTGCCCCGGCGGCGGCGGCGTCACGGCGGCGCGCCGTTGGCTTTTATCGGTGGCGGCGGCGGCGGCGTGAACCGGCGTGGATAAAAAATCAATGGCTAAAAAAATCAATTTTAACGCGGATTTTTTAATTCACGCGGTTTTGATTCACACGGTACGAATCGCTCGTATAAAAATCTACTTCAGTGGATTGAAATTGTAATATTCGATCGATCATCAAACAGCACATTCCATAATAAATTACCAGCGACACTGATAAGTACCTCCAAATGTTATTTAAATTGAAACTATTTGATTATTCTTTGATTTTGATTAATCAAAATTTAACAACGAATTCTGCTTCACTATTCGTAACCCTTGAGCAATATTGAGAATTAGACTTCGGTGTCATAGGACTAATTTGTTAATATTTTTTTCCAAAAGCTTTCCTAATTCAGGATTTTGATAAAGTCCAGTCGATTTACTTCTCAATATATCTAAATTTCAGAAAAAAATCCAACTACTATTCTTTGAGTAACATATACAATTGGGCAATGTCTGAGCGGCTGCATATCTAGTACATTTAGAGAATTTGCAGTTCGTTCACCTGCTGTGACCCTTGGATCCTGGAAGGACATTCACGATGGAATCAACTAATGACAACCACAATGGACAGTTTACTACCCACCTCGCGTTCTTGTATGCACAAATCTCAATAGATGATCAACATAACTAAAATGAGCTCTCGCTGAGTAAGACTGGGGCACGATGACCTACCAAATTGAATATTTTCCTTAAAAGTTGGTTAAATATGCCAAAAAAAATCTTGGTGGGTTCCTGAAGAGATTTCCGGAGGAAACTACGATTTTTTTTTTACGTTTCATTAGAAATTCCTTTGAAGATTCCTTATAAGAAATTCTGTGGAAACTCATATAGGCATTTTTTCAAAAACCATTAAGGCTCTCGTTGGGAAATTACTTTAGTAAAACCACAGGTAAAACCATAGAATATTCTTTCAGGATATCATTTGAAAATTTATTAAGGAATGAAATAGTTTCCGAAAAAAATCCTAAAACAATTTCCGAAGAAATTGTTGAAAAAATCTTCGAAGGGGTTCAAAAAGGACTCTCCGAGGGAATAGCGAAAAGAGTTTATAAAGACATTTCTGGCAAAATTTTTGAAACCATTTTCAAATACTACGTCCGAACTTGGCCAACTTCACTATTGATCCCACGACGGACTTCCCACAAATCACACCAAGGAAATACAAAACCGAACTAGCTTGTTTCCTTGCTAAAAGTAGACTCGTTCATTCGTCATAAGGAACAAAGGTTTGGGTACGCAGGCCTTGCTTATTATATGTATAGGTATTTTATAATTTTGCTCAAAAGCACCGTCTTCAAAAATAGTTTACATTAGGAAACCGAAGGGATTCTCGCAGAAAAATAATAAAGAATCTTTTCAGTAAATTTCGAAAAAAAATGTCCAAGGGAATTCCTAGAAGAATTTCCGAATGGTTCCCAAAAGCAATTTCCGAAGAAATTTTCTTTGCATGAATTTCGGAAGAGATTCCCGAAAAAATCAAAAGAAATGGAGAATGTTCCCAAGTAACATTTTAAGTTTTACAACGCTCTTGAAGACCATAATTTACTC
Organism: Armigeres subalbatus; assembly: GCF_024139115.2. Lineage (NCBI taxonomy): Eukaryota > Metazoa > Arthropoda > Insecta > Diptera > Culicidae > Armigeres > Armigeres subalbatus. The sequence goes on along the minus strand of NC_085139.1, from coordinate 183,110,276 downwards.
TTCAAGAGTGTTATAAAACCTGCATAAAAACAAAATGTTACTAGGTTTGAGACAGAATTACTGAGGGAAATGACCAAGAACTTCTTCCTTAAGTTACCGAATAATTTTCAAAGGATTACCCGTAGAAATTCCCAAGGAATTACGTAGGTAAGGTAGTTCTGAAAGAATTCCTATGCGAATTTCAGGAAAAGATGCCAAAGAACCATAGAGGAATTTCTTAAAAATTTCCAACGTTTTTTTTTTTAAATCCGGAGGAATTCCTAAAATAATCCTCCATATTAATTTCCGAAGAAATTCCTAAGCAAACTTTCAAAGACTAAACATATTTCCGAATCTGTAAATGAATTTCTGAAGGAATTTTTAGAGAAATTCTAAAATATTTTCAGTCGATATTTCAAAAGAGATTTGCGAATGATTTTCGGAAGGTACATCCGAAAGAATTTCTAAGGGAGTTACGAAAGAATTCCTAAAGGATTTTATGAAGAAATTCCTAAAGCCGTTTCCGGAGGAGTTTTTGTAGATCTTTTTGAGGCAATTTCCTAGAGAATTCCTGGACGAATCTTCAACGGAATCTCTGGATGAAATTGCGAATAAATTACTGGGAAAAATTCCAAAGGAATTCTTGAAGAAATCTAGAAATTACATCAGAAATACCAGTAGGCATTTTCTCTGAAATTCTATTGGGAATTTCTTCGTAATTTCTTTTAAGAATTCCTTCGGAAATTCCATCATAAAATCCTTCAAAATACCTTTATGGATTTATCTGGAAATTCCTTTAGGAATTCTTTAGGGAAGTATTTTACCTTCAAAAACTCTTTTTAAGTTTCTTTAGGATTTATTTTCGAAAATCAATTTAGGTTCTCTTTTGGGAATGCCTTCAACAATTTATTTGGAAATTCCTGCACTAATCCCAAAACAATTTTCTTAAAAAACGCCTCCAAAAATTTATTTGGGAACTCTTCCAGAATTTTATTTCTTAAATAATCAAAAAAATTCCATCGGATATTCCTCCAGGGACTTCTTTAAAAGATTATTCGAAAAACCTCCGAAATTTCCTTCGGAGATTTTTCCTGATTTTTTTTCGGTGGATCTCCCAGGAAAACCTTTGAAATTTATTGAAAAAGAAGTTGTTTGCGATGTTACTTATTGAATTTTCGAAAAAAAAATCTAAAAATAAACAACAAACACTAAAAGACTTTCGGAAAGATGAAGAAATTCCTGCAGGAAATTCCGGAAAAATTCCCGGAGAATGTTTTAAAGGAATTGCTGGAAAAAATTCTGAAGAAATTCCTTAGTCAAATTTTGAATGAATTCCTTATGGATATCTAGAAGATTTTTTTCTAGCGATTCATAAAATAAGGCCGTTACAAATATTTAATTGACATTTTGTCCTACTGGTCTCCGAAAGGTCAAGGGGGGATACTAAAAAAATAATATTAAAATGAAAAAAAAAACAAAAAACTCCTCGGATTTGTTAAAGAATGTTTTGAAAATCCTCAAAATTGTCCGAATTTTATTTTATTGCCCCCTCAAAATATTATTTTTTGGCAAAAAAATCCGACGAGGAGGCAGACCAAATTGATTTTAAATATTTGTATCTGCCTAATTGCCAAAACAATTTCAAAACGAAAAATTTCCGAAAAAATCCTCAAAAAATGTCTGAAGAAATCCTAAAAAAAACGAATGGAATTTTTTAAGGAACTCCTTAAGAAATTTCCGCAGGAATTACTAGAAAAACTTCCAAAGGAATTCCTCAAGAAGTCTCCGAAGGAGAATGTAGGAATTCGTGGAACAAAATCCGAAAGTATTCTTTAAGCAATTTCCGAAAGAAATGCGTAAAGGATTTTCTGATGAAATCCGTAATGGAAATTCTTAGGGATTTTCGGAGAAATTTTGCAACGAACCTCCAAAGGGATACCCAAATTCCTAATTTCTAAATAATCTTATAAGGTTTTTTTAAAAGAAACTTTTCGGAGGAATTGTCAAATAAATTTCTTGATTTATTTCCGAACTAATTGCGATTTGTCATCGGCGTGGCAAAATTATGATCGGCGGCGCGCCGACCCAAAATCGTCGGCGGCGGCGGCGCGAGTAAAACCACCGGCGGCGGCGGCGTGGCGCGGCGGCGCACAGGTCTAGTCCAGACCCGGGGACAGCTACCGAATACAGAAATTGATTTTACACCATAGATACATTATATATCGAACAAATCAAGATCGCTATTTGACATATAACTAATATTGAACAACTCTACATAATTATAATGCATTCGATTGATTTCAATCTTGTTGATTCAAACCTTCTAAATTAAGGCGAAAGATAAAAATTTTCGACGCTTTTGTTCATTTTAAATTTTGTACAAAGTTTGGTACATGAGGGTCTGATATTCCATGCAAATAAACGACTTTTCAATAGCTTTTTTTTGTACTACATAAGATAGTAGAGGGACCTCGGCAAGTGTTGTTTTTAGAAGTGTCCGGTATTGGGAGGTGTCCGGCGCTGGGGGATCTCCCCCTACAGGAAATGACGACTTTGGGAGATTTTGTGTATCAGATGAAATTTTCTGATATTTTTTGCATAAATATTAGACGGACAATTATTGGAGTTGGAAAATCTCCCAGCCATTGATAGTCCTACAAAGGCTGTAATTTCCCCTTTGTGTTTATAAACAATTTAAATAAAAAATCATGCACAATTTTTCAAAATAACTTATTCTACCATTACAGTGAACGTTCGCTGATTGGGGGGTTTACTTTAATTGAGACTATTTATAATAGGAGATCCGCTGATTGAAGCGAATCCCAATAACGGAAGACCCACAAAGTACGTCACGCAATTTTGCTCGATTTTAACATTTGGCCTTTGTTGTTTCATAAGGGTGAAAGTCGCAATCGTAAGCATTGTATTTTTTCGCAAATTGTTAAAACATAAGGGCTACTCCCAGCTAACCACCATCGGGAACTGAGCTCTGCGTCTTCTGCAGAATAGAAGCGGAAAATACCGTGAAGAGACCGCAATCCAGCTTTCCACGTACGCCATAATGGCGGATGCTATACAATATTTCTAGACCTACATTTGAATAGGGCGTAACAGCCAAAAGTTATTCCTTCTGATTCTTCGTCTACGTATATAGCTATATATGTGAACGAAGAATCAGAAAGAATAAATTTTGGCTGTTACGCTCTTTCCAATGTTGATCTAGATTTGACGCTAACTGTTTCCCGACACTGAACTGGAATGTTCGGCCAAGCAAGCAATGAAGTTACCGTAACCGATAACAGCCGATCTGTTGTTTGTTTTTTTTATCAACAAGAAAACTATGGAAAAGGTTTTTTATTTCAAACAATTTTTTTTTCTTCTATATTGGTAGGTTATGGGGCCCTCCTTAGCCGTGCGGTAAGACGCGCGGCTACAAAGCAAGACCATGCTGAGGGTGGCTGGGTTCGACTCCCGGTGCCGGTCTAGGCAATTTTCGGATTGAAAATTGTCTCGACTTCCCTGGGCATAAAAGTATCATCGTGTTAGCCTCATGATATACAAATGCAAAAATGGTAACTTGGCTTAGAAACCTCGCAGTTAATAACTGTGGAAGTGCTTAATGAACACTAAGCTGCGAGGCGGCTCTGTCCCAGTGTGGGGATGTAATGCCAATAAGAAGATATTGGTAGGTTTATTTTCATTTCAGAAATTTTCCAGTAAAAAGTTTTCAGAATCCATGGAGATTGAGTAGATGCATGATCAGGGTCAGAAATCGAAGTGATAATATTTGAAATCACAATGGACAAGTAAATGTTTATCGCGAAAATAAAATAGGACTTTTATAATATTTGTTTAATGAGCATGTTGAAGTCGCTTAAAGCTTCTCCCATCCTGCTCGTTCTTCTTTTTTTCAGCAGATGAAAACAAGCGGGGTGCGAATAGCTTTGAGCGACTTCAACCTGTTCATTAGACGGAACTAATTGTTACCTCAATGTTTGTCAGACATATTTCAGAAGTGAAGGTGAATAGTCCTCCTAGGTGCGTGAGCTCCGGGGCAATAGCGCACTGTTTATCTGCTTAGATTAGAACCTGCCGACACGGGCTGCTTCTACCCCATCCCTGTGGTGTTCGTAGATACAGCTATAAAGCTCTGTGAAGTGCAAATAAACAATCGTTTAAGATAATGAATCGAAAACAAATATTAAAAGGAATGCACAAGATCTCCTGTTTCTCAGAGTTTTACTGAATAATCTGAATATGTTAAGAGTCGAACGAAATACGGCCAAGGTCAAAGCTCTAAATTGAGGTATTTTATTTGTATTAGAAACTTGAAGACTATCATATGGCAATGCACTGGCAATTGTTGAGTCTAAAATGGGTTTAAAATTGAGGTAGACGATCTTCAAAAATTCAAATTATTACAACAATAACACGCAAAACAAAATTTGCTCTTTTCAGGTGGTGCTTACGTTTATTGTTTTTTCTTGCTGAAAATTTACTTGTTGCATGACGACAGTATTTATTTAATTTGATGCGTAGTATCAAGAGCTCCGTCCCCGGTCAAAACTATTGGATGACTCAAAGTATTTCAAAACTGTAATTTGATGTGTGTTGATATTATGAACTAAGATACACATGATTGAATGCATGTCGAGACTTTGGGCAACAAAAAAGCTTTTCTTGCAGCTACATAACTCAATTCCCGAACTCAACAACAGTTTTGATTACCGAGAATATCCCAGAACTATCTGGAAATATTTTTTACCTACCATCAGATGTAGTCAGCTCTGTTGAATACATTTTGAATTATTGAATGACGAAAAAGCTACTTCCGCAACTGAAGATCGTGAAATATTTCATCGGGCACTTCACACAATGCTTTTCCGGTGGTTTATGGAGAATCGCACTTCTTTCGCAAAGTGCAATGCGTGCTACCAAGGCACTATCTATCGAGTCCTCATTACCGTGGACTCCCGGTAATATGACCGTTTTTAATAAGAACACTTTTTAATTCAAGCCCCGTTGGATTGAACATCATTAAAAATGGTTCAAACGTAATTTTGCACGTGGCTTTGAGAACAAAAAGAAACATCGTGAAACGGAACGTAGAATCAAAAGAAAACAGCAACGAGAGCAGCCACAAACATATTTATCTGATACTGATACAGGACTTTAAATAAAAAAAATGAACCCCTTTAACATGAATGAGATGTCGTTCAAATTAACAGGAATCCCTGGTATTCACCTTCATCTTTTCGAGAACTGATGAGGAATCATACAATTTTCGCCTGTTGGCTGCTGCATACTCACTGTAAATTGATAAAAGAACTGGCTATGAAATAAAGAATGAGAAATATCTGAGAAATCTTATGAGCTAGATTTTGGTTTAGTAGCAAGTATTCGAACTTGTCGTACATTTTGTCTATTTCGTGTGTACACAATTGAGTATTAATTTGGGAAGATCCATTAATTTCGTAACGCAAAAATTGACAATTTTTAAAAACTCCTCCCCCCTCTGTCACACTTTTTGTATGAAGCATCTGAAATTTGTATATGGATTGTCACACTTTGGGCAACCCCTCCCCCTCTGAGCGTTACGTAATTTATGGATGCTCCATTTCATGCGTTCAATCTTTTTTCTCTCCGACCTTCTGTCTTTCGATCATCTGTCCCAAAGGCCTGAGAATTTACAGCGCATACCAAATTTAGGAACCCTCCTGCCAAAAAAAAAGTCACGAGACGTTGTTGGTGGGGGTTAATAAATGCTAACTTAAGGGTTTTACGTAATTTTTTTGAATTGTGAGAAATTATAACAAATTGGAGCAGTTCAAATAAAAAAAATGTTCTAAACTTCCAACTTCAATATGTTTACTAACCCTTGTGTGGCCGGCTGGGTACCCGGGTACCTTCTTGGAATTCAATTCGCGATATCTAAATGAATTTTCATAGTAGGAGGTTGAAACTCTGCCACATCGATTGTACGGATTAACTGAAATTTGGATGAAGGAGGGGTGGAGGGAGGTGCTCCAACATTTTTTTACCCGGGTACCCACGAAACTAAAATGATTATATCCTAGGTAACCGTTTTCAACCATTTTGGGCTCATTCGATTCAGAATTTCGTCCTTTATTTCGTCTTGTTTTAGGATTGGACTGGTCCGGTTCCTCGGATTACCGGGAAATCCGGATTTCTATGGACATGTTTTGCATAGATTATACTGATCGTGGATTTCGGTAGGTAATCAGCAATATAGGTATAAAACTTCTTGATAGTTCATCAGCAGGTTGATTTGAATTGATTTAGGTCCATCAGACGTGCAGATCTTCAATTGGCCATTCCAGAACAGGTTCCTCGAGGGGTCATATGTGTTATTGATGCTCCTGGGTTCACCAGACAAGTTTACACCGAAGTGTCCATTTTGGAACAAGTTTTCCCGGGGGGCAAAGTTGGCCAAAAACATTCCCCATTGCAACCCCAACAATATGGGCGTCAAAATTCTTGAAACTTCCACAGCACGCTGTTGTTTATTATCTTGGGTCCAACAGCTGTGTGAAAATTTGAGTGGCCATCTCGAAACAGGTCCCCAGTGGAGCCAAGAATGGTCATAAACATTTTTCAATGGAACCTCAACAATATGGGCATCAAACTTCTTGAAATTGCCTCAGCAGTTTGTTTCTGATTGTTTTAGGGCCACCAGGCGTGCTGACTTTATAGTTTCCATTCCAGGACAGGTTCCCCGTAGGGTGTTTTTTAGCCATAAATACTTTTCAATAGATCCCTAGCATAATGGGTATCAATCTTTATAAAATATAAAAAAATATAAAGCTGCAGTTTTTTGTAACCCTTGTGTTGAGAGCTAAATCATTTCAAGGACCACCCTTTGACCCCAAATAGCAAATAAGTGGTCTACCGAATGCTCCGAAACATCCGGAGAAGTTGACGATTCTTAAACTTTATCCTAGAAAGCTGAGACTTTTTAGAATTTTGGTGTTGTAGCAATAAGCGAACAAAATCAATACCAGGACTACCCATTCATCCCGGATAGCCACTAAGTGGATTTGAGAAAGTTCTGGAACATCAGAAGAAATGACCAGGTGTAGAAGATTCCCTAGCGGCACATATGTTCCATATAGGTTGTTGCAACTCATATGTGACCGGATTCAGTCACAATCAAGTTGTGGTAATCATTTTTGTCTGACTTGTGCTGCTCGGGTTATATCTTGAAGTTTCGTTTTTTTTTATAAATCTATTGTTGGCGTAATGCTAATTCTGGAAATCCGTCCTAGAAACTATTACTTCTAGACCAACATTTGAAAAGGGCATAACAGCCAAAATGTATTCCTTCTGATTCTTCGTCTACATATATAGCTATGTATGTAGACGAGGAATCAGAAGGAATGAATTTTGGCTGTTACGCCCTTTTCAAATGTTGGTCTAGACTTGTTGTAGCATTGTGAGAGTAAAATCATTATTGCCTGAACAACACATTGACCACGATTGGTCATCAAGTGGCACTGAAGGGCCGGAACTTTAAAAAATGTGCCAATTTTTCGCTTTAGAAAGTTGTGAGTTTTTAGAAATCGCTTGTTGAGAAATGTGAGAGCATAATTGATGCAATCTAAACGGAGAGCCAGAAAGTGGTCCTTCTGTGGTTCTAGAAAATCCAAAGTGGCCAATCGTTCAAATACATCCAATAATGCTGCGACTTTCAATGAATCGTTCGTTCACTTCAAGTGATGGAATAAAATGGTATAGTACGAAATCGTCTTGTGACAAGTGAAGACATTCCACTAGAAGCTCTAAATAACCTATGACTGAGCTCCATAATTGTCAATCTTGGGTAATATTCCTCCAGTTTTCCAAAACGTTTAGGGTTCCCAGATCCGATTCCACCGCGTGCAGCAGACAGATCTGGTGAATATTATTTTTACTATTCTTTCTTCCGATACTCGCACTGGAGTTTGCCGTATTTTATACGATTTACAATATTTTCTCCTTTATACACTTGATACAGCTCGTTATTTATGCGTAACACATCTTGTTCTAGTTTCCCATCGAGAATTGTACGTACCACTTTTCGCACGAAATCCCCGAAAGCTTTCCGGCCCGTCTCTTTTTACATCCTTACGAATCAGAGCAAATTTCGTTTCCAATATCCGAGGAAGCCCCTATTTGTAGCAGCATTACGTCGTTTCACTTCACAGGATACGTCATTGTCACATGTCTCAAGTGTTCAAATATAAACAAATTCTTAACAACTTCCCCATCAAGCACTACCTCAGCACTAACACTAATAGGTCTACCTTTATCTTTACCCGCAACCATGTACTCCGTATTTGTAGAGTCGATGGTTTAGCCTATCCTCGCCGGCTACATCTTTATTAGAGCAAAAACCTCCACTACTGCCCTACGATCGTTACCAATGTAGTAAATATCATCCGCAAAGATCAGGAGCATATGCGACCATGTGATGATAGTGCCATTCTTCTGCACGCCAGATCTTCTAATCCTCGAATGCAATGTTTACAATAAATTTGAAAGCGCATCACTCTGCTTCAATCTTTCCACGGTCACAAACACGGTTGATACGTCGTCTGCAACCCGAATACTTTATTTCGAGCCATCAAGCGTTGAACGTATCATCGTAATCAGCTTCGCCGGAGAACCATGTTCAGACATTATCTGCCACAGCTAATTTTTTTAACTGAACCGTACGCTGCTCTGAAATCAATAAACAGATGGAGAGTCTGCAAGTTGTTCTTCCGAAATTCATAAATGATCATCTTCAGACTCAACATCTAATCCGTCGTTGATCGGCCTTCACGGCCAGACAGGTTGATTTTGAAACTGGAACGACGAATATGATTAGACTAGCCAGTTTCTTCATCTTCTGTGGTAGCGCATCTAGTTCCAGATTGTTTTCACACACATTAACAACGCTTTTCCGGATGTTCCGGAAGTTCCGAAGGTCCACATGGGGGCTACCCGAAATTAATTAGTGGTCCTTGCACTGATTTTGCGCTCACAATATTTAAAAAAAAAACGATTAATTGAGATAAAATTATTAGACGAATATTCGGAATAGGTCTCTTCTCCTTCTTTATTTTTACTTTGTTACAAAAATGGTTCACGATTACGCAACTGTTGAAAACAAAATGCAAGGAATGACGATTGCTTCGGAAATTCCGGAATTTCAGGAGGACTTCTTGGTGGCCACTCGGGATCAATGAATGATATTCGCAATCTCGTGCTTAGAATCATAGGGGCGTAACGGTATTGATCGATTTATCTTCGACGTTGTTTTTTTTATCAATGTAGTGAATTACGGTAGTTTGCCGAAGGTTCATGATTGTAATGAAGGATGATTGCATCTTCCACCTGAAGCAAATATAAAATCAATGACGAAAAATCGATCAATACAGTTACGTCCCTAGGATTCTAAGCGCGAGCAACGACTCTGCTTCTATACTGCTATTACAAACGATTTTCTAAAGTTTCTAGAACGAACTGCTCTGGATGTACCTGTACTTCTGGAGCTCCATTTGGGGACCGCCAGGTAGCACTTGCATTAATTTTGCTTTCACAACAAATGACGAGTTTCAAGAATTGACCACTGCACTGGATGATACGGAGCTTCGCAATGATAACTTATAGTGTCTACCTGGAGTCAATTAATGGCCCTGGACATTATTTTACAACGGATTGTTCATAAAAAAGGCGCAAATTTCTAGAACAAACGTTCGTAGTATCAGATAGAGGCCACCTAGGATCGAAGAGTAGTGCCTGTATTGGTTTGATGTGACAATGTTAAAACAAACGGTTTACAAAAAGTCACGTATGTCTAGAAGAATTTCTGGAATCGATCATATCTCCGAATGTTCGGAACTTATGGTGGGTCTTCTGCTGGTCACTCGGCGTCAATAAGTGGTGCTTGCATTGATTTTGCACTCAAATGTTTATGAACACTCTTGACTCCTCTGGGAACCTGTTCCGGAATCGACAATCCGGGGTGAACTTGTTTGATGAACCAGATACAACCATTTGAGACAATTTAAAAAAATGTAATACCCACATTGCTGGAGTTACAGTGAGAAATGTTTTTGGCCAACCCCGGCTTCCGGGGAACCTGTTCCAGAATAGCCACTCCGGAGTCAACTTGTCTGGTGAGCCTAGGATCATGAAGGAAATGCGCAAGAGTTAATTTCAAGAAGTTTGATACCCATATTGTTGATGTTCCATTGAACAATGTTCATGGCCACCTATGACCCCTCGAACCTGTTCTGGAATGACTAACCGAAAGTCTACATTTCTGATGGACCCGAATCAATAAAATTCAATCTACTGATGAAATTTCAAGTAGTTATCTATATATTGCTGGAAATCCGGATATACCAGGAATCGAACTGACCGGATAGGTTTATCCTGATAACGTCTTGATAGAAGAGAAAATTATGAATCGAATGAGCCCAAAATTATTGAGACCGGTTGTGAATTTCCAGAGATATAAGCATTTTTGTTTCGTGGGTACCCGGGTACCCTACCGGCCTGTTAAGGGTCTTTTTCTGCCGGCCACAAAACGGTTTCGATAATTTGGAAGTTTTGACAATTTAATTCGATTTGTTGACAATTAAGTAGGGGAACAGACGGCTTTGGCAGGTTTTGTTCTATTATTGGCAGGGGGGGTTTTGTCGACCGAATTTTATGAAATTTTGCCACAATATTCTTTGATATGCAAAGAATGTTTGGGCCAAATTTGAGCATAATCAGTCATAAAAAACCCCCCTGCCAATAATAGAACAAAACCTGCCAAAGCCGTCATTACCCCTAGTTCGGGATTATAATGTGTGAAAAAAAAACATAAAAATTGCTTAAGCCCTTTTACAACTGTCAGTTCGTCAAATTAGTTCAAAAGTAAAACGCCAACATGACTTTCTATTGATTATCTAAAAAATACGAATGAATGCAAATAAAACGGTTGTCGTTGTTAAAGGTACATGAGAGCCTCTATTTGGTGCTCGACTTAACCGCATTTAAAATTGCGAAAAGCATGATAACATCATGAACAAAATGCGTACAGCTGTTCCATGAGCTAATATTCAAACTACAGAAGAGCAATTAAGAAGTCTACTACCAGCACTGTAAATAGCTCAATACGCACCTTGAAAAGCGATCCCTTTGATTCATATTCCGCTGAGCTTACTTTATTCATTGCGATTTGCAATCATTCAGGGACAGTCACTTTTTGTACAATTGTGGTCATTACGCGATCAAATGTCACCGGAACTTTGTGTTTGCTATGGGTGCCGGTTAGGTTTTGATTTTTGTTGTTTTAATTTCAAGGCCTACTTTTCATTTCAATTCCCAAAAAGCTCACTGTCGAGTACATAAACAGGATAAAATAAATTATTTGTAAATTTGTCACCTTAGAAGGGGACTAATTTATCAATACCTCATGAGCAGTTCGGATTTCGGTGCTGTGCAAATTTCGGTTGCCTACGGTACTGCTGATTCGCCATATGCAAGATTTCATTCAGACTTTCATACAATCCTCAACTGGCGATCGGAGTAACAGAGCGCCAACAACAGTCGCGTCACATAGATTTGGAGAATCTTTCCATCGCAGAATCGTCAGGGTAGACTTAACTGCCCATTATCGTATAATTGACAAAAGCAGCCGTGGGAAAGTTGGAATAATAAAGATTTTAATATGCATGAGTATGAAAATTTCCAAGATATTCTAAAAATTCCCAAAAATTATATAACAACTATTTCCAGTTGAATTCTTTGGTAGCAATAATTGCATTACTTAGATCAAATGCGTAAATTTTTGTTCGAGACACTAGGCTTACCGGTGACAAAATTTAGCAGTGTTACTGTTATGCCGTCACTTTGCTCAATGTTACAAAATAACCTATAATGTACCACGCGCCTCCACAAGCATTCACGCACTGTCCACGCCGAAACAATCTGAATTGCTGTCGAAAAAGATTATATGGTATGGTTATAATCGATCACAATAATTACCAATCACCATCTCTCTTCTTCTACGCTTCCAGCTTTCTACAGTTCCCCTAAAACCGTAGATTCTTCATCCATACATGATACCGCGATCCAAACTGATTGCTTTAATTCGCTTAATTTACTCCGAAGTCATCCGCAAAAATCTCATTATTACCGTTTAAATAAACACTACACGCAATTCCACCACGAATGGACAGTTGCAAACTCGATTGGAAGAAAATATGGGAAAAAATCCGGGCCCGCCCTCCAAAATTGATACGTCGACCATTATTGCGCGCCGGCAGCTAACAGAATCGTTCATGCAGCAGGACCACCTCACTGACAGGCGTCGACTTCAGCATGGCACATGATAGGCAGCGAGGTGAACTGCCTTTGGGGAATAGTCAGACGTCTACCGGTCACTCGGCTCCCATTATTATGATGATGGTCATTTACGAATTTTTAATTCAGTCACCCAGCAACAATGCATCAAATCGATCGAATAATTAGCCTCCCGCTAATCAGACATACTGAAGTGTGCACAGAACAATGGGTACGGAAAAAATGTGTTATATTGAATTAACGTTCCTGATTAGCAACAGTTTTGAAACTGAAATATGTATTAACTTTATTATAGCATCAATGTTTTTGAATGAATATTCCCTATATCATTAGCATTTATGATTTAGGAGTTGAAACTATTGTAACCGCATGCTCTCTTTTCAACCCAATTCGCGTGATTCCCAATTAAAAGATCTATATCAATAAAAACATTCCAACAAAAAACAACAACACTGGCAATAAATCGAAATGAAGAAAAATTATCCGACTGCGTGCGTCCGCAGAAAGGGTCATTTTAGCCGAAAAAAAATTACATTTCCGGTGTCTCCACATGTGCACACCCGAGGAGGAAGAACCGGACCACGGTTCGGAGGACATCCCGATACCGGAATCCAAAGGCCACCATGACGATGACGATGACAGCGGATTTTGGTTAATATATTCGTGAATTTTAATTTACTGCTCTGACTGCGTTCAAGCCGGGGCGGGGTTTCCCTTCTCGTGTTACGTTTTCTGGTTTGCAAAGTGACCCTTTGTTGGGCGTGGATAGGGTTCGATAATTTTTACAATAATATTGAAATTTATTGACATGAAATGCGGTACACATTCGGATAAGGAGGGAGATTTTGGCTGATTTGCATGCGTCCTTCGAGTTCGTGATTAATGCAACTCGGGATGTTTCCTACTTTTATTTTCGGGCTGCTGGTTCTGGGAACAAAAGCGAAATTTATGGAATGATGGATATCTGGCATTTATAATATCACACCGCATACTCAAGGATGTAGCTGATCGTATAGTCAGAGTTTGACTCATTTGTCAATAATCTATTACAAAAGTAGAATAAAAAAAAGCGGTATTGTGGACGTGAAGTGATCTTGAAGTACTATTAAGCTAATAATTGAAGATTTCTTATTTGTATCACTTCCGTGAGGAACTTTTTTAAAACGTATTGAAAATCACTACACTACTACACTACTTTTTTCCTTGTCATAAGACGAGTTTGTACAATTCCATTTAATTCCACTACTTTATTGTACTTTGACAGATACAACTCGACTAAGTCGAGTCAAGTACGAGACACTGAAGACGACCTTACTGTTGAGGTCGAAATACGTATCTGTCAAAGGTACAATAAAGTAGTGGAATTAAATGGAATTGTACAAACTCGTCTTATGACAAGTAAATACATTTCACTAAAAGCTTAAAATAATTTTCGTATCAAAATACTTTTTTTTATCATTTTATATTTTGAGTGATTCCAACAGTTCCCACTCTTTGAAAATACTCTCACTTCTGGAAAAATACTATGAGACGAAATGGTAAAAAAAAGGCCCTTATAATTTACCATACATTTCGGAATTCAGCCTTTGGAATGTGTTATTGGCAAACTAGTCAAACTTTGATTACAGTCTTACATGTACATACGACAAAGCATCTACACACATCTACGATCCAAAACGTAATAAAATCGGGTGAAGACAGAATCGGGAATAATAAAATTGGGCCCGCTATAATCGCATATCTATCCCAAGCGTTAGCTTATTTTTCTATCAGAATATCTCTACTCATTCTGGCCAGACTTTTCGAAAAACGGTTTACCTTGTCATAAATTTACAACTCTTCAGCTTTTTTGAAACTTATTTTCATCGATGAAAACAAATTGAGGAAAAAGTTGTAAACAAACAAATGCGGCAGAAAAATCCGGCCAATCAACTCAGTGCTGGGGTAGGTTGATCGAGACTGTTGAAATAAGTGTAACACATCAAATGAATTAGTGGAAAATGTTTAGAAACGAGAAAGAGGTAGAGTTTTTAATTTTTATAATTTGTAATGTTTGGGCACGTAAAAAAACTTGTCTCTTCACTTTTTAGTTTTTTTTTTTTCAATATTTCTTGGGTACTTATTCAAAAGGACGTATGTGAATTTGCAAACAAAGATTTGAACGTCGATTTGTCCAATCTGATAGCACTGTCAAGCAATCCATCAAGACACACAGGTAGGGGAAGCCTTAGGCTACCTGTTGGTGGTATTGGATTGCGTGGGAGTGCCATCAGATTGGACAAATCGACGTTTGAATCTTTGTTTACAGAACCACATACGTCCTTTTGAATAAGTACCCGAGATTTCTAGTGAACTTTTTACAAAATTTACAAAACCTGCTAAATTTCACAATGATCTCCTGTTCAAATCAACAAGGTTTTTATGACTCTCTAGCGCATTTAAAATGTGTTTTAAAAACGGGCCTGTGGCAAAATGCTCGAATTGTAGTGTAAAATGACTCAATTGGATGTAAAATAATGGTGAACGCATGGTTGTTTGTTTTTTCCTAATGTATTGAATAACAATCTCTCGGATGAGGTGGAAGAAATGCAAATATTTAAGTGTGAATGATTATGAAAGGATTTGCTATTTTTTCCCATTGCAGTTTAATAATGAGTAACTAATATCGAATTTTAATGGTAATATTCATTCATCAATGTCCTACAACAGATTATATAAGCGATTTTATGAGTGAGGCCATTTGGCCATGTGGGTGCATTATGCACTGTTCTCCCCTACCTTTAATATCATTTTCTCGAGCATTTTCTCTCCCTTCAATGCTGCTTTTATTGGGTAATAGGTCAAAATTTGTGTCGTTTGGTATTTTACTAAATTTTCAACTCAGCCAAACAGCCCACACAAAATTTTGCTAACCTACCCACTGGATGTAGGTTAGGATGACCGCAGCGTACTACGTTTATGGAAATCAGATGAATACTGATTCGTGTATCAAATACGACTTTACCTAAACATAAATTTACTCACGTGCGCAAAAATAGCAAGATGCGTGGTCCTGTGCAAACGGAAATACAAAAATACCTTATATCACACCCCACCAAATCACTATATCACTATATTGCGCCATTTTCCACAAAAGCCACTTGGCCAACCTGCCCCTTCGGCCAGCAAGCCCCGGTCTGCCCTACATAGACTAACTGTTTAAATGAACTGGTGTAAATTAAACTTCGGTCCAATTGAATAGGCAGTGTGCATTATCACCTATTTTTGAAGTGTAGTCAGTTGTGCGTAAGTTGATGGGAGAAGGGCCGAATATCGTTCGGCCGAAGGCCACTAGGCTGAAAGTTAGTTGGTCGAATATACCATTTTGCCGAACAGACCATTAGGCCGAAAGTCATTTGGCCGAATAGGTCATTAAGCCAAATAGACCATTTGGCCGAATAGCCATTTGGCCGAAAAAGTCATTTGGCCGAAAAGATCGAATAGGTCGTTCGGCCGAATGTGTCATTTGACGTCTCACATCTCATCTTACTGTGGAAACTGAGAAATAAGAAGTTATTCGTTCAAATGTCCTATTTAGTCAAATGTCCTATTCGGCCAAATACCATATTTGGTCAAATTTCATATTCGTCCAAATGTCCTATCCAACACGTGCTAATGAAAACCTCTGCTAAACAAAGCAAAAATCACTATTTCACGATCAACTATCAGCCTCTTTTTTCAACCATCAGTTTTTCTTTGCTTTGCGATGAGATGAATGTTCTATGGAATGGAAATGGGATTTTTTTCCCTTTGTGATAGTGAATTTTAATTGGGAGAATCTATTACAGAAAATTGAAAGACAAAAGGTCGAAAGACAAACAATCGAAGGACAAGAGGTTGAATGGACGAAAGGCCGAATGAACATTAGGTAGAAATTCCAAAATTTGTTGCTAAAAAGCCATAGTCTTGAGAACAATCCAAGCAAACTGTAATTTAGGTACCATCATAGAGGGTGGCAATGGACAACTTTTTAAATAACTTAGAATATCTTTGAAATGGAATTAATGAATCCAAGGACAAGAAAACTACAATATAATAAATCTTTTGGAACGATTTAGTTATCCTACAGACTGTTCATAAGAACGATGGCCCAATCTTAACTAAAACTCACAACCTCATATTTCTACACAAACTCTACCACCAATGTGTAATATACATATTAGAGTGGGGCGCAGTTATATGGAAAAACGCAAACTTCATCCAATCAAGTGAGATCAAGGTTTTTCTGAATCGTTTCGAGACCCCAATCAACCGTGCAAAATAGGGGCTCGATTAGTTGCGTCCTCGCTTTCCGCATCGCGTTTTAAATTTACATGAAGATTAGTATGGAAAAACGCACTTTTTTACATTTTTGCCTTTAGTGGCTTCAATTTATCGCCAATCGCGTGACTCAATACGTTAGCATATAGTCTGAAAGTCTGAAAAGACTTTTCCGATAAAGGTACCTAGCTGGAAGGCCTGCAAAAATGTTATTACGCTTCGAAAATTGATTGTTCAAACCATATGCAAGAAATCAATGTTTCTGCCAGCACTATCGGAGAACCTATGGTTGCCAGAGGGCGAAATCCCTCTTCCTTCTTGTGGCATTCTGTACTTTGTGAAATGATTCCGAATAACTCCCATTAGCTACAAAACCCTTTTATTTTATTATCAGACTAAGGCCGGAGTGGCCTGTACTACACATAAAAGCCTTCTCCATTCAGCTCGGTCCATGGCTGCACTTCGCCAACCATGCAGTCTGAGGGTCGTCCTCCACCTGATCGATCCACCTTTCCCGCTGTACACCTCGCCTTCTTGTTCCCGTCGGATCATTGTCGAGAACCATTTTCACCGGATTACTGTCCGACATTCTGGCTACGTGCCCGGCCCACCGCAGTCTTCCGATTTTCGCGGTGTGAACGATGGATGGTTCTCCCAACAGCTGATGCAACTCGTGGTTCATTCGCCTCCTCCACGTACCGTCCGCCATCTGCACCCCACCATAGATGGTACGCAACACTTTCCTTTCAAAAACTCCCAGTGCGCGTTGGTCCTCCACGAGCATCGTCCAGGTCTCGTGTCCGTAGAGGACTACCGGTCTAATGAGCGTTTTGTAGATTGTCAGTTTGGTACGGCGGCGAACTCTATTCGATCGGAGCGTCTTACGGAGTCCAAAGTACGTACGATTTCCAGCCACTATGCGCCTCCGAATTTCTCTGCTGGTATCGTTATCGGCGGTCACCAGTGAGCCCAAGTACACGAATTCTTCAACCACCTCGATTTCGTCACCACCGATAGAAACTCGTGGTGGGTGGCTTACATTGACCTCCCTTGAGCCTCTTCCTATCATGTACTTCGTCTTCGACGTGTTGATGACTAGTCCAATCCGTTTAGCTTCGCCTTTCAGTCTGATGTAGGCTTCCTCCATCCTCTCAAAGTTACGTGCCATGATATCAATGTCGTCGGCGAAACCAAATAATTGGACGGCTAGCTCCAAAACCCTATAAGATCAATAAATTTGTTAATTTGTTGGTCCACATAGGTCGGCAGTGCTGGCAGAATAAACGATTTTTTGCATATGGTTTGAACAATCAATCTTCGAAGCGTTATAACTTTTTTCGTGGACGTTCCAGCAACGTACCTTCTTCAGCAAAGTTTTTCGGCATCCTTCGGGTTATACTTTAGCACAATGTGCCACTTGGTTTGCGATGAACTGAAACCTCTAGAAGTAAAAATGCAAAAATATACGTTCTTCCATACTAATTTCCATACAAACTTCAAACGCGATGCGGAAAGCGAGGAAGCATCCGATCGGGCCCAAATTCTGCACAGTTGTTTGGGACCCAGAATAGTTTCGAAAAACCATTCACTTGAAAAAATTACCATGACGCCCCACTCTAATACATGTACATATGCATAACAATTAATATTAATTGACAGTGCTGTTTGTACGGTTGAATCGCCAAAAAAATATGCTCACCAATTGAATAGCCTTTGTAGAGTTAAAATGCCATTCTTACTGTAAATGATTTGAAGTTTATTTCCACAATAAAACCAATAACCCCTACATCTGATACCGGAAAAGGAGTGGAAATAAACTTGTCACTCATTGCTACAAGAGACTGACTTTCTTCAGTATCTCCGTGATCGAAATTTTGTTTAGTTGGTAAAATAATGTATAGGAAGTCGCCTTGTTAAGCGACGAAATAGTCCATTGTACGACACTACTTCGAAGACACCAAAACTAACACCGTGTCAAACGCACACTCAATGGGGATTTCAAAAGACGTGCGCCCTCAATGAACAATGCACTAATTAATACGCGATTACATATTTCATCGCACACTCCACACAATAGTCGCCGGTGGTTTCTGCACATGACGGAGGACCGCACATGCGACAAGTGCACGATCTATCGGGTGCTATTTATTCGAATTACCGTCGTGAAAACTGATAAAAATCAAACAATTCACGCCCGGTGGCTGCTGCATGTTCACTGTAAATTTGTCAAAGATCTGCCCATGAAATGAAGCAGGAGAAATCTCTGTAAAATGTGGAAGCTTGATTTTGCCTAAGAAATATGTTTCCAAACTTATTTAGTTTATTTAGTTTCTTTCTTGTGTACATAATTGAGGATTCTTAAATTTTGTACAATCGACCTTTTATCCCTTCAACCGTTTGTCCTGTCGGCCTTTTATCCGTCAACCTTTGGAAAAAAAAACTTCCGAACATTCCAGTGTTGGGAAATGTACGTTAAAATACTGTGATTGTGTGAATAGTTACATTTTATCCAGTCACATTTCATGCACCAATCAAGCCGAAACAGTTTGCAAAAAAAAAATGTACACGACATCGTGACATTTTTTTTTTTGCTGATGAAGCAAACTGTTTGTTTGCTGCTACGTTAGAGTCGTGCCGGCGTGCGGTCAGCATTTGCATGAGATTTTTTGTGTCGGCTCGTGCGCAGCGCAAACAGCACAGAATCAAATTTTATTACCTGTGACGCAAAGCCTAGAAGTAGTGCTATCCGTAGGTACTGATTTATTCGTTCTTAACTCTAAAATGAGCATTAGTAATGAAATGAATTTTTCTCACCAAAAACGGTAATCTATTTTGGTGTAATTTTTTAGTTGGAAATTTTGGAAATTCTTAAAAATAGCGTACTTTGCTAAAAAAATTATTTAAAACAACATCATAAAAGAACTTAAAAAAGTGTTTTTCCCATTACTCGATGCCTACGCATATTTTTTTCGCTATGAATAAATTCATCGTTTATGAAGAATCTGTTATTCAATTAAAAGCGAAATCAGGAACTTAACGGGACTTATATGCGTAAAAAAGAAATGTATCCACTAAGCAAATATTGTTTCTCTCGACAGAATACTCTTGCTAAACTATTTAAATGGCCATGATCTTCAATTTCATTTTTGAAATAAAAATTGGAATAATTGTAATACATTTGAGCTTTATTTATAGTCCTGTGATGTAATGTTTTCAACTAGTTGGACGTCAGCAATTCTGTTTTCCTTAGGAAATGTTTGTTTTAATGCTTGTTTAAACGAAAAAAATCAAACGCTATTCACGCTTTGTGAACTCCAAGTGAAACGTGGAGTGCTTTCACAAAGCGAGGGCGCAAAAAGAACCGTTACACGGGTTAGACAAAACGGTTGAGATAGGCAAAATTTTGTCGAAATTCAAATCAACATAACTTTGCATAAAACAATCTGATTTTGATGAAATCAAGACCATAGGACGTAGAAACTCTTCTAGATTTCTATTTTTAACTTCAAACTTAGATCGTTACACGACATCGGAGATGTTCCAAGATTTCTGAAACTATGTTTAAAATGCATTTTTTCCTTTGCTTGTTATTTTATGTGACGTTCATTTTCATCACGTTTTTGCAGATCAAGAATCCTTCCGGATTACGTAGAGATATGTCCATTTCGTTGACAAACAGAAGAAAAATGCATTTTTAACATACCCTTTAAACATTTGGAACACACCCGATGTCTGTAGACCAATCTAAGATTTGATATATAGACAGAAAACTAGCGTCCGATGGTGCTCGTTTAATCATAATCGGATTATTTTAAGCAAAGTTATGCTGATTTGAATTTTGACAAAATTGGGCTTATCTCAACCTTTTTGTCTAACGCCTGACGTACATATTGGATAAAAACACATGGGAACAAATTTTGTGGACAAGATTTCCGATGGGCAAGGTTACCTTAATCGATTTTAATTCAGGTTGCGTGGGCCTGGGCTTCTCAAAGCGCATAACTGAAATGTGCAGCGTAGTAGCCTGTTTTTGTATGTTCATCTTTCACGTCTATAACTGAGATCAGATGTGCCAGATCAGATCAGATCAGATGTCACATCTCAAAACCGGACCATTTTCGAGCCAGCTGCTGATAGTTCGATTTTGACTACTGCGCGTACGTACCCGTTCGTTTGTTGAAGCTCAGAAGGGAAGCTCTTTCTGATACTGATTACTGGCGCATCGAGATCTCCGTTCACGAAGTCTTCGTTTTTAATTGACGAGTCAAATACCAAATAACAGATAGTTCCAAGATGAATGCATACAGGTCTTGCAGGAAGCCAATTTCATGATTTTCTTGATTTTTTGTATGGGACAGCCACCGAGTTTGCTTACGTTTTGCACTGAAACTGTTTTTTTTTTCAATTGCTCTAATATCTCCCATTTTCCATTTACTGTCGAAGTGAATGAACCCTTCTGTATAGTTTGTTCAAAATTATACTCCTTCCTAAACTGGCAAACAAAATTTTCCTGTTAGATGATTAGTGTCAAAGTGACGTTGAGCGTTTGAATCTAAAATAATATATTTGTATAGAGCAGTTTTCGTAATTTCTCAACACAAGTTACAGTACACAAGTAAAATTACAATTTAACAAAGCCATTCGATGTGAATTGAAGTCTCTCGGCTTACATATGGTTCAACGCAAATAGAATAAAATAATTTCAACTAAAAATCAACATTTCTGACAACAATGACCGTTCCGGTGATGGTAATGGCTACAAAACACAACAGGGAACAAAGCAAGAATGTAGAAGAAAATCAGATCCAGTTGGCACATCTCATCTCAGGTCTAAAGCTGCAATGTTGCCAATAGGTCATTGCACGATTCTTCACTATCTCTTTCCCCCTTGATAAAAATCAGAAAACAACAGGACCACTACCTGTCAAACTTGGCAAATGCTGGTTCTGTTGTTTTCTAATTTTCAACAGGTGGAAAAGAGATAGACGATGTGATGACGTCACCGTGCAATGGAGTATTGGGTATAGTTACGCAATTACCTAGTCCCTGATTACTGATTGTTGGAACGATTGGGTGAGATGTCTTTTAAGTTGAGCGAATGCTTTTGAATGTAGATTTTAGCTGTATGGGTTCGACCTTAGTGAGAAAGTGTCACCTCTGAAACTTGGTCCGCAGATTTTTTTTTCTCTATGTGCTTTCAATGGAATTTCGGTACGGAATGTAAGAGAAAATCCGGCTGACGAGGTGTGAGGCTACCGTAAAAAAAAGATTATTTGCTCCATACAGACTTGGAGCGGCTTGTGTTCAATTTGTTTTTGTTCAAGTTGGTGATTCAAGTTTTCAGAGGACTTTCAGATCGTGGGCCAGAAATCTATGGGCGGTGTGAGCAAACTCAATATCGACTATCCTCATTGATATGAATGAAGGTAACCGCAGCCAGTGTGTGTGGCAGTGATGTTATGTAAGAAAGCTGCCTGTTTTACATAGTTTTACAATCAGATTTGGTCCCCGCATGTTTATGCTACCATTATCATTTGGGTATGGATGCATAAGCAAACTTCCAGATTGTTGAAATCCGGGGCCTGTTTAGTTTTAGAAACATAGAAAATATCGAAGCCAGAAAATTCACATCGCCTTTATTATTCGGAAATAATCATAAAAGGGAATCGATGTCTTTTTGAGGCACCTCTGTCTCATTTGAATTAATGTATAGGTATCAACAACACTGTGCCTGTTCTTTGTCATAAATAGGACTGGAATCACATCATTTCACTTCACATCACAAAACGAAAAAAGAACTGGGGTAAAGGTAAAGTATTGGTAAAATCAAGAGTAAAACCATTCTCAAATCTCCATCATTCAGTCCTCACTCGCGTGTAAACTCGTTTGCGATTTTAAAAGAAAGCATCATGACTGACTTTTTCATCCTAAATCTCATCGTTTCACTCATTTGCAGAAAAACCACACTCAAGAATATCAATTGCTGTAGGCGGCGAGTCCTACTATGATTAAAATGGATGATTTAATTCATAGTTTATTAAATGAGTTGGGTGCGTTTCAACAAAAGATATGTTAGTTACAAGATAAAGGTTGTCGCTGTCGTCAATGTCCAGAACATCTTATTTTGCTGGCGATAATAGGAGGCTAAATGTCAATGAAGAAAAAATACATACGGTTTGACAGTTCGGTACCCAACATGTTTCGGACAGCAGAAAAAAGGGAGCCGAAGCGACAATCTTTATCTTGTAACTAAAATATCTTTTGTTTCAACTCTCGATTGATTTGAATCGGTCATGAGCTTTAAGATTTTGAGTTTTTTCTAACACTGCGCACTGGCCGTAGCCCTCGGGAATTTTGTCAACGGATTTTGTTCCCATATAATTTTAAAACTGCTCAGAATCCAAATAAATTTTACTTCGCGTTTCCAGCGTTTCCAGTGGCACCAATTTCAACAAACGAGCAACGATTAACTGTCATCTTTTTATTTTAGCTTTGCAGCGTCGCAGCAAGCGTAGAAGAAAAATATGACAGCAGTTCGTTGCTTCAGTATTGAAAAAGGTGCCCTTGAAAACGCGAGGTGGAACAACATTAGGAAGCCATATGGTATCCTAAAGGAAGACATGTCCTCCTTTTTCATTAATTCATGTGTCCTCCTTTTGCACTACAATGGTCCCCTTTTATAATATTTTCAAAAAACTGTAGAATTGATAACTTCAAGACAAAATTTTCAAAACGACTTATCTGCTTTTGTAAACAAATATTCAAACGACGATTTGACGAATCTGATAGCTCTCCCACGCAAACCAACACCATCAACAGGTAGCGGAAACCTTCACCTACCTAGTGATGGTGTTGGTTTGCGTGGGAGAGCTATCATATTCGTCAAATCGTCGTTTGAATCTTTGTTTACAAAAGCAGATAAGTCGTTTTGAAAATTATGTCTTGACTTGTTCTGTAAAAAATCTAGTTTAATGAACAATACTACAACAGAGATCCATTTGCAAATTATTTGTATTGCGAATATTCGCGATTTTGGCTTTCTAATATGAAATATTTTCTTTCAAGTTTTCAAGTAAAATCAATGGTAATATCTAAAGTTAAATGCTTGAGTTACTTTGACATAGGTGTCGAATATAGCAGAAGAATCGGAATTTGGAAAAATGGATTTGAAAAAAAAATGCAGATGCTTTCCATCGAATTGCCTTTGGAACACATCGCACGGTACGTTTCTATGTGAGGCAAAGAGCAGCCTCTATACCATGCCTAGAATGGAATACAAATCTGAACTAATCTGACCAGTTAAGTATCTGAACAGTCTTGAAATTCTTCAATCGGGATCTTGGTGATACAGTTATCGATATCATTCTTATTTACATCCCTTAAATTGTGATTCTCAATGACATTCAAGAAAAAATAATCTCCACTGGTCTACTAAGCATCTTGTTGTTTGTCCTTATACAACCTAATGTTCAGTCAGATATGTAGGGTAAAAGACCCAATAGTGGAGGAACTAAGTACGTTCCACTACTTTTTGTTTCTTCACATCAAATCTGTTCTTCATTTCACTTACCTCAAGAGTGCAGCAGCATCAGTTATTGCCACCTGAAATAGTTACTGGTGCAGTGTTCCAATATTGCGTTATTTTTTAATTCGTGTTCCTATATTTCCGAATCCCATTGCTTTCAAATGGGACTCGCAACTATGGGAACATTACTGCAACTATTAGTGCAAATCCGAGAAAAAGAAAAGGTATTTTAGTGATACTTTACCGATTTTGTGCGATATCCAAACCTGTTTTCTTTTATTTCGTCAACTAACATGTCAACAAATGGATGGATTACATGGGTTGCAGCGTTTTTTGCCAAATGTTCAGAATAATATGCGATGAGCTTTCTTGTTAAAAATCTGTGGAATATCGCTGAAAATTCCAGCATGATACTATTCAATATTTGTTCACTGTTGATTCTAAAAATAGTTGAAGCCGAAAACTGACCATTACAAAGAAGGTGCTTGCAGTTTATACCTGTAAAGTGATTAATATAGACTATAACGACAGTTGAAAATATTCCATCTGGAGATGTAATGTTAATAAATTAGAAGAGAATATCGTATCTCCCGAAGCTTTGCTAACGAATAAGTGCACGAGGTGGAGGCGATATAGGCACATTCCTCTATTTGAATTCACGCAAATTGTTCGTATATGGACTCCACTTTGTGCAGTTATTCGCATAGATATACGATCTCTTGTTTTTGGTTTTAAAATAAAAAATCGATCGATATTTTTATGTCCTACTTTTTAACCAAATGTCCCCCTTTTGCGCTACGATTTGGGTGAATTGTCCTCCTATGGAAAAAATTCATATGGTCGCCCTAAACAACATTAGATTGCGAAAAGATCGGTCGAGATCCAGCGGAAATCGGTACACAAAAGTAAAAGTTTAATCCGTGGGGACCAAAGATCGGTCAAACATTATCATGAAAGAAGCATTAGATTCCGTGATCCATAGGAAAACGACATTTTTTCCGATAGGCTACTGGACTTCGGTACATTTTTCTGAAACGGAATTTTATCTTCAATCATGTTTCAACTGTCTGTCTATTTAGAGTGAGTTGAATAATATTTCCATCCTTTGTTTTATATAATGTTGTGGTTATACCACTGCAAGAACAAATCTTTCTCTCTTTAGTTCTTCATGAAGGGTATGAAAACAACAAGGCCGGTAATTGTCAACTGTTGGGCTGGGAGGGTATCTGTAAGAGCATTTCGATCTATACAAAATTTAGGATCCTTCCATACAAAAAACGTCCCGGTGGTGTGGTTAGGGGTGTTTTGTGAATTGTAAATGAACCGGAAAATATTCATGTAGGGACACGGCAGGTATTTCCGTCCATCGTCGTAGGGGCTAAAGCCAACGAAAGCAACGTACATTTGCTAGAACTCCACTATAGCAGAACGTTTCTCCTGAGCTTACGATTTGGTACGTATGAGTTTTACAAAAAAAGCGTCTCTTTTATTGGTTTTCGAGACTATGACGAACAGACGAAAATACCTGCCGTGTCCCTACTTGGCAATTTTGTCAATCTTCAGTCAGCGAAATGGTAATTAGCGTCTAACATTTCTCTCGAAACATCGATCAAAATGGATTGATACTTTCCATAAATATGAAGTTGGGTAGTTTGCTAAGACAAATAAAACACATTGGAATCAAATTGATGATTGCGCTTGGAGTTCACGCATTTGGCACACTTTGCTCTTTGAATATATTTTGACTGCATCTCAATTGTTGGATTCTTACGAATCCAATTTTTACCATACCTTTCTACAGCTTATTCAAAATCTACAAAATCGACAGACATAACACTCTGGGATTCATCTTGTTTTGTGTGTTGAATTCCAGTATCGAAACGTCACTTTCATTGAGAATATCTTCTCGATGTTTGTAAACGACTGATATGTTATTTATTTGAAGGGATTTTTCGGCTTGGAGTCTTTGAGATTAGCCGATTAATTGTTATGTGATCATTGCCGACGTTTCGGTCGGAAATCAAGGATTTTAGTCAAGCCCTGAATAAGGTGTGAACAAACACCGAAACGTCGGCGATAATTACATAACAATCAATCAGTTAATCTCAAAACAGCAAGCCGAAAAATCCCTTCAAGTTAATAACATATCAGTCGTTAACAAATATTGAGAATATCGTTAGAAATTGTTTAAATTTGCCGGTCTGAAAATAAAAGGATTTATTAAGACCAAGGAATTAATGCTTGACGACTGTGGGTATGTAACGGAACGTGTAGTTTTCCGGCTGTAGCAAAAAGGTAAAATAAATTACCGAAACCGTCGGATGCAGAAGTAAACTTGTTTTTGCTGCGTTACAAGACTGCTACAGCCGGAAGACTACACGTTCCATTAAGACCAAGATTTATGAAGAAAAAGCCAATCAAAGTTACTGAAATCAGTTAAACTGGATAAATCATTTCTAGCTTCTTCAAGAACATTGCAATGAGATATTTTGCTGTCACATTTGAATGCTGTGAAATCGACGATCTTTAATATTTAGTGTGACTCATTTAAAACGATACAAAAATTCAAAAAAAATGTAGTCTATACTTCTTGATTTAACATCAGTGATAACCTTCAATCATAAAGTCAGCTTCAAGGATGGGTGTGATCCTTGATTTCAATCTAATACGGAAATTACAAAAGAATGAGGTTTCTACCGTGAGAAGTAAGCGTTTAGTCAATACTTTCTTAGCGAGATGCCTGTGATTTACCTTCACTCATAAGTACCATGTACCATGGATTTGGATATAAGATCCCTTAAAAACTTAAAACAACACTTTGCATGAAATCGAGAGATGCGCCCAAATAGTCTAAAATTTGTACACTTGTTCGTCAGTAAATGCGACTCTGTGTGAGCTGGAGCATACGGAAGGGTTTCGTTGGGTGGAAATTTGCCAGGCAATGTGATCATGGTAAATATTACTTCGTAAAAGCGTCTACCCAGAATAGCGGGTTCCAGACAATCATCCATAAATAACGCAGAATCCCTTCACAATTGGTAGGAATTGTTTAAATTTTCTTACTTTACTTCCGACGAAATATCACATTCCTGATAGCGATAATCCCTTTTGAATATCTGAACTTCATGATTTACTCTTGCAATTGAAAACATTTTTAATCAATAGCTAAAAGACTACCGTTCATATACATCAACGATCGTTTTTAAGGAAAAACCTTGCTGTCAAAAAACACTACCAATAATACAGATAAACAGACTAAATCCTTCAGCAATTATCATCTTGACGGTAACGGCATCTATTAATTACTATGACGGCAGAAGGCGGTAGTGAGCAAACGTTGATGGTAAGATGTAATAAACTATCATAGAGAAAAATGGTTAACGCAGTGATTCAAATGTTTTTCAAATGTTAACTCTAAATGTATACGAATGACAATTGAAAAATACTACTGCAAAAATCTTCTTTTATATGTAAATTTCTCCGTTGTCGAAAGTGGTAGTTTCGCTAATTAGTGAAAATTTGATATATGAAATAAGTATACAATGAAATATTTCCCAGGCTGATTGTCTTGGATAAAACCTTGTCTTTGAATTATACTCCAATGAACAGACTTCTCCTCTCGGTCCTTTCCATCTGATCGGTTATCTTTTGGTTGAAGATAGAACTAATCCGAAACTGGCAAACGGGGCAAAATCGAATACAGTCACATTGAAGCTGTGAAAACGTCTCTTCCACAAGTGCCATATGCATAAGTGTATAACAGTAACGAAAATCATAACCAATGTGCGTATATACTCCTGTCTAAAAACTTTAAACGCACAAAAAAAACAAATTGTACGGTCAACACTCGCGTCTACTCAAGAAAGATGGAGACAACACAGGATTACTTTTATCGGAATTTAACATACTAATAGCGCAGATGCACGTCACCAATGATCTCCAGTTAATGAAACTACATATTAACATTATAGCAAACCACCACCCCCTTTTCGGTAGCCACTACCCACGAGAAAATTCCTGAAAAACGTGTTACCTATAATATCTAAGTTATTTTTTGTTTTATTTTAACAACGCCAACCAGTGAAGAATCGAAAGAAAGAAAGAACTATACGTTCGAGCAAGCAACCAACGTACAGACACAACACAGATACACAAACACTTGAAACCAGGAAACTATTGAAAATGTCGAGGTTTTAGTTTCTTCGTAAAAACCACTCACAAATAATCACTCAAGAAGCAACACAACCATACTGCGTATTAGAGCGTAAGTTTATTTTTGTCTGGTTTATATTATTGCGATTAAGTTGTCCACACCTCATGATTACACAAATAGCCAGATATAAATAGTTTTACCGTTATCTCAAAGTTTTTTTTTAGCACATTTAGTACATATCGTTTCATGCCGGCAGCGATTTGTTTGTTGAAGATTGTTACAAACTGGCAGATACCGACAAATAAACGTAATTAACCGACAAACTTACAAGAGCACGAAATGATGTAACGATAACTTCTTAAAACCATGTAAGGAATCAAACAAAAAACAAGAACGGGTGCGTAGCTGTAAGGATTTTTTTTATATCACTTGTAGGCTTTAAAAGAAAAGATACCTTTTTTTTACTTTAGGAAATAAGTTCATCCATCGCAATTTCAGAGGATAGTCACCTAAGTTTAGAACGTTTGTTGTAAATATTTTTTGCTAGGCACAATACACAGCACGCAAGAAAATCAAAATATTTTTACTCACCTTTAGTATTTTTTTTATTATTACTATTCATTAGAAAGACACCAATAAAGCAACGCAACAGACATTATTTATCAGTTGTTCTTTTTTCTTTTATTTTAAGAAGGGTTCCTGGAAACGAACGGGATTTGTTCTAACGCGTACGCAGACTCAGTAGGTTTTAGGCGCACTGAATAACGTTTTAAGGCGGATTGAACGGCAAGCCGAATCGACATCAACAAATGAGGATCAATATTGATTTGCAGCTTTATCGACTACCGAAGTTGGATTTATCACACGGTCTGTAAAGCCTAAGCAACGAGAAGGCTGTCATGTTTATACATTCTGAAAAGTTCGTCCTTAAATAGAATGCCAGAAAACTGTTTTTTTATTTGTTGCAGATTAAATTGAGCAGAATAATTTCTAACTACCATCTGATTTGAGGAATATAAACAATTCGATGACCTTGTCTGTTTTTTTCTGTTTCTCTACAAGCTTCTATAAATTGTACTCCGTCAATGACGGCATTCGTTTATTTGCCTTGACCCTTATGTTTTCTGTGGTCATATTTCAACGATAATATTTATTTCAGTACGCTGGATCAAGCTTTATCTCACTTAGCCTATTTAGTAAAGAGAATAGGCTACATTGAATCAGGGTCAGGTCTCCTTAGTCGATAGGCAAAAGTTTATCTTAAACATGAAGAAGCATCCAGACAGGTCTTTAGATCCGCCGTCCCCGGGCCAGCAGTAAGCCTCTGTCCAGTGTTTGTTGGGTGATACGACAGTCAGTCGTTAGAAAGGTAGTCGACTTACTTATTGCTTGTACCATGTGGACTCGACAACGAGTGAATCGAACCATTTTTTTTTATCTTTTTTTCCAAAGTAAACTCTGAATGAGTGCTTGTTATCTTCCCGAATACAATGTGAACCGGACACACTGAGTAAAAACGGTTTTAGGACCACTTAGGACCACATTGAGTCATTTTTTATGAGAATTTGTTTGGGGTTGGCGCACAAAGCGCTGTTTTGACTGCCTTGGGATACATATTTTGTCTGCAGAAAAACAACGGAAATTAGTTTATATCAATTAACGCGTTCAACTGTTCTCCACCACCGGGTTAGAGGTACCCCGGCTTCAGACTTGCTTGTGATTTTACGATTTTTTTTGCTGAGGATTCCAACTCTAGCCGAAATTGTGGGGCCGGGTTATTATTTCGGGGTCGTGTATTCCACAGAGTTGTCAAATTTTGTAGCAAGGTCTTCATATTTTTGAGGTCGTCAAATTTGGTTGTAGAGGTGGATGTCCTTGAAAAAGTTGTTGGTGCTTCTTTCATCCAGCTCGTTGTTGCGTAGTGCTGTGTAGGCGTTGCAGATGTTTTGATTGCCCTTGCCGATTCAACAACTGGGCAGACGTCGAAAATGTGATGTATAGAAAGTCTGCAGTTGCAGATTTCGCAGGATCGATGGAAACTGTCATTGCCCAAGTTGTAAGACACAACTTGTTCACGCCGCCGTTAGCTTTGGAACCATCCGTGTAGCGGATCTCTGATTCTGGATACTTTTCCTCGATTCGGCTGCGGAACAGGACTTGGGCTTGGTCGATCTTCGGTCCGCGCTCTTTCCAGCTTCTCGGCCCTAGACAGCGGAGGCCAGCCAGTTTGGGGAGGTTCTTGCTTCGGATTTCTTGTAAGGTTTCGGAGTGTGCAGTGGTTGTCGTCGGTTTGGTTCGTTCGTGGCAGCTGATGGATTTACAGCATAGTGCTGCCGTGGCCTTGAAAAGGAAAGGAAGTACTCCGGCTTTGGCACAAGCTGCATAGACCAGGGTGGAGGGCAGGTGGCCAGAAACCAGCCTGATTTCTCGGTTGTATACCGGGGCAAGTGTTTGGGTCAGCTCGGCAAAGTTCATCGATGTCAATTCCAGCCCGTACAGAAAGTGACTGGTGATGACTGCATCAGCTTCTCGTATTCACGTTAAGCGGTCGCTTCTGGTTCTTCTTCGGGATATCAGCTTCACCATGTTGATTCTGGCTCTACAGGCTTCACGGGTCCGCTTGAGATGTTTGTCGAAGGACAGGCGAATCCATCTGGCCCATCTGGCTACTATACTGACCACGGCTTGGATTCTTCTTAGCATTTTGGGGTGTTGGCCGTCCGCGATCAGAAGGATGTCGTCGGCATAGTCGATTATGAAGCTATCAGAAACGAGGTAACTGCAATTACCGATCCTTGGAGGACCCCGGTCTCCTCCTTCATGGTTTTAGTTTCTTGTTGTTGCTCCAAGATGTACTCGGAACGAGCGGTTCGTTAGAAAGTTCTTTATGAACTGGAGGAGGTTTCCAGTGATCACCCAAAGCGCCAACTTTTTCAAAATACAAGGGGTCCAGGTGCGGTTATACGCTTTGGAGATGTCCAGTGAAACTACTTCGGTGTGCTTACCAGAAACTTTTGCGTCTTCGAGGATTTCAGCGAGCGATGCTAGGTAAGTGCTGGTTCCTTACCAGGACGGAAGGCATGTTGGCGGTTATCGAGACGGTCTTTTTTTTTCAAATACTCCATCTATTCAAATACCCACGCTCGTGAGTGCGAAAATGTTCCGTTCGGGAAATGTTAAATTCACCCATTCTTTGTTCAGGGCATTCAGGAAGGCGATTTTTCGGTTTGGTGGAAGGGTCCAGCGGATTTCCCCTTCCCCTTCCTCACGCACCTCCACAGCTCGGTCGTTGGATAATCCATCAAGAAATTCGGTCTAAGGTTTATTCTTTGTCTCACGGATTGTTTGCCACCACTCGTTCCTGGCCATTTGGTACACCGTCCGAATGTTGGATAGGGCGGGGTCGTCCGGGGTTAGTCTTTCCATGGCTTTTTAAATTTTCTGAAATTCTTTCATCCTACGCTTGACTACCTTTTTGGTCTCCTCGTTCCATCAGTGGACTGATTTGCGGCCGGGGTTCGTACTGGTGTTTGCGATTGTTTTGGAGGATGGCCTCCGAGAGTTCAATGGCCGTTGGTGTTTGTACTTCCTGCAGCTCACGTTCCATCTCCTGTTGGTGCCTGCTACCGTCTGCTCGTTAGTAAAGCCAGCGTGGTCGTCAGGAAATTTCGGTGAATGTGCAGTCAAGCGCTACGAGGATGGATGCTTGGTTGCTGCCCCTGGGAAGATACTTACCAGCTTACTTTCGAGGTCCTTAATCTTTTGTCTTTGCATGTAAATGGAGGCGATAGTGGCCACTCCAGTCTTACTGCCACCAAAAGGAATTTGGCGTCAATGGTGATTTTGGTGGCTGGGACTTCGCTCAACCCGCCGACTGCAGCTGACTGGTAGATGTTTTGTCTCACCTCCGTAAACCAGTTGTACGAAGTACCGCGGTTTTCTTTATTCGCTTCGTCGATGGTCCATGTATGTAGGTAACCTACGACCCGCATAAACGCCGTCTCGGCAATTCACGGTAGTGCCATTATTGCCCTCCCTCTGGGTCCCCTAGGCGATTGCCGTGGCCCAAGGCCATCTCTATGTTCCCGCACTCGCGCTGCCAAACAGGCACGGGCGGAAATTGGCGTTTGCTTTGCAAAGCGATGCTCCCGGGTTTGGTCCTGAAACCATAAAAAATGACTGTCGAAACTCTCAATACTCTCACTGACGACTGTGCGTTTCCTCCGCACCGACGAAAAAGTTCGTTACACTCCAATTGCGCAATCACAGTTTTACCATCGAAAAAAGTTTCTCACTTCCACCGCGCAAGTCACTGTTTGGGTCACAATGCCGACCGTGCGTCTCTACCATCCCCAAGAAATGGTTCGTCTTACTCCCTCCACGCAAGTCACTAATTGGTCGCACTGGCGACCATGGGTCTCCACCACGTCGATGGGGTGGTTTTCACCCTTTGTCTTCACTCTCGAAACAGCCACCAATCGTCTCCATCAGACCAAATGAAAAAAAAACCACTATGCGTCTCCACCACTTTTTTCCAGACTGAAAAATAACGTCATTGAGACTCTCAATGGCAAAAAAACACAGGTTCACCGAAGATCAGGAGTGTGCCTTCTTACAGAGAGTGCACTTTACAAGCAGGCCTAATTTGTCAAAGTCAAAACTGTCCGGTGCGATTGCACTCAGCACTGGAGAGTGAAATAGGTCAAAACACCCAGTTTATGCACCTTTTTTTTCGTCTTGGAAAGTCACTATCAGGACGAGACGCACTGTCCAGATTTTCTTCGGAATGCTCGTCGCACAACTGGAGTGTCATGAGACCTCCCCACAGCACGGGCAGAGTCTGGCCCCAGTTCAATTCCACCACTATGCGAAGGAAAAAACCGACCTAGATGACCGAAAAGGAAAACGCCGTATCTCCGGATCCTGTGATCGGATCGGCTCCCGATTCGTAACAGGTTCTGACCGCACTGACCGAATTTTATACGTCAAAGTCCAAAAAAAAATAGCACGCCTCTTTTCACCGAAAATATCCAAATGTCTCGATTGACTCAACTCGTAGTGGGTAAAAACGTCCGCTCACGAAGCTAGTTTCATCTAAACTGAATGGCGCATGAAGGCTTCTACTTTTGAAGTGTTTCACATTTACGCATTAAAAACTACGAAAAATATGATAAAATAATGAATTAAATCAACTACTCCTGACTCGAAATCCGCCCACCGTGGACGGATTTCGAATCAAAGAATCAAAATCCGTACAGCTATTTCTTCACTAAATATTTAAATTGAAACAGTCTGATTGACTAAACTACCACTGTAAATAGTTCGACACGCACCTTGAGAAGCGATCCCTTCGATTTGTATTCCGCTTATCTTATGTAATGATTTGCAATTAGCAATTAAAACATAGTTACTTTTGGTGCAATTATGCTCTACCCAAAAACAAAATGGCGGCCCAAACTCCGCGTTTGGTGGGAGGAGATTTGTTTTTGATTTTTGTTGTTTTAATTTCAAAGGCTTCTTTCCAATTCTATGCCCTAAAAGCTTACTGCCAAG
This sequence comes from Armigeres subalbatus, assembly GCF_024139115.2. Taxonomy (NCBI): domain Eukaryota; kingdom Metazoa; phylum Arthropoda; class Insecta; order Diptera; family Culicidae; genus Armigeres; species Armigeres subalbatus. The sequence continues at coordinate 183,076,425 of NC_085139.1, read as the reverse complement.
TATCTGAACAGGATAAGATTAATTATTTCTACATTAATTACATTTAACCTCCTTTAATTTATTGATATCTCATGAGGTGGACGAATTTCGGTGCTGCACGGATTTCGGTCCCGCACGGTAGATGGCAGCTTCAGAATCCGTCCAAGATGCTTAAATTTCGGTTCAGGAGGTATTTGATTCTGTAAATGTTTTAACAAACTTTTCGTAGTTTTTAATGCGTGAAAGGCGGAAAGGGGAATGCCATTTGCTAAATGAGGCGATTTGATAAGGGTCAATATTGTTTACTTTTTGCATTGCACAAAGGGTAATTTCACGCGCCAAAAAGTTTCGATCCCGCCAAACACAGAAACAAAATGTCAACGCGATTTTGACATCACATTTTGATGTTTAGCTACTTTTTAGTTGCGTTTCATCCCAATTAGCGAACCCTGAACTGAAAAGGGCACCAACTAAACAATAAAACAATAAGCGAACGATCACCGTACCAATAATTTCAGTGTGTAGACTCAAACAAAAAGTTTCAAAATTGAGATCATTAGAAAATTATTCTCTCTTGAAAAACGTACAATAGTGCAATAGTGTTAAAAAGCTATCTTTTTTGTACAGAACACAAGCGAGATAGAGTGATGGGACAGTGAGTCGAATGAAGTTTAGTGGAATGACATTTGGTCGAATGGACATTAAGTCAAATGGTAATTTAGTCGAATTTTGAAAGCAAATTTTAGCATAATAGATCGATAGTAGGTAATTTAGTAAACTTGATAATCAGTCAATGGATTTTTGATTATATTTTCTTATCCAAACGAAACGTGGTTCGTTTAAATCAAAGGAAATTTTGTTGATTTGTCTCCTAGTGAAAATAAGATGTGACAAACAGATTCATCGAATTCCAAAATAAAGCTCTTAATCTACAGTACATGAAAATGCATGCATAAAAGAATTTGAGTTTTTTATTCATATCTATTAAAAATCATACAAATTAAGAATTATTTATTGTGAATCTCTTCTCGGTGGTAGTAGGGTAAGACGGTATAATATGCCCCTGTATAACTTTTTACTTTTCAACGCAATTTATGCAAACTTTGTGTTATTTGATAGTCCAGGAAGTCGCAAATGCATTGCCCGTGAGTAGTCATATACAAATATTACAGATACCTAACACGTAATAAAGCTTTTTTGAAAAGTCGTGAAAAAATGGATTTTAAAAAGTGCCTGGGCAATACGCCCCACTTTAACCAAAGACGTTTCATAGCTCTTCATTAGTATTTTATCAATCCCATAATAAAAAGGTTACAAATCCTTATGTGCTTGATATTGAAAAACCAACATAAGTCCATTTTAGCAGGCTTGAATTACATTTCAATAGTTTCCATATGGGGCCCTCCTTAGCCGTGCGGTAAAACGCGCGGCTACAAAACAAGACCATGCTGAGGGTGGCTGGGTTCGATTCCCGGTGCCGGTCTAGGCAATTTTCGGGTTGGAAATTGTCTCGTCTTCCCTGGGCATAAAAGTATCATCGTGTTAGCCTCATGATATACGAATGCAGAAATGGTAACTTGGCTTAGAAACCTCGCAGTTAATAACTGTGGAAGTGCTTAATGAATACTAAGCTGCTAGGCGGCTCTGTCCCAGTGTGGGGATGTAATGCCAATAAGAAGAAGAAGAAGTTTCCATATAATTTGGAAGCAACTGCTGCAAGCTCGCCACGCTTGTGTCCAGTTGGTAAGGGCATATCGTCCTGCTTACACTGGGGCGTTTTGACCAGTGAAACATATTTTTGAAAAAACGTCACATTTTTGAAGATGGAAGCAATTTCGTATCAAATTAACCACTAAGAAAAGTTATTTTGTTGCCCAACTGAGTGTTCCAGTGCAAGTTTTGCGGACAGTATGCTAGAGTCGCTGCAGAATGTTGAGCAAACAAACATTGACAGTTACATGAAAACTGTAACTTTTTGTATGTTGCTATTATTTTCATTATGTAATACAAAAATACTTCCACATTCCCATTGTATGATGGTTTTACAAATATGTATAGGTATCAACTGATTTTGACCCTTAGTTAGTTATAGTCTTCTAGAAATCAAAGAGGGGCGTTTTGGCCAGGTGAAGCGCATTATACCTTCTTACCCTACTTGAAAAATGTTCCTTGTTCTGCTTCGTTTCGACAAATGGTCCGTATTTCAAACATCAGCCAGCCATTGAGATTCCGATATTAATTCACAAGATACATGGAACAACTGATTGGAGGGATTCATTGGACGAGAGGAAGTTCAACCAGAAGCAGAATAGCTAATGAGGGTTTTTCGCCTGAGCAAATGGAAAATTCTGAAAACTATGGTGGACTAAAGAAAAATTGAAAACCTACAGAAATAGCAAAATATGAGGTATACTGATGGGGAAATACCATCTATTCCACTTTTTTTTTTGCACGAGATCAAAGACCAATGTTATCAATGTTATTTTTCCAATACTTCATCGTAGTCGGCTATGAAATATTTCATTGACTGACATTTAGTCGGATAATGTTAGGTTGAACGACACTTCATCGAATGACACTTAGTCGAAAAGATATTAGGTCGCATTGACATTTAATCGAAAGTTATGTGCAGCATAGGTTTCTTTATTTTTTTCATGGATGCTCTTTCTTTCACTTTATATTCATAAAATAATAAATTCAGTATTGAATCCTAATTCGTTATTGTTGGGCCAAAAACTCAATTTCGACCAAATGGCCATACGAACTAATGTCTATTCGATGTACTGTCTTTTCGACTAAGTGTCATATGACTAAATGTTTTTTGATCAGGTGGTATGTATTCATTGCAGTTGGTTAACAGGTTTCGCCAAAGTCAATATCCTATCGGGAAAATTTATCATTTTCCAATTATTAATTCTATTCATGAAACCATTATTTTTGGTCATTAATTATATGATTTTTTGAATATCGCAATAAATCAATCATTTAGTGTTTAATCGTTATTGTCTAAACTTTCTTGCTTTTAAATATCCATTCGACGAAACGTCATTTGACGAATTCTTCTAAATGTCCCACGTCCCTAGTTGAAAACTCATTTTCGATTAAGAGATATAGACTCACGAGATAGTATTCGATGCTCTGGAGTGCACTCTGGCCGAAAGGTTAATGCTTTCCAGTTAACTTTGTTACGTGCTCCTGAATCCGGTTTTCAAGGCCCGATAGGCATCTAGCAACTATGAAGTCACATTTATGGATACCCGGACTGCTATGCACGTGTTGTTTTTTAATCATCGGATTTCAACCATCATCCATGTGCCAAAATGTGTCCTGGATGATGATTCCGCATTTGAAAAAGCATCTCGCGTTGTACTCCACTTTGATAGCAAATCAAAGGGAGTCCTCAAAACAAGCCCAGTCATATGAGATCTGCTGCCCTAGTGTATACAGCTCTATACTCTATCTTGGCGAACATTACAAGCTACAAAAGTAAACTCCGTTTACTTTTGCTATAGTGAACCCCACTTCATCAGAAGACGAGATTATCACCTGGATGGGGTACCGTCCGCCTCTGTTCTGGACTTATTCGCGATCCAATTCTGTCCAGCAGTGATGCGGTAAGGGTCGGACAGTCTTTTTTTCATGCGCTGCCTCGCAGTGGTTGAGATTTACTTGAGCTACCTGCCTGTTTGGAGGCCGGACGGGCCTGGCCACCGAATGGGTGTTTGTTGTCTACGCCAGGAGCGCATATCAAACAACTAGGTGCGGCCTGGCAGGTGTGAGATTTATGACCATCGGCTGCACACCTTCGGCACAGTTTACTTCGATCAGAACCTTTGCAGTCATACGAGTTTTGTCCAAAATCGAAACACTTGATACATGCCTGAGGATGTTGATTCATGATTACTGGCCAAATAGATCAACCCACCTTCAGCTTGGTCTTATCCAGCACCTTCTTAGCATCCGCCAAAGGTACTTGGAATTAAGCAAGCTGTGTTCCCGCCCTGTCTTAATAGAATAGCAGTATCCTGGCAACGACCTCTACTAGGCAAAAGGCGCTTTTCTGAACCCAGCATCTCATCGGCCAACTTTCTATACGGAGAACTTATCTTATCAACTTATAAGAATCATCTCACCCTCTGCATTCTACGGATGCAGTTGACATCCTCGCTTGGGTCAGTGAGCTTTAAATCGCCCCTCATGACCTACAGGACGTCGGCGTAGTCATTACCATCAGCTTTGACGATAAACGCTTTGCCTCTTTCCTTCCTTTTGTGAGAATTGGAAGTTGTACCCTTTCCTCTGTGGACATTCCCCTTTTTTAGCGTCGGCACCCTCGCTACCCCTGTCGCAACTTTTGCCTTTTTGGGATTCACGACCTCCACCCAGGCGAACTTTAGTATCTCTTGCCGGAGTTCTGCAGTCTGATATTCAGCCAGCTGCTTATCTTCAGTAGGTAGCCGAAACTTTGATTCCTGGTCTCCACCGCTTGACTCGTACGGCTTGTATCGATCCTTGACCTTCGAATTACCCACCTCACCTTGCCGTAAACCTTTGCACGTTTCAAAGGACCCTAAAATTCGAACTACGCACATCACCCGACCCATCGTCGCCTTGACCAACCGTATCAATTTATCCGGAAATCCATGTTCGTGCATTACCTGCAATAGCTGGCTTCAATTGGTTGTATCATATACTGCTCTGAAATCGATGAATAGATAAAATGCGGCCATGTTGTATGAACACCAGATCCGTGGTAGAGCGTTCGCCCATGAATGCCGCCGGGTACTCCTTCTGGTACCCTACGAACTCTCTTGCAATTGGGGCTAGTCGACGGCATATACAATTCGGAAAATTATCTTCTTCAATGTGACTGTGCAACTGTTGCATCAATTTAGCTTGTAGCCCTTGTTGCAAATGGGACGCACGATACCTTCCATCCGCACCTGCATCCTCATTCATCGATATGGTATGCATACTACCCAGTCCGATCAGCGGTCTGTACATTTACTTCCTTCCTACCTGAGCGTTCATGTCGCTGATGACTATATTCACGTCCCGCAGTGGGCTTACATGTCTGCACAGAACGCTAATTCCTCGTCCTCAGTTTGTTTGTAATGTTTGGTTTTACAGGCGACTTATTGTGTCTGCGTATCCTGTAAGGTGTATATCGTGAGGAATTGCTGTCGGATCGGTGTTGATGGTGTTCGACGATCCAACTGATGATGGAGGCCATAAAGACAATGCTGACAGATTAAGCAGAACATGTGATTATTGAAAAAAAAACTATTCTAGTGGATCACTAATAATCACCGCTTCCTGACCTAGTATTTTGGAAAATATGTGGAGTCCCACGGACTAGTGAACAGGATTGGCGCGGAATTCTTGGGATTTTATATAAAACTTCGTTCTTTTGCGAAATTCCACAACAAGATTGATTGTAAGAAATGGGAAATAAGGATTTCAGACATAAACCTTGGAAAGGAATTACTAACAGCGCAAACATGTCCTACATCTTAGATCAATCGAAGCCGAATTCTGGGTTGCAACGATAAGATTAAGGCGTGAGTATTTACAATGAATGCATGTTCGTGAGGATATTACATAAAGGGCCACGGTATACAGAGAACAAGGTAGGCACATACACGCTAACCTGAACAATACGACATAAGAATTACAAGACTGAATAAGACCCAGATAAGACCGAAGTGGCTACCAGGTGGAAGCAACACTTCGAGACTTTGTTGAACAGTGGAAGTGATGGTGCATAGGTGAGCAGAATAAACATAAGGGACGCTGGACAATAAGGCTGGGACCAGCTCCCGGCCTAATTTGCCCACTCTTCAAGAAAGGGCACAGACTGGAGTGCGCCAATAACGCGAGGAATAATCCTCCTTAATTCGGCGTATGAAATTATGTCCCGTATTTTGTTCAACATTGAAGCCGCTTAAAGAGTCCGTAATCCGCGAATATCAGGCAGGTTTTCATCAGGGCCAATCAACGGCGGATCAAATGTTTACCCTGAGACAAATCATTGATAAATTCCGGGAGTACAACTTCCAGACACAACATCTGTTTATTGATTTCAAATAAGCGTACGATTCAGTGAAAGGAAATGAATTATGGCAAATTATGCTAGAACATGGTTTTCCGGCTAAACTGATACGACTGATTCGTGTAACGTTGGACGGATCGAAATCAAGTATATGGGTTGCGGATGAAATTTCGACATCATTTGTAACCTTGATGGATTGAAGCAGGGTGATGCACTATCGAATTTACTGTTCAATGTAGTGGTCGTGGGAGCGATTTGAAGAGCTGGTGTGCAAAGGAGCGTACATTTTAAGAGGAAGACAACGAGGACCCCTTTGGTTCATTAGTGGTGGGAAAGAAAGGAAAACAGTAAAGTGGTGCTGGAAAATGAAACATTTGAAGTTGTTGAAGAATTTGTGTACCTTGGAACCCTAGTGCGATAATGATGTTGCCCGCGAGGTGAAAAGGCGTATTGCAACTGCGAACAACACTCAGGCAGCGTGTGCAGAAAACAGAATCGGCAATGCAGAATTATCTCAAAAAGTATTCCAAGTTCTCTGAATATTGAACCACCAAAGAAGTAAATAGTGGACTTTTCCAATAGAGGTAATAAACTGATTTTTCCTTCGTTGACATTTTGCACCCTATCCTTGCTATCAAAAGATGTTTCGCCAGTGACAACAGCGACAATCTTTTTTCTACACGTAAAAAAATAACCTTATATGTTGTGTGTGTATCTTCAATCTAACCCCCACTGTCCGGCAGTGGTATTATGGAAGAAAGCTGTCTTTAATAAAGTCAGCTTTAGCCCGGGAGTTAGAAGGTGCTAGCTCTACTGCAGCTCCAGTGACCCATTTCAGACTGCCTGGTAACTCACGTCCAGTCCGAGGTCGCTTACTAGCAATAAGCCCCGCCTGTTTATGCTACCATTATCAATTGGATTATGGATCCATAAACAAACTTCCGGATTTTTTTAATCCAGCGCGCATTTAATTTTTAAATCATATAAAAACATATTGAAACAATCTCACCAAATTGATCCAATCACTTCAATGAACAATTTACTTCACTCTTTCAAATCTATACGGAGTAATTCGATAAATAATGGATAAATAACCATCTATCTCTGGTATTATCACACAGCCACACATAATTCACCAAAAAACATCCCCGTATACACAAACGTTTTCGCGCACTCAATTAAGAAAAACACTTTATTAAACTATTAAAGGTAAATTCCAAACTTCAAAACACTTTTTTAGTACATGTAAAATATAAACTTCAGCCGAATCTGTTTCTTGCGCGAACGAACAAAAACGTGAAAGCTAAAAAAAAAAAAAATATCCTTATATGTTATGGCAAAAAACCATTCGAAAATACTTATACTCTCCATTATGCCACCTAATGAATGATCCCATATCAAAAAGCTAATAACATTCATAAGTTAATGAAAAGTATAAGTTTCGGAATGTATGTGACTAATGCGATGTATAAGTTTTTTCTTATACATATCATTAGGCGCCTGCTTTGACAAAAAAGTATTAGAAATATTAATAATAAATAACATCAATTTTTTTTACGTGTATATTGCTTTGCAGAACATGGCAAGGAGCCAGAATTTTCCTTTATGTTTTTTTGCTTTGATTCCATAAACTATATTATTCCATACACTTTTGTATGGGTGCCAAATATTTATAACTTTTCGACGGTTTCGTGCAATACTGATACAACTCAAAAATTTTGTTTTAGGCATTTCGATAGCACAGATAATGGTATAAACACAGACAAACAGACGTAACAGCTTGAACATTTTTCTAAAAATCCATCGCGTTTCATATGACATTGTCACCAGAAGGCGCTAGAATGAAATTTCAAACTCGAAGGATTACGACGATAGCGCCCCTAGTTGTGAAACGCGCAATCAATGAAATTCAAATTGATCGTTGAAGTCATGGTCGATGATAATTTCTCTAGTGTTACATCTGTTTGTCTGTCTGTGGTATAAAGTTTCACCTGACAAAGACCCATGTCGAAATTCACAATATATCAAATGTTATGCGTATTTAAAATTTTGACTTTTTTCGAACAGTTCATAAACCCATGATACGACGATTTTTTTAAGTTTTCTTGTTGAAGCACACAAAACTAACCCATTTGAATCAACACATGCACCATACATAGACCAGTAAAGTTCGAAATAATCACAATAATATAGAAGTTCCTTTTTTAAGTCCAAAACTTGTAGCCTCTTTTCACTCAGTCTTTCGCTTCACCTTCCTTTAGAACTTCTTGTCGCTCAGGGTCGTCGGCCGTAGATGACGGAGCCGACGTATCTGGCGTCCACAAAGTGCCGCTAGATGACTGTTTTCTACGCGGCGGCACTATGGGGGATCCCCATACAAGCGAGCGGTCAAAAATAAAATTGGACTTTTCAAGTGATTTTCCACTTTGCTTTAGCTGTGTATGGTCGAAATAGCATGAATATATAATTTCTAACACCCCCCCCCCCCCTTTAGGGATCGTCTATGAATTACGTAATATTTTTTTTCATAAATTCGATTAACGTGACAAAGCAATCCAATTTAGGAAGTTTAATTTTATATGTTTTCTTGAGGAGAAGGAAGGGGGTTGTACAAAAACTAAGTACAGCAATTTCTGGACATCATGCACCCTCCCCCTTCTCCATCCTCATTTGTGGACTGTCGTCTATATATTTTTGTATATTTTTTGCGGAAGGTAATCATTTTTTGTGGGAAGAAAGTAACAAAACGCCTCCCCCTACCAATAAATCTAATAACTTTTCATTGCTCTAAATCTGAAGTTGGCGGCGAGAGAACCGAATTAATGTTAAAAGACATTAATTTCATGACATTCGGTGATATTTTTTTTGTTCTTACTCTCATGCCTCACATTAAAGCATTAAATGTTAATCAAAGAATCAGAAGTCAAGAACGAGTAAAGTACGAGACACTGAAGACGTCCTAACAGGTCGAAATACGTATATGTAGAACTAATACGAGTTGGTGGAATAAAATGGAATTTTACTAAACTCGTCTTATGACAGTGAAAACATTCCACTAAAAAATAGTTAAACAATTTTCTTAAAGAATCAGAATTGGAAATAACTTTTGAAAAAGGGTATTAGCAAATTAGAAATCGCAATCCCATGACATTTGTACAAGTTATTCAAAAAATAAATGAGAATAATATATTCTCAAAAATGTGAACATTCATTCATTCCACAATGCTCCATTGTTCCGAAAAGAAGTTTTCGTCCAATTTGAATAACAACACTATCGTAAAATTATTTTTGATTTGTTTTCATGATTTCTACAAGTTATATATAGCATCATTCTTTTTCTGTGTGAAGGTTTAAATCTTTAATGATATTTTCTTCAATTCCATCAACGATGGAAGATGACATGAATTCATCTAAAGTATCAGAGGATAAAGAACTTTTAAAAATCTTCAAATATTACAAAATTACGCATGGCATAAGAATAACTAAGTGAATTTTTTTTCCAATGTCTCCTCGTTATCCAAATCGAGCTTAAAATAGATCTGATTGATTCATGTAAGGCACGAAGAAAAATGTCAACATTTGCCTCTCTTGATCATTTTCTTGCATTATGAGTTCTAAATTTCTTCTTTTTTATATTGACTTTCCGCTGGTTGTTCAGCCAGTGAACCTCAAAGTGTAGATGAGTGAATAAATATTTCCCTACCTTTAGCCAGACATTCATGAACACTAGCAAGAATTTCATACTCTCCGTACTAACTAAGATATTGTTCGTCTTTACTTTTGCAATAAACATGTCGGTAGTTATTGATTCCATGAGATTTATAAATATTTACATACTATGAAACCTCATATTTAGTTCTCCATCAGTAGCTAATGAATAGCTCAGAAAAATAGGTTTAGGAAATGACTCAAACCACTCAAGCCCCAAACGCAATTCAGCGGAATGGCGACGGAACCAGTAAAATTTGACAGGAAATATATAAATTCCGTTACCGTTACCGTTGTGCTGCATTGTATTGGGGTTTTATTCATTCACTCCTTTGAAAAGTTAAAAAATTGTTATAAATAAAGTCGAAGTTATTACCAATACATGTATTTTGACCATACCCTTTGAGCCCATAGTTCAGTCTGGCCCATTTTCAATAGGAAACGATGGGACTAGATTTCCCGTCGAATGAAACTTGTTGCGAGAAAATCGTACACAAATAAGCGTCTAAATGGCGATTTGCGCACATACATACAGACGCGCATGCACACACATACAGACATCACCTCAATTCTTCGAGCTGAGTTAGTTGATATATACCACTACGGATCTCCGGGCCTTCTATCAAACATTCGTTTTTGGAATGAGCATTAACCTTGGAGTACGAGTCAGGCAAAACACAGTAAAAAAATAAATGAAAAAAATCAAAGTGATTTAACTCTGTTAATTGCAAATACTGGCAAGAAATTATTTCGGGAAATTTTAGTCGAAGCTTCGTCCTTGATGTGCATCATAAAAGAACCCGGGGATTTCTGAGGAAAAAAAGTTCTTCACTATCAAAGTTGAAAATAGCGTCGTTTTGGAAAAAATATTGTTTCCGCATTTTTTCATTTTTTTTCACAATGTAACCATTAGTTTTTGCATACCATTTTAAAGCTTATACAATTACCTTTGTAATGATGTATTAACATTAAAGAAAAAACATTAAGAAAATATTTCAATAAATAGTTGAAAGTAAAATATTTTTCAGGAAATTTGTTAACTTTTTACCCATTTCTGACTTTGACACCTTATATCTCTGGAACTAGTGCACCTAGAGACTTCAATTTCAGAATTTCTCTTAATTAGAGTATTGAAAATGGAGAGAAAATATTTAAAAATAATTTGGAAGACATGACATTTTCGATTAATGACCGCCTGAAATCCTATAGTGGGCGGGGTGCGGTTCTTTGAATGCGCACACTTTTTAACGCAGTTGATTCACTGTTTTTGCCATCACGGTTAGAGTTCGACTGATAGAGCTGTCCAATTTTGTTTGCTGACTCATGGGTTACTATGATTGATGCTGCATGCTGCGAGTGAAGATAAACAAAAGATATTTTAGTTACTAGATAAAGATTGTCGCTTCGGTTCTCTTTGTTCTGCTGTCCGAAACATGTGTGGTACATACCTGTCAAATCGTATGGATTTTCCTTCTTTGACATTTAGCTCCCCTATCCTCGCCAGCAAAAGATGTTCCGGACAGCGACGACAGCGACAATCTTTATCTAGTAACTAAAATATCTTTTAGGTAAACCCATGAAAAAACGTCCATTTTAATGCAAAAGTTAGCCTTCAATTATTTATTCCAATATCATCCTACTGAGCTAGTGACATCCATATCAAAATCAACTGAATGTAATCGCTTCGTATGCAATACTATCCCTTGAAATCTACTGAGTCTGCCAGTTACTGTTCTTAATTTAGTTTATTGTAGACTAAAAAACGTTTTCACAAAAGTTGAAGAATACTAAAGAATTACAACCATAAAGAAGCGAGCTTAACTAGAAAATTTCACATCGAACTGTGCGGCGTACGAACACTGAACACATGGAAACATCTTGGTTGAAGCTCGGTAAATTACTTGATTGAATCGATCGACTGTCACGCGTTCCCACCATCGACCCACGTTGCTATCCGCACTCGCCCCAGCACTCTCTTACTCACGTGTATATTTGTGGACAGAGATCTAGGCATCTCTGGCACCGCACCATGAACTGGTATCATCAAAGCTCTGTGAAAAAAATTCTAGAACCGAAATGCACCCGCGGCCGGCCCTATTCGAGGGTACCAGGCCCGAAATCGCGAGAACTGAGTTAGATATCCGAGCGATTCGAACCGAGTCTCGAGCAAAGTCGATCAATTCGAATTAAATAATTGTAGAAAGCACAAGACATTTCCCATGTTTTGATACGACGACGAATCAAGTAGCCAATTTAGTTTTGAGATTGATATGTTTCGAAGTTTTCGTTACCTTGTACAAAATAGTTCACGAAAAATGAAGCTCCTAATAAAAGCATGAATCTAAAGAGTTGGAAATAGAATCAAAAAAACTCGTTCGTAATGAAGAAAACCTCTCAGACTGTAGAAATTTGATATAATTAAACAAATAGTTATTCTATGAGATCCTTGTAATATAAATTAGAAACTTTATCAATACACTTAGGAAGCCATACAACGTAGCATTTTTCTTCTTTACTCAAACAATTTTGCTCTTATTAGAAAAATGAAAATCAAAACGAGCGGAAATGAAACTCGGAATTAAGGAGAAAATAGAATTTTTATCATCATAAAACATTATATCAAATCTTTTCTCTTTTATCATATTTACTATTCAAAGCTTAGCATATATCAAAGAATTAGAACTCTTGAAAACTTTAAATATAAATATTGATCTTAAAAAATGTAAAAAGAATCAGACTTCCTTCCATTCCTTCCATGATAAATAAACATACGGAGAGAGATACCAGCTGAACGCATTTGTTCTGTTTTATTATTTTCGCTATGTTCAGTGCCATTCCTAATGCTCAACACAGGCACTATTCAGTTTCTTTTTCATTCCTTTGAAAAAAGATAGATGATCAACAAATAAATATCGATCGAAAGAAAAAAAAAAACATTATATTAAAAAAAACTAATACACGTTTTGGTGTACTGAAGAAAAATTTATGTGATATTTTTTATCGATGAGATGTACCTTACATTTTGCAGAGCTAAAATCGTGGAAGAGAATTAATGTGAAGGCTTCTTTATATATACAATAAATAACACATCTGTAGAGAAAACAAGTAAACACGTGTGATTCGTTTTTCTGCAGAAAAGGAAACGACGAACTGAACGTAGAGGATTGTACAGTTTAGAGGACCGTGAAAGGGATTTGTCATACCAAATCGATAAAGCCGAATTTAACTAAAGTTGAACAAGAAACTAATCGAATAGCATCAGTCTAAAAGAAACAAATGTGTAAAATACTTTTTTTATGATTCCCCTCCCACCAGAAAGAAGAAAAAACTGTAACTTAAAGGATTCCCCACACATGTAATGCCATCTAATGAGAAAATCAGATAAAGATAATAGTGAAGAAGCAAACAATGCAGCTTCTTTAGCCGACATTATTTAGAACGAGAGCAGAGCAACCGTTTGTGCAGATATGTTGAAATCGAATGCGTGCAACATCGAGGAAGCCGAGGAAGAGACGAGTCGAATCTCTTGCAAGTTTGCAAAAATCAACTCAAAACACATCCGTATACATAAAAGTCGCAACCGAAACAACCAATAAAAACTATTTTTGAAATTTACAATAGAGAATAAACAATAAACAGATTTTAACATAATTCATCTCGAAATGTTTTGTTGACGTACGGAACCCACCGCAGCGAGTTTTGTTTTCTTTTGTCTCTAAAATAATCATCTTTTGTGTTGCAATTACGAATGAGTGTGCTCTGAGTGGCTGATTTTGAATGGTTCATTGCAGGTTGAGACCAATAGGACTAAGGGTAAGTGTGACAGCCAGAATCAACGGTCGTAGTTTTTGCTAACGACGAGGTACCTAAATCAATACAGTCTTAAACATATAAAAAAAAAACAAACCAATAAATTCTTATTTCCGAACATTAATAACTAGTTGTATGTTTTTAGAATATCACATTCCATATTTGCTCTTCACATGAGAAAACTTATTCCATGGTAAGTATGTACTATGAAACAATTCGACGGGCGAGGTGCGCAGCGAGCGATGTTGATAAATCAGGTGTAGGACAATTTGCGGATCCTCCGTAGACTGCATGGTTGGCGACGTGCAGCCATGAACCGAGCCGAATGGAGAATACTTTTATGGACAGGTTATAGCAACCCATACTGGCCCTGGAGGTCATGTGCATGATTTACGATTTAGGAATGTCCAAACTGGATGTTCTAAATTCTCCAAATCATTCGAGAGCTCAGACGAATTAGTTTACCAAGTCAAATGGGTTCGATACAAAGACAGTAGTAACCTATGATGTCCATCCAGGCCTTTACAGGCCATGCGCATGATTTACGATCTAGATATGTCTTAACCGGATGTTCTAAGCTCTCCAAATCATTATTGAGTTCAAAACCAATGATCTACCATGTCAACTGGGGTCAATACAAAGCCAATAGCAACTCATAAAGGCCCTTAGCATGTGCATGATTTACGATTAAGATACGTGCACACCGGGTATCCTAAGTTATCCAAATCATTCTGGAGTTCAATCCAATTCATCTTTCAAGTCAACTATGCCTGGTACAAATCCTGTAGTAATCCATTGTTTCTGGCAACTGGCGCTCAGAGTCAATGTGCACGGTTTCCGATTTATATCTGTCAAAATAGAATGTTCTAATTTATCCAAATCATTCTGGAGTTCAGACAATCTGGCAACTGGGCACGATACATAGCCGCCTTGAAGCCATGCGCATAATATTCCATTTAGATATGTCCAAATCGGATATTCGAAGTTCTCCTAATTATTCTAGAATTCAGACCTATTGGTCTATCATGTTGATTGTGCACGTTACAAAATCAATAGCAACTCATGGCATCATATATATGTTCAAATCGAATGTTCTGAATATTTCAAATCACTCAAAAGTTCAGATGAATTGGTCTTGTAGACAGCTCGCTGCAAAACCGATAGCAACCCATCATACTCAGGCTACTATCGGCTATGCTTACGAATAGTGGTGTCAGAATTTTGGTCGACGGCGGCGGCGTTTTCGGCGTCACGCCAAAAGCTATTTTAGCCGGCGTCGGCGGCGTGAATCGGCGTGTCGTTTTTTTTATTACGTTTCTTAATTATTTTTTTTTGCATTTTTTTTGGAATATTTTCAAGACATTAAAGGAAGAATCTTTTGAATTTTGCATGGACAATCTAATGAACTTTTCCAGAAAATTCTAGGGGAACGGTTCGGCTTTTCATCCCATAGCTCATATTTCCATCCCATCAAAAACAAAGCAATGAAAAGGAATTTGGTTTGTTTCTTATTTTGGTGTTTTTTTTCACCAGTGAGCACGCGGGTTAGCAAAAAGAAGCGACAAGATTGGTGTTGTATTTCTTTGTTTTGCGATGAGATGAATATATGTTCAGTGAGATGGAAATTGGGCTGCAAAATGGTGGGTTGACATCAAGGAAGGAGCGCCCAACAGAGCTCTGGTCCCCATAAGTCCCTATCTCACGCTTCCACGGGTCGTCCGATGACAAAAGACCGCCAGCTAAGGGTTGTGTACTTAGCTGGTAGTGCAGTCTGGGCACTGTTGTCCTTCTGACATCAGCTAGAGTGAGAAGGTACTGTTCACCAGGAGGTGTGGCTCAAACAGCGTCTGCCTGGTACCCAGTGGCTGATTAAAGAAATGCTATATCGCGTCAGCTATACCTAACGTGGCAGACCCACCAGCGCGATGTAGGTAACGCGACTCCGGTAAGGTAGCTTACTGAAGCTTCTCAAATACCACAAAAAATGGAGATAGAAAAAAAAGAGAACGTTATTTTTGGCAACCGACCCGGCAACGAAATAAGGACTATGATTGGAAACTCGGTACCTGGAGCTGGAATGTCAGGACCCTAAATGAACCTGGACGAGTGAGCCTTCTGGCTCGTGAACTGCAGAAGGTTGGAGTGAATGTGGCTGCTATTCAGGAAGTCCGATGGCCTAGATCCGGAGAACGTGAATTCCGAGCCGTGGACCCCACGACCAATACTGCATTTAAGTATAACATCTATCACAGCGGCGGTGAAAAAGCAGAGCATGGAGTTGGTTTCGTAGTGATGGGCAAGCAGATGAAGCGAGTGATGCGGTGGAAACCCATTAGCGAACGAATCTGTGTGTTGAGGATACGGGGCAAATTCTTCAATTACAGCCTAATCAACGTTTACGCATCGACAAACGATAAATCCGACGACGTGAAGGACACGTTTTATGAATGTCTTGATAAAGCCTATGGAGAGTGCCCAAAGCATGACGTGAAAATTGTTATCGGAGACGCTAATGCTCAGGTCGGTAGAGAGGACTTTTTCCGTCCCATAATCGGTAGGGAGAGCCTTCACTCCGCTACCAATGACAACGGCCTACGGCTAGTAAATTTTGCTGCTGCCAGAGGGATGGCCATCAGTAGCACCTACTTTGCACGAAAGAACATCCGAAAGCACACCTGGAGACACCCAAATGGAGAAACTTGCAACCAGATAGACCATGTTCTGGTGGATGGGCGCCATTTCTCGGATGTTATCGATGTGCGGGCATTCAGAGGTCCGAACATTGACTCTGATCACTACCTCGTTGTCAGTAAAATTCGATCACGGTTGTCAACTGTATCGAACGAAAGATCACAGCGAACGATGCGTTACAATATCCAGCGATTGTCGGCGGAAGGAGTATCGGCTGAGTACCGCCAGAAGCTCGACGAACGGATAAGTGCAATCAACGTTAGCGACAACATCAACGATCTATGGGAGTCGATCCATGGAGTGGTGAGCACAACAGCACGAGAAGTGGTAGGCACTGCACAGAGGCGACCCAGGACGGGTTGGTTCGATGTGGAGTGCCAGAGAGTGACAGACGAGAAGAACGTTGCCAGAAGCCGGATGTTGGTGTCGGGTACCCGATCGAATTAAGATCGGTACAAGGAAGCAAGAGCAGCCGAAAAACGAACCCACCGCAGGAAGAAAAAAGAGTACGAAGAACAAGTTATTAGTGAGGCGCAGGAAAATATGGAGCAGAACTATATGCGGAGGTTTTATGAGTCTGTCAATGGCGTGCGGAGAAAGACAGCGCCATCTCCCGTCATGTGCAACGACCAACAAGGGAATTTGCTGACAGATAAAACTGAGGTGGCTGCCAGGTGGAAGCAACACTTCGAGACTTTGTTGAATGGAGGAAGTGACGGTGCATCGGTGAACAGAATAAATATTAGCGACGATGGACAAGCTGTGGAGTCACCTACACTAGATGAGGTTAAAAAAGCTGTTGAAGAGCTGAAAAACAATAAGGCTGCGGGGAAGGACCAGCTCCCGGCTGAACTTCTCAAACATGGCAGTGAGCAGCTTTATGAAGTTCTGCACCATATTATGTCGAAAATATGGGAAGACGAGGAAATGCCTGCTAGCTGGTTGGACGGCCTCATTTGCCCTCTCTTTAAGAAAGGGCACAGACTGGAGTGCGCCAATTACCGAGGAATAACCCTCCTTAATTCGGCGTACAAAATTATGTCCCGTATTCTGTTCAACAGATTGAGACCGCTTGAAGAGTTCTTCGTCGGCGAATACCAAGCAGGTTTTCGTGAGGGCCGATCAACGACGGATCAAATGTTTGCCCTGAGACAAATCCTTGATAAATTCCGGGAGTACAACTTGCACACACATCATCTGTTTATTGATTTCAAGGCGGCGTACGATTCAGTGAAACGGAATGAATTATGGCAAGTTATGCTTGAACATGGTTTTCCGGCGAAACTGATACGGCTGATTCGTATAACGTTGGACGGATCCAAAATCAAGTGTAAGGGTTGCGGATGAAATATCGACGTCATTTGTTACCTTAGATGGATTAAAGCAGGGTGATGCACTCTCGAACCTACTGTTCAATATAGCACTCGAGGGAGCAATTAGGAGAGCTGGTGTGCAAAGAAGCGGTACCATTATCACAAAATCGCACATGCTCCTGGGATTTCGGACGTTATCGATAATATCGGGATTGATCGCCGTGCCGTGGAAGAGGATTTTGTGCCTTTTAAGAGGGAAACAGCGAGGATTGGACTGACAATCAATACCAGCAAAACGAAGTACATGGTCGCTGGCAATCAACGTGGGTTCATTAGTGATGGTGGTAGCGAAATAGTGCTAGATGGTGAAAAATTTGAAGTGGTGGAAGAATTTGTGTATCTTGGAACATTAGTGACGTGCGATAATGATGTTACCCGCGAGGTGAAAAGGCGTATTGCAGCTGCAAATAGGGCTTATTACGGACTTCGTAACCAGCTTAAGTCCCGTAGTCTGCAAACGAAAACAAAACTCGCGCTATATACTACTCTGATTCTTCCGGTGGCTTTATACGGCCATGAGACATGGACGTTAAAGGAGGCTGATCGGAGAGCTCTCAGGTGTTTGACCGTAAGGTGCTGCGGACAATACTCGGCGGTAAACAGGAGAACGGTATCTGGCGGCGTCGCATGAATCACGAATTGTACCAGGTGTATAAAGGGCTGGATATTATTAAGCTTATACAACACGGCAGACTACGGTGGGCTGGTCACGTTGTTCGTATGCCGGAAGAACGTCAAGCGAAGATAATATTTAGTAGAGAACCCGGAAGAGGCCGCAGGCTTCGTGGAAGGCCGCGTACACGATGGCTTTTTGCAGTTGAAGAGGACCTGAGGGCGCTCAATGTTCAGGGTGACTGGAAGCGATTGGCCCAGCATCGAGTCCAGTGGAGAAGGATACTCCATTCGGCGTAGGTTCATCGAAGAGCTGTAGCCCATCAAGTATCAAGTAAGAGATGGAAATCGGAACAGTTCCCCTATAAGTTTTTCCAAAATTTGGGAATTATTTTCGGATTTTCCATGGAACCTTTTTTTAAAGTTTCGAGAAATATTTGGAATTTCTGAATAAAATTGTTTGAAATTTCTCCAGAAAATGGGAAACTTCAGAATTTTCACGAAAAATTGTTCTTAACTTCTACAGGAAAATCTTCGGAAATTCACGAAAAGTTTATATTGAGTATTCTTCGAAATTTGCACAAAAATCTTCATAATTGCAGGAGAGTGTGGCTGGTCGAATAATTAGGACGGCTAATTTGGCATGGCCAACGATAAAACAGTAAATTCTTAAGAGTTTAGTTTAAGGAGTTTTGAAGGAAAATTTTCTGGAATTTTCACGAGAAATTTTCCATAAGTAAACTTCTTAAGAATTTCCACGGAGGATTGTTCAAAATGTAGATTTCAAAAAAAAATCAACGGAAATTTCAACGGAAAATTGTTCGAAATGAAAATTATTTGTACAGAAGACGTTCGATAACCAAAAGTCATTTAACCGTTGTGTGTCCGGCAAAAAAAACACCTTTAACAGGCCGGCAGGGTACCCGGGTACCCACGAAACTAAAATGCTTATATCTCTGAAAATTAACAACCGATTTCAACAACTTTGGGCTTATTCGATTCAGAATTTTCTCTTCTATAAAGATGTTACCAGGATGAACCGATCCGGTCAATTCGATTCCTGGAAAATCCGGATTTCCAGGAACATGTCCTGCATAAATGATACTGATTGTGGATTTCAGTAGCTAATTAGCTATATGGGTATCAAGCTTCTTGAAATTTCATCACTAGACTGATTTTTATTGATTTGAGTCCATCAGAAGTACAGACTTTCGATTGGCCATTCCATAACAGGTTCCTCGAGGGGTCATAGGTGGCCATGAACATTGTTCAATGGAACATCAACAATATGGGTATCAAACTTCATGAAATTAATTCTTGCGTATGTCCTTCATGATCCTAGGCTCACCAGACAAGTTGACCCCGGAGTGGTCATTCTGGAACAGGTTCCCCGGGAGCCGGAGTTGACCAAAAACATTTCTCATTGGAACCCCAACAATATGGGCGTCAAACTTCTTGAAATTGTCTCAAGCGTTTATTTCTTTTCTATTTGGGTTCATCAAACAAGTTCACCCCGGATTGCCAATTCCGGAATAGATTCCCTGAGGAGTCAGGAATGTTCATAAACATTTTCAGAGCCGCATTTTGTTTTAACACGTACGTCCCCAACCCCCATTTTACGACAAAACTCAAAATTCAAAACCACGTAGCTCAGCCAATTTCCAACGGATTTTTAAGCAATCTTCTGGAATCGATCACAAAATTTCTATAGTTTTAGGAACCGAGGTCAATTTTCGTGCAAGGAAGTGGCCAATATCCGTTTAATCTAGGAACTCATCTTGCGACATGTCAAACTTCATGATTTTGCAAAACAAGCACGCTGGAGTACATTTTGGCGATTTTCGATCGAATTGGCCACCCTCCGGATACTTCCAGGGCCTGGTTCTCTTGGGGAAGTGGCCAATATCCGTTCAATCTAAGAACCCATCTTACGACATGTCAAACTCCATGATTTTGCAAAACAAGTACACTGGAGTACATTTCGGCGAGTTTCGATCGAATTGGCCACCCTCCGGGTACTTCCAGGGTCTTGTTCCCCTGGGGATGTGGCCAATTTTCGTTCAATCTTGGAACCCATCTGGCGACACGTAAAACTCCATGATTTTGATATAGCGCTGATTGAAATTTACCGCGATGAACTTATAGAAACTTCACGAAATGATGATTACGTGATGAACCTATAGAAAAATCACGAAAATAAAGCAATTAAAAAAAAAAAATTGAAATTTTACCGGTGGTGGCGTCGTCACGCCGTTGGTGATCGGCGGCGGCGTGAACCAGTTTCAAGCGCCAAAATTTCTTCAGAAGTTCCTCCAGAAATTCTTCCAGAAGTTCCTCCACGAGTTTTTTAAAAGATCGTCAAGAAATTCCTTTGGACATTCCTCCAGATATTCCTCTGTAAGTGCCTCTGGGAAGTTCCTCCAGAAACTCCTCCCGGATTTCGTCTGGAAGTTCCTTCAGGAATTCCTCCGGAAGTTTCTCCAGGAATTCCTCCGGAAGTTTCTCCAGGAATTCCTCCGGATGTTCCTCCAGGATTTCCTCGGGAAACTGGAATTCGCCACCTGGAATTCCAGGAATTCCTGGAGGAAATTCTAGAGGACTTACTGGAGGAACTTCTTGTGGAATTACTAGAGAAACTTCCGAAAGTGTTACTGGAGGAACTTCCGGAGGAATTCCTGGAGGAACTTCCAAGGTAATGATAGGAGTTCGACTGATCAGGGTAATTATGATACGTTTCGGCTATGCAGTCTCAGTAATCAAACGATAATTTTGATTTTATCCCAACGTTTCGACCACTTTTCGGGTCTTGTTCACCGACTTTCCCCTGAAGAAGACCCGAAAAGTGGTCGAAACGTTGGGATAAAATCAAAATTATCGTTTGATTACTGAGACTGCATAGCCGAAACGTATCATAACTTCCAAGGTAATTCCTGGAGAAACTTCCGGAGGAATTTCTAGAGGAACTTCCAGAGGAACTTCCAGAGGAATTCCTGGAGGAACTTCCGGAGGAATTCCTGGAGGAACTTCCGGAGGAATTCCTGGAGGAACTTCCGGAGGAATTCCTGGGGGAGCTTCGGAGATTTCTTCGGGGGATTTTCTGGAGAAATTTCCGGAGGAATGCCTGGATGAACTTCCGGAGGAATTCCTGGAGGAACTTCCAGAGGAATTCCCGGAGGTACTTCCGGAGGAATTCTTGGAGGAACTTCCGGAGGAATTCCTGGAGGAACTTCCGGAGGAATTCCTGGAGGAACTTCCGGAGGAATTCCTGGAGGAACTTCCGGAGGAATTCCTGGAGGAACTTCCGGAGGAATTCCTGGAGGAACTTCCGGATTAATTCCTGGAGGAACTTCCGGAGGAATTCCTGGAGGAACTTCCGTGACGCCGCCACGCCGCCGCCGCTGACTGAAAATTGTCTATCATGCCACCGCCGGTAAAATTTCAATCAGCGCACAGGTCTACCTGGAAGTACCCGGAAGGTGGCCAATTCGATCGATAATCACCTAAATGGACTCCAGTGTACTTGTTTTGCAAAACTATGACCACTTAGTGGCCTCTCGGGGTCAACGTTCGGTTCTTCAAATTATATTGGTCTCATTTTGGTGCCTAAATCGTTTCGTGAAACAGTACGGTTTACGAGGATGAATTTAAAAATTGGCCCTTTTCTCTGAATGTTCCGGAGTTCCCGGAGGATCATTTAGCGGAGTTTTGCTCTCACATTCATAACAAACCACTGTATTCTAGGACGATTTTCAAGATTTTTTTTTTACTACGGGTGTTCCGGACCTTCAGTGCCCAATGGTGGTCAATGCGTTGTTTATGCCAAGATTTTTTTTATGTACAGGTTATCCGACTTGTCAATATCTCCAACTCAGCCATCTTGGATTTTTGTATGGAATTTATGCTCGTTTGTTTACGTTTTGCACTGAAAATGTATGTTTCCCCCCGCGCTGGTTATTCACATCTACTGACGAAGTCGGATAACCTGTACATAAAAAAAACTTGGTTCATGCAATGATTTTACTCTCACAATGCTACAATAAGTAATAGTTCTTAGGACGGATTTCCAGAATTGGCATTACGCCAACAATAGATTTATGAAAAATCGCAACTTCAAAATATAATCTTCTACACCTGTTCTCCTGATGTTCCAGCACTTTCTAAAAACCACTTAGTGGCCATCCGGGATGAACGAGTAGTCCTTGTCTTGATTTTGCTCGCTCATTGCTAAAATACTAAAATTCTAAAAAGTCTCAGTTTTCTAGGATAAACTTTCAGAATCGGCAACTTCTCCGGATGTTTTGGAACTTTCGGTTAGTTACCTTCTGGTGTCAAAGGGTGGTTCTTGCAATGATTTTGCTCTCAACACACGGATTACAAAAAAACTGCAGCTTTCTATTTTTTATTTATATTTATTTATATTGACAAGTATTTATGGCCACTTAAGATCCTACGGGGAACCTGTCCTGGAATGGAAACTATAAAGTCAGCACGTCTGGTGGCTCTAAAACAATCAGAAACAAACTGCTGAGGCAATTTCAAGAAGTTTGATGCCCATATTGTTGAGGTTTCATTGAAAAATGTTTATGACCATTCTTGGCCCCACTGGGAACCTGTTCCGAAATGGCCACTCAAATTTTCACACATCTGTTGGAACTAAGATAATGAACAACAGTCTGTTGTGGAAGTTTCAAGAATTTTGACATGCATATTGTTGGGGATCCAATGAGAAATGTTTTTGGCCAACCTTGACCAAACACCCCCCCCTTCCCCACCCAGGAAACTTGTTCCAAAATGGCCACTCCGGAGTCAACTTGTCAAGAACTCACGCTGGAAATAATTTCAAGAAGTTTGATACCCATATTATTGATGTTTCCTTGAAAATTGTTCATGGTCACCTATGACCCCTCGAGGAACCTGTTCTGGAATGGCCAATTGAAGATCTGCACGTCTGATGGACCCAAATAAATAAAAATCAACCTGCTGATGAAATATCAAGAAGTTTGATACCCATATTGCTGATTACCTACCGAAATCCACGATCAGTATAATCTATGCAGGACATGTCCCTAGAAATCCGGATTTCCCGGTGATCCGAGGGACCGGACCGGTCCAATCCTAAAACAGCATGATAAAGGACAAAATTCTGAATCGAATGAGATCAAAACGGTTGAAAACGGTTGAAAATTGCTAAAGATATAAGCATTTTAGTTTCGTGGGTACCCGGGTACCCTGCCGGCCATTTAAAGGGTAAAAAAATGTCGGAACCCCTCCCTCCACCCCTCCTTAATCAAAATTTTAGGTAATCCGTACAATCGATTTTGGCCGTCATTATTGTGGATATGACAGAGTTTCAACCTCTTACTATGAAAATTCACTTAGATATTACGAATTGAATTCCAAAAAGGTACCCGGGTACCCAGCCGGCCACACAATTCAATAGTTACATCAGTTTGCAGTTATCGGACAGCTGAACTTCAAAACGATGTCAAAGTCTATGATCTGCATTGCGCTGCACAATCAGCACTTCTATTTCGTCGGACGTCGCCTGACAATTGTTTGACGACAAGAATGCGTCGCGGTTATCGAACGGCATTCGCTAACTGAAACGAAAACATGTTGCAGTGTATTGTCCAAAAGAAATTCTTGGGAAATTCCATTGGCCGAACTGGTAAATTGGCCGAAAAAGTTGTTTGCCCTAACAGGTCGTTTGGTCGAAATGGTCGTTTGATAGAATGGGTCATTTGGCCAAAAATATGGTTTGAGCCTACAGGTTATACGGCCAAATATCAATAAGTGTCTGTTAAAATATAACGTAACGCAATAGGGGGTGGAGGGTTGTTTAATTTTTGTTACATTTTATCATGCAATATATGGGGGGGAGGTGTGTCCTTCGGAATATTGTTACGCGTAACAAATTAATTCCCTAGAGAAAAAAGAACTTAAAATGTTGAAAAATGTTTATTTTCTTTAAAATAGCATAAAATATACTAATGCACAATAATTTATTGTTTATTGTGAAATAGTTACAGATTGCTACGAGGGGGGGGGGTGTTCTCAAAAGCAACGTTTTTCGCGTTACGTAATATTTGAACAGACCCACTGAACGGGTAATTTGCAGTTGTTGAACACCTATCATACTATCGTCTTTTTGGGAAAATGATCAATTGAGCCATACGTCACTTTTCAAAGAAGTAAGTAAGTAAGTTAGTAAGTAAGATTGCAGAAAGGGCATTCTTGGGCCAAACGGCATTTTCTGCCAAATGACAATTCTGGCACTTTTGGTCAAATGATCCATATTCGGTCAAACGGCTTTTTCAGTCGAACGTCATTTTCAGCTAAATGACCTGTTAAGGCAAATAAGTTTTTACAAGTCTGTCCAAATTTTCTTTTTGCTTGCAGCCAAACTACATTTGCGGTCAAAACAGTTTTGACCTGATAACAATTTCCGTTAGACGTTTAGTTTTGCTAAATGGTACTTGGCTAGATGTCTTTTGGCCTAATAGCCAGTATCGACTCAAAAATAGAGAGGTTACGGAATTTTGTTAAATGGTCAATTGACAAAAAGTCTAGTTAACCAAACGTGTGACCATTTTTGATCATATTACCCGTTCAGTCCGAGGGTCAGTGTCATTGATATTTGGCCGTATGACCCGTTGGACCGAATTACATTTTCGGCCAAATGGACCATTCTGTTAAGAAAACATTTCAGTTGAACCAGTTACCAGTTCGGCCGTCTGTCGCTTTCGGTCAATGGAATTTCCCAAGAATTTCTTATCAAAAATAGAAAGAATTTTCTGAAGAAATATGAAAGAAATATCTGAAGCTATGCCAAACTAGCCGTCTAGTGATGAACTTCTCCCTGTGAAAAAACACTCTTATTAAGGATTAAAAAAAAACTAGCTGTCTTAAATAATCTAGATTGACAAAGTCAACGTTAAAGCGTCCCTTTCACAAGTCACAATTTTCTGTGTAAATTTCAAAGAATACTCAACAGAAACTCAAAAAGAACTTTCCGTGGATATTCCGAATATTTTTCTGTAGAAATTTGGAACAACCTCCCGTGAAAACTCTGAAGCGATTCTCATGTAAATTCTATACAGTTTTTCTTGGTAAATACAATAAGGGCTCCTTTTGGTAATTCTGAAGAGTTGAAACTTGATGATATTTCTTGTGGAAAATCTGAAAAAAAAAATCAAATTCTGGAAAAGTTGAAAAAATTTCTTAGAAAGTTCATTATTTTTTTTAGGCGAAGCACAAAACATTCTCCTATTAATGTTTTAAAAATATCCACAATGACCAATTCAACTGAACGACACTTTCCACCGAATGTCCATTTCGACCAAAGAGCATATTCGGCTATTACACTATTCGGCCAACCGATTTTTCAGCCAAAGGAACTATTTGACGAAATGACATTCTTGGCCAAATAACATATTTGGATTTAGACATCAAATTGATTCAAGTTTGTTTACAAATATTGCTTGAGATTACTAAATTGAATGATGAAACTGTGTACTTATTTTGTTATCGGAAACCAATATCAAAAATAGTTTTCGATTTGCTCTCATCGACAGCAGGAATAGTTTTTTACTTGATTCACAGTAAGATTTTTCTGCTATACGTTTGTTATTTTAACCGTTAAAACGACCAAAAAGATATCAAATTAAGTAAACATAATCGATGATTTCACAACATTAAAACAAGTTATTGATTTGCTCTCAAGCTTTGCTCGGGTAGACTTCTACCAAATAGTCTTTTCGTTTGAACAACATATTCGGCCAAACAACTTTCAGCCTTGTGGCCTTCAGCCAAATGGATTTCTGCCGAACGACTCTTTGCCATTCAAAAATTTAATTTCAATTCAACGGGAAATCCTTCGCAATTTTTCACACGAAGTTTTGCTTAGTTTTTACGGAGAGCTTTTCGAAATTTGAACAAGAAATTGTATGGAATTTTCATGGAAATCATTGGTATCTTCACGAAACATTCTCAGTTTCAACGTGATGTTGTAAAGATCTATCAGGAAATTATACGGAAGTTCCACTGAATCTTCGGAATTTCCACTGAAAATTTTGTGGACTTCTTCAAATTTGAATCGGCGTGAAAATTATAGATCAGCGGCGTGACAAATTTTAAACGGCGGCGCGCCGATGCAATAATGTCGGCGGCAGCGACGTGCCAAAAATTGTCGGCGGCGGCGGCGCACACCTCTACTTACGAATTACAATCCATGTTCGTCCAGATATGATGTTTTGGGCTCTCAGATTATCATATGAGAACATATCTAACTTTTTGTTCATATGTATGGTCTTCAGGGCCCGTAAGGTCGCTCCTCACGGAATCCAAATTTGAAAGTACTCGCGATCATCATTTTTACACATATTTAAATCGTAATTCAAATGGCTGCTAGAGGCCTGTATGGACGCCATGGTTTGTTTTTTAGTAAACCAATGATCTGAGCTCCAGGTTGATTTGAAAAACTTAGAATATCCGATTTGGACATAATCAAAATATAAATTAAGTGCATCGCCTCTAAGGGTCTATGGGAACATATCATGGATTGCTACTGGTTTTAAACCGAGCCCAGTGAACTTGAAAGATCTATTGGTTTAAACTCCATAATGATTTGGAGAACTTCGAACAAGGGGCTGTCCACAAACCACGTAGACCAAAATTTCACATTTTCAAACCCCTCCCCCCCCCCTAGTAGACTTTTGTAGACTTTTCCGAAACCCTTCCCCCTCCCTTCAAGTTTACGTAGACTTTTCCTTATTTTACAAGACTTCATATGTGTTTGGAAAAATATGGAAATCAACCACATTTTAAATTCTCTATTCAAATGCATTTCCATGTAAACAATACAATACAACTCGAATTTCGAACATAACAAAATCAAACTGAACAAAATCCAACTAAACAAAAATCAATTCGAAACGAAATCAAATTTAATCCTCTATGCATAGCTCCTGAAAGCAAATCTCAAAGCCATTTAAATTAATTTCTGTTGAATTCTATTCCTCCTAGAGGTGTGCGCCACCACCGCCGACACTATTGCATCGGCGCACCACTGCTTAACATTCTGTCACGCATCTGACCTATAATTCTCAACGCCGGGTCAAATTTGTAAAAACCGAAGAATTTTCAGAATTTCGAGTTGAAATTCCGAGAATGTCATACATTCCAATAAGTATTGCGTGGAAATTTCGTAAAATTTCCCAATTGATAACCTTGAAAGCTTCCTCTTCCTCCAAAGAACTCTCCGTGTTAATTCCAATGCTTTTCTTGAAAATTCCATGCAATATCCCGCTGATCTGTTGAAATCCCAAGAATTTTCTTCTAAAATCGAAAAGTTTCCCCATTAAAAAATCCCGAGTAATTTTCCGTGAAAATTTAGAATTATTTCCCGAGGTAATTTCAAATTAGAATGGTTTTCTACGATATTTTTTAATTTCCCTGGCAAATCGGGACCGCTTTGCGATCTGGGCGTAACTTATTTTGTAAACAAACATTGTTTTATGAATTCCATTGAATACGGGCGTTTTTCTAGAAAACTAATTCCCTTATCTGATAGAGGGAAGCTTATTCTGTCGAATACATACCGTGATTCTGTCAGGAAACGCTTGCGTTAGCAGGAATTCGCCTTCCAAAGTTTGTTTACAAAATAAGTTACGCCCAAAGTGCAAAGCGGTCCCGAAATATGGAACAATTTCTTGAGGACATTTAAAAAAATCTTTTGGACATTCCAAAGAATTTTCTGAAAAATTTTCGGTGGAAATTAAGGATAATTTTCAATTGAAATTTTTGTGAATTTATAGTAAAAAAAATCGAATAACTTTTCATTAAATTCACAAAGGCTTTTTTATGAAAATTCGAATTTTGTTGTGGAAACTCAAAAAGTTGTTGGTGAGAAATTCAAATAATTTCTCGTGGAAGTTTTCAACAATTTATTTAGCAATTCCGAAGAGTTTCCATGGGCATTTATAAGAATTTTGCTTATTTGTCCAAAGAATTCCTCGCGAAAATTCCGAAGAATTTCCTAAATTGAGAAAAAAAATTCCCGATGACTTCCCAGAAAATCTCCAGTGGATATTCTAAAGGGTTTTCCGCGGAAATTTCGTGGAAAATTTCCTTTTACAAGTTCTAAAGAATACCTTTTGGGCATTCCAAAGACTTTTAAGTATAGATTTTGATTTTTTTTCAAAAGTTTTTATAAAATACTTTGGAGAATTTTTCTACTCAACACAGAAGAATTTCGTGTTGAAATCCATGATAGTTTTGAGCCGTAGTTCAGACTTTTACTTTAGTTAAATTCATTAGATTTTTATGGAGAAATGCGAGAGATTATATCGGTAAAGTCTTGCAAAAGAAAAAAAAAAACGGAATACCCAACTACGCAGACTCTTGTCCCCCTTCGTAGGTAGACTATTGTAGACTTTTTCAAAAAACCTCCATTCCGAGACATCTCACCAGTCTACGTGGATTATGGGCAGCCCCCAATCAATTTGGACATACTTGCTTGATACTTGATGGACTACAGCTCTTCGATGAACCTACGCCGAATGGAGTATCCTTCTCCACTGGAATCGCTTTCAATCGCCCTGAACATTGAGCGTCCTCAGGTCCTCTTCAACTGTAAAAAGTCATCGTGTACGCGGCCTTCCTCGAATCCTGCGGCCTTTTCTGGGTTCTCTACTAAATATTATCTTCGCTTGACGTTCTTCCGGCATACGAACAACGTGACGAGCCGATCGTAGTATGCCGTGTTCAATAAGCTTAATAATATCCAGCCCTTTATACAATTCGTGATTCATGCGGCGCCGCCAGATACCGTTCTCCTGTTTACCGCCGAGTATTGTCCGCAGCACCTTACGCTCAAACACTCCGAAAGCTCTCCGATCAGCCTCCTTTAACGTCCATGTTTCATGGCCATATGAAGCTACCGGAAGAATCAGAGTAGTATACAGCGCGAGTTTTGTTTTCGTTTGCAGACTACGGGACTTAACCTGGTTACGAAGTCCGTAATAAGCCCTATTTGCAGCTCGAATACGCCTTTTCACCTCGCGGGTAACATCATTATCGTACGTCACTAATCTTCCAAGATACACAAATTCTTCCACCACTTCAAATTTTTCACCATCCAGCACCATTTCACTACCACCACCACTAATGAACCCACGTTGATTGCCAGCGACCATGTACTTCGTTTTGCTGGTATTGATCGTGAGTCCAATCCTCGCTGTCTCCCTCTTAAAAGGCACAAAATCCTCTTCCACGGCACGGCGATCAATCCCGATAATATCAATATCGTCCGCAAATCCCAGGAGCATATGCGATTTTGTGATAATGGTACCGCTTCTTTGCACACCAGCTCTCCTAATCGCTCCCTCGAGCACTATATTGAACAGTAGATTCGAGAGTGCATCACCCTGCTTTAATCCATCTAAGGTAACAAATGACGTCGATATTTCATCCGCAACCCTTACACTTGATTTCGATCCGTCCAACGTTATACGAATCGTACGCCGCCTTGAAATCAATAAACAGATTATGTGTCTGCAAGTTGTACTCCCGGAATTTATCAAGGATTTATCTCAGGGAAAACATTTGATCCGTCGTTGATCGGCCCTCACGAAAACCTGCTTGGTATTTGCCGACGAAGGACTCTTCAAGCGGTCTCAATCTGTGGAACAGAATACGGGACATAATTTTGTACGCCGAATTAGGGAGGTTTATTCCTCGGTAATTGGCGCACTCCAGTCTGTGCCCTTTCTTAGAGAGAGGGCAAATGAGGCCGTCCAACCAACTAGCAGGCATTTCCTCGTCTTCCCATGTTTCCGACATAATATGGTGCAGAACTTCATAAACCTGCTCACTGCCATGTTTGAGAAGTTCAGCCGGAGCTGATCCTTCCCGCAGCCTTATTATTTTCAGCTCTTTAATATCTTTTAACCTCATCTAGTGTAGGTGACTCCACAGCTTGTCCATTGTACCTAATATTTATTCTGTTTACCAATGCACCGTCACTTCCTCTATTCTACAAAGTCTCGAAGTGTTGCTTCCACCTGGCAGCCACTTCGGTTTTATCTGTCAACAAATTCCCTTGTTGGTCGTTGCACATGACGGGAGATGACGCTGTCTTTCTCCGCACGCCATTGACAGACTCATAGAACCTCCGCATATCGTTCTGCTCCATTTTTTCCTGCGCCCCGGTAATCACTTGTTCTTCATATTCTTTCTTCTTCCTGCGGTGGGTTCGTTTTTCGGCTGCTCTTGCTTCCTTGCACCGATCTTTATTCGATCAGGAACCCGACACCAACATCCGGCTTCTGGCAACGTTCTTCTCGTCTGTCACTCTCTGACACTCCACATCGAACCAACCCGTCCTGGGACGCCTCTGTGCAGTGCCTACCACTTCTCGTGCTGTTGTGCTCACCGCTCCATGGATCGACTCCCATAGATCGTTGATGTTGTCGCTAACGTTGATTGCACTTATCCGCACGTCGAGCTTCTGGCGGTACTCTACCGATACTCCTTCCGCCGACAATCGCTGGATATTGTAACGCATCGTTTGCTGTGATTTTTCGTTCGATACAGTTGACAACCGTGATCGAATTTTACTGACAACGAGGTAGTGATCAGAGTCAATGTTCGGACCTCTGAATGTCCGCACATCGATAACATCCGAGAAATGGCGCCCATCCACCAGAACATGGTCTATCTGGTTGCAAGTTTCACCATTTGGGTGTCTCCAGGTGTGCTTTCGGATATTCTTTCGTGCAAAGTAGGTGCTACTGATGGCCATCCTTCTGGCAGCAGCGAAGTTTACTAGCCGTAGGCCGTTGTCATTGGTAGCGGAGTGAAGGCTCTCCCTACCAATTATGGGACGGAAAAAGTCCTCTCTACCGACCTGAGCGTTGGCGTCTCCGATAACAATTTTCACGTCATGCTTTGGGCACTCTCCATAGGCTTTATCAAGACATTCATAAAACGTGTCCTTCACGTCGTCAGTTTTATCGTTAGTCGGTGCATAAACGTTGATTAGGCTGTAATTGAAGAATTTGCCCCGTATCCTCAACACACAGATTCGTTCGCTAATGGTTTTCCACCGCATCACTCGCTCCATCTGCTTGCCCATCACTACGAAACCAACTCCATGCTCTGCTTTTCCGCCGCCGCTGTGATAGATGTTATACTTAAATGCAGTGTTGGTCGTGGGGTCCACGGCTCGGAATTCACGTTCTCCGGATCTAGGTCATCGGATTTCTTGAATAACGACCACATTCACTCCAACCTTCTGCAGTTCACGAGCCAGAAGGCTCACTCGTCCAGGTTCATTTAGGGTCCTGACATTCCAGGTACCGGGTTTCCAAGCATAGTCCTTATTTCATTGCCGGGTCGGTTGCCAAAAAAACGTTCTCTTATTCTTCTATCTCCATTGTTCGTGGTATTTGAGAGGCTTCAGTAAGCTACCTTACCGGGGTCGCGTTACCTACATCGCGCTGGTGGGGCTGCCACCTTAGGTATAGCTGACGCGATACAGCATTTCGTTAACCAGCCGCTGGGTACCAGGCAGACGCTGTTTGAGCCGCACCTCCTGGTGAACAGACGCTCGAGGCGTATCTTCTCACTCTAGCTGATGTCAGAAAGACAACAGTGCCCAGGCTGCACTACCAGCTAAGTACATAACCCTTAGCTGGCGGTCTTTTGTCATCGGACGACCCGTGGAAGCGTGAGATAGGAACTTGTGGGGACCAGAGCTCTGTTGGGCGCTCCTTCCTTGATGTCAACCCACCATTTTGCAGCCCAAATTGGACATAATTTAATAGCAAATAATGCGCATGGCTTCCATGGGCCTATATGGACACCATGGGTTGCTATTTATCTTGCACCGAGTCTAGTTGACTTGGTAGATCAACTGATTTGAACTCCTAGGTGATTTGGAGAATTTAGATCATCCGACTTGGACATATCTAAATCGTAAATCCTGGCCTGGGTGGAGAATATGGCTTGCTATTGATTTTATACCAACCTCAGTTTACTTCGTAGATCAATTTGTCTGAACTCCAGAATGATTTGGAGCACTCCGGATATCCGGTTTAAACAGATCTAAATCGTTAATCATGCGCATGATCTTCAAGGAAAAATGTAGGCGGAATTAATTCCACGGTCGTGGAGTACCTGATCAGTGTCTGATCAGTGCTTCGATATCATCGTTCTCGTTGAGAATTGGCTGAATGATGTCACACTTTCCAGCCAAATATTTGGTCCTGCTTACGAGGTCTTTCGCTGTGATTAAAATTCAAACAACAGTCGTAAATCCGTAAGGGGTGCAGTACTGATAGCCGTGAATTCCAGTCTTAAATCAAAAGCTGTTGTTAACACTTCGTGGGATTGCCTTGAACAGGTTTGGATAACGATCGAGCTTAGAGACCGGAAGCTGTATTTGTGCGCGCTGTATATTCCGCCCGACAAGGTTCGGGATATGGGATATGTTGAAACCCACTGCGATTCGCTTTTCTATATTCTAGAAATAGCAACTGCTCTCGATGAAATTATAGTTCTTGGGGACTACAATCTACCGAGCATAACGTGGATCACTTCACCTACTGGCTATGTCTATCCGGACACCGATCATTCTTCTTTACACAACGGAGCGGTAAAGCTTCTCGACAGCTATAGCTCAGCACCACTAGTTCAAGGTAATTCCATCGCCAACGAGAATAATCGTCGTCGTCTCGATTGGTACATTACCCGTCGCTGCTCGTCATGGTAAACCGTGGTTTGAAGCATGATTTCAACGACTCTCATGAATCCATATCCTTCAATTTTCGCAAAGCCAACCATCGTAATATCGCTGAGCTACTGTCTTCTATCGATTGGCATAACATTCTGGATCTAGAAGATGTGAATATCGCAGCGCAAACATTTTCCAACGTCTTGGCGTATGTCATTGATCAACACGTGCCGAAGAAAGTCTGTCGTAAGGTAGTCAGTCCTTCATGGTACTCGAGCTCGCTGCGACGTTTGAAAACTACTAAAAGAGTTGCTTTGAGGCAGTTTACCAAGCATCGTTCGGTCTCATTTCGGAACCATTATGTTAGGCTCAACTATGGGTGCAAGCGAGCCAGTAAGGAGTGTTACTCTCAACATCAGCATAATATCCAACGCAACCTCAAGTCGCATCCCAAGCGCTTCTGGCAATATGTCAACGAGCAACGCAAGCAATCTGGATTACCTTCATCCATGACGCTTAACGACAACACGGGCTCTACGACCCAGGACATCTGTTCGTTTTTCTTCGAAAATTTCTCGAGTGTGTTCTCAAATGAAGTATTAGTAGCCGTGGAAATCAATGACGGATCAAATGTTTACCCTGAGACAAATCCTTGATAAATTCCGGGAGTACAACTTGCACACACATCATCTGTTTATTGATTTCAAGGCGGCGTACGATTCAGTGAAACGGAATGAATTATGGCAAGTTATGCTTGAACATGGTTTTCCGGCGAAACTGATACGGCTGATTCGTATAACATTGGACGGATCGAAATCAAGTGTAAGGGTTGCGGATGAAATATCGACTACTCTGACTCTACTCTACTCTACTGACTACTCTGACTCTTCCGGAACGAACGTCACGCGCAGATAATATTTAGTAGAGAACCCGGAAGAGCCCGCAGGCTTAGTGGAAAGCAGCGTACACGATGACTTTCTGCAGTTGAAGAGGACCTGAGGGCGCTCAATGTTCAGGGCGACTGGAAGCGATTGGCCCAGGATCGAGTCCAGTGGAGAAGGATACTCCATTCGGCGTAGGTTCATCGAAGAGCTGTAGTTCATCAAGTAAGTAAGTAAGTACAGTAACAATAGCCTGCTTCACTGGCGTCGCCAGAAGCAGCTACTTCACTCGCCGGCAGCGATCACGTAGGTAGGAGCGCACCATACAATAGCAATAGCTTTTCACTACCGAACACAATGCTCGATGAGACGCAGCACACACGTCTGCCTCGTTCGAACTTTCGGCACGGAATGAAAAAACCCAGAATAATTCACCTAGCGGTGATGGCGCCTTTCTCGTGTATTATAAAACAAGAAAACACATAAGAGTAACAAGAAAGGCACATAAGAGAGGTTAAAATTGCACTTTATGGAGATAGATTTAGTTATTTTCATCAATTCACATTTATATAGCATATAGCATTAAAGCAATTTTGGAAAAAAAATTTCGGTTTTGAATTTTTTTTTCCATGGGAAAAAATGGGGAAAAAATCAATATTTTTCTAATAACTCTGGAACGCAATGGGTGATTGGCCCAATTTTCAATAGCAAAATTGGCTCAATTTTCAGTTTCAAATTAGGAAGGATTCCGCGTCGAATGCAAGCTGTTGCAAGCAAATCGGATAAGGCAAAGTACAAAAAAGTGTGTCTCATATTTTTTTATACACACGCACACATACATACATACATACATACACACATACAGACATCACCTCAATTCGTCGAGCTGAGTCGATTGGTATATAACACTATGGGTCTCCGAGCCTTCTATCAAAAGTTCGGTTTTGGAGTGATCCTATAGCCTTTTACGTATACTTAGTATACGCGAAAGGCAAAAACAGTCCACTAAAATCCTATAAGAATATGTTTTATCTAATTAGAACGTTTCAATTCAAATAATAAGTTTGCTACTTCTCACAGCCAAATAATAATGCTCATGCATAGTTTAACAGTAAATTCCATTAAACCAGTCATTTTTTGCTGCATTATTATTACGGAAATTTCCCTTTTTACATCTGTTGGAATTCTACAACATGACTGATAACTCGCTATCTATTTGGAAGCATAGTTTCAATAGTACAACGTCAATGCACATAAACTTTAGAAGGTAGATTGAAAAGATTCACATAGTAAATGAAAATAACGAACATTGTACAACCTAGTTTGGGCGTCAATAAATAAATATAATAACAAAAAAGTAACTTGTTTGAAATCAAGAAACAAATATTATCATTGTACGTGGCGATATCTGTAAATCAGTTATTCACATCTTGATATTTCCCAAATTTGAACACAATCCGTCAATATGAAAAATCATACCAGTCTTATTAGAAATAACACCCTCCATTTCTGCTTTTCAAAACTCACACAAGTTGTCAAAATCCGCCACCGGGGTTCAGTTCCCTTTGTTGCATTCGCATCTGTTCTTCCCTCTCGTTCTCGTTGCCGTTGTGTACAGACTCCCGTTTGGGTGCGCAACATCAAACACAACACCGGACGAAGCTGAAAATTCGCTGTCGCGACGAATATTTTGTTGATATCTCGGTCGAGGGAAAATTGTGCGAATCAATTAGGCGTCGAAATTCCGCTCAATTTCTGACGAAAATGTGTGTTTCCTGCTGCGGAAAGTGAGTGCTTATGATAATTGGTGTGCAATCGACGATTAATCAGCCAGGAAGCGGATAAATTTGATCAACAAATTACGGATTCTGCATCGGCGCTTGTAAGTAGAGAAAAGTCTTCGCTTCTTTTTGTTTGCGTATTTGTGAAGGAGGAAAATCTAACCTCGAAAAGCGTTCATAGCCATCTTTATTGTATGTTTGTTGTGGCGCCTTCCATGTATTTTTGCTGCGGAAGAAAGCGAAAAGCAAAAAGCCAAAACAAAATAAGAAACGAAGATGTTGTTTGTAAATAACAGAGGAAAGGCATCGTCAGTCAGTAATGCATAATTGCGTATCCTATTAATTATGTGCCAATTAGCAGGAGTTCAAGGACACATTTATGCACGGCCATTGTTATGATCAGCTCGGTTCGTGGACAGTGCGGGTGGTAAGGTTGGAATGATACGGACAAGTTGGTGATGGACCACCGCGATGATTTGTGAATGTAGTGAAAGACGATAGCGTTAAGCCGCGCAAGATCTGACGACCTGCTTTGGTTAGATGGCAGTGCAGCCAGCCAGGGGTGACTCATTCGTCAAGCATATTAGTTGTGCGTATAGTAATCATCGAATTCATATGAAAATACAGCAGAGTATTTACATGCTTTCTGACGCATCCAGCAATTTCTATCATAATGGAAAAAAAACCTCTGAATAGGAATTTTACATCTCCTTTCACGTTATGAGTAAAAATGCATTTTTCATATTTCATATGCAGTAATCGACATGGACAAACTCAATAGGCAACAACTGAATAATGTTTTCCAGCGAGGAAAGCATTTAGTGCAAAATCGGTTGAGATTTTTACTGGAAACTAACTGGCATTAAAATCTGTACAATGAAGCCAAACACGTAGTTTGAGAAAGAGAGCAACCCCTTCGATTTGTACTTATCTTCGAGAAAAAGCATGGAACTATTTTCTTTCCAGGCTTTCTAATATCTCATTACTCATGACAATTAGCCTAAAGCCGACTGTCCAGTACACTCGATCGACTCAACTGTTTTCAACTAATCACCAAAAGCATGCATTGGCATTATGTGTGGCAAGCACTATGATACTGTATTACTGTATACCTAAGCAAGTCAAGAATATTTCTAGCCAGCAAGATCCCCTCGACACTAGGCCAATCTTGATCTCTGCACATCTCAATACATTACATCGATCTTCAACTCTGGTTTACAGGAGAATGAATTCTATTTAAATCAGTCTCAACAAACTGCTCTCATTGTGACTCTGATTAGTCTAATTGACTGGCTAGTTGAATACATATTGCAGAAGTTAAAATGCAGTCCAACGAAAACTTCTGAAAAGCTTTAAAGAAATATTCAGTGTGAATTATCTTTTGGTGAGCAGGGCAGGACTTGCTTGGAAAGAACATACTGAAGAAAACCATTTTTTTTGAAAAAGCACAAAATAACATAAAAGATAAAATATCAATTTTTAAGTAGAATGCAACCTGCTCTATATTTGACAGAGAAGAAACGTACCAGCTGCACTGACTAAAATCTTCTAACGG
Organism: Armigeres subalbatus; assembly: GCF_024139115.2. Classification (NCBI taxonomy): domain Eukaryota; kingdom Metazoa; phylum Arthropoda; class Insecta; order Diptera; family Culicidae; genus Armigeres; species Armigeres subalbatus. The sequence continues at coordinate 183,039,249 of NC_085139.1, read as the reverse complement.
AAAAGTATGAGGTCATCCAGAGGTGGCATCAGCGTAACAACGAACACCTGAATGACCATGTGGCAGGCATCGAGGGCTGTATGTAGACAAACGATAACGTACGCACGGCATACATTTTCCGAATCCTGTCCAACAACAACAAAGTCCTCACGATGCTGACGCATTGGCTAAAGCGATATCATATGTCCTATAGCTATCTGCAAAAAGAACGATAAGTACCTTCCCAAACTTTGAAGTCGTCAACTGATACCAACCGCAAAGAAATTCAAGGTGCGAAACCAGGAGGGTTTCTTAATTGAAAGATATACCACGGTTGAGGTGATCGACGTACACCAAATACTGCAGAAATGGCGAGAATAAAACGAGCACTCACAACATCCATCTAACGAATGCAAGCAACACGATACAATCGATCGAGATCTGCTTTATCAGTTTATGCAGCCTCCTGCATCATGCAAGATTTCAAGATTAATTGACATAATTGGATCAGGATTGGATGTATGACTCGATGTTAGGGACCTCGTTTTTCAAGAGCGTTTTGAAATGCACAGAAGACTACGGCAAAGAGCTGGTCTATGGGATTAATTCCAAGGGCTGCGATTGACACAAGCAGTACGATTACGCTGCTAGCTTCACCAACTACTTTCATATTATGGGATGCAACAATGAGAAGATGAAGAAAACATACACCATCGTGACGAATGATGGGCCCTCCTTAGCCGTGCGGTAAAACGCGCGGCTACAAAGCAAGACCACGCTGAGGGTGGCTGGGTTCGATTCCCGGTGCCGGTCTAGGCAATTTTCGGATTGGAAATTGTCTCGACTTCCATGGGCATAAAAGTATCATCGTGCTAGCCTCATGATATACGAATGCAAATGGTATCCTGGCTTAGAAACCTCGCAGTTGATAACTGCGGAAGTGCTTAATGAACACTAAGCTGCGAGGCGGCTCTGTCCCAGTGTGGGGATGTAATGCCAATAAGAAGAAGATCGTGACGAATGAAGCTAGGCGTAGTAGACTTGAAATCAACTAGTTGAAGACAAAGTAAATGATAGGAAAGATTAATGAGAAGACATTTCAAAGAGGCCCTATTAAAAGCAAATAAGTTGTTTTTGTAAAATTGTACAACGACGATTGCTCTAAATCAGCGGTTCTCAACTTGGGGTACATGTACCCTTCGCTGGCCCTAGGGGGTACCTCGGATAAAAATACATAATGGCGAACGTCTTACATTTCCAATCGGAGTTTATTAATAAAGTTTTGATAATTGTGTATTTATTATTCCAAAACTTTGTCTTGTCCATAATACGCAAGGCGATCAATAAATCAAAGCTAATTGAACCCTGCTCTCCTCAACCAGAACAGCATATGAAGGGCTGCGGAACAAAAGATCAAATGGACAAAACGTCAAATGTGCTTATTTAAAAAATCTTCAATGGCATCTACCTGATCTAAACAAAATGTTGAATAATATGTTAGGAACATGCTTTGGAATTAAAATCTAGAATCTAAAGGTTCGGAAACCTTCGTTTAAGAGGCATGTAGGCTTTTTCTTACAGTAGCTCGGTTTCTTCGTTGCTTCGAATATTTCTACGCTTCTGGGAAGCCTTCTTCAGAGCAGATCGAATACTTCCTTTCAAGATGTTCAGAAGCCTTCTTTTGAAAGGCTCGTAAGCCTTCTTTCAAGTGACCTGTGTCTCCTAGAGGACCGGATTCCATGTTTTAAGAGGGTCGAAAGCCTTTTTTTTTTTAAAAAAAACTCGGAAGCCTCCTTTCAAGAAATTTGGAAGCTTCCTTTCAAGAGGCTTGGAGGCTGTCCGATCACGGTCGGTTAGCGGGGAACTGTCGAAATATTGACCTCGACAGCGGCAACCTTCCCACTTAAGTATTGCCTGGACGAGCCACCAGTTAGCTCGGTAGGGGATGTGGACTGTATCTATGCCCTTCGGCTGAAAGGCCTCCAAGTCCTTACGATAGCGACTCTTTTTAGCCTTAAGAAAGGCTGGTTATTTTGGCTAGTCCAGAAAAGTAGCTGTTAATTTCGTTCAAAATTATATTTCACGTCAATGGTTTACAAACAACTGAATCCCTATTAGCTAATGTACACTTATTTTATACATTCCAATCTACTTTCTGATTGGTTGGCCAATCAAGGTGCTTCATGTATCCAAGTCGTCATCGCTGTCGGTACTCTCGTCTTGGACTTCTTCTTCTTCGGCATTGTTGGTGGCCGGCACTTCGCGTAAGGCACGCCAACAAGCATGTAAATCGATAATTGCCGTTCGGGTGGGTAGTAGTGCGTGTTTATTGTTTAATGGTGAAATACATAAACAAACAATCCGAAATGTTCACTCATGTTCGCCTTGTGCGCGGACAGAAGCCTCCTTTCAAGAGGTAAAGAAGCATCTTTTAAAGATGCAAAGGAAGTCCCCTTTTAAGTATCTCAAAAGTCACTATTCAATATGCTCGAAAGCCTCTCTTCAAGGAGCTCTTATCAAAGGTGCGGAAGCTAGGGATTCAGAAGCTTCTTTCAAGAGGCCTCCTTTTAAGAGGAACAGAAGTCTTCTTTCAAAAAGCTCGAAAGGCTCATTTTAAGAGACTCGAAAGCCTACTTTCAAGTGAACGGAAGCCTCCTTTCAAGAGCCTCGGAAACCTCCCTTCAAGAAGCTCGGATTTCTTCTTTCAAGAGGCTCAGAAGCGTCAATTCAAGATGCAAAGGAAGCCTCCTTTTAAGTGGCACGAAAGCCACTATTCAAGAGACTTGAAAGTTTCTCTACAAGAAGCTCAGAAGCCTCTTATTAACAGCTGCGGAACCCTACTTTCAAGAGATTCAGAAGCTCTTTTCAAGAGGCTCAGAAGCCTCCCTTCAAAGGGTACCACAATTAATGAAAAAGTTCGAAGGGGTACCTCTCAAGAAAAAGGTTGAGAACCGCTGCTCTAAATGGCCATTATGCCAAACAAAGTACAGTTATTAAATATTCCCAATAATTCATTAAGCAGCAAGGGTGCTTGGTGGCCTTGTGTCACTGCTTCTGCCTCATAAGCAGGAGATTAAGGGTTTGATCCCTGGCCCTTTCCAATTTCCTATTAGATAATTTCGTTAATCATATAACTCAATTTCTTTGCAAATCAAATTCTCATTGCTAGCAAGTATGATTCTAAATATAGAATTGTTATAAAAAGCTGCCTGTTACTTAGTAGCAGTAAATAAAATGTAAAAATAGATTGGTATTCATTTGTACCCGCATACATACGTACTATATACGGTCGCTATGCTCGTGCAGGCCTCATACAAGTAAGAATATGTGAGGTTAATGTGCGGGTAGCGATGGTGTGGTAGACGGGTGTGTGGTATTAGAATCCAATAGCATTCAAATTCTAATTGTAAAAATTAATCCCATTAGAATTCACTTTAATACTTTCTCATTACTCTAGTACTTCTAATTCTCATTCATATATTCCTATCCCACAGATCGCATTACTTACCAAAGTGAATCCAGATAATATATCCCTTCATACTAACACAATATCCTATCCTAAGATTATCGTGGAGATGCAGAGGTATACTCGGTCTCTAGTAGCAACGAGAGTTGAACTAATAATTCTTCCTTCCCTTGATGACCGTAAGGACGTGGCCGGCGCCGTAATTGACTTAGTAAAAAATGCATTGAATTTCCGAAATTTGCACATTGAGAATGATAGCTAAGCCCAAGCTCCATTTAATTGGTTCCCTGTGCAATTTCGCAAGTTCTAATCAATCACGGAGTAGCAACTACGAATTGTACGGTTATCCTGCTCATGCTCATGCTCATTCCCAATAATTCATTAAGCAGCATTAAGCATTAGGACGTTTAATCGTCCTAAACTAAAACCTTCTTCTTCTTCTTATTGGCCCCCACTGTGACATTGCAGCCTCGCAGCTTAGCAACTCCTCAGCTGTTAGGTATCTAAGCAGAGTTACCATTTTTTTGCATTCGTATATCATGAGGCTAACACGATGATATATTTGTGCCCAGGGAAGTCGAGAAAATTTCCAATCCGAAAGTTTCCTAGGCCGGACCGGAAATCTAACCCAGCCACCTTCAGGTCTTGGTCTTGCTTTGTAGCCGCGCATCTTACCGCACGGCTGAGGAAAGCCCCTAGACTAAAACTTTAAAAAAACTTAATTTAAACCATCAATAGCTTTTAGTACTGAGAGTTAAAAATGTAAATGAATTTACGATCCTACGGGAAAAAAATACGCAAATTAAGCTGAAATGGCCTTATAAACGCGAGTGTTCGGAATTTGAGTCGAAACGGTACAACTCACCAGCGAACAAAAAAAAATACTGTCTAGTAATGAAGGTCTTTTCCAACTTGAGTAAACCACCACTAACTTGACATATAATTATCAACTTGCAACATCACAGCCAACATCGATGAGCTGCACACAAGAGATGCTTGATTAGAGCAAATTATTTCATTTTTTGTACTCGGCCAAGACAAGTATGAATGATGAAACGACCCATTGGTTTATTGATTTTATAGCTTTTATGAAAATCCCATGTTCGCCAATTGTATCCTAATTTTCCGTTTGATTTCCTGCATTTGCATCATGGTTCCGAATTGTAACGATCGTTTTTTCGACGAGTGAGCCTCTCGGATTTTATCACACCCATACTGTCAAGCGAGTAGAATTCTTTCATTGCGTTGGGCAAATAGTCTTCGCACTTGTTATTGCAAGGACAAATATCTAATATGTGATGGATAACGACGCTATCCCCGGTGTAGTTTGGGATCGCATCACCCTGGTTCCTGCCTGGGGCAAAGCACTGCAAACCAAGCGAAACCGGGAAAAGCTGAAAAGTGTGTTCCGGCTGATGGCCATACGAGTTGCAAGTGCTTATAGAACGATATCGTCGGAGGCAGTATGTGCTATCGCCGGAATGGTTCCCATTTGCATCACCCTGTGGAAGACATCGAGTGTTACCAGTGTTACCGGAAACACGAGAAAGATGGTGAAAATTCGTTCGATGGCGATGTGGCAACAGGAGTGGGACAGTAAGGAGAAAGGAATGTAGACCCACCGGCTCGTTCAAAACTTCTCGACGTGAATGAACAGAAAGTATGGCGCTGTAAACTTTTACCTGACGCAGTTCCTGTCGGGCCACGGATGCTTCCGGAAGTATTACATCGGTTCGGACAATTTCCAGAATGTGAGAATGTTGAAGAGACGCCGGAGCATGTGGTGTTCTATTGTCCGTGGTTTGCGGAAATTCGTGATGAAATGCTTGTCCCAAGCGCGGATAATATCGCAGAGCGAATGTGTCACGAGGAAGACACGTGGAATTCGGTAAGCAGAGTCGTGACGCAAATACTGTCGGAGCTGCAGCGTAAATGGAGGCGAGATCAGCGAATAAGTGCCAATTCTGGGGAGTATTCGGCGCAGTGAGCAGTGTTTGGCTTCGGGTCGTCGCGGCGCCGGTGAACCGGAAGTTTTCTGCCAACCGGAATCGTCGGACCGACCTCGGCACTCGAACAGTCAACCTGCAGAAGAAAGAAGAAGAAAGCGATTTTGGTACGTAGGGCACCCGAGGACGTTGTCGAGGCAATGCGTGAAAGCGTCCCCTGCGATAGCCGCCGGTAGTCAGGGCACCACCAGTGCGGAAGTTTCCTTCACCGGAACTGGTGGACCACCCTCGACGCCGGGGGGAGTCAGGAGGATTCGAGTCAGGAAGCTCGGTGCATGGCCGTCGAGGGATCGAGACTACATTGCAGTGGAGCAGTGGATTAGCCAGCCAGTCGGCGAACTAGCCTAAGCTAGGGGCCGGAATTTTAGAAGAAGTACATGAGCACAGCCCCCCCCCTCCGAAGTAGTCGCAGCATCCCGTGGTCCCGGAGGGATCGAGGCAATGAGGATAAGGGACCCGGTTTATCCGGGAGGCACATTTTTAGCAGGTCGGGAGGAGCCCATCCCTGTTCGCCTTCGAGCATAGTGTGGATGCTCGAGGTGTCTGTCGCGCAGATTTTTGATGGCCTTTAACCCTTGTAAAAAAAAAATCTGAAGGGTTATGTACAAGACACGACCGCCCAACGTAAACTACGTAGAACAGTTTGGTGCATTGAGGAATGTAGTCATATTTTAAGATAATTCATTTGATTACTTATGTCACTGGTTTAGAACAAAATTACAATAACTTAAAATATAAAAAAGTGTTGGATACCGTAGTCAGGGGTGACGTCCGAGCCCTCACCGACAGTCTGGAGGTCGGATAACAAAACCGTTCAAAAAGGTCACTTATAATTCAGTTTTATTGTTCTCAGATACATTAAATCTATTCTACAAGCATTATATGTAGTTGAAACAGTGACCCATTCTCACCCCCATTTGACCCGTTGTCTCCCCAACGACGGTAAGATAACTTAAAATTTTAACTTTAAAACCCCAAGTGGTAATAATGCTTTTCGTAATTCCAACTGTTGCATTCGACTTAGAGTAAAATTAGTAGGGATTCAGTTTCATTCCAAATTTTCGACCACTATTCTAGTTTATTTGTAGTAATATATATGTGGAAATAGTGGAGTATGATTATTAAATAATACTATTCTGAAATAAAAATAACTCACTAGCGTTACATGGTTATGATATCCCAAGCAGCACACGAGCCAATCTTGTTGCAGTAACCATATTGTGAGAGAATTCGGGCATATATAAGTTACTGTGATCGATGTGCTATATGTTTGTTGCTGGAGGTGAATACTGGTGAGAGCGTGTACCACGATTTAGCGATTTTACGACAGATGCGAGACGATACGCATCGGCCCTGGACCTTGCAAAAAATCTCTGCTCTGGTTACGGACAAACAGGTGCCTCTGTCCAATGGTAGTCAGAGCATCGAGTCATCACTGGTGGAAGAATACGAGCCTTGGACCTTTGGCAGAATCTCCGCCTTCTGTTATTCGGAGTGACGAGGAATAGTTGGCAGAGAAGGGATAGTCATATTGTTGAGTCCGACAAAGAAGCGCGAGTCGATAAAAGCCGGTTGCGCCAACTAGAAATCAACAAATACTAGCCATGTACCGTTTTGACTCAAATTCCGAACTTTAGCTTTTAAATGCCCATTTTAACTTTATTCGCGTAATTTTCTCCACAGGAGTTAGAATTCGTTTGTTATCTTGATCCTCAGTGCGGAAAACCAATTACTGTTTTAGTTTTAGGGCGCTAAAACGCCAGTGTTCGGAGTATGAGTCATATTCGGGATTTGAGTCAGAACGGTACCAAAAACCAAGCCATTCGGTTGAGATGCGCCAGAGTAGTAAACGCTGCGGATGGGAATAGGGTATTTGTGCTATTTTATTTCAATCTAACTCCCACTATCTGGCAGTGGCATTATGGATAACATACTCGTGCAACCATATTATTAATATAATTGCAAGAATCTTATATCCGGGAGCTAGAAAGTAATAGTTCTATTGTAACCTATAGCCCGTTTCAATAAAGTATGCGTTCCGAAGCTATAGCCGTTTACAATAAGCCCCGCATGATTGTACCCACAGAGTATCTGAAGTGCATTCAAACTTCCTGAATTAAAATTGAATTCTTTTGATTTTGGCGCATATTTAATAATAAAAATATAATTAGCAATTTGCAGTTTATCATAAAATGGCTCACCATTTTCCTAAGTTATCTTTGAATCGAAAATATATGTTCATTAGTATTGCGATTATCGCATTATGACATTGCATTGCCGTTGCCAACAATCGATCATCCTATCCTTGCACAAACATGCGCTTGTATGCAGTCACTACTCACTGCTGTGGCCCTACTTTTTGTGGCAAACTGGTGCGAAGCACCGCACAAAAAGAAGAGCTCAAAAACCAACTACACTGAACGACGGCCGAATGAGACTCACGTTGCGAACGGGAAAAAGAGATGCTGCCAAAATGGTCCAATACCCTATGTAATCGCGCGGGAAACGGATCCGGTTTCGGACACTTCCAGAAGCTGTAATTAAACACTCGCTTAACTGAATCGCGACACTTTATTCCGTGCAAAAACTTCAAATTTTATTCGGATACGAGCGACGTGTATTTCCCGGCGGTCTGGTTGTAACTAACTACAATTTATTTATTGGGATCAGCTGTCTACTGAGATATCAGATAAAACTCAAATTGCCCTTATCTCTTATCTCCTGCTATGTGCATCTTAAAACGAAACAGGCTAACTGACACCGCGCGATAGACAGGGATCAATAGATTTCTGCCTCTGCGCTCTCTCGTGTTAACCCTTGCTTGACCATACCGGCCGCCTTGAAATCTCGGCGATTTCAATATAACTACCTACTTCTACTCTCTGTTGATTTTACTTAACTATATGCTCAATATATTCAACTTAAGTATATAATTTGCACAGTCGGTAGCCGGTTGACCGATGAAATTTCTATTGAAATATTACTGTTGGACGTATTGTTTCTCCACTATCGAGTTGGATGGATGCTGACCCAGTTTCGGAAGTAAATATTTGGTTGCTGCTATTCACTGCGAGACGTTCTGTTTCTGCTGCTTTGCCTGACGATGACAACGACGACGACGATACCTTGCTCCAAAACGATGAAATCATTGGACTTCTGTTGCGGCGATGAGGACGATTGACGACGGCGATGAGGACGATTCTGTTCTTGTACTTGACGATATACATAAGACGTTTGCTGCTACTAGCCGCTTCTCCGCATACTTGATCGGTTAATTAATGCTTGACTGTTTCTTCCAGGGTACCGTTGAATGTTCTACGACGAAAACGATGATATTGACGATGTCCAATCGAAACTTCCACATTGGTGAGACGGTTGGTTATTGGTTGACTGATCTGGTTCTACGGTGATGCGATGATGATTGGTGGTTTTTGTCCTGGTTGGTGACTCCGAACGGGCCTTCTGGCCCCTGCATACAGTGCTACAAAATAGATGAACGGGTGCTTTTTAAACCGAATTATTGAACCATACAGAGACTTGCCTGGCGCCCCAGGCGCTGATAACGATCCTACACATCCCGATGGCGATAATTGGTACTAGTTGACAAGTGGTGTACATACTCCCATCGAACTCTCATCGTATTGAGACCGTTGTCCGAGTTGGCCATACTCGTTAACGACCTCGTTGCGGAGTCCTAGAGGACGAATAGCGCTCTTCTCCTCCGATGTTCACTAGTGCGTCAGTACCTCAAAATACCAAGCGTGGAATTGTGTTTAGAAGGGCTCCAACAATGGAGTTTGGGGTTGCTTTGGCGACATGCGCCACAGAAAAAATGACAATGGCTGAATTGATCCCAACCATACTGCATCCATGCACCGTTCATGCAAACTGACCACCACCAGAACAAAACAGATTACCTCGAGAAATGGAGAGACAGGATCGAAATATTGCCTCCATCGTTTCTTGGGTTTGAAACGAGGGCAGGATATGGCCAAGAATAAAAAAATCCTAACTTAACTAGTGTGTGCCGGCGGAGGAGTCTTAGTTCTCCTCTGTGTTGTCACGGATTGAAAGAATGAATATTTTTTGAGATTGCTCGCTTGTAGTAGCCATCCTTCGTTCGAACAGTAACTACCCGAATATTCCTGTCTGCTCCAGTATGTATGTCGGCAATCCGACCAAGCAGCCAATTCAACGGTGGCAGGTTCTCATCATTCAGCACCACCATTATTCCAACATTCACGTTGTCTCGTTTCTTGGTCCACCAAACCGTACGGTTTTGTAGATTAGACAAGTATTAAGTTGACCACTTTCTCCACAAGTACTGGACAAAGTGTTGCACGCTCTGCCATGCCGCCAATCGGTTCTCCGGGAGAGACTCCAGATTCGGCTCCGGAATCGCTGTCAGTGGACGTTGTACAAGAAAATGTCCTGGCGTTAACACTTCGTAGTCGCTAGGATCATTGCTGATTGGTGTCAGTGGTCGCGAATTCAGAACTGCCTCGATTTGCGTGAGGAGTGTCTGGAACTCGTCGTACAATAAGCTTCTTATTCCTATCGTTCTCTTCAGCAGTGTTTTGAACGATTTCACTGCACTCTCCCACAGCCCACCGAAATTTAGAGAGCGCGCTGGTATGAACCGGAATTCAATACTGTCGTTTGAAGATTCACGGACCACGTTTTCTTGGAACTGCTGATTGATGAAAAGCTTCCGTAACTCAGCTAATTCCCTGTTTGCACCGACGAAGTTTCTGCCGTTGTCGCACATGATGATTTCCGGTTTCCCACGCCGAGACGTGAATCGCCGAAGGGATGCCAAAAAAGCTTGCGTCGATTGGTCAGCCACTAACTCCAAATGAACGGCTTTGGTGACTAGACAAACGAAGACGACGACGAAGCACTTCACCGGACGAGCTTTACGCTGGGGGTACTTAACCAGGAACGGACCACATAGATCTATGCCGACGCGTTGGAAGGGACTGCATGGTGTAACTCTCTCCGCAGGAAGATCCGCCATCAACTGCTCGTGAACTTTCGGCTTGACACGGAAACAGCGAACGCAGCTGTGGATTACCTTCCGAGCTAGGTTACGAACATTCGTCGGCCAGTATCTGCCTCGTACAGAAGAAACTAATACACTGGCCGGCATAATAAAGTGCCCACTTGCCGTTTTTCATACAAAATGGTCAACTTTGGAGCTCTAGATCTTGGGCTCCCGTGAACCGATTTGGCTGAAAATTTTACCAGAGCTCAGATATAACTTGAATTTTAACATATCTATGTTTCGAGCATATTGACTCACAGGGTTAAAATTATTGCAGTAATACCAACGTGAATTTTTTGGCAAAAATTGTTTTCAAATACCTCGAAAACTACATCTCTAAGTGTACAGGTATATATAGCAAACTTTTTGTATTGGCAAAATACGCGTTTTGCTAAACATGTCATCAGTCTACAACCTATAGAATTCAAGATATTTAAAAAATAAATTTTTGCCAAAAAATTCACTTTGGTAATACCGCAATATTTTTTTAACCTGTGAATCAATATGGTCGAAACTTAGATATGTTAAAATTCAAGTTATATCTGAGCTAGCCCTAGTTATATCTAGTTGCTGCCCGGCATGAAACAGGTTCCGATGATACTCAGTCATGACCAGCATAGTGAATGGATGGCGGTGGTCCAAAATGTACGGATGCTTCCGACTTGTAGGGATTCTAGCGTTTCGTAACCGGCCGCCAACGCAAATAATGCCATCCACCATTTCTGGGTTCAGTACAGCAATTCGAGAGGATGCTTGTACATCACGACCATGTAATAGCTCAGGTATTCTTGCGGAAACGATTCATTTTGAGCTAGACGCACTAACAGACGAAGAGCATCATCACGTTCAGTGAGCGTTAGTAATCCGTGCTTTCGATGCTCGTGGTTGTGCACTCTTGCGTTGAAGCCGAAACGTTGTGCGTATGCTACCAGCTTTACGAGCTCTGTCAATGACGACCGTAGGCTGAAAGATCTCACCAGGCTCAATGCTTGGCAATAATGCAACGACAGCTCCTTTCTCCTCCAGTATCGACGGGTGTAACTCGTTAGCGCTTAGCTCAAAGATCGACGAATTTGTCGGCTCTTGAAGAAGCCAAGGAGGTCCATGCTACCAAAGTGATTCATACTGTGGCACCCCCCATTCCCCTCGAAATTATGTCGGCCGGATTCTCCATTCCGGCAACGTGGTTCCACAAACCGCCATTGGTGACATGCTGGATTTCGGACACGCGATTGCTCACAAACTCCTTCCATCTAGACGGTACAGACGCTAGCCAGAACTTTATTATCGTAGAATCAGTCCAAAAATATGATTCCACGGTAAGATGGATGATTTCCACAACCTTCTCATATAGATGGACGAGTAATAGTGCTGAAGAAAGCTCGAGACGAGGAGTGGAGAGACAACTCGAGACTTAGCTGTGAACAACCGTACGTCAACTTCGCTATCCTCTGACACGGTTCTAACGTAAATGCATGCTTTCCTTGAGGTATCGCAGAAGCCGTGTAGTTGAACAGACTTCATTGAATTTGTGACTCCGACCCAGCGTGGAACCGTTAAACCACCCAACCCTATCATGTTTCTGCGATACTCTAGCCATTTCTCTGTCATGTCTTCAGTTAATGGTACATCCCAGCTGCACTCACGCTCCCAAAGTTCCTGGACGATCAGCTAAGCCTGAACGATGACTGAACAGATTATGCCCAATGGATCAAATAATCAAGAAATGTCCGATAACACTATGCGCTTGGTAATCGCGCCAGATTGTGTCCACCTTGGAGTACTGAAGCGATAAACATCCCTTCGTGGTTCCCACTGCAAACCTAGTGTTTTAACAGTCGAGTCTGCTGAATCAAGAGTGAGAATGGACCGATCGTCTCGTAAATGCTCTGGAACCTGACGCAAAATCTCGCCACAATTGGAATTCCACTTTCTTAGCGTGAAACCTCCGGACTGCATTAAGTCTACCATTTCTTCGACAAACTGCTTGCCCTCTTCTATGTCATCTACGCCTGACAACATATCATCGACGTAGAAGTTTTGTTTCAGGACGGCGGCGGCCGTTGGGTGGGTTTCTTTCCCCTCTTCTGCTAGCTGCATCAAACATCTGGTAGCTAGATACGGAGCAGACGCGGTTCCGTAGGTTACGGTAGTCAGCTGGAAAGTACGAATGTCTTGATCTGCCTTGCCCGTCCACACGATTCTCTGGAGTTTCTGATCTGGACTGGAGACTGCTATCATGCGATACATCTTCGCCACATCCGCAACGACAGCGTAACGATGGAGACGGAACCGGAGATTGATGTTGATCAATTCATCCTGTACGACGGGTCCGACCATTAGGGCATCGTTCAACGAGACTCCAGTTGATGTTTTGCAGGATGCATCAAATACCACTCGCAGCTTCGTGGTTGTACTCTCCGGCTTCAGTACTGCGTGATGAGGCAGGTAGTACGTAGTACCTTCACACTTTTCATCGAGAATCTCCATGTGCTCCATGTCCAGGTATTCTTGAATGAACTCGAAGTACTGGGTCCGAAGTTCAGGATTCAATGAGAGTCTTCGCTGCAAACTGCATAGTCGTCGAACTGCAGTAGACCTCGATTCGCCAAGCTTCTCGATGAGGAGGTCCTTCTTCAGAAGAGTGATAACAAACCTTCCGGAATCGTCGCGTACAGTGGTCTTCCCGAAAATCTCTTCGCAAGTAGATTCTTCAACGGAGTGTGTGCTGGTTGTACGGCAGGTTTCAACTTCCCAGAACTTGGTTAGCTGATCCTGAAGCTCCGCAGTAGAACACACATGGGCCAAGGACCGAGGTATGGTAATTGAAGAATCCGGAACACGGCCTGACACGATCCATCCAAAGACAGTATTCTGCAAAGTCGGCCCATCATCCATCACCTTCAGCTGTCCATCTGCCAGTAAATCCAAATAATGTTCCGCTCCGATGATCACATCTACTGGTCCGGCTTCGTAGAAGTTTGGATCTGCCAAAAGAGCTGTCCTGGGAAGTTTCCATTCCGAAGGATTGAAGCTGGAGGTTGGCAATGAGGAAGTCAGCTTCGGAAGGACGAAAAACTGCATCTCTTCTTCGAACGGAGAAATCTTCTGTGACCTCGGTGACACTCCTGCACTAACTAACTTTGTTGACACACACTGCCCAGAACCAATACCATGAACTGACAGATATGTGGGTGAGACTCGGAACTTGAGCTTGTTCGAGAACTCCTTAGTCATCAAGCAATGTTGGGAACAGGAATCCAACAATGCTCGAGCTAGCATGACGTTTCCAAAACGGTCTTTAACTCGAATGAGTGCCGTTGACAAAAGAATGTTTTGTGTAGGTGTCTTGGGTAATGCAATGTACGTGTGGCTTGTGCTGGCTTGACTTGTGCTTGGTTGTGGCTGTGGTGGTCTTGTGCTATGTGAGTTGGCAGTATTGGTGGGTGCATTGTTCGCTTGAGTGTGTGCTTGTTGGTTCGGTTGCTGTGGGTTGGAATGTGGTTGCCGATGAAATTGGCGTTGTGGCGGGCTAGCTTCTTGGTTTCTACTCGACGCGGGTGGAACGGAGGATCTTACCGGAATGACGTGCAGCATGCTATGGTGTTTCTGCTGACAGTGATGGCAGACACCTTTGTCACATGTTCTGGCGATATGACCAGGGTGCAGGCAGTTGCGACAAAGTTTGCCTCTCATAACCGCTTCGTTACGCTCCGCAATCTTCATTTTCTGGAACTTGAGGCAATGGAATGGGGTGTGCCAAGAATCCCCGCAAAATGGGCATTTATTCGACGTCTTCACCACAGCATGACACATTGACGCCTTCGACTGACGTTGATCTGAGCTGCTTGCCTTCAATGGGGCTATTGACTGCAACACTGAACACTGATTGCGGAGGAAATTCACCAGGTCCTTATACTTCGGAACGTCCTTGGAATTGTGGTGAGCCTCCCATAAACGTAGTGTCGCTGTGTCCAACCGACCACAAAGCATGTATGCCAGTATAGTGCTCCACTGAGCTGTCTGTTCACCAATCTTTTCCAGCATCTGCAGGTTCTTTTCAAATTCGCTGACGAGCTGATTCAGTCCGTCGTACGACTCTCTTCTGAGCGGCTCCATCGAAAAAAGTGCATCCAAGTATGCCTTGACGATCAGCTTTTTGTTCTCATAGCGCTCCTGGAGAACCTGCCATGCAACCTCGTAGTTGACGGCCGAGAGTTCAATGGTGTTGATTTCCATCAGAGCATCTCCCTTGAGTGACGTCCTCAAGTATGTGAACTTGTACATCGGGTTCAGCTTGCCGTTTTGTTGGATCAGACTGCGGAAAGTGTCCCGAAACATCACCCATTCTCCTAGTTTGCCGCTGAACGTTGGCAAACGGATTTCTGGCAATTTCACCTTAGAGTGTGGTGCGGATTGCCCACCAGAATTCCCATCAACTCGCTGAACCGAAACTTTTGCCGGTTTTCAAACTCCTCTACGGCACGTAGATTTTCCTGTTCAGCATCCTTCTTCTCTTTCTCATCCTTTTTGGAATCGCTTCCGTCTTCCTCCGTAACTTTCGCATCCTCCATCAGCAGCTCGATTTTCTCACGCAGCAAAAAGAAATCTGAATACACTTCATCTAGATTTTTCAATCGCACTTCGATTTGACACTCGTCACGATCCCTGTCGAAAGCTTCGACGAATTTCGCCACCGCAGCCACTTTTTGCTGAAGCATGCGCTCACGCTTCATCAAAGCACGTAGATCACTCATCACTGCACTGCACTGGTCAATGTAATTACAGTAATCAATCACAATCACCGATTCTTAATCCCACTGTGACAGATCTACTCGACGTTCCACGCACGCGAATCAAACAGACAGATTTAGAACTGTACAACCCAATCAACAGCAGCGAGGGGGAGATCAACCACGGGAAAGCAACAACCAGCAGAACCAAGGGAAAAATCCGAGACCAACAGAAAAGCGAACACGACTCATGCACCTTACCAAGAAATAAAGACTCACATGCATTTATAAGAATTTATTGAATTTTCATCAGTTGGCCACATGCATCAAGCCACCGTAACATGCAATCACTTTCCCTTTATGTCACTCTGCCTCCGTTGAATTTGATGGCGCCAACCTCCAATGGCGAATTGATCCTTTAGCAGGTCTTCGATGGCGCCTTCTCCTTTGTGCCCTATTGTGGCAACTCAATTCCACTCGCGATGGCGAATGATCGCGTCCACTATGGCACAGTTTTTCTCGTCGGCCTTTGTTCACCGACGGCAAGCACTTTTCTTCGTGAAATTCACAATGTTCACTTTTTGAACGGATGACACGACCGTAGTCCACTTCTCGCACCAAGATGTGCGGTCAATGCCAATGACTCCACTTCAAGTCTGCTTATAATGTCCTCACGTAGTGTCCGTAAACCGATCCTGGCCGTCCTCAATCCGGCTCTAAGGACCAAAATGTAATCGCGCGGGAAACGGATCCGGTTTCGGACACTTCCAGAAGCTGTAATTAAACACTCGCTTAACTGAATCGCGACACTTTATTCCGTGCAAAAACTTCAAATTTTATTCGGATACGAGCGACGTGTATTTCCCGGCGGTCTGGTTGTAACTAACTACAATTTATTTATTGGGATCAGCTGTCTACTGAGATATCAGATAAAACTCAAATTGCCCTTATCTCTTATCTCCTGCTATGTGCATCTTAAAACGAAACAGGCTAACTGACACCGCGTGATAGACAGGGATCAATAGATTTCTGCCTCTGCGCTCTCTCGTGTTAACCCTTGCTTGACCACCCTACTTTAACGTTGATAATCAAATGTTTCAATATAACTGGAAAATTCGTGGAGAGTTTCCGAGTCGATTGATATATAAATCTCAAAAATCTATCGAAAGATGAATGCGCTACATATTAAGGTTCAAAATCTTACATGATTTCGTGACGGTCTCGGATTTGGAAATTTTCATTTGTCACCCTGTATCCGGGTCTTCCCCTTAGACGTAGTTTACGTCAAAAGACACTAGAGGATGGCCTTGTACTATGGAACACGCAATCGTGTCCTAAATATCAGGTTCCACGATTAAATCACCGAATCTCCTTCACCATCAGAGAAATCCTAGCAGATGATGTCACCAGACCTTATCTGCCTTATGTAAAATTGAGGGCAGAATCATCACGTCTATCTCAGACAACACTTGTACTAAAACCTCGTTTACTCAAACCTGGGATGTAAGCCCATCCTCGGTGACGAACGAACATTCCTTGGATTAGCAAGGATGCAAGCCCCACGCCAAGTTACCGGGCGTCCCATAACCCTGGTTCTTGTCATACTGATGCTGTTCTTACAACTAGGTCAGCTGGAGTGTTGTCAAAGCCACCCAATCCACTCAGCTTTACCCGACACCAATGCGAAGCATTTCGGTAATTCCCACGAGTATCAACAATACTATCGATATTACTCATCCCATTGTACCTACAATGTCCTATTATAGGAAATTCTAAATTCAGATCCCGTTTGACCAAGATTGAGCTTGTCCTAGCACAGCTCCAGTTTTAGCATCATCTGTTTTTCCAGCCTAATATGATTACCCCGATTTTCCCATCCTGGTTTCAAAGCTCCTATGCTCACCTTCCAGCATTTTAGTAAAGAAAGCACTTAACACTTAAATATTATGAAGTGGTCAGTGAATTAATTTAAAATCGTTTTCTCCAAATTAAATTTATGCAAAAACTGAAAACAAATTGTTGATTTACTAGACACATATATTTATTTTACATAAATTTACATGAACATACATACAAATACATCCTGATCGTTACAAATAATACAGTTTCTTCTCCAGCATGCTACTGGGCGCTTGATGCAAGTGCTGTCCGGCCAGAGCGGCCAGCTTGTGGGCATACTGACAAACTGCCGGAACTCCCACCGTACCGGACCAGTTGTAGTACAGATGCGTTTGTTTGAATGTGTACATCTGCAGTCGGTCAGCACTGAGTCCAGATTCGTCCTTGAGAACGTTGTAGCTTGTGGGTGAAACCGTACCCTGTCGGACACTTTGCGACACGAGGTAGAAATCGTTCCTGGAAAAATAAATAAAAAGACGATTTAGTAACTGGTTACATTTTTAAAGAATTTAGTAAAACTTACCTTTCTGGAAGAGTAATAACGTCATCCACGATCGTACCCGGTGCAGGGTTCTGTTTCTGATGGAACAGCCTAGTGTTGATTCTTTTGCTGACAACGATGAATGTTAGTTTTGAAGCTTCCGGTTGTCCCTTACAGGCGAGCTGTAGTTTCTCTCTGATCGAATTCACTTCATGTTCGTAGACGTACTTCAGTTGTCCTTCCCCGACTCCATCTCGGTAGACGATGATACGATCAGGAAGTTTGTTTCCGAAGTCCGCTCTATACGAATGCAGTGCTTTAATAATATTCTGGGCCATGAAGTTTGAAAGTTCTTCTCCGCTGGAGTGGTGGTTGACCGTGGAGAAATACTTCGGATGTCTACATCCTGCTCCGTACATCGACGCCACCAATGCTCCGTACGATTTCGACTTATCTCGAGTGTCATGGCAAACGTCAAAACCAATTACCATAACGGAACTCAGGGGATTTTTCAAGATCCAAGGGATGCCACCCAATTTGCAGTTGACTTGAATAGCAACTTTCGTCGCCACGGACATCAAAGTCCGAACATTGCCGCCTTTAGGTGTAATTGTGCGTGTTTTGAGGACTTGCGTTGCCACTGCACGATCGACACAGCACTTTTTCTTGATGGCAGCGTACCGATCGGCCTTATCATTCGTAACCAGGCACATGATCAGTTGTGGGTCCCGCTGAACGACCGAGTTCAAGCTATCGATGTAGACGGCTGGAGAATCGTTGGGAATTATAACTATCTGGGGTTCTTCAATTTGGAAACGCATTCCACGAGCTGCTTGCCGAAGACATTGCATGAAGTCGGTAATCAGTCGTTCCGATCCCTTGGGAACGATTGCGAACCACTTGGTTAGTGCAACCGAGTGATACATAGGATTGTTACGGAAAGCCATTTGCCATTCGGCAGTTTCTCCTGCCATGACCGCACTGTAAAAGAAAAACAAAAAAAGTTATCAATTGAGTGATCAAGTTACAATAGTACTGAATACTTACTAGTTGGTTTGCTCTGGGTGGAAAAATATCGTCTCCGGTTGCAGAACTCTTGCGGGAACTTCAACCAATCGTCGATCGAGCTCAGTTTTCCAGAATTGGAATACCTCTGCACTCTCTTTTGAGTCCTGCAGCCGGCGATTGAACACTTCAAGGCGTTCGATACGCCTGTCGGGAGTTAGGCGTGTATGATCAGCAAGGGTGCGCATTAAACTGCAAAAAATATATACATTATGTTAGAGTTTGCAAAAATTTTGAAAATATTTGATTACTTACTTAAAATTCCGTCGCATATCATCAGTGATACCTGTAGCACGCACAAGCTCAGGCACCAAATATATCAGTTCGGGTAACCCAGCTCGGATATCTCTAGACTTGGCCCGAGACACAAGCATAGGCTGCCTTGGATCTTTGATTGCGATATTGTAGCGGTCCTTGAAGTATTGCAAAAACGTAACTTGGCCATTCGAAGTCTGGAAGCTGCTCTCAGCCGTAGTGTTGAACTCAACGTCATTGATCGTGTAGGTCCGATTCTTCCCGTAGGTGGCCATCACAACCGATCCAAGTATCATTCGCTTGAAGTTATCTTTCCAGTTACCTCCATGGTTCATGCACTGCTTCAGCAACATGTAACAAGTATCCGTTCGCATGACACGATGTGTTAGTTCAGCGCACATCAATATATCCGTCTCGTGCTGTCTGATGCTTGTCATATAACCGGGGTACAGCTCAAGTCCATATTGGCTGACAGATACCTTCGCAGCTGGATCGAAGAAGTTTCGCCCGATCAACTGCAGTTTCAATCCACCCATTGCCTTGCGATTGATCAAGTTGAAGATCATCAGTGCCATCTCACTAGTTCCGTCAATCACACCAACAAGTCTTAACTTAACGATGTACTCCTGATTCGTAGTGGTGTCCTTCGTCGTGATTTCCACTTCATCACTCCGGAATTTGTGACGTGTAAAAATCTGTGTGCCATCAAATATGTTGTCGCCCATCGTTTTCTTCAATCCAAATACCAAGGATCGCATCAACCTGCTGCTTTCGACAGTAGGATTGAAATCCACTCGGTACTGGAAAATGCTTTCATGGTCATGTCTTGCTACTCGGAAATAGTTTGTCTGCAGCATTATCTGCTTTCCACTAGTGCCTTGCTTGGAAGCCGTTTCGTCTATTGCGCGAGTACGAATGACTTCGGCAATTGCTCGATTTCCTCGCATACCACCTCTGGCAGATCCAAGAGGCATTTTTTGCGTCTGCAATCTATCATTTGATCCTATAACACATTTGTTCTGTTCGAGCTGTTGTTTCTCTTCTGAAACATCATCAGTTTGTACAGGGCTATTGCGACTGTAAGTTTTATTTTCTTGGTTCTTGGCACCTTCATCATTGACAACTTCCTTCTCCACAATACCGTTCGAGTACTCTCCCTTGTTATGTGTTGCATCTCCGTTTGAATTTTGCCAGTTCCTGTTATTTGAACCCTGCCAGTTCCTATTTCTTGCTCCCCCGTTTGAATTATCATAGTTCCTACCCCTTGTGGATCCATTCGAGTTGTCCCATTGCCTACTTCTTACGCCACCATTAGAATTCTCCCAATCACTGTGCTTCGCACTCCCGCTGGAATGCTCCCAATTCCTGTTTCTTGCACTCCCATTCGAACCATCCCAATCTCTATTCATATAACCTCTGCTCGAATTTTCCCAGGTCTTGTTCCTTACACCACCATTCGACGATTCATAATGCCTGTTATTTGAACTACCGTTGGAATTTCCCCATTCACTATTCCTTGTATTTCCGTTGGAATTTCCCCATTCACTATTCCTTGTATTTCCGTTGGACTTTCCCCATTCACTATGCCTAGCATTTCCGTTGGAATCCTCCCAGTTCCGATTACCATTTGTTTCCCTAAAATCACGACCACCCCCATTTCGCCACTGACCACCGTTTTGATAACTACTGTGTCCATTTCCACCGTTTTGATAACTACCGTTTCCATTTCGATGACCGTTACTTCCGCCGACATTACCGCGAGCACGGTGGTAACCTCCACGTCCTCCTCCTCGCTGACTGTAGTTATTTTCAGCCATATTGATCACAATTTACACACCAAAGCTATACGATCGAGTTCACAGAGTAGAAGTGGTTAGTCGCAGCTATGCGTTTGCACTGTAGCTAGAGAAAGCGACACATTGGTTTATATGGCTGGAGGGATCTGGTAGAAATTATCAGGTACGGACGATCACCATTCGGCACCAACACTGTGTGCATCAATGAGTTTGTTCTGTACCCACTTGGGTATGCACGGCGCATATGAGAAGGGAAAGAAAACAAGAAAGGATACTTTATGGCCCGGCAAGGATTTTACTGACCTGCGTCAAATGTATTCAACTTAGTTGTCATCTGTTAAACATATTTTTTTGCTATGCCTTTGGTTTGTTGGAGGAGTTTCTAAGTTGCATAGGAACATAATCACACATTCAAACATCACGTCATAAATTAGTTTTATCGTTTGAGTGCGTTAAGTGGAGTTTGACAAAATTCTTTCTCTGATGTCTCGTTGGTGGTAATATTTTTTTTTCGATAGCAAGCACATCAAACTATTTTTTTGTTCTGGTATAGAGTTTAGAAGATTAAAGTTCGAAACAACTATCCCATAGTACTTTGAGTGTAACTCTATATATATAAAAATAAGTTTGCGTTTCCTATGAGGAAATATAACTTAGGAACGGATGAACCGTTTTGCAAGATTTTGTCAGTCTTGAGATCTACTGTGTTTATGTTTACAAAGAGTTGGCAAATTTTACGGGGAAAGTTGAAAAATCATCAAAATATGGCCAGGGTTCAGCCAAATTGCCCCAAACGCCAACAAAAAATATTTCTGTACAAGCTTTCGTTTAGCATATTTAATTGCTCACAAATCGTATCCGATATCCCTTAACCCCACAACTGAGCATACCCTACAATGAATTGAATTCCGTTTTTGTTTTACGAACAAAATATCACATCAATCTGTGGAAAGAAGCTTGGTGCGGTTTGGCAGAGCCCCGACCATATAGTTATAGGGTTAGTTGTAAGGAAACCCAATACACAAAAATTGATCTAGAGTGCGGCGTTGCAAAAAAAAACTCATAAATTGACAACTAGAATTCATCAAACCACGTTCTGCTAGTAGAAAACTTTATGAGCGGCATCTCCATACCAGCTGTAAAGTTGGGAACAAATAAGCCTCTTCTATCGATTCATTGATGCTTTAAAAATCATTTCAAAACTGAGCGACAAAAATGATAGACAATGTAGAATTTTGTTTGGAATTCCTATGCCATGCATAATGAATTGGCTGACGCTTTCAAATTCGATAACCAGGCTAGCTACAGATAGGGTGACAGTTGACGGCATTATTTTAACCACATGCGTTAAATTGTGATTCATCATCTGTTCCCGAAACATCAATTTGTTCGAGAATCCAATAATGAAAGAATACGGACTGATTTTACGGCGACGACTCTTAGCGCGAAACAACGGACACGAATAGGAACATGGAACGTTTTTTTTAACCCTAGCCCAGCAGGGTAAATTGGCACAACTTGCCAATGAGGCACGCCGCATGAAGCTTGAGATCCTAGGACTGAGTGAAGTCCGTTGGCTAAACTTTGGAGAACACAGAACTCCGTCGGGACAAGTCCTGCTATACTCTGGTTTACGAGGTGAACACGCTCCCCGGCATCGCGAAGTTGGCTTCCTACTAAGCGCTCAGGCACACTCTGCGCTTATGATGTGGGAGCCTATAAGTGAAAGGATAATCGTTACCAGATTTAGAACACGGGTGCGAAACCTTACTATAATCCAATGTTATGCGCCAACCGATGCTGCCGACCTGCAAGACAAAGAGAACTTCTACAGTCAACTCAATGCCGTCGTAGATAGAATTCCGAAGGGTGATCTTCTTCATTGGCATTACATCCCCCACTGGGATATTGCCGCCTTGCAGCTTAGGGTCTGTCTCAATTGGATAATTAAACTGAAATTAAACTTGGAAGTGACATTTCCATAATTATCAAATAGCCCTGCTCGCAGAGCAAGATTACTTTTGACAGATATCGAATCATTTTCCATCGATGTCCTATTGGAATTGCTGGGTAGCACCAGCCATTCTTATAACGGGGTGATTTTTAAATTTTCGAACTGTCACTTTTAAGTTTAATTCTCCAAATGAGACAGACCCTTAGTGTTCAATTAGCACTTCCACAGTTATTAACTGCGAGGTTTCTAAGCCAAGTTACCATTTCTGCATTCGTATATCATGAGGCTTGCTTTGCTTGCTTTATAGCCGCGCATCTTACCGCACGGCTAAGGAGGGCCCCGAAGGGTAATATCAAGATCTGTTTGGGCGACTTCAATGCGAAGATCGGATCCGACAACTCAAACCATGAGCGCATTATGGGACGCCATGGTCTCGGAGAAATTAGCGAGAACGGAGAGCTGTTCGCAGAATTTTGTGGTAATAACGACATGGTGATCGGGGGATCGCTCTTCCCTCATCGACCGGTTCACAAGGTCACGTGGGTCTCCCGTGACGGCTTTACAGAAAATCAAATCGACCACATCTGCATCAGCCGAAAATGGAAACGGAGCCTTCTTGATGTACGGAATAAACGTAGTGCCGATATCGCATCTGATCATCACCTCCTCATCGGCGAAATACGCCTGCGCATTGCGCGGATTCGTCGGCAGGAGGAAAGAGTTGCACGACGATTCAACACACGCCGACTGGAAGATGCCACGGTGAAACGGTCCTTCGTTGAAGAACTGGAGACGCGTGCTGCAGATATTCCGGAAGGTGACAGCGTGGAAGACCAATGGACCGCCATAAAGAATGCCTGCATCGCCACCAGCGAGAACAATCTGGGCGAACTGCGCAGAGGAGCCAAAGTCTTAGCCCGTCAACGATACGCGGCTCTTGAGAAGGAAGTAAAACGCTCATGTCGACGGGACCAGCGAGTGTGGGCAGGCTCCCTGGCTGACGAAGGAGAGAGAGCCGCTGCACCCTGGGACATTCGCCTCCTCTAGGATATCTCACGACGCTTAAGCGGGGCGAAGAAAATGCAACGATGCCTGTGAAAGACGCGAATGAGTACACATAGTTATTGACCGACCCAACTGACCAGCTGGAACGCTGGTTCGAGCACTTCGAACAACTTTTTCAAGTGCCAGCCAGGCCATCACCACCTCGGCATGATCTGCCTAGGATCCGACGTATAACACGCGTCAATACCGAAGCTCCATCACTGCTAGAGATTCAAACAGCCATCCAAAGCATGAAATCGAATAAGCCCCAGGGGTCGACCGCATATCAGCCGAGATGCTCAAAGCTGACCCCATGACATCCGCTCAACTACTGCATCGTTTATTTCGTAATATCTGGGACACCGCAACTTTCCCGGTCGACTGGATGCAAGGTATCTTAGTGAAGGTGCCCAAAAAGGGTGACCTGACTATATGCGATAACTGGCGAGGCATTATGTTGCTGTGTACCGTTCTCAAAGTTCTATGCAAAATTATCCTTGCCCGGATTCAGGAGAAGATCGATGCGACTCTCCGGTGGCAGCAAGCCGGATTCCGTGCCGGAAGATCCTGTGTGGACCATATTGTCATGCTCCGCATCATTCTGGAGCAGGTCAACGAATTCCAAGAGTCCCTTTACTTGGTATTCATTGACTACGAAAAAGCTTTCCACCGTCTCAATCACGAGAATATGTGGGGTGCCCTGAGACGCAAGGGGATTCCTGAGAAAATCATCGGCCTCATCGAAGCACAGTACGATGCGATTGACCGTGAACCAAACCGCGGGCTGTTATGGCAGCCTATAACCATGGAGCACCTAAACGACTTCGAATTGGCGGATGACGTTGCACTCCTCGCGCAACGGCGCTCTGACATGCAGAGTAAGCTCAACGACCTTGCCGAGCGCTCCTCCTCGGCAGGTTTAGTCATCAACGTCAACAAAACCAAATCGTTGGATGTAAACACGGAGACTCCTTCCAGTTTCACAGTAGCCGGGCAACCAGTGGAGAATGTTGAAAGCTTCCAATATCTTAGTAGCAAAATGGCGTCAGACGGCGGTACCAAGATCGACATAGGCGCACGGATAAAGAAAACAAGGGCTGCCTTTGCGAGTTTAAGAAATATCTGGAAAAACAGGCAGATAAGTGAACGCACCAAAATACGAATTTTCAACTCTAACGTGAAATCTGTGCTGTTATACGCTAGCGAAACATGGTGTGTATCAGTGGAGAACACTCAACGGCTGCAGGTGTTCATTAATAGATGCCTGCGGTATATAATTCGGGCCTGGTGGCCTAACAACTGGATCTCAAACAACGAGCTCCATCGTCGTTGTCACCAGAGGCCGATAGCAACAGAAATTCGGGATCGGAAGTGGGGCTGGGTCGGCCACACTCTACGTAGGGGCGGAAACGAAATCTGTAAACAAGCATTAGACTGGAACCCAGCGGGACATCGCAGCAAAGGCAGACCCAGAGGCTCATGGCGGCGAAGCCTCAATAAAGAAATAAAAGAAGTCGACCGAAATCTAACCTGGCAACAGGTTAAAGCGATAGCCGGGGAACGCTCAGGATGGAGATCTTTCAAGTCGGCCCTTTGCACCACCGGAGGTGTACAGGATCCATAAGTAAGTAAGTAAAATGAAAAAAAAAGAAAGTGATACTGCAGTGAAACGCATTGCTCGGCTAAATCTGATTCTACTGTCGATGCTGCCGTTGCTACTGTGGATGTTACTCGGATCTGGCCAATTATATAAGAAACTGTATGGAAAAATCTCATGAAATTAATGAAATGTATGTCAAGTGAATAAATCGTCTTATGACATGGGATATTAACTTATGTAGTAAGCTTATACTTAATGTTCTATAAATCGATGCGTTATCCAACTCAATCGTCGCAGTGGCACACCCGAACAGGAAAAAAAACTCAATGCAAGTTCTCTCTACTTTGATATCCTTCCTTACTAGATGGCAAGGAAGTTTTAACTGTATATGGGAAAAATGGTTGCAGGACAAAAGGTCGAAGGTCAAAAGGTCGAAGGACAAAAGGTCGAAGGTCAAAAGGTCGAAAGGACAAAAGGTCGAAGGGTCAAAAGGTCGAAGGATCAAAAGGTCGAATGACAAAAAGTCGAAGGGTCAAAAGGTCGAAGGGACAAAAGGTCG
The DNA here is from genome assembly GCF_024139115.2 of Armigeres subalbatus. Taxonomy (NCBI): domain Eukaryota; kingdom Metazoa; phylum Arthropoda; class Insecta; order Diptera; family Culicidae; genus Armigeres; species Armigeres subalbatus. The sequence continues at coordinate 183,013,368 of NC_085139.1, read as the reverse complement.
AAAAAAAAATCTGAGTCAAAAAAGTCGAAGGGTCAAAAGGTCGAAAGGACAAAAGGTCGAAGGGACAAAAGGTTGACGGTTGTAGGACAAAAGGTCGAAGGTCAAAAGGTCGAAGGACAAAAGGTCAAAGGTCAAAAGGTCGAAAGGACAAAAGGTCAAAGGGTCAAAAGGTCGAAGGGACAAAAGGTCGAAAAAAATCTGAGTCGAAAAGTCGAAGGGTCAAAAGGTCGAAAGGACAAAAGGTCGAAAGGACAAAAGGTCGAAGGATCAAAAGGTCGAATGACAAAAGGTCGAAGGGTCAAAAGGTCGAAGGGACAAAAGGTCGAAAAAAATCTGAGTCAAAAAAGTCAAAGGGTCAAAAGGTCGAAAGGACAAAAGGTCGAAGGGACAAAAGGCTGACGGTTGTAGGACAAAAGGTCGAAGGTCAAAAGGTCGAAAGGACAAAAGGTCGAAGGATCAAAAGGTCGAAGGGACAAAAGGTCGAAAAAAAATCTGAGTCGAAAAGTCGAAGGGTCAAAAGGTCGAAAGGACAAAAGGTCGAAAGGACAAAAGGTCGAAGGATCAAAAGGTTGAATGACAAAAGGTCGAAGGGTCAAAAGGTCGAAGGGACAAAAGGTCGAACAAAAATCTGAGTCAAAAAGTCGAAGGGTCAAAAGGTCGAAAGGACAAAAGGTCGAAAGGACAAAAGTTCGAAGGATCAAACGGTCGAATGACAAAAAGTCGAAGGGTCAAAAGGTCGAAGGGACAAAAGGTCGAAAAAAATCTGAGTCAAAAAAGTCAAAGGGTCAAAAGGTCGAAAGGACAAAAGATCGAAGGGACAAAAGGTTGACGGTTGTAGGACAAAAGGTCGAAGGTCAAAAGGTCGAAGGACAAAAGGTCGAAGGTCAAAAGGTCGAAAGGACAAAAGGTCGAAGGGTCAAAAGGTCGAAGGAAAAAAAGGTCGAAATAAAATCTGAGTCGAAAAGTCGAAGGGTCAAAAGGTCGAAAGGACAAAAGGTCGAAGGATCAAAAGGTTGAATGACAAAAGGTCGAAGGGACAAAAGGTCGAAAAAAAATCTGAGTCAAAAAAGTCGAAGGGTCAAAAGGTCGAAAAACAAAAGGTCGAAGGGTCAAAAGGTCGAAGGGACAAAAGGTTGACGGGACAAAAGGTCGAAGGGACAAAAGGTCGAAAGGACAAAAGCTCGAAAGGACAAAAGGTCGAAGGGTCAAAAGGTCGAAACAAAACATCTGAGTCAAAAGGTCGAAGGATCAAAAGGTCGAAAGGACAAAAGGTCGAAGGGTCGAAAGGTCGAAACAAAAAATCTGAGTCAAAAGGTCGAAGGATCAAAAGGTCGAAAGGACAAAAGGCCGAAAGGACAAAAGGTCAAAAGGTCGAAGGTCAAAAGGACAAAAGGTCGAAGGGTCAAAAGGTCAAAACAAAAAATCTGAGCCAAAAGGTCGATGGTCAAAAGGTTGAAGGTCGAAAGGACAAAAGGTCGAAAGGTCAAAAGGTCGAAACAAAAAATCTGAGCCAAAATGTCGAAGTCAAACGGTCGACGGTCAAAAGGTAGAAAGGACAAAAGGTCGAAAGGTCAAAAGGTCGAAGGGTCAAACGGTCGAAAAAGGTTGGAGGACAAAAGGTCAAAAATGAAAACGTCGAAAGACAAAATGTCGAAAGTAAAACGGTCAAAGGACAAGTAAAAAGTGAAAAGGTCGAAAGACAAAAGGTAGAAAGAACAAAAGATAGAAATTGCGATTGTTTTTTTTAAATTCTATATTAACGTAATTTTTTCAACGATGAGAAGTTCATCACTAAATTGCGGTTGTTGGACAAAAAGTCGAAGGCCAGAAAGTCGAAGATCAAAAACTTTGCACGCAGAAGAATCTTGTAAGATTAAAACAACTATTTCGTTTGTTGTACCAAACTACGTGCATATTGTTGATTGAATCTTCAACATTGTTGTTTCAACGATTATTTATTGCTTCCTTCAATTGAACATTATTGTTGTTTCAATCCTGCATCGCATGATTGCAACAATAATAATATCGTTGTTCTTACAACCATTTCGTAATATGATAAAAACTGTAGAAACTGATCAACATAAATCATCCTGTCTACAAGAAGTAAGCATGGGGCAGAGGTAAGGTGGATGACTCTTACTCCCCTTGTAACTAATTCGATTCTGCTTCTGTCACATTTTCTTATTTTGTTGATGTCATCGTAGTGTCGATAAAGTAGTTTCGTAGCATTTTCGAATTTAAAAACAACCATAAATATTGTTGTTTTCTGATGTAATATTTGACAGTGACAGCTGAAAAGCATGGTTGAAACAAATATATCCGATAGTTGAAGCAACTATCGCGTATGGTTGATTCAAACCTATTTATGGTTGTACCAACCAAAATATTGTTATTCATAAATCAATGCAAAAATATTGTTGATTTCAAACAGAATCCGGTTGATTCTACCACATTTTTTTTCCGTGTGGGGTCAAAAGGTCGAAGGTCGAAAAAATTAGGCAAAACGTTGAGTGTTAATAAACCATTCATTTGCACATTTATGTTTCACCTGATAATATTTCATTGTTGAATTTTTCCTTCTTTTAGTCATAGGCCGTTCTTTCGAGATTCGCATATATATTTATTTGTGTTTCACCTGATTATATTTAATTGTTAAATTTTTCCTTCTTTTAATCAAATTCTTTTAAATTTAATTTCATTTTTAAACCGCATATGAAATACCATAAACAGTTGAGAACATTTCAATCTAGAATTTTCCTCATGTTAGAACATAGGTATTCTTTATAGGTGTATTGTCAAATCAATATTTTTATCAAAGTATTGCTAGGCTTTATCAACTTTAATTGTAAATGTAGAAAATAGTTCTTCACTCATTTTCATCAAAATGATTCAAAATATTTAGCTTAACATACCATCTTCTAATGACAGTAATTTTCTTTTCATGTGCTCAAAAGATAATACGTTTTTGTTTACAAAACTATAAATGAATATACACACAGGTTTTTTACACGGTCTGGTTTTAGTCGTTTAATACATTCAGCGTCAATGAAACAATAAATTAATCCCACGAAAAAAATCACAAAAAGTCAAGAAAATTCAGGTGATATTTAAAAAGCTGTGAAAGTTCGGGTTAATCAAGAAATTAATAAATACCAACCGCTTAAAAAAACCTGGGTGTAATACATTTATTTTTATTATTAGAAACCGTAAGGTAACGCTGTCAAGTTGGGAGGGGTATCGAATTGCCAAAATTTGCGTTAGAGAAGATCCATTAATTACGTAACGCAAAAATTGGGCATTTTTACCCCCCTCCCTCTATATTTCACTTTTCGTAATAAACATCTAAAAAATTTGTATTTTGTATTGCTCAACCCCCACCCCCTCTAAGCGTTACGTAATTTATGGATGCTCCCTTACGTGATTTGTAAACGTTTGTGTTTCATTTTGAAGTCAACTAGTAACACTCTAACGCCTAAGACCACCTTCAGAAGAGATTTTTTTTATTCTTAATTGTTCAGATTTCAAAATAGACCTGTTTTTCATTCAACCTTCTGTTATTTTTTCGACCTTCTTTTCCTTTCACTCTTTGTTATTTCGACCTTTTGTTCTTACAAGTTTTCGACTTTAGACCTTTTGACCTTCGACATTTTGTCCTTTAGACCTTTTATACCTCATTACTACTAGCAGACCCGACGAACTTCGTTTCGCCTGAAATTGATTTATTCTCTGATTAGTTTTCGAGTTATGCAGAAATTTCTGTTTCATTTGTATGGGGCCCCCCCCTTCCAAAGGAGGGAAGGGTCACGAACCATCTTAAGAACCTTCCATGGCCCCAAAAACCTCTGCAGACAAATTTTCACGCCGATCGGTTCAGTAGTTTCGGAGTCTATAAGGTTCAGACAGACAGAAATTCATTTTTATGTAAATAAAAGAAAAAGATAGCGGCGAATGCTATCGAATTCAATTACAAAAATCATTCATGTATACGCACAGCAATTAATTATTGGCAGTGGCTGATTTTCTAGCCGCCGCTTCCACATCCTGGCGCTATCGTATATGCGCCAATAGACAGCATGAGTTAACCGCCTGAAACTTGTATGGTGAAAGACATCTAACGCGGGTTTTCTCAAAATTAGGATTTTTTCATGAAAAACTATTTGGTACCGGTTATGTAGGAGGGTGTCCGCTACTACGCCTACCAAATATTTTTTCGATGAAGGTGTTTAATTTCGAGAAATCGAGCCTTAGATTTTAAGATGAAAGTTAACTTCTTGTGTCGCTGTAAGCACGCTCAAAGCAGGCGATTCATTCCAAAATTCCGCATATTTTGAAGGAAAAATATTTGAAAAATTTGAGGGCGCCTTTCTAAATTTATCAAAGTTCTTGGAGAGGGATGAATTCAAAACTAGAATAAGGTTGCTGTGCGTAAGATTAAATAGGAGAGGTATAAAATGATGGTTCTCAGCAGTCTTGCATCGGTCTTGGCAGTTTTGTCTTGGTTCTGCTTTCTGCAATCGATCACAAAATTCCTATAGTTCCAGAGAAGTTGGTCATCGTTTTAAAAATGAACTTGGTCCGGAGACATTGATGGGAGTTCTGATTAAGCCGGAAACACGCCTTTCGAAGTGTCAAACTTCATGATTTTGCAAAACAAGTTCATAGAAATGTGTTCTGAGGGTATTTGGCTCATCTGGTCATATTCTGGAACACCCTGAAATGCTGGTTCCCAGGGCGAAATGGCCACTTTTCGATTATTTCCGAAATCAGGCTTGCGACATGTCAAACTTCTTGATTTTGCAAAATCAGCTCGGTGAAATGTGTTATGAGGGTATGGGGTCCATCTGGTCACATTCCGGGGCGCTTTGGAATGCAGATTCCCTGAGGGAAAGACCACTTTTTGATTAATTCTGAAACCTGTCTTGCAACGTATCAGACTTCATGATTTTGCAAAACAAGTCCAGAGAGAACCAACATTCCAGAGCACTCTGGAATGGAATATTTAAGTTAAAGTTTGATACGTCGCAAGCCAGGATCCAGTATTGATTAAAAAGTGGTCACTTTCCCTAGGGAATTAGTTTTCCAGGGAGTCTCGGACTGTGACCAGATGGACCAAATAACCTCAGAGCACATTCGTATGGATTTGATTTGCAAAATCATAAAGTTTGATACGTCGCAAACCAGGTTTCGGAATTGATCAAAAAGTGCCCACTTCCCCCAGGGATAGGCTGATCATACGTACCGTATTTAACGGGACAGTCCCGTTTTTTATACCTTATTGTGATGTCCCGTCGTAATCCAAAAAATCCCCAATTTGTACCGTTTTTTCATTGATTTTTCCAAAGTGATCCAGAATATTATTCAAGCAAATTCATTATTTCAGGCAGGAATCTTAAATCAAATACATGGAAGGTGATTTTTTTGGTTTCTCGGCCCTCGACTGGCCCTAACAAATAAAGTGGACGAAACCCATCAAAAAAGTGTTACTTTCAGAAGAATGCTATCTATGCCATTTTGCAAAACCTTTGATCGACTTTTCTTGAGGATTTTAACGCTTAATGACAACATGTGCTTCTCCGGAAGGTTTTTTCATACAGTTTCATTTCAAAGATTTTTGCCTTTCGCGTATAATAAGCATACGTAAAGGCTATAGGATCACTCCAAAACCAAACTTTTGAAGAAGGCTCGGGGACCCATAGTGTTATATACCAATCGACTAAGCTCGACGAATTGAGGTGATGTGTGTATGTGCGTATGTATGTATTAGGGTGCCAATGAAAATGACATTTTCGAATTTCAAAAAACGACATTACTCACAAGTTTCATTACCCCAAAATATGACTCCATGTACATTTGAGCTCAATCGGACATGATTTAGTGGTGCCTAAAACTCATCAAAGTTTTGAAATTTTTACAAATGAAAATTTTTCCTAGACCAAAGGAAAAGTCGAAAATATTTTTTTGTGAAACATGAAACGACGAGATCTGATGTCACTTAATTTTTTTTTTTTTTTTGAGAAAAATCGAGTTTTTTCACTTAGAACATTTTTGGGACATAGAATTTTAAAATTGGAAAAAAATTCAAAGCCAAAAAATTTGTTTTTTTTTCAAATACTCAAATGAACGCAAATAAATGTGAATTGATGGAAATAACTGAATCTATCTCCCTAAAGTGCAATTTTGACCTCTCTTATGTGCTTTTCTTGTTACTCTTATGTGTTTCTTGTTTTATAATACACGAGAAAGACACCATCACCGCTAGGTGGATTATTCTGGTTTTTTTACTCTGCTTATTCCGGAGGGTCAGTGGATTGAACGGAATTAGTAACTTGGTAAGCAAATATTTCCTGAAATTCAGGTCACGCCTCAACGTAAATAAAATAAAGCGCAGGGACATACATTCTAATTTTCAGATTAAGTTCATTTTAGATTATTCTTTTTGAATCTTCCGAAGTGGGAAATTCATTGTTTGAATCTGCTTCACCACATATTTTTCAATCATTTAATTCCTTTCGAATCATTAAGAAACATTCACAATCTTTCTGAGCAATTCAGAAGATTTCGAAAACCTCCACCGTAAGAAAACGAGGACATGTAAAAATAATTTGAAAACCCACTGAAAAAATCAAGTTTAAGGCAGATTCAAACCGAGGGAAAATTCGGTCGGATTAAAGGCTAGATTTAAGGTCCTCACGTACTTTAAGGCTACACATCAGAAGCTTGTCTGCAATTTTCGCTCCCATGTCCGAGATGTAAACAAAACTATAAATTGTCCAGAATTTTATTTCTTTTCGCGACGGAAAATTTCCACAAAGAAATATAAAAAAGCAATCAAACTGTGCTTTTTTTCATAGACGACCCCTCCTTTAAAAGCGTTTAAAGTTCATGTAAAATTTCATCAGCTTTATTGCTTTCTTGTACTTTTTTTATGGAAATTTTCACATTTTTTTATTGCTCTTTATTGATTATTTTGTGGAAATCTTTTTATTGTTTATGGAAAAAATATTTATTTTGCGGAAAATTTTGTAATTGTTTATTGCTAATATTGATTTATTCATGGAAATTTTGTATTTATTTCGTGGAACATTTTCATTTCTTTATGTTTCCATTCTTCTTTTATAATTACTATTTTTGCTTTAAAAAGTGCTTATTTATTTTTGTTTTGTGGAAAACTCTTAATTGTTTATGGAAATTTTGTTCTATTTGTGGAAATTTTATATTTATTTGTTCCCACGTACGCGCGTACCCTGATTTCTTTATTGGCAATTTCCTAATTGTTTATGGAAAATTTCTAATTTTTAATGGAAATTTTATTTTGCTGCCATTTTTTCCTACGTATATTCATGAAAAAGAGATTTTCCAAAAACCGGGTTCAGACAGGGTACATTGACTATTGTTTGTTATTTTCGATTGTTCAGAATTGGAAAAGTTTTTGATATTGATCAATAATAAAATCCTTAATGCATCGTACGAGTCACAATGTATATTGATTAACCTTGAAATTCTTGAAAAAAGAAGGGAAATTGCATGTGTAACCTTGATTAATGGACTTACCGCATAACGTACCATTTTAACTCATATTCTGAATACTTAAGCACATTTTTCACTTCGGAGGTGTTTCTGTGTAAATCATTGTTGGGCAATTAATCTGTACGTCTACAGAAAAAATAAGCAAGAATAACGAAATAATTCAGATAAATCTCCATATGACGAGTGTTCAGAATATGAGTTTGTTCGAGATTTGAGTCAAAACGGTATTCATTCTGAAGATCTGTTATCGAGCCTAAATATTTTAACGAGTAAACGTTGCTTAAGATCTCGTTAGCCTTTTTAATTGAATTCATGAAGAACTTTCTACGTGAAATGAACTCCTAATGAATATCTGTAACAAATATTGTATGAGAATGGACATGTGCCCTTGAAAACGCGAGTGCATTTAGTTTTGGATTCCAAGATAATTGTCCTTAAATGCTATATGCGAACAAAACATTATCTTGCCTATTAAGCCTATTTTTCTTCGTTTTGGTAATCTACCATAAAAAAAGGAAGCGGAAAACAATCATTTTTATTCCGATTTAAAAAAATGCTGCGCAGCCTTGAAGGATTGAAACAAGATGTATATTTATCCGACCTTTCAACACGAGGATCGGATGGTGTCTTCATCAGGGGAGAAATACTGTGTTTATTCCTAGTCTATTGTTTGGTCTAACCTTAACTGTATGACAAGGATTTTGCTGGTACATGACTTCGAGAACACACAATTTAACCCTCTACAACCCAATTTTTTGTTTTCGCTCAAAATCACTATTTTGCTTTCTAAAATCGATCTAAACACGTTTTGGGCATTAAAAATGTTTTAATTAGCGATTTTATGAATTTCACACTTTGATTTCTTAGAATTTTGTTTTTCAAGTTTTTCATGCAATCAAATATTTTTTGATTTTTCAACATATTTAAAGTATGAAAATTCCTTTTCAATGCTGACTTATTGCAATTTTTTAATTTTTAGTGTTTTTTTTCGCGTAACGAGTTGGATAAATATTTTAGAGTGTAACATTCACCACTATAACCTTTTATTGAATACGGTTAGTTGTAGAAAAATACTAAACTACAAATATTTCACTCTTTAAAGGTATACGAGCGAAAACACGAAAGAACAAAATATTACTCAATTTTCAATATTTTTTTTATAAATGTGTAGAACTTTGAAAATTGACTTTAAACCACATTTAAACATGCATTCAAGTTTATATTATTGATCAACATCAAAAACTTTTCGAAATCTGATCAATTGAAAATTACAAAAAAAATAATCAAAGTACCCCGTCTAAAGGCGGTCTTGGGCACTAGAGGGTTAAAAAAATGACTCTGACAAATAGTTGTTTGTCAGCGTAGCTGTTCTTTGAACCGAAATAAAAATATACAGTCGATTTCTTAACAAATAAATCACTTTTTAAACATTGCTGTTTATGCATTTCTATGTAACGGGTGGCCACTAATAAACGGGAATTTCAATCAATACTTATCTATGAAAACATTAATGCTTTCAGCGAAATATTTTCCTATGTGAATGAAACCTTAGCATATTCAGAATTGTCGCACACACACTTTCCAATATGTTCAGTTGTGTAACGTGCCGTCAAAAAAGAAAGTACTGCAGCGCGCACTGTACAATTATTTCAAGCGAACAAATATCGTGGGAAAAGTACACGGTGGACAATTTTAAGCATGAAAATGTTTCGAAAACTGATAAAGGATTTTTGGTCTACTGAGCCCCATTGTATATAAAGGTGATTAGAAGGCCAAAGACACGAAGCAACTCATCAATAGGATCACAAGCATCATCTGGAAACGGCAGCCGTCCAGCATTCATCTGATACCTGCAAGATTAAACTACCTTGCACGGAGATCCTCGGACCACATGCTATCATTCATCTAAGTTTAAAGACTAGAGCCAACTCTTCATATAACGTATATCAAATTGAACTACACTTCTTCGTAGATTTCTTCCCGAGTCATTCCTTCCATTCCCGTTCCAGATCATGCGAGCTTAAAGATGTTTGTATTTTCTTAGATTTCAATAAATCCTTCCAGGTTTCTACAAAACTTTTTTTTGTGGACTTCTAACAATCCATTTAAACTAATAATACGTTAAACTGCCGCACCAGGATCATGGGCAGGACAATACCTTGACTGTCACACTTAGATAAATTCGTGCGTAGGACATGTCCTACTTGTCCTACCCACTCCCGGCGCCACTGGTGACTGTGAAGCCATTCGCAAACATGAGCATTGAGCATACATGTAATAAAATACTTTGATTAAATAACACACATCAAAAGGTATGATTTAACATCTTTTGTAATTGTATAATCTCCATTGAAATTGCATCAAACTACTCTCCGATACCGTTTTTCTATTTTGGCACCATCAAACGATCAAACTCTCTTCCCAGTCATACACCAGGCATCGTTCGGAAATAAAAGCTTCCCATTTGCTTTTGTACGAGCAACTTTCCAACAGATCTAAAATGATAAATTAGGCATCATGACCAGCGGCTCCTAAGAGTTGAAACAATGAAAAATTGTAAGAAATTGCAATCTTCATGCCGTCTGTCAGCAGATCTGAAGCAAATAGAATAATTATTACTTTGCTAGGAAACGAAACGGGACCAGGGGGGGTAGAGTACCCTTGGCCTATCCTAAATGCTTTGCGACGGTGGAATGACTTCAGGCAAAAGGCTTATTAAATAGAACAAATTGTTCGTTCGCCAAAAACTTCCAAGTGCGTCGTTTTCGCGACGCAAGGTTTACTCGCTGAGAGCATACTGTTTTTCGAAATTATCATAATTAATGCAAATGACTTTTTGCTCACTTCCACCGAAAACTGTCGTCTACCAGCGCACTGGATGGGGGTCCGCCGTGCGCCACTTGATGAAGGGAAACAACTTTTCCCTCAACCGTGCCGCGAAAGGCTGCACAATTCCTCAACTGACTGTCACTTTCAGTTTGTTGGGAAACTAATATTTAAAACCTTTTACGCGTGCAGTTTGAGCAACGTGCCATTTAACGTTGGATAGTTTTCTTCACGGGGTGAGGAAGGAGTCACGCTTTCTTCGGAGAAGATAAATATTTATATGTCACAAAACGATGATGCACTGAAATTCATTTCGCATTACATCATTTCACTCAGGAAGAAGTTGTCTTCTCATGTTAGAGCGCGGCAACATGTCCAATTAGCTGATTTGGGAACAAGTTTCTTAGAATTTCTGTGTTGCTTCTTCGAAATGAATTTCATTACGCATAAAAGTTGATCCTTATTTTGCCATGCTTAATTTTGTTTGTGTTGCAGTATGTATTTGAGCGCTTTTCGAGTTTCCAAATTCCATCTCATACCTACATCAGACAGAATAACATTTTCAACCGTTTTTTTTTCTATCTTTTCAGGGTAAATGTTTAAACAATTTACGTGATATAAATGCTTTAATCCATGATACGTGCAGTCAATCAACAACCAACTGTGAGGTAAAAAACTTTAAGGGAACTTGTATCACTATACTAAAGTAAATAGTTGTAAAGATTGATATTAAGTATAATTACCATACACTCATTGGTGTTAAATATTATTCAGTATATAAAAAATATGAAATCGAAAGACACAATTCACACAAAACCTTCATATTAAGACATTTTTTCGCTATCCAGAATAATCTCGAGGTCGCAAAATCGAGAGAATTCAAGTTGATTACAAATATTAATCAAATAGTGGCTATATTGTATGAACCCATCTTGAAAACATGTTTAGCATTAAGAACACAGCACTCAGTGTGTTTTGTCTAACCTTCTTTAAAGTTTCATCAATTCTGCCTGAGAAATTTACATAAATATGAACCAGGTCCACGACAACCAGTTGCACCATTAGGGTAGTGAGCTAATTCCCGTCGTAGTAGGTAGTGCTTGATTTTCAAATCTAATTTATACGCCAGCCCAACTACTTACTCTAACTAAGTTGTATGCAACACGTATTTTAGAGTTCCTAGTTTTCATTGTGTACTATTAGCGCATTGAACAAATCATAGTTTATTGAGAATCGGCAATCAAAAACACCCTTCAAAGTTTTGAAATTTGTCTTATGGAAATCTGTTTACGTCCATGAGAATTTTCATTCGTCCAGTCTGAAACTCGTTGGATTGCTGTCAAATAAATCTGTTGGTATTGGTGTGCGATTTCTACAAGTACACCAAATTAGTTTTTTATGCGGTATCATACCGTGTTAAATAAAAATAACATAAATTCAATTAATATTGGCTTGTTCTGAATATGATATGTGTACATTGTGAAACATTGAATAGAATATGTGTACGGAGGATGTTCGCGGCTATCCGAGAAATACCTGAAGTGGAGGTCTTCAGATCTACACGCGTAACCAATGATCTACAGGCCTGTTTTGTAAATGTAAAGCCTGTCCACGTTATATTTCGGACAGTTCGATAATGCCCAATCGATTTATCGCCATTTCATCAATTTGGACGTGAGCTGAACATGCTGAAAGCAGCACATAAACCGTAGAGATCCAACTGTCATGTAAATGGATTGTCTCCGTAGTTTGTAAAAATGTTTAAAAATCGCTTTAGAAGATGGGTGTCCGAAATTTACACATGATAGAATCTGTGTATGGAAGATCTTCATGGTTATCCAAGAAATCCCTGAAGTAAAGCCCTTCAGGTCTACACGCATAACGTAGATGATCTACAGGCCTGCTTTGTAAATGTAATGTACCCATTGTAGTTTATATAACAAAATCTGCGTATGGAAGACGTTCGCGGTTATCCAAGGAATACCTGAAGTGGAGGCCTTCAGATCTACACGCGTAACCAATGAACTATAGGCTTTTTTTGTAAATGTAATATACCCATTGTGGTACATATGATAGAATCTGCGTATGGAAGATCTTCAAGGTTATCCAAGAAATCTCTGAAGTGAAGGCCTGTAGGTCTACACGCGTAACCAATGATCTACAGGCCTGTTTTGTTAATGTAATATATCCATTGTGGTACATATAACAGAATATGCGTATCGAATACGTTCGCGGTTATCCAAGAAATACCAGAAGTGGAGGCCTTCAGATCTACACGCGTAACCAATGATCTACCGGCCTGTTTTGTAAATGTAATATACCCATTGTGGTACATATGATAGAATCTGCGTATGGAAGATCTTCATGGTTATCCAAGAAATCCCTGAAGTGAAGGCCTTTAGGTCTACACGCGTAACCAATGATCTACAGGCCTGTTTTGTTAATGTAATGTACCCATTGTAGTACATTTAACCGAATCTGCGTATGGAAGACGTTCGCGGTTATCCAAGAAATACCAGAAGTGGAGGCCTTCAGATCTACACGCGTAACCAATGAACTACAGGCCTGTTTTGTAAATGTAATATACCCATTGCCCGAGCAGCACAAGCCAAACAAAAATTGTTGCTGCAACTAGATTGTGACTGAATCCGGTCACATATGAGTTGCAGCAACCCATATGGAAGATGTGTGCTGCTAGGGTGTGGTACATATGATAGAATCTGCGTATGGAAGATCTTCAAGGTTATCCAAGAAATCTCTGAAGTGAAGGCCTTTAGGTTTACACGCGTAACCAATGATCTACAGGCCTGCTTTGTAAATGTAATGTACCCATTGTAGTACATATAACAAAATCTGCGTATGGAAGACGTTCGCGTTTATCCGAGAAATACCGGAAGTGAAGGCCTTCAGATCTACACGCGTAACCAATGATTTACAAGCCTGTTTTGTACATGTAATGTACCCATTGTGGTACATATAACAGAATCTGCGTATCGAAGACGTTCGCGGTTATCCAAGAAATACCTGAAGTGGAGGTCTTCAGATCTACACGCGTATCCAATGAACCAATGATCTACAGGCCTATTTTGTAAATTTAATGTACCCATTGTAGTACATATAACAGAATCTGCGTATGGAAGACGTTCGCGGTTATCCAAGAAATACCAGAAGTGGAGGCCTTCAGATCTACACGCGTAACCAATGAACTATAGGCTTTTTTTTGTAAATGTAATATACCCTTTGTGGTACATATGATAGAATCTGCGTATGGAAGATCTACAAGGTTATCCAAGAAATCTCTGAAGTGAAGGCCTGTACGTCTACACGCGTAACCAATGATCTACAGGCCTGTTTTGTTAATGTAATATACCCATTGTAGTACATTTAACCGAATCTGCGTATGGAAGACGTTCGCGGTTACCCAAGAAATACCTGAAGTGGAGGCCTTCAGATCTACACGCGTAACCAATGATCTACAGGCCTGTTTTGTTAATGTAATATATCCATTGTGGTACATATGATAAAATCTGCCTATGGAAGATCTTCACGGTTATCCAAGAAATCCCTGAAGTGAAGGCCCTTAGGTCTACACGCATAACCAATGATCTACAGGCCTGTTTTGTTAATGTAATGTACCCATTGTAGTACATTTAACCAAATCTGCATATGGAAGACGTTCGCGATTATCCAAGAAATACCTGAAGTGGAGGGATTCAGATCTACACGCGTAACCAATGATCTACAGGCCTGTTTTGTAAATGTAATATATCCATTGTGGTACATATGATAAAATCTGCGTATGGAAGATCTTCACGGTTATCCAAGAAATCCCTGAAGTAAAGGCCTTTAGGTTTACACGCGTAACCAATGATCTACAGGCCTGCTTTGTAAATGTAATGTACCCATTGTAGTACATATAACAAAATCTGCGTATGGAAGACGTTCGCGGTTATCCAAGAAATACCGGAAGTGAAGGCCTTCAGATCTACACGCGTAACCAATGATCTACAGGCCTGTTTTGTAAATGCAATATACCCATGGTGGTACCTATGATATAATCTGCGTATGGAAGATCTTCACGGTTATCCAAAAAAAAACCTGAAGTGGAGGCCTTCAGATCTACACGCGTAACCAATGATCTACAGGCCTGTTTTGTTAATGTAATGTACCCATTGTAGTACATTTAACCGAATCTGCGTATCGAAGACGTTCGCGGATATCCAAGAAATACCTGAAGTGGAGGCCTTCAGATCTACGCGCGTAACCAATGATCTACAGGCCTGTTTTGTAAATGTAATATATCCATTGTGGTACATATGATAGAATCTGATACATAAGATAGAATCTCAGATCTACATGCATAACCAATGATCTATAAGATGGTTGTGTAAATGTAAGGTCCTTTTAATATCGACTCATGGAGGTTTCACAGTAACAGAATCTGCGTATGAAAGCCGTTCGCGGATATCCAAGAAATACCTGAAGTGGATCATTTCAGATCGACACGCGTAACCAACGATCTTAAGGCCTGTTTTGAATATTTAATGTACCCATTATTTTTGCCTTTCTCGTACAACAAAGTTGTACCGAAAGGCTATCATTTCACTCCAAGAACGAACTTTTTATAGAAGGCCCGGAGATCCATAGTGTTATATACCAATCAACTCAGCTCAATGAACTGTATGCATGTGTGTATGTGTGTGTATGTGTGTGCACAAAAGCTAAAAAAACATTAGACAACTTGTCGTATAGTACAGCAACCGTTCGCTAACTGGGCTAAAACACCAGCCCAGTTAACGAACGCCGCTTTTTAACTGGGCTGACGAGGGAATTCGCGATGCATTGTTGTAATCGTGTTTTATATGAAGCTTAAAAAATATACCATTCAGAGTCCCCTCGTCACCGAGTCTTTGTTGTTGTTTTTTGACGGATAACTGCTTTTTAACTGGGCTTTGGCCCAGTTAGCGAACGCCCAGTTAAAAAACAGTCCAGTTAAAACGCGCCCAGTTAGCGAACTGTTGCTGTATACCTCAGCCGATTTTCTCACAACAAGTTCTATTCGATAGAAAGCAAAGCCTAGTTGATCGCGTTTGAAAGTTATTACGAAAATGGTACATTGAACCGAGCCATATAAGCGACATATAAGGTTGGTGTCTTGACTAAATGCGAGAAAGGCAGTATCACTATTCGGTGAACTAAGTTGGTTTTTTTTCTTTGGGGTCGTTCAACAATGATGTCACAGGTTTTAGGGGGGAGGGGTTTCTAAGATTTTGTGAGACTGCATATACAAGGTAAACAAAAAAGCGTGACAGAGGAGGGAGGGGGGAGAGAAATCTCAAAAAGTAGTGGACGTCATATTTGAATCATCCCTTTATTTGTGTGTTTTTTAAGTTTAACATCAAGTTCAACACAAATGTATTCAATATGAAGAGAGCATAAGCCATATTTGAAATCGGAACATTGATCTTCAGCTACGCGTGTAGATCAAATTGCCTTACTCCAGGGATTTCTTGGTTGACCAAGAACATATGCTGTGAACGCATTCTGTTATTTTTATTACAGAGAGCATGTACCATATTTGAAACCGGAAAATTGATCTTCAGTTACGCGTGTAGATCGAAAGGCCTTACTCCAGGGATTTCTTGGATGACCAAGAACATATGCAGTGAACGCATTCTGTTCTTTTTACTACAGAGAGCATGTACCATATTTGAAACCGGAAAATTGATCTTCAGTTACGCGTGTAGATCGGAAGGCCTTACTCCAGGGATTTTTTGGATGAGCAAGAACATATGCTGTGAACGCATTCTGTTCTTTGTACTACAGAGAGCATGTACCATATTTGAAACCGGAAAATTGATCTTTAGTTACGCGTGTGGATCGAAAGGCCTTACTCCAGGGATTTCTTGGATGACCAAGAACGTATGCAGTGAACGCATTCTATTCTTTGTACTACAGAGAGCATGTACCATATTTGAAACCGGAAAATTGACCTTCAAATACGCGTGTAGATCGAAAGGCCTTACTCCAGGGATTTATTGGATGACCAAAAACATATGCTGTGAACGCATTCTGTTCTTTGTACTACAGAAAGCATGTACCATATTTGAAACCGGAAAATTGATCTTCAGTTACGCGTGTAGATCGAAAGGCCTTACTCCAGGGATTTCTTGGATGACCAAGAACATATGCAGTGAACGCATTCTGGTCTTTGTACTACAGAGAGCATATACCATATTTGAAACCGGAAAATTGATCTCCAGTTACACGTGTAGATCGAAAAGCCTTACTCCAGGGAATTCTTGGATGACCAAGAACATATGCAGTGAACGCATCCTGTTCTTTGTACTACAGAGAGCATGTACCATATTTGAAACCGGAAAATTGATCTTCAGTTACGCGTGTAGATCGAAAGGCCTTACTCCAGGGATTTCTTGGATGACCAAAAACATATGCTGTGAACGCATTCTGTTCTTTGTACTGCAGAGAGCATGTACCATATTTGAGATCGGAAAATTGATCTTCAATTACGCGTGTAGATCGAAAGGCCTTACTCCAGGGATTTCGTGGATGACCAAAAACATATGCTGTGAACGCATTCTGTTCTTTGTAATACAGAGAGCATGTACCATATTTGAAATCGGAAAATTGATCTTCAGTTACGCGTGTAGATCGCGAGGCCTTACTCCAGGGATTTCACGGATGACCAAGAACATATGCAGGGAACGCATTCTGTTATTTTTATTACAGAGAGCATGTACCATATTTGAAACCGGAAAATTGATCTTCAGTTACGCGTGTGGATCGAAAGGCCTTACTCCAGGGATTTCTTGGATGAGCAAGAACATATGCTGTGAACGCATTCTGTTCTTTGTACTACAGAGAGCATGTACCATATTTGAAACCGGAAAATTGATCTTCAGTTACGCGTGTAGATCGAAAGGCCTTACTCCAGGGATTTCTTGGATGACCAAGAACATATGCAGTGAACGCATTCTATTCTTTGTACTACAGAGAGCATGTACCATATTTGAAACCGGAAAATTGATCTTCAATTACGCGTGTAGATCGAAAGGCCTTACTCCAGGGATTTCTTGGATGACCAAAAACATATGCTGTGAACGCATTCTGTTCTTTGTACTACAGAGAGCATGTACCATATTTGAAACCGGAAAATTGATCTTCAGTTACGCGTGTAGATCGAAAGGCCTTACTCCAGGGATTTCTTGGATGACCAAGAACATATGCAGTGAACGCATTCTGGTCTTTGTACTACAGAGAGCATATACCATATTTGAAACCGGAAAATTGATCTCCAGTTACACGTGTAGATCGAAAAGCCTTACTCCAGGGAATTCTTGGATGACCAAGAACATATGCAGTGAACGCATCCTGTTCTTTGTACTACAGAGAGCATGTACCATATTTGAAACCGGAAAATTGATCTTCAAATACGCGTGTCGATCGAAAGGCCTAACTCCAGGGATTTCTTGGATGACTAAAAACATATGCTGTGAACGCATTCTGTTCTATGTACTACAGAGAGCATGTACCATATTTGAAACCGGAAAATTGATCTTCAGTTACGCGTGTAGATCGGAAGGCCTTACTCCAGGGATTTCTTGGATGACCAAGAACAAATGCAGTGAACGCATTCTGTTCTTTGTACTACAGAGAGCATGTACCATATTTGAAACCGCAAAATTGATCTCCAGTTACGCGTGTAGATCGAAAGGCCTTACTCCAGGGATTTCTTGGATGACCAAGAACATATGCAGTGAACGCAATCTGTTCTTTGTACTACAGAGAGCATGTACCATAGTTGAAACCGGAAAAGTGATCTCCAGTTACACGTGTAGATCGAAAGGCCTTACTCCAGGGATTTCTTGGATGACCAAGAACAAATGCAGTGAACGCATTCTGTTCTTTGTACTACAGAGAGCATGTACCATATTTGAAACCGGAAAATTGATCATCTACGTATTCTTTCTCTGTACCACGAGGAGCATGTACCATACTTAAAACAGGACTGCAAATCTTTGTTCCTGAGCTCAAGCCATTTCTTGGAATCTGGACGACTTATCTGTGACTTTATGCAGAATAACTATCATTTCAGTCAATTCTGAAAGTCAAGCTTAAAAGTTTATTTTCGGTTCCAGTTAACAAAAATTTCCTATTGCAATCCCATTTCGACCGCATAAAAATGGTTTCGATTGTGCTGCCATCCAGTTAAATGCCTCAGTCTGTCAAACAACTAACACACATGCTTAACATGTACGTGGGTAGTGCTGCCAACAGATTTCTGTTATGAAATTATTTCTCCTGTTTCAAACTTTTGGAATAGTGGAAAATTTTAGTGTGAACGACGAGTGTGTATGAAAAATATTTATTTGGAAGACTTTTCTTTTATTACACTAGCGGAAAATAATTGAAAAACCCACTTTTATTGACTGCATGATGTATTATCAGATGTGTAACATAAGATTTTTTCAGTTCAAACCGCCAGTTTGGCAACGCGTTTTTCGACTATAAACAAGGCGACGAAGAAAATAAATTTCAAACGCTCTAAAGTTTGAAAAAAACAGATCATTTGAACGCCTTCCGGCAGTTATTTTGCAATTATTATTCACTTGAGCAATAAACATTGCTTTTATTTAGTGCGTAGTGATAAATTTATGTGAAAAAGTGCGGTGAAAATCAGTGAATTGCGGGGATTTTGGTGACGGTGTTGCGCGTCTTCTACAGCAGTGAACGAACTGGATTTTCCTTCGTCGCACGGATAACGTAGGAAATTGTGAAAAAGTCACTGCCGCAAAGTTAAATTTAACTGTATTTCAAGTAAGTAACACCGGAATGTAATTTAAATGAATGCAGATCGTAGTGTACACTTTTTTCTATCTCGCCAGATGCTTAGTTCATTATTTTAGTTTACGATTCGCGAGTATTTAGTGATTTAGAATTTGATATGACGAATGCTAGCGCCATGGACGAATTAGCGCATAACCCTACCTGTCCCTGTCGATGAGTTGTTGTCCGCGTGTCCTTTTTGCTGTCCTCAGAACGGTTGAGGACCGAATTCCAAAGAAACGTATAATGATGATGTGCATCCGAGTTTCACTGCTGTTGGATACTGCGCTCGATGCGATTATGAATAAATTTCCATTTTACTAAAACCCTCCCTATCCTGAACCGTGAGGTACCAGCGAGTGTATCGGCACTGGTGGCAGCATCCGGTATGTGGAAAATGTTTATGGTTTCAAGTCGGACAGACTAACTACTACTACAACTAGTCATGAGAATGCAGGCCGTCGTAAATAAATACATGGACGATGCCGTCATTCTTCATAAACTTATTGGATTTTATTTCCTCTGTCTGACTGACCAGTCGATCGCATTAATCTTATTTAAGTTCATATTGTTCTTTATAATATGATATAAAAATGAAGTGACTGGACTGAAAAGATATGACATCATGGCATGTACTTATCTTCCGTTTTCTTTCAAATCTTCCAACGTACGATAAATCCATGAAGTAAATTCGGTACAACTGTGCTCGAACAAGTTAAAATTTTAAACATAATCCACTAAATTGGCCACAACATAAGAATGAAATAGAATTACTTCCTAAAAATGTCAGATTTGAAACTTATAAAGTTCAACAAATGGTGATGATGGTACCGCTTCTTTGAACACTAACACTAACCTAATCGCTCCCTTGAGCGCTATAAATAATAAATTCAGTGCAACCCATGCTTTTTTACAAGGGAGAATACATTTACGCACGACCCAGCACACGTGCTTAGTAGTTGCCCAGCATTTCCCAGCATTACTTCTGGCGGATAGGCAGTACTTAATATACTCGCTCATTCACGCTCGCACAGGCACTTATCCCGTACTTGGGTGCTCTCTCTAACACACCCTCTGACAAACCTCTCTGACGCACCATATGAGTCTTACTTGGATGCTCACCACTTACATACCATGTGAGTCTAACTTGGGTGCTCACCATCTACGCACCATGTGAGATTAACTTGTAAGCTGTCACCTGATTCACGCTGTAATACACCAATATGAGACTTATTTGGGTGCTCACTCTAGCACTGCCACTGGTCTTGACACTCGTTAGACACACCATGTTCCCAAGCAGCACAAATTGTTTCACTACTGAACATTTCACTGTGTTGCAACTATTCGGAAAGAAACAATCTTTGCGTATGTGCCATCAAATATAACTCTCTTGCAATCTAAAAAGCGCAAGAGGTGGAGCCTACTGAAACATCCTTCGATTGCAGTAAAATTGCAGTAATGTTGCAAACTACTACAGCGGAAAAAATAAAATAAAAATTTAAAACTGGATTCGATTTATGGATCTTGTGATTCATAATCCTTCACTCTACCACAGCACCATTCAACACTTCGTAGGTGCTGATGCTGACTCACCATAAAAACTATACGATTATGAAGTTTTGTACTCGGGTTTCCTGTTACTTGATTGCACCATCACAGGAAAAAAAAATGTGAGTTGTCAAAACGTTGAACGTTGTTAAATTAAACATGAAGACACATTTAACATATCTGCAACTTAATTTAAACAAACAATTAAATTTTGACAAACGCATCTAAGTTACATGGTAAAAAACACGCAAGCTAATGCTTTTGTTTCGTGTTTGCAACATGAAGTTCAGTATTCCATGTTTGTTTATTTCCAAATGTCAAAGACGTACTGCATTGCAATTTCAATGAAACATTGATCACAATTTGAACGTTTTTGACATCTTGATGCAACTTTTTCGTGCTATGACGTTTTTCCAATGCCTTTAATGAAACTAGATAGAAACAAGGTGCTTTTAGGAAGATGTTGCGTGTGCTACTTGGGTTGAACTTACTTAGGTTCTCACTTTTGACATGCCATGTGAGGCTGACTTGGGTGCTCGCCTCTAAGGGGTCCCATGCACGCTCCAACATGTTGTACAACTTTGACTCCGCCCCCAGGAAATTAGGTTGGGTTGGAGTAAAGTCGGACCGTCTGTGGGCAAGTTGTACTGTTCAACGGCCTTACAATTTGTCCACAGACGGTTCAACTTTACTCCGACCGAACCAAATTTCTTGGAGGTGGAGACAAGGTTGTACAACATGTCGGACCGTGTATCCCAAGTAACATTTTAAGTTTTATTCCGCTCTAAGAATGGTTTTCAAGATCAATTTATAAGATCTAACAATAAAACCGAGTAATACACGGCAACCTTCTGATGACCACTATAAGAGTAAGATATTGCCAAGTGGCCCTCTCCAAATAACCGCTATAAACCTATTATAAGAGCATTTAGAAACCCTTTTTAAACCACCCGCAAAAAAGGGAATTTGGCTGCGGCAGCTGTCAAAATGTTGCATTAAAAAAAAGAAACAAATCTTTGCAGAAAAATAATAATAAAATAGATCGTTGATGAAAATTATGATGATGACAACAAAATAATATTTTATTTCAGGTTGTTTTTTCGATTCAGTACCATTGAAAAGAAGTGCGCTTCCGATTTTATGGTCAAATGTTGTGAAAAAAAAGGTTGAAAGCCACGCGCCGGCCATATAACTTAGTTCAGGGAAATAAATTGAAAATATTGATTACCACAACATCTAGGATGTCCACTAAATCGATTAGTATTTTTGCCCAAACTATTATTTTCGCTAAATCATACATTTCAGTGATATATTTCACTGACTGTGAAATGCTTTTCCGTTTTCAATATGGCCATCATGGAATTTGATCAGAAAAACTTTGCTTTTATAAAACACCGTCATAAACTCTTCGCAATATAAACATTCTTTTGGCGGTAATTCATTTGACCACATTATGACCAAAAATTGTAGCTTTATTCGAGCGTTGAAAATTGGATTTATTACGCTCTTCAACACTACCATAGATCTGTTCATATGGTCAATAGGCATTTGACGTTTGAAGCATTTTTCAGCAGATTTATGGGAGGTTTATTGATAGCAATAAGAGCGCCAATAAAACTGAGCAATAAGCTTCGTGATTGCTGTCATAAGTCCACAATAAGAATTAGATAAATCCAAGAAGTATGGAAATTGTTACTTGGGATGGGGCCCCTAATATACCATGTGAGGCTGACTTGGATACTCACTGCGCTGACACTAGTGAACATCCCCATGGGGTCTCCCCACCCAGCTCGATATGTTAGGTATCAGCAGGTGGGTCCACCTACCTTTAGAAGAATTATCCCACTCGCGCTGCCATAGGACAACCAAAGTCACCCTGATTCGTTCGCGGGCTTCTTTGGTACCACGTAGCTCGAAACACTCCACGGATGACCAGCCCGACTGGCATCATGGTCGCAATCACGCAGGCTGTGTCGTGTGATATCGTGCGGTAGGCAGATATCACTCTGAGACACATCAAGCGGTACGTGCTCTCCAGCTTCCGCTGGTAACTGGTTACCCTCAGAGCTCTCGCCTAGGCAGCCATACCTAAGAATAGATACGGCAACGCCTGTCAGTAGCCTACTTCTACTGGCACACATCTTGGAACTGTTGGACATCACCCTCGATAATGCCGCAACAGCAGTCGAAGCCCTTTTGCAAGCATAGTCGACATTGCTGGGGAAGGTCAGCTAGTCGTCTATTACGATCCCAAGGAGCTTCAAACTCCGCTTCGACTTAACCCACATGAACCACTGCATGTTGAATCGTCTGGCGGTTGTTGACGATAACTACCACCGTCTTATGTTGAGCGAGCTACAGGCCTCTAGTGCTCATCCAATTCGCCACCGTGCTGATCGCCTGTGCTGCGGTCAGTTCTACCTCGAAAATTGACTCCCCGTAGACCTCCAAGGTTACGTCATCGACGAATCCGACGATTTTAACACCAGAAGGGAACTTTAGCTTTAGAACCTTGTCATACATAAGGTTCCATAACACCAGGCCCAGTATTGAACCTTGCGGAACTACTGCGGTAAAAGGAACCCTTCTCTGACTGACATCGGTCTCGTATAACAGTACACGGTTCTGGAAATAGCTTTCCAAATCCGGTACAGGCCCACCGGCGGGCTAAGCCGCTGTAACGAGAGCGCGATGGCATCCCACCTTGCACTGTTGAATGCGTTCTTCACATCAAGTCCCAAGTAACACAGTTTGTTGTGTGAGAGTTAAAAATGCATCTTTCAAGCATATAGGTTTGTTATGTTTTGGTATAAAAGACTTGTTTCATTACTTTCACACGACCTAAACAGCGCAAAAATTATTAATATTTTCAACATCTTTCAGTCGCAATCAAGTTTTTGATTGCACATTCACACGACTAAAGTTAAGTACTTAGCAAGTTTTCAATAACCGTCTTTCAACATGGTTCTGTCAAATTGAATACCAAAACAAAAATGTTGACCAACATTTGCAACGAAAAAAACCACACACAAAAACGAATTAAAAAAGCATGCATGAACTGATGAATACCATTTTTATGAAATTAAAAAGACACAAATTAAATACAAACTTTAAATTTGTTTTGATGTCGCGCATTATATGCGACTCATGATCAGTGGTGCAATTTATCAACAATGCCTGCTGAGTGTGATTCTTTTGTTTTGTATTTTTCTCTGCTCCTCTTTGCCTATGACGGTGCCTTTCAGTCAGAAAGACAAAGCAGGAGTAGCTTAGCTAACTCGGTTTGCCAACAGCGGGCTGAAGCTGATGATCATTCGGCACAAATTTCCTGTCATAGACTTATGCAGGGGTTCATCGAATTCACTCACCCGACGGATTTTGACATTTGAGCGGGTCGTCTTCTCGAACAAAAGTTCATTTTGCGTTCATTATGCGACCCGCTCAAACGTCATAATTTCTTGGGGGAGTTCATTTTGCGTTAGTCTATTGTCTTTCAAGTGATAGTATTCACCCATGCATTTATATATAGGGCCGTCGCATTCACGCAGCAGCGAGTGAACTGAATGGACTGTCACTGGGGGCTGCGTGTGCAATGAGAAGAGAGGTCCTTTGTTTACTCTATCTTTGATTGTTGCTGCTAACCATTTTCATTTTTCACTGTTAAGAAGTGAATGTGAAGAGGCAATGGTATCAATATCCAACAAATTTCAGTCACTGAGATTAAGAATTCGCACCACTGCTCATGATTCATCGGCGAACTTTTCATTCTACTTCTCCCAAATTCATCCGCCTTTGATTGGAGAAAAAAGAGCTATGCCAAAATCATATAATTTAGGAATTTATCTGTAAACAAATTCTCAAATCTGCCAAATAACAATATGGCGAGTTCTCTAAAAAAAACAACATCGTAAACAACAAAGTCGATCGAAAACGTTCGTTGCTTTAATCCTAAAAGATGTTGAAATTACGTTCAAAATGGCGTGTTTTAACCATACTCCCATTATTAAGATGTATTTTCTAACTAAACAAATATCAAAAAATGAACATGTTATGACCATGTTTGTAATGTCATTCTGTAGGCATCCTTTGTGTTAAGAGACTGTAAAACAAAACATCTTTTTTTTTCCCCTGTTGGGTATCTTAATCACTGCGACCATTTGTTAGATCTATTGTGATATATGCCCCATTTGATCTAGCTTTGTCAAGTTGACGCATCATTACTATTTAGAGCAATTGCATTTCCTTGACTACCAGCGTTATCCCAATGCGGTATTATGGTTCTTGAAAAACCGATCAAATGTCAAAATCCAACATGTTATCAGCAAGTGGTGAGATTGTAGTAAAAAACATCTTCAATGATCAAAATTGCTGTATGTTTAGCAAAAACCTTTTGTAACCGTTCGCGAATGGTTTCGAGGTGATTTTAAACACGGTGGCTTAAGCGCCACTCTCGAAGAGAGACCACCGGTCGTGTTCCCTATTTGCCCGACTTTTACAGACCCTTTACCTCTGGGGACTCTCGAACGGTCGCTGGCTCCAACATTACTAACGCCTAATATTCTTTCCCCACTTCCCACCTACCTGCTGAACTCGCTCAACCCACTGAAAAAGAACGGAAAGCAACTTTCGAAGACAACTTTAAACTGTAGCCACGGCAAACGCAATGGGAGTGAATTTTCCCAGCCCCGTGAAACGCAATACAACTAAAACTCAAGCTAACTTCTTCAAATTACTTAACGGCATTTATTCTCTAATTCGGGTTGGACGTATCGGTACGGAATGGAAAAAGAGAGCTAATCATGGCCATGAAAATACAAGCTCACATACCTGCGCAGGGTTTTGCTTCTCGATGCACTGATGCGAATACTCCGCCGGGAAGATGGCGACGATGTCCTCCGACCAGGTTGTGGCGATGGCGGCCGATTGGCTTTGCCGCAGATGCTGCAGATTGGCGCGCAGCGACGAAGGTCGAGCTCGAATGATATGGCCGAAACTAAAGATGGAGTGGCGGCTAGACGGAAGGTCCGGAATAACCGTTCCCTCAAGCTAGTAGCTTCCTTTCCCTAACGACCCGGCTTCGCGTACCTTTCCGGTTCACCGAGCGAGGACTAAAAGGAAGACTACTAACCGTCGGTTCGGGTTCGGTCCAGCGTACGATTAATGACGACGTACGGGGACCGCACTCTCGGGACTGATCCACGGGAATTGGATTGGGGATCTTACCTTCGACGGTTGATTGGCGACCGCCGAGTTTTCGCTTTTAGACGAGCGACTTCACTCCTCCTCCGTTTAACTACCTTTACAGGCGGGCCTTAACGCACGCTCGAGCTGTCGATGTCCGTTGGACGAAATGGCGGGCCCCGTAGACGCCACACGTATTCCCGTACCCGACTTCGGTCGAATACACGAAATCCAGCCCGTACCAAAAAGCGCAATGCGCTGGAAAGTCCAACGCGAATTCGTTTCATTAACAAAAACTTTATATTAAACATTTAAATTCATTTTACCCTTTTGTACGTTTCACTAAACTAACTCGGTGTTCGCGGAATTCAAAAAACACGTCCTAATGACGTCTGCTACGTTAACTGTTAATTTTAGAAACTTGATTAAAATAGACACAGAATAATTCACTCCAATCACACTTTACCTATTAGTCAAACTAGCCAAACTCAACTTAAAATACTGAAAAACTTCGTAGCCTACTCGCAAACACTTCTGATTACCAGCCGTTCACTTAGCGAAATGATCGAGTTCTTGTCTGAATTTTATAAAGAAACTTATCCTTTGAAAAATCGCCAATTATTTTAAATTTGCGCCAAATAAATTTGAAATGGCGACCTCGGTGAGCCGATAAAAACGAGCACATGAGAACACTACAACAGTACATGGTCAATTTCTATTTGGATAATAATTTAGTCAAGACACAAACCTCGTAATCGACATACAAATAAAAATTCAAATTTCTTTTCGTCCGGTTTGCAAATTATTTACGTAATGTAATGTTTCACTATTTGATTAATTCCAAATAACTTTAATTTATGATTTTACTTAAAAAGAGAAAAACGTCATAAATTCTTATTTTGACTTAATCACAAATTGATTGCAAAAACGTAAAACGTTACACTTTTCATAACTTTCTTCGAACATAACATGTTTTGTATTTCCTTCTCCCGACCTTAATTCATCATGATTCTTAGGTCTTCGCTGATAATGATGTTTTCGGTGTTACTTGGGGTATCACTAACGCACAGTAGGGGAGACTGGGTATGCAACCAGAAGTTCGGATAAGAAGGGCTACTTTGGCTTAATCAGCTCTCATTTTAAGTAATTTTTTGTATGTAACGGAACTTTAAGTGAACTTTAAAGTTCCGTTAAGGATGCTTGGAACTTGATGTGAACCATAGTGAACCAATTAGTTCGGTTAAGAGTAAATTTAAGTAAAATCTGAACTTCTGGTTGCTTGGGAGACTTGATCCCCTTTTCTGATTTTCGGTGTATCACAACCAAAAATAAATAAACATACACGATTTCCACACAGACTCTCTAAGAAATATGGTATTTAACTTTACTGATGTATGACAGTCCTTAAATTATTGTTGTTATTGATACACAATCGATTTTTTGGAGTGCTGTCAAAAATCGACTTTTAAAATATTCGGGGGAAATTGATCCCTCTCCAAGAACTTGCTTTGATAAAATTAGAAAGGTGCCCTCAGATTTTTTAGATATTTTTCTTTCAACATACGCAAAATTATCGAATTGCTGTGCGTATACATGAACGATTTTTGTTATTGAATTCGACAGCACATGCAATTTTAAAATTTGGGGAGACTTGATCCCCTTTTTATGATATCTACGCAATAAATAATTTTTCCTGCCAACCCTTCATCAAATCTGTCAAATCTACAAAAAAAAATAGAAGCCTGAGAACAGATTTATATTTTTTTAAATTTTTTCGCCAAATTTTTGTATGGGTGACTAATGGGGGATCAAGTGTCCCCATATTGAGGCAATAACTTCAAATCCAAATATACTAAAACTTTGATGGAATGTTGACATTTTCATCAGTACAGATCAATAAGCATATTTGTTGCTGTGAAAAAACGAAAGGCTTTGGTCATTGTTATGAAAAGTTGTTCAAATTTTGCGTGGCCAATAAAAAAATCTTTAGGAAGGCCAAAACATACAAACCGCCCTGCAGAATAAATAAGGTTGTCAATCCAAAAAATACTCACCACATAAAGGTCATTTGTCTAGATCTAGAGGATCTATACTAAAAAATACGCTAGAACAAAACTACTTTAGTTCTCGATAAAACAGGGGATGATCAAGTCTCCCCGGAGATCAAGTCTACCCACCTTCCCCTATCGAATACCACGCCTTTTCTGTTGGATGGCTGTCTCGGCGGTCTTTACCACCGAGTTAATAGCGTCCAACGTGGACTTACCCTTACAAAACCCTAACTGATTGCTTGACAGGCCGTCCCTACCCTCTGCGTATGTATTCAGCCTGTTGAGGATGATTCTCTCTAGCAACTTGCCCGTCGTGTCTATAAGACAAATTGGTCTATGTGCCGATGGGTCGCCCGGCGGCTTCCCGGCCTTCGGCAACAACACCAATTTCTGCCTTTTCCATCTTTCGAGGATTCTACACTTATCAAGGCATCTCCGCAATGATTGCTGTCTTGAGAGCGCTGTTCGGAATTCCATCAGGCCCTGGGGCGTTATTCGTTACTGTTTGGCCATCGCGAGTAGCTCTTCGTTCGTCACCGGAGCCACCATTTTGGCCGCATCCATATTGCCTTGCTGAGCAGGAGGCCGAGACTTGGGACGGGAAGAGTACTTCGATAATCCTCGCTAACCTCTCCAATGACCGTTCGTGGGATAAAGAGCCCCCATTGGTCTTGGCCATCACTATCCTGTAGGTGTCACCCCGCGGATTTGCGCTGGCACCTTCGCATAGGTTATCGAAACACGCTCTCTTGTTGCTCTTGATCGCCTTGTTACAGGCCAGTTTCGCAGCTCGAAACACTTCATCCTCGGTGCGAGCTCGTTGCATCCTTCACCTATCCTTGAGGCAGGTTGATCGAAGGGCCGCAATCTCGGCACTCCACCAGTATACCGAGCTTCGGCCATTTTTCGACAGGACTTTCCTTGGCATAGTGGCGTCGCACGCGCGTGGTAGGACAGCTACCAACGTATCCCCGCTTAGACCTTTAGAGTTGGCTTACAGTCCCATGGCCGCGGCCACGGTGAAAACTTCGCTGTCGAAGTGATTGGTCATTCACCTACTGACCTGACAGGGATCCCCGGACCTCAAATGAAGCCACTCCACTGGTCAAGCGTTTAAATTTCCTACTCTGACGACCGGCTTACGACCCACTAGGTCGGACGATAGCCTATCGACCATCTTGTTGAACTGTTCTAATGTTCACCTTGGTGGAGCATAGCAGCTGCAATAGAACACACCATTGATCTTGGCTATCACGACACCCTCAGCAGAGGATTGTATCACCTTTTGATACCGCCCCGTCGTGCAAATAGCCGCCATCAAATTGCCGTTATCGACTGGGTTGTTGTACAAGTCGGACAGGGGAGGTCCCCCCATAACGTGGTAACAAGCTTGAGTTTTTCTGGCGCATATAAGGCACTTTGGTTTTTGGGCCCTTACAGTTGAATAACTTGTGTCCCCACGATAGCACCTGTCCACTGAAGACGGCTGGAGTTTACTTACTGGGCATACAGACCAGCCGATCTTCAACTTCCCTCGCTCCATTACTCTTTTGGCTTCCGCAACTGGTAACCTAATGTAGGCTACCTGCGTGCCAAAGGGACCGCCTTTTAGGCGAACAGAGGTCTTCTCGACCTCTGTACCGCACTGCTCTCTGACGGCAGAGACGACGTCGTCCGCGTTTGTGACCTCGTCCAATTGCTTGCACTGAAGGGTCACTTCCGTCCCCAACGACCTCACCTCGTCGCCGTCACCCTAGACCTCTTGAGCCAACTTCCTGTAGTCCGTCCCACTAGCTAGTGCCCCGCGTTTCAGAACCAAGATCATTTCACCGGTCTCGATGCGTCTGACGCTTCGCACGTCCTGACCCAGCGTCGTAAGCTTTTCGATCGCCCGCATCGATTTAAGGTCTGAGGGAAGCTCTCTCGCGGTAGAGCGCTATTTTTGAACTAAAATATCTATAACTCGGAATTGGGAGGGAATTTCGCTTATACCAGCTGACAATCTCTTTGAAATTCTTTAAGGAATGATCCCAGAAAATTTCGTGGACCTATTATTTTCCTAATTTGAAATAATCTTCAAATACTGAACTATTGTACAACTAATTTTTTTGCTTCTCAGTACCTCCTTTTCAGTAGAGCAGCCAGCAGCATATTTTCTCGTGGCGCACGGCAGGAAAGGAGTGATGAGTGCGATCAATTTTATATCCGGTCTGACACTAGAAAACAGAGCATCAACATTAAAAAACACGAATCTACGAATATATTAACATCAAATATAGAAAATGGCATATTCTCCCAGGAGTTCCTTCGGACATTCCTCCAGCAATTCATCCAGAAATTCCACAGGATAATTCTTTAGGATTTCCTTCGAATATTCCTCCAGGAATTTCTCCGCAGATTCATTCAGGAATTCCTCCAGATATTCCTCCAAGACTGTCTCCGGATATTCCTCCGGGAATTCCTTCGGATGTTCCTCGAAGAATTCTTCCGGATATTCTTCCAGGAATTCCTCCGAATATTCCTTCAGAAATTTCTCCGCACATTACTTCAGAAATTCCTCCGGATATTCCTCCAGGGATTCCTCCGGATATTCCTCCAGGGATTCCTCCGGATTTTCCTCCAGGAATTTCTCCGGATATTCCTCTAGAGATTCATCCGGATATTCTTCCAGGAATTCCTCCGGATATTCCTCCAGGAATTCCTTTGAATATTTCTCCAGAAATTGCTTCAGATATTCCTCCGCATATTCCTCCTGATACTTCTCCAGGAATTCATCCGGTTATTTCACCAGGAATTCTTTCGTATATTCCTCCAGGAATTCATCCGGTTATTTCTCAAGTAAATCCTTCAGATATTCCTCCAGATATTAATTCGATTCTTCTATAAATTTCTCCGGATATATCTCCAGGAACTCCTCCGAATACTCCTCCAGAAATTTCTTCAGATATTCCTCCAGGAATATTGTTATCTGTTGATATAAAAGAAGAGGAGGTTCTGCGCCCGTTTGAGAAAGATTTCATGAATAATTGTACTCAAACGGGCTTTTACCTGCTCCAAATAAAGAAAAGAAAAAGAATAAAAAAATTTCTTAAGATATTCCCTCAGGAATTTCTGCAGGAATATCCGAAAGAATTCCTGAAGGAATATCCGGAAGAATTCAAGAGAAATTCATGAAGGAAAATACGGAGGAAATCCTGAAGGGTTATCCGGAGAAACATTCAAAAAAAAATTCTGAAAGAATATCCAGATGACTTCCTAGAGGAATATATGGTGGAATTCTGGAAGTAATATCTGGAAGGATTTCCTGAATGTATATTTGACAAATATCCGGAGGAATTCCTGCAAAAATAACCAGAAGAATTCCTGAAGAAATATTCAATAATGTTTCAGACCCGAAAACATCCAGACCCACAAACACCAGACCAAGAATCGAACTCACCATCTCCAGGTTGACCTACGCATTTGCTCGCAAGGCTACTGGAGAGATATTACCTGGAGGAATATCCGGAGGAAACCCCGGATGAATAACTGGAGGAATATCTAGTGCAGAGCTTTAAATAATCGATTATTTTTTTATGACGCTCATGGACGTTGTCAGCTCACTTCTGAATTTATTCATGTTAAGCTCTGCACTGTAAATTCTCGGAATGAATATGGGTTTGTGAGTACTTATTAAAAGTTCACAAATTATTAAATTACCGTAAAACTGCACACATTTCTGATGATTCAAATAAATACACACATAGATTTAATCCCGACGTTGAATTGAGGCGCATTTTTAGCTGCAAATGTTAACATAATCAAGGCTAGTTATGTTTTTTCGTGCGCAGATACCCCTAGCAGCACACTTGTCATATATCAGTTACCAGTACCTATGTATAACTAAATCAAGTTCTATATGAGTTACTCCAACCAAATCAGTCCAAATTGTGCTGCTCGGGACCATACTCAGTGATAATCAAATGAGTGAATCTATGAAGAAGTAAACTGAGTAAGTCATTCTCTGTCATGAATATTCATGCGACGTTTGTCAAAATTCAGGGTGAAGTTGCTTCATGAAGATGAATATTTCATGCTCTGATCTAGTGGAATTCCTGAAGAAATATCCGGGTGAAGTCCTGGAGGAACATCTGGAGGATTTTATAATGTAATATCCGGATAATTTGAGAAGATTTCTTGAAGGAATATCCAGAGGAATTCCTGGCGAAACATACGGAGGAGTTGCTGAAGAAATTTGTCTTATTTCAAATATTTATCTTAATTATCTTATGTATGTCTTATTTGTTTTATTTGTCTTATTTGCCTTATTTGTCTTATTTGTCTTACTTGTCTTATTTGTCTTATTTGTCTTATTTGTCTTATTGGTCTTATTTGCCTTATTTGTCTTTATTTGTCTTATTTGTCTTATTTGTCTTATTTGTCTTATTTGACTTATTTGTCTTTATTTGTCTTTATTTGTCTTATTTGTCTTATGTGTCTTATTTGTCTTATTTGTCTTATTTGTCTTATTTGTCTCATTTGTCTTATTTGTCTTATTCGTCTTATTTGTCTTATTTGTCTTATTTGTCTTTGTCTTATTCGTCTTATTTGTCTTATTAGTCTTATTTGTCTTATTTGTCTTATTTGTGTTATTTGTCATATTTGTCTTATTTGTCTTATTTGTCTTATTTGTCTTATTTGTCTTATTTGTCTTATTTGTATTATTTGTCTAATTTGTCTTATTTGTCTTATTTGTCTTATTTGTCTTATTTGTCTTATTTGTCTTATTTGTCTTATTTGTCTTATTTGTCTTATTTGTCTTATTTGTCTTATTTGTCTTATTTGTCTTATTTGTCTTATTTGTCTTATTTGTCTTATTTGTCTTATTTGTCTTATTTGTCTTTATTTGTCTTATTTGTCTTATTTGTCTTATTTGTCTTATTTGTCTTATTTGTCTTATTTGTCTTATTTGTCTTATTTGTCTTATTTGTCTTATTTGTCTTATTTGTCTTATTTGTCTTATTTGTCTTATTTGTCTTATTTGTCTTTATTTGTCTTATTTGTCTTATTTGTCTTATTTGTCTTTATTTGTCTTATTTGTCTTATTTGTCTTATTTGTCTTTATTTGTCTTATTTGTCTTATTTGTCTTATTTGTCTTTATTTGTCTTATTTGTCTTATTTGTCTTTATTTGTCTTATTTGTCTTATTTGTCTTATTTGTCTTATTTGTCTTATTTGTCTTATTTGTCTTATTTGTCTTATTTGTCTTTATTTGTCTTATTTGTCTTATTTGTCTTATTTGTCTTATTTGTCTTTATTTGTCTTATTTGTCTTATTTGTCTTATTTGTCTTATTTGTCTTATTTGTCTTATTTGTCTTATTTGTCTTATTTGTCTTATTTGTCTTATTTGTCTTATTCGTCTTATTTTTCATCTTGGTCTTATCTATCTTATTTATCTTATTTGTTCAATTTGTCTAATTAGTCGTATTTGCCTTATTTGTTTTATTTGTCTTATTTGTCTTATTTGTCTTATTTGTCTTATTGGTCTTATTTGTCTTATTTGTCTTATTTGCATTATTTGTCCATTTGTCCCCCACTGTTCAACCACAGACAAACAGACATAACACATTGAACATTTATCCATCACATTCACCGTCGTTCAAACATTAACGACATCTGTTAATTTCAGTTAGTTGGGCAAATCACGAACCAGATGTCGGTAGTGAGCAAACGTCAAACTCGAGCAAAAACGATGCGCGCGCCACAAGTGATCGATTATTTATAACTAAAGATTATTTTAATTGACCAGTAAATCACTGAATAATGGAAATTTGACGAGTGTTATGTCTGTTTGTCTGTGGTTCAACAATGCCACGAAGTGTTGCTTCCACCTGACAGCCACCTCAGTTTAATCTGTCAGTAAATTTCCTTCCTGGTCGTTACACATGACGGGAGATGTCGCTGTCTTCTTCTGCAAGGCATTGACAGTCTGATAAAACCTCCGCATATCGTTCTGCTCCATTCTTCCATGCGCCTCAAAATGTTTTTCTTCTAGCGATCTCTATTCAACCAGGGACCCGATTTCAACATCCGGCTCCTGGCTTCCGTTCGATGCTACAAATGGTCATTCCTCTCGCAACAGCGAAATTGACTAGTGGTAGGCCGTTGTTATTGCTAGCGGAGTGAAGACTGTCCCTACCGATTACGGGACGGAAAAAAGTTATTTTGTCCGCATTACAAAAGTTGTTGCAAAAGTTACCTGAAAAACTTCGTCGAAGACGCCTGGCTCGTAATTTAATTGCTTTTAGAGATTTATTATGTGTTATGCCATCAAACTTCAAATATGTTCGAATATATGAGCCAGCCAGGACTGCAAGAATCTTAAATAAAGACCATAGTAATGAATATGTTCAACATAAGCATGTGGAGACGCATGGTGCATTGGTTCATAAGCTCCTAGTGATCCAACTTTTTGCGCAAAAATTAAAATTCTGCATACAAGTAACTGTTATTTTGTTTATTGTTTTGTTTAAAATTCATTTGACAGAACATTGTCTTAATGAATAAAATGTTATTTACTTTTTTCATTAATCCCCCGGATGAAGGATACCAAGGGAAGATTGATGTCGAGTTCAGTGTACACACTGTTGAAGGAGGCAGCCATTGTACGGATCGGTTTGTGTGAGTCGTACTGTCTATTGCCGTTTTCAAAAGAGATAAAATTCACTGTATTAAAATCTGACATCTTCTGGTTGGGTGTAATTATCTTCGAAAAAAGTGGTTTGAAAGAATTAGATTTTCCTTATACTACGTAATATAAACATAAAATTACAATTTATAATGCATAGTATACTTTATACAAATTATAAAAACAGTCCAGCCCCGTGCTTACATTTTTTGATTGAAATCCTGATTGAATTTTTCAAAACTATTTTCTATTATGTCCCGATCAAAATTTCTGAAAAGTCCGCTTTTAATTTTTAGCTTTCTCTTTCAACGAAAAATCGTTAATACACTGTCCAAAGCATAAATAGCTATTGTTCATAAAATTTGCGACCCTTCAATGCATTTAGAGGGATTATAAAAGAAACGTTAGTTAACTATACCACAGCAAAGAGACAGCTGGATCAAATGTTCCGTTCACTCTCGCCCATTCAAACCTAAACAAATGTCGAAGTTGTCTATAAAATTTTCGCTTCTTCCGAACGCCTTGCTGCACTTTCCAGAAAATCTTTCCAAACCGTCCAAACAACCGCCTAATGGAACAAAAGAGTGTCATAAGCGTCGCGCACAAAACCAGCAGCAGCCGAGCCATTTCCACATTTACATAAACATTTCCATCGCTTCCAAAGTGAATTCAGATTCAGTGTGTCGTCGCATGGTGGAAAAATCCCTCGCCCGCGCCAAGGGCCTATGAGCAGCAGCTGGGTTTAGCCACAAAAATGCACTCATCCCGTAGTATATTTATTCGGCGGATGAAAGCGCTTCGTGCAATTGCGTTATTTTGTTGCTCTGTTTTGTGGTGCGGGGAAAACTTCACTTATTCCGTCATTCCGGTTGTGCTTTTGTGACGTTCAAGAGACCGAAGTTTATTTAAAATTCTAATCCTCTTTTTCTTGATAAGTTGGACTTGTGCGCTTGCCTGTGCTGGCATGGCACGATTGTGTGGACTGCAGTTATCAGATCGGAAATAATTCCGAGGATAACGTGAGGATGCAAATAAATTCTAGGTTTGAGGCTGAGCGAGCTTATTTCAACACAATTGTAATAGTTCTTTAATGTGTTATAAGGTATTGACTGTTTAAGATACTTGAAATCGTAAAACGTAAATTGGAATGTAGTATTGCGGGTAAACAACAATAGATTTTTTTAAGTTACGACTTTCCGCTTCAATAAATGAATTATGGATAATAACATTTGCGCGCATCAACATGCGAGGAATTTAGAGCAAGTGGATGAAATCCGTTGGTGAATATGACGAATTTTCGTGCTTCAGCAACGACTTACTTTTTCGAAGAGCAGGTGTAGGCAAATATACACCAGGCGCCTCCATTGAGATTGCAAATCAAAGCACTAAAACCAGCGTTGTTTTTGCTATACCCAGGTTAAATATGACCAAAATGTCACTTACACCCCTCAGTTTTTTAACCCCTTCAAATATGAAATATATTCCAATTAAGCTTTACTTTCATATTTAAAATAGTACCCCCATAGTTTTTAGCAATTAAAACCAAAACATAAAGGAAACGAACTGTGAAACAAACAACTTGTATCCGACAAATCAACATAAGCAAGAAATAAACACAACGGAAGAACAAAAATACAACAAAAGGGATTTAGACTCGGAATGGAAGATGAAAAAACGTCAGCATCGTGTGAACTCCCAAATCCGTTCACCAACCTTAAACAGTATGAACAGTACCTCTAAACCGTTTCTCACCATTATCACCAACCAGCAACCGTATCACGAACCAGTCGTTCGCTGACAGCACGGCGGAAGCATCTTCGACAGACTCCTAATATTGCTCTACGCTGCTCCATCTCGTTTGCTGCACTCCTCTTCGCCGGAAAGATGCAAAACGCGAAATTGTATTTACACAACCGAAGATCTTGTCTCTCGCTACCGCTACAACGACGACGACGCCGGAAATGGATGATGCCGCCGCCTCCAGCCAGCAGAAAAGTGTGTACACTCACCGAAAAGGACACTAAACTAACTCTGCAGAAGCATCACCCGAGCCACCGAGCAGCGCCGGTGCGGTGGTGCACATTGCCATTCGCTTAGCTCGCCGAATTGTTGAGTTGAGTTGGCTAATTTATACCATTTACGGTGTAGCAGCCGACCGCGAGGGGATTAATCTCTCGCTGCTGCTCCTCCCTTTCGCGAAGTCATCGTCATCGTCCTTTGATTTGTGTACTCAGCTGGTGTGGCTGAGACCGAAATCCGAAGCATACCAAAACACCATCAGAAGGCAACGCGCAAATGTTTATTTAAATTTTAATTTGTAAAAACGAAGGTAGTTAATTTTTTATAATGACTATTTGCCTTCCTAAGGCGAAACGATTTGTAGCTAGCGGGGAAACATGAAGAATCAAAATTGCGACAAAGGATAAAAGCAGATACTTACCTGGTTCTTTTTGTTTGCATACTGATTTACCTTCAGCGGGTGAATTGCATGTCGAATTATTTTGCAGTTTTAATGTTGATTCCGAAAAGTTGTACCGCGATTGTTAACATTTTTGTATGAAGGAATGTGATCTGTTTCCATTTTGGTTGTAAATCTCATACACCTCTTTCATGCACCATTCCAGTACAAACTGGAACAAGTATTTTCGTTCGAGCCACCATTTTCTCCATAACTTTGGGACGCAATAGATGATCGTTATGAAATTCACTAGCATTTAATTTAGCTATGTTTTCTGTCGAATGCAACATTAGCATTAGCATTGAGCAATTCGCTCAAATTCGTAGGTGGTACAAGCCACGACTATTGTATGAGAGTAGCATCACTTTCATCCGTTATCACAGATATTAATTTGGGACTAATCACTATCTCTTAGATAGATGGCCACGTACTTGCGAATGCTGAGGAAAGGGAAGGATGGTTAGTTGGAACCCTACTTAAGAAAGATGCAGAGAACTCTACGACCACGACCTCTCATAGGTGCCACGGGAGGTTTTGGGATTGTGTGGGAGGTTATAACAGTAGGAATCGTTGTGGTAGAACGTGAAACAGAAGAAGGACTATGATAGAAATACAAAGTAGGAGAGGGACGAGCCTGGAATTGAGCCCACGGCCTCCTGCTTATAAGGCAAAAGCGGTAGCCACTAGATCACCGAGTTCGTCGTGTTTTCTGTCGAATGCAACATGTGTATCTTTTTACATACAACTTTAATTGGAGTTAAATTTAGCTAGCTGCAGGTATTTTAAGTGCACTTAGAATTTGTGTTTTTTATGTTGAAATTCTCTTAAATTACTCAACTCAAAATACTCTCAAAAATTGAAGAATGATTTATTCAGTCATCATCTAAATTGGGTGAAATCCTATTCTATATAGGGTTGCTACTCCTTATCTCATAGCTCCTACGTTCATATCTTACAATCATTTTTACTCCCTAAAAAGAGTGGAATTAACAGTACAATGAACGGCGATTCCGAATATTTACTGATAGTAGGTATCCGGCTGGCGGTAAGAGAACAGCTTCCGGTAGCGCTTGTGGTGGTATCTCTGCACCAACGGGAAGCGGATCTTCGAGTCGTGGAACTGCTTGATATGGGCACGACGGGTCGCCTCCATGGATGTAGTAGACACGGACAGGGGCACGATAGCGCGAAGCCATATCGCTGATTCCGAAATTCTTAACGCGCAGCGGGGTCTTCTCCAAAATGCGCTTTACCGAGACGCTCTTGCCTTCTTGAATTTACGAAGCTGCCGCAGGAAGTAACCAGAAACGAGACTTGGCAACGATCTGGTCCGCTGCGAAGGTGTACATCTTGAACAGCGGAGGGTTCTGATCCTTCTCCGAGGGCTGCTTACGCCCGATGGCCTGATATTCTTTCAGCACTCCTTTAGCTTTCTTTTTTGATTGCGTTTCTTGAAAGAGAAGGAAACAAAGCAATGGAGATTTATTTGATTTATTTCTTATTTATCTTATCAGTAGCAGCAAGAGCAGCAGGGACTATGTCCAAGGGCTTGACGATCCCTCCCCAGGCCATCTGCGAGTTGTGGCGCCTGCCTAGGATGTGGTGGGGTTTGACAGTGGGCCCTGTTAAACCTCTATAAAAAGCTTTTTTTTTGTCTTTATTTAAGAGACTTGCACCCCGAGGCTGACTCGTCTCCGAATATAAAAAGCTGCATTTATCCGCAAGTAGGCTCCGCCAAAGCGACCGTGTGCCGCTCAAAGCGCACAAGCCCAAGTCCTGGTGTTAGGTGGGACGCTAAACAGCCCTGACACGACGGCCCTCCGACGAGACAGGAGGTTTGCGCAGGCCCAATAAGCTGCCTTTAAAAACAACTATTATGAACGACATAGAAGATAATACGACTCGATACAATCGGCAACGACCTAGGCGACGAATAAAGGATCACGA
The DNA here is from genome assembly GCF_024139115.2 of Armigeres subalbatus. Taxonomy (NCBI): domain Eukaryota; kingdom Metazoa; phylum Arthropoda; class Insecta; order Diptera; family Culicidae; genus Armigeres; species Armigeres subalbatus. The sequence goes on along the minus strand of NC_085139.1, from coordinate 182,974,315 downwards.
TTGGAAGCTTGGAACATGGACCTGCAAGTCGCTAGGCTTCGCAGGTTGCGACAGGATAATCTACGATGAATTACATCCCCGCAACTTCGATGTCGTAGCGCTGCAGGAAATCTGCTGGACAGGACAGAAAGTGTGGAAAAGCGGGCATCGAGCGGCTTCCTTTTACCAAAGCTGTGGCACCACCAACGAGCTGGGAACCGGCTTCATAGTGCTGGGAAAGATGCGCCAACGCGTGATTGGGTGGCAGCCAATCAACGCAAAGATGTGCAAGCTGAGGATAAAAGGCCGTTTCTTCAACTATAACATCATCAACGTGCACTACCCACACGAAGGGAGACCCGACGACGAGAAAGAAGCGTTCTATGCGCAGCTGGACCAGACATACGATGGATGCCCACGGCGGGACGTCAAAATCGTCATCGGTGACATGAACGCCCAGGTAGGAAGGGAGGAAATATATAGACCGGTCATCGGACCGGATAGTCTGCATACCGTATCGAACGACAACGGCCAACGATGCATAAACTTTGCAGCCTCCCGCGGAATGGTTGTCCGAAGCACTTTCTTCCCCCGCAAGAATATCCACAAGGCCACATGGAAATCACCTAATCAAGTAACGGAAAACCAAATCGACCACGTTCTAATCGACGGTAAATTCTTCTCCGACATCACGAACGTACGCACTTACCGCAGTGAGAATATTGAATCCGACCACTACCTCGTTGCAGTATGCCTGCGCTCAAAACTCTCGACGGTGATCAACACGCGTCGCAGTCGTCCGCCGCGGCTAAACATTGGGCGGCTACAAGACGGTAGGCTAGCCCAAGACTACGCGCAGCAGCTGGAAGTGGCACTCCCAACGGAAGAGCAGCTAGGCACAGCATCTCTTGAAGATGGCTGGAGAGATATTCGATCCGCCATTGGAAGCACCGCAACTGCTGCACTAGGCACGGTGGCTCCGGATCAGAGAAACGACTGGTATGACGGCGAATGTGAGCAGTTAGTTGAGGAGAAGAATGCAGCATGGGCGAGATTGTTGCAACACCGCACGAGGGCGAACGAGGCACGATACAAACGGGCGCGGAACAGACAAAACTCGATTTTCCGGAGGAAAAAGCGCCAGCAGGAAGATCGAAACCGTGAAGAGACGGAGCAACTGTACCGCGTTAATAACGCACGAAAATTCTATGAGAAGTTGAACCGTTCACGTAAGGGCCACGTGCCACTGCCCGATATGTGTAAGGACATAAACGGGAACCTTCTTACGAACGAGCGTGAGGTGATCCAAAGGTGGCGGCAGCACTATGAAGAGCACCTGAATGGCGATATGGCAGACAACGGTGGCGGTATGGTAATGAATCTAGGAGCACGCGCGCAGAACATGCGACTTCCGGCTCCGAATCTCCAGGAAATCCAGGAGGAGATCGGCCGGCTGAAAAACAACAAAACCCCTGGAGTTGGCCAACTACCAGGAGAGCTGTTTAAACACGGTGGTGAGGCACTGGCTAGAGCGCTGCACTGGGTAATTACCAAGGTTTGGGAGGATGAGGTTCTGCCGTTTCAGGGGCATTCTCCCTTCGAAACGCGGAGAGAATTACGGCAAGGTGATGGGCTTTCGTGTCTGCTATTCAACATCGCTTTGGAGGGAGTAATACGAAGGGCAGGGATTGGCACGAGTGGTACGATTTTCACGAAGTCCGTCCAGTTATTTGTTTTCGCCGACGACATTGATATCATGGAACGTAACTTTGAGAGGATGGAGGAAGCCTACATCAGACTGAAAAGCGAAGCTAAACGGATTGGACTAGTCATCAACACGTCGAAGACGAAGTACATGATAGGAAGAGGCTCAAGAGAGGTCAATGTAAGCCACCCACCACGAGTTTCTATCGGTGGTGACGAAATCGAGGTGGTTGAAGAATTCGTGTACTTGGGCTCACTGGTGACCGCCGATAACGATACCAGCAGAGAAATTCGGAGGTGCATAGTGGCTGGAAATCGTACGTACTTTGGACTCCGCAAGACGCTCCGATCGAATAGATTTCGCCGCCGTACCAAACTGACTATCTACAAAACGCTTATAAGACCGGTAGTCTCTCTTCTCTTCTGGACGATGCTCGTGGAGGACCAACGCGCACTGGGAGTTTTTGAAAGGAAAGTGTTGCGTACCATTTATGGTGGGGTGCAGATGGCGGACGGTACGTGGAGGAGGCGAATGAACCACGAGTTGCATCAGCTGTTGGGAGAACCATCCATCGTTCACACCGCGAAAATCGGAAGACTGCGGTGGGCCGGGCACGTAGCCAGAATGTCGGACAGTAATCCGGTGAAAATGGTTCTCGACAATGATCCGACGGAAACAAGAAGGCGAGGTGCACAGCGGGCAAGGTGGATCGATCAGGTGGAGGACGATTTGCGGACCCTCCGCAGACTGCGTGGTTGGCGAAGTGCAGCCATGGACCGAGCTAAATTGAGAAGTCTTTTATGTGCAGCACAGGCCACTCCGGCCTTAGTCTGACACTAAATAAAAAAAATTGTTTTCATTTCGTCGTTTCAGAGAAATTCTGGAAGATTGGCCTCTTACTTGATTAACCATTGTCCCTCGCTTGTTTTCGCTTCGTGATTTCTCCACTTGGTATGCCTCGTCTCTAGTGCTCGACTGAACGATGAAATTCGTTTCGTGCCCAAACGTTCTGGCTGTTCCGGCGAGTTTGCGATTGATCAAGCCTTTCAGCAACTGTGCTCGAACGAACCGTCCCTGATCGTCAGAACTTTAGTGACACGAACGCACCTTTCCCATTAGTCTTGCGTGGAGATTGACGATTGATTCTTCTTTCTCTTGTTGCCTGATGCTCAGCCGCTGTATCCATCATGGAACGAAGATGAGACTCGATATTGTTAAGGAACGTTGCATAACAGTGTTCTTCATTTAGATTTGGTCTTAGCCTAGCTGCGCGAACGATACTCTGCAATTTTCCACCCATTGAGAGGAACAATAGTTGAGCCCGACGTACCGGGTCGAAAGCGTTGGATAGCTGAAACAGCTCCCACATCTAATTCGCAGGAACGCCTTTCGGGAAAGGTTTTATCTGATCCCATCTTATGGAACTCGAATTCCCTTGCGGTGATGACGGTGTCTCCTGGAGTATCCCTAACTCTCATCGACGTCCTCTTGCTTGGAGCTCTCTTCGTGAGCCTTCTGATTTCTCGATGATAAGTCTGCGACAATTCTTTGCAGTTCAGCTACTTGCATCGGTCATATTCGTAATAATTTTTTTATTCAATTATTCAATTAGTTTTCAACAAAACAGTCATTACTAAATTTATATTTGATGTGGAAAGTGAATACCTTGAGCAATTAAATAATTGTGTGACATCGAAAATGATACCTAATGTAATGTGTTCAATTTTAACCGTATTCTAGTGTCATATTCACTAATGTCAATCCTTCAGAGATTGAGTGAAAATTACTCATGCCGGAAAGCAATCGCTGTGACAGAAATAAGTGCTACACCTCGGTGATTTAAATCATTAAAAAGCTTGATCGTTACCCTTTTTTTCTGGTCTACACAGGTTGGTCTATCCTTATGAAGATAGATATTGCAAAATATTTTCTTGTTTCCGCCCGGGATCGAACCGGGGGCCTTCCGCGTGTTAGGCGGATGTGATAACCACTACACCACGGAAACTTAGATGATTTGTTGTAGCTTCAAATTGTATACGTTTCGCTCTATCAAACCATTTACGCATTCTTACCTGTTCGAAGGAACCCCTGTGATTAACCGCTGAGCTATTACCACATTCTCCGGTGGCGTGAAAATCGAATGGGAAACGTGTATTTAATGCCCCAAACGACCGAAACCAATTTAATTTATGCTGTTTCACTGCTTCTCATTGTTTTACTCCGTTACTTTTGGCTGCTATGCGGTGAATAAAACCCAACTTCCAAAGCATTCCAACAATTTTTGTCTTTATTTGCTCCTAAAAATATGCTTTAACCTTCACACGTATGTTAATTTTTATGTTTTATTTCAATTGAAATAACTTACTTCAATATAAAAAATGTAACAATTAAAAAAGGCTTACTGTGTTTCTCTTTTTAGCTGAAGCACTGCAATACATGGGAATTAAATAACACTTCTAAATGGCTGGTCGGATATAAAAAAATAAAACTCACCTTACAAATGCAAGCACCTTGCGGTTATACCCGATATCTTTATTGGCTCTGTCTTACAAAAAAAATAGCACAAATTGGATACTTTGGTTCAAAACTGTACATTCCACTTCATTAGAAAGGTCACATTGATTGCTATCGGTTGATCTACTAAATGGAATATCAATCGTAATATTGAGACTCCTTACTATTTCCAAAACACTTTGCAAACTTAGCACTCATGTCCTCCAAACACAGTCGAGTATCTTCTTTGATTTCCTGCATTTTGATTCGCACCTCCTCGCGCATCAAAATATAACACATGGCCACCACTCCCATCCCAAGGAGCATGTATACGAAATTTATCACCAGCTTTGTTGGCTTTCCGCTTTGAGAGTCCAATATGTTGGCACCTGGGACGAGGTCTCCGATCCCGATCTTACACAAACTGGTCACACAGAAGTAAGCCGAATCAAGATAGGTCCACTTTTCCCACTCGGCAAACATGATCGTCCCGGTCGCGATGTAGATCGAAATGACCCACAGACACGCGGTCGTCGGCACAATGATTCGTTTTCTCTGCGGGACACCACTTCCGTCTTCTATGTGCATATCGTCATCTTGATTGTGGCTACACTCGTGGAGCCATGTATATAGCCATTTGAAGGTAGATGCCAGCACTTTCCCCATGTTCATGAAGTAAAGAATATACAGCGGTATTCCGAATGTGGCGTAGATGACAGTGGCCCCTTTGCCCCAAGCCGTCCGGGGAACCATATTTCCGTAACCGATCATAGTGAAAACAGCCAAACAGAACATTAGTGCCGCCGGAAAGTTCCACACCTCTTCCGGATGTCGACCATCGTATCCTTTCTTGATAGCATCTGCAAAGTCATCCTGGTATCGTTTCAGCACAATATCCGCTTCCAACTGCCAGATGGAACTGTTGAATAAGTTATGCTGCTCCGTCACGTCCCACAATTCAGCCGCACAGTTCCGTCGCAAATTCGCCACATATTCAATCAGAGGATTCGGTTCCTGGGTCTCGATGGACATGAAGCTCGCCGCACCAACCAAAGCGTACACTACAATCAGCCCGCCGACACCGACTTGGGTGCACATAAATGCGATAAACTTCCGACAGCAATCTTTCACTTTTTCGCGCGGATCGCTGGTGGTCGTCGAGGAGGATCCCCGGCTCCTCACCGACGATCTCTGGCGATTCATCTTCCCCCGTCCTGGTTAGTCAATCTCCGGTTGCGATATACTGGCTAAGCTGATTATTTTTGTTTCCTTTGCCAGCGACTCCTTCCACCAGCCAGCATGCGCTGCAGTCACGCCTCAACGCGGTTCCACTTAGCGCCACTAATTATAGACACAAACAAGCTTAGAATCGGAAAAACTCATCTTCATAATTTTCTCTTCTCTCTCCAGTGGTTTACATTCTTTCTTGGCGTTTATTCGGGCGATGCGTACGAAACATGTCTCTCTGATATATTACGATCATATTATATCGGTGTTTACTAATGTGTATAGAAACATGGAACATTCGAAATTTGATCGCTTCTTATTTCATCGAAAATACTTTTGGCTTGCCCCAACAACTAAAAGCGAACGGGTATATAAATACTTTGTATACGAGAAACGCAAAAAGAAAAGGTAAAGATAATGTGACCAGCGCAGTGTCCACATTTTGCGAGAGAATCCCGCCGTTTTACTATTTGTTCCACGCTGAAAAGTACCCCTAATATAAGAAGGGGGAACATGGTACTTCGCGAACCTGAAGAATTGAAACAGATCCCACTTTGCGGTCCTGGGCCTCATACCCAGAAACTATAATCCCTACCTCTCCGTGGCACTGTGTTCCCAAGGCAGAAAAAGTTAGATTTGAGCGTTAAGCTTCAAAAGTATCCAACAAACAATTCAAGATGAATAACCTAGTTTTTTAGCAGGATAAGACTATCTTTGCTCAATAAGCGCTTTAACAGCTTTAATGTTTGTTTTTATGGTTTTCCATGGTATTTGAACTGTTTTTCCTCCAAATTTCAAAAAGATTAAAATCATGTAGATCCAATGTCAAATCAAAGTAGTAATTTTTTATTTGATACCGCCATCAGGGGTGACAATGGGTCTGGGGGTGAGAATGGGTCATCGCTCTCACCGGCAGCCTGGAGGTCGTAGAGCAAAATCGTTCAAAAAGGTCTCTTATATTTTAGTCTTCTTGCCCTAAAGATACATTCAATCCATTCTACAAGCATTCTAAGTAGTTGAAACAATGACCCATTCTCACCCCCATTTGACCCATTGTCACCCCTAACGACGCGACGGTAGTAAAATGTATGACGAAAAAATAATGTTGTTAAATCTAATTTTTACTATTAGCACGCAACCAGACGCATACCGAATTGGATTTATTGTAACGCTTATTTCCTTATCTTTTTATCGCAAATTCCTTATTATTCTTATTAGCTAATTCTCGCAAATAGTATTTTCCTGTATATCATTCTTTGAGTTAACATTAGTACTGTGACCAGGGAGTCGGGAAATCGAGAAATGCGGGAATTGAAAGTCCATGCGGGAAATATGAAAAAAAAACTCTGAAATTTCTCGAAGTTATACAAAATTCGGGAAAAAAAGGCACCAGTTGTCATTCTGGGCTGACCGGTTGAATTTTTGATATTTTTAGAAAACATGAATAGATCTATGGTACAATCATTCTAGTGTAAAACATGAAAAAACGTTGTTTACTATTTTAAATGCATAGTCACAAGTATAATGAAAATGATATTGAAACCAGATTTCTTTAATGTCGCGTCTAGAGCTCTTCTCGGTAGTAATAATGGAAAGCAACATATCACCTACGCTTCAGAAGGTTTCTGAGACCAAGAAAATCACCGAGAGTCCCAGAAAAAGCTAATTATCATTTCGTTGCAGTTTGTGGATTCTTGAAGAAGATGCTTGATCGATATTCTCTTGAAAACTAATCGAGTTCTGTCTGGAGACTTGTCGGCCGTAGTCGAGTATATCCAATTATGTTCGATACCAGGCACACATCTCAACAATCTCTGGTCATTTTTTGTTAACATCTTGATTTTAACACATGGTAACGCTGTACATGAGAAGTGCTTTAGATTGGTGAATAGTACCTACTTGGTTGTGAATCAGTATAAGGATGAAGGAAAGACTGGCGTAAATAATAAAGTATGAAACAATAATAAGATCAAAATTTATAATAATTCCACTGATGGAGGTAAAATAAGTTTCAAGATCTGAATATAGATTTCGGAAAAAAAAATAGAGATAAGTAATAAGCAATGAAAAAAATAAAGGTTATTATTATTTTAATTAAAGAGATTTGCTGGATTGCTCATTTCTAAAAAAAAAGAAGGTGTTGGGAAAGATACATGCCAATATATTGCCAGCTGCAAAAATGTTTATTCGCTTGACGGATTCTTCATTTTATTTAAGGTCAACTCTAAACCAACATTTGTAAAGGCCGTAACCTGCCTTGTTGTTTTCCTAGTCGGTTGCTCTGACGAGGTGGTCGCCAGTGCAGCCAAAATAATTTAATACAAAATCTTCCAAACAATTTATATCAAAACTTAACGTTTCTTTCTGTTGCATCCATGTTTTATATAAGAGACGCAAAATACTCAAACGTAGAAAATTTCACTTGAGAAAATATGAGTTTCAGATAAAAAAAAATGACAAAAAAAGTGAATAATAATGCTCAAAATATGTAATCGGCTATAAATCATTACAACCCTTTTAAATGATTTATACGGCGTACGCAGTGAACTATAAATTAATTTTGTGCCAATTAATTCGAATACAAACATTAGCGTTTTTGCTAAATATTTACTTTTCTAACCAGCAACACGGCTAAACTAATAATAAACTGCCCTACGGAAAACACGCTGCCGCCAATCGAAGTAATCGATTGTCATTTTCAACCAATCAGCAATAGATACGATTGTGTCAGAAAATTGGTACGATCTTAATGACCACTTGACACATCCTATCCTAACAGCCAAAATTTATTTTTCCCGGTTCCTCGTCTAGATACAAATAACTGGAAAGAATAAATTTTGTTTGTTACACCCTTTTCAAAAGTTGGTCTATTGATTTTTAAAATATTTATAGTGAAATAATTTTGTTGGCTGCCAAGAAAGGCGCCGTAATTTCAAAGTGGATTGATCCATAGATAAAATGACGGTATAATCCACCACTAAAACAATTAAAAAATATGGTGTTTACTGTGTTAGCTTGAGAAAATGAATTGTGAGTGCTTCGACTTGGAAATCTCTGGCTCATTTAGTAACTACTAAGTTGCAAAGGCCGATTGAGGTCCTTCGTAGCTTAGTTGGTTAAAAGCATCAGCGTACTAAGGGTCATGGGTTCAAGTACCATCGAAGGAAAGTGGTTACCTCCAATACTTTTTTCAAATCAAAATTTTCCACATAATGTACATATTCACTTATGAGTTTTCAGATTATAGTAAAATAATGTCCAAGTCGGGGTCCAATTTCCGGAAAAAAGGTAATTAACTTTGATTGAACTGAATTGAAAAATATTTGAATCTCGTGATTCATTCGTGTTTGAAATCTGCAGAAAACATAACTGAGCGTTATACCAGTTTTGAGTTTTGACATTCCAAAGGAACCTAGAACAACTGTAGGGAAATTAAATGTTTCAGATTCATATTCAAAATGACAACCCCGAACAATTTGTATTAGAGTGAAATCAGTAGTGATTCAGTTTCATTCTAAATTTTCGACCACTATTCTAGTTTGAATCTGGAGCAAAAACAGCAGTGTTCCATTCACGTTTTTCAAATTTTCAATTTAATGAAATCACTATGTTGCTGCCAAGAAAGGCGCCGTAACTGCAAAGTGGATTGATCCGTAGATAAAAAGACACGTTCATACACCAAAACAATTGAAAAATATTTGAATCTCGTGATTCATTCGTGGTTCAAATCTGCAGAAAATAGAACGGAGCGTTATACCAGTTTTATTTTTTTGACAGTTGACTGGTATAAAAAATGAATCTAGAACAGCTGCTGGGAAAATTATTGTTTCAGATTCATATTCAAACTGACAGCCCCGAACGATTTGAATCACTGCTGATTTTACTCTTACTGGTGATTTTACTCTTAGAGTGAAATCAGTAGTGATTCAGTTTCATTCCAAGTTTTCGACCACTATTCTAGTTTGAATCTGGAGCAAAATAGAACAAACTTGCTGGTTTCCCCAGCAGTGTTCCATTCATGTTTTTCAAATTTACAATTAAATGAAATCATTATTTTGCTGCCAAAAAAAGGCGCCGTAATTGCAAAGTGGATTGATCTGTAGACAAAATGACGCATTCATACACCAAAACAATTGAAAAAAAATTGAATCTCGTGAATCATTCACGGTTCAATTCTGCAGAAAATAGAACTGAATGATAGAACAGTTTTAATTTTTTGACAGTTGATTGGTATAAAAAATGAATGTAGAACAGCTGCTGGGAAAATTAATGTTTCAGATTCATATTCAAACTGACAGCCCCGAACGATTTGAATCACTGCTGATTTTACTCTTAGAATCCTTAAAAAATTGAATTTAAATTAGTCAAATAATTGACTGAGACAATAAAACTAGATCATTTTTTTTACAGTTTACGTCAATTAGAAGCACTTTTGGAATAAAATATAACCATACACATTCTTTTCGAAACCTGTATATAGGGGGAAAGACGGCTTTGGCAGGTTTTGTTCTATTATTGGCAGGGGGGTTTTTGTCGACCAAATTTTATGAAATTTGGCCACAATATTCTTTGATATGCAAAGAATGCCAAATTTGAGCCTGGTCAGTCATAAAAAACCCTCTGCCAATAATAGAACAAAACCTGCCAAAGCCGTCATTCCCCCTATATTTTGGAATCTTCAAAATTGTATAGGACATTTTTTTTAATATCAGAAAAAGTCGGGAAATATGCGGGAATTTTAAAATGTTAGTTAAGTGGTCACTCTGCATTATCCTTAGGAGATTCTCACAAACTTGAGTAGGTGGTGAAGGTTTGACTATTGTACGAGAGTAGCATCATTTTCTTCCATTACCCTAACCACTACCTGGTAGCAGGACATTTAAAAATCATCTAGATCTGTTCTGATTACGTCCTTGCGAACGCTGAGGAACGGGAGGGATGGCTAGTTGGCCACATACTTATGAAAGAAGCAGTGAACTCTAATATGTCCCACGAGAGGTTTTGGGTTTGCCAGTATGAAAGTATAACATGAGGAAACGTTTGATAAAACGAGAAAACACAGATAGAACACCATTCTTGGAGTAATGAGAATAATGTGAAGTAGAAGTAGATAATTGGGGTAACTTATTTTATTTTATATCATTTCAATTGGTTTGTCAATGTTCAGTTCGATTAAGTTTAAAAAACCGTTTGATCTGGACAGTTATTTAAGTTTAATAATACATGATAGATCATGATAACCGGGTTCATGTAACTTTTGTGCTCCTGGATATTATATCATTGGATATTATTGAATGCCAATATTTTTCGATATAAAAATAGATAAGAATAATTTTGTCGAGATTTATTCGGCCGAAGCCATTTGACTGAATGTCACTTGGCCGAATAACACGTTGGACCGAAGGTCATCTATCGAATTCCCTTTGGTCGAAGTGGACATTTGGCCGAATGATTATTGGGCCAAAAACGATTCGGCCAAAAGTGTCATTTGGCTGAACGTGACATATGCCAGAAAAAGACAAACGGCCAAAATGGTCCTATGGCAGAACGGGTCATTTGGCCGAAAATGACATTTTGCCGAACGGATCATACGGCGTAAATGTCGTATGGTTGAAAACGTTGTTTGACATTAAATGTCATTTGACCGAAAATGTCATTTGACTGAAATTGTCGTTTTGCTAAACAAAAGTGAATTTGAAAAGTGTGAAGTGATTAATGATAATTGAGAAGTGAGACATAGATAATGAGAAGGAAGAAACAAGAAATGGGTAATGACGAGTGAAAAGTGAGAATCCTCACTGTGAAAGTGAGAAATGAGAAGTAAGAAAGTAAGAATTCTTGCTTCTCATTCCTTATTTGTCACTTCACACGTCTAACTGTTCACAGTGTGAAGTAAGAAATAAACAGTGAGAAGTGAGGCGTATCACACTTTTAACACTTTTCACTCCACACTTCTTCACACTTCTCTTTTCACAGTGGGAAGTGAGGAGTGAAAAGTAAGAAATAAGAAGGGTGAGATAACTGAGATAAGGAGTAAAGAAGTGGGACGTCAAACTTCTTTTTTCGCATTTCTCTCTTCGCACTTATCCCTTTTGCGCTTTTTTTATCACTTGAGAAGTGCAAAGTGCATAGTGAAAAGTGGAATGGGGGAAGTGAGAAATGAAACAGATGAAAGAGATCTTCTTCTTTATATGGCCTTATGACCTGATACCACCTATAACGTCTGCCAATTGACCAATTGACATTGCAAATCACACGTTAGAGGTTCTGGCATGGACATGTTGGTTCGCATTCGGTTTTGTAACCAGTGTTGGGAAATGTACGTTAAAACACTGGATAATTGGGGTAACTTATTATATTTTATAGAGCATGGAGTTGGTTTCGTAGTGATGGGCAAGCAGATGAAGCGAGTGATGCGGTGGAAACCCATTAGCGAACGAATCTATGTGTTGATGATACGGGACAATTTCTTCAATTACAGCCTAATAAACTTTTACGCACCGACAAAAATAAATCCGACGACGTGAAGGACACGTTTTATGAATGCCTTGATAAAACCTATGGAGAGTGCCCAAATCATGACGTGAAAATTGTTATCGGAGACGCTAACGCTCAGGTCGGTAGAGAGGACTTTTTCCGTCCCATAATCGGTAGGGAGGGCCATCAGTAGCACCTACTTTGCACGAAAGAACATCCGAAAGCACACTTGGAGACACCCAAATGGTGAAACTTGCAACCAGATAGACCATGTTCTGGTGGATGGGCGCCATTTCTCGGATGTTATCGATGTGCGGACATTCAGAGGTCCGAACATTGACTCTGATCACTACCTCGTTGTCAGTAAAATTCGATCACGGTTGTCAACTGTATCGAACGAAAGATCACAGCGAACGATGCGTTAAAATATCCAGCGATTATCGCCTTAGTACCGCCAGAAGCTCGACGAACGGATAAGTGAAATCAACGTTTGCGACAACATCAACGATATATGGGAGTCGATCCACGGAGCGGTGAGCACAACAGCACTAGAAGTTATAGGCACTGCACAGAGGCGACCCAGGACGGGTTGGTTCGATGTGGAGTGTCAGAGAGTGACAAACGAGAAGAACGTTGCTAGAAGCCGGATGTTGGTGTCGATAAGAGATCGGTACAAGGAAGCAAGAGCAGCCGAAAAACGAACCCACGAAAGGACGCAGAAAGAATATGAAGAACAAGTTATTAGTGAGGCGCAGGATGCTGACAGATAAAACTGAAGTGGCTGCCAGGTGGAATCAACACTTCGAGACTTTGTTGAATAGAGGAAGTGACGGTGCATCGGTGAATAGAATAAATCAAGACAAAATTTTCAAAACGACTTATCTGCTTTTGTAAACAAAGATTCAAACGACGATCTGACGAATCTGATAGCTCTCCCACGCAAACCAACACCATCAATAGGTAGGTGAAGGTTGCCGCTACCTGTTGATGGTGTTGGTTTGCGTGGGAGAGCTATCAGATTCGCCAAATCGTCGTTTGAATCTTTGTTTACAAAAGCAGATAAGTCGTTTTGAAAATTTTGTCTTGAAATATTAGCGACGATGGACAAGCTGTGGAGTCGCCAACATTAGATGAGGTTATAAAAGCTGTTAAAGAGCTGAAAAACAATAATGCTCCCGGCTGAACTTCTCAAATATGGCAGTGAGCAGCTATATGAAGTTCTGCACCATATTATGTCGAGAATATGGGAAGACGAAGAAATTCCTGCTAGCTGGTTGGACGGCCTCATTTGCACTCTCTTTAAGAAAAGCCTCCTTAATTCGGCGTACAAAATTATGTACCGTATTCTGTTTAATAGATTGAGACAGCTTGAGAGTCCTTCGTCGGCGAATACCAAGCAGGTTTTCGTGAGGGCCGATCAACAACGGATCAAATGTTTACCCTGAGACAAATCCTTGATAAATTCCGGGAATACAACTTGCAGACACATCATCTGTTTATTGATTTCAAGGCGGCGTACGATTCAGTGAAACGGAATGAATTATGGCAAATTATGCTTGAACATGGTTTTCCGGCGAAACTGATACGGCTGATTCGTATAACGTTGGACGGATCGAAATCAAGTGTAAGGGTTGCGGATGAAATATCGACGTCATTTGTTACCTTAGATGGATTAAAGCAGGGTGATGCACTCTCGAATCTACTGTTCAATATAGCACTCGAGGAAGCGATTAGGAGAGCTGGTGTGCAAAGAAGCGGTACCATTATCACAAGATCGCATATGCTCCTGGGATTTGCGGACGATATCGATATTATCGGGATTGATCGCCGTGCCGTGGAAGAGGTTTTTGTGCCTTTTAAGAGGGAGATAGCGAGGATTGGACTCACGATCAATACCAGCAAATGGAAGTAAATGGTCGCTGGCAATCAACGTGGGTTCATTAGTGGTGGTGGTGGTGGTAGCGAAATAGTGCTGGATGGTGAAAAATTTGAAGTGGTAGAAGAATTTGTGTATCTTGGAACATTAGTGACGTGCGATAATGATGTTACCCGCGTGGTGAGAAGGCGTATTGCAGCTGCAAATAGAGCTTAAAGCCTGTCCACGTTAAATTTCGGACACTTAGACAACGTCCAACTGATTTGTTGCCATTTTATCTCTTTGGACAAGAATGGAAACCTGCTGAAAGAATAACATAAAGCGAAGAGATTCTACTGGCGTATAAATTGATCTCCTCAGTGATTTGTGAAAATTTAAAAAAATCGCATTGGATGATGGGTGTCCGAAATTTAATGTGGACAGGCTTTATTACGGACTTCGTAACCAGCTTAAGTCCCGTAGTCTGCAAACGAAAACAAAACTCGCGCTGTATACTACTCTGATTGTTCCGGTGGCTTTGTACGGCCATGAAACATGTACGTTAAAGGAGGCTGATCGGAGAGCTTTCGGAGTATTTGAGCGTAAGGTGCTGAGGACAATACTCTGCGGTAAACAGGAAAACGGTATCTGGCGGCATCGCATGAGCCACGATTTGTACCAGGTGTATAAAGGGCTGGATATTATGAAGCTTATACAACACGGCAGACTACGGTGGGTTGGTCACGTTGTTCGTCACGTAGAACGTCAAGCGAAGATAATATTTAGTAGAGAACCCGGAAGAGGCCGCAGGCTTCGTGGAAGGCCGCGTACACGATGGCTTTTTGCAGTTGAAGAGGACCTGAGGACGCTCAATGTTCAACGCGACTGGAAGCGATTGGCCCAGGATCGAGTCCAGTGGAGAAGGATACTCCATTCGGCGTAGGTTCATTGAAGAGCTGTAGCCCATCAAGTAAGTAAGTAAGTATAGATCATACGAAGTATTCTGGGGACCATCATGCTCGTAAATCTTTCATGTATTTAAAGCAACTACAGAACGGCCTTCCATATGTATTGGAGGCCTTACACAATTCTTAGTACAATACTGGTAATTGAATCATGTTGAATAACTTCGACCATTACGACTTATCTCAGGATCATAAAATCGTAAAAAATATGTTTCCGTGGTACCTAGCTTTCTCAAGAAAAAAGGGGAGAGTGTGGACTGGAGGGTAGGCTTGCATAATAGCATAACTATACCCCCAAGCAGCACGCACAACATCTTTCAAATATGTGTTTGTTCCTAATAAATTGCATTGAAGACACTGGCAATACATCGAGTCACATTAAAGCCACTTCCCAGTTTCAGAAAATCACAATGTTTCATTTCCGTTTAAGTGGCGTCGCAATATTCTACCCATCTGACTTCTTGGGTGGTTTTAAATTCGATGTGTTTCATATCAGAAACAAAACAGATAAGTTGCAGAATTAATAACACTTCGGGTCATTGCTGTTACGAGAATGTTTCTGATAATTTGCAAAACACTTTGAGCTCAGCTGAGCAGTATTTTATTTTTGACAATCCCCTGCATGTTCCGTATAAGGTATAAGAAAGTTACAAATGACTTTGTTGTTTATGTTGTGCACTTGTAGCAGAAACTCCAAATAGAGTTGTTGGTGTGATGGTTATAGTAGAAGGTTGCAAATCTCAAGGTCCATGGTTCGATTCCCGGTTGGTTTTTGTGTTTTTATTTTCATTGTAGCCGCAAGATGTTGCAAATAGGCTCCACCTCTTGCGCTTTTTGGGTCACAAAGGAGTTCCAAATACGACGCGTTGTGCATAAGTCAGACCTTTAGTAAGTCACACCACAGTTGTTGTTACTCACTGAGAAACAAGAGGTGTTGCTTGGGCTTTGTCCCTAGTAAGGATTCGGAGCAAAAACCTTTCAAAAACCTCTGAGATAAACTAATTTTAAAATAAAAAGTTCGCCCTGGATCACCATTTCGGTCATAGTTTTGGAATTCTTCGGAAGATCTGGCTAATTTTCTATAGCATATAATGGGACAATGTGCCACTTCGCATCACTGCGCGTGGAGCCGGTTGGGATACGAGCAACCGTAGGGAAGATCGAGTAGCAGCAGTGAACACTGAACAGTTGACAAAAGAATATGGACCGGAACAATCGGCGAAGACCACAGCGACGAAAAGGGACTAGCAATTGTAGGCTCGGTTTGTGGGTCTACAAATCCCTCAACTTTATCGGGAGCAGACGCATACTTATCTATGTGCTCAAGGACCGCGGATTTGGAATCGTTAAAACTTGCAAGCACTCAGGGTCCCAAAAAATTCTTAATTTGTCCGCCAAATGGCGGGACATCATCTTATTGCGCATTTTTTTCAGCGCTGTGTTAAATCGGATACAGAAAAATATGAACGACTCTCGAGCGACAGCAGACAGCATTTCGCTCCAAAAGATCATGTGTGCACCATATTGTCACGTTTATGCTCATAAGGCTGATCGGAGACCTCTAGCAAGGTTTTAATGATGAACAAAACAAACAAATAATTGAGACGCGTGATCGATCGTGTTTCGAAGCAGACGCAGAACTTTCGCGAAATTCGAGTGATTAGCTCTGTTTTGTGCAAACGGTAAGTGAAGCGATCGATCGTGTTTCGTAGAACCTTCGCGAGATCCGGGTACTTAATTCTGTTTTGTGCGGTCGGAAAGTACAATAATCAGTGCGCGATAAATCGTGTTTCGTATCAAACGCAGAACTTTCGCGAGATTCGGGTGTGTTCTGTTTTACACGTCGGAAAGACAATATTTGATTCTGTATTGGGTGCGCGATTTTATCGTGTTTCGATTAGCACGCAAAACGCTAGCGTGTTCTGAGATATTTTGTTTTGCTTTGTCTGGTTATCATGTTTTGTTCAGATATTATATCTCATAAAACTAATACAATACCATATTCCACGACAATCGTGTGAACAATCGAGTGGAACATTAATTAATAATGATTTTTCTTTTCTCCTTTCAGGTGAGTTCAATCAGTGTTTATTTTCAAAAAGCCTGAAGGTATGTTTTATTATGTAAACTGAAATATTACTACATGAAGCAAGTTGGTGCGTATTCGAAAAATAGATCCAATTTCTGAAGTAGAATACTACTTTGTTTTCGATAGGAAATTGAAATTGAAAAAAAATGTTTTTCGAATTATGCAGCGTAAGTCGTGGCACCAGTTGAACAAAATAGAACGATCTTCTTTCACCCAAGCTTGTATTTGAAGAAGAAGGGAAGAGTATCTGTGAGATAAAAATGTAGCAATCATTTTCTGAATGTACGAACTCTTTGAATGTTTTATTAAAATGGCCTTCAATTTTACAGTAGCTTCGTATTCTACTTTTACAGTTCATAAGGCCAATCATATTGCTGTCCCTTGAAATTTTTTTTTTAAACTAAAAATCGTTATTCTAACTCATTAGGCAAAACAGATAGATTTTTAGCTAAATTTTAGTTAATTTTCTTGATTTTTATTGCCTAATCCAAGTAATGCATTCTAATACATTTTTGTTGTTTAAAAAGACAGGACAGGCCTATCATAGGCTGTCCGAACGGTAGACGTAGCATTACGTAAGGCCATTTTATTTCACGAATGTGTTCAAGACAATTCTTCCATACCCATTAAAACATGAGCTATTCAATTCGTAAATAAAATTCCAATTGATTTATGATAAATTATTTTTTTCGAAGGTGGTCGATCGGGCACTGTAACATAAAATCAAAAACTATTCCTGCTGTCGATGAAACCAAATAGAAAACTAATTTTGAAATTGATTTCCAATAACAAAATAAGTAATCAGTTTGATATCATATCATACAATGTAGCAATCCTCAGCAAAATGAGATCAAAACGGTTACATATCATTACAAACATAATGATTCATATTGAAAATCAAATTATGATTTCAATTTGATGTCAAAATCCTTATACGTTTTCAAAAGAAGAGATGAAATAAACAGATTCCAATTTACCCTGCCCCAAAATCTATGAAAATGCAAAGCGTCCAAATTAAGAATGTTCCATGTTTCTCCGCATAAACAAAGATCTCTGTTTTCCTTATGTCGAGCACGTGTTCGCTTGTGTATTGGATGAACAACTCTCCCGCCACCGTTCATATTTTTCTCACTTGACAAAATATTTTCTCACTCTCCGGGAATTTTTCTTATTGATGGAACTGTCACTTGCCAAGAAGGGGCTTCAAATCAAATTTGTTCCATTTTCGGACATTTTCGCTGCGATTTACGCGATCGCGAAATGCAGTTAATCGCTTCCTTTCCAGTAGTTCAAGCTCAACCGACAACGATGAACTCTGTGCACAATGGTTTCGCGCCGTTGGATGTCGTTCTATTTTGCGGAGTTGGATCGCGGTGACGAAGCCCGAAGTCAATTGGAATGAAAAACGCGTTTTCACCGATGTAAGTCTCGTTCTAAACTGCGCTGACAGAACTGATTTGGAAAATCTGCCATAGTGGTATTTTCCCACTTGAAATTTTGCGCGATTGTGTTGGTGCAATTGGCCCGGCGGTGGCGGCTCTCGTGCGAGATCTAAATGGATGAGAATGAAGGGGCGTCCAACTGTCGATCGAAAACACGGGAGTTGTGTTTACGATGGAGTGATCATAAATTTGGAAATTGTCGAATATAAGTTCAAATAGTATGCGGTTTTTAATGACAATCATTTTGATTTGTTATTTCTATACCAAATGCCGAAGGATCTCAGCTTGTTAACTCCCTTGTGTGGAAAGATGTTGCATAACAAATGATTGACAATGCTTAAATCATATCGCAATTCATTATGTGCCTTTAGTAATTGTGGTTAGTGTTTAAATAAGAAAATTGCAGATTTTTAATCTGTTAATTATATCCTTTTGAGGTCTGTTTATTATATCTTTTACTGTAATGCTAAAATGGAAAACTAACAGGCTACTAATTACGTAAAAGCTCAAGGTGCGAGGTGGCTTTTGTCTTTTACATACAATCCATTCAAGAAATAGTGATTAAACAGTTTGAGGTTTTGTGGCTTTTAGAGACATATATTGCTGTGAGACGTGCCGCTACAGGAAGACCATGCAAAAGATGATGTTACTACTGGGGAATACACCCGATTCTGTTTTCACACGGATTTTTTTTACACGGCCGTGTAAAAAAAAATCCCATGCAAAATTTTTGCAAAGTAGCTCCATTTTGCATTATTTGTCGAGAAATCATAAAACTTTTTTTACACGGATTTTCAAATTTTTAACTGAAAACTTTTTTTACACGGAACGCATCCCCCGTGTAAAAAAGAATCGGGTGTAATGACAAATATTTCAGATAGCACCAAAAAGCAGAAATGTTTTACTCTTATGAGCGACAATACGATTTAAACTTCCTTAATTGTCGTACATTTCAATAACACACAGATTACCTCGCCGACCTCAGTAAGATTTTCGATAAGAATCTAATAGCTGTGATACCATTCAATTTGTTTTATCAAAATTCAATCTTCCTTTCACCGAACATTTAACCGAACCTCGGCAGAAAATCGTGTTTTTTTAGATTCGTTGATAACTTAAGAACGCATAAATTAAGAATAGACATCCCAACTTTTGATTTATATTCGTTTTCTTCCTACTTTTTACGTGGAAAATGTTATTATGAAACTAGAATACTTCGAAAAACACTTTTTTCTGAGCCACTACATATTGTGTTCACACTCGTAGACTCTAAATTTGATATTTAATCCATTTTAAAGACTTTTGGAAATTTTACTGCTTGGCATTCAGCTCACAGGTTGACAGCTCAGAGTAAAATCAAGTTAGGGGTTTTCAATACGCGATATTATTATTTTTTTCGAAATTGTTTTAAAAATAATTCCCGTGCACCAACATTCGTGAAATTTTGGATTTTGGTTCAGTTCTTATTATAGATTCAAGATATGTAATAAACTCATTCCATCAAAAAACCCAATTGTAAGTATCAGATATTCAGCTAGTTATGTATAACAATTAAGCAGTTTTGTACAGTACAGTTGTGTAAGCAAATTTGGTCCTCGATGGATCTGTGTACAATCATAAAATAGGATTCTCATTCGGAGAAATCGAAGTGTCCCACGAATACAAGTTGACGTGAAAAAATTGTCCTTCGTATCTTTTCCTTTAAATGAATTATAAAAAATAAATCTTAACTCCGGTAAATTATTGTTAAGTTTAAAGGCTCTCCCAGACATAATCAATTTTACCGCGGCGACGCCGACAACTAGTCGCCACGATTCTATCGTTGGGTCGCTGCAAGCAATGTTCCATTTACGCTTCCATACCAAGGGCGACAGAATCGCAGTCGCCAAACGATAGAATCGCGTCGCGATTGTCGAATAGCGTGTGTTTTGGGGAGCCTTAAAAGTGTTTCTGGATACTAAAGTTATCCAAGAATAATTTATTGGCCATTCACTTAAAGACGATCCTCAGATAACAGGGTAGAACGAAGAACTATCTACACCAGTGTTTCCCAACTGGTGCACAATAGGACAGCCCCATATAAAGGAGTGGCCAAAACTACCAAAAGGCCAATTTCCGATTTGGGCGTGTAAAATGTGATGAATATACAGCTTATAACCTATATTTTTATAATCAGGGCGGTTTTTTTTAAATATTTTTCAGGGATGGGTGGACGGCGTTCCAACTGGTCCCTCCCAGAAATGACTTTTTTACGTTTTTTAGGAAAACGGGGAGCTTCCCAACAAACAATTTATGCTGAATAAGCTAGTTTTTTAGCTTGAGAAGACTATTTTTGGTTGAATAACCGCTCTATCAGCTTCCAATGTTTGTTGGGTTTGCCATATTTTCGTCTCAAAAGTAACATATTTATATATCGTTACAAAGCTTTTAAACAGATCTTGATAATGTTATAATAGGTCCGTCGAGAATTTGGTTTTTAGTAGTTTTGTAAAAGCATATTTTACGTAAGATTTAGAGAACAAAGCAGTTTGGTACCCCGCAATACCCCGCAGTAAAACATCATGCACTACACTGTTGAACTCTTAAGCTTTGAGGACCATGAATAAAATTCTGCCCAAATTCGCCATTTTGTTAGATACATGAATTTGAAAATTGCTCATTTTTGCCTTTCTCGTGTACAAAGTATACATATCAGCAATAAAATCGCTCCAAAAGCATTTAAAAGAAAGCCCGAACACCCATAGTGTTGTATACCGATCGACTCAGTTCGACGAATTGAGGTGATGTCTGTGTTTTTTTTCTTCCTAAGCAATGGAGGGGGAATCTGCTCAACAGACATCCTGGGTTGTCCAGGAAGTGCGGGGTTAGGGATCACCTCCAACAGCAAACGAGGGAGGCAGGACTACATCCCGACCCGCAAAACCGTTTCCATTCCCACCAAGCCTATAGTCCTTTCGGTACAACCAGAAAGTAATGCTTCAAAGGGGGCCAGTGCACAACGCACCCTCGAGGTTAGCTGCGTGTCCTTGCAGCACCGAACATCGTAACTCGCTTTTTTAGAAGAACACCATGGTATCGTGCCAGCGCGTTGCCGGCTTTCCAGGTGGCCTTACCACGCCCTATGTCCTCGGAAGGTGGGAAGGGTCGACTTCGCGCCTGCTTCCCTCTGCACGACTGGTATCAAGAATGATGATGCCGCGTGCACCCCAAATTGACCTTTCTGCGATAGGGCTTATTCGCCAGCACACAGAGGGACTTGCCGACGCGGTGCCTACGCCTGCCCCAGCCTTGACGAGGACCCCTTTCCGTCCTCGGGCTCGGAACCCGCGAAAGCGACGATACCATGTTGTTCTTCGCGCGGCCACTTGTTCGATAAATGGATCGAGTTCGACCACAGAGCATGACCACCGGTATGACCCATGAAGCCGACTGCGATCCCTTGGACCACCTCTTATTTGCGCCTGAACTAGCCATCCTTGAGTCCACGCGCCACCTTCTGTGTAGCTCCGAGACGATTTGGGCGATAGCCGATAAAACGGCGTTCCAGCCAACTTCATCTTTATTCATCCTCCGAAGTAGGTTTTCCGGGGTAGTGTCCCCAGGCTTGTAAAATGTCATCCGCATGTCATTTGTCTAATTTGTTCATAACTTTCTTCAGAAGCCAAATTTACTTCATAATTTTAGATGTACTCATAACGCTTGAGTAGGGCTATATTTTTGACTAAGGGTACATTACTCTAAATATAACATCTGAGGCTGGAAAGTCAAAACTCTCCAAAATGTCACGTGTCATTTGAATGACATTTTGCCTCCCACGTCTCAGATTATTTATTTACAGCAATGTCTTGTTAGACAAAGTTGTAGGCACATTTAAGCGCTATAAGTTCACCATACCTCAGAAGCTGATAGCTAACTCCTGAAAAATGTTCTGGGAAAAATATGCAAACGAATGAAAATGACATTTTACAACACCGGTCCCGACCACATGTGGCAAGCATGTGGTCACGCATTGCGCGAAAACGTGAGCACACGAACAACACGTGTTCCGCCGTTTCCTCTAAACCTGCGCACACCAAACACTCGGGCGAGGCCGAGCAAGCCAGTTGCGTTACCTGCACTGTGATTTTGCAGCACGCTTAAACGCCGGGCACATCGAACTCCCCATGGGGTGCTTGCTGTTCACAGCTTTGCTGGAACAAATCAAATCAAACAATTGAGAGGTTTCGTGCAGCATTTTGCCTTATGTCCCTCCAATCCGCAGCGTCGGCAGAGATTGCTTCTGTCAGGGCCTTTGCAGTCCCATTGCTTGTGCCCCGGTTCCAGGCACTTGAAGCAAACTTCGCGTTGCTCGTATATGTCCACAGGGCATACCGACCATCCCACCTTGACGCTCCCTAACTTGACTACCTTGGAGGCGTCCGCTGCAGATAGCCGAACCAATGCTACCTGCGTCCCTGCCGGACCTTTCCGTAGCCGAACGGCTGCGGTGGGCGTCTCCACTTCACACTGTCGCCGCAGTGCCGCCGTGACGAGCTCTTCGACTTCGGTGATCTCGTCCAGGTCTTTAACCCTTAGATTCACCACCGTCGTGAGTGCCCTCACCTTGACCGTCTCGCCAAGGACTTCCTCCGCCAACTTCTTGTAGGCGGCGCCCTTTTGTGAGACGCCCCGCTTCAGCTCGAGGATCATCTCGCCCATCCGGGTACGTCTTATTCGACGTACGTCGGCGCCGAGTTCACCGAGCTTGACGTCACTCCTCATCGCCTTCAAGACTTCCGAGTACTTAGCCTCGTCCGTTTTGATGACTAGGGCATCGCCCCTGGAGCGATTGGCGCCTACCCTAGACATCTTGCTACCCTCATTCACCTGGGCCTTCTTTTCGGCCCTTGACGTCTTCGGTTTCCTCTTGTTCTTGATCAGGGTCCAGGAGGGGTCATCCCCCTCTATTTCCCTGGTCTGGAGCGACTGAGAGCTCTCAGCCTGCCGTAACCCCTTACCACCGTCTTTCCTGGGTGGACGGACCTTTCCAAGTCCTTCCTTCCCCGGTTTTGGAGGTACCTGGCCGGGGCTCAGCTTCCCAGCCCCACTACCCTTGTTCGGGGTAATAACCTTCCGCGTTTTGGAGCGGCCCCCAGGGAGCTCATCCCCTGGAGACTGTCTCCCCTGTTTTTGTGTCTGCTCCGTTGGAACAGTCACCCCCGACGTGCCCGCGAATACTTGAGCCTCAGTCTGGGTAGACTTTGGCACAACCGTCTTCGCTGGCACGCCCTCGGTCGACTCGATCTTGCCCAAATCCGCAAATTCTTGGGCCTCAGTCTGGGTAGACCTCGACTCCACAGATTTCACGGGTTCGCACGTGGCCGTCCCGACCGCCGTTTCAAGCTTGGCGTCCAACATCGACTTTCGAAGTTTCAGCAAGCTCCTCTTGAGTTTCTTACTAATATTATGCTTCGATGACGCAAAGTCGATGATGGCGTCCAGCTGTTCCGTCGCCACCTCGAAGGCCGAAAGCCCATCGAGCTTACGGTTCATCGCTTTCACAAGCCATGTGCCGTCTATAACCTCTACCGGCAGAGCCTGGGAGATGGTTAAGTGACCCACGCTGGCGCTGCGCACTGAGCTGCCGACTATTGCCTCTGGCCTCCTAGGCGGAAACCTGTACAACCCACCTCTTGCGAAGGAGTTGTCGCCTACACTACTACCACTAATTGAAGAATTGACTTGGTTTTCCATTTTGGTCCCACGAGTTGCTCGGGAAAAGAGGTCCACCACGCCAGAGCCCAGCATGACGCGGTAAGGGACAATTACTGTGGAGGGTTCCCAGGTACCCAACAGGCTCCGTTGAAGGCCTAGCTTATTATTTTACCCCCCTGGCCATGCATCCCCTCGGCACGGGTCGCTTAACGCCTTGGGATTAGGGATTAGGGACGATGGTCCCTTTGGTCGCACCCCCTTACTCTAGCTGATGTCAGAAGGATAACAGTGCCCAGGCTGCACTACCAGCTAAGTACGCAACCCTTAGCTGGCGGTCAATTGTCATCGGAAGACCCGTGGAAGCGTGAGATTGGAACTTGTGAGGAACAGAGCTGTGTAGGTCGCTCCTTCCCAGATGTCAACTCACCATTTCGCAGCCCAAGGTGATGTCTGTGTGTACGTGTCTTTTTTTTTTCTTCCTAAACAATGGAGGGGGAATCTGCTCAACAGACATCGTGGGTTGACCAGGAAGTGCTGGGTTAGGGGCCACCTCCAATGAGGGAGGCAGGACCGCATCCCCGACCAGCTAAACCGTTTCCATTGCCGCCAAGCCCATCGTCCCTTCGGTACAACCAGAAAGTAATGCTTCAAAGGGGGCCAGTGCATAACGCACCCTCGAGGTTAGCTGCGTGTCCTTGCAGCATCGAACATCGTGACTCGCTTTTTAGAAGAACACCATGGTATCGTGCCAGCACATTGCCGGCTTTCCAGGTGGCCTAACCACGCCCTATGTCCTCGGAAGGTGTGTGTACGTGTGTGTATGAATGTCTGTATGTGTGTGAGCAAAAATGATCTTAACTCTCTTTAGGCACTTACCCTAAATCCATTTACTGGCAACACGTTTCATTCGTCAGAGAGTGTTATTCCATTATTCCTTATTAAAAATAGGCTAGATCGGACTATTTGCTCAAAAGTTATGACCAAAATGCATTTTCTTATAATGCACGAGAAAGACAACATTACCGTTAGGGAGAAAAATAACGTTTTTTGATATTCTTTTTTTTTTAATTTTCATCTGAGTTACTAAATAATGCCACTTGAAATATGGCGACGAACACAATTTTTATAATATTTTGAGGGGAGGGTTATGTCTTCACGTTGCGCCTAATTGAAGAAAAAAGTCATCTGTCATATATCTCCTTGCTACAATACTTACTTGGGCTACTTGATGGGCTACAGCTCTTCGATGAACCTACGCCGAATGGAGTATCCTTCTCCACTGGACTCGATCTTGGGCCAATCGCTTCCAATCGCCCTGAACATTGAGCGCCCTCAGGTCCTCTTCAACTGCAAGAAGCCATCATGTACGCGGCCTTCCACGAAGCCTGCGGCCTCTACTAAATATTATCTTTGTTTGACGTTTTTCCGGCATACGAACAACGTGACCAGCCCACCGTAGTCTGCCGTATTGAATAAGCTTAATAATATCCAGCTCTTTATACACCTGGTACAATTCGTGATTCATGCGACGCCGCCAGATACCGTTCTCCTCTTGTCATAAGACGAGTTAATATAATCCCATTGAATTCCACCAATTAATTGTATCTTGACAGATACGTATTTCGACCTCAACAGTAAGGCCGTCTTCAGTGTCTCGTACTTGACTCGACTTGAAGAAAATGATCGCAGCTTACACTAGTATATAAGTACGAGACACTGTAGACGGCCTTACTGTTGAGGTCGAAATACGTATCTGTCAAGATACAATTAAGTGGTGGAATTCAATGGGATTATATTAACTCGTCTTATGACAAGTGAAGACATTTCACTAAAAAGCTCAAAATAATTTTCTTACCGTTCTCCTGTTTACCGCAGAGTATTGTCCGCAGCACCTTACGCTCAAAAACTCCGAAAGCTCTCCGATCAGCCTCCTTAACGTCCATATTTCATGGCCGTATAAAGCCACCGGAAGAATCGAAGTAGTATACAGCGCGAATTTTGTTTTCGTTTGCAGACTACAGAACTTAAGCTGGTTACGAAGTCCGTAATAAGCCCTATTTGCAGATGCAATACGCCTTTTCATCGCGGGTAACATCATCATCGCACTTCACTAATGTTCCAAGATACACAAATTCTTCTACCACTTCAAATTTTTCACCACCCAGCACCATTTCGCTACAACCACCACTAATGAACCCACGTTGATTGCCAGCGACCAAATACTTCGTTTTGCTGGTATTGATCGTGAGTCCAATCCTCGCTGTCTCCCTCTGAGAAGGCACGGCGATCAATCCCGATAATATCGATATCGTCCGCAAATCCCAGGAGCATATGCGATCTTGTGATAATGGTACCGCTTCTTTGCACACCAACTCTCCTAATCACTCCCTCGAGCGCTATATTGAACAGTAGATTCGAGAGTGCATCACCCTGCTTTAATCCATCTAAGGTAACAAATGACGTCGATATTTCATCCGCAACCCTTAAGAGCGAAGCAGAATGGATACGTTTGCGTGCGTTTTGACAGTTTTCCCATGGCACTCCAGTCTGTGCCCTTTCTTGAAGAGAGGGAAAATGAGGCCGTCCAACCACCTAGCAGGCATTTCCTCGTTTTCCCATATTTTCGACATAATATGGTGCAGAACTTAATAAAGCTGCTCACTGCCATGTTTGAGAAGTTCAGCCGGGAGCTGATCCTTCCCCACAGCCTTTTTGTTTTTCAGCTCTTTAACAGCTTTTTTAACCTCATCTAGTGTAGGCGACTCCACAGCCTGCCCATCGTCGATAATATTTATTCTGCTCACCGATGCACCGTCACTTTCACTATTCAACAAAGTCTCGAAGTGTTGCTTCCACCTGGCAGCCACTTCGGTTTTATCTGTCAGCAAATTCCCTTGTTGGTCGTTGTACATGACGGGAGATACCGCTGTCTTTCACCGCACGCCATTGACAGACTCATAGAACCTCCGCATATCGTTCTGCTCCATGTTTTCCTGCGCTCTGCTAATCACTTGTTCTTCATATTTTTTCTTCTTTCTGCGGTGGGTTCGTTTTTCGGCTGCTCTTGCTTCCTTGTACCGATCTCTATTCGATCGGGTACCGGACACCAACATCCGGTTTCTGGCAACGTTCTCTGACACTCCACATCGAACCAACCCGTCCTGGGTCGCCTCTGTGCAGTGCCTACCACTTCTCGTGCTGTAGTGCTCACCGCTCCATGGGTCAACTCCCATAGATCATTGATGTTGTCGCTAACGTTGATTGCACTTATCCGTTCGTCGAGCTTCTGGCGGTACTCAGCCTATACTCCTTCCACCGACAATCGCTGGATATTGTAACGCATCGTTCGCTGTGATCTTTCGTTCGATACAGTTGATAACCGTGATCGAATTTTGCTGACAACGAGGTAGTGATCGGAGTCATTGTTCGGACCTCTGAATGTCCACACATCGATAACATCCGAGAAATGGCGTCCATCCACCAGAACATGGTCCATTTGGTTGCAAGTGTCACCATTTGGGTGTCTCCAGGTATGCTAATTTACCACCAGGGTGTCAAAAATCTTTGTTTGTATATGGCACGGGGCTATCCGCTACAGGGCGAAGCCTTCGTGACATTTGTAGTAGATTGCAAAAAAAAAAAAATTGGATATTTTCACCACATACTTGCGAAAATGGATAATTTCCCCGAATGCTTTCAAAACTCGGCTTATAATTTTTCCACATAAGCCGAGAGCTTCATATTTGGCCCTATAACCTTATAGCAGACATATTGCCACTTTGAATGGGATTCCAATTAATTGGTCTTGCGAAGTTAAATATTTAGGACTTCTGCTAGATCAAAAATTAACTTTTAAAAATCACATTGAAGGCATTCAAGCCAAATGTAACAAATATATTAAGTGTCAATATCCACTTATAAACAGAATATGACGAGCTCGGTGGTCTAGTGGCTACCGCTTCTGCCTTATAAGCAGGAGGTCGTGGGTTCAATTCCAGGCTCGTCCCTTTCCTACTTTGTATTTCTATCTTAGTTCTTTCTGTGTTTCACGTTCTACCAAAACGATTCCTACTGTTATAACCTTCCACACAATCCCAAAACCTCCCGTGGCACCTATGAGAGGTCGTAGAGTTCTCTGCATCTTTCTTAAGTAGGTGTCCAACTAACCATCCTTTCCCTTCCTCAGCATTCGCAAGGACGTGGCCAGGACAGATCTTAACTATTGGAAAGTGCAATGCTTCCACCTAAGAGATAGTGATTAGTCCCAAATCAATAACTGAGGTAACGGATGAAAGTAATGCTACTTTCATACAATAGTCTTGGCTTGTACCACCTACGAATTTGTGCGAATTGCTCAATGCTAATATCCACTTATAAACAGAAAATCAAAACTATATCTTAAGAACAAACTTTTGATTTACAAACAAATTTTTAGACCAGCCATGCTGTATGCTGTACCAATATGGACTAGTTGCTGCCATTCCAGAAAGAAGGCACTTCAGGGGATTCAAAATAAAATTTAGAAAATGATTCTGAAGTTGCCTTCGTGGTATAGTACCAATAAACTTCGTAGAATTTCTAATATTGAGACATTGCAACAAACGTCCAACAAAATAATTTCCAATTTTAGACAAAAATCGTTGCAATCTTCAAATGCAACCATTAGCTCCTTGTACCTTTAGTATAAATGAGGTTAAGTTTAGTTTAAGTTGAAAACATTGTAATTCCATTGTAATTCAATTCAACCAGAGGAAAAATCCTAACTGCCAGAAAAAATTGAAATGTATTAATAATTACTAAGAATGTACCACAGCAAATAAGGATGATAGTGTTAAGAAAATACGGAACACCTAGTCTAAGAGATGAATGCATGTATTAGATAATTAGCTAATAAAATTAGTTTAAAAAAAAGTTCGTCGCTAGCTCACTTTAATATTAATATGTTGCGTGCAATCTCTTATTGTTTAGAAATTACAGTGAAAACCTATATTTGTTCTCCTTAGCCGAAACACATGGCACATATGACGAATAATAATCTAAACCATTTTCCATAACCGTATGAAACCAGAAATTTGTGTATATCACTTCATGGTATATCAGAAGCAGTAAGCTTTCACCACCATCAAAGTATTCATTATGTTTAAATTTTGCGTACAAGTGTGTATTGTATACAAGTTTGTATCCAAAATGTTTAACACGCTAAAAGTTCCATTTAAGTCTTTTATGCAAAATGTTGTGAAATTCGATTGATGGATTGCTATTGGGGGATAAAAACTGACTGATAGATCACTTTTTTCATTGCTTATTTCCATATTCAGTAATGTTTTAGAAAATAATGCATTGGAAGTGTATTTTATGAAAAGTGTGTATCAAGTGTATTTTACGAAAAAATTACCTCTCCGTGACAATGACTGTTGTTAGCCATTGCCGTGACCAGGATTCGAACCTGGGTTACTACAGCCACAACGTAGGGCACGGCGTGTGTATGGGGGACCTTTATGACAAAAAATGAGCATCGCTAAAACTTTCACTACGTGAAAATATAGCTATGTATTCACATTTCATTTCGTAACTATTTGAAAAAAAATCTACCGAGGGGTCCCGAACAACTTTTTTTCTCCCTGAAACGGATCTTTGTAGTTGGAAGACCAACGATTATTATTTATCGCGTCCCATTTAAAATGAGATTCCTGGTTTTTTTTTATTCCAATAATCGTATATAAACTCAGGAGTACCGAAATTACCAAGTTATAGTCTAAATTAATAGTTTGTTGGAGCTCAAGCGTCAAAGTGCATAACGAAGCCGAACTCTATAAATTCATTTGATTCCCTGCAAACAGCTAAGGAAGGCTTGGATGGAGATTATGTTCTGCATCGTCATCTTATGCACATATACACCCAATTATTTCCCAAATATATACCAAAATTGAAACTTTGGTGGTAAATTTGATGGTAAAAAATGGTAACTTGGCTTAGAAACCTCGCAGTTAATAACTGTGGAAGTGCTGATTGAACACTCAACTGTGAGGCGGCAATGTCTTAGTGGGGAATGTAATGCCAAAACGAAGAAGGAGAAGTAATGTAGATACACATAATTCACTTTTTACACTTTTTTCTGTCGTATTTTTTATTGTGTAACTTCAATTTATCACTAAAAACTATCCAACATGCTCATTCAAATAGAAATCAGATTTCAATTGATATACGGTAAACAGATGAGCGCAAAAATGAGTCATGCTAAGTGCACAATAAAGGCAAAAACGGAAGTAAATATCTAGCTTTTAGTTTAAAATAAAATCTCTTCTGATTTAAACAAAAAGTGACATGGGTATAAATAGAAACTTAAAAATATGTACTGTATTTTGTCCTAGAGATCATATCGCTGCGATGCATAGTTGATGAGAACGAGTGATTCATCCAGACAAGCAAATTCATTTTACTACAAATGTTGTGGCAAACATGCAACTTTCTATGATATTGCACTGCGTGAGCTTGGAGAAATACTCATTCGAAACGATTATTTTCACTCGAAATTCATTACCAATTTAAAAATTAGTCCACTTTTCATTGTGTTGTCGCATTATTGCTATTTTGCTTTTGGCAATCACTTTCAATAACGTTCAATTATTTGGTCAAGCCGAATACCACCAACATAAAACGCAAACACAAAACCTGGACGATCAAAACCAGAGGTAGTTTTAAAAGTTTTGGAGAAGAGTTTGAATTTTAGACACAAAAATCGTGCTGAAGCGATGACTCTAATAAAATCTAAATTGCCTAAGAGTTCAGAAAAGTTAACCAGTAAACGAAAATCAATCTCCTGTCCTATGCATCAAATGCATCTTCTTCTAAAAAGACACTTATTTTCATGACTCTTGGTACAACCACCAGACTTTGAAGTAATCGATGAGCTTTACTTTTATTCATCTATCTAGTGGAAAAAATCTAGCTCAACAATGATCAGAAGCGTAATTTAGAAAAGCTTTACTAATTATGAGGCCCGTTATTATTTATAAAAACTCCATAGAATAAAATGTATTCCTTACTTTCAAAACCAAAAATATCTTTATAAAACCATCCCACATAGAAATGCCGAGGAAATGTCCAACCTAAACATTTCCTAGACCGAACCGGGAATACAACTCAGCCACCTGCAGCATGGTCTTGGCATGCTTATCTCGGTAGGTTAAAATAGTTTTATATTATCTTGGAAATGTTATAAAAAATCATTAGGTTTTCAGAAATCGTTATGTCTTGAATGTCGGAATCCTGTCGTTTTTGAGCTCAAACAATCAATTTGAAATTTCTCAATTATCTGGAATAATTTCTACGAATTTCGCTAATTTTCATTTAAATCCAAAAAGTATAAAATTGAAACTAAACAAACACTGTTAAAAATATTAGTGGGTTCAACCCTTGCGAAGCAGTATGTTTGCTAGCCAAATGTTGAACTTAATAATTTTGGCTCCGTCATGCTTTTCCATATTTGAGCCTTTTAAATTAGGTTCAAAATAAAAGAACATGAAGAATATTCATTCCTTGCATTTAATTCATGAAAAATAGTTTAAAAAAATAAATGACGAGTCAACTCGTGAGGGACTCGTGACTGGCAGCTGGTATTAGATTAGAATGCAGGTTCCATTTGGAAAGGAAAAAAAAAGTTGTTCGGGACCCCCCGGTAGATTTTTTTAAAATACCCAGGAAATGAAAGATAAGAAGCTATATTTTCACGTAGTTGAAATTTTAGCCATGCTCATTTTTTTGTGATAATATTGTTCTACTGAACACGCCGTGAGGGTCCTAACCACTAGACGATCACGGCTATCGAGGGTTGTTGATATAGTCTGAGTTGATGGAAATACAGTTTCTAAATTTTCAAGGTCATCGCAAAAATGAAAAAGGTGGACAATTTTTCAATGTTGATCCGGTCCAATCGACTTTATTTAATGAGCCGTGCATTACACAAGAAATCCACTATCTGGGGCTCCATTTTAAAATCATTAGTCTGTAGTGTTACACAATATGAAAATTCGTGTTACTAGAGACAAGTGATGTTGTCCATAAAAATATATTTTTCTAAAAAAGTGCGCTAAAATATAAAAGAAAATTTATAAGTTTAATCTGTAGCGTGTAAATTAACATTAAAATTCTTAATCTATTAAACAGATATGAGTTGAGGTTTCATTTGCAGTTTAATTGAATGATTTGAATTTCAAGTATTCACCCCAGAATTGTTTTGAGAAAAAACTGATTTTCCGCCAACTTTAATAAATTATGGAGAAGCTTCTAGAATGATTACTAGATAAATTTAAAAAAAAAGTGTACCCCAATATAGAAAAGACAGACGTAGTCCTACGTCAAAAACTCCTGGTGGAATTTTCGAAAGCGACACTGAACACCAAAATTGGTCGGGATTCTGCCAACATCCACCAAGCGGCTTTTTGACTGACTATAACATGTCAGTCAAAAAGTCGCTTGGTGCATTTTTGTTCGTACAAGGAAAACGGGAATCACTTCATCTCAATTTATGCATACATTTGTTACAGGACCTCAGTTATGGAGTTGAGGCATATTCGATACGATTCACGATCAACCAAATCTGCTAAACAAAAACTTGGGCAGTTTTTTGTTGGCGCTTGGTGTGATTTGACCGAACCCCAACCAATAAACTTTTCTCTATAGTTAGCTCGATGAACATAATGACTATAACAAGTGAAACCTTTCAAAAGATGTAAATCATCTATAAAAGTGCGCAAAAAGAAACATTAGAAACGTTAAAAACGAAAATAAACGCTTGTTTCGTAGCACTTTCTGGAGAAAATTCGGGAGCAATTCCTTCAGAAATCTTGGAATTTATTCGGAAAATCCATTAGGGATTCCTTCGAGAATTCGTTCAGAAATTCATTTAGGATTTTAGGTAATTTTAGGAAAATTTGGAAATTTTTAAAGGAATTTCATGTGGATTTTTCGAAAGAATTACTAAAGGAATTCTTGGCGGATTTTTTTCTAAATTATTCTTGGAGGCATGGCAAAGAAAAGTCAACGTCGCAGCCCAGAATACCACAGTAGCTACGAGTTGTAGTGTCTTCACTGCTATGTTTTTTTTTAGTATTTCTAGAGAAATTTCCGAATAAATTCCTGGAGGAAGTTCTTAAGGAATTCTTAAAACTCGTTCATTGAAGGAATTCTTGTGTTCATTTCCAAATTAATATCCAAAGAATTTTACGACAGATTTCCTGGAAGAATATCTGTGGAAGGCTTGGAAAAAATGAAGAAGGTCGAAAATCCCTTAATGTGGAAATTACTTCAGGAATTCATTAGAAATTTCATGAGAAATTCGTTCGTAAATTTCAGTGGACTACGCTTCTGGCGACTGACGAGGGTTTAGTGGAAGGACTGCTAATCGAATCCATGACCATTCGCTTATAAGACGAACGTGTAGCCAACGGGACCCCCTAGTATTTCGTACTATAATTTAAAAAGGAATAACTGGAAAAAAAATCCAAAGTGTGAGCCATGTCACGTAAGATTTTTTTTTAAGTTTGGCGATTTTGACACTGAAAAAACTCTTGTAGTCGAATGTCACCGCTACTTCACATATATCACGTTTTAGAATATAATCATACCTTCCCAGGAAGCGTTGAGAAAGTTTGCTCTTATTTGAGCTAGCATTGTACACATACATACACACAAATAGACATCACCTCAATTCGTCGAGCTGAGTCGATTGGTATAGAACACTATGGGTCTCCGACTCTTCTTCAAAAGTTTGGTTTTGAAGTGGTCTCATAGCCTTTCCGTATACTTAGTATACGAGAAAGGCAAAAAAGTTTATGAATCATTTAACGATTTTAGTGTACAAACTAAGGGCTGCCATCACCAAAACCTATACAGTACGAAAAATACATTTTTATAATACACCCGATTCTGTTTTTACACGGATTTTTTTTACACGGCCGTGTAAAAAAATCCCATACAAAATGTTTGCAAAGTTGCTCCATTTTGCATGATTCGTCGAGAAATCGTAAAACTTTTTTTACACGGATTTTCAAATTTTGAACTGAAAACTTTTTTTACACGGAACGCATCCCCCGTGTAAAAAAAGAATCTGGTGTATTATATTTCTATAATATTCTCAATTACAAACTGTTCATTTATTTTTCTTCACTGTGTACAAATTCTAACAACTTGCACAACTCATTTATTTTTCTTCACTGTGTACAAATTCTAACAACTTGCATGAACATAGGAAAATTGCACCCAATGTGTACCGTGCGGGACCGAAATCCGTACAGCACCGAAATCCGTCCACCTCATGAGATATCAATAAATTAAACGGGGTTGAAGGTGATTAATGAAGAGATAATTTATCTTATCCTGTTCAGATACTTGGCAGTAAACTTTTACGGCATAGAAATGAAAAAAAGGCTTTGAAATTGAAACAACAAAAATCAAAAACAAATCGCCACCCACCAAACGCGGAGTTTTGGCCGCCATTTTGTTTTCATGTAGAGCATAATTGCACCAAAAGTAACTGTGTTTTAATTGCTAATTGCGAATCATTACATTACATTACATGAGATAAGCGGAATACAAATAGAAGGGATCGCTTCTCAAGGTGCGTATCGAACTACTTACAGTGGTAGTTTAGTCAATCAGAATGGTCTAATTTAAAAATTTAGTTTAAAAATAGCTGTACGGATTTTGATCCTTTGATTCGAAATCCGTCCGGATTTCGAGTCAGGAGTAGTTGATTTTATTCATTATTTTATCATGTTTTTCGACGTTTTAACCTTTTGTCTGTGCTCTGGGGTCAATATGACCCCAGGCCACTTTGAGTGGCTGCCATTTTTAAATTTTCAACCGATTCTCCTAATTTTTGGTAGTTTGGTAAAAGCCGCCGAGATCTGTCTCCTAGGTGCAAATTCAGTTCAAAATCTGGAAAATATGCGCTACAGTATACTTTTTCAAAAACTTACGTTGTCTGTGCTCTGGGGTCAAATTGACCCCAAATTGAAATGCTATAACTTTTTAATGCTTGGCCAATTTTGGATTTTTGGGGCTGTTTCGAAAGATAATTTAATCATCTTTCAGGTCGTTACCAAAGATTGACTATAGGTGGACAGGTACATCGCGGGAGGGTTTTCGTAAAAAGGGTACAAAAATAGTGATTTTTCATGCTTATTTTACTTATATCTGAGAATCCTACCCATTTTGAACTGCACCTTTTCAAAAAGGTTATGCAGGAAGGCGTGTGCTTTGATATGAGGCATTGATTAGTTTAGAGCTTGGTCGCTAGGTGGCGGTATATTTGAATTCATTACTTTGGACTACTCAAGTAATTCCGATATATGGAATTTTCCTCATTGTAAATATTCTTATCGCACAAATTTGAAATTTGTAAAGATGACGTCTTTAATAAAGTTCGTCTGGTGGGAATGGACTGTCATGTGACGAAATGAATAATTAGGAAATTTACAAATAGGCGGCGCTAGCGGACTTGCAATATTCTTGCATATATGAAATATTGCTTTAGCTTGAGATCCCTCATACCTACACTCAAGTTGTATTCAGGCAACATTGTTCAGGATGTCTAGCACTACAAAGCGGTGCTCAATATAATGAGTACGTCTTCCAATTTTGAATTTGTGCGATAAGAATATTAACACTGAGGAGAATTCTATATATCGGAATATCTTAAGTAGTCCAAAATAATGAATTCAAATATACCACCACCTGGCGGCCGAGTTCTAAACTTATCAACGCCTCATGCCAGAGCACATGCCTTCCTGCATAACCTTTTAAAAAAGGTGCAGTTCAAAATGGGTAGGATTTTCGGATATAAGTAAAATAATCATGAAAAATCACTGGTTTTATACCCTTGTTCACTAAAACCCCTCCCCGCGATGTACCCGCCCACCAATAGTTAATATTTTGTAACGACCAGAAAGATGATTAAATTATCTTTCGAAACAGCCCCAAAAATCCAAAATTGGCCAAGCATTAAAAAAGTTATAGCAATTTCAATTTGGGGTCAATTTGACCCCAGAGCACAGACAACGTAAGTTTTTTTGAGCACAGACAGAAGGTTAATGAGTAAATGTGAAACACTTCAAAAGTAGAAGCCTTCATGCTCCTGTGCCAATGACAAACGTTTTATTTACGTTCGATTCCTGTTTTCTAATGACTTTTTCATGTACTAAGGTGCTTAAGTGTACGGATTTCGATGCCCCACGGTATAACACAAACTGCGAGCTTACCTGCAAACATGACCTTCCCGAACTATGTATTTCAATACACAAAGCTTAACCAGAAGTGTATGTCGACAAAAGCACTCAACCGTTTTTCCACCACTGCATGTTTCAATTTACTTCGTAATATTTTAGTCCCCCCTCTACGATAAATTACAATTAATGTTCACGAGAACCTTTATTTATTTTCTTCAGCTTGAGTATCACCCATATGGTTTCACGAAGGACAAATGATCTGAGCCGTTCTCCTTAATCGTATGAAACCAGAAAAACAGTGAGCTTTCACCACAATTCAACTCCAAAAGTTCAAATGTTGCGTACAAGTGCGTATTGCGTACAAATTTGCATTCAAAATATGTAATGACTACAAAGCTGCTTTCAAGCCACTTATTGCAAAATGTTGTGAAATTCGTTTCTCTTCTTGATTGCTATTAGGGGATAGACTGATTGCCGACTAATAATGCCTTTTTCCTTTTTCAACAGCGCACAACTTTTTCTTGTTCAAATTAAATTTCACGAATAGACGAAATGCTTTGTGAGAAACACATCAAAAGTTATGAAAAAATTACCTCTCCGTGACAATGACTGATGAGAATCATTGCCGTGACCAGGATTCGAACCTGGGTTACTACGGCCACAACGTAGGGTCCTAACCACTAGACGATCACGGCTATCGAGGGTTGGTGAAGTAGTCTGAGTTGATGGAGATACTGTTTCTAAATTTTCAAGGTCATCGTAAACAAAGTGGAATAGGTCTACGTTTTCACTTTATATCGTGTGTTTGATCATGGGACGGTGTGCATGTGTATAATTACCCTAATTTAAACTTATCACTTTCAGAAATTTTTCTAAGTTGATTTTCGTGTAATCGACTTCGTTTTAATGAGCCGTGCAAAACACAAGGAAGGCACTGTTATCATTATACGTCCAATTTGTGTGTTTTTAATACCAAATGTTTACTTACGTACAACATATCCTCCACATTACCAATTCCATGCATTAATTCTTATTATGTATAAGTGAAAATGATCAGTTCCCTTCATGCATCCTCGATAGCCGTGATCGTCTAGTGGTTAGGACCCTACGTTGTGGCCGTAGTAACCCAGGTTCGAATCCTGGTCACGGCAATGATTCTCATCAGTCATTGTCACGGAGAGGCTCAATTTTTAATTTATAAAACTGTAGGGTTGCACAATGTTACGAAACAAATAAAGTGTTGTTTCCTGCATTAAAAAAACCCAATCCACCTTGTAGTTATAATGCTCTTCTCGATATAATCGTTGTTGTTGTTGAGACGTAAGTAAAAGACTAATACTCAAAAGACAAAATTAGGTTGACACCGCGGCTGGGGACATCGTGGAAGCCTTGGTTGATTCGGTAGACCATTTGATTCAAACTCCAGGAGAACTTTTAACTCTGAAGAACTTAAAACATCTCATATACCTGGACGCGGCTGAGGACATCTTGCAAGCCTCAGTCGATTCGGTAGACCATTTGATTCAAACTTCCAGGACAATTTTGGAGATGTTACAACTCCTCATATGTCTTGTTTCGAGATGCAAGTGAAGACAAATCCTCGGAGGACATAATTGAGTTGATGATACGGCTTGGTACATCATGAAGGCTTTGGTTGATTCGAAAGACCACTTGATTTAAAAACTTCAGGACAATTTGCAGATCTTACAACATCTCATATGCCTGTATTTGAGACGTAAGTGAAAGTCTAATACTCAGAAGACAAAATTGGGTTGACACCGCGACTAAGGACATCGGTATCATTTGATTCAAACTCAAGAACAATTTGGAGATCTTATAACATATCATATGTCAGGATTTGGAGAGATCTTACAATACCTCATGTAAGACGCAAGTGAATATATTTAAAAGTATCAACTGATCAATCAATTAAGTGAAGTTCTAGAAATTTACGCAAAAATTCTTTTTACGTCACGTAAGTAAGTGACGTAAAAAGAGGGTTGAGTGTATTCTCAATTACTAAACTGTAAGAACACAATTTGCAAAAATCCTCGTGTATTCCAACATTATTTATTTTGCTTCACTGTACCTATACAAATGCTAACAACTTGCATGAACATAAGAAAATTGCACCCAATGTGTATAACACAAACTGCGAGCTTACCTGCAAGCATGACCTTTCCGACCTATGTATTTCAATACACAGAGCTCAATCAGAAGTTTATGTCGACAAATGCACTCAACCGTTTTTCCAACACTGCATGTTTTAATTTACTTCATAATATTTATATGGGGGACTACGATACATAACAATTAATGTTCACGAGAACCTTCATTTATTTTCTTCAGATTGAGTATCACCCATATGGTTTCACGAAGGACGAGTAATCTAAGCCGTTCTCCTTAATCGTATGAAATTAGAAATACGGTAGCACTTTTAGGTCACTTTAGGCCGGTCCCAATGCTGAAGTTGCAGTTTCAGTTTGGTACTGCTTGATGTTATAAAATTTATAACTGTCAAAATAGAACTACAACTTGGTGCCCGCAACGCAGAGTTGTAAACGAAATGCAACTTGGTTTTATTTTTTCATAAAACAAAAATAAAACAAACTAACATTTTTCGCGGTAGTTTTTACCTCGCATACGAACAACAATGAGTTTGTCCATCATCTCAAACAAACAAACACAATTAAATAAATTTGAAACTCAGTTTCATTCAAGTTTCAAATCAGGTTTTATTTGCAACAAACCAGTCGAGCAGTTGCAAATCAGTTTCAAAAGTGCTCGAAAATAAAACTGCAACTCTGCGTTGCGAACTGCTAGTTTCAGTTCTAGTTTGATTTCCAAATACGCCATACAAAACCCAACAGCATTGCGACCGGCCTTATAGTATAACAGAAACAGTGAGCTTTCACCACAATTGAACTCCAAAAGTTCAAATGTTGCGTACAAGTGCGTATTGCGTACAAATTTGCATTCAAAATATGTCATGACTACAAAGTTGCTTTCAAGCCACTTATTGCAAAATGTTGTGAAATTCGATTCTCTTCGTGATTGCTATTAGGGGATAGACTGATTGACGACTAAGGGTCTGTCTCAATTGGATGATTAAACTCAAATTAAACTTAAAAGTGACAGTTCAATAATTATCGAATAACCCTGCTGGATGAGCAGGATTACTTTTGACAGATATCGAATCATTCTTGATCGATGTCTTATTGGAATTGCTGGGTAGCACGCAGCCATTCTTATGGCCGGGTGATTTTTAAATTTTCGAACTGTCAGTTTTAAGTAAAATTAAATTTGATTCGGGAAATGAGACAGAGCCTAATAATGCCTTTTTCCTTTTTCAACAGCGCACAACTTTTTCATGTTCAAATTAAATTTCACAAATAAACGAAATGATTTGTGAGAAACACATCAAAAGTTATTTTAAAAA
Organism: Armigeres subalbatus; assembly: GCF_024139115.2. Taxonomy (NCBI): domain Eukaryota; kingdom Metazoa; phylum Arthropoda; class Insecta; order Diptera; family Culicidae; genus Armigeres; species Armigeres subalbatus. The sequence continues at coordinate 182,934,723 of NC_085139.1, read as the reverse complement.
ATTACCTCTCCGTGACAATGACTGATGAGAATCATTGCCGTGACCAGGATTCGAACCTGGGTTACTACGGCCACAACGTAGGGTCCTAACCACTAGACGATCACGGCTATCGAGGGTTGGTGATGTAGTCTAAGTTGATGGAGATAGAGTTTCTAAATTTTCAAGGTCATGGTAAACAAAGTGGAATAGGTCTACGTTTTCACTTTATATTGTGTGTTTGATCATGGGACAGTGTGCGTGTGTATAATTACCCTAATTAAAACTTATCACTTTCACAAAAAAATTTAAGTTGATTTTCGTTAAATCGACTTCGTTTTTAATGAGCCGTGCAGAACACAAGGAAGGCACTGTTATCATTATACGTCTAATTTATGTGTTTTTAATACCAAATGTTTACTTACGTTTACTTACGTACAACAATTCCATGCATTAATTCTTTTTATACATAAGTGAAACTGATCAGTTCTCTTCATGCATCCTCGATAGCCGTGATCGTCTAGTGGTTAGGACCCTACGTTGTGGCCGTAGTAACCCAGGTTCGAATCCTGGTCACGGCAATGATTCTCAGCAGTCATTGTCACGGAGAGGCTCAATTTTTAATTCATAAAACTGTAGTGTTGCACAATGTCACGCGAGAGATAAATAGTAATTTCTTTACAAAAACCCAGATGAATCCACCTAGCGGTGACGACGCCTTTCTCGATTCAATCGTTTGGTTTCGCCTTTCGTAACTTTCAAACGCAATGAACGCAACTTTCGAATATACCATTTGGCCGAACAGACCATTAGGCCGAACGCCACTTAGCCGAAAGGGTCGTTTGACCGAAAGGGTCGTTTGACCGAAAGGGTCGTTTGGCCGAAAGGGTTGTTTGGCCGAAAGGGTCGTTTGGCCGAATGGTTCATTTGGCCGAAAAGGTCATTTAGCCGAAAGAGTCGTGTGGCCGAAAGAGTTGTTTGGCCAAAAAGGTCGTTTGGCCGAAATGGTTGTTTGGCCTAAAGGGTCGTTTGGCCGAAAGGGTAATTTGACCGAAAGGGTCGTTTGACCGAAAGGGATGTTTGGCCGTTAAGGTCATTTAGCCGAAAGTGTCATTTGATCGAAAGGGTCATTTGGCTGAAAAGGTCGTTTGCTCGAAAGGGTTGTTTGGCCGAAAAGGACCTTTGGTCGAAAGGGTCGTTCGGCCGAAAAGGTCGATTGAACGAAAGGGTAGTTTGGCCGAATGGGTCGTTTAGTCGAAAGGGTAATTTGGCCGAAAGGGCCAATTGGCCGAATGGGTCATTTGGCCGAAAGGGTTATTTGGCCGAAAGGGTCGTTTGTCCGAAAGGGTCGTTTGGCCGAATGGGTCGTTTGGCCGAATAGGTCATTTAGCCGAATAGTTTATTGAAAAGTGAGAAATTAGGAATAAGAAGAGAGACGTCTCACTACCCACTCCGTAATACTCAATTTTCACAGTGAGAAGTGGGAAATGAGGAAAAAGAAGTGAGACGTCTCACTACTCACTTCACGCTTCCCACTTTTTACAGCGAGAAGTGATAAATGAGAAGTGAGACGTGAGATGTGAAAAATGAGGAAAGAGAAGTGAGACGTCTTAGTTCTCATTCCTCATTTATCACATCTCACTTTTTACAGCAAGAAGTGATAAATGAGAAGTGAGACATCTCACTTCGGACTTCTCATTTCTCACTTCTCACTGTTAAAAAATAGGAGCGCGAAATGAGTACTGAGACGTCTTTCTTCTCATTCCTAATTTCTCACTTTTCAATAAACTATTCGGCTAAATGACCTATTCGGCCAAATGTCCTATTCGGCCAAATGACCCATTCGTCCAAACGACCCTTTCGGCCAAACGACCCTTTCGGCCAAATGACCAAATGACCCATTCGACCAAATGACCCATTCGGTCAAATGACCTTTTCGGCCAAACGACCCTTTCGGCCAAATGACCCATTCGGCCAAACGACGCATTCGGCCAAACGACCCATTCGGCCAAATGACCCATTCGGCCAAACGACCCTTTCGACCAAATAACACTTTCGGCCAAACAACCCCTTCGGCTAAATGACCCATTCTGCCAAATGACTTTCGGCCTAATGACCCTTTCGGCCAAACGACCCTTTCGGCCAAATGACCCATTCGGCCTAATGGTCTGTTCGGTCAAATGGTATATTCGGCCAAACAACTTTCGGCCTAGTGGTACTCGGCCAAATGACCCTTCCTCTCCGTAACAGTGAGGAAGGCACTATTATCAATATGATGCCATTTAGAGTATTTTTATTTCAATGAGTTTACTTACGTCTACCATTCCTTCAACCTTACCGATTCCATGCATTAGTTTTTATTATGTATACGTGAAACAGATCAATTTCCTTCAAGAAGGCCCAATAGCCGTGATCGTCTAGTAACCCAGGTTCAAATCCTGGTCACGGCAATGACTCTCATCAGTCATTGTCACGGAGAGGCTCAATTTTTAATTTATAAAACTGTCGTGTTGCACAATTTTATGAAACAAATAGAGTGTTGTTTACTTTATAAATAACCTAGACCAATCCACCTAGTAGTTATAATGCCCTTCTTGATATAATCATTGCCACGAAACCTACCCCATCCCTCCCTCAAGTATTTAGGTGGCCACGAACAATTTGACCAACTTCTCCTAACAATGACCAAATGCTTCAACTTGTTGAAAAAGATAAAAATTTCAATATTCCATAATGTATTTAAAATATTTGAATTTTCAGTCCTTGAATATGGCGGACATTTGACTCCTCATTAGTGACGTATACAACAATTCATCGAAAAATTCAGAAAAAAAACTAATTATTTGTATGTTTAACAGATTTGATGAGGGCTCGAACGAAGAAATATTGATTGCGTAGATATCATAGAAAGATCTGCATATTTTGAGGAGTGAGGGGGGGGGGTAGGTGTTAGAACATTTGTAAAAATTGAGAGCATGTTTCCACTTTTATTAAAACAAGTTCTTAGATAGGAATCATTCATTTCATTTATTTAGTCTACATCTATACAGATAACACTGAATCAACAATTTGACGCCACAATACACGGTTCGAGGCCGCATCTCTCCATCCTCGAATACGCCCCACGCTCGCCAAGTCGTTCTGCACCTGGTCTGCCCATCTCGCTCGCTGCGCTCCACGTCGTCTCGTACCTGCCGGATCGGAAGCGAACACCATCTTTGCAGGGTTGCTGTCCGGCATTCTTGCAACATGCCCTGCCCATCGTACCTTCCGGCTTTAGCTACCTTCTGGATACTGGGTTCGCCGTAGAGCTGGGCGAGCTCATGGTTCATTCTTCGCCGCCACACACCGTCTTCTTGTACACCACCAAAGATGGTCCTAAGCACCCGTCTCTCGAATACTCCGAGTGCTTGCAAGTCCTCCTCGAGCATTGTCCATGTTTCATGTCCGTAGAGGACTACCGGTCTTATTAACGTCTTGTACATGGCACATTTGGTGCGGTGGCGAATCTTTTCGACCGCAGTTTCTTCTGGAGCCCGTAGTAGGCCCGACTTCCACAGATGATGCGCCTTCGTATTTCACGACTAACGTTGTTGTCAGCCGTTAGCAAGGATCCGAGGTAGACGAATTCCTCGACCACCTCGAAGGTATCCCCGTCTATCGTAACACTGCTTCCCAGGCGGACCCTGTCGCGCTCGGTTCCACCCACAAGCATGTACTTTGTCTTTGACGCATTCACCACCAGTCCAACTTTTGTTGCTTCACGTTTCAGGCGGGTGTACAGTTCTGCCACCTTTGCAAATGTTCGGCCGACAATGTCCATGTCATCCGCGAAGCAAATAAATTGACTGGATCTGTTGAAAATCGTACCCCGGTGTTACACCCGGCTCTCCGCATGACACCTTCTAGCGCAATGTTGAACAACAGGTACGAAAGTCCATCACTTTGTCTTAGTCCCCGGCGCGATTCGAACGAACTGGAGTGTTCGCCCGAAATCTTCACACAGTTTTGCACACCATCCACCGTTGCTTTGATCAGTCTGGTAAGCTTTCCAGGGAAGCTGTTATCGTCCATAATTTTCCATAGCTCTACGCGGTCTATACTGTCGTATGCCGCCTTGACATCAACGAACAGATGGTGCGTTGGGACCTGGTATTCACGGCATTTTTGAAGGATTTGCCGTACAGTAAAGATCTGGTCCGTTGTCGAGCGGCCGTCAACGAAGCCGGCTTGATAACTTCCCACGAACTCGTTCACTAATGGTGACAGACGACGGAAGATGATCTGGGATATCACTTTGTAGGCGGCATTAAGGATGGTGATCGCTCGAAAGTTCTCACACTCCAGTTTGTCGCCTTTCTTGTAGATGGGGCATATAACCCCTTCCTTCCACTCCTCCGGTAGCTGTTCGTTTTCCCAGATTCTGACTATCAGTTTGTGCAGGCAAGTGGCCAGCTAACGGAGAGTTCTGGAAAAAAATCCCATATGGGATTTTTGACAGCATCCTCTCGAGATTCTAAGAAGCATTCACTCAAGATTCTGAGCAAGATTCGTTTGTGATTCTGAACAGAATCCGTTTGGAATTCTAAAGAATATCCATTCGTGATTCTGAACAGAATTCCGATGAAGATTCGAAGCAATATCCTTTCGAAATTCGTTTGAAACTTTGAATAGAGTCCGATTAGAATTCTGTATGAGATTTTGAATATAATCCGTTTGAAAATAGAATCCGTTTCAAGGTTCTGAACAGAAGCTGTTTCCGATTCTGAAAATAATTCGAATGGTATTTTGAACAGAATCCATAGTCAACGTAATTGCAGGAAGTAAAAATTCAGCAAAATGTCAGTTCAATTTTGCTAAAACCTAACCTATTTTGAAAAATAAAAGCATTCTTTTTACGGAGCAGTGTATGACATTATTTTTACTTGTGGTTCAATATTTAGTTCCATTAAATCTGCGATTAAATACCAATTTGCAACTATCATAACCCGGTGTGATAACCTCGAAATATATTTGCTGTAAATCAATCTTCAACATCATAATGATGAGAACATGACAGGCTCCCGTGTACAACGAAATATTGGGAATGATTCAAATCTTTTCCTGTCGTATAATGCTTATCAATGGGCCATATATGTAGTGTATTCTCAGAAATCCTTCGCGGGCCGCAGGAATAGGCTTAAAGGGCCGCACTTTGGGGATCACTGCTTTAGCCTTTCCTTACACTAATTGTACAAGAAAAACGAAAGAATAATTGTTTTGTGCACTGCATCATAAGAGATGCTGTTACTATCACATTTAATAAAACTTTCAAACTTTAGAGACACAGTTTATTATAAAACCTTCAAGCGGTTTATATGATGGAGGCATCATAACGACGTTTTTTTAGAAATGGAAGAACCTGTTTTTAAAAACAGTCCGGATTTAAGGAATATACATTTCAATCGTAAGGAAATAACCAATCCTCTATAGCCGTGATCGTCTAGTGGTTAGGACCCTACGTTGTGGCCGTAGTAACCCAGGTTCGAATCCTGGTCACGGCAATGGCTCTCATCCTGCCATTGTCACGGAGAGGAGATTAGCTTTTTATTACCTTCAAATTTAATCTAATATCAAGTAAAGACGATTCACAACAGATTATTTCAAGCAACGGAAATAGTTTGCGTATCCCGAATCTATCAACATAATTCATGTAGTGGAGGAGATTCAATACCCAGCACTTACTTTGCTGTGCATTTGGCTACCTCGTCGGGTGCCAATGCTGCTCGACAACTAACTGTATGTGGTGTGGTGGTTGCCTTTCGTTTTGACTTTCGCTTTCGTCGAGTTGTGAAATTGCAATCAGCTGCGGTGGCTGGTTTTACCGTTGAACAAGGGGCGATTGAAATAAAACGTTGAGAATATAAATATGAGATCAATTACGCTTCACAAATCGTCAATGGAATTTGACCGAATTTAAATTATTATCAATGTTAATTGTTATTCCTTCGCATTTGTTTCTCATGCCACAGGATATAGCTGGTGAAAACGCTTTTTCGGATTTATGAGAAACGATGTTTATAGATGTTGTCTCAATGTTCGGCCCAGCTGAAATGAGTTTCATAAATTGAACGCCTGTTCAAAGTCACAACAAATGACAGTGAATTTCATTGGGACACTTGATGATCAAGCTATAAATAGCAGGCTAAACTGCATTGGGCTTCAATGCTGTACAACTGGATTATGAAATGCTTTTTCATCAGAAAACGTTACCTTCACTTTTTGTTCAATAGATTATAAGCTACATACTTGACGTTCGACGCAAGAATGAACAACCACTTTTACGCTCTTTCACTAATAAAGTACGTTTCCTTATAGCCGTGATCGTCTAGTGGTTAGGACCCTACGTTGTGGCCGTAGTAACCCAGGTTCGAATCCTGGTCACGGCAATGATCTCACTGGTCATTGTCACGGAAGGAATATCTTTTTTCAAACCAAGAAAAATAAGAACAGTTGTTCAATGCTAAGAGCTTTTTGCCTTCTGACAACAATAAAAATGCAACTTATATGCAATAAATAAATTTAAATTATACTCATGTTTCAGCATCGGACAAATGCGAATCCCGAAAAAAAAGATCTTTTTTAAGGCTCCGGCGAGATTCGAACTCACGATCTCCTGTTTACTAGACAGGCGCTTTAACCAACTAAGCCACGGCGCCGCACGGTTTCGACGGGAGAAACATACAAAACAAATATACAGCACACCGTTTCCTATATTTGCTAACCGTAGTCGCATGTCGACGATGGGGTGGCGATGAACCGTCCGCTCTGGAAGCAGGTAGCGGGGTGATCATTGCTGGCTGGTAATCTTCGCTTTGATGATGCTTTTGCGGGTAGAGGCGTACGAGAATTAGAATAACTTTCAGCAGGTAAATCGTTAGGTTGAGAAACGTCCATAAATTAAGTAACGCTGAGAGGAGGATGATGAAATGCAGTGGGTTTTGCGAGAACAATAACAATCAATACAAAATGATTTGATGCATCAAGTGTTATGCATGTTATGTGTTATGTAATAGAATTAATCAACTCGTAGAAATGTGAGAAATGAAAACCGATAGCTGAAGTAAAATGTGTATGGAAATCATTGGAAAAAAAGCTGGTTTTATTGGATCTACATTTTTCCCTATTTACAAACTCGGCATGTGGGTTTCTTGATTATTTGAGGCGCGATAGTACACATGAAGAAAGGCCAAAGTAAACTGATGTGAATGCATGATTCCAATTCAGTCAAATAGGAATTTTGCATTTTCTGCCTATATGATGACATTCTTATTGAAGGGCTGTTGCAATTTTATCCAAAATGAATCCGCGAAAATCATTATACCTCAAAATAAATCAGCGACTTCATATATGATGTTCCGCTGGAAAACATATTGTTAAAAATAAATTGAATTCAAAGCATGATTTAATCTGTCAAACAATTGTGATTCTGATATCTGGAATGAAGGTTATGAAAGTGTCTTTGTAAAATTTTAATTTTGGAACAAGAATTTTACTTTTTCATTTTTGATTATTGGTGGTTTTAAAAAATAGTTTATTATAAAAACCAGGTTTGGCTTTGTACATTGCATAGACATTTCAAAATGGCAGTAAAATAAAATTTCCATGAAGAATTAGAAACTTTCCCTTAAAAAATAGGAAATTGCCGATAAAGAAATCCAGGTATGAGCAATAAATTAATATAAAATTTCCACAAATAATGCAAAATTTCCATAAACAATTGAGACTTTTCCACGAAACAAAAATAAATTATGTGGCATTTTTAAAAGCAAAAAAAATACAATTATAAAAGAATAATTTTCTATAAAGAAATTAAAATGTTCCTAGAAAAAATAACAAGAATTTCCAAACATAAATCAATATTAGCAAAAGGGTAAACGTTCCGATAGTCGTGGGTGTTCTTATAGTTGCGGTAGTGTAGTTTTTATGGAATCTAAAGATTAAACGTAGCAACCCACATTGTTGATTAGGTGAAATGTCTTAAATACGAAACAAGCGAAAACAGCTTAGAAATATCATCGAAAACGGTAAATTATCCTCGAATAACTAGAATTTATGCTTGGCCTTTGCACCAATAGTTGCGGTAGTGTTCCTATAGTTGCGAGTCCCGTAAGAAAACTATGGAATTGGCAACTATAGGAACACAAATAAAAAAATACCGCAACTATTGGAACATTGTACCAATACAAATTGGAGGAATGATTTTAGGCAACAGTGATAGATTTCCTAGCGGTTGGAACATATTTCGCATAAAATAGTATTAATGAGCTTTTGAATGCTCCCTCAAGTTGAATGCAATATCGATCAAGTGTAAGCGATTAAATAGTGGGTCTTTTACCCTAGACAATTACAAAATTTTCCACAAAATAAATATTTTTTCCCATAAAAAAAAATAAAAATTTTCCACGAAATAATCAATAAGAGCAATGAAGGATTTTCTTTCTTTTTTTTAATTAATGAGTTATGTTAGTAATCGCACTTCCTTTAAAGAGATTACCTTCTCACTGGAAGTGCATCTGAATTGTACCAATAATTTGAAAAGAAGGGTAGGTTTTATGCCTTTGGGAGAAGTGGTTCACTTGGAACAACACTCCCATGGGCTTTTCCCAGCTCCAATAAAAAAAAAAAAAAGGAATAAGAAAATTTACATTAAAAAGTAGGGGAACTGTTCCGTTTTCCATCTCACTGAACATATACTACAAAGAAATACAGCACCAATCTAGTCGCTTCTTTTTGCTAACACGCGTACTCACTGGTGAAAAAATTCACAAAAATAAGAAACAAACCAATTTCCTCTTCATTGCTTTGTTTTTGATGGGATTGAAATAGGAGCTATGGGATAATGTGCCGAACCGTTCCCTTACAAAAAATAATAAAATTTTCTATGAACTTTAAACGCTTTTAAAGAAGGCATAATCTATGGAAAAATGCTCAGTTATATTTAGAGGTGTGTGCCGGTCCGATATTCGTCGGCGGCGGCGTTTTCGGCGTCACGCCGAAAGCCATTTTAGCCGGCGGCGGCGGCGTGAATCGGCGTGACGATTTTTTTATTATGTTTCTTAATTTGTTTTTGCATTTTGTTGGGCTATTTTCAAGACATTAAAGGAAGAATCTTTTGAATTTCGCATGAAAAATCTAATGAACTACTCAAAAAAATTTTCCAAAATTATTCTCGGATTTTCCATGGGAACTATTTTTAAGTTTCGAGAAATATTTGGAATTTCCAAATAAAATTGTTTGAAATTTCACCAGAAAATGGGAAACTTCAGAATTTTCACGAAACATTGTTCTTAACTTCTACAGGAAAATCTTCGGAAATTCACGGAAAGTTTCTGTTGAGTATTCTTCGAAATTTGCACAAAAATCTTCATAATTGATGTCGAGAGTGGCTGGTAGAATGGTTGTTCTCACGTTGACTTTCTCAGTCTAGAATAATTAGGACGGTTAGTTTGGCATGGCCAACGATAAAACAGTAAATTCTTAAGAATTTCCGCGAGAGGCTCTAAGGAGTTTTCAAGGAAAATTTTCTGGAATTTCCACGAGAAATCCACCGTAAGTTTAACGTAAACTACTTGAGAATTTCCATGGAGGATTGTTCAAAATGTAGATTTCAATAAAACAAATCTTTGGATTTCAACGGAAAATTGTTCGAAATTATTGGATTTCTACTGAAAATTATTTGTACAGTAGATGTTCGATAACCGAAAGTCATTTAACTGCAATGCTTTTAACTGCAATTCAAAAGTTACATCAGTTTGCAGTTATCGAACAGCTGAACTTCAAAACGATGTCAAAGTCTATGATCTGCATTGCGCTGCACAATCAGGTGCACTTCTATTGCGTTGGACGTCGCCTGACAATTGTTTGACGACAAGAATGCGTCGCGGTTATCAATCAATTTTTTTCTCGGTTATCAATCAATTTCTGGCAAATGACCTATTCGGTTGATCGTCTTTTTGGGAAAATGATCAATTGAGCCGAACGACACTTTTCAAAGAAGGAAGTAAGATGGCAGAAAGGACATTCTTGTGCCAAACGGCTTTTTCTGCCGACAATTCTGGCACTTTTGGTCAAATGATCCATATTCGGTCAAACGACTTTTTCAGCCGAACGTCATTTTCAGCTAAATGACCTGTTAGGGCAAATAACTTAGCAAAATAAGTCCGGTCAAATTTTATTATTGCTTTCAGCCAAACTACATTTTCGGTCAAACCAGTTTTGACCTGATAACGGTTTCCGTTAAACGTTTAGTTTTGCTAAATTGTACTTGGCTAGATGTCTTTTGGCCTAAGGGTCAGTATCGACTCAAAAATAGAGAGGCTTCGGAATTTTGTTAAATGGTCAATTGACAAAAAGTCTATTTAACCAAACGAGTGACCATTTTTTGACCATTTTTTGACCGGACCGTTCAGTCCGAGGTTCAGTGTCATTGATATTTGGCCGTGAGACCCGTTGGACCGAATTACATTTTCGGCCAAATGGACCATTCTGTCAAAAAACCGTTTCAGCTAAACGGCATTTTTGGCCAACGATCGTTTCGGCCAGATGACCTACTAGCAAACGGCGCATTCGGTCAATGGAATTTCCCAAGAATTTCTTATCGAAAATAGAAAGAATTTTCTGAGCATTTTTCCTTTATTTCAAAGTTTGCTATGCCTATCAAACTAATGATAAACTTCTCCGTGTGAAAAAATCACTCTTAATAAGGATAAAAAAATAGCCGTCTTAAGAGCAAGATTACCGGTGGTGAGTTTAAGCCTTGGCAGCGCAGTATCATAACTTGACACTTTACCGGTCGCTACTAAATGCGCTGCTATAACAGTAGCGCGACTGACAGGTGACCAAATTTGGTAGCGCGATAAGAGCGCTGCTATTTAATGAACTGTCAACTGTCAAACGTCACCGGTACGGAATACAGCAACCAAATTGAGAGCCGAAAATAGTGACCGATATGGAAACGAGTGACGAAACTAAAATGAAAGCGCTGCGCGGGTGATTAAAATGCTCGCGACCGATAATGATGCTCTAAATAATCTAGATTGACAAAGTTAACGTTAAAGCGTCCCTTTCACCAGTCACAATTTTCTTTATAAATTTCAAAGAATACTCAACAGAAACTCAATAAGAACTGTCCGTGGATATTCCGAATATTTTCCTGTAGAAATTAAGAACAACTTCCCGTGAAAACTCTGAAGAGATTCTCACGTAAATTCCAAACAGTTTTCCTTGGTAAATCCAATAAGGGCTCCTCTTGGTAATTCTAAAAAGTTCTCGAAACTTGATAGTAGTTCCTGTGGAAAATCTGAAAAAAAAAATCCAAATGAATATTCTGGAAAAACTTGAAATTTTTTTTTAAGAAAGTTCATTATTTTTTTTAGGCGAAGCACAAAAGATTCTCCCGTTAATAATTTAAAAATATCCAAAATGACCAATTCAGTCGAACGACACTTTCCACCGAATGTCCATTTCGACCAAAGAGCATATTCGGCAATTACGCTATTCTGCCAACCGATTTTTCAGCCAAAGGAACTATTCGACCAAATGACATTCTCGGCCAAATAACATGTTTTGATTTTGACATCAAATTGATTCATGATTTGTTTACAAATATCGCTGGAGATTACTAAATTGAATGATATGAAATCAAACTGTGTATTTATTTTGTTATCGAAAACCAATATAAAAATTAGTTTTCGATTTGCTCTCATCGACAGCAGGAATAGTTTTTTACTTGATTCACAGTAAGATTTTTCTGCTATACGATAGACTTCTACCAAATAAATAGTCTTTTCGTTTGAACAACATATTCGGCCAAACAACTTTCAGCCTTGTGGCCTTCAGCCAAATGGATTTCTGCCGAACGACTCTTTGCGATTTTTTTTTGATTTCAACGGGAAATCCTTCGCATTTTTTCACACGAAGTTTTGCTTAGTTTTTACGGAGAGCTTTTCGAAATTTGAACAAGAAATTGTATAGAATTTTCATGGAAATCATTGGTATCTTTACGAAACATTCTCAGTTTCAACGTGGTGTTGTAAAAATCTATCAGGAAATCATACGGAAATTCCACTGAATCTTCGGAATTTCCACTGAAAATTTTGTAAACTTCTTCAAATTTGAATCGGCGTGAAAATTAAAGATCAGCGGCGTGACAAATTTTAAACGGCGGCGCGAAATGTTCATATTTTTTATTGCTCTTTATTGTTTTTTTTTTCGTGGAAAGTTTTTGTTTTTGTTTTATTTTGTGGAAAATGTTGTTATTGTATATTGCTAATATTGATTTATTCATAGAAAACTTGTTTTTTTTTTGTGGAACATTTTGATTTCTTACTGGAAATTACTCTTTTTTATTTGCAATTTTTGCTTTTGAAAGTTATTTTTGTTTCGTGGAAAATTCTCAATTGTTTATTTGCCTGACGACCTCAAGGCCTAAACTTCAGTGAGTTCCTAAAGGAACTGAAAAACAACAATTGTGGAACGCTCATCCAATTCAGTTCTATGGATCACAATCAGCATAAACGATGAAAAAAGCCCAACAGCTCTCAAGGAGCTGAAAGCCTACTTCAGGGGATTCTTGGTTGAACTGGGATGCGACAGTCACAATAGATCTAAATACAATGGTAACAATATCCCCAACGGTTAAAGGAGAATCTTTTTTTCTGTGCATCACAATGGGAATCATCCATTTGTAAAAAGTTATTTTAGACTTGTGGTTATTCGCGAAGACATAAAATCATGTACGCCGGAGAATTCGTTGACGACTTGGAACGAAACATTTGCTGAAGGGCTAACCAATTTGACTCTTCGAATCAAAAAGGGCACAAATCATTAAAGTGAAAACTGTCCATTGATACGAGTGTGGACCTTAAGATGCATACTTTAATCTTGGATGTCCTAGAACGGAACAGTTATTGAAGGCATATGCAGGCGTATGGATTGAAAAGAGCATGAACCATTTCAAATTTTAAAAAATCTGATTATTCCACCTAGCGGTGCTAGGGGGCATCCACAAAGTACGTCTAGGGGCTTCCGAGCCTCTTGAAAGGAGGCTTCCGAGCCTCTTGAAAGGAGGCTTCCGAGCCTCTTGAAAGGAGGCTTCCGAGCCTCTTGAAAGGAGGCTTCCGAGCCTCTTGAAAGGAGGCTTCCGAGCCTCTTGAAAGGAGGTTTCTGAGCCTCTTGAAGGGAGGCTTCCGAGCCTCTTGAAGGAGGCTTGAGGCCTCTTGAAGGAGGCTTCCGAGCCTCTTGAAAGGAGGCTGGAGGCCTCTTGAAAGGAGGCTTCCAGGCCTCTTGAAGGAGGCTTCCAGGCCTCTTGAAGGGGCTTGGAGCCTCTTGAAGGAGGCTGAGGCCTCTTGGAGGAGGCTGAGGCCTCTTGAAGGGAGGCTTGAGCCTCGTGAAAGGAGGCCTGAGCCTCTTGAAAGGAGGCTTGAGCCTCTTGAAGGAGGCTTCCGGAGCCTCTTGAAGGAGGCTGAGCCCTCTTGAAAGGAGGCTTCTGAGCCTCTTGAAAGGAGGCTCTGAGCCTCTTGAAAGGAGGCTTCTGGCCTCTTGAAAGGAGGCTTCTGAGCCTTGAAAGGAGGCTGAGCCTCTTGAAGGAGGCTCTGAGCCTCTTGAAAGGGGCTTCCGAGCCTCTTGAAGGAGGCTGGGCCTCTTGAGAGGAGGCTTCCGAGCCTCTTGAAAGGAGGCTTCTGAGCCTCTTGAAAGGAGGCTCTGAGGCCTCTTGAAGGAGGCTTCGAGGCCTCTTGAAGGAGGCTTCCTGAGGCCTCTTGAAGGAGGCTGAGCCTCTTGAAAGGAGGCTGGGCCTCGTGAAAGGAGGCTTCCGAGCCTCTTGAAAGGAGGCTGAGCCTCTTGAAAGGAGGCTTCCGAGCCTCTTGAAAGGAGGCTTCCGAGCCTTCTTGAGAGGAGGCTTCTGGGCCTCTTGAAGGAGGCCTGAGCCCTCTTGAAGGAGGCTTGGGCCTCTTGAAGGAGGCTGAGGCCTCTTGAGAGGAGGCTTGAGGCCTCTTGAAGGAGGCTTGGAGCCTCTTGAAAGGAGGCTTGAGCCTCTTGAAAGGAGGGCTTCCGAGCCTTTTCAAAGGAGGGCTTCCAGGGCCCTATTGGAAGGAGGCTTCCGAGCCTCTTGGAAGGAGGCTTCCGAGCCTATTGGAAGGAGGCTTCCGAGCCTATTGGAAGGAGGCTTCCGAGCCTATTGGAAGGAGGCTTCCGAGCCTATTGGAAGGAGGCTTCCGAGCCTATTGGAAGGAGGCTTCCGAGCCTATTGGAAGGAGGCTTCCGAGCCTATTGGAAGGAGGCTTCCGAGCCTATTGGAAGGAGGCTTCCGAGCCTATTGGAAGGAGGCTTCTGAACCTCTTGAAAGGAGGCTTCCGAGCCTGTTGAAATATACAGAATTCTTTAGGTTTTCATAATATCAGCATATTATACTGATCGCCCTGCATATTATGTGCAATACTGGAATAAAATGGAATAAAAAACTACATAATTATCAAAACGATATCAATAAGTTTTTATTGGAATTGTAATACATCCGCCATTACGCATTTTTATCCGAGGTACCCCCTGGAACCAGCAAAGGTACCCCAGGTTGAGAACCGCTGTTCTAGGGCCCGTGTTTAAATCACAACATCAATTACATACTCAAAATTCAACAACAAATGGTCCGGAAAAATCACAACGCTCTACGATGAAACTACGAAATTTCCATTATACTGTTTATAGTGCGCCGGCGAAAAGAAAATAAGCAAAACTCAAAAGAATACTATTATGCAATAAAAATCCTATTCGACTAAATGCTGATGTCATATTAGAAATTTGGAGACAGTACTCGTCGATAGCAAATCCTTCCGCACGCGATGGCATATGAGCAAGTCAAACCACCTTCCGTTTGCCAGTGGAGATATATCAGCTTCCACACTGATATTCTTCCTTCCCCCTTCATACGGGAGCTTGGCAGAAGGAAGGTCGTGTGATATGTGCCATCACAAATATTGCCCTCCGCTCGCTTTCAAATCGACTTCTATAAAAACATTCTTCATGCCTGCCGTATCCTAACGGAACTATCAATTCTATACTTTCGCCTCTAATTCTATCATGAACATGTACGTCCAAGTTTGGAAGATGATATTAGCATTTCCATATCATTAAATTTCTGCAGCGCAGTGCAGCATAGTAGCCTGAATTGGTTTGTACTTTTTTTTGTGCCAGGAGCAGTAATGTTTGCCTGTTGAGTGGTTACGCAATTAGCTCCAGAAAATTACGATATACTTACATATATTAAGCACAGCATAGTTACGGTGTACGGTAGGTAGATTGGTCCAATTGGGCACTCATGTTTTTCTTTTGAAATCTCCATTCAGATTACTATCAGAAATCGAGGTGGGTGTGGTCCTAGAACAAAAATCACAAAAGCATGAGGATTACTACTCCGAGCTACGCCCATCTTCACCGTAACTTGGGAGGGGAAGAAAATGTTGATGTAGTACTTACTTTATGAGAGACCTCCGAGAACCAAGCCATCATGCCATACGTTGTTGAACGCCTTCTCGACATTGAAGTAATGCCGTGGCTGATGTTTTAGAGACAGACATGTTCCGTCTGAGGACGTTGGTAACTCTAGTCAGTTGGTGCACGGTGGATCGAGCGCGTGGTAAACCAAACTGCTCCTCGAAGTAAGATGTTGTGGTGTTCGGCAGACTCGAAGTAGCCGGCTGAAATTGCCTTTTCAAATAGCTTGGATAATCCGAGAGAGGGCTGATGGGACGATAACTTTGGGGATGACTTTGCTGACTTCCAGGACAATGAGAAGTAGCTAAGACGGGGACACTGAATATAGAGCAGCGAAAGTTGCTCGAAAAACGGAACACTCATGTGTTTGAGCTCGAGATTCAGGATGTTGTCGAAACTTGGAACCTCCATGTTTTTCGATGATTTGATATAGGCAATCAATTCGCCAGCTGAGATCTCTAACTCCTCCGAAAAGTCGTTGGGAGTCAAATGGATATTGATATCTTGCTCGTTGACGGCGGCTTCGTGCAGACTGACGAGGTGACGATGTTCTGACCAAGATTGTGCGAACTGACGAAGTGACGACCAATTCCGGTCAGGAGTTATCAATTTTCAGAATGGCTGAGCACAGTCTGAAAGAGCGCGGATCTTGATCTTAAAGAAATCACTATTCCTGAGGTCCACCATTGATTTTTGTCAAGCGATTGCTACGTGTCTTGCGCAGGCAGCCAAGTACGCTGGTACTGCCTGCGAGTGACATTTCGTAAACGGATCAAATCTTTGGTGAGTGAATCAATGGTTAGGGTGTTGCTTACCTGACGAGCTTTTGGAACATGCTGCTCCCGGGCCACCGGAATCGCCTGTTCGATTGAGCGCAACTGCAAGTCGATGTTCTTCGAAGGTACGAGATGCGCCTCATAGTTGATGTTGGAATCGACGACCTGCTGGAACCGTTCCCAGTTTGCTCGGTGGTAATTTCACAGGCATTGATGATGCCGGTTGACCAAGGAGCCCACTCCCGCCACCACTAGATAGTGGCCCGAGCTGAAGTTCTGGACCCTGGCAGACAACCGGCTGGGAAATGTGATCGTGCATATTTGTGATAAACAGGTCGAAGCATAAACTCCGGACCGGCTCAGCTGAGTGGGGGAATCCGGACTCCGGACAGTGTAGTGGCCTTCCTCCATATCGTTGCTTCAGATGGAGCCGTTTCGATTGCCGCGATTCTTGCCCCAGGCTTGATGTTTAGACCTTGTCTCCGAGTTAGCTTGACGATGTCCCTCCGCAGGGCGGCCGATGAAGCATCACCGGCTTTGGCTTTAGTTGGGCAGTACGCTGCAATGAGTGTGATTGTGCCGATAGAAGTACCTATAATAACTTCGACACCGATGACCTCGATGACACTCAGCTGAAGGCTTGGTAGCGACAGATGATGTTGTTTGTATTGAACTGCGATGGCCACACCACCTACTCTGGAGGGCCGGTCGAGTTGTATGATGCGTAAGTCCGAGAAATTGACGTTCACCTCCGGGTTCAGATGCGTTTCAGTGATGAACGCCACGTATATTTCCTTCTCTTCAAGGAATAAACCTTCAGATCGATGGTTTTGCGCCGATATTTGCGCCACCTTAGTAAAGTCTAGCCCAGACCCAACCTTGCAGCCATTTTCAATGATGAACATACCAAGAGTGAAGACCTGGTCGAAACGAGTTTACATCCGCTTGCAACCGGAGTGACGAGCTGCGCGAAGATCAGCATTAGTTGCTCCGGGCTGTACAGCAGAGCATATTCTTCCAGTGCGATATTTTCGTTCTCCTGTTGCCGGAGTCGGCGGTGCTGGAGCTTGAAACGACGCAGCTGCTGCTGCCCGTCACTTTTTTTCAGACATTTATTTAAAAGGCTCATTTATTTAATTAAAAACTCTCCTTACAAAAATTTTAGTTAGTTAGTTTTGTTACAAAAAGCGAGACGAAGGAGGAGGGGGGGTTGAAAATCTTTCATTTTGACGGATCTCCACTTATGCAAGGCTAGTTCATAACAGAGTATGGCATCAATAACAGAATGAGATAATGTTGAGTTAATTTCTCCTGCTCAGGTAAAATAATTGTCAGACGTCTCGCATTTCATGATGGAGTATCCATGGAATCCATAGAAAATGAGATGTCTAGAAAATCTGTAACAGATCCAAATAAGCAGAAGAGAAAGGACGACAAGGGCAGTCTAAAGGGTCCACTGAACTTGAAGTTGAGTTGATTTGTCAGACTATGGATAACGCAAAACACTTAGGAATCTGAAAACATATCCAACTTGATTTTACAGATTGACAAGGGCAGAGACCATTTTCAAAAAAATAACAGCGCTTTGGTTACTCGTGAAGACCTCAAGTTCTATATTCCAGGTAATTATTGGATGACCTGGAAAAATACAGCTATTTAAGGTGTATCCGATTTGGTTTACTTGATCAAACAGGGCATGCAGCATTTATAAAAAAAACAACCAGCCAACACAAAGTCGCATATGCTAGCGAATAAGTGTACAAGGTGAAGGCGATATAGGCGTATTCCTCCATTTGACTGCATGCAAAGTGCACGTATATGACCTCGACTTTGTACACTTATTCGCTATGATATACGATCTTGTGTTTGTTTGCTGGGAAGGCAGATTAATCCAGCTAGTGATGGTGATGCCTTTCTCGCGCATTATAGAAAAGAGAAAAACATAAAAGAGAGTTCAAATTAGCTTTTTAGGTGGACAGTTATTTAGGAAGCGAATCGGGATGACCGCGCTATGTAATATTGGGAGCGGATCGGAATGACCACACAATTATATTTAGGAGGCGGATCTGGAAGACCGCGAAGTAGATGTGTAGGAAGCGACTTGCGATGAAGTGCTGAGAACAAATAAAAATTATTGCGAAATAAACTTGATTGGTAATGGTTTGTTTTAAGCTGGTTGATATTTTATGTTTTATTAAAAAAGTAAAGTAAACAGTAGTGCAGAGTACAAGTACAGATTTTTTTTTGCGATTTTAAAGTGGATCCAATGCTCATTACGTTTTGCTGACCATAGTCATGTAGCAGTGAAGAGCCTTGTTTTTGGAGTTGCTGGTCGCTCTCAAGGTGAGCTGACTAGAGCTGGAGTAAGGCAGATTGTGTGAATAGAAGAGGTCTCAAATAGTTATTTCTGCGGTGTACTGCTGAGAACTAAGCAGTGATCTGATTTCAGTTTTCGAAATCAGAAAATGGTCAGATAATTCAGGTTAAATTTTGGTCGACTTTTATTTCTTTACGAAGGCCCCTGGGTCTGCCTCTACTATGATGTACAGCTGGGTCTAATGTTTGTTTAAAGATTTTGTTTCCGCCCCTTCGTAAGGTGTGGCCAACCTAGTCCCACTTCCATTCCCGAAGTTCAGTTGCTATTGGCCTCTGGTGCCAACGACGATGGAGCTCGGTGAATAAGAATGGTCAATCGTATTTACTACAATCACTTTCCGGTTTGAATGTTTCTTCCGTTATTTCGTTCGTTCTTTCGTTACCGAACAATGTTTGCGAGCGATTTAGTTTTAAGCATTGATTATGAGAGAAGAAGAAAGCTGTGTGGTATGAATCAGTCTAACATGGATCAGTCTATAGTAATACTCTTGTACACTCCTGCAAGGTGCCTGGGAGACTACTTGTACCTGAACGCATCCAAGCGCGGGTAGGTAGGTGCCAAGTATTCCACGCAGAGCATGAAATATTCACTTTCATGAAGCATATTCGTTCCGATTTTTGACAATCGTGTTTTGAATATTCAAAAACATAGAATGACTCTACTCAGTTTTACTTTCTTCATAGATTCATTCAATTGATTACCACTGAATGATATGGTAACTGCGCGCATGAAAAAAAACATATAATTAGCCTTGATTGTACTTGGGAAGATTTGCCGCTGCCAAAATGCGCCTCAATTCGAACGTCAGGATTAGATCTATGCGTGTATTTATTTAAATCATCAAACATGTGTTCAGTTTTACGATAATTTGATAAATAATGCGTATCTAATTTGGTTTCATGGATCAAACAGGAAATGACCTATTTCTAAAAAGAGATATAAACTCTTCAATTACACATGTAGACCTTATGGCCTATATTCCAGGTAATTCTTGGGTGACCTGAAACTAAACAGTTATTGAAGCCATATCCAATTTGTCTTAATGAATCAAACAAGACATGAACCAGTTTTTAAAAAAGATTTGTTGTGTGTGAGCAAAAGAGTTATGTGTGTAGATCGTAAGGTCTTGTTTACGCGTGTAGACTCCAGGGAATTCTTGGACGATTATGAATGGAACACTTGTTGATGCATTACAGCTAATTAGTTCTTTGGGTTTCTAAGAATGCCTTTTTATATGTTTACTTGTGGACAAGAAATTCTTGTTACGCCAAGCGGCGTAAAAAGAGGGACGCAAAACGAAGCGACGATGTATAAAGAAGTGCTGCAAAAAGAGAGTTGAGTGTAAAATTAATTTTTTATCCAAAAATTGTATGCTGTATGTTACGTGTTCGAACAAGCTAAGTGCTCAACCATTAGGTGCTTAATCTTCGTCTAACTTCAGATTATTTTAAATATTCTAGTAATAGTTATGGCGTAGCTTTCCCAGGTTTAAATAAAAATTACCCTTAAACTAAAAATTTGATAACCTGCTACTTTACACACTGCAAAATTGGATCACCAAGCAAGGGTGGGACCAGTACTCGCGGACCACAGGCTGATCGGATGTCCAGCAAACGATCCCGTTAAACAAGATCTTTATATTCTCAGTAACAGCGCTTGTGTGGTGCTTTCATCCCGGCCTAACGATGGACCTCGCATGTGTTCTTGCCTTGGAATGGGGGTAAGCAGAGTCATCCATGGAATCTGTTTCTGACATGTTCGAGTTTGAGGTTAGTAATGAGTTTTAGCGGAGTTCTCCCAGACCGAACATATTGTATTCCATCATACAGAAGAGGATTTATTTGCTTGTAAGTTATGCTTTTTTTCAGGGAACAATGATGACTGATGGCTGATCAGCGTGTAAGCAATTACTTCAACAAAACGTGCCCTTAGCCTCTGTTAGTGTCCTTATTACCCAAAATTGTATTGCATGTTACATGTCTGGGAGCAGGGACTATGTCCAAGAGTTTGACGATCCTCCCAGGCCATCTGCGAGTAGTGGGCTTGTCCTAGGATATGGTGGGGTTTGACAGTGGGCCCTGTTTAATTTCTATAAAAGCTGCATGTATCCGCAAGTAGGCCCCGCCAAGCGACCGTGTGCCGCCAAAGCGCACAAGCCCAAGTCCTGGTGTCAGGTGGGACACAAACAGACCTGACACGCGGCCCTCCGACGAGACAGGAAGTTTGTGCAGGCCCAGTAAGCCGCGTGTAAAACCAATCTTTACGAACAATGTAAGAGATAATGCGACTCGATAATCGGCAAAGACCTAACAAGGCCTAGGCAACGAATAAAGGATCACGATTGGAAGCTTGGAACATGGAACTGCAAGTCGCTAGGTTTCGCATAGAGCGCTGCACTGGGTCATTACCAAGATTTGGGAGGAGGAAGTTCGCAGGAGTGGATGGGGGTCGTGTGTCCCATCTACAAAAGGGCGATAAGCTGGATTGTGCAACTACCGCGCAATCACATTGCTCAACGCCGCCTCAGGTACTCTCCCAAATTTTATGCCGTCGACTTGCACCAATTGCAAGAGAGTTCGTGGGCAGCACCAGGCGGGTTTATGGGCGAACGCTCCACCACGGACCAAGTGTTCGCCATTCGCCAAATACTGCAGAAATACCGCGAATACAACGTGCCCAATCATCTATTCATCGACTTTAAAGCCGCATATGATACAATCGATCGGGACCAGCTTCGGTAGCTAATGCACGACACGAATTTCCGGATAAACTGACACGGTTGATCAAAGCGACGATGGATCGGGTGATGCGCGTAGTTCGAGTTTCAGGGGCATTCTCGAGTCCTTCGATACCCGTAGAGGGTTCGGCAAGGTGATGGTCTTTCGTCTCGATATTCAACATCGCTTTGAAGGTAATACGAAGAGCAGGTATTAACACGAGTGGTGCAATTTCATTAATCGTCCAGCTATTTGGCTCCGCCGACGACATAAATGGCCTGCTTTGAGAAGATGGAGGAAGCCTACATCAGACTGAAGAGGGAAGCCAAGCGGATCGGACTAGTCATCAACACGTCGAAGACGAAGTACATGATAGGAAGGGTCAAAAGAAGACAATGTGAGCCACCCACCTCGAGTTTCATCGGTGATGACGAAATCGAGGTGGTAGAAGAATTTGTGTATGCTCACTGGTAACCGAAAATGATACCTGCAGAGAAATTCGTAGACGCATAGTGGTGGAAATCAGCTGTACTTTGGACTCGCAAGACGCTCCGATCGAATAGAGTTTGCGCCGCACAATGGTTGATAAGTCTAAATTTCACGACATAAATCGATAACTCGAAAATCATCAGGCTATAGTTTTGACGTCTTCAGAAGAATTTTATCTCATAAAGGTAATGTTTAATGACAAAATTACTAAATGTAGATAGGGTTATCCCGAAAAAAAGTTTTTGCTTCTACTTTCACCCATTCAATTTTTTTCAAAACTTTCTTAGCATCGCTTCTTGGCCTTTGGATGGCGCATCTTTTGTTTCATAAGATGGTTGATAGTTCATATTCAAGCATATTATAAGCGTTTATCATGAAAAGGTGATATTTTTCTATTTTACTGCAGCTAGCAAATATTAGCATCAATTTCAATTGTATTCTGAAAGTATACATGCAGGCCCATCAAATCCATGGTATTTCATTTGTCCACTTTGTCCACTTTTGTGGCGGAGTACGTGGAGGAGGCGAATGAACCACGAGTTGCATGAACTGCTGGGAGAACCATCCATCGTTCACACCGCGAAAATCGGACGACTGCGGTGGGCCGGGACGTAGCCAGAATGTCGGACAAACAACGGTGAAAATGGTTTTCGACAACGATCCGACGAAGACAAGAAAATGGTTAAAATATTTACCCCGTTGGTCGATAAGATAGTGCTACTTTCTTCAGCCGAAGAAGGCGTCCTTACTTGCGAAAATTTCCGGGGGAAGGAGAGTGGTACCTCGTTGTGCTCTCCCGTAGTTGTTGCAGGCGATGTGTCCGCTCGCTGGACAGGTATTGTCGGTATGACTGTAGATCGGTTGCAGCTTCTGCTGGCCCAATTCCGTATTCCTGATGTACTTGGATGAATATTTGATGTAGATGTTCTGGTGCCGTCGGCAGTCCTTCAGATGCAAGAAGCATCCTGATGCTCGTTGGAGTCATTCCCTAGACGCATACATTAGCAGACTGGTCCTTCATGTATGCCAAAAACAACCGGACAACCTTCATAATCCTCGGGTCACGTAGTCTGGCTTTAAGGAAACGGCCGTCTCCTTCGGTGGATTGCTGAGTCAGACGGACGATGGGTGGTCTCATCGGATCTAACTCAAATTGGCTATCAGGATTCGGTAGTTGTGTTTCCTGTTGTTGTTGTTGTTGCTGATGTATTTGGTGTTGTCGATGATTTTGTTCTTGTTGTTGTCGTAGATGCTGTTGTTGTTGTTGCTGGTGCTGTTGCTGAAGGCTTTGCAGATTTCCGATATTTGGTGCACTCTGTTGGTTGTGGATTGGTGAAGGTGTGGGTTTTGTTTTTTTGCCGGGTTTATCGTTTCACCTTTTTTTTTTAAATTGATGAACGATTTTGCAGCAGGAGCAGAGAGACCTGCAATTGGGTAGTCTGTAGATACTGGGGGTCCGGAAAATTGATGCTTTGCCATTACGAGCAGCTGTTTGTCTGTAGATTTTTTGTTATTGTTGTTGTTTTTGCTGGTGTAGGAAGTTGTAACGTTGTTTTTGCTTCTTATTGGTGGAGCTTTTTGTTTATGATGTCTTTTACTGTTAGTCGCCTTTTCAGTCAATGGATTATTGGTGAAGCTGTTTCTGGAAATTCTTCCGGTATTCTTCCAGTTTTTTTCCAGTCTGGGCTCCAGCTACATTTTTTACCCGGCAGAAAGCATTTCCAACCAGCTTTATTGAGATGTCTAACACAACTTCCCTTGACTTGCGCCATTTTTGCGCGTCGCTCAGCGAAAAGCTCTGCAATGGCATCACGCGAAATTTTCTGCCTGGCAGGAGATGGGTTTGGTTGGTGCTGTTTTACGTTGATGTTGAGTGGAGATTGTGGATTGTGAGCCCCAGCAACTAAATTAATTTCGGTGGAGTTTTTGTCTTGGGATTCCTCTGCTAGTTCATCCGCCAAAGTCTTGTTTGCGAGCGTTGAGATTTTATCAGTACTGCAGTCAATATTGGAAATAGCAGCAGAAACTGACCTGACCTCCTCTAAAAGTTGCTCACTCAAAGAAATTAAGTGAGGGAAGTCTCCAGTTGTGCTTCGTTTTGCTACTGCTGATGTAATTTCAGTTATTGCCGCAGTCACAGCTGACTTGGTTAGAGTTACCAAGTCGCTCTTGACTGCATTCATGAGGTCCGGCAGCAAGTCTGTTGAGTGTTCTGCTTCCGTTGTTGTTGTTGTTGCTGTATTAGTTATTGCTTTTACAGCTGCAGCTGCTGCCGAATTGGCGGCCTTTTCCACAGTCGTACAGGTGAGTGCTGAAGGTGTGTCAAGTAGGGCTGATAATTTGTTTTTTATTTCCGTAGCACTATTTTTGCTGCTGTTGGCGACGTTTGAAATGTTTTGCTTAATAGCACCAAACATTTTTTCTACGCGTTCAAGCGTTTCGTCGTGAGTGGCAGCTAAGCTTTTGTAGTTAGAAAGCAGTTTATGGTTTGCAGACAAAGTGCGCTCAATGTCTTCTTTAATATTACAGAAGGATTCTGCTAAATGTTGCAGGTTTTGTTCAAAGGTGAACTTTTCCTGACAGTCTTGACATAGTGGGAGCATGAAAGTCCGCAATACTTCCTCGTGATTGCGCTGTACTCCTACGCATGCTGCGTGAAATGTACGTCTGAAACTGCCGTGACATCGCCAAAGAAAACGATTAGGTATCGTTTTGTGCACAGTTCACCATTCCACACTTCATTGTCACACGCGGGTACTTACTTACGAGAGAAAGAAAAAACGAACGCGGAGGTCGCGCGCGGTCAGTTAATAATATTTATAAAAAAAGTCAAAATAATAAAATTATATACACGAGCGCTAAAAAAGCGCGTCCGAACTCAAAGGTGGTTCAGAATGCAATTAGATACAAGGTACTCTCCCAAATTTTATGCCGTCGTCTTGTTTACGCGTGTAGACTCCAGGGATTTCTTGGATGATTATGAATGGAACACTTGTTGATGCATTACAGCTACTTAGTTCTTTGGGTTTCTAAGAATGCCTTTTTATAGGTTTACTTGTGAATGAGAAATTCTTTTTACGCCAAGCGCGGTAAAAAGAGGGACGCAAAACGAAGCGACGTATAAAGAAGTGCTGCAAAAAGAGAGTTGAGTGTAAAATTAATTTTATTACCCAAAAATTGTATGCTGTATGTTACATGTTCGGGGCAGCAGGGACTATGTCCAAGAGTTTGACGATCCCTCCCAGGCCATCTGCGAGTTGTGGGGCTTGCCTAGGATGTGGTGGGGTTTGACAGTGGGCCCTGTTAAATTCCTATAAAAAGCTGCATGTATCCGCAAGTAGGCCCCGCCAAAGCGACCGTGTGCCGCTCAAAGCGCACAAGCCCAAGTCCTGGTGTCAGGTGGGACACAAAACAGACCTGACACGACGGCCCTCCGACGAGACAGGAGGTTTGCGCAGGCCCAATAAGCCGCCTGGAAAACCAATAATTACGAACAATATAAGAGATAATGCGACTCGATATAATCGGCAAAGACCTAACAAGGCCTAGGCAACGAATAAAGGATCACGATTGGAAGCTTGGAACATGGAACTGCAAGTCGCTAGGTTTCGCATAGAGCGCTGCACTGGGTCATTACCAAGATTTGGGAGGAGGAAGTTTTGCCGCAGGAGTGGATGGAAGGTGTCGTGTGTCCCATCTACAAAAAGGGCGATAAGCTGGATTGTAGCAACTACCGCGCAATCACATTGCTCAACGCCGCCTACAAGGTACTCTCCCAAATTTTATGCCGTCGACTTGCACCAATTGCAAGAGAGTTCGTGGGGCAGCACCAGGCGGGTTTTATGGGCGAACGCTCCACCACGGACCAAGTGTTCGCCATTCGCCAAATACTGCAGAAATACCGCGAATACAACGTGCCCACGCATCATCTATTCATCGACTTTAAAGCCGCATATGATACAATCGATCGGGACCAGCTTCGGTAGCTAATGCACGAACACGAATTTCCGGATAAACTGACACGGTTGATCAAAGCGACGATGGATCGGGTGATGCGCGTAGTTCGAGTTTCAGGGGCATTCTCGAGTCCCTTCGATACCCGTAGAGGGTTACGGCAAGGTGATGGTCTTTCGTGTCTGATATTCAACATCGCTTTGGAAGGGGTAATACGAAGAGCAGGTATTAACACGAGTGGTACAATTTTCAATATATCCGTCCAGCTATTTGGCTCCGCCGACGACATAAATATGGCCTGCTTTGAGAAGATGGAGGAAGCCTACATCAGACTGAAGAGGGAAGCCAAGCGGATCGGACTAGTCATCAACACGTCGAAGACGAAGTACATGATAGGAAGGGGTTCAAAAGAAGACAATGTGAGCCACCCACCTCGAGTTTTCATCGGTGATGACGAAATCGAGGTGGTAGAAGAATTTGTGTACTTGGGCTCACTGGTAACCGCCGAAAATGATACCTGCAGAGAAATTCGTAGACGCATAGTGGCTGGAAATCGTACGTACTTTGGACTCCGCAAGACGCTCCGATCGAATAGAGTTTGCCGCCGCACAATGGTCGGATAAGTCAAATTTCACGACATAAATCGATAACTCGAAAATCATCAGTGCTAGAGTTTTGACGTCTTCAGAAGAATTTTATCTCATAAAGGTAATGTTTAATGACAAAATTACTAAATGTAGATAGGGTTATCCCGAAAAAAAAAGTTTTTTGCTTCTACTTTCACCCATTCAATTTTTTTTCAAAAACTGTCTTAGCATCGCTTTTTGGCCTTTGGATGGCGCATCTTTTCGTTACATAAGATGGTTGATAGCTGCATGTTCAAGCATATTATAGGCCTTTTTTCATGAAAAAGTTATATTTTTCTGTGCATTTTACTACAGCTAGTAGCAAATATTAGCATCAATTTCAATTGTATTCTGAAAGTATACATGCAGGCCCATCAAATCCATGGTATTTCATTTGTCCATCTTTGTCCACTTTTGTGGCGGACGGTACGTGGAGGAGGCGAATGAACCACGAGTTGCATGAACTGCTGGGAGAACCATCCATCGTTCACACCGCGAAAATCGGACGACTGCGGTGGGCCGGGCACGTAGCCAGAATGTCGGACAGCAACCCGGTGAAAATGGTTTTCGACAACGATCCGACGGGCACAAGAAATGTTCTAGTAATAGTTATGGGGTAGCCTTCCCAGGTTCAAATAAAAATTACCCTTAAACTAAAAATTTGATAACCTGCTACTTTACACACTGCAAAATTGGATCACCAAGCAAGGGTGGGACCAGCTCGCGGACCACAGGCTGATCGGATGTCCAGCAACGATCCCTAAACAGATCTTTATACTCAGTACAGCGCTTGTGTGGTGCTTTTATCCCGGCCTAACGATGGACCTCGCATGTTCTTGCCTTGGAATGGGTGTTAAGAGTCATCCGCGGGAATTCGTTTTGGACATGTTCGAGTTTGAGGTAATGAGTTTTAGCGGAGTTCTCCCAGACCGACATATTGTATTCCATCATGAAGAGGATTATTTGCTGGTAAGCAGCAAGCTTTTTTTTTCAGGAACAATGATGACCGATGGTTGATCAGCGTGTACAATTACTTCAACAAAACGTGCCCTTAGTCTCTGTTAGTGTGTAGTTAGTCTCTGTTGCTATTGGGGATGATTTTACAATCCTCAACTGGAACAAGCCTGGGAGATTTTGAATAAGGGACAATGATGACCTGGGTCTTCGCTTACAATGAATTCCATTTTAAGATTATCCAAGATTTTTTTTAACTTCATAGAATTCTTCTTTTCAGTTTGAGTTTTAATAAGCGGAGGAGTAGATTTTTTTATGCGCAGTACAATAAATAGTGACCTGCCTAGTTGTAAACGCTACATGCGTGATACTCTGCCAACTTATTTTGGCTCATCCTGTCTTCTCTCTCCTTATTCTCTGATGCGTGTTATCGACATCGGTCACTCACAAGTGTGCATACACATTTATGGACATATTTTGGTATCTGAATAACCACAAGATTTTTGTTCTGTATCCATCTCATGTTTAGGTAAGAACCAGGTAGCAACAAAGTTGAACTGAACTTTCGAGGCATATTTTCCTATGCAATGCATGCATTGCGGTGCAATGATACAACGACAGCCGGAGGTGGAACAACAACTGGCGCTGTCTTGGCCGGCAGCGGGACAAGTTCTGGCGGAGGCATTGCTGGTGGAGGGGGAACGAGTTTGGGAAGCACGTCAATCCTCCAGCTACCTTCTCTACCCCAACAACAAGCATCGCCCCAGCAGCAACAGGCTTCACCAATGCCCAAAGGATGTCCAGTGCGGATAAATGGTATAAAAGGATACCAGAATCGAACGAATCATATCATCTATTGTCCACCACTACTGCGATCCAAAGACGACTGTTCGGCGGTGGTATACTTCGGTGGAGATGTACAGGTAGGGTTTATACCCAGCGAATAACGATCATATTTTGTTTATCGACGCTACTTTTTATTGCAGGATATCCCAGAGAAGATGGAAACCAATAGAGACAATAAAAATTACATCAAATGGAACTTGGAGAATACGGCCTTGCTTCTGAGGGATTCGTTCCCCAGGGCCCACATCGTTGTTGTACGTCCAATGCGTATGGAGTATAGCACGTTCAGTTGCTTCGACAATTTCGTACGGGGTAACAATGCCGGAATTCCGGATCACACGCCGATGCACTTCTCGTTGCAGCATTTAGAAGAGTGAGTATAAATCAAGCAGGGTGTTTCCTACAGTCTACGGAGGCAGTAGATGGGGGTACACAACCAACATCTCTAAATAAGGTGCACATAGGGGGACAAGGGGCAATATGGACACCCTAAGGGTTTATTCAATTTTAGGTGATTTAAATTGAATATAATTCGGATTTCTAGCAATTACATGATACTATTACTCGTTAACTACCAGATCTGTTTTGAATCGTATTGAAAATAAGGCAATTTCAATCAAATAAGACGATTTTGTAATAGTTAATTTTTCACTACTCTCGGGAAGGTAGCGGGGCAGATTGGACACCCCCATAGGGCAGTATGGACACCCTTATAAAATATAAAGAAAATTATCTTACTTGTGATTATATGTCATTGTAACCTATTTTATGGATCATGCAACATACATATTACCCAATTGTTCATCTTCCTGTCAAGATTTTGTATGAGACACCTAAAATTGTGTTTGGATCATCAACATCCGAAAATCGATTTCCCTCTTCTTAATCGAGGTCATATATGGTCGTTTTCTATATTAATTCCATGACGAATAGAAGAAGATTGATTACGTAACGCAAAAATATGCCTCTTTCAGCCGGCCTCATTCTTGTATGTCGAACTTTTTGTATGAAGCATATGATTGTTTTTATATGGATCCTCACACTTATTGCAAGACCCCTTATCAATCGTCTCTACTCTAAGCATTGCATAATCTATGCATACTCTTATTCACTCTACTGGCATCGCCAATCTTTCCAATGGGTTGTACCGATCAACTTGCCAACGAGATTGCCAAATCTATACAAAACACTTACTTTTTTGTCGCACTTTCAGCGACTTTTAATGTATATATATATGCTTCTATGGTATATATGTCATGTACTGGAACTATAGCGATTTATAATTCCGCACCATAATAACACGAAAATAACACAATATGAAAGCCAAGTTCGATGAGTTTGAGGTTATGTTTTTAATTTTTAAGGTGTCAGTTCTACCCCCATATAGAGTGTTCAGTTTGCCCCAACAGGTGAACAAATTTAAAAACTGTTGGAAATTTTGTAAAAATCAAGGAAACTTGTCAGAAATGCATGTCAGAGCACTGTAAATAACAGAATTTTGCTATGGTATGACCAACAATTGAGAAATCATCTTCTGTGGTAAAGTAAAGCTTATTTTATGGGAGGTGAAACTTATAATTTTTAACCATTTGGACGACATTCTAACTTTTTTGTCAAATTTATGCGCTAAGAAAATAAAACAATGACTTCTACGCTGTAAATTAGTTGTTTATGAAAGGATTATAGAGTTCGCT
This sequence comes from Armigeres subalbatus, assembly GCF_024139115.2. Classification (NCBI taxonomy): domain Eukaryota; kingdom Metazoa; phylum Arthropoda; class Insecta; order Diptera; family Culicidae; genus Armigeres; species Armigeres subalbatus. The sequence continues at coordinate 182,904,783 of NC_085139.1, read as the reverse complement.
GCATTGAAAGTAGATAAATGATTGAATTAACAAGAATATTGGGGGTGTCCAATCTGCCCCGGGTGTCCATAATGCCCCCTGGTCCCCTAAATATGCACTTCGAATTATCAACAGAATTATTAAATAATTAAAACACCTAAGGTCCCTAGCAATGGTAACGGGGTCTGACGTTATGGAAGCGATGTTAGGGTTAATCATATTTATCTGTAGCAAATTTTACACCAAGATCGCTTTTTCGTGGTAGTGTTCAATTATTGATCAAATATATGCTCTATTTGTGATTGTAAATTAATTTTTTCCAACAGGTTACTAATCAACTTGACGAAAAAGTTAACGAAACCCGTGCTAGAGCCAGATCTTCTACACAAGTTGATAGCTGCAACAAATTCCTCACTATGTGGAACAGGCTTGGACGGAAGTCAGGATATGGAAGTAGATGTTATTCAAGTACAGCCTTCAGATTGTACAACATGATTCATATAAGTAACACAACCTTGATTGTTTCAGTCGGATATTCAGAACAGCACAGCTAACTCAGCTTCATCGTCGGTAGCGGGTACTACGGACAACAATGCGGACATCAACGATTTATTATGGTGGCGGGAGAGCCTCAATCTGGACAAAGCTAACCTTGCCTTAATGGGTTTCAGCAAAGGTTGTGTCGTTCTCAATCAATTCATCTACGAGTTTCATTACTATAAGACCCTCACTCCCGATGACAGCACAATGATGCGATTGGTGTCTCGGATAAAGGACATGTACTGGCTTGATGGCGGTCATGGCGGAGGCAAGAACACTTGGATCACCTCGCGAAGTCTCCTGGAGACCCTTTGTCGGTTAGGGATCAACGTCCACGTGCACGTTACGCCATATCAGATCCAAGACGACCATCGGCCGTGGATTCGCAAAGAGGAGAAGGCTTTCACGGATTTGCTCAAACGCTTGGGTGCTTGCTTCGATCGTCACCTGTATCCAAGTGAAGCCAATTCCACCAACCTGTTTACTCACTTCGAAGTACTGAATCGCTTCCGGCAGTACCAGATCAACGTCTTCGCACAACAGCACCTGCAACAACAGCAGTTAACCGCCACAAACTTGTCTACCGCAATAGAAGATAATGCCCAACTCCAAAAGCAGCAGCAACACCAACACTTGCAACAATCGGATATGCACCCAACGGAGGCCGAGGAAACGGATGCCAGTGGTGTTGAGCACATGATTACCGGGCCCGAAACGGATATGGAGGACGACAAATTGGGGAGTGCCGCCGTCGAAGATGACGACGATGAGGAAAGCGGTACTAAGTAATCACAAATTCAGCCAGCGAATTTACCCACATTAAGCGACGAAAAACACTCGCAAGTCCAGTGATGAATGCTTTATGAAGGTAAGTCAAGTTTTTTTTTTTTTGAGACGCTGTTCACAAATTACCTAACGCGAACGTTTGCTTACCAGTTTGAAAATGCCAATAAGGATCAAACTCAATTTTGTGAGTAATTTATAAACATCAGGTCAGGTGTTCGATTGACCTTCACATGTGTCCCAGAACTCGTGCTGCTATTAACCAAGCTTTGTTTTACGTTTGGTGAAAATTTTCGGCTCTTCGTGTTGTACCTAGCATCCTGTGAAGATTATTCAACGATTAACAATTTTTTGAACATTCAGTGAAACTGAAATTAAGAGAAATCCGGATTAGTGTTCTTTAGGATACCTAAGAAATCCAGAACAATTTTCCTGATAACAGAATGTCTTCTTCTTCTTATTGGTATTACATTCCCCACTGGGACATTGCCGCATCGTTGCTTAGTGTTCATTCAACACTTTCACAGTTATTAACCGCGAGGTTTCTAAGCCAAGTTTTTGCATTCGTAAATCATGAGGCTAACACGATGATACTTTTATGGTAGTTATGGTAATTCGATGATTCATTCTAGAGCGAGTAAACCAGAGACCGATTCGAAGTCTAAGAAAAGGACGAGAAGTTCGAAAAATGTTCATCGGGTCACACAAATTTTGAAATTGAAAATCGAAAGGGAGAGAGAGAATGCTAGTGCTACAGCTATTGTTTAGCGGTAGAAAGAAAAAGAGACGGTTAGAGAAGGGGGAATGCGATTCTCCAAGCCGTAAAGAAAGGTCGAAGTCGTCATTCTGTTCACTAAATTCCAAACGAACGCACGCGTTTTCGACATCGTTGGAAAAAAATGGTAGGGAAGCGGCCGAAGCACGACATAACTCAATTATGCACTCTATAAATAGTTTACTCATTAATCTAGTTCTAACCCTACTCGCTACATTATTCCCGTTCTCTACTCTCGCAATAGATGTTTTTCAAAATTAATTCCGCGTTTCGATAGAAAAATATCATCTATCTGGATCAAAGTTAGAACGCTTTTGTTGGATTTTTCTCCATCTGCAGATACAGACAAATTTCACAAATTCGGAAGTAGTGCGCTGGATTCGCCTAAAGATGCGTTAAACAACGCATCAGTTAGTTTGAAAGATAAAAACTATCGGAAGAAAGTTCGGTTCGGAAGTCTAGACTTCCAAATTCTAAGTTGGTGCTACGCCAACAATATTATAGAAACACTTAGTTAGATTGATCAAAACTACTTCTGCTAAATGAATCGGTTGTATATATTTTTTGGATTGTCCGTATATAAACTTACATGCTATTAAAATCATACAAAAATTCATCCGAATAGTAAACAATGATGCAAGATCTTAATCAGAGCGTCTGTACATAGTATAATTTCACATTTTACATGTTATTTTTTTTTTTAACACATTTATTTCCGTGTACAAACGCATTTATTTTTCACAGGGGGATCAATGCAAACGTCACTTCGGTTTGTTTTGGTTTTTGTTTTCTATCTCCCATTCCCTTTTCTCGACAGTAACCCAAAAGGTTTTTTTTTCCGGAGTGAAAGTTATTAAATTAATCGATATTTTGTTCTGTTTACAACCTGTAAGTTTATTAACTCCTAGATACTAGATACTAGATACTAGACTCCATATAAAAAGGCCTTATGTTCGGCCTTTTGCTACTAATCCTGACGCACCTGATAAACAAATTTCTCATCGTATCGGATTGGTTTTTTTAGAATGGCTCTTGAGCGAAGGTTTCGTGTATTTGGCTCATGACTATTCGGGTGTAGTGCTGCTCCGGTTATTCTTGGTGGATAAATCATATCAAAAGACGAGTCTGCTTCCATCTGGTTCTGATGATCACTTATGCTGTGTTGAGTTGGAGTTATATTTTCTGCTTCATCCGTCATTGGTGCTTTTTTAAGATCGTTCACGTTTCGAGCGTATTGAACTCCGTTAGCACTCATAACAACGACTTTACAACCTTGTATCGCGACAACCGTGTATCGTTCAGAGGAAAATGTGGGGTCGGATTTTGATTTCTTTTGCTGGGTCATCAAGACAACATCCCCCACACGCATGTCAGATAATTTTGCTCCTCTCACCGCATCTGCATATTGCTTACTAATAAGTTTATTCTCACTATCCTCTTCTCGGGTGTTAGTTCTGTCTAAGCTTTTCTTTTTCTCATTCCACAGACTGGGAAACGTTCCCCTGTACTTCCAACCCACCAATAGCTCAAACGGGGTCACTTTAAGCCTGGAGTGTAGTACTAATGTGTTGTGATGGTGGACGTACCGATCAAGTGCAAAACGCCAATTTTCGTTGTCAATCTTGGAGGCCGCCAGGGCTTTTATTATACCCTGGTTCTGACGCTCCACGGCGCCATTGGATTGAGGACAGAAGGGCACTGATTTCCGCACCCTAACACCTTTGTCCTCCCAAAAGTTGCAAAACTGTGCACTTTGGAAGGGAGGGCCGTTATCGCTTTGAAGGATCCTTGGACACCCCCAAAGCTTGAAGATGTCGCATAACGCAGCATTGGTGCTATCCGCATTCAAACGATGCATTTCGGTAACCGACAGATGCCGAGAATAGGTGTCCACTACGACGAGAAATTCTCCGGACCCAAATCCTGGCACCGAGAGGAAATCTATTTGCAGGATTTCCCAGGGTCCGTCTGGAAGCTCCCTCGATGACAGTGGGACTGGAGGATTTTTCCTTCCAAGCATCGTACATGTCTCACAAGACTTAACGAAACGTTCAGCATCCTTGGCCATTCCTGGCCACCAAAAGAATTCTCGCATAACTCTTTTCATAGCCACTTCTCCTACGTGGCCGCCATGCGCTGCATTCAGTGCCTTTGGCCGAAGTGATGAGGGTAGTACGATTTTATCTGCTTTGAACACCAGGGATCCTAGATTATGAAGTTCTTTCTTTTGTGGCTCGAATGGTCGTAGGTTGCGTGGCCAAACATCGAGTTGCACCGCAGTACAAAGCTGTTGAATGTCTTCATCAATTTCTGACTGAACCTCTATTTCCGCCAAGGTAATGTCCATGCCTCCATCTAGCGCATATAACAAATGATGATCGTTTTCTTCTTCAAAGGGCTTGGCTGTCTGAGAACAACAGATTAACCGAGATAACGCATCCGCAACATTATCCTTACTAGAAACTCGTTCAACGGTAAAATCAAACGGCTGTAACCTAAGCGCCCAAGCTTCCGCCCTCGAAACTGCTCTTTTACCGATCCGATGATTGTCGTTGAAAATGAACTCATTAGCTGCAGCATCTGTTCTCACGATAAAGGTCCTTCCCGTCAGGTAAAACGAAAAACGTTCTATACCCCACAGAACCGCTAAGGCCTCTCTATGGGTCTGTGGATATTTCTGTTCCGTGGACGTAAGGGCTGTTGAAGCACATGCTATTATCCTCGGTATGCCTGCCATGGAGAATTGAGCAAGCATAGCTCCTAAACCAACTGCTGACGCGTCCACAAACAACTCCGTATGATCCGTATTACTGAAGTATCCCAAGGTTTTGATTCTTTCCAGCATGGTTTGTTGCAGGTTCACAAACTCCGCTTCTTCTGCCTCGGTCCAATAAAACTTGTCTGAACTAGACAAAGTTCGGAGGCATTGGGTTGCTGTCGCTCTATGCAGCATGAACCGATCAACGTAGGTAATCAACCCGAGAAAACTCTTAACCTCCGAGCAATTTTGTGGTCTCCGGAAATTCTTTATAGCATTCAGCTTCTCTTCTTCAATCTGCCAACCGTCTGGCGTCAAAACGAATCCCAGGAATTCAACTTCTTGGCTGCTGAAATTACATTTCGAGTGATTGATTCGAACGTTATGTTCCCGTAAGCGATCGAGTACCACCGCCAGGTTTTGATCATGTATCTCCTTCGTGGCTCCGTAAACTAATATATCGTCTTGATAATTCCTCACCCCCTCGCAACCGCCCAGTATCTTTCGTTGCAATACTTCTTGGAAGATATCTGGGGCGTTGCATAAGCCGAATGGCAACCGGACACAGCGGAACATACCAAACTCCGTAAGAAAGTTGGTTAAGTGCCGACTGTTCTCATGAAGTTCAATATGAAAATAGGCGTTACTCAAATCAATGGTGGAAAACCACCTTGCTCCATTCAATTCCGCCAGAATTTTTTCAAGGGTAGGCATGGCAAACGGTGTACGCAAAATGTGTTGATTTGGACCGCGCAGATCAATCACTAGTCGGAAGTCCTCTTTTGCCTTTGGAATAACTAACATTGATGAGCAGAATGACACGTCCATGTTATCCTCAACGCGTTCTATGATATTCGACGAAACTAGCTGTTGTAGTCTTTGTTCAACCAGAGGTTTAACTGCCAATGGTATGTTGAAAAAAATGTTACGGCAGGGCGGCTTTGTTGTGTCATACTTGATTTCAACCGGAGGAATGTTAAATTTAGGGAACACATCGCCTAGATTTACCGTTGCTATTTGATTCTCTTGACGCCCGTGATGATCAAATAAACCCTGTGGCCTTATCGGGACCTGTAGACCCAACAAGAGTACACTGTATCGAGTAGCGGTAGTTCGGCCGAGTAAAGATTGGGCCTCCCTGACGATGTAAAATTTTTCCAAAAACACTGGACGATCGTCTGTAATGAACAAGAACGCCTCAAAAGACACAACACAGCTATTTCGCCTGATGCCGCATAAGCCCTAAGAGTTCTATCTGATCCCTGCTGTATATTATGCAAACCATCTCTGTAGCTTCCTATTCCGCATAACTGCTTGAAGTAATCTTCAGAAAGGGTATTGACTTGCGCGCCGGAGTCTATTAGAAACTTACATGGCATACCGGCAACTGTAGCAACGACGATTCCGCTATCTCTACCTGTCGATAGCAGGGCGATATCATACGATACGTTTTTAAAGAACTCCGAAGCCTGTGGAGACATGAACTATTTTTGAATACTGTGGTTTTCGTATTTTACTAATAAGCGTGCAACGTCTTCAATGAAAAGGGATATTTTTTTATGCTTTATTAAACAAAATTCATATTCATCTTAGAAAATTTAGAATTAGAAATTTCCCTTTTCCTGTTTAGATATAAACGATGCTATAATATTTAGGCAACATCACTTACGCTATGTTCACTGCTTTTCTCAGGGGTGTCCTCTCCCGTCTTGACGATTGCCGCTACCTCCGACTGTCTAACCTCGGATGATCTTTCTGCTTGACGATTCTTGTCGTCCTCACGAACCATCGAACGACAAGCTCTCTGTAGGTGCCCTTTTCCACCGCATTTCAAACAGTACATATTGATCGCGCTGCAGTTGAACGACTTGTGGAATAGGCTGTGACAACGGAAGCATCTTTCCGGAGTTTCAGTTTCTCCACGCCATGCGGAAGCATTTCTACCGCGATTAACAAGAGCTCCTCGATACCCCGACTGTTGACCATGGTACCTTCCCCTACCAACTGTCTCGTTCCGTCGCTGAAGTCCACCGCGACCGGTGAACTGAGTCGCTGGTGCTGCTGCTACCCGCGCTATTGTAGCCGGCTCGGTTTTACCGTGCTTCAGATGGAAAAATTCTTCGTTCAAACGGATCGTTTCCAATTCTCGAACTTTGTCGACTAGATCCGTAAATGTGCCTTTTCGGCTCAACAGTTTCAAAGCCATAGTGCGCACATCACGATTTGAAGCGTGCTCGGCCACCGCTCTTACTATCTCCTCGAACTCTTTGTCGTCTCCGAATTCGCACATGCGAGCGACGGCTCCTATACGCATAAGGAAAGAAACGTCCGACTCATCCTGCTTCTGAGTGATGAGCGCTAGCTTCCGTCTCTGAAGCATCACATCCGAAGCGGAAGAAAAATAAGTTTTCAAGCGATACATTGCATTTGAAAACGGAAAATTGACTTCATCGGGGGCATTCTCAACGTTTCGTGTGTTCTTGAAGATATCCAATAGTTTTTTTTCCGGCTTTTACTTTAAAGATGATATACTGCGTTGCCTCATCAGCCACCCCCGCTAGCTTGAAAGATTCCGTCAGTATATCTCTCCACGATTCAAAGTCGTGTCTTCCAATTTCGTCAAGCCCTGACGAAGGTTTGCACTCTGGAACCGAAATTGATGAAACCGAAATCTGGTTCACTGATGACATAAAGCGTGTTATCTCCGCGTTTGTGTTTTCTCCCTGTCGACCAGCGCGATGTGTGCTCGACGGCCTCATGTCTGCTATAAACTCTTCGCTATTTACGTCGCTCGAAACACTTCGTGGAGCCGTCAGGCTAGTTTGTAAAGCTGCAATCGTTTCTCTGGCCTTTTCCAAATCTTCCATCAGCTGGACGTTAAGGGCTTTCGATTCTGAAAGCTCTTTTATGACAGTATCCAATTTCGCAGACTTCTTTGATTTTCTGTTTAAGTAAAAAGAGACCATTTGATATAGGAGTTAGATTCAAATCTAATCAATATTTTGACTTTTCATTCCACTTTTTTTTTGCCAATCTTTTTTTTTTAATTAATTTTTTTTTTTTTTTTGCTTTCTACACCCTTGTTTTGCCAATTCCAACATTTTTTTTTTGCTTCTTATTTTCAATCTTCTTTTTTTTGCTGATTCCAACCACCATTTTTTTTTTTGCTTGCTTTTGTTTCGAATGCTTTTTTTCACAATTATCTTCCAACTCGTTTTCCACTCTTTTCCTTTTTTTGAAAGGGATTCTTTTCACTTGCCTTTTTTTTTTTGTCCATCTCTATTTTTTTTGCCGCCTCCTTTTTTTGCCATTCCTTCGCTAAAGTTATCACGTTGTTTGCCATCTTAATTTTTCCATAAATTTTTTTTCATTCCTTTCGTCATATTTCTCATGTCATATAGCTTTCAATGCACAGTAACACTGTTCCTTCTGTAACAGTTATAGTTACAAAGGAATAAGCCTTCCTTGAATTTTACTTACCAAGGGGGAGCATCGGCTGCGCCAATGTCGTGCTTCGGCCGCTTCCCTACCATTTTTTCCAACGATGTCGAAAACGCGTGCGTTCGTTTGGAATTTAGTGAACAGAATGACGACTTCGACCTTTCTTTACGGCTTGGAGAATCGCATTCCCCCTTCTCTAACCGTCTCTTTTTCTTTCTACCGCTAAACAATAGCTGTAGCACTAGCATTCTCTCTCTCCCTTTCGATTTTCAATTTCAAAATTTGTGTGACCCGATGAACATTTTTCGAACTTCTCGTCCTTTTCTTAGACTTCGAATCGGTCTCTGGTTTACTCGCTCTAGAATGAATCATCGAATTACCATAACTCAATTATGCACTCTATGAATAGTTTACTCATTAATCTAGTTCTAACCCTACTCGCTACAGGGAAGTCGAGACAATTTTCTAACCGAAAATTGCCTAGACCGGAACCGGGAATCGAACCCAGCCACCCTCCGCATGGTCTTGTTTCATAGCCGCGCATCTTACCGCTAGGCTAAGGAGAGAATGTATCCAAAACAAAAATCGTTCTCGTTCAATTTGCATTGTGGACTAAGATTTTTTCTCACAGCTGTGTTAAACAAGTTAAAATGCATCATCAGCATCGATGTCCCCCACAATTCCTTTTTGAAGCAATTTCTTCTTCTTCTTCTTCTTCTTCTTCTTCTTCTTATTGACATTACATCCCCACACTGGGACAGAGCCGCATCGCAGCTTAGTGTTCATTCAACACTTCCACAGTTATTAACTGCGAGGTTTCTAAGCCAAGTTACCATTTTTGCATTCGTATATCATGAGGCTAGCAATGTTATGCCCAGGGAAGTCGAGACTATTTCCAATCCGAAAATTGTCTAGACCGGCACCGGGAATCGAACCCAGCCACCCTCAGCATGGTCTTGCTTTGTAGCCGCGCGTCTTACAGCACGGCAATTTGAAGCAATTTATCAAGAAGTATTTTACATATCGGATGTATACAGGGGTCTCTTTTTACGCGAATTTTCATGCGAGTCGAAATTTTGAGCGACCGTTTTTACGCGAATTTCGAGATTCACACGATTTTTTAGCGCCATTTTTCAAGAAGCTATTTCTACGCGGTTTTTCAAAAAGTTCAGAAAACGCGTAAAATTAGAAAAAAATATGTTTTATCGATTTTTTAAAAATTTGTTTTTACGCAGATTTCGGATTTTACGCAGTTTTCAAGAAAATATTCTAAGTCTAATTCAAGGGAAAACATTTAGAGTATTTATTGTAGGAATGATGGTTTCAAAGATCATTTGTATATCTCGAGGCAATATGGTGGCAGACCAAAACTTGGAATGATGGCTCTTTCTTGGAGCTCTCAGCATTGAAATCATGCAATATGGGTGTCTATCAATCGAGATCAATGAATAGAATTCGAAAATCGATATTTGACGCCATGACACCCTACAATATACAAAGCTATAACGACAACCGTGGATTTAGCGGGTCTGTTGCGGATTTGCTCGGTCAGTTGCAAAAATCGCAGTTCTTTTAAATATTGTCGCGAAAATACATTTTTGAATTTACCAAAATGGATTGATTGCTCATGGGTGATAGATTCTAGCAACTCCTACATATCCCTCTGCTCTGATATGAACTGCGCAGTAATAAAGAGACTATTTTTGATATCGTGGACAGAGCCCCATGTTGTCCAGTTGATTCGACAATCTGCAGACCTTATAGTCTGTTCTTTTTGTCTTTGCATCCTTTTACCAGAGAGTGCTCCAAGCCTCAAATTTACTTGCCGAAATGGTATTCACGTTTGACTCAAACTACTTAGAACGTATCGAATTGATGTCAGTTCGAGTGTGTAGAATCAAAATTATTCGTGCCATATACAGTTTGTACCACATTTAAAACAAATTGATGCCCAAGAAAATATGCCAAGAACACATTCTATTGTTCGTGGCGGGACTTCCACATAAGGCTGAACAGTGAACAAGAAAGGCTGAAAAAGTAAAAATCTTACATATGACTGAAATAACAAAAGGCTGAAACCCGACAGGCTGAAAAATCGCGACAAACGGTTTTTAATGGAAGAATTCACATTTGACGTAAATAGGGACGGACAAACGGAAATAAACCGAACTCTTCTTGTGATTCCTTGCTTTCTTGCAATTTTGATTCAGAATACTTTTTTTGGCCGTACCTACCTACCTGGATACCTGGTTGGCTACAGCGTCGATACACCTGTGCCTGGCGTATTGTAGAGCTCCATAATCGTCGGTCTTGGGCGATGTTCCTCCAGTTTCCCCGAACGTTCAGGATCCCCATGTCCGATTCCACCGCGTGTTCGTGGCCTTCCACAAAGTCGCCGGCCCCTGGTTCTCTGTTGAATATTGTTTTCACTATTCTTTCTTCCGACATTCGTCGTATTTTATATAATTCACAATATTTTCTTCTTTGTACACTTTATACAGCTCATGATTCATGCGTCTGCGCCAAACGCCATTTTCTAGTTTCCCTCCGAGTATTGTACGCAGCACTTTTCGCTCGAAAACCCCGAAAGCTCTCCGGTCCGCCTCTTGTAATGTCCATGCTTCATGTCCATAAAGGGCCACTGGTAGAATCAGAGTTTTGTATAGAGCAAATTTCGTTTCCGTCAGCATGTTGCGAGACCTAAGCTGGTTACGTAATCCGTAAAAGGCCCTATTCGCAGCACCAATACGTCTTTTCACTTCACGGGAAACGTCATTGTCACATATCACAAGCGTTCCTAGGTAAACTTCAAACACATCCCCATCAAGCACTACCTCTGCACCAACACCACTAGGTCTTCCTCTATCTCTACCTGCCACCATGTACTTTGTCTTGGTAGAGTTAATGGTTAAGCCTATCCTCGCCGTCTCCTTCTTCAGTGGGACAAAAGCCTCCACTACTGCTCTGCGATCGATTCCAATAAGGTCGATGTCGTCGGCAAAGCCTCGGAGCATATGCGACCGTGTGATGATATTGCCGTTCCTCTGCACGCCAGATCTCCTAATAGCGCCTTCCAGTGCAATGTTGAACAATAAATTCGAAATTGCATCACCCTGCTTCAATCCGTCTAAGGTCACAAACGAGGTTGACACTTCGTCTGCAATCCGAATACTTCACTGAAAATATCCTACACGCTAACAATATATTGTTTTTCATGTGAATCGAACGTGTTTCATCAATTCGTATTTTCACTATACATCCACGTTAAAGTCACAAACAATAAATATAAATTCACACCACTAGAAAATACTGTTCATTATTACGTGTTTTGAACATTGTTCTATATGGAAACGATATAGGTGAAGGAAATGACGGCAAAAGAAGATATCGGTTGAACGTGAGGCGTTAAAAGAAATCGCGAATGTCTTGAAATCAAAAATTAATTTATTATTAACTTGGTCATGATTATATATTTTTCAAATAAACATAAAGGTAAGTTAAAGTCTAAATTTTATACAAAATTTGTTGAAATTAAGCTCATTTTTCCAGGTTAACTTGAATTTCGAAATCAGGAATGATGGGTTCCCCTACCAAAAGCCCCATATGGAATCTTGTCCGCAGTATTTTGTTAGTGACTTATTAGATTTGGAGGATTAACATGGAGACATGAAAGATCTGCACGAGAATACAAAATATTGCTTCACTTTCTGATGAGCGTTTGTCAAAGTAAAGTTTGTTTCATGTATATTATATTATATTAATAAACGCACATGTGTATTCAAACGAGCAATATTATCGTGTTTTATTATTAGACAGCTATAATTAGGTAATTATTTCCATTTTAAAACTAATAAAAAACTTGAAGGCAAAATCCAACAATTTCTGCAAAAGCAATCCATAGAGTTTTAACGTGTTTTCCATTTCCATTTGTGGTGAAATTCCATTATATCGGTCGTTCCAATTTTTGACACTTACCACTGGATTTACACGTTATTTTGGTATGCTTCTCAAGTAGTGAGAATTCAAGTGTGGAAACAGTGGCATGAGCGTGTAGATTATTTTCAGTGTTGATTTCGAGCCATCCTGCGTTGCACGTATCAGTCTAATCAGTTTCGCCGGAAAACCATGTTCGGATATTATCTGCCACAGCTCATTTCTCTTCACTTAATCGTACGCAGCTTTGAAATCAATGAACAGATGGTGAGTCTGCAAGTTGTACTCCCGGAATTTATCAAAGATCATTCACAAGCTAAACATCTGATCCGTGTTGATCGGTCCTCACGAAAACCTGTCTGGTATTCGCCGACGAAGGACTCCTCAAGCGGTCTCAATCTGTTAAACAGGATACGCGACAGGATTTTGTACGCCGAGTTCAGAAGGGTGATCCCTCTGTAATTGGCACACTCTAGTCTGTGCCCTTTCTTATAAATTGGGCATATGAGGCCATCCAACCAGCCGGCAGGCAGTTCTTCATCCTCCCATATTTTCTGGATAATGTGGTGGATTGATTGATGCAGCTGCTCACTTCCGTGTTTGAGAAACTCGACCGGGATCTCGTCCTTCCCAGCAGCTTTACTGTTTTTCAGCTCGTTTAGAACCTTCTTAACCTCGTCCAGCGTTGGTGGTTCCACAGCTTGACCGTCGCCGACTATGTCCATCCTGCTCCTTAATACACCTTCATTTTCACAAATCTCCGTCCACCTGGCTGCCACCATAGTTTTGTCTGTCAGCAAATTCCCCTCTCGGTCATTGCACATGGCAGGCACTGGCGCAGTCTTATGCCGCGCGCCATTGACAGTTGTGTAAAACCTCCGCATATTGTTTCTATCCATCTTTTTTTCTGCGGTGGACTCGTTTCTCTTCTACCCTTGCTACACTGTACCGCTCTCTGTTGGAACGGGTACGAGCCACTAGCATTCGACTCCTAGCAACATTTTTCTCGTCTGTCACTCACTGGCTCTCCTCATCATACCAACTATTTCGTTGGCGTCGCTGTGCAGTGTCTAACACTTCCTGCGCTGTTGTATCACCTCGTGGATATTTTCCCACAATCTGTTGACGTCGCGAGATCCGGTGGCATCTCCAATCCACTAGTCCAGCTTCAGGTGGTACTGTTCAGCAACACCTTCAACTGACAAGCAGAGATGCATCCTGAACAGAACATGAGCCACGAGCGTACCTTGGTGTTCTTAGTTTTGAACTCTAAACACAGTTCAGTGTGCACTGGGTTGGTACGCAAGCAAAACGATCATGGTAACTAAGATTCCTTAGATTTGAAACTATGCAAAAACATACAAGCATGCTTGATTTCTATCCGTTAGATGCACACGTGTTCCATTACTAGCCGAAAAATGTGTAGCATGCCGTCGCTTGAATTTGTTTTCCTAGGATACATGTTGCTAAGTTAGGTCAGTTGAACAGTGTGCAGTGTTCAGAACGTTTTGAACACGAACACGTGTTCTCGTGTTCAGATGCATCTCTGCTGACAAGCGTTGGATATCGTTGGGCCTCGTTCTGTTGTTTCGTGAATTCGTGACGCTGGAAAGTCGCGCCCGAATTTTTGCAACTACAAGATGTTTGAGTCGATGTTCGGACCTCGGAAGGACCTTACATCTATAACATCCGAGAAATATCGTCCGTCGACCAGCACGTGGTCTATTTGTGAGCAAGTGTCTCCACTCGAATGTTGCCAGGTGTGTTTGCGGATATTCTTTCGTGCGAAGTAGATACTGCTTATTGCCATCCCTCTAGCAGCAGCAATGGTTACAAGTCGCAGACCATTATCGTTGGTAGCGGAATGAAGGCTTTCCGTACCAATGACAAGGAGAAAGCAACTTTCTCTTCCGATCTGCGCATTTGCATCCCCGATGACAATTTTTGCATCGTGTGTTGGGCACTCTCCGTAGGCCTTATCAAAGCTCTCATAGAACTCATCCTTCACGTCATCAGGCTTATCGTTCGTTGGAGCATAGATGCTGATCAGGCTATAGTTGAAGAATTTGCCCTTTATTCTCAACTTCACGCAAATGCGGTCGCTTATCGGCTTCCACCGGATAACACGCTTCATCTGCTTCCCAATCACCATGAAGCCAACTCCTCGTTCTGCTCTGCCACTGCCGCTATAGTAGATTCATTTTTATTTATTTATTTAGTTCACATCTAAACCGATAACACTGAATCAACAATTTGACGCCACAATACACGGTTCGAGGCCGCATCTCTCCATCCTCGAATACGCCCCACGCTCGCCAAGTCGTTCTGCACCTGGTCTGCCCATCTCGCTCGCTGCGCTCCACGTCGTCTCGTACCTGCCAGATCGGAAGAGAACACCATCTTTGCAGGGTTGCTGTCTGGCATTCTTGCAACATGCCCTGCCCATCGTACCCTTCCGGCTGGATACTGGATACTGGGTTCGCCGTAGAGCTGGGCGAGCTCATGGTTCATTCTTCGCCGCCACACACCGTCTTCTTGCACACCGCCAAAGATGGTCCTAAGCACCCGTCTCTCGAATACTCCGAGTAGTTGCAAGTCCTCCTCGAGCATTGTCCATGTTTTATGTCCGTAGAGGACAACCGGTTTTATTAGCGTCTTGTACATGACACATTTGGTGCGGTGGCGAATCTTTTTTGACCGCAGTGTCTTCTGGAGCCCGTAGTAGCCCGTTGTATCTTCTTCCACCTTTCTTCCTTCGACCTTAGTTGTTCCTTCTTTTTTCTTCTTTGTACCTTCTCCCATCTTCCTTCTTTCTTATTCCCTCTTTCTATTTTTTTCTTTCTCGTTCCTTGTTCCTTCATTCTTATTTCTTCTTCCTTCTTTCGTCCTGTTTTATTTTTCCTTCTGCCTTTCTTTTTATTTCTTGTTCCTTCGTCCCTCTGTTTTCTGTTTCTTCTTCCTTTTGCTTTTTCTTTCTTCCTTTTACTTTTTCCTTTTTTCTTGTTCCTTCTTCGTTTTTCTATTTTCCTTCTTCGTTTTTCCGTTTTCCAACTACCAACCCACTTTTTTCTGGAAGTTTAAAAAAATATTTTTAGTTAACAAGACTAATGTTTCTTTTTTTTTAACTTAGACCGATACAAATATTTAAAATCTATTTTGTCTCCCCCCCTCGGATTTTTTTGCCAAAAAATAATATTTTGAGGGGGCAACAAAATAAAATTCGGATAATTTTCAAAACATTCTTTAACAAATCCGAGGAGTTTTTTTTTATTTTTTTCATTTTAATATTTATTTTTTATTATCCCCCCCCCCCTTGACCTTTCGGTGACCAGTAGGACAAAAAGTTAATTAAATATTTATAACGGCCTTATATTTAGGTTATTTTATAATTATTATAATTATATTCAGATGTATTTCTTTTATTTTAATATGAAAACATTTGTTATGTACAATATTAAAATTAGAATGTATGGTTTAAATATTATTTATCATATAAATTCCCTTTTTATTCTTCCCTCTTTCTTCTTCCTTGTTCCTTTTTCGTTCTTCCATTTTTTCTTCCTTTTTCCAACTACCTTGTTCATTCTTCCTTGTTACTTCTTCCATCTTCCTTTTTTATTCTACCATATTTCTTTTTCTTCCTTCCTTTTACCTTCTTCCTTCCTTTTACCTCCATATTCATCGTTTTTTCCTTCTTGTATCTTCTTTCTTTCTTCCTTCTTCCATCTGCTTGCTTCCGCCTATTTTCTTCCTTCTTGCTGTTTTCTTTTTCCTTCTTTCCTCTTTCTTTTTCTTTCTTCTTTCTTTTTTGTGCTTATGATCTTTGCCCTTCTTTCTTACTTCCCCATTTTTCCTTCCTCCTCCTATTTGTTCTTTATTGTTTATTTTCAATTCCTTATTCTTTATTCTTAATTTTATATTATTTTCCTTATTCAACCACTTATCGTGTACTCCATTGTACGATTGGGATTCATTGCATTTCACCAATTTCAGCTTTTCTAAACATTTTTTCTGATGCTTTACAGCCTTGCGAGACTTTCAGCCTTCGTTATTTCAACCTTGCAATTGCACAAATCGAGTTTAAGACATAGTAATTAATTTCCACTCCGGATGGCTAATACCCGGAATATAGGCAATTAACTCCTAAGCACCGCTTAAGAATTAAGCGGAGGTGAAGAAATTGGCCCTTAGGCTGAGAAACTGATCTAACCATGTTTCGCAGCAGTGATATTTTTAATGCCGAAAGCAAAATTTATTTTACTTTTTTTGTATTTGCTGAGCCTAATTACAAAGCAAGCCCAGGGTTAATCAAGCCTTCTATACTGAAGATTCAATTTCAAGTTTTAATTAAAAATATATTTGCTGTTTGGAGATATTTGTAATCAATTTAAATTTATATTTAGCGTTGGCGCCTCACATTAGGCGCCATTATAGCCAACACCAAATGCTTTCTTAAATGTGAGACAAGATGGCCACATGGGACAAGACGACCACCCTGTTATTTGTCACAAAATCGAAGTGTGTCATCCATTTGAAGTATAGGGAATGATATATTATGTTGTAATATGCTTATATTTAAAAAACCACCACTATTATATGTAACATATGCTGAAAAATTGTTTGCTCAAAACCCGCTATTTCTTATAACATTCAGGTCAATTATTTTATGGTTTAAAGTTAAAATTGACGTAGCGTAAGGCAATTTGTGAACAGTACCACTCATATCAGTCATCGATTGTTTAATTTGAACCAACCGTTTTACAATTACATTTACAGAGAATCGTCTTTTTGGTGCAAGATATCGATAATCTTAAGTCGAAAATTTATACCAAACAGAATTCTCCTATGCATTCGGTGCAATAAAACCAACCACTAATTGAGTCCTACATTTTTCCACACATTCTGTCTAACAGAATCGTTTCTCATTTAGTTATTTATGCGGAAGGTGCCGCCATCGTGGCGTAGCACCGTGATTGCGTCTTGTATGTATGTAGGTGGAAATAGTACAGTTTTAGCCTATATCGGTGAAACCAATCATGCCATTACATTTTGCATAACATTTACTGCGTGTTAAAAAATAGGAGAAAGCACAGATTCATTATATTTCCTCGATAGTAGACTATTATTTTTTTTACAAACATTATTATTTTTGAAACTATTGTTTAGTGAGCAAAGGTACGAAAAAATATAATATATTTTATATAATTTTCTTTTGACCGTGTAATAAATAAGTTTAGCTGGCTAGGATAGGGAAGGCGAA
The DNA here is from genome assembly GCF_024139115.2 of Armigeres subalbatus. Classification (NCBI taxonomy): domain Eukaryota; kingdom Metazoa; phylum Arthropoda; class Insecta; order Diptera; family Culicidae; genus Armigeres; species Armigeres subalbatus. The sequence continues at coordinate 182,887,314 of NC_085139.1, read as the reverse complement.
TGTATCCATTTTTTGGATACCACGGTTCACAGGGGACGTCATACTACTATTAATACTATTATTTCGGATTAGGTTAAGCGATAATAACAAAATCGACACAAAAGTATTCAATTTGGATTGATATTTAGAAATTGATGGCCACAAAGCTGTATTTTGCAGCACAATGAACGATTTCCATGCACTAAATAATAGCTGCTTTTTCGGCAATCAGTCATCAAGGAAATTTTACTCGACGGCAGAGATCATAGATTTTTAACTGTGGAAATAAAACAATCAAAAAATGTTTTGCTGTTCTGGATGAATGATAAAAATTAGTGTTTGCTATATATTGAATTAATGAATGTAAATTTGGAGCTAAAATGAGAGACTTTCACGTTTGATTCAATCAGTATGTTGTTTCAATAGCTAGAATTTGAAAGATGTTCTTGAAATTCCCAACCTTCTAATTCAGAACCTACCTCACCATAAGTGCGTGCTTATGATTTACCCTTGTTTACGTTTCCAAATTAGTAAAATTTGATTTCGTAGTGCATTCCTTTCCTACCTGTCTACATGGTTAGCGTCGTTATCCCTATGGCTGGCGTATTGAACTGTTTGTAACCGCATATGCTATGTTGGTAAGAAATGTTGCTTACTCGCGTTCTGTGTGTTTCATCCGAAATCGTGGTCGAAATCAGTCTTAAAACGATTATATAGGCTTCGCCGATGGCATTGATGTTATGGCACGTAACTTTGAGCCTACCTCAGACTGAAAAGAGAAACTAAGCGGACGTCATCAACACGAAGAAGACGGTACGTGGAGGAGGCGAATGAACTACGAGTTGCATGAGCTGCTGGGAGAACCATCCATCGTTCACACCGCGAAAATCAGACGACTGTGGTAGGCCTGGCACGTAGCCAGAATGTCGGATAGTAACCCGGTGAAAATAGTTCTCGACAACGATCCGACGGGCACAAGAAGGCGAGGTGCGCAGCGGTCAAGGTGGATCGATCAGGTGGAAGATAACATGCGGACTGACCTCCGTAAACTGCGTGGTTGGCGACGAATGGAGAAGACTCTTATGTACTGCACGGGACACTTCGGCCTTGGTCTGAATAAATAAATAAATAAACCTATACGTCTGTGTCTCTCCGTCTGCGTCCGAGAAGGTACGCATTTGTTGTAGCTGCATTGTAAGTACTTGTAGGTAGGCGTCGGATGGATTGCGCCCCGCACAAACGATACCGAATCACCAAGGCGGCAGGGAGCGGAATGTAATCGCACACGAATCATCATGAAAAGTTAATTAGGAATCAAGCAGCGATACGGTCGGCCGGAAGATTGGGGACAAGACAACAGATCGTCTTCGAGCGTCGGAGTGCGTGGTTAGTGCGCGGTGGAGGCGTGCCGCCAGAAGCGTGTGCGTGTCTCCTCGCGCAGACTCTGACAAGCAAATCGCCCGGCAGAAAACGACATCCAAGACTCGGAGACGGCTGACGACGGACGGACGCACAGTTAAAATTACTAAGAAATTACAGTCGACATCTTGAGCGGAAGAGATTTCGACTTCTTGGCAGGCGACGCGGGGAAGTGTAGATGGAGGGAAACAGATGGAACAGATGTGGGCATCGTCAAAGGGAATTCTGTTTGATTAACTAGGCACGGGGAGGAGCTGATGAGACAATTCGAGCCCGAAGGGGACAACAACCGGGAATGTTGTCCTTAAGCTCGATGGATCTCAAGTTCTTGTGATAAAATCGCATTGTGATAACCGATGAACAACAAGATCACATTTATTGCTATAGGCAATAAATAGTTATTAACTTCTTAACACCTTCTTCGGCAAAGTCTTTCTGCATCTTCCAGACTATATGCTAACGTATTGAGTCACTTGATTGATGATAAATTGAAGCCGCTAAAAGCAAAAATGTAAAAAAGTACGTTTTCCCATACTAATCTCCATGTAAATTTAAAACGCGATGCGGCATGCGAGGTTGCAACCAATCGAGCCCATATTTTTCACAGTTGATTGGGGTCCCAAAACGATTGAGAAAAACCTTGATCTCACGTGATCGGACGAAGTTTGCGTTTTTCCATACAACTGCGCCCCACTCTACTGGTTACCCACAGAGCTCTCGCCCAGGAGGGGCCGCCGTACCTAAGAGTAGATACGGCAACGCCTGCCAGTAGCTTACGTCTACTGGCTCGGCACACACCGTGGAACTGTTGGACATCATCCTCGACGCCCTCTTGCACGCATAGTCGACATGGTCGTCTATTACGACCCCAAGGAGCTTCAAACTCCGCTTTGATGCGATCGCCACTTCACCCACATGAATCACTGCATGTTGAACTGACTTGCGGTTGTTGTGCTGCGGTCACTTCTACCTCTGGAATTGACTCCCCGTAGACCTCCTAGGGTACGTCATCGACGAAGCCGACAATCTTAACACTACAGGGTGTTGAATAAGTTCGAATACACTTTCAAAAAATGTTTAAAAATTGTAATTAAATTATTTCTTTTCCCGGTCACATTACATTGAAAGTATTGTTTATAAGGAACGTTTGTAACATTTCTTCTGGAATGACCTATATTTTGTACTTCTTCACGAGCTTCAAATGTTTCTATATTCCATCGCAAGCGGCACGCATGGTCTGCATGGGCATTTCGTTCCAGATTTTGAGAATTACGTCTTGAACTGGTCCAAGTTACTAACCTTGTATTCGTACAGCTTTAATATAATAAAGGACTAAACAAGAAAGTTAAGCGGGTTTAAATCCGGGAAGCTGGGAGGTCGCAAAGTTTTGTCCAAAAGTCGATGAAATTGTCCCCATATAAGGCTTAAATCGCATTTTCTGTGTATAAATAGTTATCGTCCTATTGGAACACGTAGGGCTGATCTCCGTCTTATCACCGGGCCACTGGGGGTATCAATCTTCCCCAAAATCTCAGTTTTGTAGTACACCGCAATGATTATGACAATGCCCCAATCCATTTTCACCGCGCGTAATAAACAAACAACAAGTGACAGAATATCAACACCACACACATCCGTTAGCGTATACATACCGCTAACGCTGACACCAATACTTATACAGAATATGTACATTGGGCTTACAAACACAATGATCAAACATTTGTATTCGAACTTATTGAACACCCTGTAGGAAGGAACTTTAGCTTCAGAACCCCTGTTGCGCACGCGAATTGCCTCCTTGTGCGAAGGTCCAGGCTGAACAAGACTTTCCTCCACGCGCAACGGGATATTATAGCAAAAGACTTGTGTCGAAGCGGACCAACTCTAATAGATTTCACTCGGGATTCTCGATCCTTGCTAGTTGCCTTGTTCTGAAAGCCTATGAGCTGGAATCAAGAAGAGAGTTTCATCTACTCGAGACTGAACTACCATGTAGAAATACTTTCCTTCCTAATCATCCATCTCAACCAACAGACAGCCGTCTTTAGATTAAAACGAAAACTTCAATCTTTATTGATACTTCAGGGTATACCTATATACAGAATTTTTGCTTATTCTACATTTTCACAATTTTTGGTTATTGCCGTTCTGCCCGCGATAACCAAAACCGATTTACTACGAGAAAACAATTAAACACATTTTAGTTTTATTCACATGACTGTTGGTACAGATTAAGTAGTTTTTGTGACATCAGTGTTACCAGTTTATACAAAATATGAAAGGGGAAGATTATTAAGGTGAAGCTACGAAATAGTACAAAACGCTAACACTCCTCCTTAATCTTAGCCCGTAGTACTACAAAAGTTCTCTCCGCGCAATCCCATTTGCGTCGACAATTTCAAGTTTCTAGTTGTTCCTAAGGGCTTCGTTAGCGCGTCGACGATCATCTCTTCAGAGCAAAGGTACTGCAAAACTATCTCTCCTCTTTCACAAAGGTTCCGCACGAACATTTCCTTCGTCTCGATATGTTTAGATCGCCTATTAACCCGCTCTGACCGTACAAAAGCAATGCACGATTGATTGTCCTCGTACAATACCTCGTACAATACTCTTGACGGAATCCAAAATCAGCTAGTAGCCGTCGTAACCACAACACCTCCTGCGTAGCCTCACTAAGCGCGATATACTCCGATTCCATTGATGAGAGTGCGACGATGTTTTGTTGCTTGCTTCTCCAGGTCACAGCAGTGCCGGCCACTGTGAATACAAATCCTGATATAGACTTACGGGTCTTATGGTCTCCAGACCAGTCTGCGTCGGAGTAACCTATCAGTGTAGGAGCTAATCCACTGAAGTGGAGTTTCCAATTAATGGTACCGCGAAGATATCTGATGACGCGTTTTGCTGCCGTTCAGTCTGCCTCTGTCGGTTGTGATACTTTTCGAGCAAGGATTGAAGTAGCAACCGCAATATCAGGTCGTGCATTCACAGACACGTATAACAACGATCCAACCAAGCTTCTATAGTTGATGTTGTCAGTTAGTGGTTGACTTTGCAAGTCACCACGAGCGTAGGCTGCATCCATTGGCGTACGAGCTGATTTAGCATCTCCTAACCCAATACGTTGAATATAGCCCGACAAACATACACTGTAGTTACCAGAAACACGATCAACTTCGAGGCCCAGAAAGTATTTCAATTCTCCCAATGCTGTTGCCTCGAAATGCTTACTTATCTCTCCATGAACTTGATCTATCTCATCTTCTTCGGTACAACCAATAACAACATCATCCACGTAGAGCAGTACAAACACTTGCTTGCCGTTAACTTTCCGTATATACAAACATGGATCTGCCGAGCTTGCTGTAAATCCCATATCTCTCAACACTGTGTCCATACGCTGGTTCTAGCAACGGGCGGATTGACGTAGACCATATATGCTATTTAACAGTCGACACACTTTTCCATCGCTGCCTGGTGCCGTGAATCCCGGAGGTTGCCTCATGTAAACCTCCTCTGTCAGTCTTCCATTAAGGTAAGCAGTCTTTATATCCACATGTTTGAGAATCATCTTCTTGTAGCTCGCCACTGCCAGTAGGGTTCGGAATGTTGCCTGCGTAGCGACTGGCGCATATACTTCTTCGAAATCTACTCCTGATCTTTGGCTACAACCCTGCGCCACCAGTCTAGCTTTATATTTGACTGGATCACCGCTGGCATTACGCTTAATTTTATACACCCACCGGCTGCCTAGTATCCTCTTCACATCGGGTGCCTTAGCAAGCTGCCAAGTCTTCATTTCTCGGTGAGATGACAGCTCCTCTTCCATTGCAGTCTTCCATTGATCCTTTTGCGCACACGATACTGCTTCCGCATACGACTTGGGTTCATTCTCCTCCTGAATTCGTACCGCGTTGGCCTCTTCGATCAATCGCACCGGTGCCTTTCCTTTCGTACTACGATGCGAACGTCTTAGAATTTCTTCATGACGATATCCTTCAAAATCAGATTCTTCCGTCTCATCCGCTGTATCAAACTCAGATGTTTCCGCTTCATTCCCGAGTTCACGTTCTGGTTCACCATTAGAAATATCCGGATCTTTCGTTGTAGTCGGTAAACGGTTAACTTCAAATTCAAATTCCGTGCTAATATCCGAAACATTCGACACAGGAACAACTTCACGAATACATTCCGCTCTTGAAAACTCTTCGACGAATTTCGCATCCCGGCTTATCATCACATTATCGGTTTTCGGGTCGAAGAAACGGTACGCCTTTCGCCCATCTGCATAACCGACAAATATCATCCGCTGGCTTTTCTGATCGAGCTTCTTCCTCTTCTCTTTAGGTACGTGAACATAGGCGATAGATCCGAAAATACGTAGGTGCTTATATTCTGGCTTCTCGCCGTACCACAGCTCATACGGCGTTCTGTTAGTGGCAGAACAAGGAAGACGATTTAAAAGGTAATTGGCGGTATGAATGGCCTCTCCCCAATACCGTTTATCCAAGTTAGCATCACGTAGTAGACAGTGAGTCATTTCTATCAACGATCTGTTCATACGTTCAGCTTTGCCGTTTTACTGCGGACTGTACGGTGCGGTCTGTTGCAGCAAAATTCCTTCCTTCCGTAAAAACGATTTCAAAGATACGCTGGAGTATTCTCCTCCGCCGTCTGAACGGATAACCTTCGGAGGTCTCCCGAACTGCGTTCTAGCTAGTTGGACAAATTCTTGGATCTTCTCCTCGGTTTGAGATTTGTGTTCTAAGAGGAAAATTACACAATATCTGCTGAAGTCATCAATGAATGTCAAAACTTAACGATTTCCGCTGGGGGTGAAAACTTCCATTTGTCCACATAAGTCGGAATGGATCAATTCCAGAACAGCTCTCGACTTTGATTCAGATTTGCGAAATGGCAAACGAGAAAGCTTGCCTTCGCAGCAAGTACCGCATACCGATCGAATTGCGCAGTCAATAATGTTAAATCCCGTTCCTAGACCTTCTCGAATGATTATTGTAATGTCTTCCATGTGCCGATGTCCTAGACGCCGATGCCAGATATGCTGACATTCATCCCGATGGTTCGCCTGCACCAGCAACGATTGTTCATTCCTTCGTTTCAAATGATACAAATTTCCTTCTCGCATACCAGCAACGATGACATTTCCATTTTCCATTATTTGACACTCACTTTCGCTGAACGTAACTTGAAGTCCCTCGTCAGCAATTTTGCTTATTGATAGCAAGTTGTTCTTCAAATCCGGCACATACAGAACGTTTTTCAACTTTAGATTTACAGGGTTACCACTACCACTACAAGCGTTCACGTAACAGTCACCGACACCTTTTGATAGCACTTCATTTCCGTCTGCTAGACAAATAGTTTGCTTTCGTGAAATGTCCACTGCCGTAAGCTTTGACACATCACCAGTCATATGGGAGGTACACCCCGAATCTAAATACCAAAGTTCATCTTCTTTCTTCGGTCGAACACTAAAACAAACTTCACTTTCTTCTTGGGCTTTGTTCACTTTCTGTTTGGAGCTGCTTGCAACCCGGCCAGCCTCATCGCGACCGTTGCGAATGTCACCCTTTCGCTGCTGATCCAGGTACCATTTGCGGCAATCTCGCTTGAAGTGCCCCTCCTTGCCACAATAATGACACTTTAGTTTTGATTTAGTGCCTGTCTGCAAAGCCCGTTGTGGCATTTCTGCACGACTGCTACTATGTACTTCACCACTACTTCGCCTTCTCCACTCGTCTAAGAGTCGTCCTTTTACGAAATCCAGAGATAGTTCTTCTTCCGGCCTTGATTCGAACGACATTATTAAAGAACTGTATGATTCTGGGAGACTCGAAAGGATAATTGACACCAGCCAATGATCAGTCATAGTTTCTCCTATCCCAGCGAGGCAATTGTGCAGCATTGTTATTTCCGAAAGATGATCAGTCATACTGCCCCGATCCAGCATCCGTAGTGAAATTAACTTCCGCATCAAGAAAACTTTTCCGCACATCGATTTACGTTCATGATGCGACTGTAGCGCAACCCACATCTCCTTCGCGGTGGCTTTATCCATGACGTGACATAATTGTGTGTCTTCTAAAGCGATTCCGATGACGGACTGTGCAATTCCGTCTTTTGCTAGCCACTCATTTGACGGTTATGATGGTCTTTCTCCTTTAACAACATCGGTCAGACCCTTCTCACCGAGAATCAGGTTGACCTTGAATTTCCATAGGGGCCAGTTATGATCCCCCAATTTCTCAATCGCAACCTTCTCAGCCATTTTGTTTTGGCGACGAATCACGCGAACTTCCGACCGATTTCGCACCGCCGACAAACTACCGCGAAACTGTTTCGAAACCGTACCGAATCGAGCTAATTTCCACCTCCAACCGATACTGGGCTCATAACCTTTTGGTTAATTGGAAATTTGGTGGGGAAATTCCGTGAAATAACGTATTAAAAACCGATTTACTACGAGGAAACAATTAAACACATTTTAGTTTTATTCACATGACTGTTGGTACAGATTAAGTGGTTTTTGTGACATCAGTGTTACCAGTTTATACAAAATATGAAAGGGGAAGATTATTAAGGTGAAGCTACGAAATAGTACAAAACGCTAACAAATAGAACACGGTTCTGGAAATAGCTTGCCAAAATCCGGTACAGGCCCACCAGCAAGCTGTGCCGGTGTAACGAGAGCACGATGGCATCCCAGCTTGCGCTGTTGAATGCGTTCTTCACATCATGTGTCACTAATGCACAGTATCGAATACCTCGCCTTTTCTGCTGAACCGCTATCTCGGCGGTCTTTACCACCGAGTTAATAGTGTCCAACGCGGAAACCAAACTGATTGCTTGACAGGCCGTCCGTACTCTCTGAGTACGGGGTCTGCCTGTTGAGGATGATGCTCTCTTGCAACTTCCCAGTAAATACAAGATCGTATATGGTGCCGTATAAGATGCTAAAGTGGAGGCGATATAGGTAAGTCTTTATACAACATGTACGTATATCGCCTACACATTAGCATCTTATGTTGCATCATATACGAATTTGTGTTGACTGGGTTGCCCGTCGTGTCTATACGCCGATAGGTAACCCGGCGGCTTCCCGGCCTTCAGCATCAACACCAATTTCTGCCTTTTCCATCTTTCGGTGAATCTACACTCATCAAGGCATCTCTGCATAGCCATCCTGAGCATGTTCGGGTTCGCTATGATTGCTGCCTTGAGAGCGCTGTTCGGAACTCTATTAGGCCCTGGAGCTTTGTTCGTTACCAGCGATTAGGCAACCGCGAGTAACTCTTCGTTCGTCACCGAAGCCACCATTTCGGCCGTACCCATATAGCCTTGCGGTGCATGAGGCCAGTGACTTGTGGCTCGGGACAGGAAGAGTAGAGTAGAGTGGGGCAAGAGTACGCACTTAGTTTTCAATCGATCATGTGGCCCTTATGAAGCAAGCTTCTGCATATCAAATCAGTGTCGATGATTTATATACTCTTCCTTTATGTTGCCCAGTGGGAAAAATATTGAAATTATTGAGATTCGTTTTAGTAGAACCCTTATTGCAAGACAAGTGAAAAACGCACTCTTACCCCACCGGTGGGGTAAAAGTGCGCATCGGGTGGGGTAAGAGTACGCATTTATCCAACCATGTGCTTTAAGTATATATTAACACAAATAAGAGTTAATAACATTTAATTGATGTTTAATGAGCATATATTAGGGAATGTTTAAAGATTACGTAACTCTTAAAGGGGGAGGGGGTCCTAAAAATGTGCACTTTCATACGAAAAACCATTGTTATAATATATACAAAAAACTACAGAGGTAAAAATATATATAAGGTTTCGCGTGGCGTATACAAAGGCATTTTCCTTAAAGAAAGTCCACCAATCACGGAACGTAAAATTTTGCTATTTCATCACCCCTCCCCCCTATCTTACACTATTTGTATGAATCCTCTAAAAAATATATGGATCGTCACACATCTCACAACCCCTCCCAGCTAAACGTTGCGTAATTTATGAATGTTTCTTTTGATTAAATGAAATTATCATTTAGATGAAACTGTGTTTTCGTACTATGTTTAGGTGTACAACAAGTCCTAATACAATTTCATTATTTCGCTTCAGTGCTTTGTTCGCTAAGTCCTTTCTAACACCGAATTACTTCAACTTATCTTAAAAACTTGCGATAATTTCAAATTCTGTCCCTTTTTTCTTAGTTGTGGATCTTTACGCTTTGGAAGAAGTCTTATTTTGGCCAGAGATACGGGTTTGACATCATAACTTGAAGATTCATATGCGTACTCTTGCCCCACCGATTCCTGCGTACTTTTACCCCACATTCCCAAAAATTATTCAAGTAATGGTTTTGACTTCTTGGAAAACCAACCGGATTGGTGTTCTGTACCATAAAGTACTCTATACAATAGGTTATCGAAATGGTATAATGTTCACCTGATTGAACGTATATGTGGTAATGAAATACTAGTTGCGGAAACCCAATTATTTTTAGCAAAATGACCAAAAAGTTATCTAACTCCATATCTCCCTTGTTGTTTATTCAAATCGTTTACAATTACACATGATAATAGTTGGCCAGAATACCTGTCATACTGATGCAGTGCTGCTAGTTTATCTTTTTTTACTACTTCAAAAAATCGAAAACGTACTCTTACCCCACGCGCACTCTTGCCCCACTCTACTCTACCTCGATAATCCTCGCTAACCTATCCGGGGACCGTTCGGGGGATGAAGAGCTCCCTTTGGCCTTGGCCATCACTATCCTGTAGGCGTCACCCCACGGATTCGCGTTGGCTCCTTCGCATACACTGCTAAAAATCCACACATATTTATCGGCAAAAATCCATAGATTTAACTTATGATGTATATCAGCGCACACATAACCATTCTCCACGCAAACTACTAATAAAATATATATCCAAATAAACTTTATGTGTGGTATCGAATTAGCAATTATTTAATTTATGTGTGGTTCTATATCGATTAATATATGTGACGCCTAAACATATATTTTTTATAGATATTTTTGGCAGTGTAGGATGTCGATAGAAACACTTTTTCTTACTACTCGTGATGGCCTTCGCAGCTCGAAACACTCTTTCATCCTCGGTGCGGGAACGTAGCATCCTTCGTCTAGCCTTGTGGCAGGTTGATCGAACCTCGGCACTCCACCAGTATACCGGGCGTCTGCCATTTTTTCCATTTCTCGGCAGGGCTTTCTTCGACATGGTGGCGTCGCACGCGCATGATAGGACAGCTTCTAACGCATCCCCGCTTAGACCTTCAGTGTTGGCTTTCAGTTCCAAGGGCCGCATTGAAAACTTCACTGTCGAAGTGATTGGTCCTCCTCAAATGGACCTCCAGTCCAAATATGGTGCCAGACCAGAACTGACACACATTACGTTAATCAATGACTCGGACCCGTTCCTTCTGAACGTGTTAGCGGATCCATCATTGACTAGCACTGCGTCGAGCTTCGCTAGCGCCTCTAGTGCAGCGGCTGCCCCACTCCACTGCTCAAACGTTAAAACCTCATGCTATGCCGACCGACTTACGACCCACTAGGTCAGACGATAGCCTATCGATCATCTGGTTGAGCTGTTCTAATGGCCATCTTGGTGGGGCATAGCAGCTACAATAGAACACACCATTGATCTTGGCTATCGCGACACCCTCAGCAGACCCTCTTCTCGAACTCTGTACCGCACTGGTCTCTGACGGCAGAGACGACATCGTCCGCGTTCGTGAGCTCGTCCAGTTGCTTGCACTGGAGGGTCACTTCCGCCCCCTATGGCCTCACCTCAGCGCCGTCATCCAAGACCTCTTGGGCTAGCTTCCTATAGTCCGTCCCACTAGCTTGCGCTTCGCGTTTCAGAACAAAGATCATTTCACCGATCTTGGTGCGTCTGACGCTTCGCAAGTCCTGACCCAGCGCCGAAAGCTTTTCGGTCGACGCATCGATTTAAGGACTTCGGCGTACTTTTTCCTTATCAGCTTCCACCAACAAGGCCTCGCCTATTTCCTTAGCTTTCTTTGCAGGTCGTGATGTGTTTAACTTCCGCTTTGCCCAAATGACCAGCTGTCAGAGATTTTCGGTCCCTTGTGCCGATGGCTGGTACCCTCTTGCGACCCGACGATTTGCGTCTGGTTGGTGCCTATCGCCTTGTTGGGCCGAGAAGTCACCTTCTTGGGTCGACGCCCTTCGGGCACCTCTGTACTAGAGCTGTGCGCCGCCGCGCCGCGCCGCGGCCGCCGACGATTTTTATGCGCCGCCGCCGCCGCCATTTTTGACCGGCGCGCCGCTGCAATTTTTCTTTCGCGCCGCCGGGGATTTTTGGTCGCGCCGATGAAATAAATTCAGTGCTGTTACCGGGGAGTGGTTTTGGGAGTTCATCCTCCTCCCCCAATTTGTTAGAAGAAAAATTCCGTTCAAACCCTTACACATTTGAAAAATTTCGGCTGCGCCGCTGAAAAGAACATGTACACTCAAACCTCTTTATTGTCAATTCTTGTGAGGATGCAAAAAAAAATCAAGACTCCAGATAGGATGGTGGCTAACTACATACATACATGCTTGTTGGGAGGATGCAAAAAGATTTTTTGTTACTTGTTTTACTTGTTTTTCACTCAATATACATTCAAATATTTTCAAATTTTTAAATTCAAATATTTTTAAATATGATACATAATTATAGCAATCCAAGGACCCAAATTAAATTAATTAATTAGAAATGTAATCGCCACATGTTTTAGGTCTTCCAAGAATTTCCTGGAGTTAAGGCTTTCAGATCTCCATATAAAAATTCCGAGCGATTCATGAATCAAATTAGACATACCTTTAACATGTGTTTCATTACAGTTAACCTAAGAATTCCTTGGTGTATAGACCTGAAGGTCTATACGGGTAATGACAGATCTATTAATTCATTTTGAAAATGCTTCTCGAAATGAACATGCTGTTAGTGATCACTCGAATCAAAAAGCATTTGACTTCTTGTTAAAGGCTTATCCAATTTGGTTATGTAGATCACATAAAGCATGATCCATTTTTGGAAAGATCTAACAGTCAATAGGGCTTATACTCAAGGAAATTCTGGGAAGAGCTGGAATAAAATAATTTTGAGGGTATAACAAATTTCGTTCTATTGATTACAAAGCACATTATCCATTCTGAAAAAGAGATTACAGCCGTTTGGCAGTCGTCATTTCGAAAGGAAATTAGGTTTTTTTACCTTCTGACCCCATGTAAGATTTCTGTCATACAAATTATTTTTTATTTATATGGTGCGTAAGAAAAAGGCATACCCCTCCCTTAACCATAAGTGCTTACGTATTATGTGTACGGTCCCTTAGATATGCATGCAAAACTTCAGGCCGAAACTCCAGGGAATTCTTGGATGAACCGTTATGGAAAAAATGTTAAACGCTCATCCAATTATGGACCACAATCAGCATAAACGAATAAAAAAGCAAACAACTCTCAAGGAGCTCAAGGCCTGTACTGCAGGCAAATGTTGTATGAGCTGGGATGCATATTTTTTCTATATCGGTAGGGATGAGTATTTTCTAATTATCTTAAAAATAGGAAATCGATCTGTTGTGCTTAATATTTTACTAATATTTTACTTTATTGCTCGAAAGTCGAAAGAAGCTTTGAAAATGAAAAAAATCTTGATTATTGTATTTGAACGACGTGGAGCACTAACTCGAGCAGAACATAATTCTTAGTTGCTTAATCGAACTCAATACAGAAGTCCCTCTCTTCTCCAACAACGAAATTTTCTCGCTACACCACTAATTTGCCTGATATCTTCTTCTTCTTATTGGCATTACATCCCCACACTGAGACAGAGCCGCCTTGCAGCTTAGTGGTCATTAAGCATTTCCACAGTTATTAACTGCGAGGTTTCTAAGCCAGGTTACCATTTTTGCATCCGTATATTATGAGGCTAACACGATGATACTTTTATGCCCAGGGAAGTCGAGACAATCCGAAAATTGCCGAAAAACAGACCGACACCAGGAATTGAACCCAGCCACCCTCAGCATGGTCTTGTTTTGTAGCCGCGCGTCTTACCGCACGGCTAAGGAGGGCCCCTGATATGCTATCGTTTTTGAAGCAATCTGATTTTGTAACTCTGGACAGACATGATGTAATGTTCCATCATATGGTTCGATACGGTGATCAGCATAGCATTACTGGCAATGACAAAACCACCATTGAGCCATTTCACACATAAAAGAGCTTGTAATATTAGTGAACACCTTTTTACATAACTGTTTTCAAATCAGGAAACCCTTCTGGTACCTTTTTAGTTAACCCTTCCTGGGATTTTTTTTTCTCCAGGAGTTCTGAAAAATTCATTTCTGGGAATTCTGAAATTCTAGGAACTCTACCACCAGCGACCAGCGATTCTTTCTTCAGAAATTCTGGGGATTCAAGACTCCTCCAAGAATTCGGGAGAATTCCCACACTAAGAATTTTGATTAATTCCTCCGTTAAGAATTTTGAATTCCTTAATTCTGAGAAAATTCCATCCAAGAAATACTGCGAAATTCGGACTTTAGGGATTCTGGAAGGGAATTTTCTGTATTTCAAGAATAAAGGGTTATACTTTCTTTAGGAATTATTGGGAATTTCTGCTCATGAGTTCTGGTCATTTATCCCTTAAGAACTTATGGGAAATTCATCATCCAAGAATTTAAGGAAAATGTTGGTCATTTTTCTTAAATTCTGGGATACTGAATTATTTCACAAAAAAAAATAAAAAACTGCATCACACTCACCCCCCTCAACCCAGGTATTCCTTTTTTCAAAATTCTCTGGAAATTTCCCCCTGATATTTTGGAGAAATTCTTCTTCGGAAATTACCGTGGTGCATCGAAACTCGTACACTTAAGCACATATGATAAATTTACAATCTAAATCAACACCTCCTGAATCAAAATCCGTCCACCGTGGACGGATTTCGAATCATAAGATCATAATTCGTACAGCTATTTTATAACATAATATTTATATTAAAACAGATCAAATGATCAGACTATCACTGTAAATAGCGCAATACGCACCTTGAGAAGCAATCCCTATGGTATTTATGCTGCTGATATTACTCTATTAGTTGCGATTTCCAATTTAAACACCGCCACTTGCAATACAATTACGCCCAGCACGCGAACAAAATGCCACCCGAAATTTCGCGTTTTTAAGATGAGAATTGTTTTTTAATTATGGGGCCTTTCACAAATTATGTAACGCTGTAGGGGAGGGTAGGGGTCATGCCGAGCGTTACGATCCATACAAAAAAATAAACCTTCCATACAAAAACTATTACGTGTAAGATCAGGTTAAGATACATTATTCATAAATCAATCCCCTCAAACCCCCTTTAATTTATTGATATCTCATAAAGTGGACGATTATCGGTCCCCCACGGTATAGAAACTCGTTATACAAAAATTGTGGAATATTCTTATAAAATAAAAAAGACAGAATCACCGTCTTCGACCAGAGGTCGAACAGACTGAACACTTAACATCTAGCATGAGACAACGGACAGGACATTTACACAACACCCAGTGGACCAGTGGAGAGCTTTTCGCTTTACGAAAAGTTTCCTCCTTACCGGGGCGGGAATCGAACCCACACTCCACAGCACATGCGTCTAGACGATTGACGTCGCTAACCGCACGACCACGAAGCCCACATGTTAATTGTCGACTGGAATTAAAGTTGCTTATGGTTGTGGCTTTCTCAGTTGATTATCCTCAAAACGGCTAGATTTTGAAATTGCCCGATGTTTCGGCCGAATGTATTTGGCCTTTTCAAGGGAAATTATTTGTCAACCGTTTTTCGTTCGCGAATAAATGCATACAAGAGCCCAAAACATGCAACAGGCAATAATTCGCGAACGAAAAACGGTTGACAAATAATTTCCCCTGTAAAAGGCCAAATACATTCGACCGAAACGTCGGGTAATTTCAAAATCTAGCCGTTTTGATTATGCTTAGACTGAGAAAGCCACATACATAAATAAATATTTCTCCTACATGAATTCCTTCTATAGAAATATTCCGGAATACTCATCCAGGAATTTTTGGGAATTGCCCCTCCAAACGATCAGGGCAATTCCTCTCACACGAATTTCGTGGAATCCCTTCTTCCAAAATTAGGATGAATTCCTTCTTGAAGAATTTGAAAGAATAAATCCTCCGAGGATCCTGACAATTTTCTCACTTCATCCTAGAAATTCTAGATCATTCTCTCTCTACTAACTGTGAGGAATTTCTTCCTCACGAATAATGAGGAAATCTTCTCCTATGAATTATAGGAATTTTTTTCTCTTTGTATTCTGTATTCCTTCTATACGACTTCTAAAAAGAAATTGTGGGGGAAGGTGGTTTACACTCCCAGTTTTTCAATTCACTCCAAGAATTCCTTATCTATGAGTTTTAAGGATTCACATTCTCTTATCCAGAAGTTCTGAGGAATTAATAATACGTGTCCCAGAGTTTCTGGATGGAAAATTTCTTTCATCAGTTCCTGTAAATTTCTGTATGATTTTTACATATGTCCTGCAGGAATTCTCTCATCTGATCATGTGTTGACATTACATCTCCATTTGAAAATTGGCGTATCCCAGCTTGGTGCTCATCAAGCACTTCTACAGTTTTTATCTGCGAGGTTTCTAAGTAGATTTACTATTTTCCTGTGTCACTAACACGATGATGCTCAGAGGCACAGGGAAGTACCAAAATAAACTTACACCGTACCAGGAAATGGATCCAGTCACCTTCTGCATGGCTGTGTGGTCACCAGGTTAAGAAAGGCGTAAGTCAGGATTTTTGATAGTATTTTCACTATTACTAACCCTCCCGGACGAACTGTTGAAGAAATTTCAAGAAAAATTTCTGAAGAAATCATGGGATGAGATAGCAAAGAAATTCCTGATGAAATTTTTAAAGGAATCTTAGGTGATTTTTTTCATTGTATTCCTGGAGGATTATTCAACAGCGTATAATATAAATTATACGTATTGCCGTGTGACGAAATGATAATTTTCAATCGCGCCGGTCCGAGCCGCCGCCGCCGAGGGCAACCGCGGCGTGGCGCCGGCTAAGCCGCCGCCGCCGTTAGAAAAATGCGTTTACGCCGCCGCCGGTTCAAAGTGCATCGGCGCACAGGTCTACTCTGTACCCCGGTTTGGACACCTTGTCTTGTGACTCGAACATCCTGGGGGAGCATCCGAAGGTTCTGTTTCAGTTCCTTACTGATGTTCTGCCTTGCGCTCGCGAACTCGATGATATCATCGAGTTGCTCGGCGACTACCCGCGTCCCGGGTAGTGGCCCGCCGAGCGTTCTGATAGGGCTATACCCTACCACTGCTAGAGAGACTCCGGTGTAGCTAGCTGCACCCTCCGTCACTCCGCTCTCCGCCTCCCTGGGAGGAGACACTTCCAAACCCCCCTTGGCAAAGGGGTTTACCACCTCCATGCCTATAGGACGTTGAAAAGCAGGCCAAGTTCCAGTTGGAATGTAGAGCCACTGATTTGAAAGATGAATTGGATTTAACTCCAGAATGATTTGGAGATTTGGATTTGAATATCGTAAATCATGCGCATTCGTTCTAAGGGCCTGTATGACACCATGGGTTGGGTTACTTATTATCTTTGTATCGAGCCTAGGTCTACCAAGTCCATTTGGTTTGAATTCCAGTTTGATTTGAAGTGCTTAGATCACATCTAGGTCGTAAATCATGCGCATAGACTCTACGGGCCTGTATGGGTTGCTGTTGTCTTTGTATTGAGCCCAGAATGATTTGGATAACTAAGAACATCCGGTTTGGACATATCCAGATCGTAAATCATGCGCATGGCCTTTAAGAGCCTGTATGTGTTATTGGCTTGATGTCGAACCCAGTTGTCTTGCTAGACCAATTCGTCTAAGCTCTAGAATGATTAGGAGAAAAAAGAACATTCAGTTTGGACATATCTAGATTTTCGTAAATTATGCGCATGGCCTCTAATCGCATTTATGGACACCATGGGTTGCTATTGGTTTCAAACCAATCATAATTGACCTGGTAGATCAAGGCTCTGAAACTCAGAATGGTTTGGTGAACCTAGAACATCCGTAGAAATATTGTCTGCTTTAATGATTCGTCATCTCTGCAACAGTATTGGGTACAGTTCTGAGAAAAGCAGCAATAAAATCGTTAATACGTGATATTCATGTGCAATTTTCGTCCATATAAATGCCTGAGATATTGCTAAATCAAATCTTGGTCAATATGACCCGAACACCGTGAGTGTGAGTTTATATTTGAAACCCTTCAGGAAAATCGTACAAAGTAGGTCTACGTTCAGGAACATATATAGTTTTCCACGAAATAGGAAAAGTCAAGAAGTGTCAGATCTTCACCTTGTTGCGTTAAGAAGTTATTACAATTTGAAAGTGCGATTCGGGTTATATTAACCCGAAAACGTTAGAATCAAACCTGCAAGAGCGCAGTTCAATCAACAATCAATATGAAATTGGCGTTTTTTTGTGGTTCCTGTTTCGCATGTTATGAACGATCTTCGGTACCCAGCAATGAGATCGTCGCTTCAGTACGTAATCTATTGATGCCCCTTTAGAACAAGTTTTAGAACGGCTGTCATAGCAACATTTTTGAAAGTTTTTCTTCAAACAAAAACAAACTTCGAAAATGGAAGCGTTTGGTAAGTAATTGTTACAATTAAAAAATGTAATCCTTGTGATTTGGTCAAGCATGCTCTTTTTAAAAAACCTACAGCAGGCATGAAAACATGCCGTTTCCACAGCTGCTGTTATTTCTGAGAAAGACTGGCCAGAAATATGTGGGATTAAATTAACTATTGCGGGGCTAGCGGCTACATTGTATGACCTTACACTGGTAGGAGTACATGAATGCAAACTTCAAACAGGTACACTTTGCTTTTTCCGTTACTAATAATTAAATATTTTAATTTTTATCATACAGTTCCGGTTGTCGTGAAGATATCTCACAGGAGTTTGTCATCGCGATTGGTTTTCTGCTATAATATACCTCTCACTAGAATTTACCAGATGCAATAGTCGTATCCAAGCCTCTACGGCAGCCAGACAACGCAAGGTGAAGTGACGATTTCGATTCTTTATCGATGAGAATTCCGGAGGGAACCGTTGGGACAATGCGGTACAATCGGCAAAAAAAAACGACAAAGCCTGCACAATATATGCCGTCTTTTTCGGGATATTTGGACTTGTTTCATTCCTTCTTAACCAGCAGCGAGCATGCTGATTTCCAGTTAAAGGTAGCCTCACACCTCGGGAAAATTTTCCGCCGGATTTTGGTCCCAGTGCATTTTAAATTTTGATTTTCCGTGCCCAAATTCCCCAAAAAAACGCTTATGTAAAAATACATGGGGGGAAAATTCGAGGACCAAGTTCCCGAGGTGTGAGGCGGCCTTGCTATACCTTTAAAAGCACGGAACCAAAATCCGGCGAAAAATTTTCCGATGTGAAAGGTTGCCCTAAACTGTAATTAGCTCATGTCACAAAGGAACAGGAGGAAAACGGATGGATATACTTTGGAAATACACAAATCGCCATTACCCTCAAAGTGAAAAGCTGGATAGATATCAAACATAAATGTTATTATACATCTCGTTTTTGTTGTAAATGCCAAAAATAAATTTATGCCTAATCATAAAAGGTATAGTCCCACACATAATACCGTTTTGACTCAAATTTCCAACTTTACTCATATTCCGAACATTTGCGTATTAGCGCCCTAAAATTTAAGTTTCCATTGGGTTTGGGTACGGAGGACCAAGATTACAAACAAATTCAATATCATATGGAAAGAATAACGCAATAAATTTAAAATGCAATTTAGAAGCGAGTGTTCGGAATATGAGTGAAAATATGAATATGAGGTACTGATTTTCCAAAAATATAATGGACAGTCTCCATCAACATTTTATGAAACGTTGAACGTTCGTTCGAGGGTTTGAAGAGTGTGGCAAAAAAGCCAAATCCACCATCAAACGACTGCAAATGTATCAGAGGGTCAGATTTGTTGACCAGGGACTTCGACGTTCGAAGCTAAGACACAGAGGAACTGACCATCATTGAAGTTACGTGATTTCGAGAATTTGACTTAGAATGTGTATGCGTTGGCAGATCGGTATGATCTGATCGATATAAGATCGTTATCAGGAGTGGGAAGATGGTGGAGTTGATGATTAGGTGCGTAAGTGGATATTTGCTGCCCAGCAGAGTAATATCTGATCTGACCATCGCCTTAATGTTTAATGACGCATACGTTCGTTAAAGAGCATTGATTACTCTCATGCGGCAGTTGCATGTTGATAACAAATAGATTAGACTTGTTTTCATCGGACAACCAAATAAATAGAAATGTGATCGTTATAAATGGCATGGGAAGTAAAAAAGTCTGTGCCATTTGCCGGGACAACCAATGTGTAGCAGTATATTACGCTAATGAAGAGAAAATTCCTAGTCGATTGTCCTAAGGTGGTTTATCTGATGGCTGATACTGATATCGAGGAAGTTTTGGAAGGACAATGGACTTCTGAGCTTTCAGAAGAAATTCTATTAAATTTCCCCGGAGTCAAAATCCATATTTCTCCGGGAACACTTTTTTGATTTCCATCAAATATCGATCGAAGGCTCATCCAATCAACGATCCATGCAATCCATCAATCCACAAAATAGTTGATATGCATTAGTAAGGAACCCAAAATTTTAGGCGTTGATCTGAAAAGCAAATAAAGATATTAAAGATACAGAGAATAAAACAATCGTTTTCCTTTCACCTCCGCCAACCATAGGAAAACAGTAAATAAACAACCAAGTTGATAACCTTGACAACAGTACAAAATTAGAACAATGAAAATTTATGTTGAAGCGTTGCTTTGTTTCACTGGGTACCGACATCTTAGTACATGGAACCATAAAGGTTCCCCCAAACACACGCGATGCGACAGTCGCGACGCGATTCTGTCGCCGTTGATATGGAAGCGTAAATAGAACATTGCCTGCAGCGACCCAACGATAGAATCGCGGCGACTAGTTGTCGCCGTCGCGGCGATAAAATCACTTAGGTCTGGGGGAGCCTTAAAATGAGTACTAATTTGCTCTGACTCCAACATCTTGATAATTATATCTATGGTTCAATGTTCACCATATTAGGGGCGGACCATAACAGCGTCTAATGGGCCAAACACAATTGATACGTTTGCGTGCGTTTTGACAGTTTTCTCATGGGAAAACTGTCAAAACGCACGCAAACGTATCAATTGTGTTTGGCCCATAACTCGTAGCGGCTGGCTGAACAAGAAATGCGTTATCACGACCATCACGACGTCTGTTTATTCCTAAGATGGCAGTTCGTCACGTGGCTAGGTATCGCAACCCTGGTGAAGGCGACATACCGAAAAAAAAACTAACAATCAACCCCGAAAAAAGTACCTAATCAAAAATACAGTATTGTCGGCGTAGCACCAACTTAGAATTCGGAAGTCCGGACTTCCGAACCGAACTTTCTTCCGAAGTTTTATCTGTCAAACTAATGGATGCGTTGTTTAGCGCATCTTTAGGGGAATCCAACGCACTACTTCCGAAGTTGGGAAAATTAGAAATACTACAATAAGAGATCGGCGAAGACGCCATCTTGTTTCCAATCGAACCGTCAAAAGCGGTTCCAATTCGACTTGTTTACTTTTTGCACCCATAAGAAGCAAGCAAAAAGTTCAAGTGATGCCAGTATTATTTTCACGGTTTCATGCATTTTCATACGTTGCCATTTCGACAGTTTTTTACTCCGCCGGTCTCTGGTTATAGGGTGGCTAGGGAAAATTGCCTGTATCTGGAGAAAAATCCAACTTCGGTATAAAAAGCGGTATAAATTTATTCCGGATACACAATATTGAAAATAGGACTAATTATAAACTAATTCTCGCTTAACTTTTCAAAAGGACCTAAGTAACTTTTTTTTCATGGATTAATTTGAATAGCGCAATGAACACAACAACATGAAAGCTATTGATTGCGCTATTCAAAATAATTCATGAAAAAAATGTTACTTAGGTCCTTTTGAAAAGTTAAGCGAGAATTATAAACTCTGTCCAAACGATGTTGGTCCCGAGGTGGAAATGGATGGATGCGATTTGAGGTATACTGCCGTATCTGTCCCATCTTTGCTGGGTTTTCACGGCGATTCACGGCAGTATAGCTCATAGCCAGACGCAGGGCGACGACGGGGCAGCAGGGACTTTGTCCAAGGGCTTGACGACCCCTCCCCATGGCCACTGCGAGTTAGACCGGGACCATCGTCCCTAACCCCTAATCCCAAGGCGTCAAGCGACCCGTGCCGAGGGGATGCATGGCCAGGGGGGTGAAATAATAAGCTAGGCCTTTAACGGAGCCTGTGGGGTACCTGGGCACCCCCCACAGTAATTGTCCCTTACCGCGTCATGCTGGGCTCTGGCGTGGTGGACCTCTTTTCCCGAGCAACTCGTGGGATCAAAATGGAAAACCAAGACAATTCTTCAACTAGTGGTAGTAGTGTAGGCGACAACCCCTTCGCAAGAGGTGGGTTGTTCAGGTCTCCGCCTAGGAGGCCAGAGGCAATAGTCGGCAGCTCAGTGCGCAGCGCCAGCGTGGGTCACTTAACCTTCCTCTCGGCTAAAAAACGCCGGTAGAGGTTATTGACGGCCCATGGCTTGTGGAGGCGATGAACCGCAAACGCGATGGGCTCTCGGCCTTCGAGGTGGCGACGGAACAGCTAGACGCCATCATCGACTTTGCGTCATCGAAGCATAATATCAGTAAGGACCTCAAGAGGAGCTTGCAGAAACTTCGAAAGTCGATGTTGGACGCCAAGCTGGAAACGGCGGTCGGGACGGCCAAGTTCGAACCCGTGAAATCCATGGAGTCGAGGTCTACCCAGACAGAGGCCCAAGAATTCGCGGATTTGGGCAAGGTCGAATCGACCGAGGGCGTGCCAGCGAAGACGGTGGTGCCAAAGTCTACCAAGACTGAGGCTCAAGTATTCGCAGGCACGTCGGGGGTGGCTGCTCCAAAGGAGCAGACACAAAAACGGGGGAGACAGTATCCAGGGGATGAGCTCCCTGGGGGCCGCCCCAAAACGCGGAGGGTTACTACCCCGAACAAGGGTAGTGGGGCTGGGAAGCTGAACCCCGGCCAGGTACCTCCAAAACCCGGGGAGGAAGGACCTGGAAAGGTCCGTCCACCCAGGAAAGACGGTGGTAAGGGGTTACGGCAGGCTGAGAGCTCTCAGCCGCCCCAGACCAGGGAAATAGAGGGGGATGACGCCTCCTGGACCCTGGTCAAGAACAAGAGGAAACCGAAGACGTCAAGGGCCGAAAAGAAGGCCCAGGCGAATGAGGGTAGCAAGAAGTCTAGGGTAGGCGCCAATCGCTCCAGGGGCGATGCCCTAGTCATCAAAACGGACGAGGCTAAGTACTCGGACGTCTTGAAGGCGATGAGGAGTGACGTCAAGCTCGGTGAACTCGGCGCCGACGTACGTCGAATAAGACGTACTCGGATGGGCGAGATGATCCTCGAGCTAAAGCGGGGCGTCTCGCAAAAGGGCGCCGCCTACAAGAAGTTGGCGGAGGAAGTCCTAGGCGAGACGGTCAAGGTGAGGGCACTCACGACGGAGGTGAATCTAAGGGTTAAAGACCTGGACGAGATCACCGAAGTCGAAGAGCTCGTCACGGCACTGCGGCGACAGTGCGAAGTGGAGGCGTCCACCGCAGCCGTTCGGCTACGGAAAGGTCCGGCAGGGACACAGGTAGCATTGGTTCGGCTACCTGCAGCGGACGCCTCAAGGTAGTAGTCAAGTTAGGGAGCGTCAAGGTGGGGTGGTCGGTATGCCCTGTGGGCATATATGAGCAACCAGAAGTTTGCTTCAAGTGCCTGGAACCGGGGCACAAGCAATGGGACTGCAAAGGCCCTGACAGAAGCAAGCTCTGTCGACGCTGCGGATTGGAGGGACATAAGGCACAATGTTGCACGAACCCTCCCAACTGTTTGATCTGTTCCAGCAAAGCTGCGAACAGCAAGCACCCCATGGGGGGTTCGAAGTGCCCGGCGTTTAAGCGTGCTGCAAAATCACTCGTGCTGCGTGCTGCACCTCCAGAGATGCTGGAGAGGATCATCGCGGGGCTCTTCCCACGTCACGATCCAAGTCCCTGGCCTCCCTATGTGGAGCTGCCACGGGCCAGGGTGGCCGACGAGGGAAGAGTAACGGTGGCGGAACTTGCGGGGATTGCACAGTCCCTTAGTGTAGGTAAGGCGCCAGGACCGGATGGTATTCCGAACCTGGCCATCAAAGCGGCCATTGCCGAAGCTCCCGAGATGTTCAGATCTGTTATGCAGAGATGCCTGGACGAGGGAGTCTTCCCTGAAGCATGGAAAAGGCAGAGCTTGGTCTATTGCCAAAAACGGGAAAATCACCGGGGGATCCGTCGGCATATAGACCAATATGCCTGCTTGACACGGCGGGGAAGGTGCTCGAGAAGATCATCCTCAACAGGTTGTTGATACGCACGGAGGGTGCGGATGGTCTATCGAGTAACCAGTTTGGCTTCCGAAAGGGTAAGTCGACCGTAGACGCTATCTTGTCGGTTACCAAATCCGCGGAGATAGCTATCCAGCGTAAGAGGAGGAGAGTTCGCTATTGTGCAGACGTGACTCTCGACGTGAGGAATGCTTTCAATAGTGCCAGTTGGGCAGCTATTGCAGATGCGCTCCTGCGTCTTGGAATTCCTGAGTACCTGTACAAGATTCTCGGAAGCTACTTCCTGAATCGAGTACTGGTATATGACACGGGAGGCAGGTCGGAAGTGCGTTGACATAACCTCAGGGGTTCCGCAAGGTTCCATACTGGGTCCGGTGTTATGGAACGTCATGTACGACGGTGTCTTGAGGTTGAAGTTCCCGGTGGGCGTGGCAATCGTCGGCTTTGCTGACGATATTACGCTGGAGGTCTACGGCGAATCGATCGAAGAGGTGGAATTGACTGCAGCCCACTCGATCGCAATTGTGGAGGAGTGGATGAGTTCCAGGAAGTTAGAACTGGCTCACCACAAGACTGGAGGTGGTTGTTGTTAACAACCGAAAGTCGGAGCAACAAGCGGTGATAAGGGCAGGCAACTGCACGGTCACCTCTGAACGCTCCATCAAACTCTTGGGGTAATGATCGACGATAAGCTCACCTTTGGTAGCCACGTCAATTACGCCTGCAAGCGTGCCTCCACAGCTATAGCGGCATTGTCCCGGATGATGTCCAATAGCTCTGCGGTTTATGCCAGCAAGCGCAAGCTTCTGGCTAGCGTTGCTCTGTCCATACTGAGGTATGGGGGCCAGCTTGGGGCACGGCCCTGCGTATTAACTGCTACAGAACGAAGTTAGAAAGTACGTATAGGCTCATGTGCCTAAGAGTTGCGAGCGCGTACCGTACCGTAAGCGCCGCACGATGCACTTCTGCGTCATCACCGGTATGATGCCTATTGACATCGTTATCGGTGAAGACATAGAGTGCTTTGAAATGCGCGGCACGAGAGGCATCCGCAGGACTGTCAGGTTGGCCTCAATGGTCAAATGGCAGCGTGCGTGGGACAGTTCCACTAAGGGTAGATGGACACATAGGTTGATACCGGAGATAGGTACGTGGGTCAAGAGGCGCCATGGGGAAATCACTTTCCACCTGACCCAGGTCCTTACAGGCCATGGTTGCTTCAGACCGGTTCAGACACTCGGCCTCGCCTGAGTGTCCGGTGTGCGTAGGTTTAGAGGAAACGGCGGAACACGTGTTGTTCGTGTGCCCGCGTTTTCGCACAATGCGTGACCACATGCTTGCCACATGTGGTCTGGACACTACCCCGGACAACCTAGTCCGGAGGATGTGTAAAGATGAAGTTGGCTGGAACGCCGTTTTATCGGCTATCGTCCAAATCGTCTCGGAGCTACACAGAAGGTGGCGCGTGGACTCGAGGAATGGCTAGTTCAGGCGCAAATAAGAGGTGGTCCAAGGGTTCGGAGTCGGCTTCATGGGTCATACCGGTGCCCTGTGGTCGAACTCGATCCTTTTATCGAACAAGTGGCCGCGTGAAGAACAACATGGTATCGTCGTTTTCGCGGCGTCGGTCAACCGGGCGGGTTCCGAGCCCGAGGACGGAAAGGGGTCCTCGTCAAGGCTGGGGCAGGCGTAATTTGGGGTGCACGCGGCATCATCATTCTTGATACCAGTCGTGCAGAGGGAAGCAGGCGCGAAGTCGACCCTGCCCACCTTCCGAGGACATAGGGCGTGGTAAGGCCACATGGAAAGCCGGCAATGCGCTGGCACGACACCATGGTGTTCTTCTAAAAAAGCGAGTCACGATGTTCGATGCTGCAAGGACACGCAGCTAACCTCGAGGGTGCGTTGCACTGGCCCCCCTTTGAAGCATTACTTTCTGGTTGTACCGAAGGGACGATGGGCTTGGCGGCAATGGAAACGGTTTAGCTGGTCGGGGATGCAGTCCTGCCTCCCTCATTGGAGGTGGCCCCTAACCCAGCACTTCCTGGTCAACCCAGGATGTCTGTTGAGCAGATTCCCCCTCCATTGTTTAGGAAGAAAAAAAAAAAAAAAAGGGCGACGACGATTATAATATTATATCTTGGAATACTCGTTACATGTGATAATGACATTAGTCGCAAGGTAAAGGACGTGTTGCGGCTCCAAGTATGACTACGGTTTGGGTAGCCGCAGTAGATGTACACATCGTTGATTCGCCCAATCGCCCTACGTATGGCTATGAGGCATGCACGTTGTAAGTTCCAGACTATCGAATTTGAGCGGAAAACACTGCGTTCAATACCTGCCATGCTGGTGGTAAAGTAACAGATAGCTAGTCAAAAAGCCACTTGGTGCGGTTTGGCAGAGCCCAGACTACATGTCATGATACACATTTTGGCGGTCGCTAACAACTGTGATCGTTCATCTAATAGATTATTAATTGTAATATGGTTACTCCACTCTCTATACGTTGTTCCTCATTGTACCGGCACATCATGATACTTGAATACAAGATGACACACTGGTGATACAGCTAATAAATATCAGGTGAATAATATCATGGAATTAATAAATACCACTAGTGTGTCATTAGTATAAGAGATATATAAGAGCATTCATATTTCCGTGTAGATATAAAACGGCCCGAGTAAAGAAAACGTCAAGAACCGAAGTGACAGCGAAGCATCAAAAACACGAAGTGCATAAATACGTTGCAGTACATTGCTGCGCTAAATGAATCGAAATTTAGTCAATTGTCGAAAATCATAAATATTAGCTTTAAAGCTAACAATAGTTTATTTTTAAATTTTTAGTTTAATATTTTTGAAAGTTTTGTCTTTAAGTTTAGTGGCGTATGGAATAAAATGCGTAAAACATGGGTCAAACGAGACAATATCTACTACAAACCGTTCTACAAGCAGAAGCTGAAGATGACCTTGTTGGGAGTGCTACTGATGGCCATTGTCTTCTTCGGCTACCAGATCTTCTACATCAGTCAGTTGCAAACGGATTCATGGGCGGGTGCGCTCGTCCGCCGAGAGGATACCCAAAATCAGGCTAATAATGTCCATCGTGTTAATTCGGTAGGGAAGGAAGCAGATGCAGCCGCAAACAAGGAAAGAGATGAAGGCGGAGGAGCAGCGTTGGATAGCGTTAATGTTAGCAGTAATAGCATCACTCGATTGAGCGGGCCTACCGACGACAGCCGATACGTCTACGTTGAAAAGATCGGGAACTACGAAAAGAGGATTCTAAGGTAAGCTTGATAAAAACCGTAGATCTGGACTTTTCACAATTCTAAAATAATGTTGATGTTAAATTTACCTTCGTTCGGTGCGCGGCGATCCACTTAGTTGCTCTGCCACTTTTAATCGCAGATAGATTTAACTTATACTCAATACTCTCAATCTTTCAGAGGGATTCGATTGCGCGACATTGACTTGTATTCCGATCTCAATGGCGCTGCCGGTTTCCGTTGCCTCAACATAAAACGGGAAATAAGTTGGAGCAAGGTGAACGATGATTACTGCGACTGCCCCGAGGATGGAAGCGACGAGCCTGGAACAAATGCGTGCGAGAAGGGTCGATACTACTGTCGCTTTCAGAAACGCCACCAAACCGGTCGAGGCGGCTACGTATCAGTCCCGAGCTCGCGGGTGAATGATGGCATCTGCGATTGTTGCGATGGCTCCGATGAGTGGCTTCGGCCAGAGATTAACTGTCGGAATGTATGCAAAGAAAAGTATGCCTATTAGATTAGATTAGGGATCCGATGATATTCCAAATGCCACTCTGCTGAATCAAAGATAGAATTGCATTTTTACAGCAACGGTAAATTAAAAGATTGCATGGTTTGTGTGATAGTGGATGAACTATATATGTTGAGAATAAATTATTCTAGTTTGTATTTTCTCTACACAATTACATATATGTAAAGCAAAGTGATGACAAAATGTGTACATAATCCTGGCCGCCTTGGTGAAATGTTCTCCCGGTGTAAGGTGATGCCCGAGTAAATCTTGAGAGCAAACCGATAACTAATTTTGTTGTGAAATCGCCTAATTTTGATAACGCATGTTAAAATATTAAAATCTATAGCAGAAAAAGCTTACTGTGACATCAAATTGAAAACTAATTTTGATGTTGGTTTTTTTATCAACACAATAAGTAAACAGTTTGATGTCCTATCATACAATATAGAAATCTACAGCAAAACGTTGCCGAAATCCTGAAGCGCTGATGTCGAAATCGAATTGAACGAAAGGGCGAATCATGGCGACTAAGCAATTGTTGGCAGCGTAGTTTGTGCTTTGAACTTGCTCATATAGCAAAGCTCCTGGCCGAAGTGTTCGAGAAGGTGCGTAAAGTTAAATCCTGGCTAGTAAATCGGGCACGTCGTACTCCGATAGCAAAATTTAGGCGATTAAAACTGCTTGCGCCACATTTCTCCGTTTGCTAAAGGTATATCAGTCCCTGCAGGCGACAGCGATCAGCGTATGACAGCAAATTGTTCGGGTCCCTCCAAGGGAGATGACGCAGTGCGTTGCGGACGAACTTATGTTGAACAGCTTTCAAACAAGCTGTCCAAACGGCCTGATACGGATTCCAAACAACAGAAGCAAATTTTAAATGAGAGCGCACCAACGAGCAGTAAAGTGCTTTGAAGCACAAAGGATCACGGAATTCACTGGAAATTTCATTGAATCAATCAATTATGAAGATTATCAATAGTAGTTGATAAGTAACGGCTGAAGGTTACCCTATCATCCAACAAAACGCCAAGATCTTTGATATGATCGACACGTTGTAGAGTAGTTCCTGCAATATCATAATCGAAATCCATGGTATATACAGTGCGACGAAAGCTTATCACGTAGCATTTAGGGATGGCAAGAACCATCATATTTCGATCGCACCAATCATTGAAGACGTCCAAGAGTTTCTGCAATTCAAGGAAATTTCGCAAGGTTTCGTACAACGAGGTAGATGTTGAGATCATCCGCAAACAGCAGCAGTCCTCCACGTTGCAAGATAAAGGTCACGTCATTCACGAAGAGCGAAAACAGCAATGGATCCAACGTGCTTCCTTGGGGAACTCCGGAGCCGTTCGATAAGCAACGAGATGAGTGGTTTCCAATGTTTACGATTACTTGGCGTTGCACAAGGTAGGAACGAAGCCAGTTGCAGAACCTTGAAGAGCATCCAATTTTTTCCAATTTGGCAAGTAGTATGTCGTGATTAACTTTGTCAAAGGCTGATTTGAGATCTTGAAACTTGAAACTTTATGGACATGTAAACATACAAAACGATATGAAGCTCACGAGATTCGTTTCTACAGATCGAACAGGAAAGAAACCATGTTGGAACAGGCTGATACAATTCTTGCATGCCGATCAGATGCAGATCAACGACTCAAACACTCTCGATTCAACTCCAAGTGATGCAATGCCCCGATAGTTTCTTATGTCGTTTCTTTGTCTACTTTTTCAAATACATGGTAGAGCATTTTCAATTATAATAGGAAATTTTTGCTGACGAAGTGAAAGGTTGAATAGTATGCACAGAGGGATAGCCAAAACATCGGAGCATTTTTTTAACACTGCCGAAGGAATTTCGCTCGGGCCAGAAGAGAAGGACGATTTGATCCTATTAATAACAATTCAATGTTGAAAACGTCAAAAGGTTCTGCTGTATACGACACACGTACCGCTTGTAGAGTTGCTTGTTATAGCCTGCGATAACAATTGCTGGCAATTGAAAAGCTTCTTTTATTAATAGCACAACAACGTTTTGTAAGAGCACGGAGAGTTCTAGCGCGACCCCGTTTTAAGTTGCGTAGATTAACGTTTATCCATGGCGGCTTTCTTGGAGGTTGGCGCTTCGATAAGGAGGCAGATACACAGCCACGTTGATTACTGTTGAAACGGTTAACAGCAGTATCAATATCCAAGTCATTCAAAGCGTTCCAGTCGAATCGTGACAAACTACGTCGGAGTAGTTGGAAATCAGTCTTGCGGAAATTCAATCCATCTACATCCAAACAATCGTCAAATCCAACATGGCGGCCATTTGCGATAGAAATTTCCAAAGCAGAATGATGGATATCAAGAGCTTCAAAGACCGCACAGTCAGGAATTAAATTTTCGTTCACAAACACCAAGTCGAGGAAGCGAGATTGGAAATTTTATATCAAATTAATTTGGCTTAATCCCAGAAAAGCGGTTCCATCGACGAGAAGGCGGCTGGCAGGGGTGGTCGTCGAATTTACGGGATCAGGAAACGCAAACCGGTGGCCAGAAGGTGACCAAACAAGACCGGGTTGATTGAAATCTCCCAGCAGAAGAAGTGAATCAATCAGGTCAGCCAAACAGGATGCATATTTGATTGATGCTAAGTGTTGTTGCATTAAATTACAATCGAGCCGTCGGAGACGAGCCAGCCTCGGGCTGAAAGTCTCCTAAATAAAGACACAAAAAAAAAAAAAAAAAAAAACAATCGAGCCGTCTGTCTGGAGGAATTACAGTGCACCGATAAAAAAAACGTTTCGGGTGGAAAGACTCACTTTGACCCAAACAGTTTCAATTGAGATTGAGAAAAATCGCCCAACGCCAATCTGGCTGGAAGCAACCACGTTAGCCACGGCAATAAAGGCGCCACCACCACGTGAGCGATTGCTGTTAACAGAGCTTCGATCGACTCGGTATACGTTGAAGGAATCACCGAACAGTTGAGCTGAATAAATCCTCTCGTCGAACCAGGTTTCAGTAAGACATAAACAATGTATATTATACATCGTATTCAACGTCGAGTACAGCTAGGTAAACATCATTCAGTGGGATGCCTGCACTCAAACTAGAGGTGGGCAAAACAGCTCATTGCAGTGAGCGAATCTGATCCGCTAACTGAAAAGAGTCAACTCCTTAGATCAGCTCTTCAATTTTTAATGCTACATACATTAAAAAAAATATTTAAAAATTTGAAACATTCATGTCATTTATTAGGATCTATCAATTTGCCTCACTTTAAAAAAAGATAGAATCACCGTCTTCGACCAGAGGTCGGACCAACTGAACACTTAAAATTTAGCATGAGATAATGGACAGGACATTTACACAACACCCAGTGGACCAGTGGAGAACTTTTCGATTTACTAGAAGTTTTCTCCTTACCGGGGCGGGAATCGAACTCATCCCCCAAACCACAACACATGCATCTAGACGATTGATGTCGCCAAACGCACGGCCACGAAGCCCACATTAAAATGTTCTTAAATGTTAAGCTATAGTCAGGTAATGGGTGTCCTACGAAACACGAAACACGGCTGAAACACGTAAGGCTGAACACTCATAAGGCTGAACTCAAAAGGCTGAAATCCCGAAAGGCTGAAAGTCTCAAAAGGCTGAAAGTATTAGAAGGCTGAAATATATCGAAAGGCTGAAATTGATGGAATGAAATGAATTCCAACCATACGATATGTTGTACCAAGTATGTTGAGTAGTTGGATAGTGAATAATGAGTAAAGAATAAAGACAAACGAATGAAGAATAAAGAAAAAAGAAAAAAAAGTAGAGAATTAAGAATAAATAATAAATAATAAAGATTAAGGAATAAATAATAAATAATAAATAACAAAGAATAAAGAATAGAGAATAGAGAATAAAGAATAACATAAGAGAGAATAAGAGAGAAAGAAGGCGGAAGAATGAAGAAGGAAGAAAGATGAAAGATTGAAGAAAAAACATAGAAGAAGGAAGAGGGGAAAAGTAAGATACAGATGGAAGAAGGAATAATGATGAAGCAAGAAGAAACAAGGAGGAAGAAAATGGAAGAAGAGAGAGAGAAGACGGAAGAAGAAGGAAAAAGTAAGATAAGATGGAAGAAGGAATAATTATGAGGCAAGAAGAAACAAGCAAGATTGAAGATAGAAGAAGGAACAAGAATGAAGAAGATAAAAGAAAAAATGAAGGAAAAAAGGGAAAAGGAAGGAAAATTAAGAAATACAACAGGACGAAAGAAGTAAAAAAGAAGAAAAACAAGGGACAGGGAAGAAGAAAAAAAAAGAAAAAAGGACGAATGAAAGAAAAGAAAAAAAAGGTAAAAAGAAGTAAGTAAGAAGAAAGAAGAAGATAGAATGAATAAAGAATAGACAAAAAGGATAAAGGAAGAATAAAATTAGAAAAGGAAGAAGATAGAGGAAAGAAGTCAGAAAGGGAGGAAAAACAAGGTAATGAAAAACGGAAGAAAGAAGAAAAAGAAAAAAACAAGGAAAAGGAAGAAGGAAGAAATAAGAAAGCAAAAGGAATGAATGAAGAAGGAAGCAGAAGAACAAAGAAAAATGAATGAATGAAAAAGGAAGAAGAAGAATAAAGCAAAATGAAAGAAGAAGAAACCAGGAAAAAGAAAGAAGCAGGAAGGAACAAGGAAGGCAGAAGAATAAAGAAGGAAA
The DNA here is from genome assembly GCF_024139115.2 of Armigeres subalbatus. Taxonomy (NCBI): domain Eukaryota; kingdom Metazoa; phylum Arthropoda; class Insecta; order Diptera; family Culicidae; genus Armigeres; species Armigeres subalbatus. The sequence goes on along the minus strand of NC_085139.1, from coordinate 182,854,819 downwards.
TAGGAACAAGAAGGAATTAAGAATTAAGAAGGAAGAACTAAGGAAGAAGAACTAAGAAGAAAGGTAGAACGAAGAAGCAAGAAAGAAACAGAAAGAAGGAACTAGGAAGGGTTTAAGAAGAAAAAAAAAGAAAAAGGAAGTAGGAAGAAAGAAGGGAGAATAAAGAAGCAAAAAGAAGAAGGGAGAAGAGAGAAGAATGAAGAATGAAAAATAAGAAAGTTATCTTGGCAAGAATCAAAAACCAAGAACAAAAAAATCTTGTTCCTTTCTATGTTACCTCAACATTTTTTGAGCTGTGTAGACTAAAAAATAAGAATTCCGTATAAAAATTGAAAGACAGCAAGAAGTTGCAAGAAGGTTGCGGATCATTTTGGTTTGTGCTCCTATTAACGTCAAATGTGAATTCTTCCACAAAAATTGGTTTCTCACGATTTTTTTTCAGCCTTTTGTTAATTCAGCCATATGTGAGATTTTTACTTTTCAGCCTTCCGTGTTCAGCCTTATGTGATTCAGCCTTTCGTGGAAGACCCCAGGTAATAATTCCTTTTGATAACCGATAATTTTAAACTAATAACATTCATTACGCTTTTTTCTATCCGTCTAGTTCTGAAGTCAAGGAGTTCATTTAGAATTATCACATTTATTTCTATACAAAAACTAACTCAACATTATTTTTTATTCATAATTCTAAGCTACATTTTGTTGATTACCCTTATTAACGTTTCACAAATCGATATTTTGAAAAACTTGCATTCTAATCCCTAGTCTCTGATATGTATATGAACCATATCACGTGTCATAAGTTTTCTCTTCATACTGAGTGCAGTGAATTAGTGCATTGTTTGCACGCGCTTCAAAGCATGTGTAGTTGAAATTTTCATACAAGCGAGCGCATTCATCTATATTGGTTCCCGAAATGCGAGACAACTAAAAACAAGAGCGTAAAAAATTCAGAGCACGGTGCTACAAACAAACATAGGACACATGTAGCAATATGTTAGCGGGAAAACTCGTCGCAAGCAAAAGATCCGCTCCGTGCAAGACACAGCTCCCAGTTCGGTTCGTTTGAACCACACGGTTCGCTAGAACAGTTCTGAATCGGTCGCGACTGATCCGAATCGAGATCCGTGTCGCACGGTTCTGAGCTGGTAGCGCAGCTCTCGCTTCCATGTCACAGCAATTTCGAGCTGGACGACGACATTCCTTTCTGCAGCAGAAATGATTTCTGTTGCTTGGTTAGGTGGTGCTGTCGCCAGTGTTGGGAAAAACTCAAAATCTCAAACTTCATGAACGATTCAAATCACTCGTGAGTTGAAACGCACCCAACTTAGCACCTAAAAAATTATGGATGAGTTGAATCATCCATTTGAATCATCGTAGGTTTCCTTTTGTTCTCCTTGGTAAAATAACAGTAAATTAACCTTCAACACATATTACAATGAATACTCTTGCGTGTGTAAACAATAAACTGCCCCAAATTGATCATAAACACTTTTTAGAGCGAAATGATGTTTTGGGAAATGAGTGAAATGATCCGTTTTAGCATGAAAAACTCAGACGTGATGCATTATTTAAAAATCGGAAACGAGCTAGTTCACGCGGGATTGCTCAATGATTGAGTTTTATGAATGATTTTACCAACACTGGCTGTAGCTTGACTTGATGGTGCTTGAGGTGCAAATAATAAACGTTCAGCACGTGCGCGGTACTGGACTGGAATGCTCATAATACAAGCTCGCTTATGTTGTGTACCGTGGGCGTAGTATTTTCGTTTGTGTTGTACAAAATACAACAGCGCGCGTACTCGAGTGCATACGCTCGAGGGAGTTTCTCTAGGCGCGTGTTTTACATTATGACAATGATTGTCATCAATTTTAGATGGGCTGCTGAGCTGGGGTTGTTTAAAAAAGATCCACGGTTCATCAGCTCAATGTAAGGAATCGAATCTTTCAAACAGCTCCTGAGCAGAGCGCCCATCTCTACTCAAAACCCGTCGCAATCGCTTGACCAAAGTGATCCAGGCCAGAATGGTGAACCTCAGAAATAGTGATTTTTTTTCAATAAGAACAGCATCCATCTTATTCCCAATGACTTCTCGGAGGAGTTGGAGATCTCAGCTGGCGAATTGGTAGCCTATATCAAATCATCGAAAAACATGAAGGCCCTAGGCTTCAACAGCATCCGAACTCAAACGCTGATTTTAAATCAAAGTCTCCGTCTCAGCTACTCCCTATCGTCCTGGAAGTCAGCCAAAGTCATCCCCATCCGAAAATTCCTCTCCGAGAAGTTATCGCTCCATTAGCCTTCTCGCAGGGTTATCGAAGCTGTTTGAAAAGGCAATTCACAGCCGGTTACTTGAGTCTTTTTTTTTTTTTTTTACAGGGAAGAATGCATTTACACACTAACCCAGTACACGTGCATTGTAGTTGCCAAACTACCACACGGAAGTGTACTGGAGTGTCGGACTCGACCATACCGGTAATACCGACTAAACTCCCTTGGCTCCACCATCGTTTCCCCAGGAACTACCTCGCAGTACTACTTCTGGGGGGACGGCAGTACTAAGCGTACTCACTCATTATCGCTCACACAGGCACTCGTCCCACGCGAGACTGACTTGGGTGCTCGCACCCCATTCACTCCATTTGAGTCTTACTTGGATGCTCTCCCGGACGCTCCGCTGCCATGCCTCGAGGTGTCAATAGCGGTAACTGCCTGGGCCTACAGATATTGCGCTACGACACTCTGACTCAGCACGAGCTGATCAATCACACCACTGCCGAAGCAGACCATACGCTACCCTGCCGAAGCAGGGACACTCCCCATGCACCACATGTGCACAACTGTAGGTGTGTGGGTACAACCCACTGCTACCCTGCCGCCGAAGCAGCTTCTCCAAAGACCATTCGCTCCATGTGACCCTTTTTCGGGTGCTCACTCTAACACTCCACTGCAATGCCTCGAGGTGTCGATGGGATACCTCGACTCCTGCCTCAGCATCCCAAGTAACAAAATTATTGCTACAGGGTTTTATGTGTATTTAATAAAGTTTTATTGTGGGAATAAATAAAGCTTATTGTTTTATGATGGTCATATACAATGCTAACTAGGAAAGGTTTTATGGCACTCTTAAGTTATCTATAAAACTGTAATAAACCATGTTTTAAAACTAAAACTTTTGTTAGCTTATACGTTTTATCAATTGTTTTATTATTGCTTTCAAATGCTCCATAAAACCAATTTTGGTCACCGCCATAAAACTACCAAACATGACTCGATCACTTCGCCATGTTGAATTTGGAATGCAGTGTTGCTGTATATTTTTATGTGTAAATCATGAAATAAGATACTTTGATGCAGATATATTTTAAGTGACATGTTGTGCTGAGTTTCAGATTTAATTATGATGCTACACATTTTGCTAATTGAAATAAAACTAATCCTAAAAGTGACAGTTAAAAATCAATAATTTAAGGGTCATAAACATTTTAGGTGCTTCCAATAACACCAACTAAACGGTTGTCAGAAACAAGTCGATGTGTGTCAAAAGAATAGAGGTAATAAACTATAGAGGAAGATTGTCGCTGTCGTCACTGGCGAAACATCTTTTGCTGGCGAGGATAGGGCACTAAATGTCAACAAAGGAAAAATCAGAACGTTTTGACAGATAGGTACCCAACATGTTTGGGGACGATAACAATGGGAACCGCAGCGACAATAGTCCTCTATAGTTTATTACCTCTATTGTCAAAAGTAATAATATTCTGCGAGCATTATATTTATACACGAGGATTTCGAGTTTCTATGAAGAAGTAAAAAAATGAAGGGTTTTTTCTTTTTTTACATGCACATTTCACATTATTGTAGATGATGTATATTACCTCTTTCTTCCACATACGTCTAATTCCTACATCTAGCAGTACATCTAGCAGAAAATACGAATGGTAAAAATTCCATATATCCATAAAAACACTAAAGCCCTTAGTACACTGTTTGTCATAATGACAAATATTTGTCAAGTTTATCCGGATATCTGTCAGACTGACCAGAAATCGACATGGATATCAGGCTGACTTGACAAATATTTGTCATTATGGCAAACAGTGTACTGATAGCTTAATTTCATCGAAAGCATCCATTTTCATAGATCTGACATCGCTGCCCGCAGTAAGAAAAAGTGTTTTTCGTTTCAGCCACTAGGCTGCATGTTATCGCACCGAACGCCATCTGTTGCAGGGAAGTGCAATCATGACAAAGTTTTATAACAAGTTTAAAACGGTCATGATGTAACCACGGAGCATTATTGAGGTTATCACGAAATCTATTAAGCTATTTATCGTCAGATTTTTTTGTTTCCATAAAATGTCTGTCGCCATATTGGTGTAATGATGAGCTTCGATAGCCGCTATTAAAAATTCATGACCTACGATCCAATTGATTATTTATTAGTGGAATTTATTCATTTCTTTAGTATTTTCATAGAAGCACGGTTACTGCATTCCATATTATTTGAAATCAAAATATTTTGATAAGTTTGGAAAATTATTTATTTTTTTATTTCATGTAAATATTTGAAATTTTCAAAGCGCGTAGATTTTAAGCTACTACAATCCCAATATTCACAATAAATCCGATTGCGCATGCTATTTTATGACATTAATTACTTAAATAATACTAAATTTTCATCATGCACAATTACAAATAAAATAAGAAGCATTATTTTTCGCACATCATGATGTCATGGAGAACTGTTTGTTATAAATCGAAATTAAAAACAAAGGGAGTGGAATGGAAATAACAATATTAGAAAACACGAAATTAAAATTGTTTTATTATTACTCTTATAATGGTCACTATAACCTCCTATAGAATATCCACAAATTATATACAATGTTTTATTGTCGTTTTATTACTACTCTTAATATGGTTTTAATAACTTCTTCTAGAGTGGTCCATTTAGCCAGAAGGCTATCTTAAAGATGTTTTGAAGAGGTTTCGGTGGAGCTGTTAGTTTTATTCGCAACTGGTCATGAAAGCCTCTTATGGAGCGTTATAAATCTTAAAATGTTACTTGGGATGTGCAGTCCATACTCAGACTTCTGCTGCGCTTTGAGGTGACAATAGCGGCGGAGACACGCTATGACACTCCTGCCTCAGCACAACCAGATCACTCACTCCCTGCCGAAGCAGCTCACGCGCTACCCTACCGAAGTAGGTACACTCCACAACTTATTCTAACACTCCACTGCCATGCCTCGAGGTGTCGATAGCGGTATGTGGGGACTAATCAACGATACTACGCTACGACACTCTTACCTTAGCATGTGCAGTCCATACTCAGACTTCTGCTGCGCTTCGAGGTGGCCATAGCGGCGGCGACTCGCTATGACACTCCTGCCTCAGCACAAACAGATCACTCACCCCCTGCCGAAGCAGCTCACGCACTACCCTACCGAAGTAGGGACACTCCACATGCCAGTTGGCACTCCCTCCCTGGGCTTGTGCTTTTGAAGCGGCACACAGTCGCTTTGATAGAGTCCGCTTACGGGCACTTGTGGTTTTTTGGGAGGGATTTTAGCAGAGCCCACTGCTAAATCCCACCACGCCCTAGGCAGTTCTCCCTGACTCGCAGACAGCTGGGGAGGGGTCGTCAAGCCCTTGGACATCATGCTGTTCCTGCTGTCCCTGCTGCCCCCAAGTCTTGAGTCTGCGGTCAATCAACCGTACACCAACTGACCCGAGTTACCAACGTCCTCAGACGGAACAAATTTGTCTCAAAAACATCCGCCATGGCCTTACTCGCTGTCGAGAAGGCGTTCGACAATGTATGGCATGATGGTCTGGTATACAATCTACAACGCTACAATCTTCTCATCTACATGGTGAAAATCATCAACAATTACCTGTCGGTAAGGACATACCGAGTCTTAATCAGCGGAGCGAGTTCCAATGCGCACAACATCGTCGCAGGCATCCCCTAGGGCAGTATCCTCGGGCCGCTGCTTTTCAAGCTGTTCACCTCTGACTTGCCACAACCTCCAGAAGGCTGCATTCTGTTATTGTTTGCAGAGGACACCTCCTCATACAGTGGTAGAGTGATCAGAGCGCTAATGGCAAAACTCCAAAGAGGCCTGGATGCCCTAACGCAGACAGAGTACCTCGCCAGCTGAAGATCTGTATCAACGCGGTGAAAATCCAGGTCATCATTTTCCCCCCTCTAAATCCATGTTTCGCCGGAGAACTGTAAAATCATCATGGCTTGACTCTCGACAGCAAGCTTATTTTCCGGCAACAGGTTGACAAGACGGCGACGAAGTGTAACGTTTTGTTGATACTACTGTACCCTTTGTCAACCGCTGGTCGCCATTGTCTCTGGGAAATAAGCTTGCTGTCGACAAGCAAATCATCCTCCCTGTGATCGAATATGACATTTCGGTCTGGGAGACCTGCGCTAAAACTCATCATCTGAAACTCCAACGAGTACAAAACAAGTTCCTGAGGATGATCCTCAACACTCCTCCCAGGACATGAAATTCTGAGGTCCACCATCTGGCCGGGATTAAAACTCTTAAAGAACGCTTTGGAGAGAGTAAGTGAAGGTTTAGGGTCCGTTGCTTGCACTCCGACCAACCCATGATCCGGGAGCTCATCTCCAACTAGGTTACCAAATTTATATCTTTTTATTGTAAATATTTAGTGTAATTAGTAGTTCGGGTATCAAATTTTAAAACACACTAGCGCCTTCTAAAGGCCGTCATGATAAATAAAATTTATATTTGAAAAATTGTCGAATAACATAGTTTGGCTTATACATGGGTTATGAGTTACATAACATGAGATTGAGTTTTTGTAATTTACTCCATTGACTTCATCCAAAAGGTGCAATTTTTGTAAATCTTTATGACCCTGTTTAATTTTATTAATGTTTAATTTTAGATTAAGTTCAACACCAAAAAGGTGCAACAGATGGATCATCTAAAAGAAAATAATAGTCGTTCCATACTCTCCAACTATCACTCATAAGCAGGGATTGAATCCTAAAGAGAATGAACAAGTCTCTCACTTATCATCACTGTATATATATTGGACCTCTTCATGTTTTCAAAAAGTATCAAAAATTTAACCGGTCAGCCCAGAATCATAATTCTTATGCTAAAATAAGCCTCCTGTCAAATTTTCATCTAATTCGGATAGAATTTCAAGATGGCTCAAGTCGATTTAGTGTTTTTGGGCTTTTTTCAATTTTGAAACAAATCTAACTAGAGATATAAATGCCAAAAACTATCGAAACAACATCTATCTAGCTTTATTATGCATATGTAAAACATGTGATAGATTTAGTTCGGAAAAGGTATTGGAGGGTAACCGCCCCTTCGGTGGGCTTTGATCCCACGACCCCAGTACGCTAGACAGGTGCTTTCCCTACTAAACTACGAAAGACCTCCGTCGTCCTCCGCAGCTTAGCGGGTACTGATGAAACCAAATTCCCAGCACCAGGTACCAGCCGAACTCTCGCATTACATTTGCAGAACTAACTCTCTCATATGTATTTTTGTACACATGCCAACCAAGTAGGATGAGTATTTAGTATTGTCCGGCTCCTAAACACTTGCTTCATCAGCAACGGCGTAACTTAGTAGGGAAACCACCTGTCTAGCGTACTGGGGTTGTGGGATCAAAGCCCACCGAAGGGGCGGTTACCCTCTCTATCAAATGTTGTGCATATGCATAATCGAGTTTCAGACATAGTAATTAATTTCCACTTTAAGTGGCTTAATACCCGGCATATAGGCAATTAACTTTGAATGTACTATATGTACTAACAATACTAGCAATTCGTACTATAGAGAAACGAAATATTTTTAAAAAAATAAGAATATGCTGAGGTATTGTGTTTTGTTATTTTATCGTGTTCATTTAATTTTTACCTAATGAAAAACTCGTGTCGTCGTGTTTCCGGAGACGAGCCAACCTAGGGCTGAAAGTCTCCTCAATAAAGACAATAAAACAATAAATTAAAAAAAATTAAAGTCGTCTAATTGCACGATTATTTTGCAAACATGTGCTGTCTAATTTCTGTTCATCGGCCACGAAGAAAATGTCGAGTCATTGTTACTTTTTGGTAGCAGATTAAAGTTTCTTCCTGCCCTGATTTTTATCAATTTGTGAAAAATTATCGAGATGAAGCCAGTTTATACTAAGTGAACCTAAATCGTTTTTTACAAACATGTCGATAAGTTTAAAGGCATAGTTTAAAATATATTATGTTTTGAAAAAAAATCAAAATATTCTTACCTTGACGATGTTAGGATGTTAGTGCGACTATGTCTTACGTGTCTACTCACTTATAAATAATCTATATTGTTTCTCACGTATTCCAATCCAATATATTACTCCAAGGCGCATGAGAATGTAAATGTTGATGTTGAAAATACATTCAATTACCAGGGCTCCTCATAATTGGTTTACGTGTTATTATGTGGAATATGAAAATAAAAGAGAAAGCATAGGTTAGCGATATTTCATGGTGATATTCTCACGACGGCCATTCAGAATGTTTCGACGGGTGCAGATGAGAGATCATTAAAGTACGCGAATCATATGTACAATCCATCAATTCATATCGATTTATTTATAACTATTACTGCTGTAAAATTGATTCTACAGTCAAAAAATATAGATGAATGATCTTTCATCACACCTTCAAGCGATCTTTACAAGCTTTTTATTTCATTCAGGTAATTTTAAATGTCCATATAAAACTTGTTTTCGCAAAAAATCTGCCTCGACAACCTGACAGAACGCGCTCATACCCCTCTTTGAACCGAAGGGCAAGGGTTTATGTTTACTAACGAATTAAAACTTCGTTGATGAACTTCCCGAACAGGAAAAAAAATCACGATAAAAAAATAATTAAGGCGATTCTATTCGAGGTGATGACATTATTCCACATTGGTTCAGGGCAGACGACGTTCATTAATCTGACGGCTGTCAGATGGTGAGCCACCGGCTGAGTGCTGGTGGGGTTTTGTTGAAGTCGTTTTTTCGCGGTATGTACAAATCCCCGCGTTAAATCTGACTCCGTTATTCTACTTAACTTTACTCACAATTTAAGCACATCTTAAAAGTGATTTTCGAATCGATGAATTTCTCAACTTTAATAAAGCATATTTGGACGTTATTTAAGTTTTTTTTTATTTCAATGCGACAAACGTATTAAGTCGATGTTCATATTAAACTAAATAAAACCTGTTTACGACAACGAAAATTAGAGAAAACTGTATATTATCAAATTTGAGCTTATATTCAACATTGCCCTTTAAACTATTCTTCGCTGGACAACCGAAACCGGATCCTAGAAAACAACGTCATATTAAGGAGGAGGGTTCGAGGTGAGTCATAACTTCCTATCAATCTCGCAACCTCGATTTTTGATGCAAGTTGTAAACTGATCAATAAAATAATAGAAATAGTACAATGGGGTGTTGAAACCAACTCACTATTACCAAAACGAAGAAAACATGAAATTTGTTCCGCTGCATTTCAGTCTGAATTCACCAGACGACATCCTTTCGATTTGCTACTAAATTGAGCCCTGCCCGGGCCAAAAACAAAGACACATTTGGGCTCACGCAAGCCCGCATGGCGATCGTACATACGCACACACACACGCAGTCACACACAACAGTCCTCAGCGCCAGATTCGTCCTTCTGTTTGCTTTTAGATCAGCTTCTTGGCGATAAAGTACCTCCTAAGGTACAGCACCTGCCACGTGGCCAGTCCGAGTAAACAGCACATACTGAAGATGCTGAAGAACAGCACGCGACTGTTGGTACTTTCTGTAAGGAGAGAATGTTAAATTTGGCTTAGTTTTCTAGCAGGAGCATCTGATTCTACCGTTGGTGTCGCGCATCTCCTCCTCGCGTTTTCGCATGAGTGCAAAGTCCTGCACAATGGCGTCGGATAGATCTTCCAAACGCTTGAGATCAACTTCAAGAGGTTTCAGCTTTGCTGCTTCACCAATCTGAAAAAAAGTTTAATTTTTGATTATTGTTACAGAGTACAGAAACTATTATGGAAATTTTATTTTTAGCACAAACAAAATATAAACAAAACTACTCTCAATTCAAATCAATCGATGTTATGCATGATAGGTTTAGTTTTACACATTCAAGAACAACTTGTTAAACACATTTTTCGGGAACTGGGAAGAAAGTCTAAATCAAGGGGGCCTTTTCAAAAGCTTTTTCGTTTGATTCCAATATTTTAATGATGTTTTGGGATATACACTTCCTGGGGCTTGATGAACCTCTTTCCTTTGTGGGCCTCCTCATGAAAGATTTTTTTTTTTTTCATTCTTATTAGGATGATTTTTTACCATGTTGAAAGCTTCATCACCCAAGCCTATGGGAGAAGTAGATAGTGGATTCTGATAAACGTCTATAAAAAAAAGCTGTTATCTGGATACGACATGCCCCACTAAAGCGTGTGGCATCCAATAACGTAACGATGTGCAGGCTGATAATCAAAACCAATTATTAATCATAAACGTGCACTGCCAACGTGCACTGGGCCCTCCTTAGCCGTGCGGTAAGACGCGCGGCTACAAAGCAAGACCATGCTGAGGGTGGCTGGGTTCGATTCCCGGTGCCGGTCTAGGCAATTTTCGGATTAGAAATTGCCTCGACTTCCCTGGGCATAAAAGTATCATCATGTTAGCCTCATGATATACGCATGCAAAAATGGTAATTTGGCTTAGAAATCTCGCAGTTAATATCTGTGGAAGTGCTCAATGAACACTAAGCTGCGATGCGGCTCTGTCCCAGTGTGGGATGTAATGCCAATAAGAAGAAGAAGAAGAAGCACTGCCAACACAGAACCCGACGACGAGAAAGATGCGTTCTTATGCAAAGTTGAATCCGTCGAAGGCGAATAGACAGTTGGCCCGCACCACGATCGGTTGAGACAAATTCAATGGATGAGGCATACTGGAATCCCCATCCATCATGATCAACTTCAGACGAATCTTGATCCAATGAATACTTTCCCAATATTAAAGTCCATAGTGTTTATCAGAGTGTCAATTTTAGTACTAAATATGTACTAAAATTTGTATTAAAATTGCCTGAAATTATGAATGAAAAGAGGGAGAAGGTCTGATGTTGGATGCAGGGTTGCCACAGATTACAGATACAGATTAGTCTGTATTTATAAAGATTTTTTACTAGTTTTAGAATACAGAATCTGTAATACAGATATACAGATTTTTTCAATCACGATCTGTATGTACAGATATTTTAAATTTGTGTTTATCAGATCCATATAAGATCCAAAATATTTTTTTAAATGTTTCATAAATTTTTTATGCGCGATTAAATATTTAATTTTTTTCATGCACAGTCTGACAGTCGCTTAATTTTAATGTGGTGAACTAAAAAGATGAATGGCGGCCTTGTTTCATACACATTAAGATAGATAGCAATGGGGTTTCGCCATAAAACTGCAGAGATGCATCATCTTCAGTGACTGTATATTATGTTTTTGCGAGGTAAGCCGATATTTTTTTGCAATTTCCTAAACTTATACAACTTATATTATATACTTATATTATATACTTATATTATATACTTAACAATATACAAAAAAATGTACTAAACATCAGTTGTTAATTCATTTTGAGAGCAAGTCCATTTTTTAAGATTTGAAATGTTACAAGTAAAAATCGCTTTGCTATTGGAACTATTCTCAAAGTACATGAAGCTAAAGGGGGAGGGAGGGGGTCAGACGTAGCGTCAATTTTACGTTATATTACTTGTGAATAGTTCTTGAGGGTAAATTTAAAATCTTTTTACCCGGCTTGTGACTTTCAGTTACATTTTTGTGATGGTTATGATTTTTTCCCCAAAGGTTAGTATCACAAGCGCCATCATACAACATTTTATATGATTTTTTTCTACTGTTAGATAGACGTAAAAAAATGGCGGTAATAACAATTCGATACAGATATTGATACAGATTTTTGGAGAAAGAAATACAGATGAAAAGATTTTTTTGGTCAAAAATACAGATTTTCATTTGGCAACCCTGGTTGGATGTCTAGAGTAAGCCAGAGTCTATTACAGCACCTCCACGGGAGTCCTCATCGCTATTCTTATAATAGCGCTTCTTCCCGAGTGCTATTTTAGGATAGCGCCCCATCTTCCCACCGGTGGTTTCTATTTTAGGTATAGCGACTTCATAAACATATTGAGTTCTCACCGGGCGTTGCTAAAAGTAGTCATCTTCTTCTTCAATGGCTCTACATTCCAACTGGAACTGGGCTAGCTGCCTAACTTAGTATTTTATTAGCATCCCAACTAACAATTTTGGTGCTAAAAGCTTCAACTTCTAGCCTTTGGCTGTATACTATTTGAATAAAAGCAGCCAATGCTGAATAAAAGAAAAGCCTCCGCAAATAATCCCTTGAACTTCAACTCGACTATTACCCAAATATCTATCAGCTAGTCAGTTTGTACCGAATATATTTCATCTTTTATCGTTTATGCAGCTTTCATATAGTCATAAAACAGCTCTGTCTGAATTAGCAACAAAGCTTATCGGTTAAGAGCTCATGTATGTAACTGAGTTGCTTGTTAGCAACTTCCCATATCACGGTGAGTTGCATTCACAATGAAAACGTTTTCGCTGTTGTTATAGCACTAACAATATAGCGTAATGGCGCTATAAATGAACTAACGAAGCTTTTAGGCAACTTCTGTATCTTTGAAGATTACACTTCTTCTTCTTCTTCTGGTTCGTGGGGGTTGTCAAATCAAACGCCCACTGTTAAGTGGCACAGCACTTTCGCTATAACGCCAGTCGGTTTTTCATAGGGAGCATATTTTGTTTTGATTTGGTTTTGGGATATTTTAGTGCATTTTATTTAGATGTTTAGATTTATTTCCTTGAGAAATTTACATATATTTTTAAGAGTATCGATACTTTTGCTTTCGTAAGCTTCTTGTATTGAGAAGAATTTGTCCAGGTTGTGTTTGTCTCGGGGTAGTAGGTATTTGATGCAGTGGAATATAATGTGTTCGGCGGTGTTTAAGCAGTCGCACATGTCGCAGTACATCTCGTCCTTTATCTTCATTTTACTGAGCCAGAAAGGCGAATAGTCGTGACCCGCCAACAGTCGATTGAGTGTCCTTGTTTCCGTGTTGCTCAGTGCTAAATTGTGATTCCAAGCCTTTGGGTTTATGCCAGTTTGGATTTTGAAAAATTTCCTTCCTTTACCCTGCTCTTGCGTGTATTCAACATACCACTTCTGGATATCGGCAGTGATTTCCTGTTTTGCCAGATTGTAGGCGTCGTGCGGCAGAATACGATTGCAAGCAATCTCGTTGGCGTTAAGTCCTGCTTTGGCCAGCCTATCAGCAGTTTCATTGCCTTCTAGGCCGACATGACCCGGGATCCATTGAATGCAGGTTTGATGTGCTGTAGCAGTTTGCACAATTTTTTGTATGACTTCATTTCTTTCAGTTTGCTCCAGTTGACTTTTGATGAATTCGCAACTCGATTTCGAATCTGTGAGGATAACAGCTCCTTCGATTTGATTCCTCTCCAAGTATTGTAGCGCAATGCATATTGCTTCCAACTCCGCAGACATTGTGCAAACCGGAGTCTCCAATTTCAGGCTGAGTTTGAAGTTACTGTTCTCGTCGAAGATGCCTACACCGCAATGTTCCTCGTCTTTCGATGCATCGGTATAAATCTTCCTATGGTTCCTGTAGTATCCGTGAATTTTTCCCAAGGCAAGTTGTTTAAGTGTTTTCCCGGAGGTATTCCGTTTTGTCCAATGCCTATCGTCTATCTCCGACTCCACGCTCAGGTTGAGTGAAGCTTTTTTTTTTTTTTTTTTTTTTTTTTTTTTTAAACTAATTTTATTTGCTAATTATCTAATACATGCATTCATCTCTTAGACTAGGTGTTCCGTGTTTTCTTAACACTATCATCCTTATTTGCTATGTTACGCTTTTAGTTATTATTAATACATTTCAATTGCCTCTGGCAGTTAGAATTTTTTCCTCTGGTTGAATTGAACCATGTAGGAATTACAATGTTTTCAACTTAAACTAAACTTAACCTATTTTATACTAAGGGTACAAGGAGTTAATCGTTGCAATAGAAGATTGCAACGATTTTGTCTAAAATTGAAATTATTTTGTTGGACATTTGTTGCAATGTCTCAATATTAGAAATTCTATGAAGTTCATTGGTACTATACCACGGAGGCAACTTCAGAATCATTTTCAAAATTTTATTTTGAATCCTCTGGAGTGCCTTCTTTCTGGTATTGCAGCAACTAGTCCATATTGGCACAGCATACAACATGGCAGGTCTAAAATTTGTTTGTAAATCAAAAGTTTGTTCTTAAGACAAAGTTTTGATTTTCTGTTTATAAGTGGATATAGACACTTAATATATTTGTTACATTTGGCTTGAAGGCCTTCAATGTGATTTTTAAAAGTTAATTTTTGATCTAGCAGAAGTCCTAAATATTTAGCTTCGCTAGACCAATTAATTGGAACCCCATTCATAGTGACAATATGTCTGCTAGAAGGTTTCAAATAAGAAGCTCTCGGCTTATGTGGGAAAATTATAAGCTGAGTTTTGGAAGCATTCGGGGAAATTTTCCATTTTGCAAGTAAGTGGAGAAAATATCCAAACTTTTTGTAATCTACTACAAATGACACGAAGGTTTCTGCCCTTTGGCTGAGAGACCTGTGTCATCTGCAAACAAAGATTTTGACACCCTGGTGGTAAATCAGGTAAGTCAGAAGTAAAAATGTTATACAAAATGGGCCCCAGTATGCTGCCTTGGGGAACACCAGTTTTACAGGTAATCTATCAGATTTAGTATTCTGATAGTTTAAATGCAGTGAGCGATCTGATAAATAATTTTGGATCAGTTTAATGAAGTACAGAGGAAAATTAAAATTCATCCATTTTACAATCAAACCTTCATGCAAAACACTGTAAAATGCTTTCTATATCAAGAAGAGCAACTCCAGTCGAATATCCTTCAGATTTGTTGAGCCGAATTAAGTTCGTAACTCTTAATAACTGATGAGTGGTTGAATGCCCATGGCGAAAACCAAATTGCTCATCAGCAAAAATAGAATTGTCATTAATATGAACCATCATTCTATTTAAAATAATTTTTTCAAACAGTTTGCTTATTGAAGAAAGCAAACTGATTGGGCGATAACTAGAAGCCTCAGCTGGATTTTTGTCCGGCTTCAAAATTGGAACAACTTTGGCGTTTTTCCATTTATCTGGGAAGTATGCCAATTGAAAACATTTGTTAAATAAATTAACCAAAAAGGATAAAGAGCTCTCAGGAAGTTTTTGATAAGTATGTAGAAAATACCATCATCACCTGGGCTTTCATATTTTTAAATTTTTAGTAATAGATCTCACTTCATCCAAATTGGTTCCCAACGAAGGGTCAAAAACATTCTCTTGATTGAGAATGTCTTCGAAGCTCCGTGTAACCTGATCCTCAATTGGACTAGTGAGACCTAGACTAAAATTATGGGCACTCTCGAACTGCTGAGCAAGTTTTTGAGCCTTTTCGCCATTTGTTAATAAAATTTTATTTCCCTGGAATTGGCTTTTGAGGTTTTTTAAGAATTTTTGTTAATTTCCAAAAGGGTTTCGAACTGGGATCCAACTTCGAGACATTATTCTCAAAGTTGGTATTTCTCAGAATAGCGAAACGTTTTTTAATTTCATTTTGCAAATCTCGCCAAATAACTTTCAACGCGGGATCGCGAGTTCTTTGGTATTGCCTTCTTCTCACATTTTTAAGACGGATCAGTAGCTGAAGATCGTCGTCAATAATAATGGAGTTGAATTTAACTTCACATTTCGGAATTGCAATGCCTCTGGCTTCGACAATTAAGTTTGTCAAAGATACGAGAGCATTATCAATATCACTTTTGGTATCCAAAGGAATATTAACATCAAAATTCCTATCGATATATGTTTTATATAAATCCCAATCAGCTCTATGATAATTAAAAGTAGAGCTGATTGGATTATAAATGGCTTCTTGTGAGATTTCAAATGTCACAGGAAGGTGATCAGAGTCAAAGTCAGCATGAGTTACCAATTGGCCACACAGCTGACTTGAATCCGTTAAAACTAAATCAATTGTAGAAGGATTTCGACTGGAAGAAAAACAAGTTGGTCCATTGGGATATTGAATAGTATAATATCCCGCAGAACAATCTTCAAATAAAATTTTACCATTGGAATTGCTTTGAGCATTATTCCATGAACGGTGTTTGGCATTGAAGTCACCAATTACGAAGAATTTTGATTTGTTGCGAGTCAGAATTTGAAGATCAGCTTTCAACAAATTCTTTTGCTGCCCATTGCATTGAAAAGGCAAGTAGGCTGCAATGAAGGAAAATTGTCCAAAATTTGTTTCAATAGAAACTCCCAAGGTTTCAAAAACTTTGGTTTCAAATGAAGAAAATAATTTATGTTTGATACGTCTATTGATGACAATGGCGACCCCACCACAGGCGCTGTCAAGACGATCATTTCTGTAGATAAAATAGTTTGGATCTCTTTTAATGGAGAGTCCTGGTTTTAAACACGTTTCAGTTATAATGGCAATAT
The DNA here is from genome assembly GCF_024139115.2 of Armigeres subalbatus. Lineage (NCBI taxonomy): Eukaryota > Metazoa > Arthropoda > Insecta > Diptera > Culicidae > Armigeres > Armigeres subalbatus. The sequence continues at coordinate 182,838,147 of NC_085139.1, read as the reverse complement.
GCACATTATGAACTGAAAGGAAGTTGAATAATTCATCTTCCTTACCCTTTAGAGAGCGGGCATTCCAATTTAGAACTTTCACACAATTATTTAGATCCATTGAAACGGAGTCCGATAACATTTTTTTGTGTGTACTTTATACCAACCTGAACAGCTTCAGGAATGGTATTTACTTTGAACATTGCATCAATCATGTGATGCAATTGTTCAGTTAAAAAATCAAAATCGGAAGCAGTCATGCTACCTGAATCGGCAACATGACCGTTATTTTCCGTTGGGACATGGGTATAAACCTCATTTTGAGAAGAGAAATTTTGTCTACCAGCAGCGATGTTTGCATACGTAGGTACATTGGAAAAATTGGAATTTACTGAAGTGCTTGCTACCCGTTGACGAGCGGCAAAATTTGTTTGTGAATTGTGGTGGGTATGAATTGCTCGACCGGTAACCGGTTTCGAAATTTGAGCGTTTGAAAAATTTCTACCCGTCGAATCTGGGATCCGATTGAATTTCCGTCATCAATTTTGCACGGGAATTCAAAATTTTTTGCGTGAAGGGCATTCCCAGAAATTGGATTTATGATTGCCCCACAGTTTGCGCACTTAAATTTATTGAATCTTCTCTCACAGGACATGCGTCCTTGGCGTGAGAGGTTCCACCACAAATCATGCATTTAGCATCCATGTGACAATGTTTGGTTCCATGACCCCACTTTTGGCACTTACGGCACTGGGTAGGGTTTTGGAAATTTCCCCAGGCCTGCGGAAATGTTCCCATGTAACACGGACATGAGACATAATACAGGCCTTTTCCAAATTTTTTCATATTATTTAGTTCACTTTTGTTAAAATGAACTAAATAAAATTCTTGAGAAATGCCCTCTGGGAAGTACCAGAATGGGATTTCTTTTTCATCTTAATTACTTGGACTGGTGAAAATCCAAGTAATTGAAAAATTTCAATTTTAATCTCATCCAGTGATTTGTCATCACTGGGAGACCTTTCAAGACGACTTTGAACAATCGCTCAGTTTTGTCGTCGTATGTGAAGAATTTATGGCGCTTCTCAGTTAAATAGTGAAGAAGACGTTTGCGATCGTCAAAGGATCCCGGCAAAACGCGGCAGTCACCCTTCCTAGCAATCTGAAATGAAACCTTGATCCCCTGAAGGTTACTCAAAATCTCATTCCGGAAGCCAGAAAACTCGGCAACAGATACCACAATTGGCGGAATCCTAGAGGTAGATTCGATTTGCTCAATTTCATCATTAATCAAATCGAACTGATTGCTCAGTTCGATTGGAGAAGAATTATTTCCGATATTAGAGTTAGAAGGAATATCTGAATTCTCCAGCTTCCTTCTATTTTTTCCGCGCTTTGGCAGGACGGTCTTGAAACCTTGTTTCTTTGAAGGAAGTGGAGAATTCAGAGACTCCCCCTTCCTCTTGTTTTTATTAATGCTCATGGCTGAGCGTGGAGACGTGACCTTCTAAGAGGTTTTTTCCCAGAACGGTGTCCCTGCAGGATTACCACCGCTTGTCGGAATTTTACTTCCACAAACGGGTCCAACGTAAAACGAAGGCACGGGTCCTTGCAAAGATCGTAACGGGATCAGTGGGTACAAATAGCGCTAAGAAGCACCGTTGAAATTAAAATAGCTTCGGGTAGTATTAAAAACTTCCTTCCGCAAAGAGAGAAAGAACCGCACAGCACGAAAGCACGATGCGGTCTGGGTTGAGTGAAGCTGGTTTCACCCAAACCATATGCGTGATTTTGTCGAACATGTGTTTATACTCCAGAAAGGTTTCCTCTAGGAATGTTAATTTTTCAATGTCAATATTGTTGACGTAATTCATTTCCTGTAGTTGGCTCCAAACCGGGGATTGGTAGATAATGTGCCTTATTATTTCTTTGATTGTTGCCATCTTTCTACGGAAATCCAACGGTGGTTGACTGGCTATGGCACATAAGGTGTTGATTGGAGTTGTTCTCGTGCATCCAGTGATCTTCCTCATACACGTATTGTTGATTTTGGTGAGTTTCTCCAAGTTAGTTTTTGACGAGTTTGCATATACAGAAGCACCATAATCCAGATGGCTCCTTACAACCGCATTGTACACTAGACTTAAGGTTTGGGGGTGGCCTCCGTTTCTTGTGCTGCTGATAACTTTCATCATATTAATTCTTTCCGTAGTACTTCGAATAACGTCTCTAATGTGGGCTCCGTATCCTAGGGTACGGCCCAGTCTTAGTGCTAGATATCTATGGGTATTCACAGTTTCCAAATCAATGTCATTGATTTTCAAATTCAGCGTCTTTTTATTTCTTTGAAAAAGCATGACTTTTGTTTTGTTTTTCCGATATGTCTTCAAACTTTTTCAGGAAGTTTTGTGCCCGACTTTTCTTTTGTTCAACGGGCCGCATATTGTACCAAAGTTACTCCTTCGCCTACACCCGAATGTAACTGTGCTGTGTAAATGTTAAACAGTATGGGTGATAGAACATCTCCCTGCGGTAATCCATCACTTACGCTTCTTTCGACTATTTGTTTTCCCACCTGTATTTGGACTGTTCTATCTTGAAGGAAATTCACGATCCAACTCGTGAGTTCTCTTGGGATGCCATATCCATAGAGAATTTGGTCTAGTGTTTCTGTGTTGACCGTGTTGTAGGCGTTAGAAAGGTCAATGAAAATGGCCCCAACGACCTTGCCTTCTCTCTTGTGCGAATTTATGCTGTTAACAACGTAATTGAGACATGAGGTGGTGGAGCTATGCTTTCGAAAGCCAAATGAGGTTTCTGGTATTATATTATTGCTTTGTGTAACCTGGCTCAGCTTGCCTAATACTGCCGCATTGATAACTTTCAAAGGGCAATTCAACATGGATATTGGTCTAAGGTTCTCAATTTTGCCTGGATCTTTCCCTGGTTTAGGTATAGCGATTACTTTAATTTTGTTCATGTTTGGCGTCACTTTTCCTTGTCTCCAAATACGGTTCAGATCCTGAATGATGTTATTTCTGACTTCCAGTTTTAAGCCCTTCAGTACCTCGTAACTGATGCCATCTGGGCCTGCTGCTGACGGTTTCTTTTTCCTGTTAAGAATATCTGTCCATATCTCCTCATCCAGAATGTCATAGTCCGTTGTCGTTACACATGATCGCTGCGAATACTCATAGTTGAAGGGGAAGTTGGCGTCCAGGAACCGAGTAGCTGCTACTTCATCGTCGTGGACAATAGTCGTCTGGTTATACTTTTTATTTTTTCCTGTTAGTCCGTTGATTTTTCTCCAAAGTTCTTTGCTGTTTGTGCTGGGATCTATTTCCTCGATGTATTCCTGGAATTTTGTTTTCATCATTTCTTTTTTCTTCCTTACGAATGTGGCTTCTAGTTTCTTCATTTCCATAAGGTCCTCTAGTCTTCCACTACGATTAAACCTTGCTCTGGCCTCGTTTTTTCCTCTCCACGCATATTCAACATCCTCATTCCAACAGAACTTTGGTTCGAAACGATTCTTTTGCTTTGCCTTCTTGCTTATCCTATACATCTCCTTCTGAAGCTCCGTCAGTCCAGTTATTTGGGATGCATCCAGTTTGTCTATACCTTCTTTTAACTTCTTCTTGTTGAGGAAATGTCTATTTTCAGCATATTGCTCGCCAGAAATGACAACATGGATCACCAGATGTCTACTGCCTATTCCATATTGAAGTATTTCCATGTTCATTTTTTGAAATAGCGCTGGGGAAGCCAACACTAGATCAATCGTAGATGGTTTTTTGTTGAGTTCTGCTGGGATGAACGTTGGTTCCTCTCTGTTCACTAGGATGATGTCCTCGTCATTAATGAAGTCGAAGAGAACGGTCCCTCTTGAGTCCGCATGATGTAAATCCCACAGCCGGTGATGAGAATTGAAGTCTCCTCCGATCAGCACGTTTCGATAGTCTTTAATCTGTCTCACTAGAGTTAGAAAGATCTTGAGCTCAGCGGCTGGTGTAGTTGGCGTCACATACACCGATATTATCGCTAGTTTCATTCTAGACACGTATCTCCCTACACATTGTATATTGTCCGTTGAGTCCACTTCTATTGATCTGCTTTGTACTGTTTCATGCATCGTTATCATTGTACCTCCATACCCATCAAACCTTGAACAATAATAGTTATTGTACCCTGGAATTTTGTACCTGGTACATTCGAATTCTTTCTTCGTCCAACATTCTGTTATCAAACCTATTTTGTATTCTTCTCTATTCATTACTCTTGTCAATTCTGTTTTGTTTTTTTCGATACTCTGTATATTGCACTGTAGTAGTTTTAATGACATTTTCTGTACTAGATTGCTTTGTTATAATCAACTCTTTCCTTAATTATGCTCCCTACCGACTGGCTTACCTGTGCTTGTTCCGGCTGCTGACTGTAGGCATTGTCGTCGGTGGCATCCACGAAGACATCTGCGATGTGTTGTTCACTTGTTCCGCTTGCTTTCTGTGCCGCATTCTGCATTTGGCTCAACTTCCACTGGAACTTCTCGAATTCGTCTGTCCTGTAACGGTTGAATAGTGCTACTCCGTTCGCCGCGGCTTCGCCATCCGTCTTTCTTTTCTTGTCGCAGTAAACCTCGATATTGTTGCCGATGATCCAGCTTGTTTCCTCAGAAGTTCGCTTCGGTGTGTGCTTTCGTGGCCGCTCGGCTGGCTTCGGTTTGTCCATGCTTGCTGTATTGGCTCCGCCGTTTGTATTGTGTGAAACCTTCGCGTACGACTTGACCAATTTCGGGAAATCCTCGATACTTTCCAATAGGCTGAAACTATTCTGGGTGTAGATTGGATATTGCTCTTGTGCTTCAATTGTCGTCAGGTTAGTCTTCGCCAGGTTGTGCGCAGGTAGTGCGCAGGCACTTTCAGGTTGTTTTGGCGTGTGCGTTCGGGGCAGTTGTTATCGCCAGACTTGTGGCCTTCCTGTCGACAATGTAGGCACCTCGCGGGCATGTTGCATCGTTCGTATCCTTCTTCGTCGTGGTTCTTCCCACATGTTTCGCACCTTTGCCGAGATCGGCAGTTGTTGGTACGGTGATTATACCGTAGGCAGTTTTGACAGAAAACTGCCTTGCTGATGAACGGTTTCACTATGTTTGTACAGCAAAACATACGAACTTCGGTTGGCAATTGATTGCTGCGGAAAGTCACGCTGATCCGAGTAGTTGGCGTCTTTCCGTGTGTAACGTGTAGCCGTGCCACGTTCATCACTGGAACTTTGCAGGTTATATTCTCGAGGATTTCATCCGGTGTCATCTCTAGCGGAACGCCCGTAACTACGCCTGAAACTGTCAGGAAATGTTTCGGGATGTAGGCCTTGAAATTTTGCGCTCGAAGAGATTTGTCTGCCTGGATTCGGTTTGCTGTTTGCGGGTTTTTGACCAGTATTAGCACCTTGTTCCTTCCCATCGGTTTGAGGTTAAGTACATTTGACTTGTACTCCTTTGTTTTCGCTAGCGCTTTGCCCAGAGCAAGTTTGTTGATGTGCATGTCCTCTCGCATCTCGTTCAGCTGTACAACCACGCGGTATGTTCCCGTATCTGTTTTCTCGTATTCATATGTCAGCCATTGTCTTTCGCTTTTCGGCTCCCGCTGCCCGGATCCGGATTTTCCGGCTCCGCCATTTCTCCTGTCTCCTTACTTTCCACTGAGTTTTGTCTTCACTTGACCAAATGTAGATTGAGTAACCGAAAAAAGGAAAATACTTTTGTATGACCTCTAGCGAGAAAAAGATAACTTGATCGAAAAAACTTTTTCTTGAAAACACGTGCGTCTTCGTCGGTGTACTTCGACTGAATGTTTTTTTTTGTGGAAGATTACACAACGTATAAGTAAACCTTATACTGCTTCTTTTACTAGCTTATCAGTATGGGACGTCAAAACCGCATTGTTTACATTTGATTTTTGTTGCCGGAGCTGTGTATGAGCTATTGATTTCTGTAATGCAGCTACAAAGGTATTAACCTGCTCTTATAGCAACTGACAAAGCGCTGTCATTAATGCTAGCAGATAGTGTAAGAAAACAAGCCATTTAGAAGCGATATTTCTGTTGACGGCTACCGTTAAACGTTTAGCAGCAGAGTAGCATCTATACAGATCGAGAAAATGTTGCCTAAAAACAATTTCAGCGATTGATGATGAATAAAATTAGCCAACAGAACATGCTGATAGATGTTTGAATAATGGTTGAAATAATGCTGAAAGAATATTTTTTAAGCTTATGTGCTAAAAGCATCATGTAGGCCTTTTTCTAACATTTATATAGCATGAATCTGAAAATAGCGTTAGTAAAACAACCTATAGGGTATGCGAAGAAGCACATCCATAATTTTCTTTGTTATTTACATATGTCAAAGTGACGGTGATGACAGAGCAGCGGCCATTGAATCAGGAGATCAGGAGTTCGAATCTAGGTAGCAACAAAATTGATATTTGAGTTTTCACAAAAAAAAAAACATTAAATAAACTCCGAAATTTACTCTCCTCTCAAATAATATTTAATCAAATTGAATTCAGTGGCTGTATAAAACTTATTTAACAGATTCAAAAAATCTGAATAAGCGCCATTGAAGCGAATTATATTACTAAATGGTTTAGTAAAGATTGAGAAAAAATTGTGTAACATGCTGTAAAGTAGTTGTGCGCAGGCACGCCAAAAACAGCTGAATGAATTCGCCAGATTTGCTGGTAAAAGCATTGAATAGAAGTTCTTGATCATATGTATAGCACACATATTCAGCTTGAAGCCGTATAAACGAGTTGAAATAACATTTACATTGACATTAAATGTTAGTTGGGAATCTACTATTATTGTTTTGGTTCCAAACTCCAATTCAATTTTAATGAGTCTAGTTAAATAATATGATTTCTCAGAAAATGAGAACCAAAGTATAAAATAATATTTATTAAAAATATTCTTCTGGAAATTATTTTTGGGGACTATTTTAAAACATTTACATGTAATACGGCGAAATTTCATAATTTAAAATGAATATCAGCACCATTGCTGAATGTGTATCATTTAATTGCCAATGCCTTCTGCGAATGAATGAAAATAATTACTTTCAATTAAATTCCTATATTCAATAGTGTAGTTGATTTTTTTGCGAAAGAAATCAGAACTGTTAAAGTATAACCCTGTTTTAATGTACTTGTCATTTAGTACCAACCACAACTTAACATATGGCTCTCCCGCTGGTGACTGCATGCTGTGTAGGTATAAAAAACGGGAGAAAAAATGCGCAAGCAAGAAGCACGTCAGTACGCGCTGCTTTCACAAACTGTACTGACTCGCACAGGGAAGGCACTGCTTCTTTTATGCACAAAGAAAATCTTGCGGTGTATCCGAAGGCACGTGGCAATGCATTCTGATGTCCGTGTTAGGAATGCACGAGATTGATTATATATGAAATTTTTATTGGACTTGAAAAGAATTGAAATTTTCTGTAGCTTGACCAAAAGATATTAGGGGTAGACATCATTTTTGAAAATTATTTGTTTCAGCTTTATTAACTTCAAATAAAAATCCATTTTTGTCACTGTAAATGAAATTCTTCTTCGTTACCAGCCCTGCTCCTTTTTTAAAAGAACGCATTTACCTGGAGTAAGGCAAAAGAGTAGATGATTCCTTAATAGCAAGTATGCATTCGTCCGTAATAAGGCAAAAAAGTAGATGACTCCCTCTTTAAAAGTACGCATTTGCCCGGAATGAAGCGAAAAAGTAGATAACTCCTTCTTTAACCCTTTTGTTACCGACCGGGTACCTTTTTCGTTTTCAAGTGATTTTTTAGGGTTCTAAACATCGCAGGAAATTGAAACTCCGTGACATCTTCAAACTCGGCAAAATTAAGGTTTGGGTGGTATGAAAATGAAAATCCAGTAAGGGGAGGCTTGGAGTCATCAGGCTGAATGGCCATTAGGCCGAATGGTTATTGGGTCGAATGACAAGTGAGGAGTGAATAGTGAGAAATGAGCAGTGAGAAGTGGAAAGTAAAAAGTGGAAAGAGAAAAGTGAAAAGTGAAATGAAAGAAATGAGAAGAGAGAAGAGAGAAGTGAAAAGTGACACAGTGTTGACCCGATTTTGTCACTCCCCGATTTTATCTACCTCCGACTTTATCACATTTTCGACCCGATTTTATCACGTCCCGCTTTTGTCACGTTTTTTGACCCATTTTGTCACCACCAAAAAATTGAAAATTTTAGTCGTTCTTTTTATTTTTGTAAATTATTCAGCAAACACCAATGATACTTACAGCGCCTGTGTTTCACTATAAATCATTTCTGAGTACTTGTCAAGAATTTTGAAGTCTTATTGACAAGAAATAACGGAAAAAGAAGATAGCAAGAGTTTCTTCTAAATGAGGGGCCCCACGGAAACCTGTTTGAGATTGACCGGTCCATTGTCAAACCACCTTATGGCTTAATAACCCAAAAGATCATGCATCGGAATAAGGCAAAAGAGTAGATGACTCTTTCTTTAAAATTACGCATTTTCCGGAAGAAGGCAGAAGACTATATGACCCATTTTTCAAAAGAACGCAAAAATCGAACCGTATATGATTTTTTTTCTACGCATGCGATCGCAATAAGACAAATGTGCTGATGATTCCATCTTTTAAAGCACACCATTTCGACATTGTTCTTTCATAAGAGCGAAAATCACAAACGTAAACATTGACTTCTTCTGCTGATTTCTGGAAGATTATGGCGGTATTGACCACTTCCGTTCGGTAGAAGGCGCGCAGCTTCACCAGTTCCAAGTGGTTGTTAGCTGCAAGCGGTCCTAGTTGTTGAGGAATTTGCAGGAAAAAGCATTGTTTACGTTTGCGACATTCGCCCTTATGAAACAACAGTGTCGATTTCTCCATATAACGAGAAAGCATGCATGCAAAAATTCTAATGAGTAGATCATTCCTCCATTCAAAGTACGCATTTGAATTTTTTTTATCACATTTTCCAGGAATAAGGCAAAATAAGCACATTATTTTCATTTAAATCTTTTTAAATTAAAAATCATTTAAATCCATTTTAATTAAAATTTACCCGGAATTAGCTTCTGCCTATAGTTTTTATAATTCTTTTTTATGCCAAATGGTCATTATGCCAAATGGTCGTTATGCCAAATGGCCCTAAAATCATTATGACTATTTTTCTTCATTATGCCAAACGGTCGTTATGCTAAATGGCCCCTGGCTATTCAACATTATGCCATTTGGGGTAGCCCCTTGAAATTGTGCCATCGATGATGCCCAATGAGAATAGATAGAAGATGAGAAAGACGACCAAATGCAAGTGTATTAGTGGATGATAGAAAATGTAAACAGCAAATGGTGACGTACATATTTGCACGGCTTCTTATGGGAGCTCGTTCGAATGTATGTATGTTAGGGTGGCTCAAAAAACACTTTTTCAAATATTTTTATGGGCCGCCCTCTTATTCTTTTCAATTTGATGCCCTGATGCTCTGGACAAAATTTCAGCCAAATCGGTCAACGTTTGGGCGGTGCTAAACTCATTGGAAGTTTATATGAAAAAATGTATGCAGAAACATCCAAAAACAGTGATTTGCAGTTGGACGGCACAATTTACGATCAAGAACCATGATACTCATTCAGTTCTTGTAAAATAAAATACAGAATGTTATGCTGAAAACCGCGAGAAGATTAGAGTTTATTAGATAAAGATATTAGCATTTTACTGGAGTGTTGTAGGGGTGAATTCATTTCTTTTCAAAGGTAAAAGAAACGAAATTTGCTCAAACCACACTGCAGAGAAATGCTAATAACTTAGCCGGGCTCGAATCTTCTCGCGGTTTTCTGCACAACATTCTGTAATAAATTCTCCAAGATCTGAATGAGTATCATAGTTCTTCATCGTAAGTTGTGTAGTCCAGCTGCAATTTACTGTTTTTGGATGTTTCTGCATACATTTTTCCATATAAACTTCCAACGAGTTTAGCACCGCCCAAACGTTGACCGATTTGGATGAAATTTTGTCCAGACCATCAGGGAATCAAATAGAACCGAATAAGAGGGCGGCCCATCAAAAAAATTGAACAAAGTTTTTTCCATACTAATTTGAGCCACCCTAATGTATGTAGTAGTGAAAGCTTTTTCGCCATACACGAAAGGCACGCACACAATATATGGATTTCCATACCTTAGTATTTATTTTCATTGGTCATCGCCTTCATCAAGTGCACATTACACGGTTAGAAAAAAGTACCTAATATAAGGTACTTTTCACTCAAATCGAGGGTTCAGTGTGGGAACCCAAAATTAAGCATTTTTTTCTTAAAATGGCGTATAATTTAAGGTAAAATATACTCAATTTTAAATAGAAACTTTCCAAAGTAAGGTAAATTTTACTCAACTTTTGTAAACATGAGATTACTTAACGGTGGTTTCCCACACTTTACTGCCCTTGTTGAGTGGTTTTGCTCTTCATTTTATGACAACAAAGGGAAGAGAGAGGGAGATGCAAGAGAAAAAAAGTACCTAAAATTAGGTACTTTTTTCTAACCGCGTAGGTGGACTCGTGCGATTCATACCACGCCATAGAATACGTTGGGAATTATTATCTACAGGACGGATTCGGACTTCATGAAACATTTCCCAGATGCCAGCTACGAAAGCAATCCTTGCTCGTATCAAGATCAATCAGCTTAGGACCGAAATCAGGACCTTTCAAGAGCAGATCGTACAAAGAGCATTCATGCGACTTTGCTTTCGCGTCCATGATCAAAAGAAACTTCTCTGCACTCGCCACGCTGATGATGTGAGGCAGGTACCAGGTGTTTGTTGTTTGTATCTTGCTCAGTGTTGTAAAACGTCATTGGCATTCTTTTTCATAATTTTTCCAGAACTTTTTTCAGTAGTTAGCTATCAACCATCAAGTATGGCGAACTTATAGCGCTTAAATGTAGCTACAACTTTGTCTAACAAGAAATTGCTGTAAATATGTAATATGGGGCGTGGGAGGCAAAATGTCATTCAAATGACATTATGTCAAATGACACGTGACATTTTGGAGAGATTTCACTCTCTAGCCTCAGATGTTATATTTAGAGTAATATACCTTTGGACAAAAATATAGCACTGCTCAAGCGTTATGCGTGCATCTAAAATTTTGAAGTAAATTTGGCTTCCGAAGAAAGTTATGAACAAATTAGTCAAATGACATGCAGATGACATTTAACAAGCCTGATCTTGCTACAGTATTTTTTGCAAATTCAGGATTCGAGTCCATCTGATTCTCGATGGTCTGAAGCCGACGTACGACTAGAGGATCGCTATACTAAAGGCGAAATTCTTGTATTTATAAATCTGCCCTAGCTGGAAGCGTTCCCCTTGCCGTGTGATTGTGCGATTCATGTGCACGTTGATCTTCATCAGCCTTCTAACCTTATATACCGAAATCTTCTACCTTACTGCTTCGCCACTCTTTTACTTTTAGATTCAAATAGATTATATTGCATTCACATTAGGCTTTACTTTTCGCCGTCGAAAAAGGTTTATTACAAACGGCTCGTTAGACCGGACACGACACCTTGACATTGTTTGGTAAAGGACCAATACGCATTAACTTTGAAAGATAGAGTACTGCGTTGCAGATGAAATATGGTACATGGAGCAGAGGGTAATGAATCATGAATTAATTAGCACAACCATTCCATGAAAATGACGCACTGTCGAAAACTTGTTGAAGCATCTAGATGTATCAAGGATAGCTAATTCTCTCATCAATTAGCAATCTGATGGTTATCATAAATTTGTTGAAGCATTCAAAAAATCCATTCATTGTGTTAAAATTGGCAAATTTTGAGGCTTCTTTTGGCAAGTTTTCCGCTTACTTCCCTGATCAAAAACCTGACGTAATTTATGGACGTTTCTTAAATGTTATTTTATTCTAGTTTAAACAGTCGCAAATAGCCCTTCGTTTATCACAAGGGGTACTCACAAGTTAAAAACTAGTAATTAGGATCTGTACCGCCTTGAAACGAACATCAGTCATAAGTAATATTTTGTGACAGTGTCTTTCAAAAAATATCAAAAGAAATGATACTCAATCACAAAATAGCAACGTAAAAGCAAGTACACATGGAATGGGCTACAAAACAAGCATATCATTCACTACCTACAATAGAACTAATCTAACTTACGGCACTCATGAACTGTGAGGAAACGATTTGAACGCATAGCAACGGCAATACACCAATTCGTTTATCATCAAGTTCATGTTTGTGATAATAAGTAACGACCACCCAATGCCAACGGAAAGAAAAAGAAGAAACTAGATAAACATCTCGAATGCGCTGCTAGAAGTAGATACTTGAATTCATAATCGAAAAAAGCATACTTACACCTTCGTAACTCTTGGTTTCAATACCCTTTTTGATGTCCAGGGCGACGTCCTGTTCAATGCCGCGATGAGCTGAAATTATTTAACACTCGTTGAAAACTGGTCCAATAACATGATACTAAGGGTGAAAAAACAAAACTTCCAATGTCGTTAGTTTACAGTTTTATGCAAATTTTTAAGTCGAGTCAAGTACGAGACTAAGACTGTTGTGGTCGAAATACGTATCTGTCAAAGGTACAATAAAGTGGTGGAATTAAATGGAATAGTACAAATTGTTAAATTCCATGCCAAATTGAAAACGCTGTAGAATTACCAATACAAGTAGTTAAATATCAAATTATTACACCCCGGAACTAATTATAACGATTTTCATACAAAATTGTCATGTTTGAGGACCAAATCTCGATTTTCTCGAAGACACATTTTAGTTGGAAATAATTATAAAACCACCACTTTTCTATGGAGCTCCATACAAGTGGAGTATCTTTATAATTATTTCCAACTTTTGAGTAAATATCTAACAAAAAACCATCAAACTTGATATTGTGTAAACTATTATCAAAATTATAAAGTAATAAATTTCAAATATGAATTTGCTTTCCTCTCACTATCATAATCCGTAATACTCACTTGGTGGAACCTGCGAGACAAAACAAATCTCAAACGTGTCGTACATCTCCGACGTGAAAGTAAATTTGCCCTTACTGATGTCATCTTTCTGGGACATTATGTGGCCCTTGCTGTCACGAACCTACGGAAGCAAAACACTTAAACATTTAACCATCCATACTTCCGGAAATCTGAAAACCCGCGAATAACGATTTCCTACCACATAATTTATCTTCTGTCCTGGCGCACCGGTGACCTCGTACTCGCCGGCTACGATCTGATTGCCCTGCATTTCATCCTTGAGACACTTTTGCATGTTCGGCGCCAGGCGGAACATAATTGCCTCCGTCTGCTGGAAAACGACGGCAATCAGCAGCCACAGGAAACCGCACGACAATCGCTTCATTTCGGTACCGGATGCTTGTCTTGTACTGGAGCTTACTACCCGCCGGACCACTAGCCCTGTTCGGATCCGAAAATGTTGCACAAAATAGTTAAATTTGCTGACAAACTGGCAAAAATGAAAGTTTTCTGCCGAATAGCTTATGAATTTGCTTTCCTCTTTAGACGACTTGACAGAACACACGAAAGCAAAGCCGAGATGAGCTGGCCATCGACGGTTTCAAGGCGACGCGTTAAAATGTGTCAATTTTGAAGTACGGTTACCACTTGGCGTTACCAACGGGTTTTCACTTGATTACACGGATTACACTGATAAAATTCTACTTTTGTTTTTTAGATATTTCACCCATATATTGTGGATTTACTTGACCAATGGATTCGAAGGTCGGTTCTGGGAGGGGAGATTCAGATTCAAAAAATATGAATGTCAGTGCAGACCTAACTTTAATTGTCATGAAACGTCACCGCAGACCAAGCTGAAAATGTTTAATAAATGGGGAGTATCGGTGCTGATCATTTGCTTGAAAACTATAAAAAAGCAGAAAATTATATTGAACATTATCAATCTATATTTGAAACGACGGTTGTTGAACAAAAAAAAATGCCTAATACAATAGAACTGTGAAACTGGTTTGAAAATGGTGTCCATTGTAAAGAGAAAAGGAGACGTCTAGGATACATCTTCTTGCAATGATTCCCTTTGCTTATATCGCTTATAAATTCATTATCTGCATCGCTCGTTCCACGTTCTTCATAGTCAACCCAATCCGCAGCTACAGTAAATTTTTTTCGTAATTTTAATCGTGAATAGTCGGATTTTGATGATTTGAAAAAATCTGTAAAGTGTTCGTCGTCCGAATCTGGCATATATGCATTTCGGCTTTCGTGTTTACGATTACTCGCGAACCCACATCCATCCCAGTTAATTGCTACGGATAGACCGATCAAGGGCAACGAATCATGCGGGCTGATACTAGCGGCTCCTAATAAAAACCTGTGTCTAGGCTTCCATTCGACGTGCTATTTGGTGCAATGCCACCGGCCTATGAGTGATCCGGTTACCGGCAGTTAAATCCAATCTAAGAATCTGCTGTGAACATAAAATAAATTTTCTTCCGAAACTGTGAAATAGATAATAGAAAAATAAGAATAAATAAATATTATTGCATGTGCAATGTATCAATAAAAATAAAGTCATGATTGAAACCCGAAAATACCAATGTGGAAAACCCATATATACGTCGGACGGTTCTACATCACATTATGTTACATCGCTTCGTTTACGTAGTTTTATTTATTACATCGAAAGAAATTACATCGTTTCTGCTTATTACACAGCAGGCTGTCGAGTACATCGCGCAGTGTAATATTCAACAAGCGATGGATTAAGCTGGTTGCAGCGATTTCGATGTAATATTCAACAACTTTTTTTGCTGTGTGGTGAAAGAATGGAAGAGAGATTTCGCTTTGCAACTCCCATCTTTTCCCACCCGTTATGAAACAAGCTACTTAGAAATGTAAAAGAAAACAAAAACACATTTGCCAACATGAATAATCAATCCTTCCAACCATTTATTTAAGTTTCTTCAAAATTCTTCATATCCAATTTTGAAACTTTTCTTATGAACCATCAATAGCGATAGATGTCATGAAGAATTTTGAATAACTCAAAAATTCCAATGGATCTTTTCCAAAATATCGATACCGTTAAAACGGTTAAAATGATATGATTTTTCACCGTTATACTTTATCGATATGTCAATATTATATGATAAAAACTTTAATTTAAAGTTCTTCAGAGGAACATCGAGAATCGAGAGTAATCTTTTATGCAGATTTGTATTTATTTATTTATTTGCTTAATCGTTTATCGAACCTGGAAGAAAGAATACTGTAGAACCTTTGCACAGAGAACCTCATCTTAATCATTAGACCACAATGTAGTTTTGATTGGTAATAGCCTGGGAGGGAGAAACAGATACGAAAAATGTGTGTGTCAAGCCGAGCCGAAATCTAGCTGTCAGTGTGAGCCGAAAACGAAACACTAGGCAAGCAAATTTTTGAAGGCAATATAACAACAATAACACTTAGTCATTTCATGTGGCGCCTACGTTGATTGTTTTTTCTTGTTGAAAATTTACTTGTTGCATGACGACAGTATATACTTTATTTGATGTGTAGTATCGAGAGCTCCCTCCCAGGTAATAGCTAAATAAATTGCATTAACATTCTATCCCATATAATTTTCATTCAAATATAATCAATATGTAGGAAAATTATTTTCCTTACCAGAAAACATCAATTACCGGCAATGTCCTTGTGAAATGGTTCTTTATGACGACAAGGCTATCCCTTCATAATCAAAAACCTAATGTCGATAACGGAGATATACAAACGCCAAAATACCGATGATTCGATGAACAAAAAGGTATTAAGGTGTAGTGGTGATCATTTATGAAATTATTTGCCAAAATATATAATTGCATTGATATCATACTTTACGACAATTTAGATAACGATTCATTGAAATTTATATCAATATTAGGAATAAATTAGTGTGAAAAAATATCGACAAAATTATTAAATTTTATATAAATGACTTTGAATGAGTCGAGATAGATGCTGACAAAAGATTCGTATTTTATTCATACTGAATTTAATCCGCCGCATTTTGTGATTCCCTCCATAGGGAAGCGAAAAACGACTATGTTCCGGTCACTTCTTAAGGTTGGTATCGTGTTCAAAAGAAATTTCTTTTTCTATCTCAATCACATGTTAAATTCCGTTCACTGAATCGGAAAAGTAAAGAATCGCAACAAAATTCTTACAACAGTATCCACATGAAAAGAACAAAAAACAAAATTGGCATTTGTAAGGTTCCCACGCAAAGTAATGGGAGCTGTCACTTTACTTTCGGAAAAATATTCTGCTCGATTATTCCGTAAGTAAAAGTGACAATTTGCTCCATGCAGATCAGTTGTCAAAATTCCTCTTGGTAATATTGAACAAAATTCCGTAACCTCTCTACTTTTTAAGTCGATACTGGCCTTTATTCAATACTCCGGGAGAGAGAGTTTCACGAAACATTTCCCGCACTCGGAACGTTATATGAAACTTGAGAAAGTCACGCACCGGCTTCAATTAAATCAACGAAAACATCGATGACACGCAAAACAAAAATTGGTCAGTCCGTGTGACGCTTGCTTTGGTACATTTTGCTCGTCGATAATTTTTTTGCGTCATGACGTTTAATTTTATTGTTATTTCGTGTGTAGTATCTGGATCTCCCTCCCAGGGTCGGTTCACTTGCCTATTCCAAACGTTCCCTTTTGCAGCAAGGTTTGCCAAACTCAGTAAATGTTTGGTAGATTGCCTTGTTTTTTGCTCCTTGTCTGTCAAAACAGATGTCAACACATCGGAAAAAGAAAGAGAAGTTCGTGGGAAACAGCAAAAAGCACGTGGCTGACAAAAGATATTTTAGTTACTAGATAAAGATTGTCGCTTCGGTTCCCTTTGTTCTGCTGTCCGAAACATGTGTGGTACATACCTGTCAAATCGTATGGATTTTCCTTCTTTGACATCTAGCTCCCCTATCCTCGCCAGCAAAAGATGTTCCGGACAGCGACGACAGCGACAATCTTTATCTAGTAACTAAAATATCTTTTTGGCTGACTTGTCAGTTTTGACAGATTTTACTACGAAAACGGGTGTGAAGGTAAAAACGGCGATTTTAACGATTGTTCAAGGAGCGACTATTTCAAACGGTCGGGTCCAATAGGGAAATCCACGTACAATATTTAAGAGGAAGATTACCGGTGGTGAGTACAGTTGGGATTCGCTGGTTGGGATCTTAAATAATACTTGGGTCGCTTTTTGGTTGGGCCTCCGCTGGTTGGGCCATGGCCCAACTAAAAAGCAACCGTATGTCAAAATTGAATGTAGTTCATAAATGTTTGGTCATTAAGCAAGATGGAAGAATAGGAAACAAAAAATAACACCATCCTGGACCTTCGAAGACTGCAGCTGTTAAGTTTGAATATAATAATATGATCTTATTTTGGAATTAATCTTATTTTAAAATCATATGGAGCTGGGTCGTAAGTACTTCTTCAATCATCAACCGGTCGGATCTATCAGGTCGCATGAACATACTAGTTGACAGAACGACGAAACATTACTAGTCGAAAGTAACATGGGGTCTGATTTTAGGTCGCATCGATTAGGTCGAATGTTCGCACAAATTTACAAAAAGACTTAAAATAGTATTTACCCAAAAAAACTAAGTTTTTAACAGTAAGACCTGATGATTATGAACTACAATTTAAAATATCAATTTTTATTAAATTTTCCATGTGGTATTTGAATGCTTTCGATCCTTTTGTAAAAATTAGCAATTGATTTTATTTCAGGAAACTTTGAACATCGATTTCTCTGATTCATGTAAATTGCACATAGGACCTATTCAAAAAGCACTCTAGAATAGAAATACTACAATAGACCAGTGCAAGATCTTGACTTAACCTCAATTATTTGACAGTTCACAGAGCTTGTTTACAGGGTGTTAAAATTAAAATCGATTAGCTGAAAATAAAAATCCGTAATTTTCGTTCGAAATCTTTTTGATCCGAATATTCTAGTGATATGCTTTGATTCCTACCATAAATCCACCACAGCAGACAACAATATTCTTAATTAATCGCAAAACAGTTTTTCCGGAAGCTGCTCCAGAGACTAAGTCCCTGTAAACTAGCTCTGTGAACTGTCAACCTACGTCATCATGCACTGGTCAATAAGCCATTTTATAGAAAGCTCAAATGACAGGAGACCAAACACTAATATTTACATTTTTCAAGGAACATATGCGAAAATGGAATGAAATGATGATGATGATGACGAATTGATGATGGTTTGCATGCAAATTTACCAAAACAAAGACCGAGCCGTCCACTCAAAATTTCGATCAGCTGATCGAATCTGTCTCGTAAAATGGCTTATAAGAGATCGGCGAAGACGCCATCTTGTTTCCAATCGAACCGTCAAAAGCGGTTCCAGTTCGACTTGTTTACTTTTTGTATCCATAAGAAGCAAGCAAAAAGTTCAAGTGATGCCAGTATTATTTTCACTATTTCATGCATTTTCATACGTTGCCATTTCGACAGTTTTTCACTCCGCCGGTCTCTGGTTATAGGGTGGCTACTCTAGAATGTATGTTTCCCCCCGCGCTGGTTATTCCCATCTACTGACGAAGTCGGATAACCTGTACATAAAAAAATCTTGGTTTTATATACCCGTGAACGATGGATTGAATTTAAGTGATACGTCTGTTTGTCTGTGGCTCGGTCTGTGTTTGACAGTGATTTTTTGGTAACCAAAATGCATTTATCTTTTTTGACAGTTCAAAATAAAAATAAAATGCAGTTCTTGGCTCTTGAAGAAATAAGGGCGTAAGTAACAAACTGAGAGTTTTTTAGTCGATTTCTTAAATTTTAATTAAACTGACAAGCTTTCGTTTGATCATTTCACATCGCTAAATTTGAATGTATTTTATTGTTACTAATTGTGACTTTTCTTAATTTAATACGAAACATATAATTATGAAAGAACAGAAGAAAAATCCATGAAGTTTTTCTGTTGAGATATACGCCTTTTTCAGCAAGAGCTTGAGTTTAGTTATGCATGCATTTTTCTTGGGTTGTTTATTTTGAATTTCATTCTTCCTTTTTGCCGGTCTGTTGCTGAACATGTTCGTGAAAGCCATGGAATAGTTTTAAATTAGTAATAAAAATTGATTATAGTTCTAGTTTGCTATATTTATTATTATTATTTTTTTACTAATAACAACGTTTTCAAGCGTTTTGTTAAAAATGTTTTTCGCTGTGGAAATAAATGGAATTCAGGTGAGTATAAACATCTTAAAATTTTAAATCAATGGACTGTTGTGATATCTTGTGTTATAGATAAGGTCATATGCTTTCAGTAACATTCATAATTGATTAAACAATTGTTAATCATGGCTTTCAACTTTTTAGGAACATCAAAAGGAGCTGTTGTTGCAAGTTTTAAACTCTAAACGATTACTGATCGACCATGTTGAAATATTGGAGGAATGCTTTGACGTCGTAGGGCACCATAAACTAAAAACTCATTTAACCGCAAGCAAATTTGCTGCTCTGGGATCGATTCCTGTGGGATCCTTTTTTCTGTCTTCCAAATTCAACACAAAATGGATATATTCGCTGTCCACATTATTTGCAACCGCCTATGGTATTTGCTACGGTGTTAAATGGTTCAATCGGCGTCGGTACCAACAGCAGCGGAAGTGGCTTTTGCAGTTCATCCGAACGTTGGAACGTTTCGAAATGGCAGTAAAGAAAACACTTATCTTCGTAAACGAAAGTCAGCACTATCGAGGAATGCAAGTCGCATTGGAAAAATCCGGTTTAGAGGTGGGGTCGCTTGCTAGTAATTGTGCAAGGTGTTGCGTAGAAACTATCAAAGAGATACACTCCTGCATCAAGAAGTTGGAACAGGAATGCGCATTAACTGAGCGGTGGAATAACTTGTACGCCCCGATAGAGTCCTTAGAAGACTGTGAACTATTCTCCGAAAGTTCCATTGCCAATGTAAGAGATGTAAAATCGACGAAGGTAAGCTGTTTCAACAAAATTAAATTTATTTTGATCAATAAATTTTGATTACGTTTATCTTACAGGATTATTACAACATTTTTGCCTACATGCAATCTCAGTTTCTTACACGACTGGCTCTCTCAGTTATTTGTGGGCTGTCGGATATAGATCAGTGCAATTTACCTGAGCTATGTGCCAGGATTGATAATCAAACAGCTTCCTGCTTGGTTCAATTCAACGCGATAGTCGATGCCAATCGAGAACGAGTTCCACGCATTAGAACAAAAACCCTTCCATTGGAAATGTCACATTTGCGAACACTATCGATCAGTTTGGCAGCTAAACTTTATAATACCGTCCACAGATATAATAGAATCGAACATGTTATGGATGAAATTTTATTAAGTTCCAAGGACAATAATCATATACCACAACTGCAGGAAATGGAACTTGATCTTGAAGACATCATTAACAATTTGAGTGCGTCGACTGAAGAATGCCAGCGACTGATGATCACACTGAAAAAACTGATCCATAAAGATGATGAAAATATTCCTCTTGAGATCGATGCTCATTTCAAAGAGAAAATTGAGCAATCCTTGGATATGATTCCAAGCGTGGAACGAATTTATTCTGAGAACGATAAACCATGCGTTAAAGACGAATTTTTCGCTGTGGATGGAACCATTCAGGATTGGTTGAGTGAAGATGAACATAGATCGCTTACCGACGATTTAGAAAGTATCAACTCAAAAATTGTCAAGAGACAATTTAAACCAGTGTTGGTGCAGCTTCGTGAACGAATTGAACCCATTGGAGTGGAGTTCAAGGAACGTGAAAAGCGAGCATTGAAGGACAAAGGAATAGAAGTCGTGGATTCGGATGAGAACGAGGAAACAAGTGACGAGGAGGGAAGTTTAGATTTTGTACCAATCAAGAGAACAGTCTACGGTAGCGATTCGGAAGACGATCAAGAGCCGGATGAACGAAATGCCATTAAGTTTCAAAAGAGCATTCAACGTTACGATGAAGTTCGTGGATTCCTGGCAAACAAAGAACAGGTTAATATTTTTGGGTTGAAACCTATGGAAAGCTTGGTTAATGAAGATGTGCTTGAATAAAATGGTGAAGATGAGTTGTGTTGGCGAAAGAAACGAATGCTTTTTTTATTTGCATTTGCATGGTAATGTATTTAGAAGACTTAGGTAAAATCAGTCGACAACACAAACGGCATATGTTATACAGTCGCCTCTCCACATCTCGATATTGAAGGGACCATCGAGATAGGGAGAGATCGAGGAATGGGAGGAAAATTTAAATTGGTACTAGATCTAAAAAAGATCGTTGCCATGAAAAACGACAACAAAACAAATGTCATTTCTTGTTGTTGATGTGTTTGTTATTATCCAAAGATGGTCTAGTAGCCTAAAAAATTTTCCGCATCGACATAAGGAGAGTGAATCCAGAACAAAACATGATCAGAACACATCGAGATAGAGAGATATCGAGATAGGGAGGATATCGAGATGTATAGAAAGCAAAAATGTATGTAGATTGAAGGGACCAAGCAAACTATCGAGATAGGGAAAGATATCGAGATGTAGAACATCGACATGTAGAGAGTCGGCTGTACTATACTCTATGCGGAAAATGCCCTTATGAGCAACAGGATAAAAATCAAAAAATGGTATTGATATGATACCGGGTTCTTCAGTTACCTTTTCATGCAAAGGCGTAGATGACGAGTTTGATTCACGGTCCAGTCGAGGATGTTTTCGGGTGGGAAATATTCGCGACTCATCTCACTCGTCTCACTCATAGTGCTTGCATAAGATATTCATGCAAAGGCGGACATAGAAAAGCTTTCAATTGATAACTGCGGAAATGCAGGGCAAGTTCCAGTTGGAAGGTAGAGCCAATGAAGAAGAAGAAGGCCTCAGAGCACAACCAACGAGAGCCAACGTAAGTAACTGTGGTATTCATTTTTCAGATTACTCAAGTGAACTTGATGATGACAAAACATAACAAGTTTGACAAACGTTTAGGGGCAGTAGGGGCAATATAAGCCACCCTCAATTTGAGCTTATTGACAAGTTTTATCGTGTAACAATCTTAACACTGAAGGAGGCAACCGAGCCTCTTGGAAGGAGGCTTCCGAGCCTCTTGGAAGGAGGCTTCCGAGCCTCTTGGAAGGAGGCTTCCGAGCCTCTTGGAAGGAGGCTTCCGAGCCTCTTAAAAGGAGGCTTCCGAGCCTCTTAAAAGGATGCTTCCGAGCCTCTTGAAAGGAGGATTCCGAATCTCTTGAAAGGAGGCTTCCGAGCCTCTTAAAAGGATGCTTCCCAGCCTCTTGAAAGGAGGCTTCCGAGCCTTCTTGAAAGGAGGCTTCCGAGCCTCTTAAAAATATGCTTCCCAGCCTCTTAAAAGGAGGCTTCCGAGCCTCTTAAAAGGATCCTTCCGAGCCTCTTCGAAGGAGGCTTCCGAGCTTCTTGGAAGGAGGCTTCCGAGCCTCTTGGAAGGAGGCTTCCGAGCCTCTTGAAAGGAGGATTCCGAATCTCTTGAAAGGAGGCTTCCGAGCCTCTTAAAAGGATGCTTCCCAGCCTCTTGGAAGGAGGCTTCCGAGCCTCTTGGAAGGAGGCTTCCGAGCCTCTTGAAAGGATGCTCCCGAGCCTCTTAAAAGGAAGCTTCCGAGCCTCTTAAAAGGATGTTTCCGAGCCTCTTGGAAGGAGGCTTCCGAGCATCTTGGATGAAGGCTTCCGAGCCTCTTGGAAGGAGGCTTCCGAACCTCTTGGAAGGAGGCTTCCGAGCCTCTTGGAAGGAGGCTTCCGAGCCTCTTGGAAGGAGGCTTCCGAGCCTCTTGGAAGGAGGCTTCCGAGCCTCTTGAAAGGATGCTTCCGAGCTTCTTGAAAGGAGGCTTCCGAGCCTCTTAAAAGGATGCTTCCCAGCCTGTTCAAAGGAGGCTTCCGAGCCTCTTGGAAGGAGGCTTCCGAGCCTCTTGAAAGGAGGCTTCCGAGCCTCTTGGAAGGAGGCTTCCGAGCTTCTTGGATGAAGGCTTCCGAGCCTCTTGGAAGGAGGCTTAGGAGCCTCTTAGAAGGAGGCTTCCGAGCCTCTTGGAAGGAGGCTTCCGAGCCTCTTGGAAGGAGGCTTCCGAGCCTCTTGAAAGGAGGCTTCCGAGCCTCTTGAAAGGAGGCTTCCGAGCCTCTTGGAAGGAGGCTTCCGAGCCTCTTGGAAGGAGGCTTCCGAGCCTCTTGAAAGGATGCTTCCGAGCTTCTTGAAAAGAGGATTCCGAGCCTCTTAAAAGGATGCTTCCCAGTCTGTTCAAAGGAGGCTTCCGAGCCTCTTGGAAGGAGGCTTCCGAGCCTCTTAAAAAGATGCTTCCGAGCCTCTTAAAAGGAGGCTTCCGAGCCTCTTAAAAGGATGCTTCCGAGCATCTTCGAAGGAGGCTTCCGAGCTTCTTGGAAGGAGGCTTCCGAGCCTCTTGGAAGGAGACTTCCGAGCCTCTTGGAAGGAGGCTTCCGAGCCTCTTGGAAGGAGGCTTCCGAGCCTCTTGGAAGGAGGCTTCCGAGCCTCTTGGAAGGAGGCTTCCGAGCCTCTTGGATGGAGGTTTCCGAGCCTCTTGGAAGGAGGCTTCCGAGCCTCTTGGAAGGAGGCTTCCGAGCCTCTTGGAAGGAGGCTTCCGAGCCTCTTGGAAGGAGGCTTCCGAGCCTCTTAAAAGGATGCTTCCGAGCCTCTTAAAAGGATGCTTCCTAGCCTCTTGGAAGGAGGCTTCCGAGCCTCTTGGAAGGAGGCTTCCGAGCCTCTTGGAAGGAGGCTTCCGAGCCTCTTGGAATGAGGCTTCCGAGCCTCTTGGAAGGAGGCTTCCGAGCCTCTTGGAAAGAGGCTTCCGAGCCTCTTGGAAGGAGGCTTCCGAGCCTTTTGGAAGGAGGCTTAGGAGCCTCTTGGAAGGAGGCTTAGGAGCCTCTTGGAAGGAGGCTTCCGAGCCTCTTGGAAGGCTCCCGAGCCTCTCCTAAGCCTCCTTCCAAGAGGCTAGGAAGCCTTCTTCCAAGAGGCCCGGAAGCCTCCTTCCAAGAGGCTCGGAAGCCTTTTTTCAAGAGGCTCTAGGGATTCTTTTCAAGAGGCTAGGAGGATTTCTTTCAAGATGTTCGGCAGCCTCCTTTGAAGATGCTCAGAAGCCTCCTTTCAAGAGATTCGGAATCCTCCTTTCAAGAGGTTCGGAAGCCTAACTTCAAGAGGTTCGAAAGCCTCTTTATTCAAGAGGTTCAGAAGACTCCTTATTATATGTATTTGTACTAGTTTACGACGCCTTTCAAAGGCTTCCCGAGCAGGACAAGTCAGACAAAAATGGTTGCAGCAACTTTATTGTACTAAATTAATGATGTCGTGTGTGTTACTTCTACGTGAAGTTAAACGATTTACAATGATATGGAAATGCTAATATCATCTTCCAAACTTGGGCGTACATGTTCATGATAGAATTAGAGGCGAAAGTATAGAATTGATAGTTCCGTTAGGATACGGCAGGCATGAAGAATGTTTTTATAGAAGTCGATTTGAAAGTGAGCGGAGGGCAATATTTGTGATGGCACATATCACACGACCTTCCTTCTGCCAAGCTCCCGTATGAAGGGGGAGGGAAGAATATCAGTGTGGAAGCTGATATATCTCCACTGGCATTCACTTCCATATCATTGAAAAACTTTATTGTGAATAAATCTGGTCACATATTAGTTTCAGTAACCCATATGGAACATGTGTGTTGCTCGGAAGCCTCCAATAGTCATAAGTCATGTAGGAATGTATAAACTTAATAAAATTAATTTCACGTACTAATGAAAATATCGGCCAACTTTAGTTTTCAGGTCCATTTTTCATATATCTTATTTACGCTTATTTTCATTTACACAAAAAAGGTGCGGGTGGGGTACCTCAAAGTATGCAAAAGTTCGAATGGGTGCCTCTCACGAAAAAGGTTGAGAACCGCTGCTGTAAAGTGTCAGAAGGCTGAAGCAAAGGCTGAAATGTATCGACAGGTTGAAATTGTTGAAGTGCAATAAATAAATCTCACTCGTACGATGGAGTACAAGTTGAGTTGTTGAATACAGTGAATTAAAAATAAAGAATAAGGAAATGTTAATAAAGAATAAAGAGCAAAGAATAAAAAATAAAGAATATAATATAAAGAATAAATTGAAAAGAAAGAAAGGAAATAGGAGGAAAAAAGAAGTAAATAGGAGGAAGAAAGAAATAAGAAGAACAAAGGATCAAGAGAAAAGGGAGGAGGAAAAGGAAAGCAGGAACAAGGAAGAAGAAAGAAAGGAAACAGAAGAGAGAAGTAACAGGGAAGAAGGAAAAAAGAAGGAACATGGAAGACAAAAAATGAAGAAGGAATAAGGAAAAATGAAGAAGACAGTTGGAAGACGGAAGAAGGAAGAACAAAAATCGTGGAATGAAAACGGAAGAATAAGAAGAAATAATAAAGAAGGAAAACGAAACAAGGAAGAAAGAATAATGAAGAAGGAATAAGAAATTAAAATATTCCAGGAAGGAAGTAGGAAGAAAAAAGAAAGTTCTAGGAACAAGGAGGAAGGTAAGATTAAAAAGAAGGGAGAAGATTGAAAGAAGAAAGAAAGAGGGAAGAATGAAGAACAAAGAAGAAAGAAGGTAGAGATGAGCCAGCCTAGGGCTGAAAATCTCTTTAATAAAGATATAAAAAACCCAACTTAATTCACCGAATGGTGATACTGCCTTTCTCGCATTTAGCCAAGACACCAACCTTATATGGCGTTGATATGGTTCGATGTACTGTTTTCCTAATAACTTTCAAACGCAACGATCCACGGCTTTAAAATTCAATAGTGATTAACTAGGCTTTGCCCCCTGTCGAATGAAACTGGTTGCGAGAAAATCGGTTAAGAATTACTATATGAAAAGTTGTCTAATGTTTTCCTTAGCTTTTGTGCACACACATACACACACACATACACACATACATACGCACGGACAGACAGACATTTGCTCAGCTCGTTGAGCTGAGTCGATTGGTATATAACACTATGGGTCTCCGAGGCTTCTATAAAAAGCTCGTTTTCGGAGTGAAATGATAGCCTTTCGGTACAACTTTGTTGTACGAGAAAGGCAAAAAGAAAGATGGTAGAAGGAAGAAAGAAAAAGGAAGAATGAAAAGGGAAGAAGGAAAAAGGAAGAATAAAGAAGGAATGAGAAAGATTAAAGAAAGAAAAAAGAAGATAGAAGAAGAAAGACGGGATAAGGACGGAGATAGATGGAATTCAGGAAGAAGAAAGTATAAAATCCGGTACTTATTGCGGAAGCGAGAATGATTAGATATGCGGAGTCGTCGAGTGTTGAAACAGAAAGACCTTCTGGTCTGTTTTATTGCTTTAATGACACACACTGCTGTCATGCACTCTTATTATAATCTTCACAGATTTGCTTTTGCAGTACACAATAGAAAGAAGGAAGACAAAAGAAGAAGAAAGAAGAAGGAGGAAGAAGAGAAAAAAATATTGGAGAAGATAGAAGGAAGAAACAAAAATGAAGAAGGAACAAGGAAGAAGAAATGCAGAAGAAGATGAAAGAAAGAGAAACAAAGGAAGAGGGAAGAAAAAAGAAGAAGGACCCCGAGCAGGAGAAATTACCTCAATAATACATCATTCTGTTATAAACCAGCCTTGCTTCTTCTTCAACGGGGTTTCTACAGGGTTTGCAGATATCGCTCTCAATGAATCGCCTGCTTTGAGCGTGCGTACAGCGGCACACTAGGAGTTTACTTTTGGAAATCAGTATGTCGAAAGGCATCTTGATATCTCGAAAATAAGCACCTTAATCGAAAAAATATTTGGTAGGCGTAGTAGCGGACACCTTCCTACATAACTGGTACCGAATAGTTTTTCGTAAAAAGTTCCAACTGTTGAGAAAACCCGCGTTAGATGTCTTTCGCCATACAATCTTCGGATGGCTAAATCACGCTGGCTATTATCACATATACGTTAGCGCGTGGTGCTGACAGCGACGGGTAGGAAACCAGCCACTGTATGTAATTCATAGATAACGAACAACGATAAAAGAGAGGCACAAACCTCCTCGAATCATAACAAGCCATGAAAACAAAACTATCGCACTTGTATACAAGTTGGAAAAAAAACTGATTCGGATAGGCGGATACGGAGGGTTTCCGATTCGGATTGGAGTTGGATTGCATTTAAATTGGATTTGGATTGCATTTGGATTGAATTGGGATTGGATTTGGATTTGATTTGGATTGGATTTTGATTGGATTTGGATTGGATTTGGATCGGAATTGGATTGGATTTGGATTGGATTTGGATTTGGATTGGATTTGGATTGGATTTGAATTGGATTTGAATTGGATTAGAATTGGATTTGGATTGGATTTGGATTGGATTGTATTTGGATTGGATTTGGATTGGATTTGAATTGGATTTGGATTGGATTTGGATTTGAATTGGATTTGGATTGGATTGTATTTGGATTGGCTTTGGATTGGATTTGGATTGGATTTGGATCGGATTTGGATTGGATTTGGATTGGATTTGGATTTGGATTGGATTTGGATTGGATTTGAATTGGATTTGAATTGGATTGGATTTGGATTGGATTTGGATTGGATTTGAATTGGATTTGGATTGGATTTGGATTGGATTTGGATTGGATTTGGATTGGATTGTATTTGGATTGGTTTTGGATTTGATTTGGATTGGATTTTTTTTTTTTTTTTTTTTGTTCGGGATGAACCACTGCGTCCATTTCATTGAACTTTTGTAGTATACCCGTGTCATTTGTTTAGTGCATGTCTTTCTACTCCATTTCTATTGAGAAGAAATGAAGTAGTCATTTTTTATTCATATATTTCTCAAGCTTAATGTAAGGCCTCTTTAGATTAAGGTACCGCTATTTATACCCTTCGAAAAATGGCTTATACCAACTCTCAAAGGCGCGCCCCTCAATCAGTTTCGGCTCAACAATAAGTGGGATAATACTGATTTTGACCATGCATCGGTACTGAAGTTCAAACATATTTTTGCTTCTTCTTATGAGTTCCGAATTCGTTTTTGTATAAAGATCTGATTTCATTGCGTTTGGCATTTTCGAATCTCACCTTTACACAGAGCTCTAATCAGTCAGAGGGTTCAGCAGATCCACCAAATTCGTATCCGCTTCTTTCCTAAATAATCAGTGCTCTGGAGCTTGGAGATTCATGTCGTCGGCTTCGAAAACCAGCCTAAGGTTGAGTTACGTTTTTACAATTTACTCCATTGACTCCATCCAAAAGGAGCAAAAAATGGGTCATCTAAAAGCAAATTATAGTCGTTCCATACTCTTCCGACCATCACTCATAAGTATTAACAAGAATAGTAAGAACTAGAGCACAGTGTGGTAGATCTTAATCCGTAATGCAACACGAAGAGTGTCTATCCAGCATTACAGGCTCCGTTAACTGCCTGGCTAATTGTTTCACCCCCCAGGCCATTCATCCCCTCAGCACGGGTCGCCTGACTCCTTGGGATTCGGGGTTAGGGACGTCATATTGTCAGCTTCAGTGTTGTACCGAGCCTGGCGATATGACTGGATTTACACCGTTACGCACTACTTCAGAGTATCCATATCCCAGCGTAACGGGGATGGATTGGATTTAGATTGGATTGGATTCGGATTGGATTTGGATTGGATTTGGATCGGGATTGGATTGGATTTGGATTGGATTTGGATTGGATTTGGATTGGATTTGAATTGGATTTGAATTGGATTTGGATTGGAATTGGATTTGGATTGGATTGGATTTGGATTAGATTGGATTGGATTTGGATTGGATTTGGATTGGATTTGGATTGGATTTGGATTGGATTTGAATTGGATTTGAATTGGATTTGGATTGGATTGTATTTGGATTGGATTTGATTGGAGTTGGATAGCATTTAAATTGGATTTGGATTGCATTTGGATTGAATTGAGATTGGATTTGGATTTGGATTGGATTGGATTGGATTTGGATTTGAATTGGATTGTATTTGGATTTTGATTGGATTGGATTTTGATTGGATTTAGATTGGATTGGATTCGGATTGGATTTGGATTGGATTTGGATTGGATTGGATTTTGATTGGATTTAGATTGGATTGGATTCGGATTGGATTTGGATTGGATTTGGATTTGGATTGGATTTGGATTGGATTTGGATTTGGATTGGATTTGGATTGGATTTGGATCGGAATTGGATTGGATTTGGATTTGATTTGGATTGGATTTGAATTGGATTTGCATTGGATTTGGATTGGATTTGGATTGGATTTGAATTGGATTTGAATTGGATTTGAATTGAATTTGAATTGGATTTGGATTGAATTTGGATTGAATTTGGATTGGATTTGGATTGGATTTAGATTGGATTTGGATTGGATTTCGATTGGATTCGGATTGGATTTGGATTTGGATTGGATTTGGATTGGATTTTGGTTTGATTTGGATTTGATTTGGATTGGGTTTGGATTGGATTTGGATTGGATTTGGATTGGATTTGAATTAGATTTGGATTGGATTTGGATTGGATTTGGATTGGATTGGATTTGGATTGGACTTAGATTGGATTTGGATTGGATTTAAATTGGATTTGGATTGGATTTCGATTGGATTCGGATTGGATTTGGATTTGGATTGGATTTGGATTGGATTTGGATTTGATTTGGATTTGATTTGGATTGGGTTTGGATTGGATTTGGATTGGAATTGGATTGGATTTGAATTGGATTTGGATTGGATTTGGATTGGATTTGGATTGGATTGGATTTGGATTGGACTTAGATTGGATTTGGATCGGATTTAAATTGGATTTGGATTGCATTTAGATTGGATTTGAATTGGATTTGGATTGGATTTAGATTGGATTTTGATTTGATTTGAATTGGATTTGGATTGGATTTGGATTGGATTTGGATTGAATTTGAATTGGGACTGGATATCGATTGCATTTAAATTGGATTTGGATCAGATTTGTATTTGATTTGGATTTGATTTGGATCAGATTTGGATTGGATTTGGATTGGATTTGGATTGGATTTAGATTGGATTTGAATTGGGTTTGGATTGGATTAGATTTGGATTGAGTTTGGATTAGATTTATAATAAATTCTGATTGGATATCGATTGCATTTGAATTGGATTCGGTTCAGATTTGGGTTTAAAAAATTGAATTGGATTTGAATTGGATTTGGATTGGATTTGGATTGGATTGTATTTGGATTGGATTTGGATTGGATCTGAATAGGATTTGGATTGGCTTGGATTTGAATTGGATTTGGATTGGATTGTATTTCAATTGGGTTTGGATTGGATTTGGATTGGATTTGGATTGGATTTGGATTGGATTTGGATTGGATTTGGATTTGGATTGGATTTGGATTGGATTTGAATTGGATTTGAATTGGATTTGAATTGGATTGTATTTGGATTGGATTTGGATTGGATTTGAATTGGATTTGGATTGGATTTGGATTGGATTTGAATTGGATTTGGATTGGATTGTATTTGGATTGGTTTTGGATTTGATTTGGATTGGATTTAGATTGGATTGGATTCGGATTGGATTTGGATTGGATTTGGATCGGGATTGGATTGGATTTGGATTTGATTTGGATTGGATTTGTATTGGATTTGAATTGGATTTGAATTGGATTTGAATCGAATTTGAATTGGATTTGGATTGGATTAGATTGGATTGGATTTGGATTGGATTTGGATTGGATTTGAATTGGATTTGAATTGGATTTGGATTGGATTGTATTTGGATTGGATTTGAATTGGATTCGGATTGGAGCTGGATAGCATTTAAATTGGATTTTGATTGCATTTGGATTGAATTGGGATTGGATTTGGATTTGGATTGGATTGGATTGGATTTGGATTTGAATTGGATTGTATTTTGATTTTGATTGGATTGGATTTTGATTGGATTGGATTTTGATTGGATTTAGATTGGATTGGATTCGGATTGGATTTGGATTGTATTTGGATTTGGATTGGATTTGGATTGGATTTGGATCGGAATTGGATTGGATTTGGATTTGATTTGGATTGGATTTGAATTGGATTTGCATTGGATTTGGATTGGATTTGGATTGGATTTGGATTGGTTTGGTTGGTTTGAATTGGTTTGGTTGGTTTGAATTGGTTTGGATTGGTTTGGATTGGTTTGGATTGGATTTAGATTGGTTTGGATTGGTTCGATTGGATTCGGATTGGTTTGGTTTGGATTGGTTTGGATTGGTTTGGATTTGATTTGGATTGGGTTTGGATTGGTTTGGTTGGAATTGGATTGGATTTGAATTGGTTTGGATTGGTTTGGATTGGTTTGGATTGGATTGGTTTGGATTGGACTTAGATTGGTTTGGATCGGTTTAAATTGGTTTGGATTGCATTTAGATTGGTTTGAATTGGATTTGGATTGGATTTAGATTGTGATTTGATTTGAATTGGTTTGGATTGGATTTGGAATGGTTGGATTGGATTTGAATTGGGATTGGATATCGATTGCATTTAAATTGGATTTGGATCAGATTTGTATTTGATTTGGATGGATTTGGATCAGATTTGGATTGGATTTGGATTGGATTTGAATTGGATTTGATTTGGATCAGATTTGGATTAGATTTGGATTGGATTTGGATTGGATTTGGATTGGATTTAGATTGGATTTGAATTGGATTTGGATTGGATTAAGATTTGGATTGGATTTGGATTGAATTTGGATTTGGATTTGAATTGGATTTGGATTGGATTAGATTTGGATTGAGTTTGGATTGGATTTATAATAAATTCTGATTGGATATCGATTGCATTTGAATTGGATTTGGTTCAGATTTGGGTTTAATTTGCATTGGATTTTGATTTGGTATGTATTCTGATTGGATTTGGATTGGATTAGATTTGGACTGAATTTGGATTTTATTTGGATTGGGTTTGGCTTGAATTGGACTTGGATTAGTTTTGGATTGGATTTTGATTTGGATTGGATTTGCATTGGTTTTGTATTGGATTTGGATTGGATTAGGTGATTTGGATTTGAACTGGAATTCGATTAGATTTGGACTGGATTTGGATTGCATTGTGATTGGATTTGGATTGCATATGGTTTTGATTTAGGGCCCCGTGCGGTAAGATGCGCGGCTACAAAGCAAGACCATGCTGAGGGTGACTGGGTTCGATTCTCGGTCCCGGTGTAGGAAATTTTCGGATTGGAAATTGTCTCGACGACCCTGGGCATAAAAGTATCATCGTGCTAGCCTCACAAATGCAATAATGGTAACCTGGCTTAGAAACCTCGCAGTTAAAAACTGTGGAAGTGCTTAGTGAACAATAAGCTGCGAGGCGGTTCTGTCCCAGTGTGGGGATGTAATGCCAATTAGAATAAGAAGATGGTTTTGATTTAGATTGTATTTAGATCGGGTTTAGATTGGATTTGAATTGGATTTGAGTAGGATTTGGATTGGATTTGGATTTGAATTTGATTCAGATTGTATTTGGTTTGGATTAGATTTGGATTGAATTTGGATTGGATTTGAATTGGGACTGGATATCGATTGCATTTAAATTGGATTTGGATCAGATTTGTATTTGATTTGGATTGGATTGGATTCAGATTGTATTTGGTTGCATTTGAATTGAATTTGGATTGGATTTGGTTCAGATTGGGATTGGATTTAAATGAGTATTGGATTGGATTGGATTAGATTGGATTAGGATAGAATTAAATACAATTTGAAATAAATTTCATTTTGGATTTGATTTAGATTTGGATTGGATTTGGATTCCGATTAGATTTTGATTGGATTTGCATTGCTTTTGGAATAGACTTTTTTTTGGGATTTGAATATGATATTAATCAACGATGATCATTAAATATCAATTGGATTTATTAAGTGAAGCGGGTGCATTTAATTCTGGAAAATCTCAAAAAAATACGCTTTAAGATAAATTGCTTTTGGTTACAGTTTCAGTGCGTGATTTCTCTTGTTTCGGACAGCAGAACGATCGCGCGATCGGCCGAAATATTGTGTTCTGCATTACGCGGCGGGTAATAAAGGTAATCAGTTCAGTGCGTGTTTTCTCGTGTTTCAGATTCTCCAGTAAGCAGAGCGATCGGTCGGCCGTCAAAAATTAGTTTTGCTTTGTGCGGAAAGCAAAACGATCGGCCGGTTACCGAAATTTTGTTCTGCTTTGTGAGGGTGAGTAAGTTAATCAGAAAGTGAAAATTTAGTTCGCATCTATGTAGTACGGTCAATAATTAAAATATTCAGCGTTTTTCGATTGTTTTTGTTTTAAATCAAACTACACGCTATACACGGCAGACCGTTTACCAAAATGAATCCTACCACACTTACTACCCCTTATATCCAACATCCCAGTGATTATTCGTTGAAGTGCAGATGACTCGTTGGCTTCTATCAAAGCGAGTATCACGTCAACAATTTCCTACCTATTTCTTGATTGACCTGCATTCGGACACGGCCGGCGCTGGTATTGCTTATTTTTTAATCACCAGTTCTTACACATTGATAATGATGTTAGTCCCAAACTTCATCTATTGGTTCTCTGTGGCCTGACCTGGCAATAACGGAGTAGCAACCGTGGGCGGTCAATCATGCTCATGCTCAATTGCTTTTGCTTACAGTTTAGGCTAAAATGTAAGTGAATTTTATTTTAGCAAAATATCTAAAGGGTACAGGAGGGAAAAGATGTGGAGAATACGATGATATGTTGTGCAGATGTAAAAGAATATTTGAAACATTTACATATCTTGTACATTTCGCCAGGAACTAATAACCGGGACGTGAGTGTCCCGAAGAACCGATTAAAAATTCATGCAACCCAGAAGAGCTGACGAGACCAGCACCGCCAGAGGCGCTAGTGTATTTTACTCACATTTCGGTAAATTTATTTGAAAGTGTTTTGGGAAGTGTAGACTTTTTTGCTGTAAGTTTTGACAGATTTTTAACCTCATCCTTGAGGTTTTATTTATTTACGTTTTTCGTTTTTCCTCATATTGTTTATTTTGTTTCAATTTGATCCGTGAACATATGCATAGTGGCGCTGGCGGAATTATTCAAACCGGAATTTCTGGCGCGCGAACAAGACCACTGCTACATGGCATGAACCATCTACTGTACCAGCTACGCCAAGGATCGTTCCGATTTGAATTTCGGAAGTGTGAAGTGCTAGCCACCGAGCTGTCGATAATGCGGGATCAACATTTAAACCATGACGAATACCTATACGGTGATGCGAAATTACTGTAGGCCTCGCTGCAGGCGAGCTACCAGGGAAGGTGAGTCATATTTTTTTAGTTTGGATTTGGCCATCTTCTAGACCGAGGAAGCCGAGTTTTTTAGCCTAGAAAATATTTCGAGGCTGCTTTTGAATAGTCGCGAATCATGAGTATAAAGTTTATGATTTTAATAATCCCCCACACTCGTTCAGATTTTGGATTACCACATATTAATGCTGTCCAATGAGCAGCTCGAAGTTATTCCATCGCTGTCATGTCCATTTGTTGACAAAAAAGAAACAGTAGGACAGGAACAGCTTCGAGCTGCGCATGGGACTATTGTAAGTGTCATCTAAACTAGTACGATATCCTGTTGGTTTAAATCTTATATTAAAGCTAGGAAGCGCCAGTGTATTTTACTTATCAAAACTATTAACTACATCCACAACCCATCTAACATACACTTTATTCTTTTTGCAGCTTTACCGTCAACCAGCAATCCACCCTAGAGGAATTTAGCTGTAATCTGATAAATCAGTCGTGCAACCAATCAATTTGGACGCAACCCGACATTCTGAATACAATCATCGTTGCAGTGGATCAACACTTATCAGAAATTCAAAAGCCATTATAAGCTATGAGATTGGAGACGCGTTCCTTGTGTACAGGCAATATTGCTATTATTTTCTTTTGTCTTCAAGTCGTGAAGGCGTGTACCGGCGGACGAGATCAGTACAGCCACTCGGAACAAGAATGCCGCTGATGAATTCCGGATAGGAAGATGACCCGAGTTATACGTTCTATCAAAAGGATTGCTACAAACAAATGTTGGAACAACCAAAATTAGTTTGATTTTTCAAAATGGATAACTTTGTCGACAAAAAAAGGTTATCCCCTGCTGGTGCTGCTCTATTGCAGCACCGGAACAATCCACAAGTATGCGGATGCGGCCAAGGCAAGTATCGTCATCAGTGAACTGACCTTAGACGAGACTCGCAGCAAACTGAGCAGAAGCGCACGGCTAGCCCATTAGTAGGCATCTCCAAACAAGCTGCAGCTAAGAGGACAACTTTAAGCCACCGGTGCCCTCCGAGTCTGACCACCGCTGACCTAGTTTGAACGGTTCGAAGTGGTGGTGCCAGCGTTATTGACAGTCCTATTAAACTAGTCGGATTCGGCACACCGTCCCTACAAGTAGCCTGGTCGAAATGTTCAAGTGGATCGACACTGTTTGTGTCATGTTCTACAACCGCAAGGTGCAAAGCTATGAAACTCTAAACGTCTAAACCTTCACCCACTGTAAGGTGCTCTGACCATCATCGTTCGCTGTGGTTCCGAATAAGATCCTAGAACACTCCATTGTAATCCATAAACATTGAAAAAGAAATCTCAATCTTCTTCTTCTATATACATAAAAATGAATTTCTGTCTGTCTGAACCTTATAGACTCGGAAACTTCTGAACCGAATGGCGTGAAAAATTGTATACAGAGGTTTTTGGGGTCGGGGAAGGTTCCTAAGATGGTTCGAGACCCCTCCCTCATTTGGAAAGTGGGGCTCCCATAAAAATAATACATAAATTTCTTCATAACTCAAGAATTAATCAAGCAAATGGAACCAAACCTGGCATGTAGAGGTTTTGGAAGGGAAGATATGTTTTTAGGGTGGTAAACAACCCCCCCCCCCTTCTGGAAAGGGGGGCTCCCATACAAATGTAACAGAAATTTCGACATAACTAAATAACTAATCAGAGTGTAAATCGATTTCAGGCGAAACAAAGTTCGTCGGGTCTGCTAGTAGAAAATATTTACGGGCTTTTGACTGGAGTTCTTACGTGAAAGCTTTGCATATAGAACTTTTACAAGTTTCTGAAGAAAAATCATGTTTTGAGAATGCCAGAATCCTTTTCCGAATCCCATAAAAAATCAAGATGGAATTTCTGCAGGATTCTTTTTGTATTTCTACTATATAGGGAGGACGTGCAAGAACAGCACGCCATAATTTGACTTCTATTATGACTTTTCTCTAAATAACCCCCACACTGTTAAATTATAGTCCAACAAAAGACTTGACTAAAAAATATTATAAAATAAAATTAATCTGTGAAAGTTGGTGAAAGCTTGGATTTTCCTATATGATATCTGCATTTGAAAACAAAGTTTTTAAAACATTTTTTCCTAAATAAAAATCTTGGTCAAGTTCATTCATTTATTTAGTTTACATCTAAACAGATTACACTGAATCAACAATTTGACGCCACAATACACACGGTTCGAGGCCGCATCTTTCCATCCTCGGATACGCCCCTCGCTCGCCAAGTCGTTTTGCACCTGGTCTGCCCATCTCGCTTGCTGTGCTCCACGCCGTCTCGTACCTGCCGGATCGGAAGCGAACACAATCTTTGCAGGGCTGCTTTCCGGTATTCTTGCAACATGTCCTGCCCATCGTACCCTTCCGGCTTTAGCTACCTTCTGGATACTGGGTTCGCCGTAGAGTTGGGCGAGCTCATGGTTCATTCTTCGCCGCCACACACCGTCTTCTTGCACACCGCCAAAGATGGTCCTAAGCACCCGTCTCTCGAATACTCCGAGTGCTTGCAAGTCCTCCTCGAGCATTGTCCATGTTTCATGTCCGTAGAGGACAACCGGTCTTATAAGCGTCTTGTACATGACACATTTGGTGCGGTGGCGAATCTTTTTCGATCGCAGTTTCTTCTGGAGCCCGTAGTAGGCTTGACTTCCACAGATGAAGCGCCTTCGTATTTCACGACTAACGTTGTTGTCAGCCGTTAGCTAGGATCCGAGGTAGACGAATTCCTCGACCACCACGAAGGTATCCCCGTCTATCGTAACACTGCTTCCCAGGCGGGCCCTGTCGCGCTCGGTTCCGCCCACAAGCATGTACTTTGTCTTTGACGCATTCACCACCAGTCCAACTTTTGTTGCTTCACGTTTCAGGCGGGTGTACAGTTCTGCCACCTTTGCAAATGTTCGGCCGACAATGTCCATGTCATCCGCGAAACAAATAAATTGACTGGATCTGTTG
This sequence comes from Armigeres subalbatus, assembly GCF_024139115.2. NCBI lineage: Eukaryota > Metazoa > Arthropoda > Insecta > Diptera > Culicidae > Armigeres > Armigeres subalbatus. Next base: position 182,800,777 of record NC_085139.1, on the reverse strand, counting down.
AAAATCGTACCCCGGCTGTTACACCCGGCTCTCCGCATGACACCTTCTAGCGCAATGTTGAACAACAGGCACGAAAGTCCATCACCTTGTCTTAGTCCCCGGCGCGATTCGAACGAACTGATGGAGTGTTCGCCCGAAATCTTCGCACAGTTTTGCACACCATCCACCGTTGCTTTGATCAGTCTGGTAAGCTTCCCAGGAAAGCTGTTCTCATCCATAATTTTCCATAGCTCTACGCTACGCATACTGTCGTATGCCGCCTTGAAATCAACGAACAGATGGTGCGTTGGAACCTGGTATTCACGGCATTTTTGAAGGATTTGCCGTACAGTAAAGATCTGGTCCGTTGTCGATCGGCCGTCAACGAAGCTTGATAACTTCCCACGGACTCGTTAACCAATGCCCGCATAATAAAAAACAACATGTTATATGGTCAGAATCATTATTACGATGTAAGATATAGCTTCACAGTTTACGTTGCGGTTATCGTATACGTTTCGATCGATTCAACCATAACTGCTCGACAACATCACTAAATGTCAACATATAACATGCTGTCTCTAAAATGTTCTTTATTTCCTGCATTATATGTTAACATTTTATCATACTGTTGAGCTAAAAATTTGCACGCGAAAACAGACGATTTTTTATGGTGACATAACTTAACAACCCATTCAACATATTGTTATTTGTCAAATAACCGTACCACAAACTGTTAAAACTTTATATGAGATTGTTCATTTACAGTTGTCAACAGTAAAGGATACTGTTGTCGACCGCACGGGAAAATATCCATGTACAGTTTGTAATTATGCGGGTGGTGACAGACGACGGTCAAGTACACTTCTTATATGTCATAAAAGAATGTGTTAAGGCAATTTAAAATATTCACAGTGAAATGTTTGACCATGCTTAATTAGATTAGAATAATTCTAGCATGATTTTTTAAAACGTCGTATGTCCAAATGAGAGACTCTTTCATTACGCTCTTTTTCACTAAAATCGAAGCTAGTTTTGCATTAATGCTGTCCAATGAGTAGCTTGAATTTGTTCCCGTCCTGCTCGTTCTTTTTTGTCAACAAACGGACATGAGAGAGATGGAATAACTTCAAGCTACTTCAACTGCTCATTGGACAGCACTATTTTTACCAATATTTCCACGTAAAACTAAATTTCATAGAAATGTGTTCTGAGGGTATTTGGCTCATCTGGTCACATTCCACGATGCCCTGGAACGTTGGTTCCCTGGGAAGTGACCACTTTTGATCAATTCCGAAACCTGTCTTGCGTCTTATCGAACTTCATGATTTTGCAAAACAAGTCCATAGGAATGTGTTCTGAGGGAATCTGGTTCATATATGGTTACATTCGAATGAAATACTTCGGTTATTCTTAATGGAAATCCTATACAGGTATTCCGATAGAAATCTCTCTCAAATTATGTAGTGAATCCCTTTGAGATTCCAAAGCAAAGCATACAGGGATTCAGAATTAAGCCTTATCTTCCCTCCGGGATTCCGAAATGAAGCCTTCCGGGATACCAAGGGGTATCCTTACGGGATTTTGTTATTTCGAAGAGATTCCGGGATTTCACAAGGAATAGGAATAGGAACCATTGCAACATTCCGAAGAGAATCCTTCCGATATTCCGCAGATATTTCTTCCAATATCGCAGCGAATCCCTCCAAGATCCCGAAGTAAATCTTTTCAGAATACAGTAGGAAATCCTTCCGAGACTCCGCGTGGAATTCATACGGGATTACACAAGGAACCTTCCGGGGTTTCGCAAAGAATCCTTCCGGAATCGAGGAAATCATTCAGGATTTCTCACGACATCTCCGAGATTCCACCAACGAATCCGATCAGGATTCTGAAAGTATTTCTTCAGGGAATCCTTCCAGGATACCGGAAACGAAGAGAATGCTTCCGATTCCGAAAAATCTTTCCAGGATTCCTGAGAAATTCCTTCCGGGATTCCAAAGAGAATTCATCCGAGATTCCGAAAAAATACTTCCGGTATTCAGAAGAAAACCCTTTCGATATTATGAAGGGATAGCTTCCGGGATTCGAAGAAAATCCTTACAGAACTTTGAAGCGAATTCATTCGGAAGGAATCCTTCCGATATTCCGCAAAGATCGCTTCCATAGGGAATCCATCCGGGATTCCGAAGGCAACCCTGTCGGGATTCTAAAGGTATTTCTTCCGGAATACTAAGGGGTATTTTTTCGGGATCCCGGGAATAGTCCTATAATTCCGAAAAAGATTCTTGGGCGATTCCGAAAAAAACCTTCCAGGATAACAAAGGGTTCCTCCACAGAGAATCTTTCCGGGATTCTACAAGGAATGTTTCCTATATACCGCCAAGAATCCTTCCAGGATACCGCGGGGAATTCTTTGGGGATTTCGAACTGAAAGTTCTTTATGGATTCCGCATGGCTCCTTCCGGGATTCTGAAGAAAGTCCTAGCAGGATTTTACAGGGATTCCAGGATTTTGCAGAGAAACTTTCGGGGATTCCTAAGGAAATTCTTCCGTTGATGCCGAAGGTTGATCCTTCCGGGATGCCAAAGAAAATACTACTGAGATTACGGAAGAAGGGAACCCTTATAAAATTCTTCGAAATCCTGGAAGGATTTCTGCAGAATCTTGGAAGGGTAGGCTGCAAAATCTTGGAAGGATTTCCTGCAGAAACCCGGAAGGATTCCCTGCAGAATCTCGGAAGGATTTCCTGCAGAATTTCGGAAGGATTTGCAGCAGGATCTCGGAAGGATAATCCAGGCAGGATAGGCTGCAAAATCTCGGAAGAATTCCCTGCAGAATCAAGTAAGGAATCCCGGAAGAGTTCCCAGCAGGATAATTCCAGAAGGATTCATTTCAGAATCATGAAAGGATTTCCTACTGAATCTCGAAAGGATTCCCTACAGAATCTCGGAAGGATTCTCCGCAAAATCGCAGAAAGATTCCCTGCAGAATCTCGGAAGGATGGGCTGCAAAATCTCGTAAGGATTACCTGCCGAATCTCAGAAGGATTCAATGCAGAATCCCGGAAGATTTCCTGAAGGATTCACTGCAGAATCCGGAAAGATGCCCTGCAGAATCCTGGAAAGATACCCTGCATAATCTCGGAAGGATTTCCTGCAGAATCCCGGAACGATTCCATGCAGAATCCCGGAAAGATATCCTGCAGAGTTTTGGAAGAATTCCCTGCAGAATCTCTCTGTCGGAATCCCGGAAGGATTTCTGTCGGAATCCCGGAAGGATTTCCGTCGGAATCCCGGAAGGATTTCCGTCGGAATCCCGAAAGTGTTCTCAATAGGATTCCCGTTGTAATCCCTAGTGTTCTCGAAAGGATTCCCGTCGGAATCCTAAAAGTATTCCCGTTGGAATTCCGAAAGGATTCTCAAAAGAATTCCCGTCGGAATCTCGAAAAGATTCCCATCGGAATCCCGAAAGGATTCTCAAAAGAATTCCCCTCGGAGTCCCGAAAGAATTCCCTTCGTAATCTCGAAGGGATTCCCATCGGAATCCCTAAATATTTCCGTCGGAATCCTGAAAGTATTCCCGTCGGAATCCCGAAAGCATTCCCGTCGGAATCCCGGAAGGATTCCCGTCGGAATCCCGAAAGGATTCTCAAAAGAATTCCCCTTCGGAATCTCGAAGGGATTCCCATCGGAATCCCGAAATATTTCCGTCGGAATCCCGAAAGTATTCCCGTCGGAATCCCGAAAGCATTCCCGTCGAAATCCCGGAAGGATTCCCGTCGGAATGCCGGAAGGATTCTCATTGATATCCCGGAAAGATTACCGTCGGAATCCCGAAAGGATTCCTGTTGGCATCTCGAAAATATTCCCGTCGGAATTTTGAAAATATTCCCGTCGGAATCGAAAGGACTCTCAAAGAATTCCGTCGTAATCTCGAAGGATTCCCATCGGAATCGAAAGAATTCCCGTTGTAATGCCGAAAGAATTCCGTCAGAATCCCGAAAAGATTTCTGTCGGAATCCGGAAGGATTTCTGTCGGAATCGAAAGTGTTCTCAATAGGATTCCGTTGGAATCCCTAGTTTTCTCAAAAGGATTCCCGTAGGAGCCACAAAGGTTCCCGTCGGAATTCTGAAGAATTCCTTCGAAACCCCTGAAAGAATTCCAGTCGGAATCCTGAAAGTATTCCCATCGGAATTCGAAAGGATTCTCAAAGAATTCCGTCGGAATCTCGAAAAGGTTCCCATCGGAATCCCGAAAGGATTCTCAAAAGAATTCCGTTGGAGTCCTGAAAGGATTCGAAATCTCGAAGGGATCCTCATCAGAATCCGTCGAAAAGTTTTCGACAATATGGCAGAAGGAATGGTTTCCATTTCACCGAGAGATCACTTGAGCGGAAGAAGGTTGATCCGGTGCTTCCACCGGCAATGAATGAACTTCAAGGTTAATGCTTTTGACAACTTGTTCATTAACTTCATTTGCTTCGGAGGGTTCAGTTGATTTGGGTTCGATTGCTTCAATAGCGGGTTGTGATCCAACAATCGTTTAATTCTTTTCTAAGAAATTATCCAATACAGGTGTTGTATTATCCTCGACAGCCGACGACACAGTGCTAAAACGGAAACTGCACTCGAAGCGGAAGGATCATCCGCTTTCGCTGGCAGATTCAGGTTCACAAGATTGGAACAATTCCATTGAAGGAAAACTGACACCACATCAGATTCTACGAGCTCTTCGGTTGTAGCCCCAACTACGGCTTGAACCTACTCAATTGTCGTATCCTCCTTAGCTAATTCCTCTGGTAGTGGTTGCGGAGGCACAATATCGGTATCTGGTAGTTCTTTGTGTGAATGTTTAGGCATCTTAGCTTCGGCTCTTTGTCATCAGCTGAATCGATTTCAGTTTTTTTTTTGGAGAACTTCAGCCGACGATGGAGGTTTGTCGGTATCAAGAGATTCCTGAATTGGTTCATTTTCAGTAGTAGCTGTTCTGTTGGTAGAGGTTCGTCCAGCTTCCTTTGTCGTTATCTACAACAGAATCGACTGCAGTGGGTGAAGGCTCTTCAGCAGGGGCATCAAGAGAAGTAGTATCGTCGGAATTAGGCTGTACTTCGGTTGAAAAGAAATGTTTTTCAATAGGAACTGTAGCACCGTCTGTTGTCCCAGAGTCGTCTTCACCACTCCCTTTCATTTCTGCTGGTGCTGTTTCTTCCGGTTCTAAATTATTGATATCGTTTTCGATTGGTGCCAATTTGGGCTCATCATCGGACACTTGTTTCTCCGTATCTTGTTCTTCCTTCGCTTACATCGTCGGAGCTACTTCTTCTGCGTGGGCCGGATTTGTTATATTCACTGCAGGGTCCGACGGTTGCAGTGCCGGCATAAGCTGCCATCTCGTTTGATACGATCCCAAACGCCTCGTTATCTATTTCGATGCCCTCATGAACTTCCAAGCCGTTGACAATAGAATCAAGCGAATCGTCATTTTTTCACCTTCTTCGTCCCGGTTCCTCAGTGCTGACCACTGTAAATAAAAGTAAATTTAAACCAAATGTTATGCCTTGCAGGTGTCACCAACGGAACTATGAAATCTAATCCTAGAACTGTCAGAGATCTCCGACGTAGCCGTTGCCGGAATCCCGGACGAAATGGCAAAACTTCCGAGGGCTTACCGTCATTCTGAAGCAAGGACAGTCGCGTACTGACACGAAGATTATGGACCACGTGAAGAGGTTATCCTGTAGGCTATAACCTGGTAGGCTTCCGTTATGACAATAAATTACAAATTGCAAAGAACAATATCAGTTAATAACTAATAGAATTAAAATCACTTTTACGACATTCAAAGCAAAAGAGAAACAACTTTGTTGTACGAGAAAGGCAAAAATAATATGGAAAATACTTCAGCTTCTACTTTGACAGATCTCGTAAAAACAAAAACATCAATGCTGTTAGTCGTGCACGGTAAGAAAAATATGCTAAAAACATGACAACTGACAGCGTTGTATAGTGTTTTTTCAACTGTATACCTAGAACTCTACACACCGATGGAGACTTCAAGCGCAACGCGAAAAAAATCCAAGTGCCGCGTCCCGGTTAATTAGTTCCTGATTTCGCTTCCATGAACACGTTCTTACCTGCTACTAATTGTTTATATATATGTGTGCACACTTAAATCGAGAACTTCAGCTCGGTAATATTTTTTACCGAGTTTTCCCGGTAAACATGAATTTGAACCGAGAGGTCAGTAAAATTTGAAAAATATACTGAGTTTTGTAATAAATTATACCGACCTCTCGGCAATGGTATAACATTTATAGGGCATCGGTAAAATAGATAACCGAGCTGCCCTGTTCAGCAAATGGGATTGAAGTTGTCTGAAAAAAATACCGGGAACTCAGTGAAAAAAATACATTTTGCTGAGCCAACAATAATACTTTTACCGAGTTCAGTTCAGACTAATTTCACATGACGCTCGATGTGCCGCCATATTGCGTATATATTTTCCTTTGGTAGTTCTGAACTAGGGTAGCTTGTGCTCGTGTTTTTTTGTCGTCGCAATAAAATAATATGTTTGAAATTGATATTTTCGGTAAGTAGAAGCGGTTCACTTGCCAGCCATGGCCTGCAGGAAGAATAAAAAAAAAATTGAATTTCAGAAATTTGGATGTATCCGTCAGGTTTTGCCGGGGAAACCAATATTCTTCTAGGTTCAAAGCTGCACGCCGCCGACCACGCAGTGTACGGATTGTCCAAAAATCATCTTCCGAAGAATGGATCCACCTCTATCCTCCGTCAGATTTCAATTACGGTAGCTTCACTCCTGGGGATTCAAAAGAGCTGCCCAATGAAATATATACGGGGATCAAAATACTACGGAGAACTTTCGCAGGGTGTGAGGCTGCCTTCAAGAACAATCTCCACCGGGTCGTTTGTTTAAATTAATAAACTTAATATCAACAAAAATTTGTTTCTCTTATTTTCATTATCAATAAACAAAACGAATACCAAATTACAGTTTTGCTCAGCAATATTCATTACCGAAGTCCGTATTTTTTTTACAAATTCACCAATAATTTTTTACCGAGTGCTCAGTAGCTGTTACAGACCAGCTCAGTATTTTTTGACATTTCATCATTGAGGCTGTGAACCGAGAACTCGGTAAATGGTTGAACTTTTTACTGAGCAGACTGCCGAGAGCTCAGCTGTTGAGAAATCGGTAATTCATTTACCGAGCCCGTTAAATTAAATTAAGTGTGAGCAGGAGGTCGTGGGTTCAATTCCAGGCTCGTCCCTTTCCTACTTTGTATTTCTATCGTAGTTCTTTCTGTGTTTCACGTTCTACCAAAACGATTCCTACTGTCATAACCTTCCACACAATCCCAAATCCTCCCGTGGCACCTATGAAAGGTCGTAGAGTTCTCTGCATCCTTCTTAAGTAGGTGACCAACTAACCATCCTTCCCCTTCCTTAGCATTCGCAAGGACGTGGCCAGGACAGATTTCGACTATTGGAAGGTGTATTGCTTCCATCTAAGAGATAGTGGTTAGTCCTAACATCAATATCTGTGATAACGGGAACGAACGCGCGCAGGATAAAATCTTACCGGCTCCGAATTTCCAGGAAATCCAGGAGGAGATTGGCCGGCTGAAGAACAACAAAGCCCCTGGGGTTGACCAACTATCAGGAGAGCTATTTAAACACGGTGGTGAGGCACTGGCTAGAGCGCTTCACTGGGTCATTACCAAGATTTGGGAGGAGGGAGTTTTGCCGCAGGAGTGGATGGAAGGTGTCGTGTGTCCCATCTACAAAAAGGGCGATAAGCTGGATTGTAGCAACTACCGCGCAATCACATTGCTGAACGCCGCCTACAAGGTACTCTCCCAAATTTTATGCCGTCGACTGGCACCAACTGCAAGCGAGTTCGTGGAGCAGTACCAGGCGGGTTTTATGGGCGAACGCTCCACCACGAACCAGGTGTTCGCCATTCGCCAAGTACTGCAGAAATGCTGCGAATACAACGTGCCCACACATCATCTATTCATCGACTTCAAAGCCGCATACGATACAATCGATCGGGACCAGCTATGGCAGCTAATGCACGAACACGGTTTTCCGGATAAACTGACACGGTTGATCAAAGCGACGATGGATCGGGTGATGTGCGTAGTTCGAGTCTCAGGGGCATTCTCGAGTCCCTTCGAAACCCGCAGAGGGTTACGGCAAGGTGATGGTCTTTCGTGTCTGCTATTCAACATCGCATGGAAGGGGTAATACGAAGAGCAGGGATTAACACGAGTGGTACAATTTTCAATAAGTCCGTCCAGCTATTTGGCTTCGCCGACGACATATATATTATGACACGTAACTTTGAGAAGATGGAGGAAGCCTACATCAGACTGAAGAGGAAAGCTAAGCGGATCGGACTAGTCATCAACACGTCGAAGACGAAGTACATGATAGGAAGAGGTTCAAGAGATGACAATGTGAGCCACCCACCTCGAGTTTGCATCGGTGGTGACGAAATCGAGGTGGTAGAAGAATTTGTGTACTTGGGCTCACTGGTGACTGCCGAAAATGACACCAGCAGAGAAATTCGGAGACGCATAGTGGCTGGAAATCGTACGTACTTTGGACTCCGCAAGACGCTCCGATCGAATAAAGTTCGCCGCCGTACCAAACTGACAATCTACAAAACGCTCATTAGACCAGTAGTCCTCTACGGACACGAGACCTGGACGATGCTCGTGGAGGACCAACGCGTACTTGGAGTTTTCGAAAGGAAAGTGCTGCGTACCATCTATGGTGGGGTGCAGATGGCGGACGGTACGTGGAGGAAGCGAATGAACCACGAGTTGCATCAGCTGTTGGGAGAACCATCCATCGTTCACACCGCGAAAATCGGACGACTGCGGTGGGCCGGGCACGTGACCAGAATGTCGAACAGTAACCCGGTGAAAATGGCTCTCAACAACGATCCGACGGGCACAAGAAGGAGAGGTGCGCAGCGGGCAAGGTGGATCGATCAGGTGGAAGATGACTTGCGGACCCTCCGTAGACTGCGTGGATGGCGACGTGTAGCCATGGACCGAGCCGAATGGAGAAGACTCTTATATACCGCACAGGCCACTTCGGCCTTAGTCTGAATAAATAATAATAATAATGAACAGAACTATTCAATATATTTCATTTGTATGAGATTTGTGCAAATAATGTAACAAAAACTTTCTTAAGGCCTCCAATACATCTGGCGGATTGTGGTTAAGTTGCTCTGAATAAATTAAAATTTTATGTGCCTGAAGCATGAACCTATAGTGATCAAACAAGTCCATATAAGTCCTTAGAGGTCATGCGAATGCTTCAGCAGTGGGTACTTACAGGGGTTAGACAAAAAGGTTGAGATAGGCAAAAATTTGTCGAAATTCAAATCAGCATAACTTTGCGTAGAATGATCCGATTTTGATCAAACTGGGACCATCGGACGCGGAAACTCTTCTAGTATACTGCCCCTATGCGAAACCTCTGATTGGCTCTTGGCCACCGGTGCTGTTCCGGGTTTTCCAAGGGTATGTTAAAAATGCATTTTTTCTGCTGCTTGTCATTTTTTATGACGTTTACTGCCATCATGTTTAATGCTTTCCCCAGAAACTAGAACTAATATGCTGACCAATGCTGGCTGCAGATCTAAAATCCGTTAGGTATACGCAGAGATATGGCCATTTTCGTGAAAACGATACGGGATTGGCCATACACCCTGAACAAATGTCACTTTCGCAGAACTTCCGGAACCTGTTACAAATTGGCCAAAGAGTCTTACAGTCCTCAAAATATATCTCTAATAAAGATCCTATATTCATCGTCTTGGGAAAACATGAATTTTGACACCCATATATGCATGGTTCAGGGGATCAGAGGGGCCCTCCTTAGCCGTGCGGTAAGACGCGCGGCTACAAAGCAAGACCATGCTGAGGGTGGCTGGGTTCTGATTCAGTGCTTGTCTAGGCAGTTTTCGGATTGGAAATTGTCCCGACTTCCCTGGGCATAAAAGTATCATCGTGTTAGCCTCATGATATACGAATGCAAAAATGGTAACTTGGCTTAGAAACCTCGCAGTTAATAACTGTGGAAGTGCTTAATGAACACTAAGCTGCGAGGCGGCTCTGTCCCAGTGTGGGGATGTAATGCCAATAAGGAAGGAAGGAAGGATATGCATGGTTCCAGATGGTGCCTAAACCGGCACCTCCTGGAAGGCCCATGGAACCTGCTATAAGGGTGGCAGTGGACACTATCATTCTGGAAATGTTTCTGTAATCATCGTCTCGCAAAGCCATGAAGTCAGATACCGTCAACTGGGGGGAAGATGATCATTTTTAAGACAAAACATGCAATAACAATGTGTGTTTACATTTTAAATCGAAACAAATATTTTCAAAACATGTACTGCTATACGTTGCAATAATCAACAACTTTAGTTTTCTGAAATGCATTCGCATTTATTAAAATAAATTAAATTATCACACATTTTTTGAGTAATCTGGTTTGGGGTGAAGTTGATCAAGACAGCTCTACTAATATCATTATGACCTAGTAGTTAAAATACACTAGGTTATATGTATGAATGTTGAATTTACTACGTAAAGAAGTCTACGAAGTCAATATTTGAAACGAAAATAGCGTCATTTATGACTATCTCTCTCTTTCTTCCACAAAATACATTTTCATGATTATAATCGAAAAACTCGGATTTCTACCTAGCGGTAACTGGCCGGCATATTAGTTCTAGTTTTCGGAGAAAGTATAAAACATGATGAAAGTTAACGTCACATAAAATTACAAGCAGTGGAAAAAATGCATCTTGAACATACCCTCGGAAAACCCGGAACATTTCCGGTGGCCAAGGACCAATCTCAGGTTTTGCTGGAGGACAGTATACTAGAAGAGTGTCCGCTTCTGATGGTCCTGGTTTTATCAAAATCGGATTATTATACGCATAGTTATGCTGATTTGAATTTCGACTTATTTTTACCTATCTCAACCTTTTTGTCTAACCCCTGTACTCGCTTTTTACTAGCTGCAAGCGTTTGTTGAAAACGGACGTCGGTGTGCATGCGAAGAGTTTCGCAAAAGTGAACATCGATCACTTCAAGTGATTGGTTCCACGTGTATTTTTTCTAAAACATCACGCAGCCTGGACGTTCGTGCAAGTAACTGTCGCATATTGATATGGATTTGCAGCGACAGTATCATAGATATCACTTTTGCAATATTTTGAAGAGTTAGATCGGAACAGATGCAACACAATCTGTGCTGCCAATGGGGAGCAAAATTAATAATGGATCATGGTAAGTATTGGGAAAGGTGTTTGGCGTATGACTACGGTCCTTTACTAATTTTTATAATTATCTAATCAAAGTTCCACACGATATTCCTGAAAACATATAAATATGTGTATTTTAAATAGTACCAAGGTATGTTCATGCAAGTATATACAACGCCACCCCTTCCCGATCATAAATACGATCTGTACGTTTTCAAAAACTGGACAATGATCTACGTTTGGAACAGTACTGCAAGTACGTGCCTGCGCGTGCGTGAGTAAACCACGGCAGGCCAGACATAGATTCCAAAATGTTTATTCACCGTCGGTCGATCGAAAATTCGCTGTGTTTCAGTATCCATACCTTGGCATCGCGAAATGGTTCGAACTATAGCGGAAACGACTATTGGATTATTCTATCTATTGATTTCAATGTCAATGCCAATGCTGAGTAGGGAATTTGAATTGGAAAGTGACAAACAACTTCCCACTGAGGAGAATGCGTGGAATACCAACTGTTCTTGTTTAAGAAACACGAGTGACTGCAGCATCGAAGCTATTGTGAATTATGGAATCGTAGATAGTGAACTTCCACTAAAAATTGATTGCACGAAGAATCCAATATTTAATCATCATACATTGAAGGTATTCGCAAATGTACGCAGTTTCAGTTTGAATGGTTGCAGGGCTAGGGGTAACGAGCTGGGTCTACGATATTTACAATTCCCAGGATTAGTTGACAAGTTGAAGTTGAAAAACTTTTGTGTAGAAAAATGGAACGGAAGCATTTTCAGGAAATTCGTTAATTTGAAAGAGATAATTCTTGAAAACGTCCACTTCAAGCAGATAACAACAATGAGAAGCTTTGATAGTATGCAAAAAGTGGAAGTGTTAAAAATGAAAAATATGCAGACGGAGAACATTAATGCGCATATCCGAGATTTATTCGAAAACTTGCGGGAATTGTCACTAGTTAATTGTAGTAGCTTGAATTTAGAGCTGATCAAATTGAATAGGTTGGAATATTTAACAATGAATAATACATTAATTTCCGATGTATCAACAATGTTTCTAAATTTTCCAATGAATTTGATATCCTTCAACGCAACAGAAATATATAGCATGAAAGACTCACAAATATATCTTAATGAAAGCGATCAACTACGAATTCAAGAAATAATTTTTATGCGATCAAATATTGATAAGTTGTCAGTTTGTAACCTTCGTTACATTGAATTACTAGACTTTACGCAGAACCATATCGACGAAACTTGCTTCGAGATCTGCAACCTCCCTTCATTGAAAACTTTGTGTCTAGCAAGAAACAAGTTCACCACTTTATTGGCCTCGAATGTATATAAATGTGAAAACGTCAGCGTTATTGATCTTAGTTTCAACAGAATAAGTTATTTAAATGAAGATACTTTTATTGAATTTGAACATCTTGAGAATTTGATTTTATCAGGTAATCAATTATCCACGTTATCGTTGATACTGAATTCAGCATCAATTTCCATCTATGTCAATGGAAACCCATTTGATTGCCTGTGGTTACTTCAAATTATAAAACAAAAACCAAATTATTTCTATACCTTCAAGTACCAAGTAAAGCATGACCAAATGGCAGTGTACGGGCTTCCATGCTATTTCAGACCAGCAACTACAGAACCAATCTTGTCTTCCACTGTCTCAGCCCGACCATTGGGTCTCATTCAACCGTACCCGACTGAAACCATCGTTGAACCACTTTCCATTCCATCGAAACGTAAAGTGCTTGTTGCAACTGTCGCATTCGGAATACTCCTATCTCATGTGATTTTCATGATATACAACAGATACAAGCGCAATCGGTTCAAACCATTCTACCAAAGATTACCAAAGGAGAAAAATATACTACCGAACGTACGAGAAACGATAACAACCCGAACAGATTCATTCTATTACGAACAACCGCTGCAAATCCGTTCTGAAAGCGTATCGCAAATTCATAATATCTATGAAGAGATACCTGAAACAGTTTCAAACGAGCCATCATATGATCATCTACAATTCCATGTATTTGATATAGAAGATGGAAATGTTTTGCAAGTATAGTTTAATGGGAGCCTAATAATACATTTATGTACATATATCGATTTGTAGAGAATAGTAAATAAATCTTAATTCATTCATCCGAACAAATCCTTCGTTATTTCATGCTTTAAAACTTTGTTGGTTCATTTGAATCACTGTCTATTAGTTTTGACTTTCTTGTACAGTAAATTTACCGAAAGACTATATATTCATTTATTTTGCTTACATATAAACAGATAACACTGAATCAACAGTTTGACGCCATCCTCGAATGCGCCCCACACTCGCCAAGTCGTTTTGCACCTGGTCTGCCCACCTTGCTCGCTGTGCTCCACGCCGTCTCGTACCTGGCGGATCGGAAGCGAACTCCATCTTTGCAGGGTTGCTGTCCGGCATTCTTGCAACATGCCCTGCTCATCATACCCTTCCGGCTTTAGCTACCTTCTGGATACTGGTTTCGCCGTAGAGCTGGGCGAGCTCGTGCTTCATCCTTCGCCGCCACACACCGTCTTCTTGAACAACGCCAAAGATCCTAAGCACCCGTCTCTCGAATACTCCGCTTGCAAGTGCTCCTGGAGCATTGTCCATGTTTCATGTCCGTAGGGGACTACTGGTCTTATCAGCGTCTTGTACACTGCCGTAATCTGAAAAAGTGACGTATACGCCATTTTCCAAAAATGGTGTTAACGAGTACTACTCATAGAGCACTTTAACAGAAAAATGGAAAACATGCATGTTGTAAAATGGCTGTTACGTCACTTTTCTAGATTACGGCAGTACATGACACATTTGATACGGTGGTGAATCTTTTTTGACCGCAGTTTCTTATGGAGCTCGTAGTAGGCCCGACTTCCACCGATGATGCGCCTTCGTATTTCACGACTAACATTGTTATCAGCCGTTAGCAAGGATCCAAGGTAGACGAATTCCTCGACCACCCCGAAGGTATCCCCGTTTATCGCAACATTGCTTCCCAGGCGGGCCCTGTCGCGCTCGGTTCCGCCCACTAGCATGTCATTTGTCTTCGATGCATTCACCACCAGTCCAACTTTCCCGGTGTTGAACTTAATCTAGAATTAAAAAAACACCTAAATAAAGATTAAAAAAAAAAAACCAGTCCAACTCTTGTTGCTTCACGTTTCAGGCGAGTGTACAGTTCTGCCACCTTTGCAAATGTTCGGCCGACATTGTTGATGGCAAATCTGTCTGCTTCCGTTGATCGTTGACGTAGTTTCAAAACTTTGGGTCGGGCTTGAGCTAAGCTTGGATATAAGCAGAGGTCGGTGAAGGTGCGCGCATGAGGGCATAAGCGCGCCATAGATCATCACTGGTGTGGGGTTTGAGTAAAATGTTAAGTCTGCAAACCCTGCTTTGTGCCCCCACCGATAGTATATTTCTCGACTACGACTATGAACTCTGTAACGGTCAAACGTATCGAACTTTCAACTTGAGCTGTCAACTTTTTCTGAACACTCAACAGTAAATAAAGAACACGTTTTGTTTTTTGCTCCGTAAATGTTCCGGGTTTTACTGTCGTGTCCGTTGTCCCGACCATAATAATACTTTAGGTTACGGGTCCCAGTTGTTGCGCGTCGCGTATTGGTAGTGGAAAAGTGCCGAGATGGTGGATGATGAAAAACACGAACGGTTTCTGTTGCCCTTGTTTGATGGCACAAACTTTACGCGTGGAAGTTTCGGATGCGGGTGCTGCTGGAAGAAAAAGAGCTTCTAGAATGCGTCGAACGAATGTTCTGAGCTGGTTGAGCAAGCGGGCGATTCTGCGGATGTCAAGAGAGACAAGAAGACCAAACGTGAAGCCATATTAGAGAAGGACAGGAAATGTAAATTCTTGTTGGTGTCCCGTGTCCACGATTCGCAATTTGAGTATATTCAGGAGAAAGGTACGTCCAAGGAGATTTGGGATGCTTTGAGCATCACCAGCCGGACGCATTTAAAACGTCAAATGATGGCATTGCGTTTCGAATCCGGCGCAATGAAGAACCATTTCTTGAAATTCGATCGCCTTGTGAGAGAATATTCGTGAAACAGGAGCTGTACTTGATGATTTAGATGTTGTTTGTCAGCTTCTATTCACGATAGGGCTGGCTTATTCCGCCGTCTCGACAGCACTCGAAACAATGCCGGAGGAGAACTTGTTCTTGGAATTTGTTAAGTGCCGCCTGTTGGACGAGGAGATGAAGCAGCTAGGAACAAGCGTCGAGTTGGTTACTCAAAAATCGGATGGTGCGGCTTTTTCCGGTTCGAGGAATCAACAGAAGAAAAAGAAGAAGGGCACAACCTTTCCGACTGCCCACGGAATCAGCAGGGAGACAAAGGAAGCAAACGAAGTAAGTTTAGCGATCGAGTGCGAATCTGGCGAACGATAGACCTGTGTCGTTTATTGCTTTGACTGATGGAAGTGAAATTTTCGAACGACGGCGTGTACAGTGGTTTGCGGACTCAGGATGTTCTGACCATTTGGTCAAAGATGATGATCTTTTTGTGGAGTTGAAGCCACTAGAGACGCCTGTTGAAATTGCGGTGGCTAAAGATGGAGAGTCAATTGTGGCTCGTCATAGTGGGACGGTGCAGTTAATCTCGGTTGTTAACGGTGAGTGTATCCCTTGCACTGTAAACAATGTACTCTACGCACCATCGCTGCGTTTCAACTTGTTCTCCGTGTTGAACGTCGAAAGAAAAGGCATGAAGGTAGTGTTTTTTTTTTCTTCCTAAACAATGGAGGGGGAATCTGCTCAACAGACATCCTGGGTTGACCAGGAAGTGCTGGGTTAGGGGCCACCTCCAATGAGGGAGGCAGGACTGCATCCCCGACCAGCTAAACCGTTTCCATTGCCGCCAAGCCCATCGTCCCTTCGGTACAACCAGAAAGTAATGCTTCAAAGGGGGGCCAGTGCATAACGCACCCTCGAGGTTAGCTGCGTGTCCTTGCAGCATCGAACATCGTGACTCGCTTTTTTAGAAGAACATCATGGTGTCGTGCCAGCGCATTGTCGGGTTTCCAGGTGGCCTTACCACGCCCTATGTCCTCGGAAGGTGGGCAGGGTCGACTTCGCGCCTGCTTCCCTCTGCACGACTGGTATCAAGAATGAGGATGCCGCGTGCACCCCAAATTGACCTTTCTGCGATAGGGCCTATTCGCCAGCACACAGAGGGACTTGCCGACACGGTGCCTACGCCTGCCCCAGCCTTGACGAGGACCCTTTCCGTCCTCGGGCTCGGAACCCGCCCGGTTGGCCGACGCCGCGAGAGCGACGATACCATGTTGTTTTCGCGCGGCCACTTGTTGGATAAAAGGATCGAGTTCGAACACAGGGCACCGGTTCGACCAATGAAGCCGACTTTGAACCCCTGGACCACCTCTTATTTGCGCCTAAACCAGTCATTCCTCTAGTCCACGCGCCACTCTCTATGTAGCTCAGAGACGATTTGGACGATAGCCGATTCCAGACGGCGTTCCAGCTAACTTCATCTTTACACATCCTCCAAACTAGGTTGTCCGGGGTAGTGTCCAGACCACATGTGGCAAGCATGTGGTCACGCATTGTGCGAGAACGCGGGCACACGAACAAGGTAGTGAAGGTAGTGTTTAGTGATGGAAAAGTACACATCTGGAACGGTTTCGAACTGGTTGCGACTGGGTCGCGTTGTGGAAAGATGTACGAACTAAACTTATACACAGTCGAAGAATGCGAAAATGATTCGTTGATAGCTTGCGGTCGTATTACAAAACGTATCGAGTTGTTACACCGTAGATTAGGGCACCTAAACAAGAGACAGCTAGAACAGTTGCTGAACAAGGACATGCTCGATGGTTTGCAACCGATGCAGTGCGGTGGTTCGGATGATAGTGTGATCGTGTGTGAGCCATGCATCATTGGCAAACAAACGCGCCAACCTTTTTCGGTTTTCGAAGGCAAACGGTCATCGCGTATTCTCGAGGTCGTTCACTCCGACGTGTGTGGCCCCATTGATCGGCCGTAACGGCGAGCGTGACATTCACGGATGATTGGACCCACTTCGTTATGATCTTCCCGATGAAAACCAAGGATGAAGTACTCGGTTGGTTCGAATATTATGAGTCGGTGGCCACTGCTAAGTTTGGGAAGAGAATTTCCCGGGTTAAGTGCGATAACGGCGGTGAATATCAGAGTAAAGCTTTTGCAGCGTTCTGCCGCCGAAAGGGGATACAGGTGGAATTCACGGTCCCATATACGCCCCAGCAATATGGGACCAGTGAGCGAATGAACACTGTGAGAGCGGGCGCTGACTATGCTTGAAGATGCGAAGATTGAAAAGGTGTTCCGGGTGCAGGCAGTTGAGACGGCTGCATGCATTGTTAACCGGTGGCCGTCATCTGCGAACGATTCGTATAAAACTCTCAACACGCGTCGGAGTCGTCCGCCGTGGCTTAACATTGGGTGGCTACAAGACGGTAGACTAGCCTAAGACTACGCGCAGCAGCTGGAAGTGGCACTCCCAACGGAAGAGCAGCTAGGCGCAGCATCTTTTGAAGATGGCTGGAGAGATATTCGATCCGCCATTGGAAGCACCGCAACCGCTGCACTAGGCACGGTGGCTCCGGATCAAAGAAACGACTGGTATGACGGCGAATGTGAGCAGTTAGTTGAGGAGAAGAATGCAGCATGGGCGAGATTGCTGCAACACCGCACGAGGGCGAACGAGGCACGATACAAACGGGCGCGTAACAGACAAACTTCGATTTTCTGGAGGAAAAAGCGCCAGCAGGAAGATAGAGACCGTGAAGAGACGGAGGAACTGTACCGCGCTAATAACGCACGCAAGTTCTATGAGAAGATGAACCGTTCACGTAAGGGCCACGTGCCACGGCCCGAAATGTGTAAGGACATAAACGGAACCTTCTTACAAACGAGCGTGAGGTGATCCAAATGTGGCGGCAGCACTACGAAGAGCACCTGAATGGCGATATGGCAGACAACGGTGGCGGTATGGTAATGAACCTAGGAGCACGCGCGCAGGACATGCGACTTCCGGCTCCGAATCTCCAGGAAATCCAGGAGGAGATCGGCCGGCTGAAAAACCACAAAGCCCCTGGAGTTGACCAACTACCAGGAGAGCTGTTTAAACACGGTGGTGAAGCACTGGCTAGAGCGCTGCACTGGGTGATTACCAAGGTTTGGGAGGATGAGGTTCTGCCGCAGGAGTGGATGGAAGGTATCGTGTGTCCCATCTACAAAAAGGGTGATAAGCTGGATTGTAGCAACTACCGCGCAATCACATTGCTGAACGCCGCCTACAAGGTACTCTCCCAAATTTTATGCCGTCGACTAACACCAATTGCAAGAGAGTTCGTGGGGCAGTACCAGGCGGGATGTATGGGTGAACGCTCTACCACAGACCAGGTGTTCGTCATACGTCATGTATTGCAGAAATGCCGCGAATACAACGTGCCCACACATCATCTATTTATCGACTTCAAAGCCGCATATGATATAATCGATCGGGACCAGCTATGGCAGCTAATGCACGAAAACGGATTTCCGGATAAACTGATACGGTTGATCAAGGCGACGATGGATCGGGTGATGTGCGTAGTTCGAGTTTCAGGGGCATTCTCGAGTCCCTTCGAAACCCGTAGAGGGTTACGGCAAGGTGATGGTCTTTCGTGTCTGCTATTCAACATCGCTTTGGAGGGAGTAATACGAAGGGCAGGGATTGACACGAGTGGTACGATTTTCACGAAGTCCGTCCAGTTATTTGGTTTCGCCGACGACATTGATATCATGGCACGTAACTTTGAGAGGATGGAGGAAGCCTACATCAGACTGAAAAGCGAAGCTAAACGGATTGGACTAGTCATCAACACGTCGAAGACGAAGTACATGATAGGAAGAGGCTCAAGAGAGATAAATGTGAGCCACCCACCACGAGTTTCTATCGGTGGTGACGAAATCGAGGTGGTTGAAGAATTCGTGTACTTGGGCTCACTGGTGACCGCCGATAACGATACCAGCAGAGAAATTCGGAGACGCATAGTGGCTGGAAATCGTACGTACTTTGGACTCCGCAAGACGCTCCGATCGAATGGAGTTCGCCGCCGTACCAAACTGACTATCTACAAAACGCTTATAAGACCGGTAGTTTTCTACGGGCACGAGACCTGGACGATGCTCGTGGAGGACCAACGCGCACTGGGAGTTTTCGAAAGGAAAGTGTTGCGTACCATCTATGGTGGGGTGCAGATGGCGGACGGTACGTGGAGGAGGCGAATGAACCACGAGTTGCATCAGCTGTTGGGAGAACCATCCTTCGTTCACACCGCGAAAATCGGAAGACTGCGGTGGGCCGGGCACGTAGCCAGAATGTCGGACAGTAATCCGGTGAAAATGGTTCTCGACAACGATCCGACGGGAACAAGAAAGCGAGGTGCACAGCGGGCAAGGTGGATCGATCAGGTGGAGGACGACTTGCGGACCCTCCGCAGACTGCGTGGTTGGCGTAGTGCAGCCATGGACCGAGCTGAATGGAGAAGTCTTTTATGTGCAGCACAAGCCACTCCGGCCTTAGTCTGATGATAAATAAATCGTATAAAACTCCTGCTGAGCTGTGGGATGGACGGCGACCAGATGTGTCAAGGCTGCGAACGTTTGGATGTATCGCATACGTACACGTCCCGAAAGAGCGTCGCAAGAAACTGGACTCCAAAGCCTAGAAGGGCATATTTGTTGGCTATGTACCATCAGGCTACAGGGTGTGTAATCCGTCTACGGGATCAACCGTAGTGGCTCGTGACGTCGTTTTTGTGGAGTCGCCAAATTCAGAATCGCAAGTTTCGAGCAAGGATGAAAAGATTAAGAAGTGTGATGTGATTAAAATGGTAAACCATGATGAAGTAAGTGTTACCGAGGAAGATGCTAGTTGTGGCAAAGAAGGTCCCGAAGATGACGAAGAAGAACACTAGACGAGTTTGACCGATGATGATAGTGATACTGTGGACGATAATTCTGGACAGAATGATGGAAGTGTTTCGGCGCGAAGATCATTTCGTGACCGCAGTGGCCCAGTATGGCATGCGGACTATGAAATGGATTGTGCTAGTCCCAGTCAACATTTTCATACCTATTGCTATTGATATAGGTCATCATATACACATAAGATATTATGTATATAATGCACCGAATCGCTAAATACCTACTAAAGTGGAGGCCATATACGGGCTAAATAACAACTTTCTCGAGTTTCCATGAACATTTATACGACTTAGTGAATATTTGCAAAAATAAATGGTAACAACCCTGTCTCGAACATTTGACCTCTGGAACTAAAGGCTGATGCCCCTGCGCTACTCAGCAACTCTTGAAAAGCAGCAAAATTTTGACAATCATAAACTAGATGGCGATTTATTATTGACAAGAGCTTCAGTGTACGATATGAACTACATTGATACGATTCGGATCCCTTGTTGTTGTGCGTACAAATGTGGCTTGAATCGTATATGATAACAACTTATGATTATCCTGATAATGTTCGTACATAACAACGATTGCGCATCATTCCAAACGATTCAACCCACGTATGAACGATTATGAAATGTCAACATCAGTCTTTCATCGTGTTTACTCTCGAACTGTGTTTACAACTTAATTACATTTTAGTTGCTCGATAAATTGTTAGTGCAGATATTGAGCGATACTGGTTAGCAGTGAAAAAGTACACCGGCAATAATCGCAATTTTGGCAGATCAGATGGAATGGAGTAAGTAATTTTGAAATTAATTCAATCGGTAAGGTTCAGTGGCTCAGTGCTCAACGCGCAGAAGGTGGAAGCTATATACGTACAACGCACATCGGTATATGATTTGCATGACAATATTTGTATACATAAACGATATTTCCGATTTGATCCGATAAAACTGATATTGTTTATATAGGTTTATGACTTCCATAAACGCAATCGTAAATATTGCTTACACTGGTATCATATACAATAATATTCATATTTTAGCCATCTATATAAGCAGTCATATACGAATGTGAAAGAAAATAGCAATATATGCGATAAAATTTATCATTTCATATACGATATGTGGTTTACTGGGGTTTTGCTTTGAATGCTTTGTCATTTGTGGAAGATCTACCAGCATGATTGTCGGACTTGTCAAACCGAGATGATGAGCACTTGTGGCGGCAGGCAATGAAGGAGGAAATGGATTCGTTGGAGCGAAATGATACTTGGACCTTGACAAAGCTACCGGAAGGCCGAAGTGCTATCTCGTGCAAATGGATCTTCAAGGTCAAACCCGGTGAAGATGGACAACCACCTCGATACAAAGCGAGGATAGCCAGAAGCGTGATTTTGACTATTCGGAAACCTATTCTCCGGTAGCTCGGCTGGACACGCTGCGGGCAGTACTGGCGATAACGAATCGCGAACGAATGGTCGTTCATAAAATGAACGTAAAGACGGCTCTCCTAAACGGCAAATTGGCGGAAAAAATTATATGCAGCAGCCGGAGGGTTTCAGTCAGAAGGCAGATCGTGTATGTCGTTTTTAACGATCGCTTTACGGGCTAAAGCAAGCATCGAGGCAATGGAACAAATGCTTCGATATATTTGTAAAGCAACTAGGTTTCAAGAGAAGCTCCAACGATCTTTGTCTCTTCGTCCGTGGTTCCGGAAAGGGTCAGGTCATCTTGGTTCTGTACGTCGATGATGTGCTGGTTGTTAGTCCGTTAGAAAAGCTTGTAAATACGGTGAAGGCATGCCTCGCGAGAAAATTTGAGATGGTCGATTTGGGAGAAGTCCGTAATTTTCTCGGGATGAAGATCGACAGAGACGTGGAAAAGAAAACCATGCGTATCAGCCAGCGTCATTACATGGAAAGTCTCCTGTGCCGCTTCCAAGTGGATGATTGCTGTCCGATATCGACACCGATGGAAAACCGTTTGAAATTAGCGAAAGGGAGCGTCCATAAATTACGAAACGCTTAGAGGGGGAGGGGGTTGGGCGAAGTGTGACGACCCATACATGATTTTTAGATGCTTCATACAAAAAGTGTGACATAGGGGGGAGGGGGGTTGAAAACACCCAATTTTTGCGTTACGTAATTAAAGGATCTTCCCAAAGGAGAAGAGCCCGAAAGAATTTTGAAACAGAGCTAAAAATATTCATCTTCATGAAGCAACTTCGGTCCGAATTTTGACAAACATCGCATGAATATTCAAAACATAGAATGACATAGTCAGACGACTACTCCACGAACTCATTCATTCGACTGTCACTGAGTGTGTTTACTATGTGCAGAAAAACATAATTAGCATTGTTTATGTTGATGTTTACCGTTGAAAGTGCCTCGCGGATGAAAATCGGATTCAGTCCTGTGTGATAAATCACTTTACTCATTTGAAACGTGTTCAGATTTCAGATAATTTATCAATTTGTAAAATGTGCATAAATATTCAATGACTAATATTCAACTGAGTATTGACTGTCCAAAGCTGACTATGAATGTGTCGGAAGTGAACTGACGCTTGATTTCGGTTTGATTTACAAAGACAGATGCTGATTGGGCCAGTGATCTACGGATCGACGATCGATATCAGGAGCACTTTTCAAGATATTTGGCTCAAGCGTCAGTTGGACATCTAAGAAGCAACCGATGGTGTCTCTATCGTCGACTGAAGCCGTATTGGAGGCTCTATGCAGTGCTGGGTGTCACAGTCAGTGGCTTACTCGTGTCTTGCGTGATTTAGGGTGGTCGTCAAGTGAACCAACCCTATTCCTCGAGGACAATCAGTCCGCAATCAAAATTGCATCCAACCCCAAGGACTCGGGCCGATTGAAACATGTTGATCTCAAGCATTTCTACGTACGGGAGCTTGTGGAGAAAGGCTGCATCAAGATCATCTACGTTCCTTCCAAGATGCAGCAAGCAGATATTTTGACAAAAAGTCTACCGGCTCCAGCATTCAGAAATCTTCGTGCTAGTCTGGGAGTTGGAAACTGCAGTGTTTGAGCGGGCGTGTTAAGTCTGCAAACCCTGCTTTGTGCCCCCACCGATAGTATATATCTCGACTACGACTATGAACTCTGTAACTGACAAACGTATCGAGCTTTCAACTTTGTATCTGAACACTCAACAGTAAATAAAGAACACGTTTTGTTTTTGCTCCGTAAATGTTCCGGGTTTTATTGTCGTGTCCGTTGTCCCGACCATAATAACACTTTATAAAATGCCTTCCGCGGTGTGCACACGGAGAGTCGCTGTCACAACTTCGTTCCGGCCATTCAGGGCCACACATTTTGGCGATCCTGTCAGTGTATTTTTTGGATCCTGTCGCTGATTTCATGAGGTGAGTTGAATCCAAGTGGTTAAATTGTGACGAGTTATATATTTCATAGGGATCCTACATTCAGAGATATGCGAAAGCGGCCATCTTGAGCCAATCGAGCATTGAGAACTGTCAAAATCTGAGCCAAATGAACATCGTTATTGTTGCAGATCGAAAGGTATTGCGATTTTGGTGAAATGGATTTTATGCAAAGTTTTATCGAATAAACAATTTGTTTTGCTTTCGTAAGTAAAAGTAGTCTAGTTAATGCCTTATGTCGTGCGTTCATTCGTATTGCTCTTTAATTTTAGCGAAAATGCTCTGCTAGAGGATAGATAAAATAATCAAAAAGTGTCTTCGAATGTAAAGTCATGTGCAAGCCTAAACATTTTTCACTGCGGCAAGTGCTGGCAGCGTTTGTTTACGAAAGTAACAGCGTTGCTAAATCGTCTGGAAAAGAATTCGCACATCTCTTAATATAGGATCCCTAATATTTCAGTTTGCAAAATCACAAGGCGCGTCTCGAAGACCGTCGGAAAATGGTTTGTGGCTTGCTAAATCATAAGACGCGTCTCGAAGACCGTCGGAAAATGGTTAGTGGTTTGCTAAATCGCAAGAGGCGTCTCGAAGACCGTCGGGAAATGGGTTGTGGTTTGCGCAATCACAAGACGCGTCTCGAAGACCGTCGGGAAATGGGTTGTGGTTTGCGCAATCACAAGACGCGTCTCGAAGACCGTCGAAAAATGGTTTGTGGTTTGCTAAATCACAAGACGCATCTTGAAGACCGTCGGAAAACGGGTTGTGGTTTGCTAAATCACAAGACGCGTCTCGAAGACCGTCGGAAAATGGTTTGTGGCTTGCTAAATCACAAGACGCATCTTGAAGACCGACGGAAAATGGGTTGTGGTTTGCTAAATCAAAAGATGCGTCTCAAAGACCGTCGGAAAATGGTTTGTGGCTTGCTAAATCACAAGACGCGTCTCGAAGACCGTCGGAAAATGGTTTTTGGTTTGCTAAATCACAAGACGCGTCTCGAAGACCGTCGAAAAATGGTTTGTGGTTTGCTAAATCACAAGACGCGTCTCGAAGACCGTCGGAAAATGGTTTGTGGTGGCGCGTCTGAAAGACCGCTGGAAAAATGGTTTGTGGCTTAAGGTGATTATAGAATAAAGCCAGAAATCGGCCATTTTGTAAACCACGTGCTTTTCCGATATTTTTTTTTCAAGAGCACGAGATGAAAGAACCAAATAACCATGTGTTAATAGAATCACACATCAGCGTGTCAATCGGCGAGCAGCAAGCCATGACTTTGCCCCCTTCCAGTCAGACCTCCGCAGCGTGCACACGCATCCACGGAGAGTCGCTGTCATAACTTCGTTCCGGCCATTCAGGGCCACACAACTGGCTAACCACAAATCCAGATTGTTGCAATTTGGCTCTGCATTTAGTTACTTGAGTTACATTATCAAACAAAACCACGAAGGTTGAAGTATGACGAATTCGCGATGGCACTTACCGCAGCTTGTATTTTTAAGGCTCCCCCAGACCTAAGCGATTTCATCGCCGCGGTTCTATCGTTCGATCGCTGCCAGCAATGCTATATTTACGCTTCCATACCAATGGCGACAGAATCGCTGTCGCCAAGCGATAGAATCGCGTCGCGACTGTCGCATCGTATGTGTTTGGGGGAACCTTTATCCTGGTTCGTCCTGACGACGACAAGTAGAATGTCGTCGGCGTATAAAAACAGGAATACATTTGCCGGTAGTATGTCGAAGAGACCGTTTATGGCAATGAGGTACTCCAGTTTCTGCAGCGAACTCGATGGATGCGGTGCCGCCGTTCAGCGCTGGAAGTTTCTTCCGGTGAAAAAGTTTTCGATGAAGGCTAGCATGTTCCCCATTCTTGGAGTTTACGGAGGACCAATGGAGTCCAGATCCTACTCCAGGCTTTGGTGATGTCGAGTGATACCAGGTCAACATGATTGTAATCTTCATACGCGTTGTGAAGCAAGTTGTCCGAAAAGCTGGGCAAGCTCGGCGAAAAACATGCTGTTGATGACCGAAGCTTCCAACGACTAGCTTCTCTCTAAGTCGGCGTTAACCATTCTCTCAACAGTCTTCGAGGCACAAGAGGTTAAAGACATCGAACTTTGTGGCATCCCGACCCGCTGCTCTGCTTTTCGGATGCGTTTTGTATTTCAGGATCGTTAATAGAGAAAACTTGTTTTTTTTATTATAATAGAACTAATTTGATTCCGTCTTTACTAGACCATGGTTTAGGACAAAAGAGTCCGGTAAGTTGGGCTCAAGCAACCCGCAGGTTTCTGTGATTGAAAAATAAGTGGCTACAATCATACCCAACATTGACAACAGGTCCATAAAACTTTCAATATTGATAACAGATAAAGATGGATAATATTTGATTAAGGTCACTCCTGACACAATCCAAGTTTCAAAGTGCTCGCGTTTTCGGGGGCACACCACTCGATGCGGAGTCGGCGTACAACTGCCATTTTTATGTTTTCACGCATGCTGCGACGCAGCAAAGCTGAATCAACAAAAATGACAGTTGTACGCCGACTCCGCATCGAGTGGTGTGCCCCCGAAAACGCGAGCACTTTGAAACTTGGATTCTGTCAGGAGTGACCTTAAATGAATGTTTTAGTGTCCCAACTGAAGAACTAAGAGAGGAAATGTAATTCTTTCGGATTTAATAAATTTTCAATACACTGATAGCCACTTACTCGATAGCCACTTACATTTATTCAGTTGTAGTACCATACATCAGCTAGCTGTTGACCATACATACCTACTAGGCAACATTGTCTTATCATATATTGGTTCGAATAAATTACATTTATAAACTTTTTTTGATGTGTGTAGTGTATGTTATTTGATGAGAACGTGATGTAAGAATACGAATACCTACCGACAAGCACATTTATTAGCATAGACTTGGATAATTTTACAAGCACAAACAAAAAATAAAATAAAATAAAGAAGATATATTTTCAAAAGCGCGGATTTTTCTTTCAAATGGAGGATAGCTTAAAAATATTACCTGCGCAAATTCGAACAAAATTGCGGACATTTTTAACGAAGCAAGACATGAAAACCTAAAACCCACTTGAAATCATTCTTTGCGTTTTTGAGTGTATAACAATAAATTTGAAAGACATGTTTAAAAACACAACAAAATGTACAAAAAACAAGAACGACCCTACAGTCCACGCTTACAATTTCGGCCAGGCATACATGGCTGGCAGAGAAGATTTGTAGGCGAGATCGTACATCTGAGAGCGGATGAATGCTTCCTTATCACTTGGTTCCGGCTTGGTGCATGCGAGTCCGTTCTGATAAGCATACTCCATAATACGCACGGCAATTTTGATGGAGCAATCCTGGATCATTTCCAGTGGTGGGTATAGGCTGCCTTTCTCCAGGTCATCTTCGGTGACGATTTCCGCCAAGCGTTGAGCTGAGATGAGGAAGATATCTTCCGGAATGGTGGCTGCACCGGCACAGATCACTCCCAAGGCAACTCCGGGGAAAATGTACGAATTGTTACCTTGACCCGGGTGGTAGGTTTTTCCCTTGTATGTCACCGGAGCGAACGGCGAACCGGAAGCGAACACGCAACGGCCATCGGTGTACTCGTAAGCTTGCTCAGCTGTGCATTCAGCTTTGCTGGTTGGATTCGAGAGTGCAAAGATAATCGGACGCTCGTTCAACTCAGCCATGGTACGGATGATTTCCGGTGTAAAGGCTCCAGCAATGGCAGCTGCACCAATAATTACGGTGGGCTTCACCACCTTGACGGCTTCGGCCAGTGTGTCGACCGGGGCATGGTCGTGAGCAAATCGGTGCTTGTGCCCGGAGATACCACCCTTCGGGCGATCCTTGACAATTAGACCTGCGGGAAAAAAAGGTTCTTAGTGATCATGAAGGAACTTCGTCAATGTGATTGAACTTACCCTTGCTGTCCACCAGCCAAATTCGCTTGCGAGCATCCTGTTCGCTCAATCCGTCCTGTCGCAAAGCCATAACACAGAGCTCGGCGATGCCGAGAGCGGCTTCACCGGCACCTTGGAAAAGAACCGTGTTTTCGCTGAGCTTGGTCTTGGTGACGCGTAGCGAAGCGAACAGACCGGCAACGGCGACGGAGGCGGTTCCTTGGATGTCATCGTTGAAGGTACAGTAGTTGTCACGGTATTTGTCCTGAAACCGGAAAGCATTGGAATTTCCGAAGTCTTCGAACTGAATCAGGCAGTTACGGCCGAACCGTCGCACGGCGGCTTGCATGAATTCTTCAATAAATTCGTCGTACGCTTCACCGGTAACTCGCTTGTGCCGGAGTCCAACGTACAGAGGATCATCCAGGATGCTTTGGGTGTTGGTTCCAACATCCAGGGTGACGGGTAGGCACTGGTGCGGTTTGATTCCTGCCAAAGCCGTGTAGAGGGCGAGCTTTCCGACAGGAATTCCCATACCGTTGGCACCCAGATCTCCCAAACCCAGAATTCGTTCACCATCGGTGACACAGATAGCGCGTACGTCTCGCTCAGGCCAGTTCTTCAGCACATCGTAGACATGGCCCTTATCGTTGATCGTGATGTACATGCCCTTGGGCTGCTGGTAGATCATGCTGTACTTCTGGCAAGCCAATCCCACCGTTGGGGTGTAGACCAGCGGCATCATGTTGCCGATATCCGAGGACAGCACTCGGTAGAACAGTCGCTCATTACGGTCCAACAGTCCAACCAGATAGATGTACTTGTCCAGATCATTTTCATAGCGATTCAACAGTGTCAAACAATGCTGAACCTGTTCCTCTTCGGTACGCACGGTAGCCGGCAGCAAACCATGAAGACCCAACGCCTGACGTTCCTCGATCGTGAACGCCAAACCCTGAAGATTAGAAAGAGAGAAGTGAAAATTGCATTAACAGGTGTTGCATAATTCCGGCGATTTTTGCTTCGTGAATGAATCGAATGTTTCCACTGATGACGACGGCAACGGGCTTTGAGAAAGAGAGGAGGAGAGGAGAACCGAAATACAGAATTAGCAAACGTAACGACCATGACCAAGGCCAAAGCGATAATCGACACAATTCGGCAAACTGGTTTGCGGTTCGCGAAAGGTAAAACGACACACTAACTTGAAGTAGGTGTATAAGCAGATCAATGGGGAATTTATTCATTTTTCATACAAATTTCTTTAAAATTTATCGAGTCATGGTGCGTTTGCCGTCATCGAAAGCTCTGACGACGGTAGTTTTATTATGGGAGAACTTGCTGACACACAACTTCCGCCAAAAGTGCGAACTTCAATGACGTTAATCGCGCTTTGTTTGCTGAAGGTGCTTGTAAGCGTCGTTTACTTAACAATGTGTGATGCGTTACTTGTCGTAATTTGTCTTTGCATCATATGCTGGGATGACGATTATTTTACATGATGAGTGGTAGTTATTCTCTCGATTAAGACCTTCAATCGATGATGGTAATAAAATAAGTTATCATTAATATCTATTTGAATTTCCTTTGTCTTTATTTTATTTGTACTAGAGCGAACTTGATCAAGTTTATGAAAGGCAAGTCTATGAAACTATTCCATCGCAACCGATATAGGATGGCACATACTCGATTCGAGTGCAACGTGACTAACGAATGTAACTTGATCTTACAACAACATGTCTGCAGGTTTCGCCACCTTTTGCAAGAGTGTCAAGCGATAAACTGATTACTTGCGTGTGACTAATTGATTTATAATTTTATTGCACCTAATAAGTAGTATGCGTTTGCAAGAGACGATTAGACGAGAGCCGTTGGTCAATGAGCAACTTAGTGGATGGCCGTCCAATTTCTGAACCTTCACAGGTGTCTGTTGCTCTGCCAATTGGTTTTGCAACTTGGGAGGTCCTTACGCTAATCGATATCGCGGCAGGGCCCGTAATCACCGATTGAGTGTCGCCAAAGTGCAAGACCGCTAGATTAATGCCAATTAAGTCCTCATTGATGATCACACTGAGGGGTTTATATTAACGCATATGCGTGGATAGAAAACGCTCCACAGTGAAAGGTTGTTGATAATTAATCAAGGAGATTAGAAGTAAAAGAGTGTAAGCAACGTTTTGATAAACTTGGAGTTAAGTACATAATATGGTTTTTAGAACTTTGCAGTAATGAACAATGTGACGATCCTTATTTTTTCCATATTATTTATCATACAATTTGCAACTTGCTTGTTTGAATCTAATACTTTGTCACTTACACCTTTTTCCTATCCCATCAATTATATCCCCAATGTAAGATTGAATTTGGATTGGGATTGGATTGTAGTTCGATTAGGTTGCATTTTGATCAAATTTGGATTAGTTTAGAATTAATTTTGGATTGGATTTTGATGGTACAGTATTGACGCGGTTATGTCACTCCCCGATTTTGTGTATCCCAGATTTTATCACGTTTTCGATCCGATTTTGTCACCCCAAAAATTGTCAAGAACTTAGTAATTTAGTAAGCTTTTTCGACAAGAAATTACGGATTTTGAAGGTATTGGATGTGGATTGGATTTGAAATAGATTTGGATTGGATTTGGTTTGGATTGGAATAGGATTTGGATTGGATTGGATTGTATTTCAATTAGATTTGGATTTGGATTGGATTTTAATTAGTTTTGGATTGGATTTTGATGATATTTGAATTGGCTTTTGATGGTACAGTACTGACACGATTTTGTCTACCCCCGATTTTATCACGTTTTCGACCCAATTTTGTCACCTCAAAAATTGTCAAGAATTTAGTTTCGACAAGAAATTATGGGTTTTGATGATATTTGGATTGGATTTGGATTGCATTTTGATTGGATTGCATTTGTATTGGATTTCGATTCGATTTGTATCGAATTAGGTTTGTATTCGGATTTGATTTGGATTGGAATTGGGTTGGATTTGGATAGGATTTGGGTTGGATGTGGATTGGATTTGGATTGGATGTGGATTGGAATTGTATTGGATTTGGATTGGATGTAGATTGGATTTGCATTGGATTTGGATGGGATTTGGATTGGATTTGGATTGGGTTTGGATCGGATTTGGATTGGATTTGGATTGGATGTGGATTGGATTTGGATTGGATTTGTATTGGGTTTTGATTGTATTCGGATTGGATTTGCATTGGATGTAGATTGGATTTGGATTGGATTTGGATGGGATTTGAATTGGATTTGGATTGGATTTAGATTGGATTTGGGTTGGATTTGGATTGGATTTGGATTAGATTTGGATTGGATTTGGATTAGATTTGGATTGGATGGATTGGTTTGGATTGGTTTGATTGGTTTGGATTGGTTTGGATTTGGTTGGTTTGGATTATGTTTGGATTGGATTTGAATTGGATTTGGATTAGATTTGGATTCGATTTGGATTGGATTTGGATTGGATTTGGATTGGATTTGGATTGGATTTGGATTGGGTTTGGATTGGATTTGGATTGGATTTTAATTGGATTTGGATTGGATTGGATTTGGATTGGAATTGGATTGGATTTGGATTGGATTTGGATTGGATTTGGATTGGATTTGGATTGGATATGGATTGTATTTGGATTGGATTTGGATTGGATTTTGATTGTTTTCGGATTTGGATTTGCATTGGATGTAGAATGGATTTGGATTGGATTTGGATGAGATTTGAATTGGATTTGGATTGGATTTAGATTGGATTTGGGTTGGATTTGGATTGGATTAGGATTGGATTTTGATTGGATTTGGATTGGATTTAGATTGGATTTGGATTGGATTCGGATTGGATTTGAATTGGATTTGGATTGGATTTGGATTGGATTTGGATTGGATTTGGATTGGATTTGGATTCGATTTGGATTGGATTTGGATTGGATTTGGATTGGATTTGGATTGGATTTGGATTGGATTTGGATTGGATTTGGATTGGATTTGGATTGGATTTGGATTGGATTTGGATTGGATTTAGATTGGATTTAGATTGGATTTGGATTGGATTTGGATTTGGATTGGATTTGGATTGGATTTGGATTGGATTTGGATTGGATTTGGATTGGATTTGGATTGGATTTGGATTGGATTTGGATTGGATTTTGATTGTATTCGGATTGGATTTGCATTGGATGTAGATTGGATTTGGATGAGATTTGAATTGAATTTGGATTGGATTTAGATTGGATTTGGATTGGATTAGGTTGGATTTGGATTGGATTTAAATTGGATTTGGATTGGATATGGATTGGATTTGAATTGGATTTGGATTATATTTGGATTGGATTTGGATTGGATTTGGATTGGATTTGGATTCGATTTGGATTTGGATTGGATTTGGATTGGATTTGGATTGGATTTGAATTGGATTTGAATTGGATTTGGATTGGATTTGGATTGGATTTGGATTGGATTTGGATGAGATTTGAATTGGATTTGGATTGGATTTAGATTTGATTTGGGTTGGATTTGGATTGGATTAGGATTGGATTTTGATTGGATTTGGATTGGATTTAGATTGGATTTGGATTGGATTCGGATTGGATTTGAATTGGATTTGGATTATATTTGGATTGGATTTGGATTGGATTTGGATTAGATTTGGATTCGATTAGGATTGAATTTGGATTGGATTTGGATTGGATTTGGATTGGATTTGGATTGGATTTGGATTGGATTTGGATTGGATTTGGATTGGATTTGGATTGGATTTGGATTGGATTTAGATTGGATTTAGATTGGATTTGGATTTGGATTGGATTTGGATTGGATTTGGATTGGATTTGGATTGGATTTGGATTGGATTTGGATTGGATTTGGATTGGATTTGGATTGGATTTGGATTGTATTCGGATTGGATTTGCATTGGATGTAGATTGGATTTGGATGAGATTTGAATTGAATTTGGATTGGATTTAGATTGGATTTGGATTGGATTAGGTTGGATTTGGATTGGATTTAAATTGTATTTGGATTGGATATGGATTGGATTTGAATTGGATTTGGATTATATTTGGATTGGATTTGGATTGGATTTGGATTCGATTTGGATTGGATTTGGATTGGATTTGGATTGGATTTGGATTGGATTTGAATTGGATTTGAATTGGATTTGGATTGGATTTGGATTGGATTTGGATTGGATTTGGATTGGATTTGGATTGGATTTGGATTGGATTTGGATTGGATTTGGATTGGATTTGGATTGGATTTGGATTGGATTTGGATTGGATTTGGATTGGATATTTGGATCCAAATGGATTTGGATTGGAATTATATTGGATTTGGATTGGATTTAGATTGGATTAGGGTTGGATTTGGATTGGATTTCGATTGTATTTGGATTGAATTTGGATTGGATTTGGATTGGTTTTGGATTGGATTTGGATTGGATTTGGATTTGATTTGGATTGGATTTGGATTGGATTTGGATTGGAATTGAATTGGATTTGGATCAGATTTGGATTTAGATTTGAATTGGATCTGGATTGGATTTGGATTGGATTTTCATTGGATTGGGATTAGATGTGGATTGGATTTGGATTTGGATAAGATTTGGATTGGATTTAGATTGGATTTGGATTGGATTTGAATTGGATTTGGATTATATTTGGATAGGATTTGGATTAAATTTGGATTGGATTTAAATTGAATTTGGATTAGATTTGGATTGGATTTGGATTTGATTTAGATTGGATTTAGATTTAGATTAGATTTGGATTGGATTTGGATTAGATTTGGATTGGATTTGAATTAGATTCGGATTGGATTTGGATTGGATTTGGGTTGGATCTGGATTGGATTTGGATTTGATTTGTATTGGATTTGGATTGGATTTGAATTAAATTTGGATTGGATTTAGATTGGGTTCAGATTTTGGATTGGATTGGGATTGGATTGGGATTAGATTTGTATTGGATTTGGACTAGATTTGGATTGGATTTGGATTAGATTTGGATAGGATTTGGATTGGAATTGGATTGAATTTGGATCAGATTTGGATTTAGATTTAGATTGGATCTGGATTGGATTTGGATTGGACTTGGATTGGATTTTGATTGGATTTGGATTGGATTCGGATTGGATTTGGATTGGATTCAGATTGGAATTAGATTGGATTTGTATTGGATTTAGATTGGATTTGGATTGGATTTGAATTGGATTTGGATTATATTTGGATAGGATTTGGATTAAATTTGGATTGGATTTGAATTAACTTGGATTGGATTGGATTTGGATTTGGATTGGATTTAGATTGGAATTGGATGGGATTTGAATTGGATTTGGATTATATTTGGATAGTATTTGGATTATATTTGGATAGGATTTGGATTATATTTGGATTGGATTTGAATTGAATTTGGATTAGATTTGGATTGGATTTAGATTGGATTTAGATTTAGATTATATTTGGATTGGATTTAGATTGTTTTTGGATTGGACTCGGATTTGATTTTGATTGGATTTGGATTGAATTTGGATTGGATTTTGTTTGAATTTGGATTAGATTTGGATTAGATTAAGATTGAATTTGGATTGGGTTTGGATGAGATTTGGATTGGATTTGGATTGGATTTGGATTAGATTTGGATTGGATTAAGATTGGATTTGAGTTTAGAGTAGATTTGGATTAGATTTAGATTGGATTTGGATTGGATTTAGATTGGATTTAGATTTGGATTGGATTTGGATTGGATTTGGATTGGACTTGGATTTGATTTGTATGGGATTTGAATTGGATTTAGATTGGATTTGAATTGAATTTGGATTGGATTTGGATTGAATTGGGATTGGATTTGAATTGAATTTGGATTGGATTTGGATTGGATTTAGATTTAATTTGGATTGGGATTGGATTTGGATTGGATTAAGATTGGATTTGGATTGGAATTTGATTAGATTCGGATTGAATTTAGATTGGATTTTGTTTGGATTTGGATTAGATTTGGATTGGATTTCAATTCGATTCGGATTGGATTTGGATTAGATTTGGATTGGATTTGGATTGGATTTGGATTGGATTTTGATTGGATCTAGATTTAGATTAGATTTGGATTGGATTTGGATAGGATTTAGATAAGATTCAGATTTGGGTTAAATTTAGATTTTGATTGGATTTGGATTGAATTTGAATTGGACTTGGATTTGATTTGTATTGGATTTGAATTGGATTTTGATTGGATTTAGATTTAGATTAGATTTGGATTGGATTTGGATTGGGTTTAGAATGGATTTAGATTTAGATTAGATTTGGATTGGATTTGGATTGAATTTGGATTAGATTCGGATTGGATTTGGATTGGATTTGGATTGAATTGGGATTGGATTTGGATTTGATTTAGATTGGATTTGGATTGGATTTGGATTGGATTTGGATTGGATTTGGATTAGATTTGGATTGGATTTGGATTGAGTTTGGATTGGATTTGATTTGGATTGGATTTGGATTGGATTCAGATTGAATTTTGATTGGATTTGGATTGGATTTGGATTGGATTTGGATTGGATTTTGATTGGATTTGGATTGGATTTGGATTTTATTTGGATAGGATTTATATTGGATTTGAATTAACCATGAGCTCGCCCAACTCTACGGCGAACCCAGTATCCAGAAGGTAGCTAAAGCCGGAAGGGTACGATGGGCAGGACATGTTGCAAGAATGCCGGACAGCAACCCTGCAAAGATGGTGTTCGCTTCCGATCCGGCAGGTACGAGACGGCGTGGAGCGCAGCGAGCGAGATGGGCAGACCAGGTGCAGAACGACTTGGTGAGCGTGGGGCGTATCCGAGGATGGAGAGATGCGGCCTCGAACCGTGCATTGTGGCGTCAAATTGTTGGTTCAGTGTTATCTGTTTAGATGTTAACTAAATAAATGAAATTATATTGGATTTGATTTGAATTTGAATTGGATTTGGATTTCATTTGGATTGGATTTAGATTGTAATTGGGTGGATTGTATTGATTTGGATTGGATTGAATTTGGTTTTGGATTGGATTTGGATTGGATTTGGATTGGATGTGGATTGGATTGGATTTGGATTGGATTTGGATTGGATTTGGATTGGATTTGGATTGGTTTGGATTTGGATTGGATTTGGATTTGGATTGGATTGGATTTGGATTTGGATTTGGATTTGGATTGGATTTGGATTTGGATTGGATTGGATTTGGATTGGATTTGGATTGGATTTGGATTGGATTTGGATTGGATTTGGATTGGATTTGGATTGGATTTGGATTGGATTTGGATTGGATTCAGATTTTATTTGGGTGGATTGTATTTTGATTATATTTGGATTGGATTGAATTTGGTTTGGGATTTGATTTGGATTTGAATTTGGATTTAGATTTGATTTGGATTGGATTTGGATTGAATTAGGTTTGAATTTGGATTGGATTTAGATTTTAATTGGGTGGATTGTATTTTGATTATATTTGGATTGGATTGAATGTGGTTTGGTATTTGATTTGGATTAGAATTTGGATTTAGACTTGATTTGGATTGGATTTGAATTGAATTTGGTTTGAATTTGGATTGGACTTGGATTTTAATTGGCAATTGGCAATTGAAGAATGTTTTTATAGAAGTCGATTTGAAAGCGAGCGGAGGGCAATATTTGTGATGGCACATATCACACGACCTTCCTTCTGCCAAGCCCCCTTCATACGGGAGCTTGGCAGAAGGAAGGTCGTGTGATATGTGCCATCACAAATATTGCCCTCCGCTCGCTTTCAAATCGACTTCTATAAAAACATTCTTCATGCCTGCCGTATCCTAACGGAACTATCAATTCTATACTTTCGCCTCTAATGCTATCATGAACATGTACGTCCAAGTTTGGAAGATGATATTAGCATTTTTATATCATTATTTTGCTACGCCCAATTGGGGCCACGTATTTTGGCGATCCTGCCAGGTTATTTTTTGGATTATCAGTAATACTAAGCTCATTTAATAAGGTAAGTCAAATTTGAGTATATAATGAGTAAAAATTAAATGGTTTGTGTTTTGGAAAACGACAAGATACTTCTGAAGACTACTAGAAGACTGTAAGCAATTTCATTCGCATATAGAGTAAGCAATCTAACGGCTTAAACAAGACACTGCGTTTGTAGTAATTTATTAGCCTTTGTTAGCCTAACCTATTCCAATTCAATTAGAATAAATATTCATACAAATTAGAATTAAACCGAACCTGTGTTGGGTAGCTAAGTCATAAATGACAAGGACAAAAATCGTTCTGTTAAAGTGAATGTTGCGATTATTTGCAATGCAACAGTGAATTTTTTTCTTTATTTTCCATCGCTTTATAACTCAGTCTCATGTCTGTCTATCGAGCAAAATGCCACCTCTTGTGTGTGTAAACAGTATTGAAGCAAACTGGTCCCGCTCCTAGTAACCACGTACTTAATTGTAAATCAACAATGACTGTAGTAACACAAAATGTGCAAGATTCGCCCATAAAAACGCCGGACGCGCGCGCGCTTGTTAGGATGAGCAAATCAAAGCAAAATAACATTCTCCTTAGTACGAAGCGTCCGCTGCTAAACCGTCAGCTGTTGGAAAATACACCAACGATGAAAATTGATCAAGCTCAGAACAGATTATTAGAGAACGAACACCTTGTGGATGAACGTCTCTCGTTGCGATGCAGCTTAGCTTAAAAAGAATACGAAATTGTGTTCTTTCGCGACGATCACGTTTAGTGTTCGAAATATCAAACTGAATTGGAGTGGAATGATGCTTTGATCCTATAACGAGTCAATGAATTTAACCTCGTCCTCGAATCAGCAAAGCCCGGCTAGCTCAGTCGGTAGAGCATGAGACTCTTAATCTCAGGGTCGTGGGTTCGAGCCCCACGTTGGGCGCGCTCTATTTTTTATAATTTTAAACAATAAATTAAGAATTTATAGATTGGCGGTTCCCACGTAAGCAAGCTCCAGAATGATAATTACGATCATTGCGGCTAGATAATAGCATGTCGTTAGTTAGCGTTCGGTGGCAATCAGATGGAATCGCGACGGCAAGCTAGAAGATAATTCGAGCAAATTGAATTTCATTGGGTGCGTGCGGCGGGAAACGACGTTGAACGGATTTTCTATAATAGAGTCATAAATATTATGCATGAAATGCGTTCTCCGAGGGTGCCGTGTCAGTAACTTTGATCTAACGTGTTGCTGCTGCCCGTGGCAATGGCACGTGAGTGACTATTAGGATGCAATTTATGGTAGGTGTAGCAAAAATGACTTATTTTGAGATAAAATCTATTATCTTATTATCGTCTGTAACCGAGAAAATTATGACTAGCGATTGAAAGACAAAACATTCGAATGACACAAATTTGAAGGACAAAAGGTCGAAACGAATATGATCAAACGACACTAAATTGAACAAGGTGAAATAAAGAAATATTTTTTATGGGAAAGCAATTGTTGTCTGTAATAACTCTTTCGATTTTTGCTGTGTTTGCATTAAACATCGTTCTTCGAACTTCCAATATCGACTTAAAGCAAAACCTACAACAAGCCGTAAAAGTAATCCAGGTCAACCTGGCACGGATCTACACAGTAACTAAATCCACCGACGCAGCATCGTTTTTCGATATTATAACCTGTGCTGCCGCCGCCAGCCACCCATAATAAGACCTACTCGAATCAACTTGAGGCTAGGCATCAGAACAGAAGTGCTGTTCGGAGCAGATCATTCCGTTGGCTTGGTCGAATAAAATACGTCATGTGAGTCTCACCGCTCCAATAAATAGCGGTGACCGGACGCGGACGGCGTTGTGATCCATTCCATTGGTTTGTCCGCGTTTTTTCTTCTTCTGCTCTCTCAAGATCATTTAGAGGTGAACCCCCCAATGAAGGTATAGCGTGCCAGCAGATGTGACTGCGCTCCCTTCTGTCCGGCCCCGGTTCCTTTGAATTGTACGTGAATGCACGCACACAATACGACCGAAAATAGTGAAGTGCAAAATTGGCTTGGGAATTATTTCCGATTCCGAGAGATAATTTCGTCATCAGATCATGGACGGCACGTACGGATTCCAAGCGAAGGCGACTGATGAAATAATCAGCGGCAATGAGATAACTAAGCACAACTTGCAGCTCGAGTGACAATTGACTATTTGATAAGAGATAATCATTAATCCGTGCAATTGCTGTGACTGTCTTAGCCTGGTCATTGTTAAATCACGGACAGCTGTTAACGATCCATTTTAAAATTGAACAAATTTGTAGACACGAAAGCATAAATACCTTTGGTTGATTCGTTGTCTAGCAAAAGTGTAGATAACCTTATCAAGACAAATATGGCTTGGTAAATAATACTCTGCGGTATTGTTGTCTGGTGAAGCATTCGGCCTATTAATATGGAAATCATGATGACTCTATCCAAAGACTATTTTTTCCGAATAGAGCGCACACTAGCTTTATACTCATATTCAGAACTTTGGACTCAAACTCGCCTTTTGCGTTATCATTAGCTCTTTCATAGAGTTCTTCCTCAAGAGTTACGCAAGTTGCGGACCCATAAGCAATGAATATGTTTGAATTTTGGATTTTGGACCCTCATATATTGAACTTGAAGTTTTGACTTTGGACCAAGGAGCAAACCTATAGCGATGATTGCCTTCTTCAAAAGAAATCTGCGAAAATCGACAGTCATTTCAGCTTTTTTGCATCGATCACCCAACGGCGACGATGCAAATTTTCCTCTTTTTGTATTCATCGAACATCGAACTAAAGGTCAAAAGCATTAAAATTCTTCATTCCTTAACGCGTTTTCGGCATATTTTGCGCGTTCTGAGCCCGCTCGTGAAACGACGGCGGCGGGGACGACGATATTGCCTCTGGTAGGAGTTTACAAACAATCTACCCGCGTCACGAATCGACGGTTTGATATCAAAACAGCGTTGATGTGTGCGACTGCTTTCATCATATTGCATTGGCTGTAGAAGATGAACAAACCGCCCCCACATACAGGCATAGTCATGAGGAGAAGCGAGTGAGAGAAGCGCCCGTCGATGATTAAAGTTCGTTTTGCGCAGGTCGCGGGAAAAAGGGAACTAACAGAAAGCATCGATGAATCGAATAAAACAGAAAACACATGACCAGCAGGTGAGGATGGTCTAATATGAACCTTCTTGGTAAGGTTCATAAGTTTTTCCGGACTTCCTCAATACTTAAAAAGCGTTTTGTTATTCAAAGGTCAATTTTCTTCTACTGCTTTTCAATTTGGCATCTGAAAATTTTAATCTATTTTTTAGTTAAGGTCAATTTTCTCAAAGATCCCTACTTTTTGGTTTGAAGTTGGATTTAAATTAGATTATACTGGATTGGATTGATTTATTTGGGATTGGGGTTTGATTGTATTTGGTTTGGATTTCAATTGGACTTGGGTTGGTTTTGGATTGCACATGGACTGTATTTAGATTAGATTTGGGTTTGATTTGGATTGGATTTAGATTGAATTTGAATTAATTTGAATTGAATTATGATTGGATTTGGATGAGTTTAAAATAAAGTTATGATTGCATTAGATTTGAACTAGATCTGGATTTGGATTGGGTTTATATTGGACTGGGATTTGGGATTTAATTTGGGTTAGATTCCGATTGAATTTGGATTGGAAGTTTATTTGTACTGGATTTGCATTGGACTTGGGTTGGATTTTAGTTGAATCATATTGGTTTTGTATTGAATCCCAATTGATTTAGGATTAAATTTGGATTTAAATTGGATTAGATATGAATTGGATTTGATCAAGTTTGAATTGTATTTGGATTTGAGTTGGAGCGGGTTTGGATTGACTTCGGATTGGATTTTGAAAGAATTTGGATGGGTTTGAATGGATTTGGATTGGATTAGAATTGGATTTGGATTGGGTTTATATGGGATTGAAATGGGCTTGAATTTGGACAGTATTCGCATTGGATTGGATTGGATTTAGATTAAACTTGGGTTAGAATTGAATTGTATTTGGATGGGATTTGCATTTTATTTGGATTGGTTTTGGATTTGGATTATAGGTTGATATTGAATTGGATTTAGATTGGAATCGGATTGGGTTTGAATTATGTTTGAATTTGTTTTAGATGAGATTTACTTTGGATTTGGATCGGATTAAAATTGGATTGAATTTGAATTGTGTTTAGACTGGGTTTGGATTTAAGTTTGATTGAATTTGGATTAGATTTGAATTGGATTTGGATTAAATTTGAATTGAAATTGAATTAGATTTGAACTGGTTTTGGATGGGATACGCAATGAATTTGATAGGATTTGCATCAGATTTTAATTTGAATTGATTTGGGTTTATATTGGATTGGATTCCGATTGGATTGGATTACAATTATATTGCTTCGCTAAGCGATTGAATTATTTAAACAGGATGCAGAAGGAATCAATGAAGGTATTTCTTCAAGGATCAAGGATATTTGTTACATGAGCATTCTGTCTACAACACACATCAAGAGTAGAGAAGGGGAAACATGTAGTGGACAAGTTTAGAATTAGGAGTTATTAGAAAATTATCGTTCGTCTCACGACAGTAAGAAAACAAACACTGGTATTCGTATTGGATGTTAGGAAACTTCAGAAGATATCTAAAGAAAACGATCTCATTTTTTTAATTATCAATTGACGAAAATTCTCAAAGTTAGGAGTTAGACTTTCTTTTTTAATTTTTTTCATTAAATGGCAATTTTTAACAGCCGACGCATTTTACACTATTCCCACCCCCTACCATTAAGCGGTAGCATGAAATAAAATCCC
Source organism: Armigeres subalbatus (assembly GCF_024139115.2). Lineage (NCBI taxonomy): Eukaryota > Metazoa > Arthropoda > Insecta > Diptera > Culicidae > Armigeres > Armigeres subalbatus. The sequence goes on along the minus strand of NC_085139.1, from coordinate 182,759,289 downwards.
TAATCGTGAAGGATTCTTTCACCACCTATTTTATCATGCGCCCGTCCCGTCGTCTTCTTGCTGAGAACTAATTATGGGCGATTGAACGGTGGTCGGTAGGTAGCCGAAATGTGGTGCCATGGAGGAATCGAAAACGCGACGATTGTTTTGAAACAGAAACAGCTCGCTGCTTGTTGTGTCTTTTTGCAATAGTTTTTTTGGAATTTCAAAATCCAAACCGAGGCCGCTATACTGTGCGAAAATGTTGAGTCATTCTTACTCATACGAATTACTACAGCGGACAGCGAATGCAGTAAACGGTTTCGGTGTATCGCGGTGGCTTACCCTTCAGCGATATTTAACCCTTTTATAGGGCAAGGTCAAACTGCAGTAATCCTCGATTGTGGGAATGAACTTGGGCTAGGCTCAGTATGCCACGATATCGATGCTAATCACCTCGATGTGTCACTACCGGCCGCCTATGATGAGTCTACACAATCTTGAAGGGCTTTTCTGCGGAAACCATCACAGATTGTAGATAACGAACTGTTAGTAGTCTACTGAATTATGTACTCTGGCCCGGACAATTTAATCGATATCAATGAAGAACACTCTCTACGAAATCGGAAAACCAACCCAAAACCGACACCTACCTTATTGAAGCGGCCGTTGTGTAGCCGCCCGAAACCGGACACTGCTCCGGCGACCTCACTGTCGGACTCGACTGGCCACTGGCCCAAACGATCGCGGCTGCACTCGCTCATGTCGTTGCTGGTGCTGAACTGATTGGCGGACGGTGTTGGTGCTCCGGCGGTGGCCCTGTTCGTCGGGATTGCTTGCTTGCCGTTTGACAGCTCACTACAGACTGCTGCGCTGGGACGGGACGAAACACCGTGGCTGCCGTTGGTCATCAGGCCTGCTGTGGTGTGCGTTTTGGCCGTGGCGCTCTCAGGCTGGTATCTACCACTGAAAGATTGGAGAGAAATCGATAGGCGAATAAGTTTATTGTGGCGGGCGAGCATTTTCACTTCTTAATCGAACGAGAGATGGGATTTTTCTTTGTACTATTTGAACTTTATATCACTTCGGTCTAGATCGAGATGCGTAGCACTCTGAGATTTTTGGAAAAATGAGCTATCGCTTGGCTCTGATATAACACCATCGGTTCGGCGCGTTTAGGTCATTCGCTGGACGTCATTTACTTCTACGCTTTATCCTAAATCGTGAATTTGTGGCTTGTGCGAATGGAATGGGTTTGTGGACGGAGCTCAAAACAATGTACCGTTCTCTTTCTGCCCACTAATTAGTGTCGCCAAGTTATCATTGTGGTACTGCTGGTAGGCAGATGAATCTCTCTTATCGTCATCCATTCATGTAACCAGCGATCTGCGCATCCACTTCTACGCATTTATCTATATCGATTGTCAAATTATCGCATTGTTATGAGCTGAGTTATCAGTATTTAAAATTCTATCATGACCAAACAAAATGATTTCATCATTTGTACATTCAACCCATCAGGCAGGTACAATTTCCAAGGTCTGCAGAACCCATCCGAAAGTTAACCAGTCCCTGATAAGTGTTTCTCGGTCATATGTTTTGCATCGGCAGAGCGGGTGAACTCGCTCGCGGAACTAATTCAGTGTTATTGCGTGTGCATGTATTGTTCAAAGTCTTCTAAATTGGTATGGCTATATGCGTATGACCGTCGCAACGGTTGTTCAGATGAATGCAAACAAACGCGTCGCGTGGTCGCGATGTTCGCGACCACTATTCGAAGGATTTTTTTTCCTCTGTATATCTACCTCTCGGTAAATGCAACCGAGTGAATGTTACGAATAGTGGAGAAGGTGATGGTAGTTATTCTGCTACATCATTCTATGACGCATCCTATAGCACATCGTTGAAGTATTGAAGTGATTACAATATCAATAGGAAGCTATAGCGGGTCAATTATATTCTGGTAACTTCCATCACAAAGCCGGTTCGATCCGGTTTGGTTTCGGTTCGATTTGGCGATTCTCCGTTGTCAACGAAGGTGCTAACCAAATTGAAGTTAATTTAATTTTAACCATGACTTCGATATATTTTTAGTTTCCAGTCTAATAATTTAGCCAACGTTAATTACTTCGAACAGTTCTAACTTAGAGTGTAAGCATACAATCAATAACCTGCTCAATAAAAATTTCACAATCTGATGTTTCAAAAAATGATGTCAGATGGTGAATCATTTGTATCTGTTAATCATATGAAACTGCCAGGTGTGGAGACACCTCTTCATTTTTAAAACAATGACTTTTGGATAAATTTGAAATTTTTATACGTTTTGTAAATTTAGTTAATTTACGAAATTTTATAAATTTCGTAAGTTTCGTAAATGTTATACAGTCGACTCTCCACATCTCGATGTTCTATATCTCAATATCTCTCGCTATGTTAATGGTTTTCTCGGTCCCTTCAATCTACATACTTTTGAACATTCTACATCTCGATGAACTCCCTATCTCGATATCTCTCTATCTCGATGTGTTCTGGTTATATTTTGTTCAGGATTCTCTCTCCCTATGTCGATATATTCATATTTCTAGGCAACTAGACCATTTTTCGGCAATAACAAACACATAGGTGCTGTCCAATGAGAGCTTGAAGTAGCTCGAAGTTTCTCCCTGTTCTGCTCATGCCCATTTGTTGACAAACAAGAACGAGCAGGACGGGAACAACTTCGAGTTACTTCGAGCTGCTCATTGGACAGCACTATAAACAACAAGAGATGACATTTGTTTTGTTGTCGTTTTTCATAGCAACGAGCTTTTTTCTTCAATATAGTACCCATTTCAATTTTCCTTCCATTCCTCGATCTCTCCTTATCTCGATCAATATCGAGATGTGGAGAGGCAACTGTATAATAGAACGTACACACGATCAAGCAGTTTGACCAACATTGACTCCACCTCTCGTTTATTCAAACATCTTCAAGTTTTACCAACAGCGGCACAAACAATCAATTTATTCGACCAACAATATCACACACGAACGACCGAAGCGCCAACTCAAGCACCAACCATCAAAAAATATATGGGGGTTTGTGCAACTTCACTAAAAATGCTCAAACATGTTCGGCGAACCTCGACTCCGCCCCCGATAACTCAAACCAAAATCAAACCGTTTTAATTTTTCCAACCGAGCCGCCAACTGTCAAACAGTTGTTCGAACAACTTCACACACGTTCAAACAAAGCAGCAACCAAAGCGTTTTCTTAGGGGCGGAGTCAATGCTCGTCAAACTGCTTGACTGGTGTGTACGTTGCATTATGCTACGCTATAGATGTTGTATTTGTTTTCAACGATATAATAGGGGAGGAGGTTCGGTTATGGGCACCCCTGCGTATCTTTCGACAGATAACAGATGCTGTCATTCTGACAACCGTTATTAGTTTGCTATTGTAACATGATGTTTTGTGCTCAATATCAAACCGGATGGAGATCTCTACTTTGAACAAGGAATAAATCAATTTTTTTTATAAAGAAAAAACAACTCGAAAGTTTTTTTTTTGCCTTTTTCAAAGTGTCATAAATTTAAGTGATTTAATTCAAAAAGTGAGTTTCAATGCATATTCATACAGTAAATTTAATCTATTTTGAGGCTCAATGACGATTGCTATTGAAATTTTAGCGCAATTTTTTTCTCATCATTTTCTAAAAAGCTGCGAAATTCGGTTGTAGGCACCTTTATTGGTTCGGTTATGGGCACCCTTATTTTGTTGACAAATCATTCAATATCGTTTTAGTTGTCCCCTAACTTATTTCAAATGACGTTTTACCGCAGTTGATTGAAAATAATGATTGAAATAATGAGTTTAATTCATATTTTTGTTCTTCGGGAATGTCTAGTTATATATCCACACTTTTTGGAACAAATCGTTGACTGATTTGCTTGCAACAAATTGTATTCGACGGGGAATCCTGTCCCATTGTTTCCTATTGAAAATTGGTCAGATTGCACTATGGGATCAACATTTAGGGCCAAAATATTAATTTTTGTAATGAACGAGAAAGGCACTATTACTGCTGGGGTGATAAATCAGGTTTTTTTTACTGTGAGGTATATCAAACAAATTAAAACCCATTTACCACAGACAAACAGACATAACACTCGTGAAATATCCATCGTTCACTGATTTACTGGTCAATTTGAATAATCATTAGGTAGTTGGCCAATCAACCACTCGTGGCGCGCACATCAAAATTGCTTGAGTTTGACGTTTGCTCATTACCGCCATCTGGTTAGTGATTTGCCCAACTTAGTGAAAACAACAGATGTCGTTGGTGTTTGCATGACGATGAATTTGACGAGTGGATGTTCAATGTGTTATGTCTGTTTATCTGTTTATCAAGTGCTATTTTAGACTTTTCTCATTCGATTTTCTAATGCACCGATGAAGGCATCATCACTGCTAGGTGGATTGATCTGATTTTTTTAGTGCCACCTGGCTATTAGAATGAATAAATTATTCCTTTTTTTTAATCTGGGTGGTTTCTATTAATGTTTTTGCCTTTCTCGTATACTAAGTATACGTAAAGGCTATAATTTCACTCCAAAACCAAACTTTTGATAGAAGGCTCGGAGACCCATAGTGTTATATACCAATCGACTCAGCTCGACGAATTGAGGTGATGTCTGTTTGTGTGTATGTATGTATGTGTGTGTGTGTGTATGTGTGTATGTGTACAAATTTTGTAGACACACTTTTTGGAACTTAGCATTACCCGATTTACTCGCAACAAGTTGCATTCGACGGGGAATGCGGTCCCATTGTTTGCTATTGAAAATTGGCCTGATCGGATATTGCATTTCGGAATTATTCAAAAATCATTGTTTTTTCCCAAGGGTCCCCCCTTGGAAAAAAAATTTCAAAATCGAAAAAAAATTTTTTTTTTCAAGAATGGTGGAAATGCATAGTAATGAATTCCAAATCATGCAAAATGATGGAAAATATGCGATCTATCCCCCTAAAGTGCTTTTTTGACCTTTCCTATGTGATTTTTTCAGTACATTTTACGATGCACGAGAAAGGCATCATCGCCGTTAGGTGGATTAATCTGGGTTTTTTTTATTATTTTTAGCTGAGTTTTCAAGGGTACCCACAACCGAACCAGGAAATTGGAATGTCCAAAAATGTCAAATTTGCAAACAATTTTTCCGCTAGTACAGCGGTTCTCAACCTAGGGTACATGTACCCCTGGGGGTACCTTCGCTGGCCTCAGGGGGTACCTCGGACAAAAATGCGTAATGGCGGATGTATTACAATTCCAATAAAAACTTATTGATAAAGCTTTGATTTTGTTTAACTTTTGATTCTTAAAATTTGAGTTGCACATAATATGCATGGCGATCAGCAAATCAAAGTATAGTTAATCTTGCCTACCACAACCAGCACAGTGTTTGAAGGACTGTAGGACAAAAGGGCAAAAAACAAAACGACGGAGGTACAAAATTTGAAAATCTTAAATGTAATCTATCTGATCGAGAAAAGAAAATGTAGGGTATCTGTTCCATTATTAATAACATGCTCCCATATCAATAACATTCGCAAAACAGGCTATTTAAGCTTCTTCAAGAGCCCATTCCAAATGGTTCAGAGGCTTGGAAGCTTTCTTTCAAGAGTGTAAGAAATCTTTTTTCAAGAAGCTCGCCCTTTCAAGAATCTTGGAAGCCTCATCTCAAGAGACTCGTAAGCCTCTTTTTAAAAGGCTTGGAAGCCTCCTTTTAAGATTCTCAGAAGCCTTTTTTCCAGAGGCTCAGAAGCATCTTTTCAAGAGGGTCGAAAGCCTTCTTTCAGGAGGTTCGAAAGCCTCCTTTCAAGAGCCTTCTTACCAAGGGTGGAGTTGGACAAAAATTGTTGCAGCTACTTGATTGTAACTAAATCTGTTCACATATGAGTTGCAATGGCCTATGTGGAACATTTGTGTTGCTAGGGTTTCAAGAGCCTTAGAGACCTCCTTCCGAATGGTTTAAAGGCCTCTTTTAAAGAGTCTCGAAAGTCTCTTTTTAAGAGGCTTAAAAACTTCTTTTAAGAGGTTCGGAAGCTCCGTTCAAAAAGTACGGAAACCTCATTTCAAGAGATTCGTAAGTCTCTTTTTTAAAGTTTGGAAGCATTTCAAGATTTTCGGAAGCCTGCTTCAAGAGCCTTAGAGACCTCCTTTCAAAGGGTTCAGAGGCCTCCTTTCAAGAGGTTCGGAAGTTTTCTTTCAAGAGGCTCGGAAACCCCTTTCAAGAAGCACGGAAGCCTCGTTTCAAGAGACTCGTAAGCCTCTGTTTGGGGTTTGCCAGCATCCTTTCAAGATACTCAAAATCCTTCCTTTTTTTTTTTTTAAACTCTTAATTGTTTTAATTTAGTCCGTTTCTTTTTAATTTTGTGATTTTTGCTAGTTTTGTAAACTTTGTGATTTGTGTAAATTGTTTTTTATTTTCAATTTTCAAACTATTGAAAAAAAAATAATCCCTTTTTAAAAATTTTAAAATCCTTTTTTCAAATTTAAATTGTCTTGATTTGAAAAAAGTAAAAGAATTAAACTTGAAGTTATTTTTTTAAATTAACAAAATTTGAATACAGTAATATCTAATATAAAATGTTGCCAAGACAGATTCGATGGTTACGGGGAATTGATTGATATCTCATTGTTATTAGCTGGTTATGGAACAACTTCTCGCAAGGGCAGCTGTTGTATATTTGGTAATACGTCTGGGTACTTGAGTCCCACCGGCAGCCAATTTTTTTTAAACACCTTAAATTGCAAACTTTACTATGTGTATAAAAATTAAGCATCTTTCCAGAAAAAAGGAAATATCTAGATTTTATCACCCCTGAAAATCCTTGTTATTTACGAAAACCAGCTCGAAAACGTAATAAAATCGGGTGTAGACAAAATCGGGGAGTAGCAAAATCGGGTCAACACTGTATTATAAAATAATTTTTTAAGTCCACACAATTTACAAAATTTGAAAAAAATTGAAAAATTTCAAAGTTTTAAATATATCAAAATTTGTATTTTTTAAATTGCTTTGTGAATTTTTATTTCTTCAAATTTTGTGAAATTTCGAAAGTTTTGAAAATTTGCAAATCCAAGTAATTTTGTAAGTTTTGTAAATTTTTCGAAATTTTGAGAATATTCTATGTTTTGCTCGATGTTTTATAAGTTTGTAAATTAAAAATAATTTTGTAAAATTTTCATTTTTTTCAATATTTTGAAATTTAAAGAACATAAAATCTTGAGAAAGTTGTTTCATGATATTTTTTTTTCCATTTTCCAAAAAAATTAGAAATCAAAAGTTTTGAAAATGTCGAAAATATGTTTTTTGCAATTCCTGATCATAATAATTGGTTTACAGTTGTCATTTGAGTGATAAAACGGCCTACTTTTCCATACCAACAGAATGGGTGCTTTAATGACCATTATGCAACTCAAATGGGTTGCATAATATTCATTATAGCACTCATTTGGGTGCTATAATGAAAAACCTACATTGGGACAGTAGTTACTTGACTACATTTAGCTGAATTAGTTTGGGTGAGTGTTTAAATAGTGTACTCTAAGCGTCTCGTAATAAATTAAATGGTTTGTTGGACATAACATCACAATTTTCCAAAGGCAATTGCATTCATCGCTTCATAGCTTTTCAAGCTATGCAATTTGGCACGATAAGATGGAATCTTATTGTTCTCTGCCGCAACAACAATAAATTGGCATGAATGATCATGTGAAGTAAATTCGATTGTACAATTTTGGTATAGATTTACCATATTAAAGCCCATTTTTCGTCATTGCAAAAAATAGCGTGTGCAACTCGTTGCAAAACTCGATTTCTTCAGCACTCGTAGTATTTATCCAACTCGGCAAGCCTCGTCGGATAAACGTACAACTCGTGCTGAAAAAATCATCTTTTTGCAACTAGTTGCACAAACTACTATTTTGTAATTTTGTAAGATTTTAAAAGTTTTAAAAATTTGCAAATTCAGGTAATTTTGTATTTTTTTTTAATCTAATAATCTTGAATTTGTAAATTTTTATTTTTTTCAACATTTAGAAAGATAGATGAGCCAGCCTTGGGCTGCAAGCCTCTTTAATAAAGAAATAAAAAAATACATTTAGAAAATGAAAAAAATAAAGTTTTTGAATTAAATAAAATTCCAATTTTTGAATTTTTGGAATTCTGTTATTGTTTTAAATTTTGTAATTTATTGGTTATGGACCGACTGTACGTTTAAATTATATTTATTGAACCGCTTCTCAGCCTTTACAATTTTTTTTAAAACAAGTTTATTATTTACCCGACGTTTCGACACGGGGATTGTGTCTTTTTCAAGCAGAAAATATTTTTGTTTTTTTTTTCGTCGTATGTTTAGTGCAAGTTAGACTACACATATGACGACAAACAACAAAAATAATTTGCCCTTCAAAAAGACACAATCCCCGTGTCAAAACGCCGTTTTTTAAATTTATGGAATCTACACAATCTACAAGTCAAAAAAAGTCATGAAAAATTTCAAAATATAAAACATTTCAAAATGCTGAAAATTAAAGTTTTGAAAATTTTGGTGTTTCATTATTTCTTTTATTTTTTCCCTTTATTTTATGTTTCGTAAATTTGGTACACTTGCGTTACTTTATACACAGAGAAACAGACGTCTCACTTAGAACAAAATGCAATCAATATCATCGTCACGGAAACATTGTTGCTCAATGCTAAAATCACTGTGTTTTACCAAGCGGCAACCAGATGGCGGTAGTGCGCAAACGTCAACCACAAGCAAACACGATGGAAGCGCCATCGGTGGCCGATTGACCACCTACAAAAAAATAAATCGCCCGTAAAAAAGGTGAACGACGTAACATGTGTTGAGTGAGACGTCTGTTTCTCTGTGCTTTATAGTTTATTTTAAATTTAAATAATTTGTAAATTATTTTTTATTATTTATTTGTTTATAGGGGAACTGTTCCGTTTTCCATCTCACTGTACATATATTCATCTCATAGCGAAACAAAGAAATTCCGCACCAATTTCGTCGCTTCTTTTTGCTAACATGCATGCTCACTGCTGAAAAAAATCACAAAAATAATAAACAAACAAAATACCTTTTCATTGCTTTGTTTTTCGTGAGACCAATATCGGAGCTATGAGATGAAGTCCAGGAGCAGTAACCCCATGTAAATTTTGTAAATTTTGTAAATTTAGCAAATTTTGTAAATTTTGTAAATTTTGTAAATTTTATAAATTTTATAAATTTTATAAATTTTGTAAATTTCGTGAATTTTGTAAATTTTGTAAAATTTGTAAATTTTGTAAAATTTGTAAATTTTGTAAAATTTGTAAATTTTGTAAATTTTGTAAATTTTATAAATTTTGTTAATTTTGTAAATTTTGTAAATTTTGTAGTGCGTAGTGCGCAAACGTCAACCACAAGCAAAAACGATGGAAGCGCCATCGGTGGCCGATTGACCACCTACAAAAAAAAAATCGCCCGTAAAAAAGTTGAACGACGTAACATGTGTTGAGCGAGACGTCTGTTTCTCTGTGCTTTATAGTTTATTTTAAATTTAAATAATTTGTAAATTATTTTTTATTATTTATTTGTTTATATGTAAATTTTGTAAATTTTGTAAATTTTGCAAATTTTGCAAATTTTGTAAATTTTGTAAATTTTATAAATTTTATAAATTTTATAAATTTTATAAATTTCGTAAATTTTGTAAATTTTGTGAATTTTGTAAATTTTGTGAATTTTGTAAATTTTGTAAATTTTGTAAATTTTGTAAATTTTGTAAATTTTGTAAATTTTGTAAATTTTGTAAATTTTGTAAATTTTGTAAATTTTGTAAATTTTGTAAATTTTGTAAATTTTGTAAGTTTTGTAAATTTTGTAAATTTTGTAAATTTTTTAAATTTTTTAAATTTTTTAAATTTAGTATATTTAGTAAATTTTGTAATTTTGTAAATTTTGTAAATTTTGTAAATTTTGTAAATTTGGTAAATTTTGTAAATTTTGTAAATTTTGTAAATTTTGTAAATTTTGTAAATTTTGTAAATTTTGTAAATTTTGTAAATTTTGTAAATTTTGTAAATTTTGTAAATTTTGTAAATTTTGTAAATTTTGATAATTTTGTAAATTTTGTAAATTTTGATAATTTTGTAAATTTTGTAAATTTTGTAAATTTTGTAAATTTAGTAAATTTTGTAAATTTTGTAAATTTTGTAAATTTTGTAAATTCTGTAAATTTTGTAATTTTGTAAATTTTATAAATTTTGTAAATTTTTTAAATTTTGTAAATTTTGTAAATTTTGTAAATTTTGTAAATTTTGTAAATTTTGTAAATTTTGTAAATTTTGTAAATTTTGTAAATTTTGTAAATTTTGTAAATTTTGTAAATTTTGTAAATTTTGTAAATTTTGTAAATTTTGTAAATTTTGCAAATTTTGTAAATTTTGTAAATTTTGTAAATTTTGTGAATTTTGTAAATGCGATCAGTAAATTTTGTAAATTTTGTAATATTTTTGTTTATTCGTAAATTTGTAAAAATTTTGTTCTTCGCATTTTTTTTGAAATCTCGTATATTTTTTTTTTGTAAAATTGATAAATTTTCCTAATTCAGGTGTTTTTTTAGAATTGAGACAATTCTTAAAAATGCATTGGTTTACAAAAATAAAAAAACCATTTGTGTATTTTTAAAAGAATGCTTTATTTAATTAAAAGGAATACAATACTCAATCAAAACCACCAAGCAGTAACGTATGATTGAAAGCATATCACGCCACCCAAAATAGCTGTTTTGTATTGGTGCAATCTGGCGTATCGTATATGCTGATGAACATCGTTGATGAATTCTGAAGAGTTTCATCGCAGTCAAACGAGAATCGGCCAACGGTGTCGTGATAAACAGCAAAATACACGTGAGGGGGAAGCGTGGCGCGACTGTTGCCAAGTGCCTACAATATGTTTGCGAAAACGAAACCGGTGCCGGTATAGGAAATGGAAGGGCAGTCACAACACAACAAACTATCACAGAAGAGATGCGAACTATCGCATTCGTTGGGATTTATGTCAGGTCACTATTTTTTTTTCAAAATTATTTCAAATCATCGTCGGAGTGTAATAGGGGTCTTATACTCTCTACAAAACTTTCTAGATATTCTTGTTTGGAAGTTGTTTTTCCTCATGTGGGAGTGCTATGAGATTTATCAAACCGACGCTTCAATCTTTGTATACAAAATCAGATAAGCCGCTGTGAAAATTAGCTATCGAAATGAAGATTTAACATTTCACTCACCCGATCTGTGTCGGTCGTGAATCGTGATTAGTTCATTTCCATTTCGCCATTTCTGAACGATCCAGCTGATCGTCATACGATCAACGATGGAAAAATCCAATTGCGGTAAAGCAGTTTGCGTTCGGTTTCATTGATTTCTCATTATTGAAAATCTAACAAAAAACCCAACCGTGCTAGTTAGTATCTAAGTGCAATTTACACATGTTGGCTAAAATCCATCGAATTTCAACTTAGTTCGATTAGAGCCGGACAGCCTTCATTCTTCATATCGACGTGACTGTCGAAAACAATCGCAGTAAAGTATGGCTCACCGAAGCGTGGCTTAGCTTCTTTACTGGTTCTTCGTACACCCAATTCCACCAACAATAATTGTGCAAAAACTCATCATCGACATGAGTTCACGGTTTGTGTGCGTTTCGTTTGCAAACTAATTTCGGCTAGGTCACGACAAATAACTTGCGATATTCGGCTATTGGTAGTTATTTAGTTATAACGACTTACTTCACCAGTCCTGCGTTGTTCGGGTAATTGTAAACTTTGGAAGCCATCACTGTTTGAGATCGTTCTTTTCACTGGATTCACAAGCTAAGCACTTTAACGTATGTTCTACTGATCACTGTTCAAATTACGACCAGCGTAATTTATGCACTGCAAGTTAGTTCAGAAACCTTCGCGGAATCACTTCTTGAACTCAACTGACAGACGATCTGCAAACGGAGAGCATTTTTAATAGGCGATCCTCGTAGAACAGCTGACTGATAAGCCTATACCGCGGTTTCGTCATCAAGGAATTCTCGCAAACATCCTCGCCACGATGGAAGAGAGCTCGCGATCGGATGCAAGGCAAACCACCGGGAAAGACCTTTGATCGACTGAGAAAGTCATGTGCAAGTGACAACATGAAACAGGGGACTTTGGATTTTCAAAACATACGAGAATCCAGTTCTGTCTCGGAATGTTTGTAAACAGTCATGTTTGATCTTTCGACATTCACCATCATTTATTCACCTACAATGTCCACCTCGGAGAAATGAGTTTTCTACGTATTTAAGTGCTGAAAACAGTTTACAAAATACGCCGCACTAGCTCTATACGATACTGATTGCTGAACGGTCCGGCTCCCTGTTTGGGACGACCTGGAACGGGTTTGATGATCGTGCTCCATCCGGCAGCCAGCACGAAATGTGCAGCATCAGAGATCATCGCAGCCACGACTCGGCGGGAAAGCATCCGACAATCGGACGAGACGTAGTCGGCGAAATTTACGTAACGATAACGCCTATCAGGAAAAAATGGAGGCACGCTCCGATGGAAGCACACTACACAGGATCGGTCGTTGAGCGACCGGTGCCAATCATACCACGTCCAAGTGATAGCGATACGGTTGACTTTGGGAAAGGTTTTGGATCAGACAGTTGCCTTGGATGATTTGATAATATTTCGGGTTGTTGAATTGACTTTTTTTTAATAAAATGGTTAAAAATGATGCAACTTTTCAAAAAGTGTGATCATAGTTCAACACAAATATAGGCAAAGTAATTGGATTAGAAGCAAAAATCGAAGTTTTGCACAATAAGTTCATTTAAGTTTATATAAGCCCAATTCGGGGCGAGTTTTTGGTGTGAAAATGGAAGTGAGTTAGTACTGTTACATTAAAATCTATTAGGTAGGGGGAAAGACGGCTTTGGCAGTTTTTGTTCTATTATTGGCAGGGGAGTTTTTGTCGACCAAATTTTATGAAATTTGGTCATAATGTTCTTTGATATGCAAAGAATGTTTAGGCCAAATTTGAGCATAGTCAGACATAAAAAACCCCCTGCCAATAATAGAACAAAACCTGCCAATGCCGTCATTTCCCCTACTTATTATTAATATAGCTTTCATAAACGATATTATCGCACAAAGAGTGGATAGTAGTGAAATATTAATTTTTACGCTCAGCTATCCGTTCATTTAGAAATAGAAGTCTATTATATCAATAATCAAATAACAAACTATGGCAGAAATGGCCCAATAAATAGAATGATGTCATGTTATAATGCACATTGTGAAACAATTGATGTAACGATGAGTAAAACCGATCTAAAAAAAGTGTTCTTCTCTAGACAAGTTAGGTAATGACTGAACTACACATAGACTAGATAATAAGTATTTATTGTACTAAGTATAATTGGTCTACATTTGATTGACGGCAAATAAATAAAAATATCGAATCGTTTTAGTTTCCTCAAGATACTTTACATTTCTTCGCTTATTGTGAGACATTAGACACACTGTGACACTTTTTATGTGGATTTTGGAACCTAAGCGTTTTTCTCTTGCCAAAATAGAATGTTACCATAATCGAATGGGGTCTGAATTTCAAACTTCACTGCAAGGTCATCTTCAGTACGTCTCTTATTTGCCTCGACTTGAGGAGAAAATCGAAGCTTATAGTAAAACCATACAAAATTCTCCTGCAGGAATTACTCTGGAAATTTAGTTGGAACATTTCTTCCAGAAATTTATAAAAGAAAGAAAGAGAAAATCCTAAAGGAATTTTTGGAAGGGTTTCTCACGGAAATATAAAAGGAATTTCTAGATAACATTTTGGAAGGAACTTTTGAAGTAATTTTTGAATGATTCCTGAAAGAAATTTCCGAAAGAATTTCTAAAGGAATATTCGAATGCAGGAATTTTCGTAAGAATTCCTAAATAAAATTCTGAAGAAATTTCCAAGTGAAATTTCCAGAGAATTCCAAGACTTTTCTTCTAGATTTTCGGATGGGATTTCTTACGAAAATGGAAGAATTTGCTTAATTAAATCTTGTAATAATCAGAAGGTTTTCTTTAAACAATTTCCTTAGATATTCTACCGGAAGAAAATTCCTTCTAAATTTTCCTCAGGATTTTTTTTTTAGAATTTCCTCCAGAAATTCTTTTGAAAAATCTTTTAGGAATTCTTTCGGTTATTCCTCCGGATTTCTTTTAGCAATTCTTAAAGGAATTCCCTTAAACCTTTGGAGATTACTTTTGAAATATCTCCTGAATTCGATTTGAGCATTCTTTCGGAGCCTCTTCACAAAATCCTTTAGACATTTGGGAATCTGTGTGGCCTCGTTAATATGAGTGTATTGGATATTATTTCGGGAGTTCCTTCGAGAATTCTTTCATAAATCCTTACGAATTTTCTTTGAGTTTTCCGTAAGAAAATACTCCGAAATTTCCTCTAGAATTTCCTATTTCATTCTTCCATAATTTTCCGGAAGAATTCTTTCAACAAAATTTCCGGAATAATTCCTGCAGGAATTTTACATTGTTTTACTGAAGGAATTTGAAGAAATATACAAGGGAGGAATATTTAAATAAACTACAGAGGGAAATTAATAAATTATTCCTGGACAAGTTCCCAAAATAGTTTCTGGAGAAGTTTTAGAAGAAATTCTTAGAAATGTATTTCAGAGCGAATTTCAGAAGAATAACCTGAGTGGATTTTGAACAAGAATTTCTAAACGAATTTCTGAAGGAATTGTTGAAGGAATCCACGAAAATTTAGAGTCCGTCCACGCTTAAGCCAAACTACCTGGTGCTAAGTAAGTGAGAATAACTAAATTTTTAATAAAGTTTCATTTTCGTATATTTCTTTTGCACGTGTCATTATCCATATAATTGCTTTTCAACGAGGTGTCTTCCTCCTGTTGACTGTGCTCGTGTCCATCGTCCCTAGTCTCAGAAATTAGGTTCGATGAAGAACAAATATATTTTCCAGGGGTTTGTATTTTGTTTAAGTTGATACTTCTTTTTTGATCGATTCTACGATACATCCAAAGCACTTCTCGCGCTCAAAATATTTCAGCTATTTAATACTCACTGAGCACTTTTGTGACCAGCACTCGTGGTCAAAATATTTCAGCAATTTTGAATACGCACTGTGTTCTAGTATTTATTTAAACATGTGAAAATTAGATTATATTCACTTTATTAACTCCGATCTATACAGCGTGGTCTACTGCAATCAAATGACTAATACTCAACCCCGGAACTAGATATAGGGGTGTAATTATTTTAATTATAGGAGTGTACATATTAGAACACACTGACCACATTTGCAAGCTCCACTCGCGCTCAAAATGTTTTGCGATTTCATTACGAACAGACCACTTTTGCAAGCACCATTCGCGCTCAAAATGTTTTAACAATTTGAATACACACTTGGCACTATTGCGTGCACTACTCGCGCTCGAAATATTTAAGCGATTTTCCACACGCACTGAGCACTTTTGCGAGCATCACTCGCGCACAAAATGTTTTAGCGATTTTGATACGTACTGAGCACTTTTACGAGCACAACTCGCGCTCAAAATGTTTTGCGATTTCATTACGAACAGACCACTTGGCAAGAACCATTCGCGCCCAAAATGTTTTAACAATTTGAATACGCACCTAGCACTTATGCGAGCATAACTCGCGCTCCAAATATTTTAGCGATTTCTGAGACGCACTGAGCACTTTGAGCATGCACCACTCGGGCACAAAATGTTTTAGCGATCTGGATACGTGCGAGCACCACTCGCGCTCAAAATATTTTAGCGATTTTCCACAATCACTGAGCACTTTTGCGAGCACCACTAGCGCTTAAAATATTTTAGCGATTTTCCACAATCACTGAGCACTTTTGCGAAACTCACTCGCGCTTAAAATATTTTAGCGATTTTTCAGACGCTCTGAGCACTACTGCGAGCGTGCACCACTTAAGCACAAAATGTTTTAGCGATCTGGATACGCAATGAGCACTTATGCGAGCACCACTCGAGCTCAACATATTTTAGCCCTTTTCCACACGTACTGCGCACTTTTGCGAGCAGCACTTGCGCTCAAAATGTTTAGCGATTTAGATACATACTAGACACTTATGCGAGCACCAGTCGCGCTCACAACGTTTCAGCGATTTCATTACGCACTGAGCACTTTTGCGAGCACCACTCGCACTCAAAATATTTTAGCGATTTTTCACACGTACCTCGCTCTTTTGCTAGCAGCACCCACCCTTTTTGTAGTTTCATTATGCGTTTTTATTTATTAACTTTGATCGGCCCATCCTTTTCCGATGCGGCGTTTATTAATTTGATAAACAGCCAGGTTTTCTGGTGAATCGAAAAATTAACGTAAAGTCCAAATCATACCCAGCAAGGATCGCCAAATGTGTGGCCTAGTGTCATCGGAAAAGGACCAGCCGAATACGTTATGTATTATAGATATCGGCAATGGATATTATGGATATTATACACTGCCAAACGAGAATTCAAATAATTATAAGTTCATGACACCAGTCGATCCATCATCATACTTCTTCGAATCTTATATATAAAAATGAAATGGTCTGTGTTCGTATCCGCATAACTCGAAAACGGCTGGATGGATTTTTTTCATTTCTTCAGCAGAAACATTCATTATAGTTTCCGACGGGTTTATATGATACTTTCAAATGGGAACATTACGAGTAAAGTTGAGCAAACCATGAATAACTAAAATTGTGATTCCTATGCGAACATTACATGGGCAGTTCGGAATGCACATTCTCGCCTACTATGCAGGACAACGTCTGCCGGGTCAACTAGTATTCTCTATTATTCCTTGGGAATCTACTTCAGGAGTTGCTCCGGAGATTTCTCCAGTATTCATCCAGCTAATACTTCATTTTTTTCAAAAGTTTGTAAAGAAAATTATCCCGACAATTTTGCATGAAAAATACTCTCAGGAAAAAATGCGGTTAGTCATCCAGAAATTCAATTCAATTCATTCAAAAATTCCTCCCGGAATGCCATCGTAAATTTCTTCTCTTTCTCCTCAAGGTATACCTTCAAAAATTCCTTAAGTAATTCTTTCGAAAATTCCTTCAAAACTTTGTCTAAGAATTCTTTTGGAAACTCCGCCAGAACTTCCTTCAGGAGTTCCTTTGGCAAAACTTTCAGCGCACGTAGTTTCAATGAAATTTCTTTCAGGAATCTCCGAACTAATTGCTAAAGAAATTTCCGATGGAACTCCTGAAGGAATTTCTGAAATTTTCTTTCACTGTGCATTCCTTCAAAAATTCCTTTGGAAATTCCTCCAGGGATTCTTTCGACAGGATCAGGAAATTACTTCGGAGATAGATCCAGAAATTCTTTTTGAAATGCAAGATATTCCTTCAAATATTCCTATAGGAAAACTTTAAAAAATCCTTAAGGAATGTTTGCGTCTTAAGAATTTCTTCGGAAATTCCTTCCAAGATTTATTCGAAATTCCTTAATGAATTCTTAAATTCCATTGGAAAATTCTTCGGAAAAAAAACTACGGAAATTGTTTTAGAAAAACCTTCCGAATTATTATTTATTATTTATTCAGACTAAGGGCGAAGTGGCCTGTGCAGTATATAAGAGTCTTCTACATTCGGCTCGGTCCATGGCTACACGTCGCCAACCACGCAGTCTACGGAGGGTCCGCAAGTCATCTTCCACCTGATCGATCCACCTTGCCCGCTGCGCACCTCGCCTTCTTGTGCCCGTCGGATCGTTGTCGAGAACCATTTTCACCGGGTTACGGTCCGACATTCTGGCTACGTGCCCGGCCCACCGCAGTCGTCCGATTTTCGCGGTGTGAACGATGGATGGTTCTCCCAACAGCTGATGCAACTCGTGGTTCATTCACCTCCTCCACGCCTCCTCCATGGTATGCAGCACTTTCCTTTCGAAAACTCCAAGTGCGCGTTGGTCCTCCACGAGCATCGTCCAGGTCTCGTGTCCGTAGAGGACTACCGGTCTAATGAGCCTTTTATAGATAGTCAGTTTGGTACGGCGGCGAACTCTATTCGATCGGAGCGTCTTGCGGAGTCCAAAGTACGTACGATTTCCAGCCACTATGCGTCTCCGAATTTCTCTGCTGGTGTCATTTTCGGCAGTCACCAGTGAGCCCAAGTACACAAATTCTTCTACCACCTCGATTTCGTCACCACCGATGCAAACTCGCGGTGGGTGGCTCACATTGTCTTCTCTTGAACCTCTCCCTATCACGTACTTCGTCTTCAACGTGTTGATGACTAGTCCGATCCGCTTAGCTTCCCTCTTCAGTCTGATGTAGGCTTCCTCCATCTTCTCAAAGTTACGTGCCATAATATCTATGTCGTCGGCGAAGTCAAATAGCTGGACGGACTTATTGAAAATTGTACCACTCGTGTTAATCCCTGCTCTTCGTATTACCCCTTCCAAAGCTATGTTGAATAGCAGACACGAAAGACCATCACCTTGCCGTAACCCTCTGCGTGTTTCGAAGGGACTCGAGAATACCCCTGAAACTCGAACTACGCACATCACCCGATCCATCGTCGCTTTGATCAACCGTGTCAGTTTATCCGGAAATCCGTGTTCGTGCATTAGCTGCCATAACTGGTCGTGATCGATTGTATCATATGCGGCTTTGAAGTCGATGAATAGATGATGTGTGGGCACGTTGTATTCGCGGCATTTCTGCAGTACTTGGCGAATGACGAACACCTGGTCCGTGGTGGAGCGTTCGCCCATAAAACCCGCCTGGTACTGCCCCACGAACTCCCTTGCAGTTGGTGCTAGTCGACGGCATAAAATTTGGGAGAGTACCTTGTAGGCGGCGTTCAGCAATGTGATTGCACCTTCAAAACCTTCCGAAACCCTTCGAGAATTCCTTCGGAAATTTCTTTATGATTTCTTTTTGGTTTAGAAATTTATGCGGAAATTGATTTCGGAATTCCTTTGAACTTATCTTTTGAGAAATTGCTGATGTTATTATTTCAGGAATTTCTTAAAGAAATTCTTCAAGTATTCTTTAAGAAATCCCTCTGGAATCTCTAGGAAAAATTCTTTTTGAAGTTCCTACGAAATTTATTCAGAACATCATCAAGAAATTCTTTCAATTTTTTTAGGAATTCCTTCCAACATTCCTCCGGAAATTTGATAGGAATCTCCTAGAGGCCTTCGGATATTCTTTCCGAATTTCGGAAGACATTTTATATGTTTTTTATAGGAGGATTTTCGAATGGAATGCACGTTTTTTTCATGTTACAAACTGCAGAACGATCGCGAGATCTCCCGAAATATTGTGTTCTGCACAGTGGCGTAGCCGCAGGGGGTGGTTTTGGGCATAACCCCCCCCCCCCAGCGCCAACACATTTAGAAGAATTTTTTTTTTCAAAAAAAAAAATCTTCGGGAAATTCCCCCCCAGACCAATTTTCTGGCTACGCCACTGGTTCTGCATAGTGCGGTTGGTGATAAAGTTAATCAGTGTGCGTTTTTTCATGTTACGAAAAGCAGAACGATCGCGCGCGTTCGGAATAAATAAATCAATAGTCGCTTACCAAGGCGACTTTCTATAGATACCTTATCATCTAATTACACATCTCCTTCCCGTGGCACTCACGGAGATGCAGAGGATTCCTCGGTCTCTTGTAGCAACGAGTGTTGGACTAATTTTTCTCCCCTAATCCTTAATTGACTGTGAGGACGTGGCAGGCATTGTTATTGGTGTTTAATGATTGAAACTCCAAATCATGTCCAGTGAGAATGGTTTTCTAATCCCAGGAAAGCTATTCATTTTATGAGTTGTGCAAGTTTGTTGTTTCTAGCAACTACGATGTGTACAGTCAATCAAGCTAAGCTTTTTTAAGGAGGATTTTTGAAGGACTTCATGGAGGAAGTTTCTAAGATATTTCCAGAGAAATTTACAAAGGCCTTTCCAGAGATTTTTTCGAAGGTTCCTCTGGACGAATGACAAAAGAAATTCCTGGCGTGATTGTTCCCTCCCCTGCGGGAGGAGTTCCCAAAAAAATTTCTGAAGGATTTTCTAAAACATATTCCGAAGAAATTATTAAATCAATTTCCGAACAACTTCCTAAAATAATTTCCTAAGGTATTCCTTAAACAATTTTTGTAGGGATTTCTGAGGAATTTCTGAAGGATTTTCCTTAAATATTTCCGAAGGTATTTTCAAAGAAATTTTCAAGGAATTTCATAAAGAATTTCTAAAGAAATTCCTAAAAGAATTCATAAAGGAATTTCCGAAGAATTTTTCGAAAATTTCTTAGAATTGCTTTTTTGAATTTTTAAAGGAATGTTCTGAAGATTTTCCGAAGGAATTTCTGGATTTATCTCCGAATTTATCTCCGTAACTTTCGGATGAGTTCTTGGGGAAATTCAAGAACGTCGGAAATGCCTTCAAGAGTTACTTTGTGTTTACCATCATTAGGAACCTTGTATTTTGCTTACACTGTTAACATGAAATAGCAACATGCTCTGATAAATCAAAACAATAATACTACCCAAAATTAAATCAATTATTTCAGGCTCATTGAAAACCCCACAGTGATTAGAACATCCGATAAATCCTAATTAGTTTACTGGATCCAAAGTGGCAGCTTTCGATCACTATTTATTGTGTGTGTTAGCACTGTACGTAACTATAATCCATATTGTACGTACGCTTCAACCTTGACTAAGTACCAAATCGAATGGCGCGATGACATGAAACTGATCAGTTTATGATCAGTGCGATAGTGATCTAGATCCTAAACAAGTTCCTTATCACGTGCTCTGATCTATATGGCACACTGCATGTAACTCTCGGCTTGAATGTTTTATTATGACTCCCGGTGACGTATTTATCAAACCTACGGACGTCTGTCGCGTCAGCATCAGTATCACTATTCTATATGAAAGGCTAAGGTCAAGTGAACGTCATAGTCATGTCCCGCCGCAGTGTAGAACATTCAATTGCATAAATGCTCGGTGAACTTGCGATCGACGCATGGCTGCAGTTGCGCAATCGACTGTTGCAGGGCGTCGCCGCACTGTCTTCGCGGATTGAGCAGGTTTACTCGGTAGGTATAGGTCAGAGCAGAAAAGAAACTGACATTTGACGTCCGTCGAACGGGCTTGCAAATATCTTGCCATAAACAGTTGGAACTGCACGCGAAGGGAATTTTCGCGCCTGAACTTGTCCTGTCGATATTTGTTTAGCAACGCGCGGTGCCGCTCTTTGAGGTGGGCATAGTGTGGACTGTCGAGCAAATTAAACGCACCAGATTCAATCTTGACATATTATGCTCTCGATCAGTTCAAGGTTGATCGAGAGTACATGGTGGTACGGTGGACTTTGTCTGATGTGATCGTTCCGTTTTCTCATTGAGATGCCTAACAGGTGAAACAGTAAATATTTTTTACATTGTGTTGTTCGTTCGTGTCGCAATAAATTATCTGTGAAGTGGATGTCATGATTCACCAGTAAGGATCACGTGATTAGTGTTCTGGGTTGTGAATAATGTAGAGAAAATGTTGCCTGTACTTCTATATTGATGTCTATATTGATCTTGCGCGTATCGATGTTATTTCCACCGTTGAATTTATTCTTTTCTTAATCTATGATGAATCACTTTAAAATTGATTGCTTATTTTAATTCTTTTCCTACCTTCAAGATGGGTGAATAAAGGGGCTATCCATTCAAAATATGCGGATTGACTCCTATCCACTCATATCGAAGATTTGAACGTACGACAGAAAACTAATTTTGGCTCCGTCTATGAGAATGGTGTTGGTTCTACGTCTAGCACAAGATCTTGACATTCAGATTACATATTGTAACAGTTATTAGGAATGAAGATTTTGTTTGACTACTATTGCATGAATTTGTGAGTGTTCCTTGTAAGAAATTATAGTGTAATGTTTTGCAGACAGAAATTTTTTTCCGCATGGATAATCCTATGTATTCTTTGCAAAGATCCAAACTGGACAAAGATACAAACTGGAGATCCAGTAGCCTACATCATATTTGCAATTATGTAATTTTGTAATGTAATTATGTAATAAATTCCATAGTCCCGTGTCCTGTGTATTTTGGTCATCTTCTACTGGATAATATACGAATGATGGAGTTCTGTCATGTGATCGACAAAAATGGAGGTGATCTACGAAATTTGAAAAACAACTGCGATGCCAATAAAAATGAAAAAAGATGGTTTTCGAGCAATGATTGCTGCGATTCATATTTTGTTTTCAATTTCGAATCACTGAGCGGCAGCGTATGAGACAGGGCCACAGACACGCTGAACAGTTAATAATCTTTGACCTTGATTTAATAGACACGGACTAATCAGAGTACCGAGTCACTGAAGCTTGACAGGTAAGCAGTGTGGGAGCAAAACCATAACACACAAATTAAAGCCATAAACACAAATAAAAGCCATAACACACAAATTATTTGGGATTATTATTGAAAATTACGTCTGTCATATTTTTTTTGCTATGCCCTTAGGCTGGTTGTATTTAGTTCAAATAGACAACTAGGAAGTTAGTTCCTGATTAATGACTTTATTGCGCATCGTAGGTACTCACCCAGGTATTGGTGTTTTGGAGTTATCTGAGCAAGCGTTTCCCATGGTTACCGTCGGGGCTGGTTCCTTCGATCGAGTGGCAGTGAGTGTGCGGTGGCTTCTAGTGGATGCCTGCTGGTAGGAAAACCAATTTGATTGTTCACTTCCACCTTGTCGAATAGGCTAATGATACACTTCCACACGGCGAGAACTAATAATTGGTTGGGTTTTTGTTTGCTCGCGGATCTCGAATGTGTGCCGCTTACCGATCGACCGGATGCTTCGTTTGAATGTCACTGTTCTAGATTTACTCTAGCCGTTGGCGGCGAATCCTGTGAGCGTGTCGACAGGTGGAAAAGGTTGCACACCGGTTGTATCAATCAAATTTAGCAAACACGGAAGTCGGAAGGAATGACACTTTTGTTAATGAATCTATTTATAACAGGCTGTATTCAAACATGGAGTTTGGATTTTATTCTGTTTATGGGAGTGGTTTGCTTAACAGGGTCAGTAAACAATCATTGATCTTTTTCTTTCTCTATGGCTCTACATTCCAGCTGAAACTTGGCCTGCTTTCAACTTAGTATTCTATTAGCATTTCCTCAGTTATTAATTGAAAGCTTTTCTATGTCCGACATTGCATGAGTAGGGCAAGTACAATGGATACACTATGCCCAGCGAGTCGAGAATGTTTCCCACCCGAAAACATCATGGGCCGGACCGAGTTTATCTTTGTTTATCTTTGAGTGATAAAACAGCCTACTTGTCCATACTAACAAATTGGGTGGCTCAATGACCATTATGCAACTCATTTGAGATACATAAAATCCATTATAGCACTCATTTGGGGGCTATAATGAAAAACTAACATCAGAATAGTAGTTTGTGCAACTAGTTGCAAAAAGATGATTTTTTCAGCACGAGTTGTACGTTTGTCCAACGAGGCTTGCCGAGTTGGATAAATACTACAAGGGCTGAAAAAATCGAGTTTTGCAACGAGTTGCACACGCTATTTTTTGCAATGATAAAAAATGGGCTTTAATATGATAAATCTGTACCAAAATGGTGCAATTTTATTTACTTCACATGATCAATCTTGCCAAAATATCATGCTGCTGCTGGAAACAAACATATTCCATGTTATCGTGCCCCATTGTATGCTCGACAGACCATAAAGCGATAGATATACCTGCCTTAGGAGAATTTGATGTTATGCCCATTAAATTATTTCATTTATTATGTGACACGGAGAATACACCATTTAAACACTCACCCAAGCTAATTGAGATAAATGTGGTCATGTAACTACTGTTCTAATGCTGGTTTTTCATTATAGCACTCAAATGAGTGCTATAATGGATTTTTTGCAATTCCTGATCATAATATCTGGTTTACAGTTTGTCTTTGAGTGATAAAACGGCCTACTTTTCCATACCAACGAAATGGGTGCTTTAATGAACATTATGCAACTCAAATGGGTTGCATAATATTCATTATAACACTCATTTGGGTGCTATAATGAAAAACCAACATCAGAACAGTAGTTACATGACTACATTTTGCTGAATTAGCTTCGGTAAGTGCTCAAATAGTGTATTTTATGCGCCCCGTATCAAATTAAATAGTTTTTGGTGGACACGACATCAAAAATTTCCAAAGTCAAGTACATCTATCGTTTCACGGCTTATCGAACTATGCAATGTAGCACGGTAATATGGAATCTGATTTCCTCCGCAGCAACATAATTTATTGGCAAGAATGATCATGTGGAGTAAATTAGGCAGTACAATTTTGTTACAGATTTATCAATTTAAAGTCCATTTTCCGTCATTGCAAAAAATAGCGTGTGCAACTCGTTGCAAAACTCGATTTTTTCAGCACTCGTAATATTTATACAACGCGGCAAGCTTCGTTGAATAAACGTACAACTCGTGTTGAAAAATTCATCTCTTTGCAACTAGTTGCACAAACTACTATTGTGCAACCCATTTGAGTTGCATAATGTTCATTAAAGCACCCGTCATTGGTATGGAAAAGTAGGCCGTTTCATCACTCAAATGTCAACTGTAAACCAGGTATTATGATCCGGAATTGCAAAAAAGTAGTTTTATGACTACATTTTGCTGAATTAGCTTGGGTAAATGTTCAAATAGTATATTCTCTGCGTCGCGTAATAAATTAAATAGTTTGATGGACATGGCATCAGAATTTTTAAAAAGCAAGTTCATCTATCGCTTCAAGGCTTGTCGAGCTCGGCAAGCCTCGTTGGATAAACGTACAACTTGTGCTGGAAAAAACATTTTTTTGCAACTAGTTGCACAAACTACTTTTAAACATGCATTGAAGTTTAGTTTATTGATCGACATCAAAAACTTTTCGAAATCTAAACTTTTTAAATAAAAAAAAAATAAACTAAGTACCTCGTCTAAAAGTAGTCTTGGGCGGTAGAGGGTTAATAACGTTTCTTTTATTTACCTCTGTAACGCTAAAAAGTCAATCAGTTGTAGATATACGTGAATACCATTATTAGGATCTGAGCTATCGACCCGCTATGTGTATACAGTAAAATGTATACAGTAAAAAAGATTTGATTTTAATAAAATTGCTTGAGCTTGAGCTTGATTGACTGCTCATAGTTGCTACTCCATTATGACCAGATCAGCTGTTCTTGCACAGGGAACCAACAGATGTTTGCTTGGGACTAGCACACATCTTCAATGTACAAGTACTGGTGATCTCATTTGTTAGGTCATACTGGCGCCTGCCACGTCAGAATGCAAGTCAATATAGGGAAGGGGAGGAAATGATGATGCAATCACTCGCCCACTGCAAGCCGAATAAACCTCTGCACTTGCCACGAGTTCATGCGGAATTTTTGGATTTCTGGGTTAGGTTGGAGAGGCAGAGGTCCGTCTTGGTTAACGAGCTGCCAATGTGATAGATAGGAGAAGGTAACTGATGGAATTTCTAATTGGATGTAGGAAACGAGCTCTATAGTTCATTTCCAATTCTATCAGATTACTGGTAGAATACTCAAGTTGAAGGTATAGGAATAGTAATGGAAACGGTATGGAAGTGCATTTCCAGTTCTAGCGATTGCTAGAACATGAGAAATAAAGAGAAAGATACAGAGTAGGAGAATGGAACGGACCTGGGATTGAACCCACGACCTCCTGCGTATGAGGCAGAAACAGTAGCCATATGACTACCAAGCCCGCTTAAAAAAAAAGATTTGATCCGGTCCGATAACCGAATGGCTCACCCTTCATCTGCATAATATGGTTATTTGCCAAGAATTAGAATTTCAGTAATTTTATTAAAATCAAAATCAAAAAGGTTTGATTTTAATAAAATTACTGAAATTCTAATTCTTGGCAAATAACCATATTATGCAGATGAAGGGTGAGCCATTCGGTTATCGGACCGGATGGTGGTGAATGTATAAAAGTTGCTTTGTGCAGCAAGTAGTCGCACGATCCGGTCGTGTTTGTTCTGCTTTGCGCGGTCGAAGTGAAAATTGAATACAGAACTCATTCGATTTTGGCAATAAAGTCATTTGATTTTGGCAACGCTCGGTTCTGCCAATAAACCATTCGATTTTGGCAATCCAATTTTTTTAATTTTTTTTTTAATTGCTTCTACATTGCTCTTATAATGCTCCCTAAAAACTGATTAGATATCAAAACTAGAGTGAAAAAACCGCACAAGAAAATTTTGCGAGAAAACGCTTATTTGCCAAAATCGAATGAGATCTGTTCAAACGAATGTTCACGAACGTTTGATCGTGTTTTGTGTAGCATGTAATTAGTTCGCGCGATAATCTTAAATACCTTTTTGCAATTCCTGATCATAATACCTGGTTTACAGTTGGCGTTTGAGTGATAAAACGGCCTACTTTTCCATACCAATGACATGGGTGCTTTAATGAACATTATGCAACTCAAATGGGTTGCATAAAATCCATTATAGCACTCATTTGGGTGCTATAATGGAAAACCAGCATTAGAACAATAGTTACATGACCACATTTAGCTAAATTGGCTTGGGTGAGTGTTCAAATAGTGTATTCTTTGTGTCACGTAATAAATGAAATAATTTGATGGACATGACATCCAATTCTCCAAAGGCAGGTTTATTTATCACTTTATTGTCTGTCGAACACACAATGGGGCACGATAACATGGAATCTGTTTGTTTTCTACAGCAACATGATTTTTTGGTAAGATTGGTCATGTTAAATAAATAAAATTGTACTATTTTGGTCCAGATATATCATATTTAAGCCCATTTTTTGTCATTGCAAAAAATAGCGTGTGCAACTCGTTGCAAAACTCGATTTTTTCAGCACTCGTAGTATTTATCCAACTCGGCAAGCCTCGTTGGATAAATGTACAACTCGTGCTGAAAAAATCATCTTTTTGCAACTAGTTGCACAAACTACTAATTTGATCTACTCTGTGCGGCCGTCAAGTAAATTATTTTGTGTGCATTTTATCGTGTTTTGAAAAGCACACAGAACGATTAGGCGGTCTTTAAAAGTGGTTTGTTTTGCTTCGGCTGACGGGTAAGTAATTTAATCTTGGCAGATTATTTTAATGCGCATTAACTTATCCCATCCCATAGATCGTATCGCTTACCGAAGTGAATCCAGATAGAATATAATTTGTATCTCAAACAATACCCTTTTTTTCGTCCTAAGCAATGGAGGGGGAATCTGCTCAACAGACATCCTGGGTTGTCCAGGAAGTGCGGGGTTAGGGGCCACCTCCAACAGCAAACGAGGGAGGCAGGACTGCATCCCCGACCCGCTAAACCGTTTCCATTGCCGCCAAGCCCATCGTCCCTTCGGTACAACCAGAAAGTAATGCTTCAAAGGGGGGCCAGTGCATAACGCACCCTCGTGTCCTTGCAGCATCGAACATCGACTCGCTGTTTTAGAAAAACACCATGGTATCGTGCCAACACGTTGCCGGCTTTCCAGGTGGCCTTACCACGCCCTATGTCCTTGGAAGGTGGGAAGGGTCGACTTCGCGCCTGCTTCCCTCTGCACGACTGGTATCAAGAATGATGATGCCGCGTGCACCCCAAATTAACCTCCCTGCGATAGGGTCTATTCGCCAGCACACAGAGGGACTTGCCGATGCGGTGCCTACGCCTGCCCCAGCCTTGACGAGCACCCCTTTCCGTCCTCGGGCTCGGAACCCGCCCGGTTGACCGACGCCGCGAAAGCGACGATACCATGTTGTTCTTCACGCGGCCACTTGTTCGATAAAAGGATCGAGTTCGACCACAGGGCACCGGTATGACCCATGAAGCCGACTCCGAACCCTTGGACCACCTCTTGTTTGCGCCTGAGCTAGCCATTCCTCGAGTCCACGCGCCACCTTATGTGTAGCTCCGAGACGATTTGGACGATAGGCGATAAAACGGCGTTCCAGCCAACTTCATCTTTACACATCTTCCGGACTAGGTTGTCCGGTGGTATCCAGACCACATGTGGCAAGCATGTGGTCACGCATTGTGCGAAAACGCGGGCACACGAACAACACGTGTTCCACCGTTTCCTATAAACCCGCGCACACCGGACACTCGGGCGAGGCCGAGTGTCCGAACCGGTGTAGGTACTGTCTGAAGCAACCATGGCCTGTAAGGACCTGGGTCAGGTGGAAAGTGATTTCCCCATGGCGCCTCTTGACCCACGTACCTATCTCCGGTATCAACCTATGTGTCCATCTACCCTTAGTGGAACTGTCCCACGCACGCTGCCATTTGACCATTGAGGCCAACCTGACCGTCCTGCGGATGCCTCTCGTGCCGCGCATTTCAAAGCACTCTATGTCTTCACCGATAACGATGTCAATAGGCATCATACCGGTGATGACGCAGAGTGCATCGTGCGACACGGTACGGTACGCGCTCGCAACTCTTAGGCACATGAGCCTATACGTACTTTCTAACTTCGTTCTGTAGCCTCAAACTCAAACAATACCCTGTCCCAAGACAATTGTGGATATGCAGAGGTAAACGCGATCTCAAGTAGCAACAAGAGTCGGACGAACAATCATTCCTTTCCTATATGACCATATAGTCGTGGCCGGCGTCGTTATTGACTGAAAATATATGAGGTTTCGAAACGAGTGCAATGAGAATAGACAACTGACCCCAAGCACCATTCATTTGGTTCTCTGTACAGATTAATTATGTTTTACGTCATAGGAAAAAAATACACAATTATAAGATTCAACGATTATTCCATTTACTTCCTACGACTTTTTAAGAAGAAATCGAAACTCGCATTTGTTGATAGGTACAAACATGTTTAACATATTGAAAGTAAATGGGAGAATTGTAAAATCTTATAATCGGTCTCTATATGCACAATTTGCAAGTTCTAATAAACCACGGAGTAGCAACTACGAATTGTACGGTCATAATGCTCATGCTCATCAAGATGGCGGTGACTGTAAAACAATAACCCAGATTAATCCACCTAGCTTTGGTAGTGCCTTTCTCGCGCATTATAAGAATGAGAAAACCTTGGAGAAAAAAGCGAGGTCAAAATTAGCGCTCTCTAGGGGATAGATTCCACTATTTTCACCAGTTCATATCTCTTTGCGGTCATTTGACACGAGTGGTACGAATTTCACGTTCAGCTATCTGGTTTAGCTGACGATATTGATATTATAGCACGTAACTTTAAAAAAATGGAGCCTACATCAGAGTAAAACGGGAAGCTAAACGGATTGGACTAGTCATCAACACGTCAAGACGAAGTACATGGCAGGAAGAAGCTCAAGAGAGGACAACCCAAGTATATGCAATTAACTCAATAATATCTCAGACCCCATCGTGCTTTCGTGCTGTGCGGTTCTTTCTCTCTTTGCGGGAGGAAGTTTTTAATACTACCCGAAGCTATTTTAATTTCAACGGTGCTTCTTAGCGCTATTTGTACCCACTGATCCCGTTACGATCTTTGCAAGGACCCGTGCCTTCGTTTTACGTTGGACCCGTTTGCGGAAGTAAAATTCCGACAAGCGGTGGTAATCCTGCAGGGACACCGTTGTGGGCAAAAACCGCTTAGAAGGTCACGTCCCCACGCTCAGCCATGAGCATTAATAAAAACAAGAGGAAGGGGAGTCTCTGAATTCTCCACTTCCTTCAAAGAAACAAGGTTTCAAGACCGTCCTGCCCAAGCGCGGAAAAAATAGAAGGAAGCTGGAGAATTCAGATATTCCTTCTAACTCTAATATCGGAAATAATTCTTCTCCAATCGAACTGAACAATCAGTTCGATTTGATTAATGATGAAATTGAGCAAATCGAATCTACCTCTAGCCCAGGTGATTCGATTCATGCGAAAAAGCAAAGGATTCCGCCAATTGTGGTATCTGTTGCCGAGTTTTCTGGATTCCGGAATGAGATTTTGAGCAACCTTCAGGGGATCAAGGTTTCATTTCAGATTGCTAGGAAGGGTGACTGCCGCGTTTTGCCGGGACCCTTTGACGATCGCAAACGTCTTCTTCACTATTTAACTGAGAAGCGCCATAAATTCTTCACATACGACGACAAAACTGAGCGATTGTTCAAAGTCGTCTTGAAAGGTCTCCCCAGTGATGATAAATCACTGGATGAGATTAAAATTGAAATTTCTCAATTACTTGGATTTTCACCAGTCCAAGTAATTAAGATGAAAAAGAAATCCCACTCTGGTACTTCCCAGAGGGGCATTTCTCAAGAATTTTATTTAGTTCATTTTAACAAAAGTGAACTAAATAATATGAAAAGTTTGGAAAAGGCCTGTATTATGTCCCATGTCCGTGTTACATGGGAACATTTTCGCAGGCCTGGGGGAAATTTCCAAAACCCTACCCAGTGCCGTAAGTGCCAAAAGTGGGGTCATGGAACCAAACATTGTCACATGGATGCTAAATGCATGATTTGTGGTGGAACCTCTCACGCCAAGGACGCATGTCCTGTGAGAGAAGATTCCAATAAATTTAAGTGCGCAAACTGTGGGGGCAATCATAAATCCAATTTCTGGGAATGCCCTTCACGCAAAAAAGTTTTGAATTCCCGTGCAAAATTGATGACGGGAAATTCCAATCGGATCCCAGGTTCGACGGGTAGAAATTTTTCAAACGCTTACGAAACCGGTTACCGGTCGAGCAATTCATACCCACCACAATTCACAAACAAATTTTGCCGCTCGTCAACGAGTAGCAAGCACTTCAGTAAATTCAAATTTTTCCAATGTACCTACGTATGCAAACATCGCTGCTGGTAGACCAAATTTCTCTTCTCAAAATGAGGTTTATACCCATGTCCCAACGGAAAATAACGGTCATGTTGCCGATTCAGGTAGCATGACTGCTTCCGATTTTGATTTTTTAACTGAACAATTGCATCACATGATTGATGCAATGTTCAAAGCAAATACCATTCCTGAAGCTGTTCAGGTTGGTATAAAGTACACACAAAAAATTGTTATCGGACTCCGTTTCGATGGATCCAAATAATTGTGTGAAAGTTCTAAATTGGAATGCCCGCTCTCTAAAGGGTAAGGAAGATGAATTATTCAACTTCCTTTCAGTTCATAATGTGCATATTGCCATTATAACTGAAACGTATTTAAAACCAGGACTCTCCATTAAAAGAGATCCGAACTATTTTATCTACAGAAATGATCGTCTTGACAGCGCCTGTGGTGGGGTCGCCATTGTCATTAATAGACGTATCAAACATAAATTATTTTCTTCGTTTGAAACCAAAGTTTTTGAAACCTTGGGAGTTTCTGTTGAAACAAATTTTGGACAATTTTCCTTCATTGCAGCCTACTTGCCTTTTCAATGCAATGGGCAGCAAAAGAATTTGTTGAAAGCTGATCTTCAAATTCTGACTCGCAACAAATCAAAATTCTTCGTAATTGGTGACTTCAATGCCAAACACCGTTCATGGAATAATGCTCAAAGCAATTCCAATGGTAAAATTTTATTTGAAGATTGTTCTGCGGGATATTATACTATTCAATATCCCAATGGACCAACTTGTTTTTCTTCCAGTCGAAATCCTTCTACAATTCTAGACCAACATTTGAAAAGGGCGTAACAGCCAAAATTTATTCCTTCTGATTCTTTGTCCCCATATATAGCTTTATTTATAGACGAAGAATCAAAAGGAATAAATTTTGGCTGTTACGCCCTTTTCAAATGTTGGTCTAGAATTGATTTAGTTTTAACGGATTCAAGTCAGCTGTGTGGCCAATTGGTAACTCATGCTGACTTTGACTCTGATCACCTTCCTGTGACATTTGAAATCTCACAAGAAGCCATTTATAATCCAATCAGCTCTACTTTTAATTATCATAGAGCTGATTGGGATTTATATAAAACGTATATCGATAGGAATTTTGATGTTGATATTCCTCTCGATACCAAAAGTGATATTGATAATGCTCTCGTATCTTTGACAAATTTAATTGTCGAAGCCAGAGGCATTGCAATTCCGAAATGTGAAGTTAAATTCAACTCCATTATTATTGACGACGATCTTCAGCTACTGATCCGTCTTAAAAATGTGAGAAGAAGGCAATACCAAAGAACTCGCGATCCCGCGTTGAAAGTTATTTGGCGAGATTTGCAAAATGAAATTAAAAAACGTTTCGCTATTCTGAGAAATACCAACTTTGAGAATAATGTCTCCAAGTTGGATCCCAGTTCGAAACCCTTTTGGAAATTAACGAAGATTCTTAAAAAACCTCAAAAGCCAATTCCAGCGCTTAAAGAGGGAAATAAAATTTTATTAACAAATGGCGAAAAGGCTCAAAAACTTGCTCAGCAGTTCGAGAGTGCCCATAATTTTAGTCTAGGTCTCACTAGTCCAATTGAGGATCAGGTTACACGAAGCTTCGAAGACATTCTCAACCAAGATAATGTTTTTGACTCTTCGTTGGGAACTAATTTGGATGAAGTGAGATCTATTACTAGAAAATTTAAAAATATGAAAGCCCCGGGTGATGATGGTATTTTCTACATACTTATCAAAAACTTCCTGAGAGCTCTTTATCCTTTTTGGTTAATTTATTTAACAAAT
Organism: Armigeres subalbatus; assembly: GCF_024139115.2. NCBI lineage: Eukaryota > Metazoa > Arthropoda > Insecta > Diptera > Culicidae > Armigeres > Armigeres subalbatus. The sequence continues at coordinate 182,726,546 of NC_085139.1, read as the reverse complement.
GTTTTCAATTGGCATACTTTCCAGATAAATGGAAAAACGCCAAAGTTGTTCCAATTTTGAAGCCGGACAAAAATCCAGCTGAGGCTTCTAGTTATCGCCCAATCAGTTTGCTTTCTTCAATAAGCAAACTGTTTGAAAAGATTATTTTAAATAGAATGATGGTTCATATTAATGACAATTCTATTTTTGCTGATGAGCAATTTGGTTTTCGCCATGGGCATTCAACCACTCATCAGTTATTAAGAGTTACGAACTTAATTCGGCTCAACAAATCTGAAGGATATTCGACTGGAGTTGCTCTTCTTGATATAGAGAAAGCATTTGACAGTGTTTGGCATGAAGGTTTGATTGTAAAATTGATGAATTTTAATTTTCCTCTGAACATCATTAAACTGATCCAAAATTATTTATCAGATCGCTCACTGCAGGTAAACTATCAGAATACTAAATCTGATAGATTACCTGTAAGGGCTAGTGTCCCCAAGGCAGCATACTGGGGCCCATATTGTATAACATTTTACTTCTGACTTACCTGATTTACACCCAGGATGTCAAAAATCTTTGTTTGCAGATGACACGGGCCTTTCAGCCAAAGGGTGAAGCCTTCATGTCATTTGTAGTAGATTGCAAAAAGTTTGGTTATTTTCTCCACTTTTCCACAAAATGGAAAATTTACCCGAATGCTTCCAAAACTCAGCTTATAATTTTCCCACATAAGCCGAAAGCTTCTTATTTGAAACCTTCCAGCAGACATGTTGTCACTATGAATGGGGTTCCCATTAAATGGTCTAGCGAAGCTAAATATTTAGGACTTCTGCTGGATCAAAAATTGACTTTTAAAATCACATTGAAGGCCTTCAAGCCAAATGTAACAAATATATTAAGTGCCTATATCCACTTATAAACAGAAAATCAAAACTTTGTCTTAAGAACAAACTTTTGATTTACAAATAAATTTTAGACCAGCCATGTTGTATGCTGTGCCAATATGGGCTAGTTGCTGCAATACCAGAAAGAAGGCACTCCAGAGGATTCAAAATAAAATTTTGAAAATGATTCTGAAGTTGCCTCCGTGGTATAGTACCAATGAACTTCATAGAATTTCTAATATTGAGACATTGCAACAAATGTCCAACAAAATAATTTCCAATTTTAGAAAAAAAATCGTTGCAATCTTCTATTGCAACGATTAACTCCTTGTACCCTTAGTTTTAAATAGGTTAAGTTTAGTTTAAGTTGAAAACATTGTAATTCCTACATGGTTCAATTCAACCAGAGGAAAAAATTCTAACTGCCAGAGGAAATTGAAATGTATTAATAATAACTAAAAGCGTAACATAGCAAATAAGGATGATAGTGTTAAGAAAACACGGAACACCTAGTCTAAGAGATGAATGCATGTTTTAGATAATTAGCAAATAAAATTAGTTAAAAAAAAAAAAAAAAAAAAGCTGATAGGGGAAAATACCTATTCTTGGCAGTCTAAGACATTCGCCAAATTGAATGATAAAAATAATGAATAATTACACTAAAATACAGGTACAGTTTAACTGGTATACATTTGCATGCTCTTTCTTTGATGATTGGTGTTCACTGAATATAACAGCTTTCACCACAAACTCAGTAAATTTAACATAATGTAACAGGTCAATGTTTCTTCTATTGGCATAGCAATTTCTTTTATCAGCAATGAGTTTGCTCTCTTCAGCAACTAGACATGGAGGTAGAAAACTGGTAATGTATTGGTGCCAAATGCTGGTTGTTTATATCCTCCAGTAGTAAAATTCATTCATACAAACTTTATTGTTTATCAAAACTGGCTTAAAACAAAACATGAATCTTTAGCCTTGGCATCAATTTTATGTCATGTAGACAAATAGGCAAAAGCATTTAAACACATTGTAAAACAAATTTAACCCTTATGCGGCCAAAAAAAACAGACGTGAATGGCAGATATGATACCTGTGTACCCAGATATTGACCTTTTTATAACTTTTACCATTTTCAACCTATTTGAATAATGTTGGCCATTTTGGAGAAGGGAACTTATGTGCTTTTTGTCCGCTGCTAAGATTTACATCTCTTGTCTTTTGTAATGCCTTAGAGTCGTAAGCAAAAGTCTATCAACCAGTTTCAAATATACAACTTGCTCTTTGCGGTCCTTACATGATATGTTTGTTTCATCAAAAAAATCATGGTGGTTGTGCACAAGACACGACCGCTCGACGTAAACTACGTAAAACCAAATCTATACACATAAGAATGAATTTTTGTCTGTCTGCCCTTATAGACTAGGAAACGGCATGAACATTTGTATGCAGAGGTTTTTGGGAACGATGAAGATTCTTATGATGGTATTGGAACCCTCCCTCTTCTGGAAGGGGGACTCCCAAATTAATCTAAAAAATGGAATCCAAATTTGCAAATTTCGAATACTTATCCGTCTTTTAAATAATGTAAAAAATATATAATTGATCAATTTTAGGTGAAACGAAGCTCGTCGGTTCTGGTAGTATAGTATATTAACAATATATTCCACATCGTGAGTCTTCAGATGTTGAATAATGGACAGCATTGTCCTATCCAGCCACCACATTCTTACACTACGTTTCACAGTTGAATAATAGATAATACCCTAAAAGTAGGCAATTATTTATGGTTGAAATGCGCTTTGTAGGAACGGGAATGGTTATGATTTTTTTAATGAGTTTGGAAAGTATTGAAGTTGCAAAAAGAAAACGGTCCTGTCAGCCACATAAGGGTTAAAATACTACGGTGTTGCTATCACTTTTGATATAATTCATGGCCTGCGTAAAAATATGAATAGAAGCATTTATATTTTAACACTTTTTTTTAAAATAAATGCCATCGCCGGATATTTTGTTCGTATTTTTGCTAAAATCATATCACATAGAATTGTGCGTGGTATTTTTAGCGTGTGTTTGATATGCTCACAAACACATTCTCTCGCTCTATTCCGAAGTGTGCTGCTGTCAAAGAAAACGAACAGTCCCGATTTTATTTAGTGAAACATAGAGCAAATATTGCATAAATTTGCTCTTTGTGGTGATAATCAAGTGGTGATAAAGTGTAAAAAGTAGTTTACGTACTTGATTTGCATGTCATACGCAATAAAGAGGAAAAACAGGCGATCCAAAAAAGTAAGTAACAGTTTGCTTTTCGAGGGCTGCTTTCTTTGGCAATGCAATATTGGCAAGGATTTCGTAGATGCAAATTTGTTTTGGTGATTAACACATCAAATCTTGCTACTTTTACACAAACAACTTATTCAAATGAAAGCTTAGACTTGAAATTGTGTGATTGAATCAAAATTATGTTCATAAATAGTTTATGTTTGCTGGAAAACGCAAATATTGTTGAGGGTGCCAACAACTGTCGCACCCTGCCAATGCCGTATTCTACCCTATATCTTCACTTCACTTCAAATCGACCGCATTCGACAAAATTTGATTTCCCGAAGTCCCAAAAATTTTCTAAGTCCCAAAGTAGATTTTCTCCAAAAATTTGTTTTTCGAGATAACATCAGATCAGATTTTTTTTTAATTTCGAAAAAATTAAGTTCTAAAATTCAATTTTTTCCTAATTTTTTTAAAGATAACATCAGATTTCGCCGTTTCATGCATTTCTAAGGCATTTGGCATCAACAAAAAAAAATCTGATTTTTTCGCCTCCCCCCTCGAGAAATTTTCGTGTTTCAAAATAGCTTCAATTATATCCATCACATCTCCCAGGAGGTCAACCCATATCTTAAGATATTCTGGGTAATACAAATTGTCCTTGAGTTCGGGACTTGAGATCTATAGCTGCTTAGAAGTTCTTTTCGGTACTAAAAGCTTCAATGTGAACTCAATTATATCGATTACACCTCCCGCGAGGTCAACGGATATCGTAAGTTAGTTTTAAGATAACCTATGCAATCCAAACTGTCCTTGAGTTCAAGACTTGAGATCTACAGCTGCAAGAAAATCTTTTTTCTGTACTGAAAACTTCAATATGCATTCATGATCCATCACATCTCTTGCGTGATCAACGGATGTTGTAAGATAGTTTGTCCAGAGTTCCGGACTTGAGATCCACAGCTGCGAGAACATCGTTTTTCAAAACTCAAAGCTTCAATATGCGTTCAATTATATCCATTATACCTCCCGAGAGGTCAACAGGTATCACAATTCAAATCTGTCCTTGAGTTCGAGACTTGAGATCTACAGCTGCTTGGAAGCTCTTTTCGGTACTCAAAGCTTCAATATGCTTTTATTTATATACACCTTCTGGGAGGCCTACGGATATCGTAAGATATTTTTGAGATATTCCGAGTCATCCAAACTGTCCTTGATTTCGAGACTTGGAATCTACAGTTCTGCAGCTGTAGCTCTTCGTCACTCATAGTTTGCAGATGCATTTAACCATGTGCAGTACAGCTCCTGGATGCTCAATATACATCGTAAGGTACTTTCAATATATTCTGCATCATTTAAACTTTTTAGGGCTACAGCTGCTCTAAGACTTCTTTTGTTGCTCAAAGTTTCGATATGTATCCTACAATACGCATTGCATCTCCTGAAAGACCAAAATACATTGTAAGATAGTTTTTTTTAAATATTCTAAATAGTCCAAACTTTTCTTGCGTTCGGTACTTGCAATCAACAGTTGTGATTGTAGCGTTTCTGCTATTCATACGATACGTGTTAAAACATTTTCATTACATCTCTTGGAAATTATTATAAAAAGCCTTTTTCGTCACATTTTTTTTGTATGTGTGTATTATTACATTTCCTGGATGGTTATCAGACACAAATAATTTTGGTATATTTTAGGTCATTCAAACTGTCTTTTAGCACAGAATCTACGATCTTCAGCTTTCAAAAAAGCGTTTCTTGTCTCTCAATATCTCAAAATATGGTCAAACTTGCTCATCACATCTATTGGAAGGTAAAAAATACCACTAGATTGTTCTGAAATAGTGTAAGTAGTTCAAACTGTTCTTGAACTCGTAACTTGCGATCAACAGTTGACAGTAACTTTTTTCCTTATACTTAATTTTATTACGTGTTCAACCACATCCATTACATCTCCTGGAAGTATTACATACATTGCCAGATAGTTTAGATGTTCTAGGCCAGCGGTTCTCAACTTTTTTCTTGAGTGGTTCCCCATGGCACAGCTTGAGGTACCCCTTTTTTGGATTTAAAACATTGAGTGACCCCAGAAAACGTAAAGTTGATGTAAACATCGCGTTTTCATTGAAGATTGACAAAAGAAATTTTTTTCACCTTGATCAGAAGAAAACCAGTTTCCTTAATTTGTTCGAAAATTGCTTCTGTGTTGAGAGAATATTATGTTGGATTTGATTTTGAAGGAATTTTAACGACATTACGAGACCAAGCATTGTACGAAATGTGATATTTAATTGGGATCATTCAAAAAAGTTGGAAAAGCTTCAAAGGTAAGGTGTTTATTTAGTATAAATTTACAATATTGATTAAAATCAAGGATGTTATCGATTATTTAGTAATCTGCGTTCGATCATTTAGAAGTTTGTCAATAGCTCATTCCAGAGGCCTATTTTCAAAATGTATTGTATGGTGGACTTTTTGTGCGAAGGTTTTTCTACAACTCTCTTTAACAGATTGATGTTCGAATTCCACTATTAAAGTAGTTACGGTGCTAGTTGCCATACTTATACTAAATGATAACAAAATATGCAATCATTTAGTCTAAGTTACTGCTACTAGAGCTATAGCTGCGTTATTAGTGAAATTCAAACAACGAACTGTTAGGCAGAGCTGTAGATAAACTTTTGCACTAGAAGTCCACCATACAATGGGGGGTCCCGTAGCGTAGTTGGCTACACGTTCGCCTTACAAGCGAATGGTCATGGGTTCGATTCCCAGCCCCTCCACCAAACTCCGTCAGTCGCCGGACCCGCAGCCCATACGGTGGCGTTCTGGGGTGCACGCCTTACCGTCACGGCTGCCTGATGGCGACTGACAACTTGTTCTTCTCGGAGGCATTCCTCCAACGTTACCGGGATAAATGGTAGCCGAACAATGCAACGATCATTGGATAGACGACATGGACAAACGGACACAATGTACTCATGATGAGATGGACAAGCAACGTCAACAATAATGATAATGGAAAATCTAAAAATAGATTCTGTGTGGATTCTGGCAGCAGAATGGCGCATTAGATCTCGGCACAGAAGCGGTTAAGTAACACAGAGTGCCTACCAAATAAAGAGAGGAATAAAAAAAAACAGTCTACCATACAACACATTTTGAAAATTAGCCTCTGCAATGAGGTATTGACAAACTATTAAATGAACGAAGGTGATTACTAAATGATCGATAACATCCTTGATTAAAATTACTTATGGAAGAGTGAGCAAACACCAAGTCTGAAAATGCAGCACGCGTCAGTTTTGCTGTTGATGAAATTTTATTAAAAAAGTAAAAACCATTCCAATTTGAAGAACGGAGAACTTGTTACGGAATGCATATCTGTTGTTCTTGACATCATCTGCCCTAAGGAAAAGCCTCCTTCAGTAGCATTAGTTTGTCGCGGAACACGATGAAGACCAAAAGTGCTCGCAGAAGATTTTAAAACTACGTTAGATGAAAAAGATTCCTGCCTCAGATTCTATATTCCCCCTGATACGACACCGGCAAGTAATGAAAAAATACTGATGTGAAAACATGGCATAGGTAGCTATCTTCTTAAGGGGAATAGTAGAAGTAGATCGTCTTCAAATCACAGAGGAATTGGCAGCTTTGATTCCAATGAGTGCAACGACTATCGGAAAAGACTGTATACAAATTGTTTTGACCTGTCTGAAGGAACTTGGACTCTCCCTAAAAACTGACCTTACATCTGATGTCGCTGGCTTTGGCAATCATGGGAAAGAACACTGTCATTATATGGAAATGCAATGAGAAAACAGAACTGTGCAATAAAAATCCTATTCGACTAAATGCTGATGTCATATTAGAAATTTGGGGACAGTACTCGTCGATAGCAAATCCTTCCGCACGCGATGGCATATGAGCAAGTCAAACCACCTTCCTTTTGCCAGTGGAGATATATCAGCTTCCACACTGATATTCTTCCTTCCCCCTTCATACGGGAGCTTGGCAGAAGGAAGGTCGTGCGATATGTGCCATCACAAATATTGCCCTCCGCTCGCTTTCAAATCGACTTCTATAAAAACATTCTTCATGCCTGCCGTATCCTAACGGAACTATCAATTCTATACTTTCGCCTCTAATGCTATCATGAACATGTACGTCCAAGTTTGGAAGATGATATTAGCATTTCCATATCATTGTAAATCGTTTAACTTCACGTAGAAGTAACACACGAAATCATTTATTTAGTGTACTAGCCTTGGTGGGGGCATCCATCAATTAAGCTGTTATTGGTCGACGGTACAGCAGCAGTGCCTTTCTCTGCTTTGTTCTCTCCGAGGCAGCCAAGTTGGTTGCGACGAGACGGACGCAATGAGAAAACAGAACTGTGCAATAAAATCCTATTCGACTAAATGCTGATGTCATATTAGAAATTTGGAGACAGTACTCGTCGATAGCAAATCCTTCCGCACGCGATGGCATATGAGCAAGTCAAACCACCTTACTTTGCCAGTGGAGATATATCAGCTTCCACACTGATATTCTTCCCTCCCCTTCATACGGGAGCTTGGCAGAAGGAAGGTCGTGTGATATGTGCCATCACAAATATTGCCCTCCGCTCGCTTTCAAATCGACTTCTATAAAAACATTCTTCATGCCTGCCGTATCCTAACGGAACTATCAATTCTATACTTTCGCCTCTAATGCTATCATGAACATGTACGTCCAAGTTTGGAAGATGATATTAGCATTTCCATATCATTGTAAATCGTTTAACTTCACGTAGAAGTAACACACACGAAATCATTAATTTACTGTCATTATGATATTTCTAAGGAAGTAGAAGCATCACCAGCTGTATGATGGCATTTCCCTGCAAATTGCCAAATCACCAAGAAAATATATGTGCGAAAACGATCAATATTCTTGAAGTTTAGACGATCGACATTATTTATTTATTCAGACTAAGGCCAAAGGCTCGTTCCATGGCTACACGTCGCCAACCACGCAGTCTACGGAGGGTCCGCAAGTCATCTTCCACCTGATCGACCCACCTTGCCCGCTGCGCACCTCGCCTTCTTGTGCCCGTCGGATCGTTGTCGAGAACCATTTTCACCGGGTTACTGTCCGACATTCTGGCTACGTGCCCGGCCCATCGCAGTCGTCCGATTTTCACGGTGTGAACGATGGATGGTTCTCCCAACAGCTGATGCAATTCGTGGTTCATTCGCCTCCTCCACGTACCGTCCGCCATCTGCACCCCACCATAGATGGTACGCAGCACTTTCCTTTCGAAAACTCCAAGTGCGCGTTGGTCCTCCACGAGCATCGTCCAGGTCTCGTGTCCGTAGAGGACTACCGGTCTAATGAGCGTTTTGTAGATTGTCAGTTTGGTACGGCGGCGAACTCTATTCGATCGGAGCGTCTTGCGGAGTCCAAAATACGTACGATTTCCAGCCACTATGCGTCTCCGAATTTCTCTGCTGGTGTCATTTTCGGCAGTCACCAGTGAGCCCAAGTACACAAATTCTTCTACCACCTCGATTTCGTCACCACCGATGCAAACTCGCGGTGGGTGGCTCACATTGTCTTCTCTTGAACCTCTTCCTATCATGTACTTCGTCTTCGACGTGTTGATGACTAGTCCGATCCGCTTAGCTTCCCTCTTCAGTCTGATGTAGGCTTCCTCCATCTTCTCAAAGTTACGTGCCATAATATCTATGTCGTCGGCGAAACCAAATAGCTGGACGGACTTATTGAAAATTGTACCACTCGTGTTAATCCCTGCTCTTCGTATTACCCTTCCAAAGCGATGTTGAATAGCAAACACGAAAGACCATCACCTTGCCGTAACCCTCTGCGGGTTTCGAAGGGACTCGAGAATGCCCCTGAAACTCGAACTACGCACATCACCCGATCCATCGTCGCCTTGATCAACCGTATCAGTTTATCCGGAAAATCGTGTTCGTGCATTAGCTGCCATAGCTGGTCCCGATCGATTGTATCATATGCGGCTTTGAAGTCGATGAATAGATGATGTGTGGGCACGTTGTATTCGCGGCATTTCTGCAGTACTTGGCGAATGGCGAACACCTGGTCCGTGGTGGAGCGTTCGCCCATAAAACCCGCCTGGTACTGCCCCACGAACTCCCTTGCAGTTGGTGCTAGTCGACGGCATAAAATTTGGGAGAGTACCTTGTAGGCGGCGTTCAGCAATGTGATTGTGCGGTAGTTGCTACAATCCAGCTTATCGCCCTGGGACACACGACACCTTCCATCCACTCCTGCGGCAAAACTTCCTCCTCCCAAATCTTGGTAATGACCCAGTGCAGCGCTCTAGCCAGTGCCTCACCACCGTGTTTAAATAGCTCTCCTGGTAGTTGGTCAACTCCAGGGGCTTTGTTGTTCTTCAGCCGGCCAATCTCCTCCTGGATTTCCTGGAGATCCGGAGCCGGGAAAATTATGTCCTGCGCGCGTTCTCCCAGGTTCATCACCATACCGCCATCTTCGTCTGCCACATCGCCATTCAGGTGTTCTTCGTAGTGCTGCCGCCACCTTTGGATCACCTCACGCTCGTTCGTAAGAAGGTTCCCGTTTATGTCCTTACACATATCAGGCTGTGGCACGTGGCCCTTACGTGAACGATTTAACTTCTCATAGAACTTTCGTGTGTTATTAGCGCGGTACAGTTGCTCCGTTTCTTCACGGTCTCGATCTTCCTGCTGACGCTTTTCCTCCGGAAAATCGAGTTTTGTCTGTTCCGCGCCTGTTTATATCGTGCCTCGTTCGCTCTCGTGCGGTGTTGCAGCAATCTCGCCCATGCTGCATTCTTCTCTTCTACTAACTGCTCACATTCGCCGTCATACCAGTCGTTTCTCTGATCCGAGGTACCGTGCCAAGTGCAGCGGTTGCGGTGCTACCAATGGCGGATCGAATATCTTTCCAGCCATCTTCAACAGACGCTGTGCTTAGCTGCTCTTTCGTTGGGAGTGCCACTTCCAGCTGCTGCGCGTATTCTTGGGCTAGTCTACCGTCTCGTAGCCGCCCGATATTAAGCCGCGGCGTCCGACTTCGACGCGTGTTGTACACCGTCCAGAGTTTTGAGCGCAGGCATACTGCAACGAGGTAGTGGTCGGATTCAATATTCGCACTGCGGTAAGTGCGGACGTTCGTGATGTCGGAGAAGAATTTACCGTCGATTAGAACGTGGTCGATTTGGTTTTCCGTTTCTTGGTTAGGTGATCTCCATGTGGCCTTGTGGATATTTTTGCGGGGAAAGAAGGTGCTTCGGACTACCATTCCGCGGGAGGCTGCGAAGTTTATGCATCATTGGCCGTTATCATTCGATACGGTGTGCAGACTATCCGGTCCGATGACCGGTCTATACATTTCTCCTTCCTACCTGTGCGTTCATGTCACCGATGACGATTTTAACGTCCCGCAGTGGGCATCCATCGTATGTCTGCTCCAGCTGTGCGTAGAACGCTTCTTTCTCGTCGTCGGGTCTCCCTTCGTGTGGGCAGTGCACGTTGATGATGCTATAGTTGAAGAAACGGCCTTTAATCCTCAGCTTGCACATCCTTGCGTTTATTGGCTGCCACCCAATCACGCGTTGGCGCATCTTACCCAGCACTATGAAGCCGGTTCCCAGCTCGTTGGTGGTGCCACAGCTTTGGTAGAAGGTAGCCGCTCGATGCCCGCTTTTCCACACTTTCTGTCCTGTCCAGCAAATCTCCTGCAGCGCCACGACGTCGAAGTTGCGGGGATGTAATTCATCGTAGATCATCCTGTCGCAACCTGCGAAACCCAGCGACTTGCAATTCCATGTTTCAAGCTTCCAATCGTGATCCTGTATTCGTCGCCTAGGTCTTTGCCGATTATATCGAGTCGCATTATCTCTTATATTGTTCGTAATGATTGGTTTTCCAGGCGGCTTATTGGGCCTGCGCAAACCTCCTGTCTCGTCGGAGGGCGGTCGTGTCAGGGCTGTTTAGCGTCCCACCTAACACCAGGACTTGGGCTTGTGCGCTTTGAGCGGCACACGGTCGCTTTGGTGGGGCCTACTTGCGGATACATGCAGCTTTTTATAGAGGTTTAACAGGGCCCACTGTCAAACCCCACCACATCCTAGGCAAGCCCCACAACTCGCAGATGGCCTGGGGAGGGATCGTCAAGCCCTTGGACATAGTCCCTGCTGCCCGTAGACGATCGACAATCAACTTTATTAACGCGAGGGAGCTAAACCACCACCAATTCCAAATGATGTTGATAGACATGAAAGCAGAATACGTAGATATGCTGTATTAGCGAGAAATTCGTTGACTTAGCCGTGGTACAATACTTGAAAAAAAAAAAAATTCTCTACGAAAGGAAAACACACTCTCTTTACCAGATAGAGGAAAATCAATGGTCGAGCTGAATGATCTTGAATAATTATAAGTGAATGAATAGCTTTTCTAGTAGATGTCACCAAACATCTTGATTACTTCAATATAGAGCTGCAAAGCAAGGATCTACACGTCGAACTTTTATTTTCCAACATTAAAGCTTTTAAAACAAAATTAGGTAGGTTTAAAGGAGTTTTCAAGCTTATTCGCTGATTTCTGAGAACACAGTAACAAAACTTTCATTTTCTCAACTCCGTTTACTGTTATGAACAATGTACCTGAAATATTTCAAATGGAGATTATTAACCTCCAATGTAAAAACAAGCTTAAATCTATACAAGCAACCTCGTCGGTAGTTCCGTTTCTATTCGCCCTTAAGGACGTGATGCATGTTATAGAACCTGTCCTAAACTTCATAGAAATAGTAAATTACGAAATTGAAATTATGATTTCGTCAACATTTTATGTTGTGTTTTAGAATCAATTTAAACTAGATCAGTGGTCCCCAGCATGCTTACTATCAAGGGCCGCATAGCAATTTCGAACTGTTGAAGCGGGCCACAGTACATTTGCATGATTTGTTTTTCATTTCATGTAGATTTTTACTGCTTAATAAATTATTTTGAATATCTATTTCACATTTCAATAAAATTTGTTGCGATGAATCTTCTTTAAATAACATACTTGTAAAAACATTTTATTCTACGGGTTTTATCACCGGAGTTAATATTTAAGACGATAAAAATCTTTTCGCAACTGTTTTTAGCATAGTTTGCAGAAGATATATTAATCTTCTTTCCCAAATGATCATATGCCGTACGATTCTAAGATTTTAAATTTTTGTTGAAGGATTATTGTTCACTACACATAACAGTAACGATTCCTTAACCTCATTTCATCCGTTCAAGGACTTTGAATATGCAAAATGTATGCGCGTAAATGCATGAAATAAATAAACTGATAGTTTTATTTCCTATTTAAGCAGTCGAAATATTGAAATCTCCCAATTCTGTGTCGTTGAACGAATAGATAAAAATTGAGATTTCGAGCCACCATTGATCATAGTTTGTCGTATCAAGTAACGACAAACATGTTTCAAAGCGAAGTAAACTTACCAGCAGTTTTGAATAGAAATCGAATAATTCTGATTTCCGCACTATGTGCCTTGTTTCCAGATTTGCGATCAATTGATTTTTTCAGAAACCTTTTACTCGTCAACTAATCGGAGCTTGGGAAATTCTTGATTTTGTTAAATATTTTAGGTACCATCGATCGAGGGTTCTTTTGATAGATCGAAGGCTATTTTGGACATTTTGAAACAAAAATTATAAAGTAAATTAGGGAAGATCCATAAAGTACGTCACGCAAAAATTGGCGATTTTCGACCCCCCCTCCCCCCTTTGTCACACTTTTTGTATTACACCTCTAAAATTTTTGTATGAGTCGTCACGCTGCTCGGAACCCCCCCTCCCCCCTAGGAGCGTGACGTACTTTGTGGATAGCCCCTTACTCTCAAATTGCCATTATCACAGTGTTGATTGGTTGGATGGTTGTTTGGATTGTTGGATGGCAACTTTCTGTTTCAAATTTGGCATTTTTTCCGTTTAGTTTTTTTTTGCAAAATCAAAAATCCAAAGTAGCTCCCGCAGTCAAAAAAAGCCATGCACGACGGTAGCGTAAAGTACGTTAATCTTCAGCTTGTTTTTAAGTTAAAAATAAAGGAAATTTAAATTTTGCCAAACCCTCACTTGTATTGAAAGTTTCCTTATTTCAGAGCAGTATATGACAACATTAGTTTGACCGTTTTTGACCATTGGAATCTGCGAAAAAATGGACGAATTTGCTATTTTCATAGCCTGGGGCAATACCATCGAAGTTGTTTGCTGTTGGCCTACGTAACATCTATGAACTGATGAATTTAATTAATCATGATGGTGCTTATACATCGTAATGTTGTGAACTTGACAGATTCCCTGAGTATAACAAAAAACTGAGTATGATGAAAAGCGTTTCATATGCATATAAACGGGCCACATGTAGTGTATATTCTGAAATCCTTCGCGGGCCGCAGGAAATGGCTTCGAGGGCCGCATGCGGCCCGCGGGCCGCACTTTGGGGATCACTGAACTAGATCAATCGATAAACCTTTTCTAAATAGGCGTAATAGATTTTGATCTTGGGTTTTGAACAGTGATTGTAAAATCTCACCAAATCCCTAACCTCATAAGAACTGTGCTCTTTATTCAGGACAACAAATCTGCTCAACACAAAAAAAATCTTTTCTATCTGGTAGTAACGTCTAATGAATGAAATGAACAGAATAAAAGTCGTTAAAAATATTCAAGATCCACCCTAAAGTGAGTATTTTTTGCAATTATACAATTCAACATCCGCCATTACGCATTTTTGTCTCAGGTACCCCGAGGGATACATGTACCCCAGGTACATTATGTTGAGAACCGCTGTTCTAGGCCATCCAAACTATCCATGAGGTGCAATCAACAGTTGTAGTAGTGGTTTTTTCATTACTAAAACGTTCAATACATATTCAACTATATCCATTGTGTCTCCTGGAAATCTACAGACATAGTAAGATAATTTTGGATATTTTGGCTCATCCAAACTATACTTTTATTCGGGACTACACGTCTACACCCGAGCAACACACATGTTGTAACTCAGTTTATATAACTCATATATGACAAAATTCAGTCATATATGAGTTACTGCAACCAAATCGGTCTGAATTGTGCTGCTAGGGCAGTTGCCAAGAAATATTTTCTGAAAGTTTCTATATATGTGATTATAACCGTTGAATATATATTGGAGCTTTGTGTGACTGAAACCCCAAGTAACCATTAGCACTATATTTCGCCTTTTCGGCAATATAAAACTATATAAGCTAGGCTCTATAAGCCAGTATAAAACATGTTTGCACTGTGACAGCATTATAGTCGCACGAACGTTTTTTACCCATACCCACGTTTGCCTGCTGTGACTGTAGATCGTAAGTTCTGAACTCAAGGATGGTTTGGATAACCCAGGATGTCTCAAAACCATCTGACCATGTTTCCTGGTCTTCTGGAATATGTTACGGATATGCTTGAATACATATTCAAGCTTCTAGTGATTTAGCCGAAATTCTGTTTTCACAACAAATTTATTTATTTTCATACATTTTCTAGAAAATAGAAAATAGAAAATTCATGCAAAAAATGTAAAATGTTACTCGATTTTTTTAAATCATTTAACATTAACTGCTAGGGAAAATCCGAATAAAAATTAAAAAAGTTGCTGATCTTTGCTATTTTAGACTAAGCCTTTTACTTCTTAACCCACTCAAAAATATACGAGTTTGCTGATCCACCCTAATCCTAATATCCTATTATCCATGTAGAATGTAAATACACGCAATATTCGTCATTTGTAGGGTGAACATGCGATCATCGAATTACCGCGCTATAACTTTCGGAACTCAGAGTTTTGTTAAGTGACCATTTGGAAATAAGATTCCTTGGTCTTGAACCTGATCAACAAAAAAAATCACATCCAAAGATTCTGACAATTATGATCACATCAATAAAAGGTTCAACAATACATTCACTTCCATATGTAAATAAAAACCAAGAATTGTCATTAACACTCATGTCGTCCCACCGTAGTCAATTTTGCACAAGGTCAACACTTTTATTTTTCTTCATACAGCTGCTTTGGTCACATTTGCAACAGTTTAAATGCCCATGGATTCAACCGTTTTAGGGGGCGCAAGAGCAAAATTGTGATCGTGCCGAGTAGCATTTCTAAATCACAGCCTTGCACAAATGGCTGCAGCACCAATAGACGATAGAGACGTCGCACTGTCTAGAGAGCTTCAGGACAACGACGAATACGACACAGCACCGATTTGGTTCGAAGCTCGAAGCGGTTGTTGCTGCTGTAGCATAGCATAATAATGATGGTTTAACGCACCGCTGACGCTTGACCAACTCGAATGCAACACTACAACTAGTTGGCAGGTTGAACTGCAGTTAAGCACTAGATATGCATCTTACACTTTTGCACTGGTTCTGTAACACTTAGAGCGGGACGAGAGCACGGAGAAGTAGAAACACGCGTGGCACGAGTTCGCGACAGACTGAACCGAAGGATTGTGTTTTTGGTTCAACTTGGGGTACGTTGGGGCTGGCTGGCAGTTGCTCGAGGATTGCGTAGAGCTGTTGCTTGCCCCCGGCATAAAAGTAAACACAATCATGTTCGCTGCTTGCAAGTGTGTCGTCAGATACGGATCTTGGCGTACCTAGACGGGTGGATCGCTGATTCGATTGTTGTAATTGCGATGGTAGTGGAAAGGAATGCTCAATTTGGGGGTCATGTATTGGCGAAAAAATACCGGTTTTCAGATCGGAAATTTGGTTCAATTGAATCTCCAGAGGGTTGGTATTTTGGTTCATTTGATGATTGAATAATTTTGAGTCTCATTAAACTCTACTTACATGACTGCACTATCGGCAAAAATTGATATGACAGTCATCTAGTCAATTTGCCCGGAAGACTGTTATCGCATCTGTACTCTAGCTTGTCTTCTAACAGCCCTACTAATCGTTCATACGTGCAACGATAACGATTGTCTGGATTGCAGACGTGTATAGCTTTTCATCAACAGTAATTAAACTTCATTTTGTAGGATTACTATTTTGTCGTTGTATACATAACTGTTCTATGTGCATAGGTATCGCAGGTAACATGGGACAAATATGCATGTAAATCTGCAATTATTGTCTGGGTCATTTTTGTGTTCTGTGAGTAATGTCTGCATATGCACATTTCGAAGTGGATATTTTGAAGTAAATTACACTCACTCTAGCCAAGTAATGAAGTTTTAGAAATTGATTTAAATTTAGATCTTTCAAACATCCATCGGTTTCCTTCGTAACGTTGTCATTATTCAATATTTTTTCAAGTTTTTTTTTGCAAACCGCCTCTTAAAATTTTTTGCTATTTTTTTTTAATCTGTAGTAAACTAGTCATATGGCCATCAAGGCTACGAGTTCATCATTTATCTCTATTCTACATAACTTGATGGCTCGCACATGTAGCATTATCATTGTTCTCTAAAGAATATCAAATTCAGAACCAACAGCCGTATGTTCTTTTCCCACCTTCGCAAATGGAATTGGTCTGGTCGCGGTCATGATCGAATACGGTCGGTAACCGTTCTGGGCGCACGCGTGCTTTCTTCGAATTTCCCCTGACAACGAGTGGCTCGACTACTGGCCATAACAAATATTCCCGCCGTCGTCGTCGTCGCCGTAAACATAGTAACCCGAAGGATGTTTTTTTCTTTCGCAAACAATCAAAAGATCTCCCATCGCTGAAGAGAAAGTTTCTCTTATCAATCGTCCGCAATCTATAGGAAACATCCCGCTTGTCCTCGTGCCGGTTCAAGGTAGTAGGTTATCGTACATATTGCCTTTGTGTTCAATCCTTCCTAACATTGAGGTTCAACAATCAGGTGAAGTAATGAATGCAATCAGCAAGCACCTCAGTAAGAGTACCTCGGTCACCAACTCACTGCTGCCGGAGTCTAGTTCCAGTACGGAAAGCAGTAGCAGTAGCAGCAACTGGGACAAGACCGACTACAGTTCCTTCCGGTCGGAGAAACTTTCCAACGGGGATGAAGACGCGTTAAGTTCGATTTCCGGGTCATCTTTGTCGTCCTCGCCGCGCCGAGGGCCACCCCGGTATGCTGATGGCTTTCAGGTGGAAATTTTGAGCTCCGAACCGGAAGACTTTGACGAGAGTGGTCATCTGTTCCACATGGACATAATGAAGACTAGCCTGAGCGATATATCTTTGCCGTCATCGCGTAAAATACCGACCGTGAAGCCAAAGAATCCTCAAAATCTATCATTCACGCGGGACCGCGTACGGGAGATTGAAAGACACAACCAGCTTTTATTGCAGAAAATCATGACCACGAAGCCAACATTGAGCACCAAACCTAAAAGCAGTGTGATGACTATGAGTACGGTAAGGATAAACATAAACCAATATTACTCCGATTTTTTTAAAGACTGTTGATAAATATTTCCAATGTTTCATAATTCAATATTTTCTTCCATTAATTTGGTAAAGTGAATTCTCTCTTTAATTAGGGTGGGTGTACCAATCGCCGGCATACTTGAACACTTTTTAAATAAATAAAAGTCAAATCCAATTTTTTTCTAATGAGATTGGCCATAATGGGACCAATAGCGCAACAACTGGTGCAAAGGATGTCGAAAATAATGCAAAATGAATTTTTACAGCTATGTTTTGTGTTTCGTAGAGGAGGTTAAAGGTGTTATCGTATTTTATACATATGATTCACTTATCAGAATATGTTTTGTTGTGATTTGATGTGCTATTCGGTGTATAATGCACCAGTGCGACAATTGGTGTTATAGCCACGTTTTGGAAGATATACCCTACTGTTTTGTTTGTTTTACAACAAAGTTACATCGAAGTTACACTCAAAATAAACTTTTCATAGAAAGCTCAGAAATTATGGTAACTGGAAATTATAGTAACTACTAAACTGGCACTAACTGGTACTACAGTTTTGTGAACTAACAGGCTGAAAATAAATGAAAGATTCAAATAATATAAAATTTGATAAAAATTACCACTCACTCACACACTGTCCTGAGCACCCCCCCCCCTAGGGGTACATTGGGTCTACGTGAAAGATCTCCATCCTAGGCGGCTGGGCCCAGGTCAGTTACCTGTTAACTTTCTTTATTTATATGTTGAGGCTACATCGCCACGAGCTCCTGGATCTGCCTCTGCTACGATGTCCTGCCAGATTCCAGTCTAGCGCTTGCTTGCAGATTTCGTCTCCGCTCTTTCGTAATGCGTGGCCGACCCACCTCCATGGCACCGTCGATGGAGCTCAGAATTACCAACCTCCTTCTTTTTTTGTAGTGGTGGATTGAGATTTTTACTGAGCTAGGATGAGCCAGCCTCGGGCTGAAAATCTCTCCAATGAAGACAAAAATTTTTTTTTTAACTGAACTGATCAGCTGTTCAAAAATATTCTTCTAATGTTTCCGGGTTGATATGACCCGAATCGCACTTTCAAATTGTAATATTATTTTTAACGCAACAATGTGAATGTCTGATACTTCTTGACTTTTCCTATTTCGTGGCAAACTGTTTTTCTGAACGATGACCTAATATGTACGACGGATCAGTGAGTTTTAGTGAAAATTGAACAGAAACATTTAAAAAAGTGCTCTTCGGTTACAAATTCAAGGAGTAATGGTGCTGTTTCCAATGTTTGGGTGAATTACAGTTATATCCGGTGAGCCGTTTCCTTTTACACCCTCTGTTCTATTTTCTTCAATGATGATTTGCATCCGATTGACAACTAAATAGAACTAAATACGAACAGCATTACCTTCATCTACTTTCTCTAAGTTCTACATCAATACGCTTTCGATAACATTACTGTGAATCATATAATAAATTATAGGAGCCGCGAGTGTTGTAACCAGATAAGCGCTCATCTTAAACAAAGAAAGTATTACCAAACAATCAGTCCCAGATTCTATTATATAGGTACACCTTCAAAACAATAAATGCCAGTTTAGATTACATAAATATGTAGCTTAAACATACCCTATAATGTCTATGATCGATAGACACTTGGTGTCTTCGGGGACTTTTGATAGTAGCTAGTAGTAAAACTCTTCTTCTTCTTCAATGGCTCTGCATTCCAACTGAGGCTTGCCCTGCTTTCGAATGTGGTATTCTATTGGCTTTTCCTCAGTTATTGACTATTAATTAAAAGCTTCTCAATGCCCGCCATTTCATGAGTAGGGACACGGCAGGTATTTTCGCCTGTTCGTCATAGTCTCGGAAACCAATAGAAGAGACGCCTTTTTGTAAAACTCATACGTACCAAATCGTAAGCTCAGGAGAAACGTTCTGCTATAGTGGAGTTCTAGCAAATGTACGTTGCTTTCGTCGGTTTTAGCCCCTATGACGATGGACGGAAGTACCTGCCGTATCCCTATGTGTCTTGTGTTTTAATGTACAGCAGGCTAAATATTTCCAAATTTGGAAATAATAATTTCGAACGGGGCCCTCATTAGCCTAGCGGTAAGATGCGCGGTTGTTAAGTAAGACCATGCTGAGGGTGCCTGGGTTCAATTCCTGGTGTCGGTCTAGGCAGTTTTCGGCTTGGAAATTGTCTCGACTTCCCTAGGCAAAAAAGTATCATCGTGTTAGCCTCATGATATACGAATGCAAAAATTGTAACTTGGCTTAGAAACCGCAAAGCAGCGAGGCGGCAATGTCCCAGTTGGAGATGGAATGCCGATAAGAAGAAGAAGAAACATTTAGAACGGTAAAGTATAGAAAATCGTATCGTACATTATATTGAAATTCATGCTTATCACAAATTTCACTATATTTATTATATGGATTGTATGAATTCTATCTATACATACTACTTCGAAATCATACAGTTTCAGCCGACTCAGGCCTGGCCCTATTATGACTTTTTTTTACAAGAATTAATGATGCGCGTCGTCAATAACATTGTTTTCAATGTGAGTTAGATATGTTAACTATGCCACCATAGTATTTTATATCAAGTGATATGACTGTTAGTATAAATACCATATAGACGAAAATTCACTGTCATATTTAGGCTCTGTCTCATTTGGAGAATTAAACTGAAATTAAACTTAAAAGTGACATTTCAGTAATTATCAAATAACCCTGCTCGCAGAGCAAGATTACTTTTGACAGATATCGAATCATTTTGCATCGATGTCTTATTGGAATTGCTGGGTAGCACCAGCCATTTTTATGACTGGGTTATGTGCTAATTTTCGAACTGTCACTTTTAAGTTTAATTCTCCAAATAAGACAGAGCCTTAGTTGTTTATTTGTTTAATTAATCATATGGTGCAACTGTTTTTTTTTTCGAGATGAATATCGTTCATTAGGGAATTTAGTTCTGATGAATTTCGTTGTATTTATCTCTGACGGTTGATTTTCTGCTGCACGCATAGGCTGGTACCGCAAAGCTTTTTTATCTTTATTAGTGAGGTTTTTAGCCCTAGGTTAGTTCTCCTCAGATACCGCGAAGCTGGTAGCGGTGGTGGTCAGTCATTGCATTCGAGTGATTAAATAGTTGAGCAGGGAAGTAAACTTCGTTTGAGTCGATTACACGCTTGTTCGTTCTGGGAGGAAAAATATTGAAATACGAAGCATTCCTCAAGAAGTCGTCGTCGTTATGAATATTACAAAAAGGATTCACTTTGAGCGATGCATATTCTCGCGTTAAAGAAATAATATTGTAGGCGTTTTAGTCATGGAATAAATGAACATTCGCTCACTTTGAGCTTATCCCTCGCGATGGATGAACAATTTGAAGTGCACGATCGAACGCGTTTGAATGGACAATTTGAAGTGCACGATCGAACGCGTTTGAAAGTACAGAAGGAGTTCCGCGTTATGTTGTTCTGCCTTGTATGATAGAAAAATATTAATAATTAGTACGCTATTAAACGTGTTTGAAAAAATGATCTCGAGATCTGCGTTGTTTCGTCCTGCTTTGTACGTTCATAATCACTACACGTTACACACGGCAACCGTTTACCAAAACGAACCCTGCTACAATTCCTACCCCCTATATCCAAAATCCCAGTGATTTCTCGTGGAAGTGCAGATGACTCGTCGGCTTCCATCAAAGCGAGTTTCACGTCAACATTTTCCTACCCATTCCTCAATTGACCTGCATTCGGACACGGCCGGCGTCGGTATTGCCTTTTTTTTTGGTTACCAGTTTTTACACATTGAGGATGATGTTAGTCCCAAATATCATCTGTTGGTTCTCTGTGTAATTACAGCTGACCTGGCAATAACGGAGGAGCAACCGTGGGCGGTCAATCATGCTCATGCTCATGCTCACGATGACCTAATATGTACGACGTTCTTACTTGATGGGCTACAGCTCTTCGATGAACCTAGACCGAATGGAGTATCCTTCTCCACTGGATTCGATATTGGGCCAATCGCTCCCAGTCGCTCTGAGCATTGAGCGCCCTCAGTTCCTCTTCAACTGAAAAAAGCCGCCGTGTACGCGGCCTTCCACGAAGCCTGCGGCCTCTTCCGGGTTCTTTACTAAATATTATCTTCGCTTGATGTTCTTCCGGCATACAAACAACGTACCCAGCTCACTGTAGTCTGCCGTGTTGTATAAGCCTCACAATATCCATCCTTTTATACACCTGGTACAACTCGTGATTCATGCGACACCGCCAGATATCGTTCTCATGTTTACCGCCGAGTATTGTCCGCAACACCTTACGCTCAAACACCCGAAAGCTCTCCTATCAGCCTCCTTTAACGTTCATGTTTCATGGCCGTATAAAGCAACCGGAGGAATCAGTGTAGTATACAGCGCGAATTTTGTCTTCGTTTGCTGACTACGGGACTTAAGCTGGTTACGAAGTCCGTAATAAGCCCTATTTGCAGCTGCAATACGCCTTTTCACCTCGCGGGTAACATCATTATGGCACGTCACCAATGTTCCAAGATACACAAATTCTTCCACCACTTCAAAATTTGCACCATCCAACACCATTTTACTACCACCACCACTACTGAACCCACGTTGATTGCCAGCGACTATGTACTTCGTCCATGAGTCCAATCCTCGCTGTCTCCCTCTTAAAAGACGCAAAAGCCTCTTCCACGGCATGACGATCAATCCTGATAATATCGATATCGTCTGCAAATCCCAGGAGCATATGCGATTTTGTGATAATGGTAAAGTTTCTTTGCACACCAGTTCTCCTAATCGCTCCCTTGGGCGCTATATTGAACAGTAGATTCGAGAGTGCATCACCCTGTTTTAATCCATCTAAGGTAACAAATGATGTCGATATTTCATCCGCAACCCTTACACTTGATTTCGATCCGTCCAACGTTATACGAATCATCTGTATCAGTTTCGTCAGAAAACCATGTTCCAGTATAATTTGCCATAATTCATTCCGTTTCAATGAATCATACATAATACCGACATAATTTTGTACGCCGAATTAAGGAGAGTCGACGTTCTCAAAGGGCTAAAAAAACTGACTGGTAACCCTTTCGAACGGATGGTTCATATATGGCCAGCGTTTTATATTGGCTGTAAAAAATCACAGAAAAGAGCTCCAATAGACATGCGCGCATCATGTAAACCCATTTTTTTTATGGAATACGAGATGTTCAAAGTTCTTCAAACGTTCTACCCAAAGTGTTTACCGGATCAACCAAAACTTTTTGTAATACCCTCAACATCGATATGTACCCAACCTGGTTCAATAAGCATATGCGCACCATGCAAACCCAATTTTATTGAATACGAGATGTTCAAGGTACTTCAAAACATTCTCGAGTTCAGCTCTAGATATCAACCAATAAGAATATGCGCATAATGTAAACCAAATTTCCTGGAATACGAGGTGTTCATGGTATTCCAAAACGTTCTTTAGTTCAGTTCAAAGTATCTACTAGATCAATCATGACTTTTGCAATATCCTCATCGTCAGTATGTACCAAATCTAGTTCAAACAGCATAGGATTTTAATTTCCACGAACATAAGATGTCCAAGGAGTCTACGAGCATAGACGTAGGATTGCCAATCCGAAGATGGCGAGTTCGATTCTCGGTCCGGTCTAGGACCTTTTCGGGTGGAAACATTCTTGATTCCCTGGACATAGTGTATCCATTGTACTTGCCACACAAGATACATACTCAACTCATGAAATGGCGAGCATATAAAGTTTTCAATTAATAACTGAGGAAATGCGTATTGTTGAGTTGAAAAGCCGTCCATGTTTCAGTTGGAATGTAGAGTTATTGAAGAAAAAGACAATACCAAATTTTCAAAACGACTCATCTACCTTTGTGAATAAAGATTCAAACGCTTTGACGAATCTGACAGTATCCCTACGTATACCACCACCATCAATACGTAGCTGAAGACTTCTGCTAAACTTCGTCAAATTGTCGGTTGATTCTTTGTTTACAAAAGCAGATAAGTCGTTTTGAAAATTTGATATTGAAATGATTCGTTCTTCAGGATCCTTCCCCTCGAATATGTTACCTTGCCGCGGTGGGTCGGCTTACGCCATTAGCACTGAGATGGCAACTAAAGACATATCCTGTCGTGGTGGTATCACATGTTGACTATTTTTGTTTGGTGCCGCGTTACATATCTGGCATTGACGCACAAATTTACGGCATTTGCATGTGATACAACGGACATCGTGTTATGGAGCCTTGAATGGTAGTGCAGTCTGGCAGAGGCCTTTTACATCAGTGATAATGATGTGAGTTCTCTTCTTTTCGGCAATACTTTTCTGATGCGTTCCCTGTGACGATGAGACGTAGCCACGCTTATACTTAGCTAGCTAGGCATTTATTTATACACAATGTATTCAAGACATTCGTAAGGAAATGACTAATGGATTCGCTGAGTAGAAGTTTTTTTTTTTAAACTAGGAACGTGGTGCCAGTCTTATTTTGTTATGTCTCACTTCGAAGAGCCATAATAAAAAATACCACACATTATAATGATGATATATGAACAATCTTATGACGGCTTCATTCTCGATCATTTTTACTAATAGTAGGGAATAGGCGTGATGAAGCTTTACTTTGCCACCGAAAAGTGAATCCTATAGCTGACTCATAGCTGATCATTAGTACATTATAGATATTGACAGTTTAGAAACGATTAAGCTACTTCTTAAAACATAATAATAGTCTTAGACTACCTTGACAAAAGGATAACAATAAAATAGACCAAATCCACGAACAGATTCCACTTTTTACAAGACATAACCAACATTGTGTTTGATAGTACTGACACAGAACAAAAACCATTAAGAACCAATAACTTAGGTAAACAAAGTAATTCGAGGAACCCATACTTCATACCTTCTGACCATAAAGACAAAAAATGACATCGTACAAATCAATCTATATAATTAAGAATGAGATAATGGGAGAGAATATCTATTAAAGTTTAACATATAATGTCTTTTGAGCCAGTTCAACAGTGTCTTAATGGACGACATGATCCTTGTACGGCTGGAAAACTGCTTCAAAAGTCATTAGCTTGTCATTTTTATAAATCGGGAATTAAACACTTCCTTATATTTGATAAAAGAAAACTTCCGGCTCAGTTTCTACGATGAAGCATTGGGCAGCATGTTCCATGTGAGTCGGAGAAACTGGTTCGGTTGATTTTGAACGCGTACAATGAGAATGGGCATCTAAATAGCATAAAAGCTGGTTAAATAGGGTGGCTCTGGCAAGAAAATGGCAAAAATGACTTTAAACGTTTACGATGTTAGTTAGCATGAGACCTCTCTGACTATCTATGAACGTAATTCCCTCTGATTCAGTTGCAACAGCGTCTTCTTGGACGACATGATCCGTGTACGGCTGGCAAACTGCTTCGAACGGAATTATGCAACGGTATCATCAAAGGCCTGGTGCAGAGGTTTCTACTCTATTCAGAGTCCCGCCAGTAAACCTTCACAAAAAAAAAAAAATGATTCGCTCTTCAGGATGTTTTGAAGAACCAGAAAGATGTAATACAGTCGATTTCGAGATGTGAAACAGAAGTTCTTGAAAAATTGTTCGGAATGACTATCAGAGTAACCGTAAAAGTATTTTTATATGGCACCATTTGTTTCCACGATTGCGATTCTATAGTCATAGAACATCGACTAATGGAGGGTCCACTGTACCATGTATAGAAATTTAATGAAATCCTACCAGCTCGAAAGAACTGCTGGTATGTTTAGTGATGTACGGTTCAGGACTTTGTCGATCGGGTAGATCGCATATTTGGAACTCCAGGACGTTTCGGAGAACAGAACAGGCTTATACTGCCGCTAACCGGAAGTCGAGCACATCTGTATATGGGCCTCCATATACAGATGTGCTTGACTTGCGGTTAGCGGCAGTATAGTAGCTTGTAAAAGTAATCTCTTGTAAAAGAAATGAGTACCATTCTATCGGCTCGACAGACCTGTATGGATGTTCAGCGATGCACGGATGCATCATTCGGGACTTGGTTGATCGGCATGCTCTGAACCTCAGAACGTTTTGGACAACCAAAACGATCTGTAGTAGCTTGTAAAACTAATGAGTGAAATCCTTTTGGCTCAATGGACCTGTTGATATGTTCAACGATGTACGACCACATCATGTAGTATTTTGTTGATCGAATAGATCACACGTTCTGACCTCCAGGACGTTTTGGAGACCCTGAAATACTTTATGTTAATTCAAAACTCGATCAATATTTGTTTTATGATCACATAGATTATTTTGGGCATAAATCTCAGCTTGGGACATTTTGTTTGTGGACATATTTCCTGATATATTCGAAGATATGTACTCCAGAACAGTTGGAACGGTCTAGAACATCCGAGAAGAAAATATTTCAACACTTTTTTAGTTATATCTATACCAGTTTTGGATCCAGTGAAAAAAACGAAATTTGTACGTTAAATCTCTGTGAAAAAAAGTCGTCCTGAAGGGATTAAGGTGTTCGGGTCATCTTGACCTGGATTTTGCTTAGCAAAATATATCTAAGAAATTTTTCAGCCAAATTCACATGTTTATATACCTAAAATAATCGTCAGCTCATAAATTTTCCGAAACTGACCTCAGCTTGTTCAACGGCCACACCTACTTCCTGTAATCGTTGGAGAAAGGATCGTCCGTTGTACATTTTTATATGGAAGAAAAATGCAAAATAACAAAGCGCATGAAATATTTCATCGCCGTTTTTTACTTAAAAATGTGCCAATTACTATTTCAAACATGACGAATATTCGCAGCCAATATTTTTACAGGTGTTCTAGATTTTTCGCGTCAAAAAAAAAAATGCTGAAGTTTCCGATTGTAAGTTTTCGTGATGTTTGTTTGTCCGCCCTCCTTTGGATGCGTTGCGATTCCTGGTTCAATTGTTGCGGAAAAGAGCAAGAGGAATAGGACGTTGCAGAATGAAGAATGTTCGTAATGAATTATGAAATGATCGACCGCTGCGATTTGTTTCAAGGACGATTAAAGGCGTAATGCCCACCAGCAGTGTTGTAAAATGTCATTTGCATTCGGTTGTTTAATTTTCCCAGAACTTTTTTTTTAAGGTAGCCATCGTTCCTGAGGTATGACGAACTTATAGCGCTTAAATGTGCCTACAACTTTGTCTAACAAGACATTGCTGCAAATATGTAATCTGAGGCGTGGGAGGCAAAATGTCATTCAAATGACATTATGTCAAATGACACGTGACATTTTGGAGAGTTTTCACTATCCAGCCTCATATGTAATATTTAGAGCAGTGTACCCTTGGACAAAAATATAGCCCTACTCAAGCGTTATGTGTACATCTAAAATTATGGAATAAATTTGGCTTCTGAAGAAAGTTATGAACAAATTAGTCAAATGACATGCAGATGACATTTTACAAGCCTGCCCACCAGGAAGGATAATGATCCTTATCAAACTATTTTATTAATGGAATACCGATGCGCGGACGGAATTGGTAAGCACGTTCCAGTTATTGCCTTATCCTTGATGTCTGATACACATTTGAAATATATATTTCGCTGGTAGCCAATTATTTTGACCAAACACTCCGGTAAAACTAAAAAATACTGTTAGTTCGGTAGAGATGATCTATTCCTCGGGTATCGGTACTGTAATAACACTTCATCGGTAATAACAATTTTCGAAATTCAGTAGTTTGAATATGCAATTCGTTCGGTGATATAGAATCTTCGCGGTTTTGTACGGAATTCTAGTAAACTTTTTCGAATTTTCGGAGCCAATTCGGAAATTTCTTGCAGACTGTCTCTAATTCTTTACGAAGAAAATGATTAACTTTTTTTTCAACTGTTAGGATCCCCGAATAATTTATGTCGATCATGAAATTAAAGAAAAATCATATGGAATATATGTGAAACATTTTGAGAGTTGTTATGTGCTGTGATAGAAACATCATGAGTTAAAACTTACAGATATTTATCAATAAAAATGTTTGAATATATAGTAGCTTGCACATTCTGTATTAACATTATTTGCTAAAAAATATAATTTCAACGATCGCCTATTTTGCATTTTCCTGCTGTGGTGTTTTCGTTAGGTTTATTCTAGAAGTCAGTGAAATCACTAAAAATGGTTAGAAATACATGAACATGTGTTTGATTTTGAATTTAAGCACATATGAACACATGTGCTGACACATTGCAAAAAAAAAAAAATGAATTGAAAACAATTTTGCTATTCATCTGCTAGTTTATTTTATATGTTAACAATCATTAAATGTATCAAATACAATGTATATTATTACCCGAGTAATCGATTATTTTACATTTAGAATATACTAACTGTACGTACCGTACACAAATCATCACAAATTAACATTACCGAATGACCTGTAAAAGTTTCTATTACTGAATACGGAACGTTGTTCTGTTCAAAGTTTGTTAATATACTGTAAAATATTTCAAGTGTGTATATTATTATATGCTCCATACATTACCCAAAACTAAATACGCACAGGGCATCGTTTGCTGCTATTGCCGCGGATATTGTGGGAGTCCCAGGTATCCGGTTCAAGCTTTAGTTGGCAGCGGTGGCTCTTCTCGACCTTCTATTCCCTGAGTAGTTAGTGTGAACAAGGGCGTCCTTGTGATGTTTTGCTGCACCTGTTGTGAACATCTAGTACATCCCAATCCCCTGCACTTTCTGAAGACACCTTTCTTGCTTCAGAAGTGAATCCTTTTTATAGTACTAGCCTTCATATCAGAAAGGGCACCATTACGGAGCATGAGATTTGATCAAATTGTTCGCATTAATACTTGACCAACACCCCCAGCTGGGTGAGGGGTAGAGGATGACACACACAACAACAACACACAATATTTTTACAGGTGTTCTAGATCTTACAAGCCATTTTGGAGTTTAGAACGCTTAGTCTATTAGGTTAATTACGCTTGGTATAAGGCCAATAGCAACCGATGATGTTCATACATGCCCTTAGAGGCCATGCGAACGATTTACGATTTAGATATGTCGAATCCGGATGTTCAAAGATCTCCAAATCATTCAGGAGCTCAGATCAATTGGTCTGCCACATCATCTGGGATCAGTACATGCGATCCAACGGACATTGTGTCTTGGAGCCTTTAATGGTAGTGCAGTAAGACAGAGGCCTTTTTCATCAGTGATAATGATGTGAGTTCTCTTCTTTTCGGCAATATTTTCATGATGCGTTTTCTGTAACGATGAGTCGTAGCTACGCTTAAAACTAGCTAGATAGGTTGATTAAAAATAGTACCATCTTATTTTGTTATGTTTCAGTTTAAAAAAATATAAAAAACTCCATAACACGGCATGAAAAAGTGCAATATCTGCTTTCTTTTTGTATCTATTGTCATTTTCAACTCGGTGGATTAAAGAAATATGAATAATTTATAGACTAGTCATTATTCTTTGCATATATCTATTGAAATAATTTACAAATTTTAATTTTTAATTTAAAACCAAAAACAAATTTTTTTCATGCCTGCCTTTCAAGCGAAATTGATCGAAGAACCCAATATTGCTAGACCTAGTAAGTCTAGCTCCTTGCGAAGAACCCACGATACTTTCATTTGGACAACTGGAGATAGAAAAAGGCGCTTTGCTCTCTGTCTTATGACGATCACCAACTTTTGCAGTACTGGTCCGGATGAAGAATTTCTGAATGAATTTCAAAAGTGATTCGCGAAAAAAATCTCAAAGGAATATCCGAAGCTCTCAAGAAATTTCTAAATAAATTTTCGGAGGAATGTCCGAAGAAATTGAAAAAAAAACACAATCTCGATTCATGGGCGATGTTCTGTAGAATCTTCTCAAAGTTTACGAAGGGAAGAATTTATTTAAAATAAAATCCTGAAATAATTGCTGAAGCAATTTTTTAACGAAAAGTTCGAAGGAATTCCTAAACCAATTTCCTTTCAGCATACCTAAAGCCATTTCTAAAAGAAATCATTTGGACATTTTCAAAGGAATTCTCTTATGGAAATTTCAGAAGGTTTTCCTGAAGCAATTTTTGAAGGTATTTCCGAAGAATTTGCGGTAGGAACTCCGACCAAAGTTCAAAAGCAATTTCCGAAGTAATTACTAAAACCCAGATTAATCCACCTAGCGGTGATGGTGCCTTTCTCGTTCGTTCAACAGGTTTGAAAAAATCTAAAATAACACCAATATGTGGATTGGTCTTATTTTTCATATTTGTTATTATGCATAGAAAAAATTCTCGCCAAACGCAATTTGTTGCAAACAAATCGGATGAGCATAAGAGCAAAAAATGACATTTTATTTAGTAGTTTTAAAATTAGTATTTTCGCCATAACTTTTGACCTAATTGTACGATCCGGCCAAGTTTCTATAGGAAACAATGGGACAAGATTCTGCGTCGAATGCAATCTATTGTGAGCGACCTGAGAAGCACACATATTGCACATCAATCACAGTAACTTATATATGACCGGATTCAGTCACAATATGGTTACTGCAACCAGATTTGTTGAAATTGTGTTGCTTGGGGAATAAATGCAGTATAAGTGCTAAGAAAGTGAGCTAGACTTTTTTGAACTCTGTTTCACAATAAATAGTAATTTGACCATAACATCTAATCCCATAGTCCGATCTGGCTAATTTTTAATAAGAAAATATGAGACATTCTGCGTCGAATGCAAATGCGAGCAAATCGGTTGAGGAAAAGTGCCTGAAAATGAGTGACATTTTTTAGCGATTTTTTCATAAAAAATGGTATAATTTTCGATCCCATAGTCCGATATGTCCAATTTTCAATAGGAAACAACGGGACAGGATTCTACGTCGAATGCAACTTGTTGTGAGCAAATCAATTGAGGATAAGTGCCCGGAAAATGAGTGACATTTTTTACGCGATTTTTTCGTATGAATTTGTATTTTGGCCATAACTTTCGATCCCATAGTTAGATTTGGCCAATTTTAAATAGGAAACAATGGGACAGGATTCTGCGTCGAATGCAACTTGTTGCGAGCAAATCGGTTGAGGATAAGTGCCCGAAAAATGAGTGACATTTTTTACGCGATTTTTTCGTATGAATTTGTATTTTGGCCATAACTTTCGATCCCATAGTTCGATTTGGCCAATTTCAAATAGAAAACAATGGGACAGGATTCTGCGTCGAATGCAACTTGTTGCGAGCAAATCGGTTGAGGATAAGTGCCCGAAAAATGAGTGACATTTTTTACGCGATTTTTTCGTATGAATTTGTATTTTGGTTATAACTTCTGATCCCATAGTCCGATCTGACCAATTTCAAATAGGAAACAACGGAATAGGATTCTACGTCGAATGCAACTTGTTGTGAGCAAATCGATTGAGGATAAGTGCCCGGAAAATGAGTGACATTTTTACGCGATTTTTTCGTATGAATTTGTATTTTGGCCTTAACTTCTGATCCCATAGTTCGATCTGGCCAATTTAAAATAAGAAACAATGGGACAGGATTCTGCATCGAATGCAACTTGTTGCGAGGAAATCGGTGGAGAATAAGTTCCCGAAAAATGAGTGACATTTTTTTCGCGATTTTTTTGTATGAATTTGTATTTTGGCCATAACTTCTGATCCCATAGTCCGATCTGACCAATTTCAAATAGGAAAGAATGGGACAGGATTCTGCGTCGAATTCAACATGTTGCGAGCAAATCGGTTGAGGATAAGTGCCCGAAAATGAGTGACATTTTACGCGATTTTTCGTATGAATTTGTATTTTGGCCATAACTTCTGATCCCATAGTCCGATCTGGCCAATTTCAAATAGGAAACAATGGGACAGGATTCTGCGTCGAATGCAACTTATTGCGAGCAAATCGGTTGAGGATAAGTGCCCGAAAAATGAGTGACATTTTTTGAGTAGTTTTGCGCACACACACACACACACACACACACACACACACACACACACACACACACACACACACACACACACACACACACACACACACACACACACACACACACACACACACACACACACACACACACACACGGGCAGCAGGGACTATGTCCAAGGGCTTGACGACCCCTCCCAACGGCCTCTGCGAGTTAGGGGGCCTGCCTAGGACGTGGTGGGGTTTGACAGTGGGCTCTGTTAAACCTCTATAAAAAGCTGCATGAGTCCGTAAGCAGGCTTTACCAAAGCGACCGTGCGCCGCTCAAAGCACACAAGCCCAGCAGGAGTGCCAACCGGCACATCAGGATTGATACCAGTAAGATCCTGATTATGGTATACTGGTCAACGGCAAACGTCATCGGATGAATCTTGAATTATGGATAGGATTAGGTGTCTATGAGCTGACGGTCGAGCTATTCTGTTTCCTGAGTAAAAACGAGTGACATCTTTTGAAATGGCAAGCAGGCTAATAGTTCGACTGCCTCCGTCCTGATGAACAACATGACAGGCCTCCGGTAACGCTTCAAAATCTGCCACCAATACCGGTGGGTAGTAGGTTCAGATGTAGCATTCCTGATTTATCCCGATCCGGCTCTGTACACGGTGCTATAAGGCACCGGGGTCAACCCTTGCATGGACCTCGCTGCTTACATAGGAACCCATGGGATCACAACAGGCGACTATCTACAGCAGAAAAAGATAACGGCCTGGAAGAGGGGCCCTTTTATCATAAATAATATTTCAGCAAGTAACGAAGGAGCAAGTGAGACGAACCCGTTTGCCAAAAGCGGGCTGACGAGGTCTCCGCCTCAGCAAACCCAAGAAGAAGAAGAAGAAGAAGAACAGCATCGAGAGGTACTACAGCGAAAAACCACTAGAGTGAGCAGCCAAGACCATAAAAGCGAGCATCAGCAGATAAAGGAGCAGAAGCAACAACGCGACAAATCGCAACAGCAGTTGCCCACGAGCCACGGGTGGAACATAGCCCAACAACAGCCGAAGGTTCTTATCGCAAAGAAATGGGCAGAAGAGCTCCA
Source organism: Armigeres subalbatus (assembly GCF_024139115.2). NCBI lineage: Eukaryota > Metazoa > Arthropoda > Insecta > Diptera > Culicidae > Armigeres > Armigeres subalbatus. Next base: position 182,693,913 of record NC_085139.1, on the reverse strand, counting down.
CGAGTTCGTCGATAAGAAACACAACGTGCACAAGGACATCAAGGAGCTGGTGTTAAAGATCCGAAAAGCCCTCGGGTCAGCAATGACAGATTGGAATAATCTGACGCAGAGAGCAGAAAATGCCGAGAGCGAACTGGCTACAGCCAAAAACGCCCTTTTATCAGCGGTGCCATTACAGGAAACACCTGGATTGGTCCCTGGGGGACTTGGCAATAACGGAGAGAGGAAGCTGGGGCGGCCGGAAGACACACCGGTCTCTGTGCCTAAGAGGAACAGATCCTCGCCAGGAGACGAGCGACCAGGAGGCTCCAAAAAACAAAGGAGGCTCTACGCAAACAAATGGTTGCCGCACAGCCGGACCCAGCCGGTGACAGCATCTTAGGGACCCCCTGGCAGGTGGTCCAAAAGAAGACGAAAAGAGCCGCAGCAAAATAGATGAGCGGCAAAAATCACCAAAAGAAGCGTGAAGAAGAAGGGCGAAGCACTGGTGGTAAAGACTAGCGAGGAAGGGTATTTGGAGGTCCTGCGAACAATAAGGACAGCTCCGGAATTGAAGGACTTTGGCGCAGATGTACAGAGAATCAGGCGCACACGGGCGGGTGACATGATCTTTGAGCTGAAAAAGGACTCCAAGAATAAGAGCTCATCATATAAGGAGCTAACGGAGAAGGTGGTGGGCGATAAGGCACAGGTGAGAGCTATGACGCCTGAAGCGTGCCTCCAATGTGTGGACCTGGACGAAATTACCACGGCGGACGAGGTAACTACCGCAATGAAGGAGCAACTCGAGTTGGGCGATGTTGACATAACAATCCGACTAAGAAGGGGTCCATCAGGCACGCAGATCGCTGCTATAAAGCTTCCGGCAGATGCTGCTGACAAAGCACTGCGAATCGGCAGAATAAAAGTCGGTTGGTCGGTGTGTTCGTTGAGCCTCTCAGCAACCAGAGGTGTGCTTCAGGTGCCAAGAGTTTGGCCACCTGGCGTGGAACTGCAAGGGCCCTGATAGGTCAAAACTTTGTAGAAGATGCGGTGAAGAAGGTCATAAGGCACAAAGCTGCAAAAAGCCACCGAATTGCCAGATCTGTAGAAGCGATGGGCGCAGAGACCATGTTACTGGTGGTCAAAAATGTCCAGCGTTCAAACAGGCGATGTCAAGTAAATTACAGTGGAGGTAATACAAATTAACCTCAACCACTGTGATACTGCGCAGCACCTGCTGTGGCAATCTGCGAGGATTCGAAATGCGACGTTGCAATCATCTCTGATCCATACCGGATCCCACCAGGAAACGGTAATTGGGTAGCGGATGAAGCAGGAACCGCCGCTATATGTACGGTAGGAAGATACCCATACCAAGAAATTGTGTATCGCGCAGCTGAAGGCTTCGTGATCGCCAAAGTTAACGGAATCTATATATGTAGCTGCTACGCACCGCCACGTTGGACGATTGATCAATTCAACCGGATGCTGGATAAGGTAGCAGAGGAACTTATCGTCAGGAGGCCAGTCGTCATTGCTGGGGACTTCAACGCCTGGGCAGTAGAGTGGGGCAGTCGTTGCACTAACCCTAGAGGTTGGAGTCTACTAGAAGCACTTGCCAGGCTCAATGTAGACTTGATTAATGAAGGTTCGACGAGCACATATCGAAGGGATGGCAGAGAGTCCATCATCGATGTTACCTTCTGCAGTCCTGCCTTAGCAAGGAACACGAACTGGAGAGTCTGCGAGGACTATACGCATAGCGACCATCAAGCGGTCCTATATTGTGTAGGGTACATTCGGAACGACGTCAAAGCACTATCAAGGAGCGAAAGTGGAAGGCAGAATCGCTTTGACAAGGATGTGTTTGCGGAAGCAATGCGGTTCGAGCGCAATCTTCAAAATCTGAGTCCAGACGAGCTGGTTGCAGCATTGACCCGAGCCAGCGATGCAACCATGCCGAGAAAGCTACAGCCAATGTATGCACGTAGGCAAATCTATTGGTGGAATGAAACGATCGCAGAACTCCGTCGTAGCTGTTTTCGAGCAAAGAGGAGGATGCAGAGAGCCTGCAGCGATGTAGAAAGAGAAGACCGCAGACCAGTGTTTAGGGCGGCTAAAGCCGCGCTCAAAAAGGAAATTAGGCTCAGTAAGGCAGCTTGCATGAACGAGCTCTGCCACAACGCGAATGCAAACCCATGGGGGATGCATACAGGGTCGCTATGGCTAAGATTAAAGGCCCAGCGATACCGCTAGAGAGGAGCCCAGAAAAACTCAAAGCAATTATTGAGGGACTGTTTCCGCATCACGAAGCACCAGTCTGGCCTCCCACACCGTATGGTGAGGCCAACACCAGTAGAGATGAAGCCCGTGTCACTAACCATGAACTGGTTACGGCAGCAAAAAGCATAAAAACTAATAAGGCTCCGGGACTAGATGGTATCCCCAATCTGGTCTTGAAAACGGCGATCCAGGTCAACCCGGACATGTTTCGCACCACATTGCAGAATTGCATAGACGAAGGAAACTTTCCCGAGTGCTGGAAGCGGCAAAAGTTAGTACTGTTGCCGAAGCCGGGTAAGCCACCCGGAGATCCATCGGCCTACAGGCCTATTTGCCTGCTAGACACGGTCGGAAAACTCCTTGAGAGAGTCATCCTTAACAGGCTGGCGATCCACACAGAAGGTGCAAACGGATTATCAAGCATGCAGTTCGGGTTTCGGAAGAGCAGGTCCACAGTTGACGCCATCCGGATAGTTGTCGAAGCAGCTGAAGCAGCCAAGAAGCAAAAGAGGAGAGGAAACCGCTACTGCGCTGTGGTAACCTTAGACGTGAAAAATGCGTTCAACAGTGCCAGCTGGGAAGCAATAGCCAGCTCCCTACACAGGATGGGGGTTCCAGGGTACCTGTGCAGAATTCTGAAGAGTTACTTCGAGAATAGGACGTTGGTCTACGAAACACACGAAGGCCTGAAGAGAATAGGCATAACAGCGGGTGTTCCCCAAGGCTCCATTCTGGGGCCGACGTTGTGGAACGCGATGTACGATGGGCTGTTGCAGCTATCACTACCAAGAGGTGTGAAGATCGTTGGGTTTGCGGACGACGTGGCTCTCATGGTATTCGGTGAAACAATAGAAGAGGTAGAAGTACGAGCAGGGCAGGCGATAGAAATAGTCGAAAACTGGATGTGCGGGAAAAAGCTGGCACTGGCCCATCACAAAACCGAAGTGATGATGATCAGCAACCGAAAGGCAGTACAGCATAGTACGATTACGGCCGGAGAAGCCACCATCGCCTCAAAGCGAGAGGTAAAGCACCTCGGGGTAATGATCGACGACCGGCTCAATTTCAATCGCCACGTTGATTATGCTTGCGAGAAGGCAACTAAAGCGATCGCAGCGTTGACCAGAATCATGTCAAACAGTTCCGCGATTAGTAGCAGTAAGAGAAGACTCCTGGCCAGCGTGTCTACGTCAATTCTCAGATACGGAGCTCCTGTCTGGGCGGCTGGTGTAATCACGAGGAGGAACCTTACTCGGCTCAATAGCACCTATAGGCTGATGGCCATGAGAGTGGCAAGTGCATACCGTACCATATCGATGGATGCGGTCTGTGCCATAGTAGGAATGACCCCATAAACATCTTATTGGAGGAGGACTGTGAGTGCTACAGACTGCGAGGAACGGTTGGTGCTCGCATGATTGCGAGAGCCGATTCGATGAGGAAGTGGCAGCTGGCTTGGGACAGTAGTTCGAAAGGAAGGTGGACATATCGGCTCATTCCGAACCTGTCGCTGTGGGTGGATAGAAAACACGGGGAAGTGAACTTCTTCCTGACACAATTCTTGTCGGGCCATGGATGTTTTCGGAAGTATCTGCACAGATTCGGACACGCAGAGTCCCCCTTTGCCCGGCCTGTCCGAACTGCGAGGAGACACCGAGCACGTGTTTTCGACTGTCCTCGATTCAGGACAGAGCGAAGTGTGCTCTCAGTAGGCAGCGCTAGTAATATAAACCCCGAGAACATCGTGCAAGAAATGTGCAAGAATGAGAATACGTGGAACGATATAGGAAGAGCAGTAACGCAGATCATGAAATCGCTGCAGCGAAAATGGCGTGAAGACCAGAGGATATCTGGAAGCGATCATAATAGTACGGTCGGTTACGGGGAAGCTTCCGTCGTCGGGGAACTTCCTGTCGGGGTAGGATAGATCCGCCGCCGGGGACTATCTGAGTAAATCGCGATCCAGTTGGGAGCTTAATGGCTCAAGATTACAGAAGATCAATTTCGAAGAGTTTCCGCCGCCGGGGAGCCTCTAGTCGGAGTAGGCTAGATCCTTCGTCGGGGACTAGGCTGAGTAGAACGTGACGCGTTGGTAGAACTGGTTTCGGGTCGTCGGAGCACCATTGAACCGGACGCTATGCTCCACCCGGAATCTCTGGATCGACTTCGGCACTCGGACCGGTCACTCGCTGAAGTAAGAAAGGCCTCCCGTCCTGCGCTGATCTGGAAAACACTAGAAATGTTAAAAGTGGTAAAAAATATTAAACAAGTCTTACATAGAAGCGAGTCGTCGGTTCCGAGGGAAATTCCAACGTCGGGGAACTCCCTGTCGGAGTAGGATAGATCTGCCGCCGGGGATCATCCGAGTAGCCCGCGATTTAGCTGTGAGCTAAATGGCTCAACGAAAAGTGCAGCAAAAAGTCAAGAAAACTATGCTGGGAGCCGAATGGCTCAATGTTAACAAAAGTTCCGTTCGGGAGAGTTTCCGCTACCGGGAAGCTTCTAGTCGGAGTAGGCTAGATCCACCGCCGGGGACTATGCCGAGTAGCTCGTGACGCGTCGAATAATCGGCTTTGGGTAGTCGAAGCGCCAGTGAACCGGACGTTATGCTCCATCCGGAATCTCTGGACCGACTTTGGCACCCAACCGGTTTCCCGTTGAAGTGAGAAAGTGCCTCGGACTATCTAGGTGAGACATTAGTGTTGGACACGCAATAAACTTCCACGGGTCGTCGGTTTTCGGGGAAGCTCTCGCCGCCGGGGGACTTCCCGTCGGAGTAGGATAGATTCGCCGCCGGGGACTATCTGAGTAGACTGCGAATACGTCGAGAGCTAAATGGCTCAAAGATGCAGTGGTGCTGAATGGCATGAGGAAGAGAGACAGTGAGCGTCAAAGACTAAGAGACGCGCAAACCGAATAAAAAATGCTTCTATGAGAAAATGTAGCGAACTAGCTGTGCTTGCTAGAGGCTGAACACGTGAAGTGCATGAGCACAGCCCCCCTCCGAAGTATTGACCTCCAGTAAGTCCCGGGGGGAACAGGGCATGTGAAGAGAGGGTAACTAAAGTAACCTTCTGTAACTTGGGTGGGTTTAGTGGGTCCGGCGGGCCGGCCTTCTGCCGACCGCGCCAACCCCACTCCCTGAGTGATAATTTCAGGTGTCTGTAAGCAGATTTGCCTTCATCCCTCTATAAAAAAAAAAAAAAAATAAAATAAATAAAAAAAATACACACACACACACACACACAGACATCACCTCAATTCGTCGAACTGAGTCGATTGGTATATAACACTATGGGTCTCCGGGCCTTCTATAAAAAGTTTGTTTTTGGAGCGATCATATAGCCTTTACCGTATACTTAGTATACGAGAAAGGCAAAAAAAAATCCAAAGAAATCTCTAAAGAAATTTCTGAAGAAATTCTCAAGACGCAAGTATTCCTTAAGGATTTTCCAGAGAAATTTTTGAAGGAGGCTCTTCAAAAAAAATCTTGAATCTATCTCTATGGCTTAATTGTGAAATCAAATTAAAAATTGATTTTCACAGCTATTTTCAACATTTTTCCTTCAAACATAAATAATGACAAGAAGAGTAATAGATTATGTCGAATCTATTACTTTCCAGGACTCTGTCACGAACTGGCTGTGTATGTGTAGACTAGACTAAAAAACTTGAATCTATCTCTAAAGTAATTTTCTGAGAATTTGTCGAAAGAATCCCTGAAGTAAACTCCGATGAAGTTCTTGAATGAATTCACAAAGAAATCCAAAAATTTTCAGAAATGCATTCAGGAGTTCCTTCGGAAATTCTTTTAGGAATTCTTTTTAAAATTCCTGAAAACGGAATAACGGGAGCCGACGGTATTGAATGTCAGATTGAATACCAGGAAGAATTTCTGAAAGGATTGCTAAAGGAATTCCTGAAGGAAATTTCGGATGGCTTTCTAAAAAAAATCTTAGTACATTCAAAGTTAATTGCATATATGCCGGGTATTAAGCAACCCGGAGTGGAAATTAATTACTATGTCTGAAACTCGGTTATGCATATGTCAACATGTGATAGATTTAGTTCGGAAAAGGTATTGGAGGGTAACCGCCCCTTCGGTGGGCTTTGATCCCACGACCCCATTACGCTAGACAGGTGCTTTCCCTACTACGTAGCTTAGTAGGGAAAGCACCTGTTTAGCGCACTGGGGTCGTGGGATCAAAGCCCACCGAAGGGGCGGTTACTCTCAAATACCTTTTCCGAACTAAATCTATCACATGTTGTACATATGCATAATCGAGTTTCAGACAAAAATCTTAGACAAATTTTTAATGGAATTTTTAAAAGAATTTATTAAGGAATTTTTGAAGGTATTTCTAGATTATTTGCGGAGGATTTATGAAGCAATTCCTTGAGGAGAGAGAAGGTATGCATGAAAGAATTTCTGGGTAACTAACCGAATTGATTCCTGGGGTAGGATTTTCCATTCGAACCTTAGAAAAAAATCATTAAATAATCACCGAAGCAACTCCTGAAGTAAAATCCCAAGGAATTCTCGTAAATATCCGAAGAAGTATTATGATGGATCGACTTCAATCCAGATATTTTCAGTTTTTTTTTCTACTGAAATCCTGAAATCCTTTTTTCCACCTGAAATACATTTGGAAATTTCTCCAGGAATTTCTTTTAAAATTTCTCCAGAAAATCCTCCAGAAATTTTTTCGGGAACTTTTCCAAGAACAATTTATAAAATTCCTCCTGTAGTTCATTTGAATATTCCTCCAGGTATTCTTTCGTAAAACCTCCAGAAAGCCCTTTAAAAATTTCTCCAGAAATTGCAATGTAAAATTCCTTCCAAAATTCCTGTAGGAATTATTCCGGAAATTTTACGAAGGATTCCTAAAAGAAATTCAAAGGAATTTAAAAAAAAACTGTAAGAGATGCTCCGGATGCTAAAAAAATCCTCAAAGAATTTTCGAAAGAATTCCTTCCCGTTCTGAAGGAATTGAAATAGGGAAATTTCGAAGGAATTTCACGAATTTCATCCCTGAGTTAGGATTTTTTTTAATGCTGGTAGAATTCTTGAAATGTATTCCGGGAAAATTCCTAAAGGAATTTTCAAAGGTAATTCCAAAATAATGTAATAAAAGGTGTCAGGCCATTAGGCCATCAGGTCGGAAGGCCATCAGGAAAGAAGCAAAAGTGAAAAATTAGTTCTTTCTTCACCTTATCCCTTCTTCCTTCTCCTTTCTTGCATCTTTCTTCTTCTATCTGTCTTCTATCTGTCTTCTTTTTCCTTATTTTTCCTTTTCTTTTTCTTTTTTGCTCATCCTTTTTCTTTTTTCTTTGTTACCTATTTCTTCTCCCTTCTTCTTTATTCTTTCCGCATTCTTCTTCATTCTTCTTCTTTCTTTGTTCTTCCTTTTTCCTCTTCCTTCTTTAATTTTTCTTCTATTCTTTTTTCTACTTTTTTCTTATTAATTATTCCTGCTTTCTACCTCGTTCTTCGCTTTTTTCTACCTTCTACCTTCTTCCTTATTCCTTATTATTTCTATATATCTTTCCTTCTTTCTCCTTCTTTCTTCTTTCTTCCTTCTTCCTTCTTCTTCCTTCCTTCTTCCTTCGTCTCTCTTCTTTCTTATTTATTGTTTCTTCTTTCTTCCTTCTTCCTTCTTCCTTCGTCCTTCTTTCGTCTTCTTTTTTCTTCTTCCTTCTTCCTTATTCCGTCTTCCTTCTTCCTTTTCCTTCTTCCTTCTTCCTTCTTCTTTCTTCCTCCATCCTTCTTCCTTTCTCCTTCTTCCTCCTTTTTCCTTTTTTCTTCTTCTGTTCAAGTTCTTCCTCATTTCGCACTACTCACTTCTCATTGCCCAGTTCTCATTCAGCCTAATGGCCATTCGACCTAATCACCATTCGGCCTAACGACCCATCGAATTCCTTGGAAGTCAAAATTATTTTAGAAAATACCTTTCGAAATTTCTTCAAAAAATCTTTTAGAAATTCCCTTGGAAATGCTTTTAGAGATTTCTTCGAGAGTTCTTCCTCAAAATCTTTGAAAAATTCTTCGGTAATCCCTTTTGGAATTCCTTTGTAAATTCCATTGGAAATTTGTTTGGATTTTTTACGGAGAACCCTTCAGAAATTCGTTTAAGAATTCCTACTGAATTTGTTCCAGAAAACCTTTCAAAATTTCTTTAGTAGAATTCCTTTTATGAATTTCTTCATGAATTCCTTTGGAAATTGCTTCAGGAAATCCTGTGTTAGGGTAACGGTACCAATAGTGGAGGTATTAGTAGATGTACAAAAGAAAATATTATTAAAAAATTGATAATTAATGAAAATTTACAGCTTTAATATCTTAGTCAATAGATAAACTAATGAATTTGCTAACAAAAATGAGATGGATGTCATTAAACATCAACAACTACAAAATATTGCTTGCACCACTAATGGGTACACTTTCTTAGGATAAGTTACATTTAACAGGATATTTGAAGCACGACGCATCAACTGAAATCATGGATTAGTGTGGAAATAAAATGAGTTTTTCAAATTAAAAACATTTTAAAAGTCGAAAAGGCATCATCTCTGCTAGGTGGTTGAATTTGGGTTTTTTGTTCGGTTCTGCTGGTTAATTACATTTATTTTATACAAACACTCAATCATGATCACATTCAGTAGTAATCAACTAGGTTGCGAGAAAATCGGTTGGGTTATGGGATACTATCCAATAAAGCAACTCTCGCGCTTAGTTTCATAGGGGCGTAACTGTATTTATCGATTTCTCTTAATCGATTTTATATTTTGTTAATAACTCAATAACTTAATAACTCAACTCAAAAGCTACAACCATGATTATTGATTCGAGTGCAAGATACAATCATCCTTTATCCCACCAAACCATTAAATCATCGACAAACTAGCGCATTTCAGTACAATAATAAACTTTTCCTTACAGCCCTCAACTAACAACTCAAGGACCACAAGTGCAGCAGTCAATCGCAAAAAGAAGCAACGTCAAATTGATATCGACAATCAGGTATTTATTGGCATTTCGTTAAAATCTCTAATTGATAATAGTTTCAATTTGCATCTCATTTCAGCTTCTTCGTAAGAAACTTGAGAAAATCGAGCGATCGCGTCGTAACGCATGGTGAAGCGGTAGCGTTCTCTATTTTCTTTTCATTTCTCGAACAGGGTATGTTCTAAAATAGAGTATATATTTTTTAAATAATGAAGATTTAAAGACAAAATAGAAGATGAATAATCGAATCGATTAAAATTTGAAAACAATCAAAATTGTGGAAATAAAAAAGCAAGTTTTTTTATTAGTGCTGTCTCAGAAAAATCCTTTCTATCGAACCGTGCCGTGTTTGCGAGCTTAAGTTTTTTTCTGTTGCAGCTGTTAGAGCACAAAATTGAATGTTGAGGTTTTTCCTAAAAGTCTTTCAATCAATAATGTATGCAAAAGGAAAAAACGGGATTGCCAAATAATGCTGCAGATATTCAAAAACTTCATAAATTGGACCTTATAGAGATCTAGCGATTAGTTTTATAGGGGCATAACTGTATAGATCGGCTTCTCTTCGTCGATGATTTCTTTTTATTGTACCGAACTGCGCTAGTTTGTCGAAGATTTAATAGTTTGGCGTGATAAAGGATTACTGTATCTTGCACCAGAATCAATAATCACGGTTGTAGCTTTTCAAGTTATTAACAAAATATAAAATCGATTAGAGAAATCGATAGAGTTACGCCCCTATGAAACTAAGCGCGAGAGATGACTCAAATCAATGAATTAGTGGCAGTGGCTGATTTTCTACTCGCCGCAGCCACATCCAGGCGCTATAGTATATGCACAAAATAGCCAGCAAGAGTTAACCGCCAGAAATTTGTATGGCGAAAGACAACTAACGCTGGTTTTCTCAAAATTAGGAACTTTTCATGAAAAACTATTTGGTACCGGTTATGAGGGATGGTGTCTGCTACTACGCCTACCAAATATTTTTTCGATTAAAGTGCTTAATTTTGAGAAATCGAACCTTAGATGCCTTTCGCCATACTGATTTCAGAATGTTAACTTCTAGTGTGCCGCTGCAAGCACGCTCAAAGCAGGCGATTCATTGTTGGCCGAGGAAGAAAATCAAATTTGGCTAGATCAACAAACATATTTTTAGGATAGCTATTCGCTAGTTTTTTGTCGTCTTTTCTAAATCGAAGATCGAAAAAACCTAAAAAAAGCAACAACAGGAACAATTTAGTTTCCTATACGCTTGTTCATTCGCAAGTAACGGAAACTCTGAAAATTCTGTAAGTACGAGTGAGATGTTCGTTCTCACGTAGTACGAGTTGTACAGGTTTTCATTTTTGGTATATTGATTTCAACCCCTTTTGGGATTGAAATACGCCCAGCGTATTGGATTGGCTGAGTAGAATCACAAAAAATAGCTAATTTCTCACTTTCTTCAGCAATTTCCTTTCTGAAAGCATGTAAATGATAATTCTGAACACTAAATCAAGTTTAGTCAACTCAAGGTCGTCCGAAACGTTTTCGAGCTCCGCCCACGGTATCTACCAGATCAACCAATGCTTTTGCAATGTGCTCATCATTGGAACGACGATGGATCATGTGATGTGCGTAGTTCGAATTTCAGGACCATTCTCGAGTCCCTTTGCAACGCGCAGATAACTTGTTCCGAACTCCAGGACGTTTTGGAGAACCAAAAATATGTTTATTTTATCTGTGCCACATAATTTTTTTAATTTACTATCCTACGACGTTATTTATTTCCCTGCTTGATTTGATATTTCCTCTACAGTGGTAACCATCATTTTTTCAGCAAAGTTTTTGGTAGGTGCCGATATAGAACTTTAAGAAAATCCAATGCTGGATGGGTGCAATTATGCATTTGTATATTACAAGTAGAGCTTATTATTTATTATTTATTGCAGCAGCCAAGAAACCGAGAAATTTATCATTGGTCGCGAAAATTCACAACAGCCGCGAAACGGAAAGGATTGCAGTCATGAGCTCAGTGCAATACATTTGAAATAGACCTGTGCGCCGAAGTATTTGTGAACGGCGGCGGCGTAAGGCCATTTTTACACCGGCGGCGGCGGCGTCGGCGGCGTCACGCCGCAAGCAATGTTCGGCGGCGGCGGCGGCGGCGTGATTCGGCGTGAAGAATTTTTAGCTGAGAAAAAAATGTCACGCGGCAAGCCATATGATGCTTTTTATTATTTTTCTGTACAATTACTAGCATACAGTCAGACTGATGGGGTGCACATCCACATGGATTCCAGCTTTTTATTATGGCAACGGGTCAACTATAGTAATTCATTTTGACACATGCTGTGTACGGATTTTATAGTATTAATCATCCTAGTAACCTTCGTAGATTCGCTTGGATTTTGTTGAATAACTAAAACGTCAAAAAAGTTTTGATTTGAAACCTGATGTAGGTGGTCAAACCAATTTTTTATTTCGTTTATATGATTTTATATACTAATTGACTGTTTATATTTTTAGATGGATGCTCATTCGAAGCCAGGTTTCATACATATTGTGGGCCCACCGTAGGGCAAAGAAAAGGTCATAGTACTCAAATACGGGCAAAAGGTCAATGTACCAAAATGCAGAGAAAGAAGGCATTTACGAAGTATAATATGACTGCTCGAAGTTCTGGATTGAGTGTACTAAAGCAAAAAAATGTCCCCAAAATGAAGGCCACCATGTATTATAATGGGGCTGGATTTTTTATGTTTCGTGTCGAAGTCACCTAAATCCTGATGCTTCTTAGGAAATGCTTGATGCCAAAATCTGCGGACCAAGTTCTCGAGGTTCGCGGCTACTTTAAGACCCATTCAACAAATACGGACTATGACTCGTTGATTGAAGACCTCCTTAACTTTCCTTTGGACGAATCGGCTCTGTGTTAATTTCATTGCGAACATCTTACTAGCTCCAATTGTACCGTTTTGTAGTAATTAGGTTTTTTACATGCAATACATACACGCGTTTTTTGACCAACTCCAGCATCTCTCTTCGGATTTTCTAACGATCCCTGATCCTAGGTGTTCTTCTTATCATCTCCAGTTAATCATATTGATACAAACAACGTATCGTTTTTCGCTTCACTTAGTAGATTGGAGTTATCCAGTTCCCGTGTTCGCTCTGAACTTGAACATTATTTGGAAGTTGTTGCTTTGCAGTGGCTGAATCCAAGTAAAAAAGGAGCTGATTGTGGAAAGATGCTCCATAGACCATAATTTATAATTATAATAAGCTCTGAGGACCAGTTTACTTCATTGCCCGTTGCTTAGAAAAGTATGAACGATAACACCATAAATGGATATCTATCCGTAAAACAGTTCCCATTCAATAAACGTATTTTCAGCTTAAAACGTAAGACAAGTCAGCTCCAAACTACTTCGGGATCCCGAATACTTGACCTTCCAACTTATATACCCAGTCAGTAAGATAATATTGCTGAAGTAGTAGACCTAAAATAACAAAAAAAAATAGATAAATACATGTAAAACAATTTAATCAATTTAGGGCGGCTTGTTAGGTTCTGCTGGGATACATCTAGGATAGGATGTGACAATAAGTCATAAAAAATCGTACCGATTTTCTGTCATTATCGTACCGGTTGCTGATTGGCTGAAAATGACAATCGATTACTTCGATCGGCGGTGGTACATTTTCAGAAGGGTAGCTTATTGTTAACTTGGCCGTGTTGCTGGTGCAAAATTGATATTTATAAAAATATGCAAAAGGTTTAAATTAAATTATGCTGGATTGTAAATGATATATACATGATTCTCAAAGGTTATGCTAATTAAAAACACTCGATTTGAAGCATAATTGACCACATTTTAACCAATTTTACTCTGAAACTCATCTGAATCCTCGTAAAAAACTGTTTCTGTTACTACGTAACGACTTTTACGATGAATGATGGAAGAAAAGAACGAGAAAACATCAAATTGAATAACAAATTATTTGATGAATTTTTCATAAAAATGATTTGGAAGCACTGGCCACCACCTCGTCGAAGCAATCGACTGAGGAAACAACAAGGCAGTCAAAATTGAATTGTCACATCCTATCCTAGTTCAGAGACACTTTGTAATGATTTTATCGAGTATTCAAATGTTTGTTTTGTTTTGTTGTTGGTGCATAAATATTAAAAAATGAAAAAAAACTGAACTTCAAAATTATACTAGAATAATAAATAAACATGAATAAACGTTTTTTTTTAATTTTTGGCAACCCTGTTCAAGCCCCGTCAAAACAAAATAGTAATTTATCATAGGGCATGTATATTTTGAGTTGTCACATCCTATCCTAGGGATACATTACAAATAAACAGAGAAAAAAATCGCTTCGTAAACAGTTCAGATTGTAACCTAGGCAACAATAATTGTGCCATAAGCATTGTACACAGCTAGTGTCGAAACTTTATTTTCATAGTTGATTTATGGCTAGCGTAAAAAGCTGGATAGGTGTAGCTTGTCTGTCCACAGCAAAAGTTTACATAACATCCTCCACTAAGATATTGGCGTATCACAGCACATAAGTCCTTGGAAAGTAATTTGGATACAAATCCAGAAATTCGTTTGAAAATTCCTTAAGATATTCCTCAGAAAATTCGAAAAATGAATTTCCCTAATGAATTTCTTCAGAACTTCCTCTAAGAATTCCCTTAAATTTATTTGGGTATTTCTTCGGACATTCATTCCGAAATTTCTTCGAAAGTACCTTCAGGAATTTTCTTAGAAATTATTTTAGGGATTGCTTCGGAAATCCTTTTACGGAGTCTTTTGGGAATTTCTTTAAAAATTCATTCGGAAACTTTTTCAGGAGTTCCTTTGAAAATTCCTTTAAGAATTCCTAAATTCCCATGGAAAATATTTCAAGAGAAATATCTACGGACACTGTTTTCCTACATTCGGAAATACATTTTAGAAAAAACCTTCGGAATTTGATTTAGGATTTTTTTTAGAAATTCCTTCAGGAATTTGATTTTGGAATTTCTAGTGAAAATTCTTCCAGTAATTCCTCAACAATTTCTAGGAAGATATTTTTGGTATTCTCTCTCAATTTTCCTTTGGAAATTATTTAGAACTTTCTCCAGGAATTCTTTCCAAATTTCCTATAGGAATTCGTTCGGACATTCCTCCTGAAATTCCTTTAGCGAGTTTTCCAGATATTCTTGTAGATCTCCGAAAATTTCTTTTTAAATTCCTCTAAGAATTCTTTCGGGAATTTCTTCTGAAATTCTTTTGAAAAATCGTCGGAAATTTTGTTTGTAAACATATTCATTTCTTTAAAATCGTTTTTTACGTTTTTTTAATTGAAAATAAGTTTAACACTCAAATTCCGTCGGGAGTTTCTTCGAAAATTCCGTTAAAAATTTCTCCATATTATAATTCGTTCCGGAGTTATTCTTGCAGAAATTTTGTATAGTTTACTGAATGATTATTTTTAGGGACTTTCTGGGGAAAGTTCCAAAGGAGTCTCTGAAAAATAAATGAAAGGCCTTTCCGGAAGGTTATCTGAAGGAATCCTTGGATGATGGTCCAAATTAATTCCTGTGGCTTTTCTAAAGAGATTTTCGAAGAAATTCCTGAAGGAACTTCGACTCTATTCTTGAAGGAATAACCAAACGAAAACCTGGAAAGATTTTCGAACAGAATTTTAAATGAAGGATTTTTTAGTTGATGTCCCAAACAAATAGCTATTGGAATTTACATAGAAATTCCTATATTTCTCCAGTAATTTCTTAGAAAATCAGGACAATAGTAAAGCAAACTCAGTTTTGACTCTTGAATCATGACTAAAACTCCCGAAATATCGAGATTGCGGATATTCGGATATTATCAAAAATTCCTTGGCAATTTACTGCAGGAGTTCCTTCGAAAGTTTCTAAATATTTTTCGTAATGACCTTAAATAATCCCCTAGGAAATACATTCAAGAATTAATTCGGTAAGACATCAAGAAACTCATTATACTATACCTTCAAAAATTCTGTCAGGAATTCCATCGGGAATTTCTCAAGGAATTCCTTCAAAAAACGTCCACAAATGAAACCAGCTTTTGCTTTGAAATTTCCCTTAGGGATTGCTTCGGAACTTCTTAGGACCTCAGGAATTATATTATGGAACTCTTCTGGAAATTCTTCCAAGATTGATTTTGACAATTCTATCTGAAATTTTTTTTGGAATTGGAAATAAAAATTTCTACTCATGTAGATGGTTACACTTCGCCACAGTTGTAATGGATTTGACGCACCTTCCTCAAAGAAGCCAACCCTCGAATAGCTCAAAAAGGATTGCGAATCTATTTATTAGTCTGTTGGATTACACTGTTGAAAGGAGATCCCGATGGCTTCGCGTCTCTGCTTACGGGTCTGCTGCCTCCGTTTTTGCCCTTCATACAGCAGTGCATTGAAAGCAGAATGGTATTTAAATTCGATTGTAATTCTGGGTGGAGCCGCACACAGAGCAAGACTCAATCCAGAATGACGGATAATTGTACATACTCACATACTTTTGAAAAATTCCTTCGGAATTTTTTTTAAATACCTCTGAAACTTTTCCAGGTATTCCGTAATTTCATATTCCATTCCGGTATTCCATTTTTCCAATAAATTTCGGAAATTCTTCTAGTATTTTTTTCGGAATTTTCTCCGCCATTTCCTTCCAAAATTCTAGAATAAATTTTCATATTTCAGATATAATTTCCAAAGGAATTACCGACATTCTTAAATTCCTTCGAGATTTTTTTCTGACATTCCTTCTGAATTTTCTCCAGGGATTCCTCCAGAAAATCCTCCAAAAATTACTACGAAGATAGATCCAGAAATTCCCCAAGACTGTAAGCAATTTCTTCAGGTTCATTCCTTCAGAACTCTCTCCAAGACTTCCTTCGGAAAATATTTCAAGTAAACCCAGAAATGTATTAGGGTATTGTTTATCAAAATATAGTACAGTCGACTCTCCACATCTTGATGCGTTCTACAGTCACTCTCAAAATTGAGCGTACAGCAAGGATTAGATGAATACATTCAAAAATTCCAAAGGAAATTTAATTGTTGGCTCGGTTATTTTAATGCATTTCAATATTCATCCCTTCATTCAATGTATGCGCACATAAAATGGTTGAAATTTTTTCTCTAAAGTTCATTTATTTGAAAATAATCTCAAAATACGGCTATTAGATGTGACAAAATTGAGCGTACAGCGAATGTTTTTCTGTAAAGTTTCTTATTATAAAAGCGATTAATGTATTATATGATTTTCCATGATTATATTTATAATAATAAACATCCGCTACTTAAACATTCAATGTTTTGAAATTAAACCATGTTTTGGTCAAAATGGCGAACAAGTCAAAGGTAAATTGTAGCCGCTAATATAAGCACTAGACCAATTAAGATATGTAACATTCAAACCTTTAAAAAGATGATGAACCACCAAATGCGACTACAATGAGGTTATTCCACATGAAGTTATATATGAGATTAGAAGTTCATCACTACGCTTGTTGATTTGTAGGTCTGTTGCCAAGAAGTTCTTGAATGACCTCGCATTTAACACGCCAATGCCGGTAAAAGTGACAGACAGAAAAACAAATCTGCTAAAGGTATAACAGCTATTTAATTAATGCCTGATAGGTTGCCTTCGTTCGGTAGATGCAAACACACTACATATTGTGATTTTCGTGTTGGCCAATCATCGGCGTGAAATACGAAATTCGGCGGCGTGGAGCCAATCGGCGTATGGCGCGCCGCCGACACCTTGACCGGCGTCGGCGTACGTCAATAAGTGCCGGCGGCGGCGGCGTGGCGCGGCGGCGCACAGGTCTAGTTTGAAACGAACTCCAGTATGGAGCTTCATAGCTAACAAGTTTGTATACAAGTCTAGCAAGCAAGTTCGAACTATCGCATCTCATTCCACTACTTCAATTAAATTTTGGTATTTGGAGGTTCCTTCACCTTAACTGTTAGGTTGCCTTGTAGATTATTGAATAAAGTAAGAACAGTCCGAAATGCTCATAACTATCAACCTTTTGTAATGCACTAGTACAAACGTACAAACGTACAAAGTACAAACGTCTTCTGTACTTATTTTTACTATCTCATGCGTTTTTTTTATCAAGTTGTTCGCCTACATTTATGTTAGAATATATACGTTTTAAGAGTATTGATAATCAATACACGCTCAGTTGAATAAACGAATGTTAAACACTTAAGTATTTTTAGTGTGTAGAATTGTGCCGTGAGTCCTCACATCGATTGATTATCGGCACATATTTCATGATCAAACAGAGGATCTTTATTTTTAGTTTATGTTCTAATTTTGTGTCATGCTGCTGGAATATAGAGTATCGTGACTCGTTACGCAGGTCCGGTAATATCCGAAAAAAAAAAACTTCAGGTTTCAACTGGCATACTTTTATAAACGGCTGGAACTGATAACGTAAACGCAACCAAAAACAGATTTCAACAGAAATTCAAACATAAATATTGGTGGGTTGGAATCCGGCAGGACATCGCAGCAGAGGCTGACTCAGAGGTTCGTGACGACGAAGCCTAAAAAAAGGCGATAGGAATCTGACCTAGGTCCTGGTCAAGGCTAAACTGCCGTGAATCGCATATCTGTCCCATCTTTGCTGGGTTTCCTATTCATATGGGACAAATATGCGATTCACGGCAGTAAAGCAAACAGCCACTCCGGATAGAGATTTTTTACGTTAACCCTATGTTCCCCTAAGGGTGCATTGCCTGATTTTCATTAAACAGTTTTTTCTTTAACAAAATTGTACTAGGTTAATACTGTCTTTGAGAAAAAATTAATCCCGTTTCAAGAAAGAACTTTCATTAGAATGTGCTCCCTTAAATACAATGTCATTATCTTATTTATGCAAACACGATTTGCTAATTGGAAATTTTTATCAACTGTCGAGATATCCATCACCGCAACGGTGGCTAGACATACAGTAAAACATCCGTCGACCTGCCTTAATAGTTCAGCCCATTGAGGATATAAGAAACCGGTTTACGAAGACTTCTGGATTTGTTGCTATTAGTTGTTCTTGGAAGAATTGCTCTAACTTGTCAATTCGTCTCACTTGAATGAAAAATGATACCACTAGTATTGATACGCATGTGGTTGGCTCTATTTGATCAACCACAATATGAATCCACCAACGATCGCTATGATCGAATGACGCAAATGAATATCGCAGACTTGAGCAGAAATCTACTGCAGTTTGATTTGTAGGTTGTTAAAATATTGCATTTTTGGTCTATTAGAAACGAAATGATTGCAAAAAACTGTTAGATTCGTTGATTTATTACTGGTTCAATTAGAGCGGATTTGGTACCAGGTTTGATCATCTATGTAAACCTGTTGACCCAACAATACTATATCAATTTGCGCAGTTTTGTGGTAACTGCCTGTAATGTAAGTCGCACTTGTTTGGAATACATTAATCGCCAATCTGGAAGTGGTTCTGGATCAGTGCAATAAGTTGGGGCCTATAAATAGAACGCATTTTCCTGGTTAGTCACTTGTTTAATTTCTACTTGACGTGATATCGTTTCGGGTTTTGCTGTCGCTTGTGATCCTGCGATGCGATCGTGGAGTTTTCTATTCGTCGCGTTTGCGTGTGTCGCTGTTAATCGAGCAGCCATCTACCCATGGATTCCGTTATCGCCTTGGTGGTTCCGAGCGCCAGATAAAGACACTCCCCCGGTGGTCAACGTTCAACAGCAGGGTGGAAATTATCAGCTGAGCAGCATTGAAGGAAAGGCGTACCAAAGCCTAACACCGGCAGCAGTGGTTCAACCACCGGTTTCTGCCGTGCACGTACAGTCTGTACCGTCTGCGTCGCTCCAGTATCTCAAAAATGGGCAAGCGATTCTTCTGATATCTCCTCCAGTTCCGCCGTCTACTGGGAACGCACCGGGGGAATCGGAAAACTCGGTAAACGATCCAAATATTGCGACAGACAATCCGAACGGCGATGCCACCCCAACGGAATTGATCAACGCTGCTAATCAGGAGCAACCGAGGGAGCCGGCTCCAGTCACTGAGAAATCCGAAGATTATGACGCGACAGAGAGCTCGTAAAAAATGTAGTTGTGATACGTTAGCTGATAAGTGGTGTTAGAAATCTAAAATGTGTTCGAGAAAGTGTTCAGACAAATCATTGAAAATGTATTAGCCTGCTGGAATAACCTGATAAAGATAATAAAGTTGAAACTAATAAATCGGATTTTGTTTGATCGTCACGCTGACCTATAAATGAATCAGCTTGTGAATGTCGGTGAGAAAAGAAGTATGATTATTATTTACAGTGATGTAGTATGTTTGTTCCGTTTTATGCCACCTAATTGTAAGCATTGAACAAAATAGAAGAAATTGAATTTCTTCCTAATGGGACTGTGCACTAATTACATAAGCATTTTTTCTGGGTTTTTCAACCCCCCCCTCCCCCCATGATTTTTCCCATACAAACCAATTTTTATTTATATGGAGAGTAAGAAAATGGCCGCCCCCCCCTCCCCCCATAAGTGCTTACGTAATTAGTGTTCGACCCCTAATGTTCCTCTGTTCCTCTAAATGTTCGGCAATAACACATATTGGTTATTTTTTATCAAAAAAATCACCAGAGGCCACGAAGATCACATTGTTGATTTAACCAAAAAAATGTTTGAGGTGAGTTTGAGGTAAAAGTCAGCACAAATTCGATCGATGTTCTAAAACCTATTGAATCGAGTCTGGTATTTCGATAATGAAGTTAATAGTTACTTGTAAATCAAAGCTTCAACTGAACAAGAACTTACCTTTTTTGAGACCTTGCTTCCTTCCGGAATGCATCAGATCAATGAGCTTTTGAACGTGAATCTCTTCGAGTCTTCATCTGCTGTTCTAAAAATTAACCCTCATCACAAGCCATTAGTTTTAACCGTCATCGTGCGTTCTGGCGACGAAAGATCTGTGCCAACATCTAGCGTTGACTACGACCTCAACAGATGTGATAACAACATCGTTAATGCACGAATTGCTGTCCTGGACTTGAATCAGTTAAGTATTATGCTTCGGTCGACGTTTCGACGACGCATTCTATGCATAAAACTTTCGAATTGATCGTTCGAGAAAACATAGTGGATGCCAATGCTCTTGGTGTCTTGGTGTATTTAAAATTTATTTTAATTAACTTATTTGGAAACTTGTCCAAATAATATAAGTCGGTTCGAATTCCTAACATAATTAATCCATTTCGAAAACGAAAATGGAATAATTATGCAAGAAGCCATGCTGCGCATCCTCTCAGAAAATTATTTAAATTAACTTCAATTGCACAGCTTTTTACAGCTGTGCAATAGCCCTTTAGTTCAAGGAACTATGTGTACCTTCCTCCAAATAACCTCTTCCAATCTTCCGACTATGCTGGCTGGGTGGGGAAGTCTCAACCCACTGACGTTTGACCAGTCTGGTTTCTACCCTTGGGAAAGGGAGAGCTCGTCCGATGATGCTGCTGCTGGCTGGGGAAGACTCGACCCAGTGATGCGCGACCTGTCCGTCACGACGTCTGATGCACGAATGACCCGTCACGACGTCCGATGAATGAATGAGTTTCTGTACGGTAGTACCACGTGTTTTATAGTTGGAAATGTGGCAGAACAGGCTCCGCCCCTTTTGAAGAATACTGTGTTGTGGCACTCCTACGCATGCTATTACGCCAATACTAGCATGACAACCGTTAAATTAATTAGGGAATATTGCGCAAAAATATTTTTTCGGGATTTTCATTTTTATTTAATTAAAAAACCATCCTTTCGTTTTTTATTTAAATTTATTTCATCTTATCTCTTTATATCTACAATACTCTTCTCCTCCATTCTTTCTTCATGAATTATATCCCATATGAATTATATCGTTACTGAAAGGTTTGTATATTTACTTAAGTGTTCTAAGTTTTTTTTTCTCCTTGTGAGGTCATCAAGGGGTTGTAAGCTGTTTGTTCCGATCCCGTGTAGTGAATCCAATTCAAGTTACTCTGCCTGAGGAAGAAAAAATCTATACATTTCAACATCTTTAACACGTTACGTTTCTTACCATTCAAATTAGATCTATTCGTTCTGGATGCTGGTTCGAATGTCAATATGTCGTCGTTGTCATCCTAGGAATGTATCTGAACAGCCGTACGTGCTGCAAATACATGCATAATATTTACCTATTCAAATATGTTATAAAGCACTATATCCTTGAATCTATTTGGTAATTTAGTTTGTCGCGACGGGCGTTGGTTAATATTTTCGTTGGTGCTCTCCTTTTCATGAGTTTCGGGCGTAGTAGGAATAAGTATAGGGTAAAAGACCCAATAGTGGAGAAACTAAGCACGTTCTCCCACTATTTGTCGGTTTACACCAAGCCTATACTTCATTTCACCTACCTCAAATATGCAAACGAATAGTCACTAATTATGCTTCAAGAGAAAAGTTTCGCAATTGCAGCACCATCCATCGTTGTTGCCTAAAATGATACCTCCAATTATTGGTGCAGTGTTCCAATAGTTGCGATATTTTTTTATTCATGTTCCTATAGTTGCGAATCCCATTGCTTTTATATGGGACTCGCAACTATGGGAACACTACCGCAACTATTGGAGCAAAGACGAGAAAAAGATAATGTATTCCAGTGATAATTTACCGATTTTAAGGGAAATCCAAATCGTTTTCCGTTATTTCATCTAATGACAGGACAACAGTTTGATTAACTATATGGGCTGCTGCGTTAAATACGTAGATTTTGTGAAAACAACACTACCGCAACTATAGGAACACCCACGACTATCGGATCATTTGCCCTATGTTGACTTAGATCTGTATTATATAACTCCTCAGTCTGTTGATCCACGTTTGAACTTTCTTCAGGTACCTTCTTTACATCTGGAACATTGCGTGTGTATTGAACACCCTGCACGCTCCGAAGCACGACCTTTGCTCCATCTCTTGCAATCTCTAATCGTAGGATAAAATGCCCAATAGTGGACCCCCTAGTAGCGGGATTTTGCTCTTCCTGCCCTAAGGAGTAGAAATTTTCATCACATTGATTCTGCTTGATATCTAACACCATGTTCTGCATCTCCTCTTCGTGATACGTACATAAAACACTCAAATACACGGCGTTATTCGTTAAAATTTTAAAGTCTGACTGAATTTTCCCTATAGTAGACCCCCTGGGGGTCCATAATAGGAAATTGCTTCCCTATAGTCGACACTTCATTTGATTTTTATGTTCCCTTTCGGGACGTTCTTCTTCCCTATTATGGACCCCCCAAAATATTCCTAAAATGGACACTCTCGTGTTTATTTTTTAGAGAATTGTAAAAACTCAAAGGTGCATCCCAATCGGGTTGTACGCAAAGGTGACGTAGGACTACGTAGCTATTCGATTTATTAACATTGAGCAACCTGCTCGGAGGCCAACTGTATCAAGAAGTCGAATAGTTGTTCCCAGTTGGATGGACTTTGAGTCTCTAGCCGTGAAATTAACATGAATCATCGGCCGCTGAAGCCACTCGACTGGCTTTCAGTCGGGGACATCACAATCCTTACTTTGCCACGAACGCTTACATCGCGGGCGAAGACCAAACGTTGCAAATAAATATATTTGCGTTTGGTTTCATGCCACTTCTGATTCTGCTTATTTCTCCTTTAATTCGGCAATTTTTGAGGATAGTGTCCTTCAAAAAGGTCTTTATACAAAAGAAGGTTGATCCGACTATCCGAAATAATCTTTCATCAAAGTACAAAACTCAATCGTAAATAGCGAATTTGATAGCGCGTCGGAGGGAGATGATGCAATAAATTTTAATGGATGGGATCACTAACAGCAACCAAGCTACCACGCCAAACCCGATGCCTCCGAAACAGTCCATTAACGCAATTAACTCTTTCTTTCCATAAAATGTTGGTCCTGAGAAAAATCAATTTTCTTATCCCAATACGCCTTTCCAATAACTAACTTCATCCAATGGCTTGTCGATACCTTGCGTTGCAACTGTCCGACCGGCACTTGATAATTTTCGCTAAGCCTCCAAAAGTTGAAATCAATTTTCAGCATTTTCTACACTGCCACCCACTGCTGTGTCCGCTCCATTGCGTCGAATGTCGAACCGCTATCTGTGCAATCCCGATCAAAATGGCTCGCGCGCGCCGAACAGCAGCTTTCTTGTATTTAATAAATTAGGCCCGTTAGCCCCTCCCCTTTGTGATCCGATATGGGTGTAAACATAATGTGCACTCATAACGATTAATTAAGGGTCGGGGCTAATGGAATTACTTCATTAGATATAAGAAAGCTGCTTTTCGGCGCGCGCGAGCCATTTCGATCGGGATTCCGCAGACAACGGATCGTTCGGAAAATGACAAATTCTAAGAATCCTATGAAATTTTTTCGCTACATTCTGAATTTGGTTATGAGATGTTGTTTATTTAAGATGCGTATTGTAGCGAGGAATGACAACAGAAATTTAACTCAAGACGAAGTTTCTTCATATTACAAAACATTATCTTTCGGCATCTGTCTGTCCGAGCGACGTTCACCGATGGGTGGTTGCTGTAAATAGTTTTCACTGAGGTGGCGTCTTCATTGATTTTATACAACAGCCACCATTTTATACTAAAGAAGGTTGACCCAACTATCCGAAATAAACTTTCTTCAAAATGCAAGACTCAATCGTAAATAGCGAATTTGATAGCGCGTCGGAGGGAGATGATGCAATAAATTTGAATGGATGGGATTACTAATAGCAACCAAACTACCACACTAAACCCGATGTCACCGAAACAGTCCATTTTCGCAATTAACTTTTTCTTTCCATAAAATGTTGGTCCTGAGAAGAACCAATTTTCTTATCCTAATGCTCCTTTCCAACTAACTGACACCACAATTTGTTATTGATTTTCAGCATCGGCACTGACGGTGCGTGATCGCCACAGTGCTATTTTTATGGTCAACCCTTTCTTAATATAAAATGCTGGTTCGTTGAGGTTGAATAATCTGCAGCAACACATCGAGCACCACCACCAATGCGATGGTTTTCCGTTGAAAATGTTACCAGCGCCTCCATGATGCTGTGTCCATTCCGCTGCCATCGCTTTGGTGCGTCCGCTCTGCGTGAAATCATGTTCAAACTGAGGATTAGATCCAAACCCGCAAGTGATTGATTTTAGATGTCTGTGCTAGTGATGCATGTACGTGATTGGTTAGTTTACCTATTTCTAAACTTTCCTTCAATTATCGATAATAAATAGTTAAAAAAAATAGTATTTTCATATGAATACAAAGAAGCGTTGACTCATCCTTGATCGAATGATCCAAAAAAATTAAAAATCCATCGAGAAACGGCCGAGATATTAAAGTTTAAAGTCTATCATATTTTCGTGACGGTCCACGATTTTCGCAATCGTAAAGTGTACCCCAATATAGAAAAGACAGACGTAGTCCTACGTCAAAAATCATCTAATTTTACTTTCCATAGCATTTCCAATGCATGTAATCAAATCATTACTCCATTTGATGCTGGGTACCTTGCGTGGACGCGGCGTGCACGCAACTTGAAAAAACGCTACGTGGGCATCGGCCCTAATGCTTCTGGTGCGTGCGTATCCCATAAACAAGGGAAGGTTTCGCAAAATTTCCAGCCGACTAACAGTTAAAACGGAGTTACTCCTAACCTAGATAAGGGTCTAACTTTGTTGTGTGTGTGGACGTATTGTTCTAACACAGATAGAAAAAGTTGTTGAAATTTACACGAAAGTAATGCACATAAAGGGAATGCCAAAAATAGCGTAAATTTAAACGTAAAAATAGCGTAAATTTTATCGCCTGAATGTATGCAATTTCCATTGCATTATGTCACTTTTTATATGATGTATGCTATAGAAACTGACATAATGCTATAGAAATTGCATACATTTAGGGTGTATTTGTTGGGAAATATCTATATATGCCCAAAATAGTGTAATTTTCCATGTCTTAATTTTTTACGCGCTTCTTAGTTTTCATTATTTTGACGTAAACTACGTCTAAGGGGAAGACTCTGATACAGGGTGTCAAATGAGAATTTCAAAACTGGAGACCGTCACGAAATCATGTAAGATTTGTAACATTAATAGGTCCTTTATTTTTCAATGGATTTTATTGATTTATATATCAATCGATTCGTAAACTTTCCACCAATTTGCCAGTAGTATTGAAACTATTGATTATCAACGCTAAACTATTGAAAATTTTAGTTCTTTCATGCATCATGCATTCCCTATACAGCGCGTTCCAATCCTGGGTAATTGCCTACTTTTAGGGTATTATCTATTATTGAACTGGGTTGTATGAATGGGGTTGCCCAGCTGCTAGACAGTGCAGTGCAGTCCCTACTCCTTCATAGAGTGGGAGATGCTGCTAAAGCTGGGTAGTATTGTCGTGGGATGGTTCCTTCTCTTCTATATAGAGCGGAATAGTTGGTTCAGTGTACTATATTTGATTTTAAGTAGTTTACGTCGAGCGGTCGTGTCTTGTATACAACCCCATTTTTTTTCTGTGAATGCTTTCCTCCAATTTACATTGTCCAATCGAGCTGCTGCTATGGTCTTTTTGATACCACTATTTTGTCTCTCTACCGAACCATTAGATTGAGCGCTTAGTGGAATCGACTTACGGATTTTTATTCCTCGATTCTCCCAAGTTGCAATGAATTTCTTGCTCTGGTGGACCGTTGTCGCTCTGGATTGCTATAGGGTAACCCCATACTCCGAATATCTTTGTTAAAGCAACATTTGTAGAGTCTGCATCCAAGTTTTGACGTAGGACTTACGTCTCTCTTTACTATACAGGGTGTCATTTAAAAATTTCTAAATCGGCCGCGTTACGCTGTGTTGAAAGATTTCAAACGTTAATAGCTTTTACCCTAGTGAACAGATTTCTGCAGTTAACCCCTCAATCGACAGCTTTTAAGTATGCCTTTCATATTAATGCTTGATAATATCCGAAAACTTGTTTCAATAGGCCTAAAACTGTTTTCAAAGCAAAGCATTGAATTTACGAAAACCTATAAATATGGGTACCGCATCATTCTTGCATCATTCCATTACCACGTTCTGATTGGTGCATACGTCAACGAATGAGCTCACGCTAGGTCTGCTAAGAAGGCATAAAATAGCGCAGCGCGAATTTTTCCTCTCAATCTGACCGAAACAGGCAAAGCAATAACAGCAGCGCATCGTCGGCATTTTTGAACGGTTGCATCATCGTCTCAGCCACGAATTCGCAACCCTAAGCCTTTTTAAGAGCAAGGCAGAATCGCCAGCATTCTCAGGTCAGCATCATCGGCATTTTCAGCCCGGCATTGTCGAGAAGCCAACAGTAAGCGCGACACGGCGATGTGTGACGATACAGTGTCGACGACAACACTACTGATCAAGTTTTCTCGGCCGATGATGGCAGCAGCGGTTAAGCGTTTGGTATTCCTGCAGACATCGATTCATAATGTTTTAAACAATCATAAACTCCCAGTTGAACCGCTCAAGAGGAAATTTACATCTAACATTGTGAATGGATCTTTTCAGAACCACTAATATACTTACTAAAGAGTTTTTCGCAATAGAATCATTTTGAAAATGTAGTACAATCAACTAATTAGAGAGCGTTTGCGTGACAATTTTATTAATTCGCGTTCATGGCGATGAATTGTTACAAAATTCTGTCTTCCTCGCTCACGACAGAAGAAAATGCGTTTCTTATTCTAAGATCTCAACGAAATTTTGACGTAGGACTTACGTCTCTCTTTACTATACCGGGTGTAATTTTAAAATATTCAAATCGACCGCGTTACGCTGTGTTGAAAGATTTTAAACGTTAATAGCGTTCGTCTCAGTGGACGAATTTCTGCGGTAAGCCCCTCAATCGACAGATTTCAAGTATGCCTTCCATGTCCATGCTTGATAAGACCCGAAAAACTTGTTTCAATAGGCATGAAACTGTTTTCAATGAAAAACATTGAGCTCAAGGGAACCTATAAATATGGGTACCGCATAATTCTTGCATCATTCCATTACCACGTTATGATTGGTGCAGACACAAATATTTTTTTTTTTCAATAAATTCATTTTTATTCTTATTTTTTTGACTTTCAACAATAATTTTACATGACAAGTGGTTGACCGAAGGGCCCTTCAACTTTGTTTTTGAACACTTTGTTTTTGTTATAGAATTGGGTAGTATTTTTTATAATTATATCTATTTTATCCTTTATAAGGAATTGATTGATTTTGAATTTGATAACCTAACTACTATGTACACTAATATTTACAATACAAATTTGATAACCTAGATTGGAACTAGCGCCCTAATTGCACCCTGATCCGAATGCAAGCAACGGACCCTAAACTTTTCTTTACACTCACCAAAGCGTTCATGTAAGGTTTTATTCCGGCCAGACGGTGGACCTCGGATGTTCTTGTCCTGGGAGGGTGTTGAGGATTATCCTCAGGAACTTGTTTTGAACCCGTTGAAGATTGAGGTGATGGGTTTTAGCGAAGCTCTCCCAGACCGGCATGCCATATTCGATCACAGGAGGATGATTTGCTTGTAGACAGCAAGCTTATTTTCAGGGACAATGACGACCGGCGGTTGATCAAAGGGTACAGTAGTTTCAACAAGACGTTACACTTTGTCACCGTTTTGTCAACCTGCTGCCTGAAAATAAGCTTGCTGTCGAGGTCAAGCCAAGGTAGTCGGCCTCAATGGCCCATTCCACAGACGTGCCATTGAGGATGATTTTACAGTCCCCAGGCGGAACAAGTTTAGGGGACTTGGAGTGGGGGAAAATGATGACCTGGGTCTTCGCCGCGTTGATACAGATCTTCCAGCTGGTGAGGTACTCTGTCAGGGCATCCAGGCCTCGTTGGAGTTTTGCCACTAGCGCTCTGATCACTCTACCGTTGTAGACGATGGATGTGTCATCTGCGAACAGAGACAGAATGCCGCCTTCTGGAGGTTCTGGCATGTCGGAGGTGAACAGATTGAAAAGCAGGGGCCCGAGGATACTGCCCCGGGGAACGCCTGCGACGATGTTGTGCGCATTGGACCTCGCCCCGCTGATTGAGACCCGGAATGTCCTTGCCGACAGGTAATCGTTGATGATTTTCACCAGGTAGCTGGGAAGATTGTAGCGTTGTAGTTTGTACACCAGGCCATCATGCCATACATTGTCAAATGCCTTCTCGAATGAGCAGCCGCTGGGTCTGCTGAGAAGCCATAAAATAGCGCAACGCGATTTTTTCCTTTCATTATGACCGGGACAAGCGAAGCAACTGCATCATCGATGGAACAGCACTTTTAGTAGGGAATGAAGTCTGCACCGACCGCTTTTTCGGCTCGTCACCATCGAAGCGACCATCATCATCCGAAACCTAGCCAGCACATCAGCAGTCCACCCTACAGACCCGACAAAGCAGCAATGCTGAGCAGATACCGGCAGCAGCAGCAGAGTCGAGCCGAGACCGGCCGGCAATGGTGCTGAGCCGAGACAGGCTGAAGAAAAGCCACATGATGCAGCATGTATGTCCAAAAAACAAACGGTTCTTCCGAGAGCCAATAATAGAGATCAATATCAATGCTTTCAATACCCTTCGGGATAGAAATTGTACTTGGGTGCCAAATCCAATATTCTAGAGATAAAATTTTATGCGTGATTTTCATAAATAGCGTCAAAACTAACAGTAGATATTTTTTTATGATTTAACCGCGAAGTGGACGAAGGACTTCGCTTGACCATGCCTTTGAAGATTCATAAGATGTCCAAATCTCTCACTTAATCTTATTTGGATAAAGAAAACACCGATTACAGCTAAAACATTAATAAACTATCAATCGATTTTTCATCAAATGTTGGATTTTTTGGCATTGATCAAGAAATATCTAGATAAACATTGTTTGCTACTGACCGCACACAAAGCGAACGTGACTGAATGATCGTCCCATGTTACCAATTCTAAATCTTATCACCCGAAATCCCATGTCCGGGTGTTTCCTTCCTTCTACTTCTAACAATGTTGTCTCAGAAAAGAACACGTACTTCCCACCTGAACTGCAATTCTAAGCTCGCTTGCCCGGCTTATTGGCCTGTATCTAGCGAAAGGTCCCGTTAGAAAATAGACGCCAGCAACGAGCAACAAGCGTAAAAAAGAAGAAACCCTTCTCGAACGCGTTGATGATGATGACTCTTTGGCTGACAAAGAAGCGGGATATAAGACACTAGCTGATTGGCCCACCAATTGGGAAGCAGAGAAGATTCAAAATAAGGTATAAAAGAAAAGTGCATTCGCTCGCAGAGCATTCAGTCTTTTTTACACCATCACTAGAAATTCGCGGTTATTTGAAAAGATCGTTTTCTTACTTTTTGCACTTAGCCGAAGCAAACAGCCTTTTTCAAGGCTCTAAGAGTTAAAAATAATGTTCTCCTTCAGTCGCTATCGCACAGATTAGAAGGCCCTTCAGTGGAAGGGCTGAGATACAGTCTACATCCCCTGCTGAGCCAACTTGTGACTTATTTCAGGCAGTCCTTCAGTGGGAAGGTTGCCATTCTCGAGGCTAATATTTCGTGACCGGACAGATACTTCCTGAATTATTTTTTTAATGATTCTTGTTCGAGATAGATTTGATTTCTGTGTCGTTTTGATGAGAAGATTTTGCCAAGGAATGGTATGCAACGCCGATTATTTATCCAAAATAGTTGATGTGAGAAATTTGGACATATTATGTACCTTGAAGGCATGGTCTAGTCAAGTCCTACGTCCACTTAGCGGTTATGTCATAGACATTACCCACTGTTCGTTTTTCATCTCGATAACGTGGATAAATCTCGAATGAGTATCATCTAGGGGAAACCGCCAAATGTTGAACGGCTAATTTTGTCGCCTGTTGTTGAACTCCCATAAGAAATGCACGTGCGTTCAACAATAGGCGAAGAAATTAGCCGTTCAACATTTGGCGAATTACCCTACTACCAGAAATTCTCCAAATCCGAAATCTTTATCAGTGAAAAAATCAATTTGCAAGATTTCGCATGGTCCTTGCGGTAGTTCTCTACTAGTGAGTGGAAGTGGGTTTTTTTTTCTTGATAATCCCAGGCAGGTTTCACAAGCCTCTATATGCTTCTGTACGTCTTTGCTCATTCCAGGCCACCAGAAGTGATTTCGAAGAATTCGTTTCATCGACGCTGCTCCCATATGGCCCTGATGTGCCAATTCAATTACTTTTGATCTTAAATTGAATGGAAGAATTATGCGATCTTCTTTGAAGATTAATGCGCCTAGAGTCCGCAAATGCTTGGCTTGGCATTCATGTGCTCGCAACTCTCCAGTCCATTCTCTAGATATCAATGATTCGCGAATGTTGATTTGCTCTCTGTCTTTTTCTGCCTCCGTTTCAATCTGGTTCCAATTAATTTCCATGTTTCCTGTGTCTAATACGAACAACAAATGCCCTTCCGATGAATCATCAAAAGATTGGGGGGTTTGTGTCTCGTTGACCAGCCTTGAAAGCGCGTCTGCGATATTCATCTCTCCGGGGATACTTTCAACGGAAAAGTTGTACGGCTGCAATCTTAGTGCCCATGCCTCTGCGTGTTGTACACAAGAGATAGTTCGAAAACTTTTCGACTCCCCAAACCATGGCCAATGCCTCCTTCTGGGTGTGCGGATATTTCTGTTCCGCAACAGATAGAGCCTTGGAAGCACATGCTATGACTCTTGGATTGGAATCCTCGTTGAACTGGACCAGTACAGCTCCTAGACCGTGTGGTGAAGCATCCACATAGAGTTCTGTTCTGTCCGTCTGGCTGTAATAACCCAAAGTCTTTATTTTAGTCCAAGCAACACAGGTGAGATACTCAAATTCTCTATCTAAATCCTCAGACCAATAAATAATATCTGCTCGTGCTAGCTCCCTTAAACGCCATGTTCTATCTGCCCTGTGTGGAATGAACCGATCAATGTAATTTATCAACCCTAGGAAACTTTTTATTTCATCCTGATTCTTCGGCTTGCGAATATTTCTAATCGCTCGGATTTTTTCTTCTTCCACGCTTCATCTATCAGATAGTTCAAACCCTAGGAATGGGACCTCTTGCTGGCTGAGTAGACATTTACTTTCGTTGATCTAGACGTTATAATCTTAAAAGCGTTTCATGACTTCATTGAGATTAACGTCGTGCTCTTATTTAGTGGATCCGAAAACAAGCACATCGTCCAGATAGTTGCCCGTACCCTTGCAACCTGATAGAATAACTGACTGCATCACTTTTTGGAAAATATCTGGGGCATTGCAGAGTCCAAATGGAAGTCGTCTACATCTATATAGGGCTTCACCGGTGAAGAAATTCGTCAATTGTCGGCAGCGTACTCTCCATGCGTACTCCATGAAGTTCCATCAATATCGATTCGAACGTTGGCGCCTTGAATGGTGTTCGGTATATACATTTGTTAGGCCCTCTTAAGTCCACAACCAATCGAATGTCCTCTTTACCTTTTGGTACAACTAATAATGAAGAACAGAATGAACGATCCATTTTATCTGACACTGGCTCAATTATTCCGGAAGTCAACAGTTCGTCAAGTTTGTGTTGTACAAGTCTTTTGAATCCTGGAGGTATATGCGTATACACATTCCGCGCTGGCGGCATGTCTTTATTGTAGTGTAACAATACCGGAGGGACGTTAAACTTCGGGAATTCTGCGACGTTTTTGGAAACGCTGTTCATCGTAAAAAATTTGCTCTTCCAACGATTATCGGTAGTTCCAACAGGCACTCTCAACCCAATGTCCAACAAGGTATATCGTGCTGCCGTGCTGAAACTCAGTAATGAAACGTATAGTTTTGCAGAGAACGTTGCGATAACATTGATTTCTCCATGTGAAGCGTAAGCACGGAGTGTTTTGTCCGACTTGTAACACAGACCATAGAGTTCTTTGACTTTAGATTGATCGAGAAGTATTTTGTCCAGTGTATTCTTTGTGATTGTATTAACTTGAGCACCGGAGTCTATGAAAAATACCACACGTGTTCTAGCTACACGCCCGACTACATAGGCGTCTTCTTCTGCGGGGGTATCACGTACTGGCAATGAGCATATTTTCCCATCAGTTTTGTCTTCAGGTTTTCGGTTATCTATGGATTTCACGAATTCCTGGAATTGATACAATGTTACAAAAAAAAAACATTTTATTTACTTATATCAAAAGCTATCCTATAATTTAGTCAAGTTCCGAACAAAATTTCTTCTTCTGATGTTTTCAACCCGAAAACATCCTAGAACGGACTGAGAATCGAGCTTGCCATCGGAATGGCAATCCTAAACGCAAGGCAAATGGAGACCCTAACTTTGCTTACGTAAAACGGCAAGAAATTATTTTCTGATTAAAATTTTAATAAATTTTGATGAACCTACTCATACCGGCCGCGTCTACATAATCTGATGCATGCGTCTCTCTGCGTTGCATAGCGAATATTCGATTTGAAAGGGAATTTTGTGCTTTTTTCAATAAATCCGCCTCGTTTTGCGTGTCGCATTGCATCTCATCTTGTAAGTAGTATATACATCGTTCTTATATATTCGATACTTTGTTTCAAATTTTCGCGCAGTTTACCAGAAATAGACGTAAATATAAATTATTCTAAAAAATCAAGGATTATTGTGAATATTTTTGGGCCTATTATTGTGAATTTATTTGAATTACTGAAATGCTCAATTAGATAGCTCAAACTGATTCATTCATTATTCTACGTCACTATCAAACAAACTGAAGCCTCGTGATAAATGCTTGCACATCTCCAACACGAGCGCCGTGATGGTCACAGATAAAAATAATGAAAAGTAAGAAGCGCGTAAAACTAAAGATGCGGAAGTTCACACTATTCAACGCTGAATCGGCTCTCTTCGTAACAAGTTTGCGTACAACTTGCAAGCAATGTTGACGATTCATGTCAAATATTGTATACATTTAGGATATATCACGTCTAGAATTAAGCTAATAATGGCGTTCCATTTATGTGCATGATTTTTAGCGTAAATTTCAGTGGATTTTTCTATCTGTGTACTGTCAGAAGTACCCTTCACAATTGTACGTACTACAGCCGCCATTTCCCCATCACATTTATAGCCGCAAAGTTTGGCTGCAGTAGCAATGCGTCTTACAAAAGCAAGCGGGTTGGATTCTCCGTCGCGTTGTACCACGTTCATAAGTTTTCCGCGTTGTACGATAATATATGTTCTTGACCCGAAATATTGATCCAATAGGGCGACTGAATTGGAAGACGGATGTGTACATTCATTGGGCGTTTGAGGGCTGGACGACGACGTTCCTTGCATTATTTCCAGCAATTTTGGGCCAGCCTTGATACGAAAAATATCCATCTTTGCACGCTCGTCTGCAGCGCGAACAAGATTGAACGGCTCCGAATCTCCAGGAAATCCAGGAGGAGTTCGGCCGGCTGAAAAACAACAAAGCCCCTGGAGTTGACTAACTACCAGGAGAGCTGTTTAAACACGGTGGTGAGGCACTAGCTAGAGCGCTGCACTGAGTGATTACCAAGGTTTGGGAGGATGAGGTTCTGCCGCAGGAGTGGATGGAAGGTGTCGTGTGTCCCATCTACAAAAAGGGCGATAAGCTGGATTGTAGCAACTACCGCGCAATCACATTGCTGAACGCCGCCTACAAGGCACTCTCCCAAATTTTATGTCGCCGACTAACACCAATTGCAAGAGAGTTCGTGGGGCAGTACCAGGCGGGATTTATGGGTGAACGCTCTACCACAGACCAGGTGTTCGCCATTCGTCAGGTATTGCAGAAATGCCGCGAATACAACGTGCCCACACATCATCTATTTATCGACTTCAAAGCCGCATATGATACAATCGATCGGGACCAGCTATGGCAGCTAATGCACGAAAACGGATTTCCGGATAAACTGATACGGTTGATCAAGGCGACGATGGATCGGGTGATGTGCGTAGTTCGAGTTTCAGGGGCATTCTCGAGTCCCTTCGAAACGCGTAGAGGGTTACGGCAAGGTGATGGTCTTTCGTGTCTGCTATTCAACATCGCTTTGGAGGGAGTAATACGAAGGGCAGGGATTGACACGAGTGGTACTATTTTCACGAAGTCCGTCCAGTTATTTGGTTTCGCCGACGACATTGATATCATGGCACGTAACTTTGAGAGGTTGAAGGAAGCCTACATCAGACTGAAAAACGAAGCTAAACGGATTGGACTAGTCATCAATACGTTGAAGACGAAGTACATGATAGGAAGAGGCTCAAGAGAGGTCAATGTAAGCCACCCACCACGAGTTTCTATCGGTGGTGACGAAATCGAGGTGGTAGAAGAATTTGTGTACTTGGGCTCACTGGTGACCGCCGATAACGATACCAGCAGAGAAATTCGGAGGCGCATAGTGGCTGGAAATCGTACGTACTTTTGACTCCGTAAGACGCTCCGATCGAATAGAGTTCGCCGCCGTACCAAACTGACTATCTACAAAACGCTTATAAGACCGGTAGTTCTCTACGGACACGAGACCTGGACGATGCTCGTGGAGGACCAACGCACACTGGGAGTTTTTGAAAGGAAAGTGTTGCGTACCATCTATGGTAGGGTGCAGATGGTGGACGGTGCGTGGAGGAGGTGAATGAACCACGAGTTGCATCAGCTGTTGGGAGAACCATGCATTGTTCACAGCGCGAAAATCGGAAGACTGCGGTGGGCCGGGCACGTAGCCAGAATGTCGGACAGTAATCCGGTGAAAATGGTTCTCGACAACGATCCGACGGGAACAAGAAGGCGAGGTGCACAGCGGGCAAGGTGGATCGATCAGGTGGAGGACGATTTGCGGACCCTCCGCAGACTGCGTGGTTGGCGAAGTGCAGCCATGGACCGAGCTGAATGGAGAAGACTTTTATGTGCAGCACAGGCCACTCCGGCCTTAGTCTGATAATAAAATAATAACTATATTGCCACCAACAAATTATATGTTTTTCTATTTATTAACAAGAGCTCTGCTTATTATTTCACATGTAGTGGCTTTATTTGCTTCCTAGTAACACCCCAAATGAATTGGAGCCATAAAAAAATTGAAATGTCAATTTGAGAACAGTTTTTTTACGAACAGGTCGTAAGTTTCGAGTGGAGGAAGTATTTTCAGTTATAATTCGTTAAAAAACGACTAAGATAATTTTTTTCCCGTTGGTATCAATTATTTTGAATCTCCTGTGTTAGATTATTACGTGATTAGCGTGAAAAAAGCTTTGCCTTTCTGTATATTTGGTTTTTGAATTTTTGACGAAATTGTGTTTTTTTCCCAAGGGCCCCCCCTTGGGAGAAAAAACGCGGAAAAAAAATGTTTCCCTTATAATGCGTTTTCTGACTAGGACTCTTCACCAAAAAATGTAACGTACCTTGATTTGACTGGTTCTACGTAAAATCAAATTTTTAAAAATCTTTTTATATTTTTGTTGTTGCCTGTTTTCCCGCTTGCCGGGCAGTGGCAACTATATTGCTACCAACGTTTTCCCGCTTGCCGGGCAGTGGCAACTATATTGGCACCAATTTTTCAATGTTTCTGAACTGTTTAATGTATAACAAACATACATTTGAGTTTAATACCATGTCAACATTGTGTCCTATTGTTGTTTTTGTTAATTTATTATTTAGATTCGTCTGCCTTATAAAGGGTTAAAAATCAGGATCGTGCTTCACATTCTATTTACGGTTAGCCCAACACCTATGGTATTCTGAACCTATCAATCCTACGAGATTTCTAGATTTTTGTAACAGGGCTGAGCGTCGATGAACATCATTTGAAATATTTAAGTCGTCCATTACATTGATATCTGGTAGACCAACAATATACATCAGTTGAATCGAGCGAAAATGGTAAACTTTCTGTGTTATGAGTGTTAAAATAGAAAAGTTTGAAAAAAAGTTAGCCCCCCCTAGAATTTTTCATTAGTTACGCCAATGCCTTTTTATCAATATCGGATGTTATTCATTGTGGGCAATATCGATGCGTTCTCTGACAGTACTGGTGGATTAGATTCAAACACTTCACTAGATCTGAAGTGAACTGAATCGCTTTCCACAGTTGATGCAAATGATTCGCTTGCTTTTTCGGATCTTTCGATAGCCAATTCGGAATTCAGTGCTTCAAGTTGTTCCATTAGCATTTTCTTTGTAGCTTTGCCTTTGGATTTCCTGTCAACAGAAAAAAAATGAAATCTAAGTTACTCTGTCTCGACCATCAGAGAACTATCATAGTCCATCGAAGGCATGGGCACTCTGTCTCAACTACCAGAGGTCCTTATTTATTACGAATACTGCCTCGACTACAGCTCCGTTGCTCCAATTTGAAACTTTATAATGATACTTACCGCTTGGGAGTTATCGAAGTTCTGCTACCGGATGCGCCATTGTCGAAATTTCCCGTTGGATCTTCAGCCATTAGTGGTCGTGGCGGTAAAGTGTTCCGCTGCAGCTTGTCCTCCATGATGGTCTTGGTGTATTTAAAAACTGTTTTAATTAACTCATTTGGAAACTTGTCCAAATTCGTTCGAATTCCTAACATAATTATTCCATTTCGAAAACGAAAATGGAATAATTATGCAAGAAGCCATGCTGCGCATCCTCTCAGAAAATTATTTAAATTAACTTCAATTGCACAGCTTTTTACAGCTGAATGAATGAATTTTATTTAATGAAATAAATTTTATTTAATTGTTAAAAATTGTAAAAACAAAAGAGCAGAGTTTTTACTAACCGTGTAGGGCAACTCTGGTTTCATATTAATTTTTCGTTTTATTTCTAATAACTTCATTTGCGTTTGCTTAATGAAGCCTTAAGATGAGGAAAAGCCATTTTGAGTAGACCACCAGACTGTCTTGCTTAAACAGGCGTAAAAACCTCATTTCTTTTCTTAAACATAACAATTTGGTGCGAGATTGATTCTTTCGATCTTTTGTCCCTTTCGACCTTTTGTCCTTTTCGACCATTTGTCCCTTCGACCTTTTATCTTTCGACGTTTATGTCTTATGTCCTTCGACCTTTTGCACCGTTCGACGTTTTGTCCTTTCAACCTTTGGTCCTATTCAACGTTTTGTCCTATTCAAAGTTTTGTCCTTTCGACCTTTTGTCCTTTCGACCTTTTGTCCCTTTCGACCTTTTGTCCCTTTCGATCTTTTGTCCTTTTCGACCATTTGTCCCTTCGACCTTTTGTCTTTCGACGTTTTGTCTTTTGACCTTTTGTCCTTTCGACCTTTTGTCCCTAGCCCGTGTTAAATATACCCAGCAGTACAGTTCATCATCTCCAAACTTAAACATGGTTTCAAGCAAAGGCGTTCGACGACATCCAACCTAATGGCACTTATTCATACAGTGCTAGATAAATTGAAAAACCCGTAACCAATGCTATTTATTTTGAATTTCCATAAGCGTTTGATAAGGTGCATCGTGCACCAGCAATCAGAAACCATGACCGACTCGGCTTGCCTTACTCGGTGGTCAAATTCATATTCATTGTCTCGCAAGGCTTTCGTCAAGGTACATGGGCTGCAAAACGGGGGTTGACATCAAGGAAGGTGCGCAGCACCCAATACAGTTACGGTCTCCACAGTTTTCAATCGCATGCTCCCACG
Source organism: Armigeres subalbatus (assembly GCF_024139115.2). Taxonomy (NCBI): domain Eukaryota; kingdom Metazoa; phylum Arthropoda; class Insecta; order Diptera; family Culicidae; genus Armigeres; species Armigeres subalbatus. Next base: position 182,655,897 of record NC_085139.1, on the reverse strand, counting down.
ACTCAATCGTCGACAAAAGACCGACAGCTAAGGGTTGTGTACACTGGAGTCGCTTTTTACGAGGATTGTTTTTGGTTATTTCTGGCCTTTGGAATTATCAAAACATAGATTTGACCCCATGAAAAAACCCACAAATAATCGAAGAAAAATCAAGTGGTACTAAAAGATGTGAAAATGGAGATAGACCAAGAAATCAATAAAAAAAAATCGCGTGAAAAGCAACCTCAGTGTACTTAGCCGGTAGTGCAGCCTGGGCACTGTTGTCCTTCTGACATCGACTGAAGTGAGAAGGTACGTCTGCCTGGTATCCAGTGGCTGATTAACGAAACGCTGTTTCGCGTCAGCTATTCCTAAGTTGGCAGCCCTACCAGCGCGATGTAGTTAACGCGATCCCGGTGAGGGTGCTCACTGAAGCCTTTCAAATACGACGAAAAATAGAGAAGAAGAAAAGAAATCGATATTCTTGGCTTGTATGTGGCCGCTATCCAAGAGGTCTGATGGCCTAGATCCGGAGAACGTAAATTCAGAGCAGTGGATTCCACGACTAATACTGTATTCAATACAGATTCACCATCTGTTAATTGATTTCAAAGTACGATTCAGTGAAAAGAAATGAGCGGTGGCAGATAATGGCTTAACATTGTTTTCCGGCGAGACTGATTAGGCTGATATGTGCAAGACTGGATGGCTCGAAATCAAGCATTCGGATTGCAGACGAAGTGTCAACAAGTGGCAATTTCTTCTAGAATTCTTTCTGAAGTTTCTCCAGGAATTACTGTGAAAACTTCTTCTGAAAATTCTTAAGAATTTTTTTACACTCCACGAAATCCCTTCAGGAATAATTTAGAAAATTACGCCAATAATACCTGCTCCTGAAATCTATTCTTATGTAAATAATTCAGCATTTCAGTACTTGATTGATTGATTGTGTTGTTTAATAATGCACAATAAGGTATAATCACTGCTAGGTGGATTAATCTGTGTTCTATAAATGTGGTATTATTTTGTTACTAAATGCCATTGATCGAAAAGCAAACCGACCTCTCAATTTAAACCCTGTCTTTATTATCACGGTGAAATTATGAATGAAAATATTTTTAATCGGGACATTTCTATCAGTAAACTTCATAAAGAGCACTTTTCTTCTAATCAGCCATGCTTATGCGTGAGCTAAAAGAGATCAGTTTAGCGTTGGTGACCTCGCTAAGTAGACGTGCAGTGATTCACAATGCGCTCGAGAATATTTTATTTGGCATCTGGTTTAGCCATCTGCTTAATTCATCAACGTGAGTGGTCCTCTGAAGTTTCTACGGGATGTATTGATTGGAAGATTGTATTCGATTTCAGAAATGTGTGTCTATGGGTCAAGTGTGATAGCGGAAAATGGTGACGAGGATTCAAACGAAATGGAAGACACATCGAGTGTACCGGTATTTGTTCGTAGTAGGTTTAATTTGCGAATCTGGTCTACAACAGAAGGGGCTAGCACTACGGAATATGATAAGTTAGTTAATGCTACCGGTTCTTTGTCAGCTTCAAATAAGTCATCTAAAAAGCCTAACCGATTCAAAGTGAGTACCAGTACGAGTACAAGTACGGAAGCAACTACAATTAATTTGCAAGTAGGAGTGAACACAACGGAGGTGCCAACTACCACTCAAGCTCCCACTTCCAATACTGTAGTAAATGTAGAGGAGCCAACAACTTTAAAAATAAAGGCCAGAAAGCTTTCCTCACCCGAATGCGGTGAACTGAACGGAGATGATGTACCCTGGATAGCAGTCTTGGAGCATACAAATCCAAAAGGAGGTGCTCGCAAAAAGACCCTAAGCAAAGGGGTGCTCATTGATGATCGGCATGTGCTGACGACTATTTCCAGCATTCATAATTCGTACCCTTTCTGGATTGTCACTGGAATTCGGTTAGGTGATACTCCCACATGGGCGGCCTCAAAAGGAACCAAGGAAATAAGCGCAAGAAAGCAGGATGTTGTGTCGGTGTCTGTGAAGAATGTTTTCCTGCACGAAAAGAAAGACATCGCCGTGATAAGACTGAGCGAGCGGGTGACCATCACCGACAAAATTCGACCCATCTGCTTACCGATGAATGATCGCGTTAATTTCACTGACATATTCTTTCACGTTTGCAAAAAGGACAAGTCAGATTTCGGAAGACCGAGCACCTCGAGTAAAATGATATCTGTGACATATCTTGGCCAGAAGGATTGTCAGATTTTGTTCCGGAGACACCAGGCGGAGCTTGGTTCAAAGGAATTTTGTGTTTGGGACGAAACCGGTGACAATTGTACGGGCGACCTAGGTGGACCGTTAATGTCGAAGCTGAACGGCCGGTATCACGTGGTTGGGCTCAATTCGTATGCTATGTCAAAGGTGGGTATATCAAGCTTTTTATGGAAATTATCGGAATGTGGTTTCGGTGAAATATTTATGTAAGGGCGACCGAACTGAGAACTTTGTCAATATTATTCTTACTGCATACACATATCACACAGGGGTCTCCAGTTAGCCTTGCGTGTAATGGGGCAGGATTGCCAATCCGGAGATGGCGAATAGGTTCGCGGTCCGGTCGAGGATGTTTTCGCATAGTGTATCCATTGTGCTTGCCACACAAGATACATACTCATGCAATGGCGGGCATAGAAAGCTTTCGATTAATAACTGTGGAAATGCGAGTAGAACACACTTGAAAAGCAAGTCAAGTTCCAGTTGGAACATGGAGCAATAGAAGAAAATGAAGATGACAACTGTATTGTCGGCGTAGCACCAAATTAGAATTTGGAAGTAAGGACTTTCTTCCGAAGTTTTATCTGTCAAACTAAAGGAAGCGTTGTTTAGCGCATCTTTTTGTGAACCCAGCACACTACTTCCGAAGTTGGGAATTTTGCCTGTATCTCGAGAAAAATGCATCTTCGGTAGAAAATGTCATCTAACTTTGTACCGGATACACAATAGCATTTTTGTAATGTCTAATATCGTATTTTAGTATCGATTAAAATATTTTTTTTTCAATGTCCTCCACTAACCCCCATACCAAAGAGCTCACGTTCTGAGACTCCTGTGATGGACACTTATCAACAAACAAATAAAAACGCTGGGTACAAACTACCAACATGAATTAACGTGGATCCCGGTGGACCTTGGTTCCTTTGAAGGGATTCCCGAACAGAAACAAAAATTATATTACAACAAAGCGATGTGGCTTCAATGCATTATTTAATTATAGGGGAAGGTGGCCGGTTGTCGGCACCCTTTTGTTCTTGGTTCAAAACTTTCGCCAAATTGAACAGAGTGGTGATATTTGCATTCTAGGACGGTAAGGCGCGTACCTCAAAACGCCACCATATGGGCTGCAGATCCGGTGCCTGACGAGGGTTTGGTGGACGGCCCCCTTTCTAGGTGTTGATTATATGCCGTGTATAAAAGGTGGTCGATTGGGGGGTCCTGTAGCGTAGTTGACTACACGTTCGCCTTACAAGCGAATGGTGATGGGTTCGATTCCCAGCCCCTCCACCAAACCCTCGTCAGTCGCCGGATCCGCAGCCCATACGGTGGCGTTTGGGGTACGCGCCTTACCGTCACGGCTGCCTGATGACGACTGACAACTTGTTCTTCTCGGAGGCATTCCTCCAACGTTACCCGGATTAATGGCAACCGAACAATGCAACGAAAATTGAATAAACGACATGGACAAACGGACACAATGGACTCAGGATGAGATAGACTGGCAACGTCAATAATAATGGTAATGGAAATCTAAAAATAGATTCTGTGTGGATTCTGTAGAGCAGAATACCACAGTAGATCTCGGCACAGTAGCGGTTAAGTAACACAGAGTGCCTAACAAATAAAGAAAGGAACAAAAAAATAAAAAAAGTGGTCGATTGTCGGCACAAAAAAAAAAATAAAAACAAAAAAATATATGAACCGTTGACGTTATAGAATATCAAGATTTATTAGGTAAATAGCAATGAAAATAATTACATTTAAATACATTGTACATCTTGATTTAACTTTCAAGAAATATAATTTTTGCTCACAACGTGGCTAACTACACAAGTAACATAGAAGATTAGGGCTCAAATTACAGTCATCCAGTCATTGACGAGAAAGACAGCCACGTGCTCGTACCTGTATTTCTCTTTAGTTTTCAAAAAAACTGCGTTTTGAAACATTTTTTCCCAAGAGGGGATATCGACGATTTACTCTCACGCTCTCTTATATACAGGAATTGATTTACGTAGTTAGACTTCCAGAATTGATTCCTGATTAATTTGAATGAACAATTTTGGACGAAAATCATCTGAGATCACCGAATAGGTTTTTAGCGATTTTGACGTAGGACTACGTCTGTCTTTTCTATATTGGGGTACACTTTACGAGTGCGAAAATCGGGGACCGTCACGAAAATATGATAGATTTTAAACTTTAATATCTAAGCCGTTTCTTGATGGATTTTCAATTTTTTTGGACCATTCGATCAATGAAAAGTCAACGCTTCTTTGTATTTATCTGAAAATAATGATTTCTAACTATTCATTATCGATAATTGATAAAAAGTTTAGAAATAGGTCAACCAACCAATCACGTACATGCATCACTAGCACAGACATCAAAAATCAATCACTTGCGGGTTTGGATCTAATTTTCAGGTTTTACGCAGAGCAGACGCATCAAAGCGATCGCAGCGGAACGGACATTGCATCACGGAAGCGCTAATAATATTTTCAAAGGAAATCCATCGCATTGGTGATGGTGCTCGATGTGTTGCTGCAGATCATTCAACCTCAACGAACCAGAATTTCATATGAAGAAAGGGTTGACTATGAGAATAGCACTGTGGCGATCCCGCACCGCCAGTGCCGATGCTAAAAATTTATTACAAATTGTGGTGTCAGTTAGTTGGAAAGGAGCATTGGGAAAAGAAAATTGGTTCTTTTCAGGACCAACATTTTATGAAAAGAAAGAGTTAATTGCGAAAATGGACTGTTTCGGTGGCATCGGGTTTAGTGTGGTAGTTTGGTTGCTGTTAGTGATTCCATCCATTAAAATTTACTGCATCATCTCCCTCCGACGCGCTATCAAATTCGCTATTTACGATTGAGTTTTGCACTTTGAAGAAAGTTTATTTCGGATAGTCGGATCAACCTTCTTTTGTATAAAATGGTGGCTTTTTTATAAAATCAATGAAGACGCCACCTCAGTGGAAACTTTCTACAGCAACCACCCATCGGTGAACGTCGCTCGGACAGACAGATGCCAAAATATAAAGTTTTGTAATATGAAGAAACTTCGTCTTCGGTCAAATTTCTGTTGTCATTCCTCGCAACAATACGCATCTTAGATAAACAACATCACATAACAAAATTCAGAATCTTGCGAGAAAATTTCATAGGATTCTGAGAATTTGTCATCCTCCGAACGGTCCGTTGTCTGCGGAATCTCGATCAAAATGGCTCGCGCGCGCTGAAAAGCAGCTTTCTTATGTCTAATGAAGTAATTCCATTAGCTCTGCCCCTTCATTAATCGTTATGAGTGCACACTATATTTACACCCATATCAGATCACAAAGGGGCGGGGCTAACGGGCTTAATTTATTGAATACAAGAAAGCTGTTTTCCTGCTCGCGTGACCCATTTTGATCGGGATTCCACAAAGAGCGGTTCGACATTCAATGCCAGCGGATCGGACACAGCAGCACGAAAGCTTGGGTGACAGTGGCAATGCTGAAAATTTATTCCAAATATTGGAGGCTTAGCGATCGGACAGTTTCAACGCAAGGTGCCGACAAGCGTGTGGATGCAGTTAGTTATTGGAAAGGCGTATTGGGCAATGAAAATTGGTTCTTCTCAGGACCAACATTTTATGGAAAGAAAGAGTTAATTGAATAAATGGACTGTTTCATTGGCATCTGGTTTGGCGTGGTAGCTTAGTTGCTGTTAGTGATTCCATCCATTCAAATTTAATGCATCATCATCTCCCTCCGACGCGCTATCAAATTCGCTATTTACGATTGAGTTTTGCACTTTGAAGAAAGATTATTTCGGATAGTCGGATCAACATTCTTTTGCACAAAATGGTGGCTTTTGTATAAAATCAATGAATGCCACCTTAATGCCACCTCAGTGGAAACTTTCTATAGCAACCACCCATCGGTGAACGTCGCTCGGACAGACAGATGCTAAGAGATAATGTTTTGAAATATGAAGAAACTATATTTTTCCAATAATGGAGCTTTTCAATCCTCAACTACAACAAAACATAATCAAAATCTTGTGAAGAAATTCCATTTGACTGCTACTGACGCCATCCATTTGAACAAACTCATTGCATCATCTCCCTCCTACGCGCGCTTGTGGTTGTGCTACCAAAGGGCAACTTTCTGTCGTCGCCAAACAATGGTTACCCGGAAAAAATCGATATCATTTCTAATGACTAATGAAACTAAACCAAAGAATCTTGCCAAAAAATTTCACTTTCCGTCGACGACGGCCAAATCGATGATGACGCCACCTTAGTGAAAAATGTCGTTTAGCTGCATTAGTTTTTCAAATGGCGCATTATTAAAAACAATAAATCTTTCCAAAATCGTCATTGTCGTTTAAACAGCCGAACAGTCTGTTTGTCTGGGTAAACAATTTTCACAACGGTCAAAACCTCTTCTTGGATAAATAGTTTAAGTCCTGAAAAGGACTGTTTGTAATTTATTCTTGAAGTCCCGCTCACTTTGCCACCAGCGCTGTAGAAAACGGTGCATGTACGTTTTTATCGCGGGCGGAAGTCGAACGTTGCAAATTAATATATTTGTGTTTGGTTTCGCGCCACCTCAGATTCTGCATATTTTTCCTTTATTCCGGACATTTTTGAGCATAATGTCTTCTAAGATAGGCTTCAGTGGCGATGCGGCAGATGAGTCGTTCCATTTCGACGGGTGGTTCATCCAACTGGGAGCTACTTTTAGTTTCTTGATTCGGTTGACCTCCGAGCAGTTTGCACAATGCTAATAAATTCACACAAATACGAAGTCCTACGTCACCTTTTCGTACAACCCGATTGGGCTGCACCTTTGAGTTTTTTTTTATAGAATCTCAGAATAAATTGTCTATGGGATTTTCAAAAAAGTTCTCGGTTGATTTTCTTCTAGACAAAAGACAGAAAACAACTCCAAAATCTTGAACAAAATAAGCACGGTTTAGCAGTTCAACACCGATTACGTACACCCAACCAGAGATTGCAACATTTTATTGCAATCTCGCATTAGTTTCGTTTACAGTTTGTCATAATTTGCGACATATGCTATTATTATTATTTATTCAGACTAAGGCCGAAGTGGCCTGTGCGGTATATAAGAGTCTTCTCCATTCGGCTCGGTTCATGGCTACACGTCGCCAACCACGCAGTCTACGGAGGGTCCGCAAGTCATCTTCCACCTGATGGATCCACCTTGCCCGCTGCGCACCTCGCCTTCTTGTGCCCGTCGAATTGTTGTCGAGAACCATTTTCACCGGATTACTGTCCGACATTCTGGCTACGTGCCCGGCCCATCGCAGTCGTCCGATTTTCGCGGTGTGAACGATGGATGGTTCTCCCAACAGCTGATGCAACTTGTGGTTCATTCGCCTCCTCCACGTACCGTCCGCCATCTGCACCCCACCATAGATGGTACGCAGCACTTTCCTTTCGAAAACTCCAAGTGCGCGTTGGTCCTCTACGAGCATCGTCCAGGTCTCGTGTCCGTAGAGGACCACCGGTCTAATTAGCGTTTTGTAGATTGCCAGTTTGGTACGGCGGCGAACTCTATTCGATCGGAGCGTCTTGCGGAGTCCAAAGTACGTACGATTTCCAGCCACTATGCGCCTCCGAATTTCTCTGCTGGTGTCATTTTCGGCAGTCACCAGTGAGCCCAAGTACACAAATTCTTCTACCACCTCGATTTCGTCACCACCGATGCCAGCTCGCGGTGGGTGGCTCACATTGTCTTCTCTTGAGCCTCTTCCTACCAGAGCCTAAAATATTCATCTTCATGAAGCAACTTCGGTCCGAATTTTGACAAACATCGCATGAATATTCAAAACATAGAATGACATAGTCAGACGACTACTCCACGAACTCATTCAATCGACTGTCACTGAATGTGTTTACTATGTGCAGAAAAAAACATAATTATCATTGTTTATGTTGATGTTTACCGCTGAAAGTGCCTCGCGGATGAAAATCGGATTCAGTCCTGTGTGATAAATCACTTTACTCATTTGAAACATGTTCAGATTTCAGATAATTTATCAATTTGTAAAATGTGCATAAATATACAATGACTAATATTCAACTGAATATTGACTGTCCAGAGCCGACTATGAATGTGTCGGCAGTGAACTGACAAATGAAGAAAAATGGACTTCACTAAAAAATTTCGATTATTTTACACTCTGCTTCCTACCATGTACTTCGTCTTCGACGTGTTGATGACTAGTCCGATCCGCTTAGCTTCCCTCTTCAGTCTTATGTAGGCTTCCTCCATCTTCTCAAAGTTACGTGCCATAATATCTATGTCGTCGGCGAAGCCAAATAGCTGGACGGACTTATTTAAAATTGGAACCACTGTGATACCAATTTGGCAAGCCGTGTGTAAAATCGTGTCTACAATTATTGTTTATTTGCGGTGTTCTAAGATTCCAAAAAAATATAAATTCACAGTCATTGGATTGTTATTTACTCCTTGTGATGTTCGATAATGCGTTTCTTGTGTTTTATTGAGAAATAATGTGTAAAAAGTGCAAATTTCTGGGTGTTTCATAAAGAGAATCATGTGTGAATGCATGTACTGATTAATAAACCGAACGTTGGTGCAGTTACGAATGTACATCATGGAAAGCAGAGACTCGATCCATACAGGAAAGATAAGTACCTTATAAAATAAAATAAAGAAGCAAAAAACTATCAAATAAAGGATCTATAGCGTATAATATCATATTATTGATGTTTGGTTTATTACCAATCGTCGCCATACTTTTCAGTTATAACAATTGATTTTTGTTTATGACGTGTTATCACTATTGCATATCGCTTTTCATATGTCTTGAACAACACATACTTCTGTTCTGTGATTTGAAACAAAATCACTACCAGGCATAATATACTGTGACTTTTATAGCAAGCGCACACACTGTGAGGTTTTAACCTGCGGTATTTTAAATAGTATGCAAGAACAATCTTTCATGTATGTTCTTCTATCAGATTCTGTTGCCAACCCGGTTCGAATCAAATTCAATACGTATGCACTAAATGCGCAAAATTTGATCCATTATACAAATTTTGTGTATTTTGGTGAAAACGATTACAAAATATAAACATGATTTCCTGATTTCCACAAATTTTGTTTTTTATAAAATTGAAAATTGCAATCATGAAGGTCTTTAGAAAGGTAATTTCTGTAATACATGCATATCTTCTTAAAATGTATGCTTCGTATGTGTGTATCTATAAGATTTCAGTAGTAGTGTAATGTAACTGTAGTGTATTTTATATCACACACATGTGTATTCCGAACATACTTCACAGTCAAATCGTGTTACTGTAATGAACAAATAGTGATTATCTGCACTACTGAAACAGTTCTAGCATACCGTCCTTACGCACCACAAGTTCCCTAAGTGAATCGGACGAAATATCCGTTGAATAATATCACGTAAGTTGAATTTCGTTGCATTTTCATGCAAACTTTCAAATAAATTTAATTACCCGATATATATATTTTTTAACTTATATAGAACATGGATGAAGACTTACTGCTATCTTCTCAAGATGAGAAACGCTCGGAAGGCTCATCCACTACCTCGTTAGAAGAGTCGATAAAAAGGACCGCCATTTCTCCTGCATCGAACAACGAGAAAAGAGCAAAGCTGAATGTAGTCGATTCGTTGAAACTCATGATAAAGCGCCCAGATGGTGATGTAGATGACCAGTTTTTTGAACAGTTGTCCTTGGAATTAGTATCTCTCCAACAAAACATCCCGCAGGAGAGCAACCAACCGGTCTTTTCGGGCTCTGGCCATGTTCAAGGCATAGGCTGGTTTGCTGCTGTGAACGACTTCAGCATGCGATGGCTGAGATCGTCTCTAAGTTCTATCAAAGCAAAGAAATCTGTTCCATTCTTTGAAATTGTACCTTTCACAACTTTACCAGTATCACGAAGAGCTATTGTATCTTTACCATTAGTTCCTAGATTGAACAAAAACGCTCACGCAACAATTTTGAATATGATATCTAGATTAAATCCTAACTTGAACACAAAATATTGGAAAGTTGCACGCATCCTCCCACCCGAAAATGGTAAGCAATCAGTTGTTTTGTCCATCGACGGAAAGTCGGTCGACATAATTGAAAAACAAAAAAATAAGATACATTATTCATTATCTAAAGTTTATATAAAAATTTACCCAATGCAATCTATAGAAAATTGAAAAAAAAGCAATAGTTGTATACTCCAAACTGATGTAATCATGAATGATGAATTAAATAAAACTGAATACAAAACTTGATCAATTTTATTTTACACAATACTCCTTGCAGAACCTATATGGAACCAATTTGGAATAAAAGCATGTCTATTATGGCCCATGCATTGATTGAATTTTATCACAATAGACGATATCGTTGATCGTAGACGTTGAATAATCTTTAACAAGTTTGAGTGTAGCATAATTGCAATATTTCTTATCAGTTCTTTTTCTATCATGATCTTGCGGGTAAATGATGATGAAGGCTGTTAGAGGCGAGGCACAAATCTCCCATGGTAGGGGAACGTGCCGCCAGAGCCGACGTTCTGATACCTGATACGTGCCATAATATCTATGTCGTCGGCGAAGCCAAATAGCTGGACGGACTTATTTAAAATTGTACCACTCGTGTTAATCCCTGCTCTTCGTATTACCCCTTCTCTTCTGTTGAATAGCAGACACGAAAGACCATCACCTTGCCGTAACCCTCTGCGCGTTTCGAAGGGACTCGAGAATGCCCCTGAAACTCGAACTACGCACATCACCCGATCCATCGTCGCTTTGATCAACCGTGTCAGTTCATCCGGAAAACCGTGTTCGTGCATTAGCTGCCATAGCTGGTCCCGATCGATTGTATAATATGCGGCTTTGAAGTCGATGAATAAATGATGTGTGGGCACGTTGTATTCGCGGCATTTCTGCAGTACTTGGCGAATGGCGAACACCTGGTCCGTGGTGGAGCGTTCGCCCATAAAACCCGCCTGGTACTGCCCCACGAACTCCCTTGCAGTTGCGACATTTGCACAGATTGTATTAAGTAAACGGCAGGCCCTTTGCTTTAGGTCTCCGGTCACAAGAAAATAAGAACTGGTTATGTGTTAGTGTCTAAATCGAATCTAATTTTACTCTCCCCATCAAGGAGTGAATTGCTGTATACTTCGATAACCTCAGCAACCAAAAAAAAATAATCGGTTAAAGACGGGAGAGTTGAGGGCACTCACGACGGAGGTGAATCTAAGGGTTAAATACCTGGAGGAGATCACCGAAGTCGAAGAGCTCGCCACAGTACTGCGGCGACAGTGTGAAGTGGAGACGCCGCACCGCAGCCGCAAAGGTGTGAACAGCAAGCACCCCATAGGGGGTTCGAAGTGCCCGGCGTTTAAGCGTGCTGCAAAATCACAGTGTAGGTAACGCAGCTAAACCACTGTGATGCATCCCAGCAACTGCTGTGTCAGACAGATGCTGAATGGGGGACGGATATCGCCATCATAGCGGATCCTTACCGGGTACCCGCCAGGAACGGTAATTGGGTCACCGATGGGTCCAAAATGGCGGCGATATGGAAGACGGGGAAATACCCACTCCAAGAGTTGGCTTCGTCATTACCAAAGTCAACGGGGTCTTCGTCTGCAGCTGCTATGCGCCTCCTCGATGGTCGATCGAGCAGTTCGGTCGTATGCTGGATTGTTTGACGGCTAACTTGATGGGGCGTAGGCCGGTGGTGATAGCGGGGGACTTCAACGCTTGTGCCGTGGAATGGGGAAGCCGTTTCACGAATCAACGGGAGAAAATCCTGCTGGAATCGCTGGCCATGTTGGATGTGGATTTGACCAATGTCGGTACCAAAAGTACCTACAGCTGGAACGGGGCTGAGTCGATTATCGACATCACGTTCTGGAGCCCTGGCCAAACGAGTAGTTCGAACTGGAGGGTAGATGATGGCTACACTCACAGCGACCACCTGGCGGTTCGCTACAGTATCGACTATACGACCAGCATTCAGCGGACGGAAGAAAGGGCGAGGCCTTGCCCTCGTATGTGGAAGACATCATACTTCGACGACGAGGTGTTTAATGAAGCGCTCCGCCGCGAGCACAATACTCTCGGTTTGAGCGGCGAGCAGCTGGTAACAGTACTCTCGCGTGCATGCGATGCCACCATGCCTGGGAAAGTCCACCCTAGTCCACCCTTACTGGTGGACTCAAGCAATTGCGAACCTGCGCCGCGCCTGCCTACGGGCACAGAGGCGGATGCAACGAGCACGCACAGAAGAGGAGCGTGTTGAACGACGGGTGGCGTTCGTGACTGCTAGAGCCGCTCTGAAGACTGAGATTAGATCAAGCAAAAAAGCCTGCTTCGAGGGCCTGTGTCAAAGTGCCAACGCGAATCCATGGGGTGACGCCTATAGGGTCGTAATGGCCAAGACACGTGGGGCGATGGCCCCCACAGAGCGGCCTCCAGAGATGCTGGAGAGGATCATCGCGGGGCTCTTCCCTCGTCACGACCCAAGTCCATGGCCTCCCTTTGTGGAGGGTGGCCGACGAGGGAAGAGTAACTGTGGCGGAACTTGCGGGGATTGCACAGTCCCTTAGTGTAGGTAAGGCGCCAGGACCGGATGGTATTCCGAACCTGGCCATCAAAGCGGCCATTGCTGAGGCTCCCGAGATGTTCAGATCTGTCATGTAGGGATGCCTGGACGAGGGAGTCTTCCCTGAAGCATGGAAAATGCACAGCTTGGTCCTATTGCCCAAGGCGGGAAAACCACCGGGGAACCCGTCGGCATATAGACCAATATGTCTGCTTGATACGGCGGGGAAGGTGCTCGAGAAAATCATCTCAACAGGTTGTTGATGCGCACGGATGAGGGTGCGGATGGTCTATCGTTGATGAGGGTGCTGATGGTCTATCTAGTAATCAGTTTGGCTTCCGAAAGGGTAAGTCGACCGTAGATGCTATCTTGTCGGTTACCAATTCCGCAGAGATAGCTATCCAGCGTAAGAGGAGGGGAGTTCGCTATTGTGCAGTAGTGACTCTCGACGTGAAGAATGCATTCAATAGTGTCAGTTGGGTGGCTATTGCAGATGCGCTCCTGCGTCTTGGAATTCCCGAGTACCTGTACGTACAAGATTCTCGGAAGCTATTTCCCGAATCGAGTACTGGTATACGACACGGAGGCGGGCGGAAGTGCGTTGACATAACCTCAGAGGTTCCGCAAGATTCCATACTGGGTCCGGTGTTATGGAACGTCATATACGACGGTGTCTTGAGGTTGAAGTTCCCGTCGGCTTTGCTGACAATATTACGCTGGAGGTCTACGGCGAATCGATCGAAGAGATGGAGTTGACTGCAGCCCACTCGATCGCAATTGTGGGGGAGTGGATGAGTTTCAGGAAGTTAGAACTGGCTTACCACAAGACTGAGGTGGTTGTTGTTTACAACCGAAAGTCGGAGCAACAAGGGCAGGCTACTGCACGGTCACCTCTGAACGCTCCATCCAAGGATGTTATCGATCAATTAGTAAACTGCCTTCGATCATTTAGTAGTTTGTGAATAACTCATTCCAGAGTCTTAATTTCAAAATATGTTGTATGGTGGACTTCTAGTGCAAAGGTTTATCTACAGCTCTGCCTAACAGTTCGTTGTTTGAATTTCACTAATAACGGAGCTATAGTGCTAATAGCAGTAACTTAGACTAAATGATTGCATATTTTGATATCATTTAGTATAAGTATTGCAACTAGCACCGAAACTCCTTTAATAGTGTAATTCGAACGTCGACCTGTTTGGGAGAGTTGTAAAAAAACCTTCGCACTAAAAGTCCACCATACAATACATTTTGAAATTAGGTCTCTGGAATGAGTTATTGACAAACTACTAAATGATCTAACGCAGATTACTAAATGATCGATAACATCTTTGGCTCCATCAAACTCTTGGGGGTAACGATCGACGATAAACTCACTTTTGATAGCCACGTCAATTATGCCTGCAAGCGTGCCTCCACAGCTATAGTTGCATTGTCCCGGATGATGTCCAATAGCTCTGCGATTTATGCCAGCAAGCGCAAGCTTCTGGCTAGTGTCGCTCTGTCCATACTGAGATATGGGGGGCCAGCGTAACAACTGCTACAGACGAAGTTAGAAAGTACGTATAGGCTCATGTGCCTAAGAGTTGCGAGCGCGTACCGTACCGTGTCGCATGAAGCACTTTGTGTCATCACCAGTATGATGCCTATTGACATCGTTATCGGTAAAGACATAAAGTGTTTTGAAATGCGCGGCACGAGAGGCATCCGTAGGACTGTCTTTACTGACTTTTTTACTTATGGATCCTGTACATCTCCGGTGGTGCAAAGGGCCGACTTGAAAGATTTGGTTTGGTTGACGTTGATGACTAAACCTGCCGAGGAGGAGCGCTCGGCAAGGTCGTTGAGCTTATTCTGCATATCAGTGCGCCGTTGCGCGAGGAGTGCAACGTCATCAGCCAATTCGAAGTCGTTTAGGTGCTCCATGGTTATAGGCTGTCATAACAGCCCGCGGTTTGGTTCACGGTCAATCGCATCTACCAGATCAGAATCTCATCGATTACGACGAGGAACAGTAACGGTGATAGAATACATCCTTGCCTCACACCAGCTACGACCCGAATAGGGTCGGACAGGACCCCATTGTGCAGCACTCTACACGAAAAGGCCTCGTACTGTGCCTCGATGAGGCCGATGATTTTCTCAGGAACCCCCTTGCGTCTCAGGGCGTCCCACATATTCTCGTGATTCAGACGGTCGAAAGCTTTTTCGTAGTCAATGAATACCAAGTAAAGGGACTCTTGAAATTCGTTGACCTGCTCCAGAATGATGCGGAGCGTGACAATATGGTCCACACTGCCGCCGGAGAGTCGCATCGATCTTCTCCTGAATCCGGGCTAGAATAATTTTGCACAGAATTTTGAGAACGGTACACGGCAACATAATGCCTCGCCAGTTATCGCATACAGTCAGGTCACCCTTTTTGGGCATCTTCGGGTAGGACTGTCTGGATGGCCTCAATGGTCAAATGGCAGCGTGCGTGGGATAATTCCACTAAGGGTAGATGGACACATAGGTTGATACCGGAGATAGGTACGTGGGTAAAGAAGTGCCATGGGGAAATCACCTTACACCTGACGCAGATCATGGTTGCTTCAGACAGTATCTTCACCTGTGTGCGCAGGTTTAGAGGAAACGGCGGCACACGTGTTGTTCGTGCGCCCACATTTTCGCACAATGCATGACCACATGCTTGCCACATGTGGTCTGGACACTACCCCGGACAATCTAGTCCGGAGGATGTGTTGAAACTACTCTCTCAATTAAGTGTCAATAAGAATTGACTTTCATTCAGGGTCGTATTTCCAATAAGATTATATTCCCTTCCCAATACCAACTCGGAGGAACTCACTGAATGGCGGGATTTCAATGGAAAGTGAAACGCTTACCCTTGTTGAAGACCCGAGTAAAAGCACAAGTGAATTAAAGCCTTTTCTATAAACGACTTCAAAAGCCCTCAGGAAGAACACAATTTTCGAAACGATCTTAGAAGGAAGAGGCCTGATGGCTCCTTCAATTCGAGCCCGGAGAACGGAAACAAGAAAAGTGAAAATTTTACCAACTAAAGGAAATGCTCGTGTAAATAATTCGCCTACCACTTTTTAAAATTGAACAACATTTTTAGTTTTATTGAACCTATCGGGCCCTAAGGACGTCACTAACTATAGGGTATACTTGCGGTTGCTGGCCGGTAGTGGTCTGTAGGTTGCTCGTGGTGGTGGTGGCGTTTCGAACGGTGGTGGTGGTACTGAGGGCGGCGGCCTGGAACAGGCGGTGGCGTTTTTGTACCGAGGGCGGCTTTCTAAATGGTGGTGGCGGTACTGAGGGCGGCGGCCTGGAACAGGCGGCGGCGTTCTTAACGATGGCGGCGACCTTGTCCAGATGACGGCGGCGACCTGGTACCGCTGGTAGCGGCGTTCTTAACGATGGCGGCGACCTTGTCTAGATGACGGCGGCGACCTGGTACCGCTGGTAGCGGCGTTCTTGACGATGGTGGTGGTTTGTTGGTGGCAATTGTTGGCAGGTGGCAGCCAACGGGCTCTCGGCGGCGGCTTGATACTGATGGCGATCCTTGATCGACTGACGATGGCTTTGGACGGATGTTTGCCAAATAAAAACAACGGCAACGGAACACCGGCTGGTGGTCAGGAATAGGAACGCTTCTTCTCCTCGATTTTCCCGAATGGCGGATGCTCAAAAGCGGCTGGGGAATCCGAAACAAAATGGCGTCGGCTATTCACACGCACTGGAGCTTGGATTGGTCGGCTGGTCTTTTCTGTTGTACCATTGGCGTATTAAGAGGTTCTTTATACTGCAGTTGCGCTTCCAAAGGCCGACCGAATTATCCTCCGCGTTTTCTGTGGGAAAAATGGAGTGGTTCTCGAAAGAATCTCCAAAGAAAAAAAAAGGCCCGATTTTGGACCTGCCACATAGATTAGATACCCAGTTGTGACGTCCTTTTTGAATTTTCTTTACATGTTCAGTATCTATTAGTATAATTTACCTTTTTCCTTTGTATTTATATAGTTTTAACAATTTTTCCGTTTCTTTTGTTGTAACAAACTGTTGTATGTACTAAGGAATAAACAATACAAAAATCTTTTAACCTCAACTTTTTTAACAATAGCTTCTTTTATTCACTTTTGAAGCCAGCACTAACCGTTTTATTTTTAATTTTTCTCACACCGTACTATTATTTTACAACCTTTTAATAGCTTTAATGAGCTTTATCTACAACGAAACACAAAATAATTAGTAAGATTTTCACAATTTAAATTATATATTCACTCCTAACCGATTTAGAAAATTACTCTACACACGTCGCGCACTGCTTCCTCTAAAGGTAGAACAGAAAAGAGATTTTTCCCGCTTTGGCTGAGCATATATATATTTTTTCTAAAGAAAAGATCGGGGGCAGACATCTTGAAATCTGATGTTTGTCATTTTCAACTACCCTGCACCTTAATTCATAAGTCCTTGAATGCATACGCTATAGCGTTACATGGGTTTTCCAAAATTTGTAATAGGGGCGAGCGTTTGTTTTTATGGTGATTCTAACCGCTGACAACGCTTTGCGAATGGAATGGGAAAGAGAGCGTGAGTGCTTCCCTAAACCGTGAGCGCGGCCACTCACTCTACAATCTTATTGGTACACGCATAAAAAAATCTAATTCTGTTTTATTACTTTGTGGTGGAGCCAACAAATTGAATAATTGTAACGATCGGTTACAGTGTAAAGATGAAGTTGGCTGGAACGCCGTTTTATCGGCTATCGTCCAAATCGTTTCGGAGCTATACAGAACGTGGCGCGTGAACTCGAGGAATGCTAGTTCAGGCGCAAAAAAATGGTCCAAGGTATCGAAGTCGGCTTCATCGGTCATACCGGTGCCCTGTTGTCGAACTCGATCCTTTTATCGAACAAGTGGTCTCGCAAAGAACAACATGATATCGTCGCTTCCGCGGCGTCGATCAACCGGGCGGGCTCCGAGCCCGAGGACGGAAAGTGGTCCTCATCAAGGCTGGCGTAGGCACCTCGTCGGCAAGTCCCTCTGTGTGATGGCAAATTGGCCCTATCGCAGAGAGGTCAATTTGGGGTACACGCGGCATCATCATTCTTGATACCAGCCGTGCAGAGGGAAGCAGACGCAAAGTCGACCCTTCCCACCTTCCGAGGACACAGGGCGTGGTAAGGCCACCTGCAAAGCCGGCAATGCGCTGGCACGATACCATGGTGTTCTTCTAAAAAAGCGAGTCACGATGTTCGATGCTGCAAGGACACGCAGCTAACCTCGAGGGTGCGTTGTGCACTGGCCCCCCTTGAAGCATTACTTTCTGGTTGTACCGAAGGGACGATGGGCTTGGCGGCAATGGAAACGGTTTAGCTGGTCGGGGATGTAGTCCTGCCTCCTTTGTTTGCTGATGGAGGTGGTCCCTAACCCCGCACTTCCTGGACGTCCAACCCAGGATGTCTGTTGAGCAGATTCCCCCTCCATTGCGTAGGAAAAAAACGCATACACATTGTAACCAACCGTTTACTGGTTACAATTCACCATGTTTTTTTGTGAACGTCAGCTTGATTTTGTTTAAAAAAAATTGTAAATATGTTTTGTAAATAAATAATATTATGTTAGTAAATGTATAAATATAAAATTATGGTTCGTGCTCCGTTGTTAATACACGTTTGAGGGAATCTCAATTATATATTTATTAGCCATGTTGATGCCACAAATTATTCATATTTTTGTTATTTATAGTTTTTGTTCATTATTTATTTATTTATACCCTATTTACCACTTATTGAATCAGAATAAAATTAGGTAGTTTCAAATTGATAATAAATTTAATAGAACTTGCATGCAATAAAATTCAAATTTAAATTGGCATCAATACAATATTATGTACCCTTGAATCATTGTCAAAACAAAAAAACAACAATACCTGTGATCATCACACTGGGGCGGAAAGAAGATGGCGATAGGCAAAATGATGCGCGGGAAAATTTGGGATGTTCTTGGGAAAAGGATATAAAGGACACAAGCCCTTGGAGGGCTCTCTTGTACTTTGGATACCTGGCCCGGAGGAACGAAGACAGCGGCAGCGAACGTCACAAGTGTTTCTTGTAGTGACAACGCGTTTCGAAAAAGTTAAAATCTCGGAGAGATATAAGTGAGATCGGTTAGCGAAGCCACTATCAGTTAAATTCCCCTAATCGATCTATCGAGTGGGACAAGTGTGGACAAAAGTCAATTCAGTGGTCCCGGTTTGTTGAAAAGTACGTCGCGAGTGCTACCTTGGTCGATGAACAGTTTACTAGAAGCGGTACTGAACAAGAAAAGCTGTGGTGAAACTGTAAAGCCACCAAACAATAGGGCCACTAGAAGTGTACCAAGTATAATTTTGACCTACCGTTAATAGAATCCCACTCGATTGTCCGACTCCATTCGCGAATAAAAGTGCACACGGTACCGTTCCCCGGGCCCATAGTGAAACGCAAGGCCACCCGTTGCATTGGCCGAGTTGCCGCAGAAGAATGTGAAAAACCCTGTTGGAAGCTAGTGATAGCCAAGCCGACACTCCTCGCCGGCGAAATCCGTACCTGTGACACCCTCCGACGAAGCCCGCCCCAGACCACAATATGTCGACTAAAGAACCGCGATATCGGACGCACAGAGTAGACAAAATGTATGAAGACTAAATAATCAAGTACACAATGAACGAGTGTTCCATAAACCATTTGTCCCTTAGAATATGAATAAACTTAAATATGCATGGTCCTCGAAAATCAAGCTTTAATTTCTAGTTTTCTTAAATAAATTGTATCGAAACTGTAGATATTGTCCCTGTTCATGAAAAATCAATGGTAAGTGTGGTAATGTTAATTGAGATTTATCCTAGAGATCGCTGTTGCATTAACGACCCAAAGTGTGTGGCAACCATTGTCTTGAAACAAGACTCTTACAGAGCAATGGTGCTTGGCTACGGGAGTTCTCAAGACACCAGTGGTTTGCAACGGACTATTAAATGACTTTCAATTGGCGCCCAGCGTAAAAGAAAAAGCGGTTTACTTTCCAAGGACCAAAAGTAAACCTCTTTTTCAGGTGGTCTCGTGGAGAAATTTCAATTAATTAAAAAATTAATCAAAATCATCGCGTAGTCATCAGAACAATTCAGACAAAAAAACCACGTTGCGTTAAGGTTAAGAATTTTGAATTGTGCGCTGTTGCGAGTGATGAAAACACCACACCTCAATTCTGCTGCTGTTGTGACAGGAATGATCAGAAATCCAAAATAGTTATTAAAATAACCTTCTATTAAATATACATTTATTATACTTAGTTTATCTTCCAATTTGCTGCCTCATTATTCAGTTTTTTTTTCAAACCAAGTGTTTTTTAGGGTGAAGTGGACAGGCTCACTCCACTAGATTGGAACAATCCGTTGGAAAGAGCTCCTCTGATTTATTATGAAAAATCATCCGACGAATTGAGCGAGTGATCTGGAGGAGCAGTAGTCGCGCTGAACGCCGTAAAATACCTGGTGTGTTTTTTCAATATTTCGTGGCTTTCATGCATTATTACCGTTTTTCTCAATTAATTCATTCATGGTTTAATTAGTTTTTTTAATTGAAATAAATTATTGTAAATTGGTTTTTCTCATTCATAATTATAATGGCTAAATCAACTATGTCATATGACCAAGCGAGTACTATTATTTCTAAATGGTATTTCTCGATGAGAGTCGATTTTCTTACGGATGAGGAACTCGATGGCGAGTTGCAGGCTCGTCGAGTAATTATTACACGAGACATGAATCTCGCTCGCAAGCGGAAATCCTTGCGAGATTGTATAAAAACGGAAAGTGAAAGTGCAAGTAATAGCGTAATTCATGTCCTGAGCGACCCTCCGCTGAACTGAAAGAGTGTTCATTGCGGTGCTCGGACATTAGAACTCTGTTAGAAACAGAGCAGGATGAGGAGAAAAGAACTATTTTTGCCACCGTTTGTTACACTATGCAGCGCGTATTGTTAGGCTGTTGACAGCCTCGCGAGGATCTCCAAACCTTCACAGCCATATGCAGGGTATGGTAGTGGAAATAGTCAATGAGTTAGAGCAGAGTTTTGGTCGTTTTTCATCGGATCAGGGATTAGTCACTGAATCGACTCAAAGGCAGGAAGAAAACACGTTAGGAAAGGAGGGAGAGAATTCGCAATTAGACACCGAGCCGGAATATGCTGGCCAAACAGTTGAACCAAATCTTGCAGGTCCACCAGTGTCTCAAAGAATGCTTCAGTTCAGCACGAATGAACTCGATTGGATCCATTGGCTGGAATCGCGGATCGTGGGTCTCGAGAATGAGCTAGAAAAACAGAAATCGAAAATAAATGCAGCAGTTCAAACTGATCTCTGCGCTATTTCGAATTCCAATCATCTCATAGATAGATCATACAGTCCGTTTCCAGATCATTTCACAAGTTTTTCGACACACTATACCCAGAACCCATTCCAATCAGCAAGCAATAGCCATAATTTTCCCGCCTTCGAAACAGTACCTACAAATCACCATACAAATCTACTTCCTAACCCAACTCTAATGCCGTCTGCTCCGAACCAATCATCTCCATTCACGTTTCAAAATCAATTACCCACAAACTCTCAAGCCAATAATTTGCCAAATACCCTCTCTCGAAATCCACCACCAACTCAAATTCAATGCACGCCCTCTCAATTCCCAATACACTATCAACAGCGCCAGTCTCTGCCTGTTTCCAAATGGAATATTTCAAAATACAGCGGCGATGATCAGGGGCTAAAGCTAAATGAGTTCCTTGAACTAGTTCGGGCTCTTTCCCTTGCTGAACACATTTCAGAACGCGAACTGTTTGACTCTGCTGTACATCTCTTTGCTGGTTCTGCCCTGAAGTGGTACATGACGCAAAGATCAACCGGCCGCTTAATGAACTGGGAGCATTTGGTGTTCGAGCTTCGCCGCACCTACAGACACCCTGACCTGGATGCGCTGATTAAAATGAAAATTTACCAGCGACGCCAGCAGAAGCAAGAATCGTTCCATGAATACTACTTTGAAATGGAGAAGTTATTCAGGACGATGAGTGTACAGATCTCAGATTATGAGAAAGTACAAATATTGCAGCAAAATATGAGGGTCGATTATAAGCGGCAGATGACGTTTATCCCCATACAGGACCTTGAGACACTTTTGGCTGCCGGACAAAAGCTAGACGCGTTGAATTTTTCAGCGTACAATAAAGTGTTCGGCACCGAAAAAAGTGTACAGGTCGTTGAGAACCATAATATCACCGATCGAAATCGCCAGAAAACATTCCAGCATCCGAACCAGCAACCTAAGCGGATATCAGGAAACGATTTGTCGGGCAACCAAAACAAAACCAATCGCAACTCTGCACCTCAGTTCCAAAACAATCCCTCTTCTTCCAGTTTCCACAAAGCTTCTTCAACTCCGATCGCTCCTAGAAATAATGATTCGAAAGAGCCGATTGCTGGTCCGTCCGGTAAATCTTCCCGTCCGCAAATGACTCTTGAACAAGTGGTCAATTCACATAAACCCCCGAACCATAATACCTGCTTCAACTGTGGCACTGCAGGCCATCACGTGGTTATGTGCCGGCAGCCCCGTCGCCTGTTTTGCGACAACTGTGGTTTGCACGGGTTTCCCACAGGATTCTGCCCATACTGCTTAAAAAACGCCACGCGAGCGAACGAAAATCGCCGTCCGCCGAATCCCGAAGCGTAAACTATTCGAATTTCAAACGATACCCGCCAGTCTTCTGGGAGTCAGCGACCGAAGATTGTTACACCCACCCCACAGAAGTATGTCATATAACCTACCCGTTTCTTAACGACCAACGTCCATACGTGGCAGTCAAAGTGTACGGTATGCCGTTAAAAGCTTTGCTAGATAGTGGGAGCAATTTCACCATCATCAGTGAAAAAATGTTCACTCGAATGAAACCAAAAAAACTCCACCGCCCTTCTACTAATGTATCATTAAAATCAGCGAGCGGCGATGAGCTTCAAATTTTAGGTCAAGTCCAACTCCCTTTTCGTTTCCGCGATCGAATTAAAATAGTTCCAACCTTGGTAGTTCGAAATTTGTCTCTCGATTGCATCTGCGGTATGGACTTCTGGAGGAAGTTTCAAATCCAACCCAGAATACTGCAGGACGAGAGGTTACAGAACCAAGGAAATGTGGCTTCTATTGATTCACCATACGCCAAAACGAATCTATCGGAGGAAGAAAGCCATCGGATTGATGATATCAAGCTCCTTTTTATCCCAGCAAAGACTGGACAATTAACCATAACTCCGCTCACTGAACATCGCATCGATATTAGTGATGAGTGGAAGAATAAACCACCGGTGAGACAATTTCCATATGTTATGTCTCCGAAGACACAGCAACTGGTAGCGATTGAGCTGCAGAGACTGCTAGATGTCGGAATTATCGAACGCAGTAATTCAGATTGGTCGTTGAATTGCGTACCCGTTATAAAACCCTCTAAGGTAAGACTGTGCCTAGACGCGTGCGTGATGCATACCCTTTGCCCCACCCTGGCCGAATTTTGGGGCAGCTTCCCAAAGCGAGATACCTCACAACCATCGACTTATCCGAAGCGTTTTTACAGGTTGCTTTGGAGCCCGGATCACGTAAATATACGGCCTTTAGTGTGCAGGGCAAAGGGTTGTTTCAGTACACCAGAATGCCCTTTGGCCTCGTTAACAGTCCGGCTACCTTGGCAAGGTTAATGGACAATGTGCTGGGTCATGGTGAACTGGAACCGAACGTTTTCGTGTACCTTGACGATATCGTCATCGTCACGGAAACGTTCGAGCATCACGTGGAGCTACTTGTTGAAATTGCGCGCCGTCTTAGGGAGGCAAACCTTAGCATAAATTTGGAAAAGTCCAAGTTTGGGGTGAATGAAATTCCCTTCCTAGGGTATCTTCTGAGCACGAACGGACTAAGAACGAATCCGGAGAAAACTCGACCGATCGTAGAGTATGAACGTCCGAATTCCGTTACGAAGCTCAGAAGATTCATAGGAATGGCGAATTACTATCGCAGGTTTATTCCAAACTTCAGCGGGGTAACTGCTGCCCTAACTGACCTATTGCAGACGAAATCTAAACTTATTCGCTGGAATGATGACGCTGAGCGGGCTTTCTGTGAGATCAAGGAATGTCTTATCACATCTCCCATACTCGGTAGTCCAGATTTTTCGAGAGAGTTTGCGATTCAAACGGATGCAAGCGACGTGGCGGTTGCTGGGGCCCTTACTCAACAGCAGGAGGGCGGAGAACGAATCATTTCGTACTTTTCCCACAAGCTAACAACACCCCAGAAAAATTATCACGCGGCGGAGAAGGAAGCTCTTGCTGCTCTCCTCGCGATCGAAGCTTTTCGTGGGTATGTGGAAGGATACCATTTTACTCTAATAACCGATTCTTCCGCCCTGACGCACATTCTTACCACCAAATGGAAGGTTGGTTCTCGATGCAGTAGATGGGCACTTCATTTGCAGCAACACAACATGACAGTGGTTCATAGGAAGGGGAAAGAGAATGTGGTTCCTGATGCCCTGTCACGAAGTGTTGCGGTCGTGCAAAGTGCACCGACTACACCATGGTACGATTCCATGCTACAAAAGGTAAGAACGCGTCCAGAAGAATTTGTTGATTTTAAGGTGGAAAACAACATGCTTCTGAAGTTTGTGTCAGCCCGCAATGATCCGTATGATTCTTGCTTCGAGTGGAAGATAATTCCAAAGGAAGCGGAAATCCCTAATATTTTGCAGGAGTGCCATGAAATGGTATTCCATCCTGGATACGAGAAAACTCTCGCTAGAATCCGGCAGAGGTATTATTGGCCTCGGATGGCTACCGAAATCCGCAGGTACTGCCAAAGATGCTCGACCTGTAAAGAAGTCAAACCAGCCTCTGTTCCAGTGGCACCGGAAATGGGTAAGATGCGACTCGCTACACGCCCCTGGCAGATAATTTCGGTCGATTATATCGGGCCCCTCCCTCGGAGCCGCCGCGAAACCAGCACATCTTAGTAGTGTCCGATTACTTTTCGAAGTGGGTGTTAATTCAGCCTGTGAGAAGTATCGAGTGCATCTTTATGTGCTATTTTAAAGGATCAATGGTTTCTGCGAAATTCTGTGCCGGAAATCATAATCACGGACAATGGAAGCTCTTTCCTTTCCAAAGAGTTCAAGGAACTAATTGATAGGTACAAAATAGCTCATTGGTTGAACTCCCGATACCACTCACAGGCCAACCCGGTCGAAAGAGTAAATCGGACTATCAATGCAGCGATTAGAACGTGTGTCAAAGAAGATCAGCGCCTGTGGGACTCAAAACTTCCAGAAATTGAGATGTTTCTCAACTCGAGTGTACACTCGTCCACGGGGTACACACCGTTCTTTATTACACACGGCCATGAGTTGTCAGAAGTTGGAACGGATCACCGCCTGGCCAGACATGACGAAGAGCTTACAATTGAACAGCGAACTTCCAGAAAGCAGCAAATGTTCACAAAACTGTACGACATCGTCGCGAAAAATCTATCCAAGGCACATAACTTGTCAAACATCACATACAATCTTCGACATCGCAGATTCGCGAAAGCCTTCGTACCAGGGCAATTAATATATAGAAAAAACAGTATTATAGCCTTTACGTACACTTAGTGTACGAGAAAGGCAAAAACATGAAACTGTCTAACGCGGCGAATCACTATAATGCCAAATATGGTAGTCAATATCTCCCCTGCCGGGTGAAAAGTAAACACGGCACTTCATCCTATGAATTGGAGGATCTCGCAGGTAAAAATCTCGGGATCTGGCCTGCCATTCATCTCAAGCCCGGATAAACAAAACACTCTTCTCATTGAATTTATTTCCTCACATTCAGAAAAAACATCGAAAACAGCAGCTTTTCATCCTACAAACACCGAAATAATTTCGTCTTTCTTTGCCTGCATCTAAAAGCATTATCGCCTCCTCACCTGTACCTAAAAAGTAAACAAGAAAACAAAGGAATTAGTAAAATACTTACCTGTTCGTGAAAAAGGCATTCTTTCGTGAAAATTTCAGATTTCACAACCAAAAACAACATGACAGTCGTTTGGCTATCGCGAGCTATCGTTTGACAGATTAGAAACCGAAACATTAGTGAGTCGACATTCAGGGCTGTACGATATAAAGCACCCAGCCGTTTGTTGGAAATTTCCGTGCTATGGTTCAGTAGTTTCCAAACTTTTGTTCTCGGTTCATGAGAGATTCTGAAGGAAATTACTGAAGGCCGAAAAATAAGTTGATTATTATCACGTTTCTCATGAAAATGAGACACGGAGATGAGATATAATCACAAATAGAATAGGGTACCCTAAATAGTAAAATGTTTTGTTTTTTAAAATAAAATGAGAAGTGATTGAGGAGAAAGAATGAATGAGGGGAGTATGAATGAAGTGATTGTACGAGATAAGAGTGAAAGGTAGTAAGTTTTTGTCCAAGTTAGTTGAGACAGGAAAATGGAAGAAGATAAATTTATTCTAACTGTTCACCGTTAATGTGTAGTATAGATTAGAGAAGGTAATTGATTCTGGGTTTCTGATCATTGTCTATCGTAATAGCGACAGTCAGTAGGCTGTTAATCTGACGCATTTTGAATAGCCTCCACAAGGATTCTTTCGAGACCGATTCAAGACTTGGTCGATGAGAAGAGTTGTTCCTGATTTTGACAACAGTACACTGTTTTTTCTTAGGGTGAAGTGGACAGGCTCACTCCACTAAATCAACACAATCCGTTGGAGAGAGCTCCTCTGATTTATTATGAAAAATCATCCAACGAATTGAGCGAGAAATCTGGTGGAGAAGTAGTCGCACTGTACACCGAAAAAAAAACTGATGTTTTTTTACCCCATCTACGGGAAGATTGTAACCAACCGTTTACTGGTTACAATTCACCATGTTTTTTTGTGAACGTCAGCTTGATTTTGTTTAAAAAAAATTGTAAATATGTTTTGTAAATAAATAATATTATGTTAGTAGATGTATAAATATAAAATTATGGTTCGTGCTCCGTTGTTAATACACGTTTGAGGGAATCTCAATTATATATTTATTAGCCATGTTGATGCCACAAATTATTCATATTTTTGTTATTTATAGTTTTTGTTCATTATTTATTTATTTATACCCTATTTCCCACTTATTGAATCAGAATAAAATTAGGTAGTTTCAAATTGATAATAAATTTAATAGAACTTGCATGCAATAAAATTCAAATTTGAATTGGCATCAATACAATATTATGTACCCCTTGAATCATTGTCAAAAAAAAAAAACAATACCTGTGATCATCACACTGGGGCGGAAAGAAGATGGCGATAGGCAAAATGATGCGCGGGAAAATTTGGGATGTTCTTGGGAAAAGGATATAAAAGGACACAACCCCCTTGGAGGGCTCTCTTGTAATTTGGATACCTGGCCCGGAGGAACGAAGACAGCGGCAGCGAACGTCACAAGTGTTTCTTGTAGTGACAACGCGTTTCGAAAAAGTTAAAATCTCTGAGAGATATAAGTGAGATAGGTTAGCGAAGCCACTATCAGTTAAATTCCCCTAATCGATCCATCGAGTGAGACAAGTGTGGACAAAAGTCAATTCAGTGGTCCCGGTTTGTTGAAAAAGTACGTCGCGAGTGCTACCTTGGTCGATGAACAGTTTACTAGAAGCGGTACTGAACAAGAAAAGCTGTGGTGAAACTGTAAAGCCACCAAACAATAGGGCCACTAGAAGTGTACCAAGTATAATTTTGACCTACCCGTTAATAGAATCCCACTCGATTGTCCGACTCCATTCGCGAATAAAAGTGCACACGGTACCGTTCCCGGGCCCTTAGTGAGACGCAAGGCCACCCGTTACATTGGCCGAGTTGCTGCGGAAAATGTGAAGAACCCCTGTTGGAAGCTAGTGATAGCCAAGCCGACATCCCTCGCCGGCGAACTCCGTAACTGTGACACCCCTCCGACGAAGCCCGCCCCAGTTCACCATATGTCGACCAACGAACAGCGATATCGGCCGCAACGAGTAGAATAAATGTATGAAGAATAAATAAGCAAGTATTCAATGAATGAGTGTTCCATAACCATTTGTCCCCTTAGAATATGAATAAACTTAAATATGCATGGTCCTCGAAAATCAAGCTTTAATTTCTAGTTTTCTTAAATAAACTGTATCGAAACTGTAGATATTGTCCCTGTTCATGAAAAATCAATGGTAAGTGTGGTAATGTTAATTGAGATTTATCCTAGAGATCGCTGTTGCATTAACGACCCAAAGTGTGTGGCAACCATTGTCTTGAAACAAGACTCTTACAGAGCAATGGTGCTTGGCTACGGGAGTTCTCAAGACACCAGTGGTTTGCAACGGACTATTAAATGACTTTCAACATATAGACAGACATTATCTAAATTCGTCGAGCTGAGCTTTTCTACCATAATCCTGTGGTTGATTTTGTTAAAAGCGGCCAAGAAATCAGTGTAAGGTACACTGGGGGAAGTGGAAAAGGAAAAATCGATAGTGCATGTTTGAATTAGTGTAAAACCGGTTTAAATGATTTAAATGCGTTCAATCAAAATGGGCTATCAAAAACAGTCAATTTTGCACCAACTGTGCGGTAATTCATACCATTTTGGTCTCCTGAAATTTATGGAAATAGATTTTAAAATTAGGAGTTGTTTTTCCACTAACCCTAGTGGGATGGGGTAAGTGGAAAACCCATGTTGCCTTGACCTTCAATAGTGATGAGTAATTACATATAACTAAAATCATTACGACAATCGACTTTTTAAAGGAATAATGGGGCTTACAGGGTTATAAACTAATCAACTTAGTTTAACGAATAGATATGACGTCTGTATGTACGTATTTGTATGTATGTGTGTGCGCAAATCACGTACAAAATTATCAGCTATTCTTAAGCACTTATCCTTAACCAATTTGTTCGCAAAAAAATTGCATTCAATGGCGAAACTTGTTATGAATAAAAATTAATGTGAATTATACAATATATTTACCTATCAGTGCTATTTTTAACTTTCTTATATATATATTTTTTTCATATGTAAAACATGTGAAAGGCATCAGTACCGATAGGTGGATTAATCAGGCATTTTCTCATTTATATGAGTCCAATCACCACTGGAATCACAATGATAACAAAGATGGAACATATTAAGATTCACAGCTATCGAAATAAACCCTGGAGGGAAGAAACAAATTGCGTAATTAGAACATTATCCACTTCCCCCGCAGTGTTTTATACCTGGGGTTAGTGTAAAATCTTTGAATTATTTGCTTTCTTGGTACAAACCACTACCAATTGAATGGGATTAGTTTAATTGTATTATAATGGTCTCGTGTGATATAAATTCATTTGAAAAAAGAACAGTTGGTGCAAATAAAAATTGATTTTATGAATGCAAATATCAATTTTTCGCGAAACCTAAAATAACAGTTCAAGCGTTAACCGTGTTAGTGTACGTGTTATACAAATTTCAACATAGTATTAGTGTGAGCATCAAAGTATAACAATGCATAATGCTATGATGTGTTAAAAACTGTAAAGTATGTACAATTCAAATTTTTCGAGTCGATTTTTACACTTACCCCCTTTTTCCACTTCCCCCAGTGTACCTTATATTGCATCCAACTTTTTGCGAGTCTTCATTTGATTGATGATGAACGATGTGTAAGCAACGAGATTAGTAGATGTAGAATGCCTTTCAACAAACCTGTGCTGAGTCTGCGAAATGTACAGTGATCGTTCGCTAATTGGGGCACGACCTCACCCCAACTAGCGAATGCCGTTCGCTAATTGGGGCGTTTTGACAAGCGTCCATGTTGTTTACTTTTTGCATTGAACAAAGGAAAATTTTACGCGCCAGAAAATATCGATCCCGCCAAACACGGAAACAAAACGTCAACGCGTTTTTGACATCACATTCTGACGTTTAGCTGCTTTTTAATTGGGTTTCGCCCCAACTAGCGAACCCCCAACTAAAAAGCGCCCCAACTAGGAAAACCCCAATTAGCGAACGTTCGCTGTAGTCGATACAGTTATGCTTCAGAAAATCCAGAACATCTGCAATGGTTGGTGAATTAGTATAATGATCATATAATGAATTAAGTGTGGATATTGATGACAAATTTGGAGAAACCATTGGAAACGTGTTTTGTTAACATTTCAAAACCATGTGAAGAAAAATATCGTACAACATGGTTTCTATTCCGTAAAATCGGCCAAACTCAATTCTATAAGAGAATAGACAATGTTATGAACTATACGTAACAAACAAATTGTATAAAAATGAAAAGAGCTCAAAATATTTAGAAAACCAACCCATGTCGCGAGACAATAAGTAAAATGCAGGGTGTCTGGTCGTCTGGTCACTTTAGTCTAAACAAAAAACAAAAACAAAAGTAAAATTTTCGTTCAATTCGCTCAAAATGAAGGAAATGCGCTTTTACTTCCATGTTTTGATGTCTGTACTTTAAATTACATGGTTTCTCATATTTGTTATTAATCTATACTCTTATTTTCTTCCACAGTCCAAAATCGATAGCGAAGGCCTACCTGGGGTATATGTACGCGTGGGTTCTTTTCTCAAATGGATCCAAGCGGTACTAAAAACCGAATTTGATGACTTCGCTGATGGAGCAGCTTGAACCGATTATGGGGCTCAAAAAGTTAAACCGAACTGGATTAGGCGAGCTCATGTCTACGTACCTATATGTCTGTAGTTAGATTAGATTTGATAGCAGCTGAGTAGTGGAGGGCAGTTCATGACCGACGTGAAGTGTGCGCTACGTCTCGGACGGCACGCGAATATATTTATTTCTATTAGCATTTCGAATAGAAGCAGCTCTTGAACGCAAAAAGTAGAATAACACATGTTCTAGAATGGAAAATAACTGACATTACAACCGGTTCGACTGCGACGACGTTGAGCGATTATTTCACTGACCGTGCAAACGTATCACCATCCATAGTGTGGGTTGAAAAACTGCGGCTAAGAGGTTTGAAAACTGTCTTCTATTTTCCCCAATCTTCTATTTCTATATACATAAAAATGAATTTCTGTCTGACCCTCATAATTTCAGTAACTACTGAACCAATCGGCATGAAAATTTCTTCTGTACAGCAAGTAACGTAAACGTAGACTAAAATATTCGAAGTTTTCAATGATTTCTACGAAAAGCAACAGATTACGGTTTAGACGGAGGATTTCTGAATTCGTGGTTATTAAGGTTATTAAGCTCATTGAACAAATTTCCGTAGAAAGCATTCTGAAATATTTTACCATTATCAGCACATAGCTGGTATGACCATAGAGACGGGATCATTATCTAAAAACTCAAACAGTACATTATTAATCGAAATTAGCAGTAAGTAATTTTACAAATGTCCTCAAAATAAGTGCTTTTCTTTATGTTAAAAAATAATAAAAATCAATGAAGAGGCTAGAAAAATTGTTAATTTCCATGGCACTGTTGAGCAAAGCACCCGTTATGGCTTCGTCTTCATTCGAAACCATCATACATTCTATTTTCCCCAATCTTCTATTTCTATATACATAAAAATGAATTTCTGTCTGACCCTCATAATTTCAGTAACTACTGAACCAATCGGCATGAAAATTTCTTCTGTACAGCAAGTAACGTAAACGTAGACTAAAATATTCGAAGTTTTCAATGATTTCTACGAAAAGCAACAGATTGCGGTTTAGACGGAGGATTTCTGCATTCGTGGTGATTAAGGTTATTCAGCTCATTGCAATATGCAAAATGCATCGTAACGTTTCTTCGCCCTAGACCAAACTCTTTTGCTCCAGCCAGTAATATTATAATAATGATCACTCTGTCCCATACATTTCCATGCTCAGTTGATATTGGATGGTCGTCCGAAGCTACGTAGCATCAAAGTTCTACATTATCTCCTATCTCACTCTTCACCAGACGTGCCGCGACCGTGGCCTATCTCTCCGGTCCGGACACCGCTGAATTCTTGCGCAAGACGTACCTCGCGATCGCAGTCACAGAGTCGGTGCCGTAAATGTGACAATGACAATGTGCAATAAATTTGATTAGAAATCATATCGTCGCAAATTTCAAGAGGCTTGATTACAGTCATGAATAGTTCGCTCTCGGAATCATACTTGCAGAGATTTCCTCTCGCGATCTGGATTGCTGTTTATGCGTTTCCCCTTGATGGAAGATTCAGTTGAGCGGATGAACTTGTGCGGATTGTTTGTGGTCACTACGCCGGATCGGTAGACAGCGATGACGATTCTTCGAGGATTGTGTCTGAATGTTTGCGTCATAGTTTGTCTACTTCATAGTGGTGGATGGGCTAGTCCCGTACCAGAAGAACATTCGATCAAGAATTTAGTGCGAAGGCATGCAAAAGGCAGCGGAGATCGGCCAAAGGTCAGAAATGAAGTTGCCGAGTTTCTCGAAAGCGGTCGGATGATCAATGATTACGTGTGGGTTGATGTGACGACGAAGAAGTTCGTACCCGTTCCTGGAAACGATCTGGAGTTCGGAAACTGTTCCGAGTCAGATGAGTTAATTTATTTCGATAATACGGTTATAGAGAACTCTGGGCCGAGCACGCTGAATGGTACGCTTGAGGTAATTAAAAAAATAAGGCGTTGAAAATTTATTATTCTATGGATACATGAGTTTTATTATTTGTAGATCTATATTGATGCACCAGTTAATATTACTTGTGTGCGAGCAATCGATCAAATCAAAGACGGTTTCGGTGCGGTTCCTACCTACAACTCTAT
This sequence comes from Armigeres subalbatus, assembly GCF_024139115.2. NCBI lineage: Eukaryota > Metazoa > Arthropoda > Insecta > Diptera > Culicidae > Armigeres > Armigeres subalbatus. The sequence goes on along the minus strand of NC_085139.1, from coordinate 182,623,125 downwards.
GGGGTCGAATTGGGCTAAAATTGATGTGACCGGTCAGTACGGAAGAGGTTTTCATTTTCATATCTACGTCTACGGCATCCGACAGAAGAAGGGTAGTTCTGAGAAGGAGAAGGAACGGAAGGACAGCCAATCTAATCTGGTTTAATACAAATCAATGCATTGAAAATTATAGTTTATAATTTAGTTGCAAATAATCTGTAAATAAACTAGCATGATGTTTAAAAACGTAAAAATTTGGTTGATTCTTGTTGGTCGGGTTGGTTGGTTGGTCACTAAGTGATTAAGCTGCGGGACGACAATGTCCCAGGGAGGATGTCATGCTAATAAAAAGAAGAAGAAGAAGAAGATATATCCAAATTGGATGTTCTAAGTTCTTCAAATCATTTTGTAGTGAACTTCTAGTCTGCCGTTATACGCATAACTTTCCCATATGCATAGAAACTACCAACAAATATGCGTATGACGGCAGTACTGCCCATGATCGCATAAATGTAACATTTGCATTTTGGTAGATTTTCTAAATCGTTTGTCAATCCTCCCCACAAACTCAATCATTTTCAATTTACCACAGATAAGCAAGATAGTAAAGCCTATTTTATTATTGTGCGATTAGATGCAGTAAATTGAGCTTTCTGAACGATTCACAGGCTTTTTACTAAGTGAACAAAAATGCGAGTGTTACAAATATGCGATCATGGGCAGAGTAGCGGTCTACCAAGTCAACTGAGTTCCCTTAACACGGTAGATCACTTTAACGTAGTGTGTTACGGTGTAAGATCTACCAAACAGAGCCCTAGCTTAATCCATTTTTCTAGTCAGGGCAATAAGTTGTGGTAATTAAGGATTCATCGTATTTAATCCCCGCTACCAACAGCAGACTTAGAAATAAAATATGATTAATGTTACCATGCACATATGTAGTTGAAAGACTCGGATTCCTCTTGTTTGAGGCTAAACTGTATGCAGCGGAAAGAACTTTTCAAGCAATTAGTTAAAAAACCGGTCCCAGGCTGAACTAACTGCTGTAAAAATCGAGTTAGATGTTTATTTATATACGTACTAACTCTTCATGAACTGGTGAACAACGGTAGTGAGAGGAACACACGGAAGTTCTTATTACTGAACAAATTTTCTAGCGTGAATTGGTCTTGTAGACAGAGCCAAATCCAGGGTATTCAGCTTTTTGCTATGGTGATATTGTAGAAGCAAGACAAAGATATGGTTAGGGCTCCGATGCATGACTAAATAACAGTGTTACTGTTATGTTTTATCAAGAAAGTATTGATTTCCAATTGACAAGGGGCGCGCCTTCAATAGAATTGCTCTTTGTGAAGTGTATAAATAGTGGGACCTTGTCATTATGCTCTTGAGAAAACAAAACTAGAACTGTATCGAAACCGATGCCGCATTGCTTATCAGTAGTAATGAAGTAATTTGACATGCACTTAAACACTAAGGATACGGGTAACGGGGTGGACCATTTAACACCAAGTCAACAGGACCTGGTACAAAATCATTAGAAACCTATGATGAACTTAGAACATCTGTATAAATATCACACCATCAACTTGTTACTGACAAACGCACCTCGCAACATGCATTAAGCATAACACGGACACAATATGACAAGAGTTGTGTAACTCTAAAATGCCGAAACTAAATGACATGATAGCGACTCTCCGTGAATGCATGTGTACGTCACGGAGATCTAACCAAAAGAGGTAAAGTCATGGCTTGCTGCTCGCTTACAAATCAAATTCAACATAAATTCAATCCAAATCCAATCCAAATCCAATCCAAATCCAATCCAAATCCAATCCAATCCAAATCTAATCCAAATCCAATCCAAACCAATCCAAATCCAATCCAAACCAATCCAAACCAATCCAAACCAATCCAAATCAATCCAAATCCAATCCAAACCAATCAAACCAATCCAAACCAACCAAATCCAATCCAAATCCAATCAAATCCAATCCAAACCAATCCAAACCAATCCAAATCCAATCCAAACCAATCCAAACCAATCAAACCAATCCAAACCAATCCAAATCAATCCAAACCAATCCAAACCAATCCAAACCAATCAAACCAATCCAAACCAATCCAAACCAATCCAAACCAATCCAAACCAATCCAAACCAATCCAAACCAATCCAAATCCAATCCAAACCAACCAAACCAACCAAACCAACCAAACCAATCCAAACCAATCCAAACCAATCCAAACCAATCCAAACCAATCCAAACCAATCCAAACCAACCAGTCAAACCAATCCAACCAATCCAAACCAACCAAACCAACCAAACCAATCCAAACCAATCCAAACCAATCCAAACCAATCCAAACCAATCCAAACCAATCCAAACCAACCAAATCCAATCCAAACCAATCAGTCAAATCCAATCCAAACCAACCAATCCAAATCAATCCAACCAGTCCAAATCAGTCAAATCCAATCAAACCAATCCAAACCAATCCAAATCCAATCCAAATCCAGTCAAATCAAAGTCAATCATCAGTCGATCCAAATCAATCCAAATCAATCAAACCAATCCAAATCAATCCAAACCAATCCAAACCAATCCAATCCAATCCAAATCAATCAAACCAATCCAAACCAGTCAACCAATCCAAACCAATCAAACCAATCCAAATCCAATCCAAATCAATCCAAATCCAATCCAAATCAATCCCAATCCAAATCAATCCAAACCAATCAAATCCAATCCAAATCAATCCAAATCAATCCAAATTCAATCAACCCAAATCAATCAAATCCAATCAAATCCGATCCAAATCAATCCAAACCATCCAAATCCAATCCAAATCCAATACAAATCAATCCCAAATCCAATCAAATCAATCAAATCCAAATCCAATCAAATCCAATCCAAACCAATCCAAATCAATCCAAATCAATCCAAATCCAACCAAATCAATCCAAATCAATCCAAATCCAATCCAAATCAATCCAAATCAATCCAAATCAATCCAAACCAATCAAACCAATCCAAATCCAATCCAAATCAATCCAAATCCAATCCAAATCCAATCCAAACCAATCCAAACCAATCCAAATCAATCCAAATCAATCCAAATCAATCCAATCAATCAAATCAATCAAAATCCAATCCAAATCCAATCCAAATCCAATCCAAATCCAATCCAAATCCAATCCAAATCCAATCCAAATCCAATCCAAATCCAATCCAAATCCAATCCAAATCCAATCCAAATTCTTCTCAGTTCCCCCACAGATAACAGATATTGAGGCTGGCATCCGATACGTGTGTAAACATCCCTAACCGTTAATTCAAATGTATTTTAAATTGGGACCGCGTTTGGCAATCGATTGGAGATGGCGCAAGGATCATTGTTATTGAAAACGCAGCCCGAATGCGGCTGTCAAATGCATTGGCTGCGTTCGACGGTTGTAAATCAGCTGCGTCCGTATGTACTGCCGCAATCAATTGAGTAGATGGCAGTAGTGGGCCAACGTATATCAATTCAAAAGTTTACACAGGATTTTCAATCAAATTTGTTCTAGCTTAAATATCTGCTATCTGTGGTTCCCCTTTCTAGTCACAGCAGCAAAAGGAAAGTAAGAATTTTGCGAGGAATTTTCACTTGTGCGACAATTCCCAATAGGCAAAAAAACCTCCATCTTCATAAAATGTTGGTCCTGACTGTAGTGAATACGATAGACCATCTGATTATTTAATATATGTTTAGACCATTTATGAGAATTTCTCTGAGTGTTAGAAAGTCCACTGTTTCAAAGTTTTCAATTTTGAAAAGTTTAGACAGAAAGCGCATACGTTGATGCACTGATTGACGAATGCGACAAACGTCATTCAATCGTGAGAGGTGCGACTTGGTAATGAAGTAATGTGACCAGATATATTTTGTGCCAGCGCGGGACAAAATTTGTTAAATCCTTGTTTTTATTCAAAACTAGTCGACCCGGCAGACGTTGTTCTGCATAGTAGACGAAAAAGCTCATCTGTGGAATTTCCACACGAATCTTAATTTTAGTATATCACGATTTGCACAACCTTACTCGTAATTTTCACCTAAGGAAATATATAAACCCGTCGGAAACGGTAACAAACATATCTGCTGAAAAAATTAAGGAAATCCATCCAGCCGTTTTCGAGTTATGCGGATACGAACACAGACCATTTCATTTTTATTATATAGATAGAAGATAGATGTGCTTAAGGTGGTTATACAACAAAGCCACAAATCGGCCATCTTGGAAATCACGTGCTTTTTCTAGTGATTTTTTAAGAGCACGAATTGAGAGAATCACAACGCCCATGGGGATGAAACATCCGTAGATAGTTTGCTTACTTATGCTTAACAATCGACTTTAATTTCAGCATTGTACGAAAATTATTACGCTAGATTTGAACTTTTGATAATAGGAGTAGAAAACCTTGTGGTGAATTTGAAATTCACCACATGGCTTGATTGTATAATCACCTTAAGTCAAAATTTTAAAATTTGATAAACCCCACTGGGACTCGCTTGGCCCTGGATCAATCACACAATCTCACCTCTTTTGTGAATGAATATGTTCAACTTTTTACAACGGTGCGAGTTCCTGATGGTTAAACTTATTTGTATTGGTTGCATGATTCTTTTAGCTAACATTCAAAGTGATCGTATTATTCGTTTTATGCAATTAGGCAGAGCGCTCAAATTTGCTTAAAATGCTTACATCTTACTCAGGTTTTTTATTATTCCCCGCAAACTGACAGACGATTTATCATAAATTTTTCCATAAGCTTGAAACAAAAAAAGATACGAGTTACTTAAAATTCGTCGAACTTGCTCAGATTTCAAGTTTTTACGTCTGGTCACCTTATAATGAAGGTATGAAGGGAAGTAGAATGAAGGTATGAAAGAGAGAAAATGTAAATGCAAGGATCTGAGCCGGACAGACGGCAGCTAGAGAAAGCAGAAATGTGCATGAGAGGGTCAGTCTATTGACGATGTTTCAATCGATCGGATGTATTTTGTTCATTCGTGTTCGCGATTTGTATGACTCTTAGGCTGAGTGGAGTGCGTATACGACATGGCGAAGTCGGTAGGATGGTAAAAACGGCTGTGAAAATGGAATGAATACGATTCGGATTTACGCCTCTAATGCGACATCACGCGTTCGGAAGCGTTTTGTAACTGGTACATGAATATGGTGCTTGCCACATCCATTAATGTGCCAGTTACTTGGTAAGTATGGCCAAATTTGAGGATTTGAATAAAAAGTAGTGAATTTCGGAGCGACCAGGTCTCCGAAATTAAAGAAAAAAAAAATACTGAAGCGAGCAGGTCTTCGAGTATTTAATAAATGATAATCCCGGAGCGAGCAGGTCTCCTGAGGATAGTAAAAACATACCGGAGCGAGCAGGTCTTCGAGGCATTTTTTTGTTGATACCGGAGCGAGCAGGCCTCCGAGGCATTTAAGTTTATTTTGGAGCGAACAGGTCTCCGAAATTAAAGAAAAAAAATACTGAAGTGAGCAGGTCTTCGAGTATTTAGTAAAAGATAATCCCGGAGCGAGCAGGTCTCCCGAGGATAGTAAATAAAATACCGGAGCGAGCAGGTCTCCGAGGCATTTTTTTTTCTTCCAGAGCGAGCAGGCCTCTGAGGCATTTTTGTTGTTTATTCCGGAGCGGAATAGGACTCCGAGGCATTTTGACGTAGGACTTCTTCTGTGGGTCCGGTAGAAGAGTATGCTTTGCGAATGAGAAAATAGAAAAGCGTCACGAAAATATGAAGATACGAAAAAAAACATTATATAGACTTATATAGACTAAAATACGAAGAAAAACATTATATAGACTATTTGTGAACTTATTTGGCCGATTTGATCAGTCGAGATTTTCATTGAAAAGTCTGGTTCAGGGAGATTTAGTGATCCGATTTGGATTTGAAGATCCCGTTTGAAAATTCGATCTAGAGTAGTGAAATTTGGTTGAAAGATAGATTTTGGATGAAAAATTAAATAAAATTTTCGTTGCACTAGGATTGAATTTGGTAATTCCATTTGGAAATTTTCAGATTTCAACGAAATCCATTTTATATGGATGTTGGATTTGAAGTGAAAGATTGGATTTAAAGATTGTAATTGCATATATATGTATATATATTTAGGATTCAGATTTGAAGTTTTGGCGGTAAATTAGATCTGGAGATTGATATAGGATTATTAATGAAACGAGTGAGAAATAAAATGAATCCCATTTTTCGTAAATGTATGAATACCATGAATCATATTTATAGATTCGTTTTAGATTTGAATCAAGATGGAATTTCTGCAATCTTTGGGTTTGGAGATTTTATTTGAAAATATTTTCGGCCAAGATTCAATTGAGAATTCAGAGCTAGCATGTGAATTGAAATTTGAAATTTGTTTGAAAATAAGATTTGTTGACTGGATTTGAAAATGAATTTGAAATTTGGGTGATTTTCTTACAAAAAAATAAAAGATCAGATTAGATAAGAGATTCGGAATGAAATGGAAACAGTTTTGTCCAAGGATTTGAAGTTATATAGATCTAGAACCATAGAATGATTTGTTATAAAATGGAATTTGCATTTAGATTAGATTTGAGTTGCACGTGACTACATTTGGATTGACTTTTAAATAAACATTGGATTGAGTTTGAAAAAGATTTCATTAGGAGTGGTTAAGAGCTAGATTATGATTCGATATGGGTTTGAATTTTATTTGGATTGGATTTGGATTCGATTAGGATTTCAATTGGATTTGGATTGAACTTGGATTGGATTTTGGATTGGATTTGGATTGAATTTGGATTGGATTTGGATTAGATTTGGATTGGATTTGGATTGGATTTTAATTGGATTTGGATTGAATTTGGATTGGATTTTAACTGAATTTGGATTGGATTTTGATTGGGTTTGGATTGAATTTGGATTGGATTTGGATTCGATTAGGATTTCAATTGGATTTGGATTGAATTTGGATTGGATTGGATTGGATTGGATTTGGATTGGATTTGGATTGGATTGGATTTGGATTGGATTTGGATTGAACTTGGATTGGATTTTGGATTGGATTTGGATTGGATTTGGATTGGATTTGGATTGGATTTGGATTGGATTTGGATTGGATTTGGATTGGATTTGGATTGGATTGGATTTGGATTGGATTTGGATTGGATTTGGATTGGATTTGGATTGGATTTGGATTGGATTTGGATTGGATTTGGATTGGATTTGGATTGGATTGTGATTGGATTGGGATTGGATTGGATTGGATTGGATTTGGATTGGATTTGGATTGGATTTGGATTGAACTTGGATTGGATTTGGATTGAATTTGGATTGGATTTGGATTGGATTTGGATTGGATTTGGATTAGATTTGGATTGCATTTGGATTGGATTTGGATTGGATTTGGATTGGTTTGGATTGGATTTGGATTGGATTTGGATTGGATTTGGATTGGATTTGAATTGGATTGGATTTGGATTGCATTTGGATTGGTTTTGGATTGGATTGGATTTGAATTGGATTTGGTATGGATTGGATTAGGATTGGGTTTGAATTGGATTTGAAATTGATTTGTTTGAACATGTATTGGTTTCGAATTGCATTTGGATTGGATATCTATTAAATATAAATTGGATTGGATATGAATTCGATTAAATTTGAATTGGATTTAGATTTGATTTAGATAGGATTTCAATTTAGGTAGAATGGATTCCAAAGTAATGTGGATTTGGATTTAGATTTATTCCGAAGAAGACTGAATAATTTTATGTAGTTTGGATTGGTATTGGGTGTTTATATTTTTTTACGGCAAAAATTTGGATTTGAAATGTGAAATAATTTTTTGAGCAAATGACCAGTGCTATTAATAACTATATTAGAAGAGTAGAGAAGGGAAAGGATGTAGTGAATACGATAGACCATCTGATTATTTAATATATGTTTAGATCATTTATGAGAATTCCTCTGAGTGTTAGAAAGTCCACTGTTTCAAAGCTTTCAATTTTGAAAAGTTTAGACAGAAAGCGCATACGTTGATGCACTGATTGACGAATGCGACAAACGTCATTCAATCGTGAGAGGTGCGACTTGGTAATGAAGGAATGAAGGGAAGTAGAATGAAGGTATGAAAGAGAGAAAATGTAAATGTAAGGATCTGAGCCGGACAGACGGCAGCTAGAGAAAGCAGAAATGTGCATGAGAGGGTCAGTCTATTGACGATGTTTCAATCGATCGGATGTATTTTGTTCATTCGTGTTCGCGATTTGTATGACTCTTCGGCTGAGTCGAGTGCGTATACGACACTGACAAAGGACAGATTAAGAACTGCTCCCACCGACTACGAGATTTCTGCTGATCTGTCTTTTGTCTGATGTCTTTTTTCCTTGGTGTGCATCATAGCAACATAAATTTCAATATTCTACTATAATAAACGTTGTACGTGATTAGGGACGTTCCGATACTTTCGATAAATCGGAATGTCGATATTTTTGTTTCGATATCCGATATTTTTGTATCAATATTTTGCTTTCAATATATCGGTCATATCGATATTTTTGCTTTCGATATCGATATATTGAATCAGAACAAAGTAACAAAAAACAAAAATAACAATTGCAATGTATTTTCTGAAAGAAAATACTTCAAAATGATGATGGCTACGACAATTTTTCTCGGTAGTGTGAGGTGTGCGCTGCCATCATAAATAGTTTTGGCAACTTGACACTTTGCATGGACCGCCGTTGTGCAACATCTGATCCTTGAATCCTTACGTGAATTCAATTAAATTTTTGAGGTGTTCCTATGACAAATTAGTTAAATTACCTTTAGAAATTAGGAACAGATCTGTAAAAATGAGAATTTCAAAGAATTTGAAAACGGGAAAAAAAATCCGTCATTAAAAAGAATGCCCCGTAGGAATTAAAGAGAATTTCTTTAAAATATTTCTACAGAATTTCTGATGAAATTTTTGATTTTTTTCTGATTGAAATTTTGCGTAAATTTTGAAGAATGTCCATAAAAATCGTAGAGTATTTCCTGCCGAAATGAAAGATTAAAAGAATTTTCTTTTTTGGTTAGGAATATTCCACTGGATTTTTCCATGAATATTCTAAATTTTCCTTGAAAATTAAAATAAAAAAAAACTTCCGTGGAAATTCTGAAGAAAGAATTTTCTGTTGTTAAGAATCAGAATAACCCGAGGAGAAATACAGGAAGTTTGTCAGTGGAATTTCAGCAAATTTGTCAATACTTCAGTTGATTTTTCCGAGCGAACGGAAAATAGCGAGTATCATGCCGATGCTGCTGCTATCGGTTAAAAAACTAGCACACTCTTGAAGCAGATTTGATTAAGTAATAGAAAAAAAGTAATTTTCAATCTCTATTGTAAAGGGGTAATACGGTAATACGATAGTAATTGAATAACTAAAAAAAATAAATTCCAAATATTCTCATTTCTGAAATATCATATGATTTTCCGATATATCGATAATTTCATTCCAATATATCGGTGATATCGATACTTTGATTCGATTATCGTATCGAATCAAATATCGATATTTTCAAGTATCGGATCGTCCCTAGCACGTACAGGATTGGTTGGTTTACCAATTTTTAGCAGTGTTTGGCGAAATTAAATTTTCCAATAATTTGACACCTTTAATTCACTGTTTTTAAATGTTAGGCAAAATCTTAAAGAGTTTTCGCTTGAGTGAAACCAAAATCTCCAAAATCGTTTGGAAGACGGCTGAGTTATTAGCCTACACTTTCTGACCATTTTTCGAGACGGTCTCAAATTCGAAGCTGCAGAATGACACCCCTATCTACCCGAAAGACGTAATCCTATGTTAAAATACTTGGAAAAAGGAACGGAGGTTTGCCCTTGCTTCTGTCAGAAAATAACAATCCCAGATGCGTACTACTCGCGATGTCATTGATTGCGACATCAAGAAATGGGTTTATCATACGAGCTCACTTTGGTTTTCAACTGGATCTACAATGATATGGGCACTTTACATTCACTGTGTGGACATGTGACAGAAATGACGAACGATTCCTCTACCTAAAAACAACAATGTTTTATTATTAGAACGATCGATGAACAATGAGTATCCTACAAATGTGAAACGTGTTTTCGAACCCACGTGTCCTGCGTAACCTAACCTATCAATGTTTCAGAGTAGCACTTGTTTACTGCTCGGCTTCCTTGGCGCCCGATGGAATCGGTGGCGGTGGTACATCCGGGATGTTCTTGTTCTTGTTGGCATTGTTCTTGATACTATCGGAAACGTTTTGCACGGTTGTGCTTTCCTCGGATTTTGCGGCATCGGTGCCTTCCGCTTCGGTTTGCGTTTCTGGTGCAGCTTCTTTGCTCTCTGGGGCGGCGCTTTGTAAATCTTCCTTCGCTGGTTCGGGGAGATCTTGCTCGCGTCCACTTCGATTGGCTTGCTGAGGATCCACCAAATTGTTAAGGAGTCCATTGGAGGGCACATTTTGCGCAAAGTATGGGTTTGGTTGAGCCAACTGTGGGAAGAATCCGAACGGCGGCAGCACCGACTGGTATTGGTTCGGATTGTAATTGCCGAAGGAATCGTATAGCACTGGGAAATTATAAGGATATCCTGGAAGGTTGTAAGGTTGTTGATGCTGGCCAGTTGCTCCATTGTATGCAGACAGAGGAATGAGACTTGGTGGAAGACCAAACTCATTCAATTGGAGAGGACTATTCTGATTAGCCGGACGTTCTTCGTAATTTGGTCGTGGTCCTTCCGGAGCTTTCGGTGCAATGCTGTTATTGGGCTCGGAAATTACTTCCGGTATTGGAGCCTCTCGAAGCGGCAGATTGGTGTCCGGCAGAGGACGTGCACCTGGTAAGGTTTCAATAGGGGCTTCCTGAAGTTGTGGTTCCTAAAAAGATAGATTGAGCAAATATATTGGATGTATAAGATTCATTGTTCAATATTGATTGGAATATTTATGTTAATCCACACAATTAATAATTCAATACTATATTTTCAAAACGACTTATCTGCTTTTGTAAACAAAGATTCAAACGTTTATTTGTTAAAGCTATAAGTTTACCCAAAAGCAGATAAGTCGTTTTGAAAATTTGGTATTGAATTGTTGTATTCGGTACGCGAACTTTTCGTATAGTTTTCATGTATATTTTAGGTTGTTTAAATTTTATTACTATTTACTGGCAACTCGAAATTTAAAAGCAGTTACCTTATATAAATCCACTGAATCAATCGCGATGCAAAAATGCGGCTTGCAAATAACGTTTATCAAGCTCATCGTGTCATTCTTTGCCGATCGCTTGAAGCAGCCGGTTGTGAAGGACCGTGTCTCATCGCAGGCAATAGCTTTATTTTCTCAGTGAGTTTTTTATATCCCGCGGTATCCCACTGTGGATAAAGTGATTGCCGTAGGCGATTCGCGATCGTAAAGAAGGTGTACGTACGGCAAGGGTCGCGCGTGCATTTTATAAAGTGATTGAATTATCACACACATTATCGGTCCCATCCAGTGGAAGACCGATCATTGGTAACAAATAGCCCAAAAGGAACGGCTAAGTATAACACATTGTATCCACCGTTTCTATTGTATCAGTTTGCCACAGCAGTGGTCGGGCTGTTGTCCGTTTTTATTTTTGCCTGCCGTCTGTTACCGTCGTCTGGTACAGCGTGCGACAAATTTTTTTTTTTTTGTTGCTAAAGTTGAAACTTCATAACGGAAATATTTGTTTGTTTTTTTTCTTTTCCTTTTTTTTAGTTTAACTAGTTTTAAGTCCATTTTCTATATTACTTAATTTGTTTTTTTTTACTTTGATTTATTTTGCGTTCGATGGATGAAGAAAACGGAGGCGAAACGCCTCCTAAAGACAATGTCGTTCGCACGCGATTCTACCAGGCTTCTTCGCCTGGGCCTTGGGTTGTTTACTTTCGGCAGAAAGTGAAAAGTATTGATTTTTTAGGAATCAAACGTGACTTGACGCGTCGTTTTCCGAAAACTGATTTTCATCAGATCAATCGGAACAAACTACGTGTAACCGCACCTACATACCAGGATGCAAATGCTATCGCAAAAGACAAGAACTATAATGTGGAATATTTGGTTTATGTGCCCTCGCGGGAGGTCGAGATTGAAGGCGTGGTTAACGCAGCGAGCCTGACTTGCAAGGATGTACTTGCAGGAAAAGGCCATTTAAAGAATGCCCTGCAATCTACCGTAGACATTCTGGACTGCAAGGAATTGTATTCAGCAGCCATGGTAGATGGTAAAAAAGTATATTCGAAGTCTGGTTCGCTACGGGTAACGTTTACCGGTTCGATACTCCCAAAATATGTAGATATCGAAAATATGTTGTTTCCGGTGCGTCTTTTTGTACCCAGAGTTTTCAGTTGGGGCAAACTGCCGAGTTTTGCGACAACAAGCCCCGTTGTGGCAAATGTTTTGAAAAGCATAGGAAGGAGTCCTGCCAACAACAAGTTACAAAGTGCGCTTATTGTGGCATGCCCCCTCCCCATGGTTTGCAAGAATGTCCGGTGTACAAAAAGCGCACCCAAAAAGTTAAGCGTTCTTTAGTGCAGCGCTCTAAGCAGTCGTATGCAGAAAGTCGCAAGACACATCCGCAACTGCCAACGCAACGGCTGCTATTTCAGCTGCCGTTCAAGTAAGTGATTTTTATGATGTCATTTCCATAGACGAATCGGACTCTGACGTAGCCGATATGGATGATTCTGCGGAGGTACACGTACCCGAAAAGAGGAAGAAACTGTCTTCCCGGGATTGCGCCGTAAGAAAACAAAAATCATCCCTAGAAACTTGCCTAAATCTGATGGTAATGGGGATTATTTAAAATTCGAAGCAGCCTGTCTATACTGCTCCTTTTGACCCATGTTGCAGTAAGACATTCCCGCCATTGCCTAAAACTGATGTTACAAAGAAACATCAGTCAAGGAATATCTCTGAGCAGAAAACTGCTACTCGCACTTCCAAGAAAAGAATCTCGTCCAAGCGAGGATTGAAATCTTTTAAGGACCTTGTGGATCGTATTTTGAACTTATTCAATATTCCGAATTCATTGAGGCCAATCATTGACCTCTTTATTCCAACAGTTGAAAGTTATCTGAAGCAATTGACTGTTTCATGGCCCCTTCTTGCAGGACTTGTATCTTTCGATGGATAATACGGCCATACAAGATACAATCACTGTGCTGCAGTGGAACTGTCATAGTCTGAAACATAAATTGGACGTGTTTAAGTTTTTAATTCGCAACTCCGATTGCGATATATTTGCACTCTGTGAAACATGGCTTTCTTCTGAAGATGAAATCAACTTCCACGATTTTAACATTATTCGCCAAGATCGGAATGATCATTATGGTGGCGTTCTTTTAGGAATCAAAAAATGTCACACATTCTACAGAATTCCATTCCGACTGTTAATGGTTTAGAAATCGTCGCTTGCCAAGTAAATGTAAAGAATAAAGACCTTTGCATAGCTTCAGTGTATATTCCCCAAATGCCTCACTTAATCGTCGGCATCTTTGGAGCGCAGTCTCTCTTTTATCATCCCCAGTTTTAATACTGGGGGATATGAATGCACATGGTATTGCATGGGGCGAAACTAGAGACGATAACAGAGCGCCTATTTTCTATGATTTGTGCGACGATTTCAACTTGAATATTTTGAACACAGGCGAAGTAACTCGAATAGGACCTCAAGGTCAGGAAAGTCGAATAGATCTGTCTTTATGCTCTAATTCACTATCATTAGATTGCACGTGGAAGGTAATCCAAGATCCCCATGGTAGTGACCACATGCCGATAGTCACCACAATCAAAAGTGGCTATCAACGATCAGTGCCAGTAAATGTTCCTTTCGACCTCACGAAAAACATTGACTGGCAAAAATTTGCATCGGCGGTAAAAATTGGTATTGACTCAACTGATATTCTTCCTCCACTGGATGAGTATCAGTATCATGTTTAAGTCCCTTGCTTTACAATTTCTATGTTAAAGATATTGACAATTGTTTGGAAGGACAATGCACGCTTAGACAACTTGCAGATGATGCCGTGATCTCCCTAAGAGGTTCATGTGCAAATGCAAAGACCATTGCAAAATTCTCTAAATAATCTGACTGTTTGGGCCAGACATTTAGGGATCGAGTTCTCTCCGCAAAAAACTCAATTGGTAGTGTTTACTAAGAAGCGGTACCCAGCTCAACTGAAACTAAAGCTGTTGAAAGATGATATAAACCAATCTTTATCTTCTAAATACCTTGGGGTCTGGTTTGATTCCAAGTGTACCTGGAAAACCCATATTGATTATTTGTTAGAGAAATGCCGAAAAAGGATCCATTTTCTCCGTTCTATCTCCGGAACTTGGTGGGGCGCTCACCCGGAAGACCTCATCAAACTATATAAAACGACTATTCTCTCTGTTTTAGAGTACGGCTCTTTCTGCTTCCTCTCAGCAGCTGAGTGCCACCTAATCAAATTGGAACGAATTCAATATCGTTGTTTGCGTATTGCTCTTGGCTGTATGCATTCAATGCATAACATGAGCCTGGAGGTGCTTGCTGGAGTCACTCCTTTAAAGCACCGTTACTGGGAGCTCTCACTTAGAATACTGATCAAATGTGGAACAAGTAACACACTTGTATTAGAAAACTTCGATAATATGCTTGAACTAATTTATCGTTCAAGATACCTGCGAGTCTATCTCAACTACATATCGTCAGATCTCTGTCTTCCATGTTATAATCCACCTCGAGTTCACTTCGTCAACGACAGTTCCTCAATTGAATACGATCTGTCCATGAAACACGCTATTCAAGGAATACCAGATCATCTTCGAAAAATATCTATCCCTTCCATTTTTTCTGAAAAATATGAATATGTCAATTTCAATAACAGATATTTCACTGATGGTTCTTGCATTAACGGATCCACTGGCTTCGGTGTTTTCAACGTAAATTCAACCACCTTCCGAAAACTTCAAGAACCGTGTTCGGTTTATGTTGCTGAGCTGGCAGCAATTAATTTCGCTTTGGGGATAATTTCCGATCAGCCCGTAGACCATTATTTCATCTTCTCGGATAGTCTTAGTTCTATCGAGGCACTCCGGTCGATGAAACCTGTTAAGCACGCATCTTACTTTCTTACAACTGTGCAGATGCAGATGCGTGATTTGGTCGAAAGAGCATTCAAGATTACCTTTGTATGGGTCCCATCCCATTGCCTAATCTATGGCAATGAGAAGGCGGGCTCGCTAGCAAAGGTGGGCGCACAGGAAGGTGAAGTTTTTGATAGCCAAATCTCGAACAACGAGTTTTTCCCATTAGTCCGTCAGAGTACTCTTCAAAATTGGCAAATGATTTGGTCACACAATGAACTTGGACGGTGGCTGTTTTCCATAGTTCCTAAAGTTTCTGCGCGAGCGTGGTGGCGAGAGGTGAGGACTTAAGCCGAGGCTTCATTCGCACGATGTCGAGACTTATGTCCAATCACTATTCACTAAACGCACACCTCTATAGAATAAACCTGGTCGATAGCAACCTATGTAGGTGTGGAGCCGGTTACGATGACATCGATCACGTAGTTTGGTATTGCTCGGAAAACGACGCCTCCAGAGAGCAACTATTGGATACCCTTGTGGCCCGAGGTAAACAACCCTACAGGGAAGTAAGAGGTGTTTTGGGGGATCGCGATGTGGTTTATATGCAGGCCATCTATGCCTTTCTTTGCTCGTCTGACATAAAGTCTAATTCCCTATCTTTTTTTCTTTCTCGTTTTTGTTTTTGTCTTATTGTTCTGTGTAATACGAAGCTATGGCCATCCGGAAGATGCTCCCCGACGAACCACAACTCGAGCCCGACGCTACGCCATACCGTTAATGACGTCAAATACCCGGATGAGCAGCTGTAATACCTCAAATAGGGTGGTCGGTATTTGCCATTTTTATCAAATACCGGTATTCGGTATTTGGTGGAGTCAAAACCGGTAATACCGGTAGAATACCGGTAATACCGGTAGAATACCGGTTTTTGTGAAAATTTCAGGTACTAAAAGAAAAACTTTTGATTTGGACTTTTGGATGAAAAACAATATTTGTTGACAAATTTTAGATGTTAAAATTATTGCTTGTTGGGCTGGGCAAAGCGAAAATAAAGTAGACATTACATACTAAGCGACTCATCTCCCAATCCGCATTGGATTTTGTTAGCAATGTTGCCAACTACTGAGAATGCCTTCTCTGGTTCAACCGAAGTTGGACGAATGGTTCCAAGACCGTCAAAAAACAGTGTCAAATACTTGCCCTTAATCCCTTCAGATCCATAGTATTCAGTTCCTTACGGATTGCATGCAACGATCCTAGCGTCATCGTATTTGCCACCAGCTACGCAAGTGTTTTGCTCTGCTTCAGTCTCTTCACAAGTTGTTCTCTAAACAATGAACCAGAAAAATTATCCATAGAGGCATCTTCTTCGTACCGATCGCCAGGTATGGTCGTTGTCTCAGTTTCAGCGATCGCATCAAGAATGATGAAACACTTCAAGATCCCGTCCGCTTGCTTAATCAAAGTAGCTCTGAAAGCCTCGAAAAACATGTCAAAATCGTTTCTGATTGATTGCTTCACGGGAGAATTATACAAAAAATAAAAAAATTGGCGTATTTGGATCGTCTCTCTTGGATTCGTTGCTTAAAATCATCGAATAAGTGGCAGAAATTTCTGTGGATCGATTTGATAATTGTTCCAATATAATTTGGAGCGTCACGTCGGCTTCATATAGAGTGCAGAACTCACTGAGGAGTAGCTCCACAGCAGCTTGAACAGGTTCGAGGGCTTGAATTATTTTACCAGCCACCAAACAAACATCATTGAAGTTGAATTTGTATTAAAGTTTCAACTCATGGATCCCTTTGAGCATAGATAACATGTTATTCCAGCGTACCTTGGCATCAGGCACTAATTCACATTCTTTTCCGAATTGAGAACGGACATTTTTTTTCCGAAAATCATTTTTCACAAGTGATCTCCGGGAAAGCACTATTACGGCTCGTACCTTTTTCATAATTTTAAACATTGCGGGAAAACTCTCGATGATGTCAACAATGTTCATTGCAGAAAAACGGTCATTCGCAGTCCGACAGATGGCTAAGAGAATTAAGCAACAGGTACGATTAATGACGATGTTGATCGATTTTTGTTGTAGCGTGAACGTCGTCAATAATGCTTACTCGGGCAAAGTTACTCATGCGCGCATTTAATTGCAGTATTTTTTGGACGATGAGTCTTTACTGGTTGTAATCGAATATTTGTCCCATCTCTGCTGGATTTCTTATTTATATGGGACAGATATGCGATTACAGGCAGTTGACCTGATACATGTAGGTGAAAATTATTCGAGATTTTTCATACTGACAGCAACATTTGAAATACCGAAAATACCGGTATTTTCCGTCTCTAATACCGGTATTTTCGGTACCCAAAATTGGTCGGTAATACCGGTATTACCGGTTTCGGTACTGCCGGTTAGACCACCCTAACCTCAAACCTAAATCCCAACCTAGTCCGTCCTGAAATTACGCAATCTATCCTTGAGTCGCCACGAGTATCTTGGTCTATACCCTTCCCCTTACTAACTGTTGATAATAAGATGATATCGATTGTAAATATCATAAAGTCTCGGCTCCGTTAAGTGTATACACGCCTGAGCCTGTCAAATTAACGCAATAGATAAAAAAAAGCTCATCGTGTAAAATGGAGTATATATGAATCATTTGTTTGAGAAACTGCATAAGTCCATTTTACACAACTTCGAGAAAACAACGAAAAACTGTTTTTGAACAAATTGGCACCGAATCTTTCGATTTCTTCGATACAGATCAATAGTTTTTAGCAAAACTCAACTCCCTGGGGCACTTCTGGTGCAAAAACTGTAAGCAGTACTCCACAATTGCTCTTCAAAATGCGTTAACATATGTAGTTTCTCAAACAAACGAAAAAAAATTCATACATTCCTGAACAAAATTTTTTTTTTCGTATTTTTTGCCAGAATACGTATTTTTGGACGACGATTCAGAATATATAAATATCTCTTTTTGGCCAAAAATGTTACATATGCAGTTTCTCAAACAAACGGTTCATATACCTTTGAAGGCTTATTTAGCTGTTATATGTTCTCTTTACAGGAGCGTGAATTGAGAACATTCTTTGAATATGAAACTAAACCTGAATCACAAACGACTGTACAGCAACAGCTATTATTTTATTCAAAGCAAATGACTCACCGGATTCCTTGGTGCATAGTATGCATTGTTTCTGCCTTGCACCTGCTGAGCAACGGCCGCTCCCGGTGAACCACCAAGAGCTGACGGCTGCGGTTGGTAGAATCCTGGGTACGAATTGAACGCATTGTACAGCCCAAAGGGTCCGAACGCACCGAACGGGTAGGCCAGACCTGCTTCATGAACCACCGGTTGCACCACGGGATAGGCTCGGCTCGGGGTCAGATTCTCGTCGGTCGTTATGACAGCATTGTAGACCTTGGGCGTCCGCAGCAAACCGCCGAGGGCAGGACCGGCACAGATCGTTGACACCGCGAACAGTAAGAGCACCGTGACCTGGTCAAAGCAAACATAGAGAAGGAGAGAAAAAGCAATCAGTAAAGGTAAACAGGTGGTAAATCACTCATGGTGCGATCGGCCAGGCTGGTAGAGCCCCAATGCGATCGATTAACAATGTTGAATGGTGTTTAATTACTTCGAGCTTGGCCAGTGGTAAGTTGAATGGTTCGAGCGACTTTGGTACTGTGCCCAAAGTGGAGCCCTAGTTTGGTAAAACATTACCCATTTGAGTGCTAGATTTTTTCCTTTGTACACTTTGGGCAGTAGTTTGACTCAAGTGGGTAAATGCGTCATGAATTGTAATCAAGGTCTTCAGCTTTCAATAGATCTCCATAGGGCGTGTATCAGCTGTGTTTGTGAAGAAGTTGATCAAGATAAATTGCACTGATTGCAAATTATGAAACACCACGGCGTGCATTTTGCATTGCGGCATTACCATTCATCGATGGATAACTGAGTTAAGAAATTGAATAATGGTTAAATTATGAAATTGAATAACATTACTAGATTATCGTTGGTTTTCAAATGATAACAGCGTTGCCCTTAATTAATGTTTTTTTTTTCATCCGAATGTACCAATCGGCTCTGGGCCAATAGTAATAATTTCGTTCGACAAAAACAATACAGAGCTAGTTCGCGAGAAGCGCGACCCCTTCCCAAGGACGTTGCAACGATGTACTCCGATTTAGATGATTTTTTAAAAGAATTGTTCATATATGTAAAAGAAGAAATTTTGTAGATTTTCAGATTTGTTCATTGAGGGGAAGTGGGGTAAAACGGCCCTTCAAAACTTAATATTGAAAAATCAAAATGATTCAAGAACGATGATTTGGATTGTGCTAGTTTCCATGCTAGCTGAAATGTAAACATTTGTTTTGGTACTTCAACCTATGCTAAGATTCAAAAAGTCTGCTACAAAATTTTGTACACATAACGAGTGACAACTAAAAAAAATGGAATGATTTAAATACTTTTCTATCAGAATAATAATGCTTTCACAGAAATATGACTTTATGTGAATGAATCCTTAGAATGAATTTTTAGAATTGTCGCAGACACACTTCCACTCCAACATCGCTTACATCATGTCGTCGAAACAGGAAGTACTGCGGCGCGCATTGGAAATTTTTCAACCAAACAAAGATTATGGGAAAAGCACACGGTCCAACATTTTATGCTAGAAAATGTTTCGAAAACTGTCATAGCATTTTTTGGTGTACTGAGCTGAATAGTACACCCAGTTCTTTTTGCGCGGATGGAATTCATTAATTTATCGGTGAACTTGAACTTTAAATACCCCCTGAATTTTCTTTGATTTTTTGTGATTTTTTTCGTGGGGTTAACTCATTGTTTTATTGACGCTGAAGGTCTTAAACGACTAAAACCAAACCGTATAAAAAAACTTGTAAAAAAATGTTTTAGCGATTTGGATTTGGATACGCACTGAATACTTTTGCGAGCAGCACCCGCACTTTTTTGTAGTTTCATTGAGCATTTTCATTTATTAACTTCGATCGATTCATCCTTTTCCGATGCAGAGTTTATTAATTTGAAAAACAACCAGATTCTCTGGTGAAAAGAAAAACTCACATAAAGTCTAAATTATGCCCGACAAGGATCTCCAAATGTGTGGCCTCGTGCCATCAGAAAAGGACCAGCCGAATACGTTAGATAATTGTCGGGACAAAATATTAAGCTATCAGTAAACTGTTTGTCATAATGACAAAAAAAATTGTCAAGTCAGAATAATATCCATGTCGATTTCTAATCATAGTCTGATAGATGTACGGATAAACTTGACAAATATTTGTCATTATGACAAACGGTGGACTGCGGGCTTTACTCACCTGAGATGAGACTTGCAAATACTCTGCTTCTTTTCTCTTGTTTTGACACTTGTTCTTCTTTTCATCACAATTGTCCATCGAGTTTCAACTGTTTCCTTGACAGTTTCACCTAAGCCCGGGTGGACTCTTCCGAGCACCATAAAACTGTTTCCAATTCACGAATTAGTAAAATAATTAGGCCGCGGTTTTCATTGAGTGAAAGCTCTTGAGATTCGTTTAAGGCTCAAATCAGCGTCATCGCAGTCATTGACGAGAAAGACAGCCACGTGCTCGTACCACCCCCCAGTAATAAAACCACCCAACGAGGAGAAAAAGCAGTCTCCAGCTGGATGGGGGGAAGTATTTTTGTTTCAAAACTGCATCATCTAATAGCGAAGACTTAATTATATCCGGTGGATGCTTCATTTGGTTGTATTTCACTTTAGTTTTCAAAAAAACTGCCTTTAGCAACATTTTTTCCCAAGAGAGGAAATCGACGATTTATTCTCACACTCTCTTATATATAAGAGATGTTTCCGGAGGAAACTACGATTTTTTTGCCGTTCATTAGAAATTCCTTTGTAAAACCATGTAAGAAATTCTGCGAAAACTTATATAGGCATTTTTTCAAAAACCATTGAGGTTCTCGTTGGGAAATTCCTTTAGTAAAACCACAGGTTCTTTCAGGATTACATTCGGAAATTCATCAAGGAATGAAATAGTTTCCGAAAGAATTCCCGAAGTAATTGCTGAAAAAATCTTTGAAGGGCTTCAGAAAGGACTCTCCGAGGGAATAGCGAAAAGAGTTTATGAAGACATTTCTAGCAAAATTTTTGAAGAAATTTTCGAAAGAACTTATTGTAAAAATACTCCGAACTTGGATTACGGATTACGGAATCCCATTACGGACTTCCCACAAATCAAACCAAGGAAATACAAAACCGAACTAGCTTGTTTGCTTACTAAAAGTAGACTCGTTTATTCGTCATAAGTAACAAAGGTTTGAGCACGCAGGCCTTGCTTATTATATGAATAGGTGTTTTATAATTTTGCCGGGTAGCACCGACTTCAAAAATAGTTTACATTAGGGAACCGATGGAATTCCTGCAGAAAAATCAGAAAGAACATTTTCAGTAAATTTCCTAGAAGAATTTCCGAATGGTACCCAAAAGCAATTTCCGAAGAAATTTCTTTGAATGAATTTCTGAAGAGATTCCCGAAAAAATCAAAAGAAATGGAAAATGTTGTGATGGAATTACTGAGGGAAATGACCAGGAACTTTATCTTAAAGTTACCAAAGAATTTTAAAAGGGAGTGAAAATGAAAATGAAAAGCATATCAACAACAGCATTTTATTTGAAGGGCTCAAAAGTTTTGAGCATAACGGAGCCGTATTCAAGTTATTGTATTAAATAATTCAAGGAATCTTGGTATTGGCAAATCGTACATAGCTTTTGATAGAAAACCAAACACCTGAGATTTTTGGACACAATGCACAATATAAGCTAAGCTTTCCATCGGTGTATTAATATTCAAAATCGGTGGTTGCAAACCTAGCAGAAACATAGTTTATAAAAAGAAATCCAAGATGGCGGCCAAATACAATATGGCCGCTTCTATGTTTATTATTGCAAATTGAGAATACACTCTTCCCTTTTCCAACGATATGCTGATCGATTGAGGAATGCTGAAGTTATGACAGTTTTGGTGAGTCAAGAATTGACAAAAATCGAGGGGTCCATATACGTGATTTCGTGTTAAACTATCGAGCGGTCTATCTTCCTGAAGAATTCAACTCGGATCCCTAATATACTCGCCAAAAGCTTTCGAATGAGCATAAATTTAGGAATTTTCAAGAACCTCGTGCAAATAGTGACCCGGTCTCAGCGAGAATCAAGGATTACCCGTAGAAATTCCCAAGGAATTACTTAAGGTAGTTCTGAATAAATTCCTATGGGAATTTCAGGAAAAGATGTCAAAGAACTTGCTAAGGAACCCCTAAAGCAATTCAAAAAAAATCCATCGTTTTTTCTAAAAAAAAATCCGAAGAAATTCCTAAGCAAACTTCCAAAGACCAAACATATTTCCGAAGGAATCTGTAAATGAATTTCTGAAGGAATTTTTAGAGGAATATATTATATATATTATATATTATATAATATATTATAAAATATTTTCCGACGATATTTCAAAAGGAATTTGCGAATGATTTTCAGAAGGTACATCCGAAAAGAATTTCCAAGGGAGTTACGGAAGAATTCCTAAATGATTTAATGAAGAAATTCCTAAAGCAATTTCCTACGAAATTTTCAAAGGAATTTCCAAAAACACGAACCTTAACGAATTTCCTTCTTCTTCTTATTGGCATTACATCCCCACACTGGGACAGAGCCGCCTCGCAGCTTAGTGTTCATTAAGCACTTCCACATTTATTAACTGCGAGGTTTCTAAGCCAGGTTACCATTTTTGCATTCGTATATCATGAGGCTAGCACGATGATACTTTTATGCCCAGGGAAGTCGAGACAATTTCCAATCCGAAAATTGCCTAGACCGGCACCGGGAATCGAACCCAGCCACCCTCAGCATGGTCTTGCTTTGTAGCCGCGCGTCTTACCTCACGGCTAAGGAGGTTCCTAAGGTTTTCTTAAATAAAGGAATACGTGGAGGAAATTCTGACGTAATTCCTTAGGTAAATTTTAATATAATTTAAAATTAAAAATAATTTTAATATCCGAAAGAATTTCCGAAGAACTTTCTGGAATTCGTTCCGGAGGAGTTTTTGTAGAACGTTTTGACGCAATTTCCTAGGGAATTCCTGGACAAAACTTCAAAGGAATCTCTGGAGGAAATTGCGAATAAATTACGGGGAAAAATTCCAAAGGAATTCTTGAAAAAAAAAACTAGGAATCACATAATTACCAGTAGGCATTTTCTCTGAAATTCTATTAGGAATTTCTTCGTAATTTCTTTTTAGAATTCATTCGGAAATTCCATCATAAAATCCTCAAAAAATACATTTATGGATTTCTCTGGAAATTCCTTTAGGAATTCTTTAGGGAAGTATTTTACCTTCAGAAACTCTTAGAAGTTCCTTTAGGAAATATTTTCCAATTCTCTTTTAGGAATGCCAAAAAATTATTTGGAAATTCCTGCACTATACCCAACACAAATTTCTTCACAAAACGCCTCCAAAAATTTATTTGAGAACTCCTCTAGAATTTCATTTCTTAAATAATTAAAAAAATACCGCCTAGAATTCCTTCGGATATTCCTCCAGGGACTTCTTTAAAAGATTATTCGAAAAACCTTAGTGATTTTCTTCGAAGATTTCCCCAGATTTTTTTTCAGAAGATCTTCCAGGAAATCCTTTGAATTTATTGAAAATGAAAATGTTTGCGATGTTACTTATTGAATTTTCGAAAAAAAAATACAAGAATAAACAACAAACACTAAAAGACTTTCGGAAAGATGAAGGCATTTTCGCAGAAATTCTTGCAGGAAGTTCCGGAAGAATTCCTGGAGAATGTTTTAAAGGAATTACTGGAAGAGGTTCTGAAGAAATTCATTAGGCAAATTTTGAATGAATTCCTTATGGATATCTAAAATAATATGTTCCAGCGATTCATGAAATAATTGCCAAAACAATTTCAAAAGGAAAATTTTTCGAAGAAATTCTCAAAAAAATTTCCGAAGAAATTAAAAAAAACGAATGGAATTTTTTAAACAATTCCTTAAGAAATTTCCAAAGGAATTGCTAAAGAAACTTCCAAAGGAATTTGAGATTCTGAAGAAATCCGTAAAGAAAATTCTTAAGGAATTTTCGGAGAAGTTTTGTAAGGAATTTCCAAAGAATCTTTTAAGGTTTTTAAAAAAAACTTTTCGGAGGAATATCTGGAGAATTATCAATTATCTTCTGGAGTATTTTTCGAAGGAATTCAAAAATGAAGGTTTAAACGATACTTACTTCGAATATTCTCAGAAATTCTAGGAATTTTACAATAAGGCTTGTACAATACAATATAAATTAATTTTAAGACAATGAAATTAAATTACTTACTTGATACTTGATACTTGATGGGCTACAGCTCTTCGATGAACCTACGCCGAATGGAGTATCCTTCTCCACTGGACTCGATCCTGGGCCAATCGCTTCCAGTCGCCCTGAACATTGAGCGCCCTCAGGTCCTCTTCAACAGCAAAAGGCCATCGTGTACGCGGCCTTCCACGAAGCCTGCGGCCTCTTCCGGGTTCTCTACTAAATATTATCTTCGCTTGACGTTCTTCCGGCATATGAAACCCGTGACCAGCCCACCGTAGTCTGCCGTGTTGTATAAGCTTAATAATATCCAGCCCTTTGTACACCTGGTACAATTCGTGATTCATGCGACGCCGCCAGATACCGTTCTCCTGTTTACCGCCGAGTATTGTCCGCAGCACCTTACGCTCAAACACTCCGAGAGCTCTCCGATCAGCCTCCTTTAACGTCCATGTCTCATGGCCGTATAAAGCCACCGGAAGAATCAGAGTAGTATACAGCGCGAGTTTTGTTTTCGTTTGCAGACTACGGGACTTAAGCTGGTTACGAAATCCG
Organism: Armigeres subalbatus; assembly: GCF_024139115.2. Lineage (NCBI taxonomy): Eukaryota > Metazoa > Arthropoda > Insecta > Diptera > Culicidae > Armigeres > Armigeres subalbatus. Next base: position 182,598,043 of record NC_085139.1, on the reverse strand, counting down.
TAATAAGCCCTATTTGCAGCTGCAATACGCCTTTTCACCTCGCGGGTAACATCATTATCGCACGTCACTAATGTGCCAAGATACACAAATTCTTCTACCACTTCAAATTTTCCACCATCCAGCACTATTTCGCTACCACCACCACTAATGAACCCACGTTGATTGCCAGCGACCATGTACTTCGTTTTGCTGGTATTGATCGTGAGTCCAATCCTCGCTGTCTCCCTCTTAAAAGGCGCAAAAGCCTCTTCCACGGCACGGCGATCAATTCCGATAATATCGATATCGTCCGCAAATCCCAGGAGCATATGCGATTTTGTGATAATGGTACCGCTTCTTTGCACACCAGCTCTCCTAATCGCTCCCTCGAGCGCTATATTGAACAGTAGGTTCGAGAGTGCATCACCCTGCTTTAATCCATCTAAGGTAACAAATGACGTCTATATTTCATCCGCAACCCTTACACTTGATTTCGATCCGTCCAACGTTATACGAATCAGCCGTATCAGTTTCGCCGGAAACCCATGTTCAAGCATAATTTGCCATAGTTCATTCCGTTTCACTGAATCGTACGCCGCCTTGAAATCAACAAACAGATGATGTGTCTGCAAGTTGTACTCCCGGAATTTATCAAGGATTTGTCTGAGGGTAAACATTTGATCCGTCGTTGATCGGCCCTCACGAAAACCTGCTTGGTATTCGCCGACGAAGGACTCTTCAAGCGGTCTCAATCTGTTGAACAGAATACGGGACATAATTTTGTACGCCGAATTAAGGAGGGTTATTCCTCGGTAATTGGCGCACTCCAGTCTGTGCCCTTTCTTAAAGAGAGGGCAAATGAGGCCGTCTAACCAGCTAGCAGGCATTTCCTCGTCTTCCCATATTTCCCCGCAGCCTTATTGTTTTTCAGCTCTTTGACAGCTTTTTTAACCTCATCTAGTGTAGGTGACTCCACAGCTTGTCCATCGTCGCTAATATTTATTCTGTTCACCGATGCACCGTCACTTCCTCCATTCAACAAAGTCTCGAAGTGTTGCTTCCACCTGGCAGCCACTTCCCTTGTTGGTCGTTGCACATGACGGGAGATGGCGCTGTCTTTCTCCGCACGCCATTGACAGACTCATAAAACCTCCGCATATCGTTCTGCTCCATTTTTTCTTGCGCCTCACTAATAACTTGTTCTTCGTACTCTTTTTTCTTTCTGCGGTGGATTCGTTTTTCGGCTGCTCTTGCTTCCTTGTACCGATCTCTATTCGATCGGGTACCTGACACCAACATCCGGCTTCTGGCAACGTTCTTCTCGTCTGTCACTCTCTGACACTCCACATCGAACCAACCCGTCCTGGGTTGCCTCTGTGCAGTGCCTACCACTTCTCGTGCTGTTGTGCTCACCGCTCCATGGATCGACTCCCATAGAACGTTGATGTTGTCGCTAACGTTGATTGCACTTATCCGTTCGTCGAGCTTCTGGCGGTACTCAGCCGATACTCCTTCCGCCGACAATCGCTGGATATTGTAACGCATCATTCGCTGTGATCTTTCGTTCGATACAGTTGACAACCGTGATCGAATTTTACTGACAACGAGGTAGTGATCAGAGTCAATGTTCGGACCTCTGAATGTCCGCACATCGATAACATCCGAGAAATGGCGCCCATCCATGGTCTATCTGGTTGCAAGTTTCACCATTTGGGTGTCTCCAGGTGTGCTTTCGGATGTTCTTTCGTGCAAAGTAGGTGCTACTGATGGCCATCCCTCTGGCAGCAGCAAAATTTACTAGCCGTAGGCCGTTGTCATTGGTAGCGAAGTGAAGGCTCTCCCTACCGATTATGGGACGGAAAAAGTCCTCTCTACCGACCTGGGCGTTAGCGTCTCCGATAACAATTTTCACGTCATGCTTTGGGCACTCTCCATAGGGTTTATCAAGACATTCATAAAACGTGTCCTTCACGTCGTCGGATTTATCGTTTGTCGGTGCGTAAACGTTGATTAGGCTGTAATTGAAGAATTTGCCCCGTATCCTCAACACACAGATTCGTTCGCTAATGGGTTTCCACCGCATCACTCGCTTCATCTGCTTGCCCATCACTACGAAACCAACTCCATGCTCTGCTTTTTCACCGCCGCTGTGATAGATGCTATACTTGAATACAGTATTGGTCGTGGGGTCCACGGCTCGGAATTCACGTTCTCCGGATCTAGGAAATTAAATTAAATTTTCGTAATGTTTATGAAAATACTTGTCGTTTCAACTAAATAATTTGACTGAATACTATGCAGCGAGGCGACAACGACCCAGTTCTGGGTTACAATAGCTGTGAATAAAAAAAAACTAGAAGCGTTTTTAACTGATGCTCGTAATATTTGCTCAGCAATATTTGTTTGCTGATGATCAGCAAGTGGTTTTGTTATATTCAGAAATTGATTTCAAAATATAAATTACTTACTCGGGATGTTTGTTTTCAATATGCATTCCTCGGTTATCATAATGATAGCAGCTTTGCATTAAATAATGCTATCGATTATCTAATGTGTGTTTTACGAAAATTAAAAGCAATCTGCAAACAAAATATGCTGTTGTTGTTATGAATGCTCATGAAAATAATCTAATTGAATACTCATCTTGTTATTAAATTTTAAAATCTAATGATATCAAATTTAGTAATCATGTTGATTTCATTGATAGCCAAATTTGTTTTCAGTATGAATTCGCAGTGTTAAGGCTTCACCAGACCTAAGCGATTTCATCGCCGCGACGGCGACAACTAGTCGCCGCGACGGCGACAACTAGTCGCCGCGATTCTATCGTTCGGTCGCTGCCGGCAATGTTCTATTTACGCTTCTATACCAATGGCGACAGAATCACTGTCGCCAAGCGATAGAATCGCGTCGCGACTGTCGCATCGCGTGTGTTTGGGGGAACTTTAAAAATATGCTCTCATTTCTGCTGTGTTAACCGTTAATCCATACAAAACGAGATCAACTGGAGTAATCAAATAATTTACATCAAGACAGCAAATTTTGATTTCAATTTGATTTCAAACTTGGCTCGGGTTTTGGCATGTATTCACGCCCCACAAAAACCACAACAAACCCATTTTGCGAGTCACCTACAAGTTTAGGTTCCCGACTGAATGAGCCTTGGCTTAACGCATTCCAAACACAAATTTAACAATGTATGTATAGATAAAGCCTCATTCAAACTCTCAAACGAATCAACCAACCTAATAATCAACCAAGACAATGTATGTCACTACACCGTCTTAGAGACACCATCGCTTGAGGTAGAATTGAAATTGAATTTCGACGACATCCACCTTAACAACATTTATGAACTGTCATAAGACTAGTTTAGTACTATTCAAATTAACTCAAGCACGCTGTACTTCTTCACAGATACGTATTTCGACCTCAATTATTAGGCCGTTTTCAGTGTCTCGTGCTTGGCTCGACTCGACTTAAGTTAATTCTCGCTTAACTTTTCAAAAGGACCTAAGTAACATTTTTTTCATGAATTAATTTGAATACTGCAATCAATAGCTTTCATGTTGTTCTGTTGATTGTGCTGTTCAAATTAATTAAGGAAAAAAATGTTACTTAGGACCTTTTGAAAAGTTAAGCGAGAATTGTTTTTTTTATTGCGATTAGTCATCGGCGTGGCAAAATTATGATTGGTGGCGCGCCGACCCAAAATCGTCGGCGGCGGCCCACAAGTCTAATTACACACAGCCTAATGAGAATTTAAATAATTCTAAATTCATGACACACAGTTAAAAGAGGCGTACTGGAGAGCTTTCGCATTAACCATGAGCTGTATCAACTATATAAAGAAGAAAATATTGTGAATCGTGTAAAATACGGCAGACTTCAGTGGGCTGGTCACTTAGTGCGAATGTCGAAAGATAGAATAGCGAAAACAATATTCAACAGAGATAGATAGAACCAGATAGATGCCAGTGACCTCGTGGAAAGCCTCGATCACGCCGCTGGCAGCACGCAGTAGAATCGGACCTGGGAACCCTAAACGTTCGGGGAAACTGGAGGCACATCGCCCAAAACCGACGATTATGGAGCTCTACAATATGCCATCAGGCATAGGTGTATCGACGCTGTAACCAACCAGGTATCCAGGAAGATTTATTTATTTATTATCAGACTAAGGCTGGAGTGGCCTATGCTGCACATAAAAGTCTTCTCCATTCAGCTCGGTCCATGGCTGCACTTCGCCAACCACGCAGTCTACGGAGGGTTCGCAAATCGTCCTCCACCTGATCGATCCACCTTGCCCGCTGTGCACCTCGCCTTCTTGTTCCCGTCGGATCGTTGTCGAGAACCATTTTCACCGGATTACTGTCCGACATTCTGGCTACGTGCCCGGCCCACCACAGTCTTCCGATTTTCGCGGTGTGAACGATGGATGGTTCTCCCAACAGCTGATGCAACTCGTGGTTCATTCGCCTCCACCACGTACCGTCCGCCATGTGCACCCCACCATAGATGGTACGCAACACTTTCCTTTCAAAAACTCCCAGTGCGCGTTGGTCCTCCACGAACATCGTTCAGGTCTCGTGTCCGTAGAGAACTACCGGTCTTATAAGCGTTTTGTAGATAGTCAGTTTGGTACGGCGTCGAACTCTATTCGATCGGAGCGTCTTACGGAGTCCAAAGTACGTACGATTTCCAGCCACTATGCGCCTCCGAATTTCTCTGCTGGTATCGTTATCGGCGGTCACCAGTGAGCCCAAGTACACAAATTCTTCTACCACCTCGATTTCGTCACCACCGATAGAAACTCGTGGTGGGTGGCTTACATTGACCTCTCTTGAGCCTCTTCCTATCATGTACTTCGTCTTCGACGTATTGATGACTAGTCCAATCCGTTTAGCTTCGCTTTTCAGTCTGATGTAGGCATCCTCCATCCTCTCAAAGTTACGTGCCATGATATCAATGTCGTCGGCGAAACCAAATAACTGGACGGACTTCGTGAAAATCGTACCACTCGTGTCAATCCCTGCCCTTCGTATTACTCCCTCCAAAGCGATGTTGAGTAGCAGACACGAAAGACCATCACCTTGCCGTAACCCTCTACGCGTTTCGAAGGGACTCGAGAATGCCCCTGAATCTCGAATTACGCACATCACCCGATCCATCGTCGCCTTGATCAACCGTATCAGTTTATCCGGAAATCCGTTTTCGTGCATCAGCTGCCATAGCTGGTCCCGATCGATTGTATCATATGCGGCTTTGAAGTCGATAAATAGATGATGTGTGGGCACGTTGTATTCGCGGCATTTCTGCAATACCTGACGTATGGCGAACACCTGGTCTGTGGTAGAGCGTTCACCCATAAATCCCGCATGGTACTGCCCCACGAACTCTCTTGCAATTGGTGTTAGTCGGCGGCATAAAATTTGGGAGAGTACCTTGTAGGCGGCGTTCAGCAATGTGATTGCGCGGTAGTTGCTACAATCCAGCTTATCGCCCTTTTTGTAGATGGGACACACGACACCTTCCATCCACTCCTGCGGCAGAACCTCATCCTCCCAAACCTTGGTAATCACACAGTGCAGCGCTCTAGCTAGTGCCTCACCACCGTGTTTAAACAGCTCTCCTGGTAGTTGGTCAACTCCAGGGGCTTTGTTGTTTTTCAACCGGCCGATCTCCTCCTGGATTTCCTGGAGATTCGGAGCCAAAAGTCGCATGTCCTGCGCGCGTGCTCCTAGGTTTATTACCTTTGGATCACCTCACGCTCGTTTGTAAGAAGGTTCCCGTTTATGTCCTTACGCATATCGGGCTGTGGCACGTGGCCCTTACGTGAACGGTTCAGCTTCTCATAAAACTTTCGTGCGTTATTAGCGCGGTACAGTTCCTCCGTCTTTTCACGGTCTCGATCTTCCTGCTGGCGCTTTTTCCTCCGGGAAATCGAGTTTTGTCTGTTCCGCGTCCGTTTGTATCGTGCCTTGTTCACCCTCGTGCGGCGTTGCAGCAATCTCGCCCATGCTGCATTCTTCTCCTCAACTAACTACTCACATTCGCCGTCATACCAGTCGTTCCTCTGATCCGGAGCCACCGTGCCTAGTGCAGCGGTTGCGGTGCTTCCAATGGCGGATCGAATATCTCTCCAGCCATCTTCAAGAGATGCTGCGCCTAGCTGCTCTTCCGTTGGGAGTGCCACTTCGAGCTGCTGCGCGTAGTCTTGGGCTAGTCTACCGTCTTGCAGCCGCCCAATGTTTAGCCGCGGCGGACGACTCCGACGCGTGTTGTTCACCGTCGAGAGTTTTGAGCGCCGACATACTGCAACGAGGTAGTGGTCGGATTCAATATTCGCACTGCGGTAAGTGCGTACGTTCGTGATGTCGAAGAAGAATTTACCGTTGATTAGAACCTGGTCGATTTGGTTTTCCGTTACTTGATTAGGTGATCTCCATGTGGCCTTGTGGATATTCTTGCGGGGGAAGAAAATGATTCGGACTACCATTCCGCGGGAGGCTGCAAAGTTTATGCATCGTTGGCCGTTGTCGTTCGATACGGTATGCAGACTATCTGGTCCGATGACCGGTCTATACATTTCCTCCCTTCCTACCTAAGCGTTCATGTCACCGATGACGATTTTGACGTCCCGCAGTGGGCATCCATCGTATGTCTGCTCCAGCTGCGCATAGAACGCATCTTTCTCGTCGTCGGATCTCCTTCGATCCAGGAAGATATAATGAACAAAATTGATGAATACAGAGTTTCGATCTCAGCAAGCAGCTGTGAAGTTTGGATCACTGTTTTCTATGCGTGACGTTTTCTTTAAACATGAATTTGGAAGAATCGGGTATATTGACTTTACATTAAGTTCCGTTTTATAACAATGGTGATGAAAAGATCGATAGTGCTAAATAATGTGGATGATTTCGACCCGTAAAATTTTTACGATTTGTCTGAAGAAATCTAACAGACTAGAAGGAAAGGTACACCAACACGGGATATCAAACTAAGCTACATAATTTATTGATTTGCAAAATAAGCTTTTCAAGCAACATTACACTGTACTGTGTGTTGTTGAAATGGCACTCCTCACGGAATCCAGATTTCAAAGTATTCGCGTTTTCAAGGGCAAACCACTCGATACGGAAACAACGCACAACTGTCATTTTTATAATTTCAGCTTCGCTGCGTCGTGAATACGTGAAATTTTAAAAATGACAGTTGTGCGTTACTTCCGTATCGAGTGGTGTGCCCTTGAAAACGAGAGTACTTTGAAATTTGGATTTCGTGAGGATTGTCCTTAAAAGCAGAGCGTTAATGAATAAAGCTTCCAATGAATGATTAAATTTGTTATGGTAAATCATTCAACTCTACGATTAAAGATTATGAATAATGATTTATTCGTCTTTGGCAAAGATTAATGATTATGATTAACGATTAAATTAATTTTTGACAATGATTCACGATTATGATTAATAAAACGTTTGGAGTATGATTAAAGAATACCGATCGTGATTAAATGTTGACGCAATATGTGTATGATTAATGATTAACGATAGATATTATTAATGATTAATGATTATGAATAATCAAATTGAATGATTTGTATAGTTATCAATAAGCAAGTAATCTTTCTTCCAAATTGGGCTATTAAAAGTTATAAAAATTATATGATTATGATTAAAGAATAATGAATAAAAGAATAAAAGCGATGTTTGCCATGATTAAAATTGATGATTAATTAATAAACTCAAAACAATTATGAATATAATTAGTGATTAATGATTAAGTGTAAAATTCTATGATTAATAATTAGTGATTAATGATTAAATCGCATTTTTTGTATGATTATGATTAATGAATAATGAATAAATAACCCATTAATATTGATTAAATCTATGATTAATCACTAATGCTCTGCTTAAAAGACAGAATCACCGTCTTTGATCAATGGTCGCACAGAGTAAACACTTAACATTTAACATTAGACAACGGATAGGACATTTACACTCCGCTTTGCGAAAAGTTTTCCCCTTACCAGGGCGGGAATCGAACCCACACTCCATAGCACATGCGTCTAGACTGAAGGCCACGAAGTCCACCAGAGAACAACACACCTTTTTTGATTCCTGAGAGATTTCCTTAAGAATTTAACATATTGTCCAAACCAAACAGTATTTTTTCTTGTCCGTTATTTTGGTCAAACTGCATCGAGCGATGATTAGTTAATGCTAGGATCAAAATGCTAGCAATAATGTATGAATTTATCACTTTTGCTGACACATGTTAGCCATAATTCAACAGAAGATGTCGACCATTAAATAAAATATATCGGGATTCCAGAGAATTGGAATTGGAAAAAAATGAGGGCTAAGAAAAGAAATCATTTTGAATCGGATTCATATCAGATGAGTCCCTAGTAAAAGTGCCAATTTCTATATCAATATTTAAACAATAATGAAATCCATTGTAAAGAGGCTCAATAATTATCAGTTGCTCAATTATACGATCAAATAGTAAATCAATATAAAAATTAAATCATGTCGTTCTGATTCATTAGATACAACCAAGCATTTCAAACAAATTTTCTTTTTGAAAAAAAAGAATACTTTTCCTTTAATATGTTTATATTATTTTTCTCATCAAATTCTGTGTATTCGTTATTGTCATCATTTTAATTTAATTTTCTTCTTATTTATTATGGACACTGAAATCAATATTCTTATATTAAGCGCTGTGGCCGATTGATCACTTACAAAAAATTGACCCACCGTTAAAAAGGTTTCCTCGAAAACATTTTTTTTCTTCGAAAATAACGTTTACTCAAAAATACCATTGATTGAAATGGTCAGTCAACAAAGAAGAAACTATATAGGTTTCCCCAAACACATGCGACGCGACAGTCGCGACGCGATTCTATCGCTTGGCGACAGCGATTCGGTCGCCGTTGGTATGGAAGTGTAAATAGAACATTGCCTGCAGCGACCCAACGATAGAATCGTGGCGACTAGTTGTCGCCGTCGCGGCGATGAAATCGCTTAGGTCTGGGGGAGCCTTATATGCTTTTGCCTTATACCTCGAATCAAATCTTGAGGGTTGTCGTACAATCGTTTATTGGTGCATTGTAAAGCACCACGCACATAAGATACGTTTGCGTTGCGTTTGAAAGTTTCCTCATAGAAAATGTGTCAAACGCAACGCAAACGTATCCTTTGTGCGAGGTTCTTACGGCTTTCGTCAATAATCCCTAAATTATATTCAATTAGAGTTCAATTTAAAGAAATTTCCTTCTGACATTGGTAAATGTAAATAAAAGGTTTTGGGAAATCCCACCGCACACACGGAAAGTCTCACGCTATTGGCCCACTAATAGCATCGGATCGCAACATGCAAATTTTCATTTCATTCCGCTCGCACGCGTCCGCGCTCGAGGAAATCGAATGGGAAAATTGTGAAAGAATTTCTAAAGCCGGCGCCGCCACCGCGAATCGCCACAGTAGTAGTCAGGCAGGTATGTCGTGCAGCCATCGCAGCTGAATCGTGATCGCTGCAAAACCCAACAGCGACCATGCTAACGATGATTGAATGCATTCCGCGGTTTGCAGCAAACGGACAGGCCGGCTTAGTACCTATATCGTGGGTGGCGGCGGCGGTGTGCCCTCTTTATGGCGACTTGCGGAAGGGCAGAATTACGACGTGTGGTTTCGTACTATACAATTCATGTGCGGAGGTCCCTCTCGATTTGATCGGAAAACGCACGGTGGGGCAGTTGCTCAACCTTCAGGTGCAAATGCTTTATAACGAGTACAGAGTGTAATGTTCAAAAAAAAAAAATCCAATAAATAATTACCCATTTACCCATGTAGAAAACAAGGAATCTTTCGTTAAAACATTTCTAATCATAAAATATATTTCACTAGTGCGATCCAACAAATAAGTGTCTGCGAATCAAACGTTACTAAATGTAATCTTCCGATCCGATATCATGCTTGGCTTGTATTTACATTCCTAACCGAGACGTAAGTGTGAAACTCTGTGCGGAGCATCACATGCATAATGTCGTGTTGAACATGGATATTTAGCACCGGGACCAGAAGAGTGTAGGAACCTTTGCGGCTGGCAATGATCTATAGCCCTGGCGGCACTTTGGATTATTCTTCGTTCGGTTCAGCAGAGCGCAGCTTCGAGGCAAAGCAACTTGAAAGGAACGTGCGGATAAATGCCAACAATGTGGGTCAGCTGTTTGCGCCATGAACTCTGGTACGGGATAGGAAAGTGAAACCGTTTAAGGGACCGTTTTTTTTTGAGAAATTGGCGAAAGTTGAAGGTATCGATCAAGGTTGTAGATTATAGCTGTTAGTTCGCTTGGGCCGGGTTTTTGTTTCTGTTTTGAAGCTTCGCCTCGAGTGAATGGATATGCAAATTAAAGGGATTTGATAAATCACGCGACAAAACGGTTGCAAATTTGCTTTCACGTAAACCAGGAAACTATCGGGTCTGAGTAAATCAGCCTTTTTAGTTGCGATTACATACCGGGTTTATTTTATCGTACCGTGTATCAAATTAATTGAGCACGATCCATCGATGTACTTATTTATATAACATATAAAACATGTGTCAGCCTACCGTTGTACACATTTTTTATGCTTCTAATAGCCCACAATTGTTTCACTCCGTAATTTAAATCGATTGCATTACATTTTGCGTTGCTCTTCTCTTTCTTCTTTTTAGTGCGAAGCTACCACATTGTATGGCTCAACTATGATCTTCGAGGTGCGATAAACATGTGATTATGCATTACAGTCGACTGAAAGCAAAAACTAAATTTAAAGGTCAAACTATTGAATCATATTGCCTTTTCAGCACATGATGGTGAAATGAATAAAGGCAATACAATGTGTACAGCTGATTGGTTCGGAGGCCAATCATTTTATGTTCAAAGGTCGATCAAAACCTAAAATCATTTCTACGCATTAAAGGCGGTCTTCATACTCTGGTCGTGGTCAGATGGACTCTATCCAGATCTATTATGATGTTTGACAGACCAATATTTGCACTGATGGAAGGGGCAGTCCACAAACCACAAAGGCTCTTAAGAGGGAGGGAAGGAAAACAATTAATACAGCACCCATGGAACGTTATACGAAAAAGTTCCGATATTCACATGGAATTCCTCTAGCCCGAACTTTTACCCACTCCAGGAGTTCTTCCAGAACTTCTTCCAGGAACAATAGAAAATCAATGCAAAATCTTTCAGGGCATTTCCCGTTTTTGTCCCACTATAAAAATCCTTCAGGATTTTCCCCGGAAATTACTTCAAGAATTATTTCGGCAATTCCTCTGGGAATTCGTTTCAAAATTTCTAATGCAGAAAATTCCCACAGGATCTACTTCGAATTCCTCTTTCAGGAAAATTTATTGAAAACAATACTGAAGAAAAACGTTAAGGAGTTCTTGGTTTGAAACACTGCAGGAATTTTTGGATAAATTCGTGAAGGAATTTCAGGTGAAGTGTAAAATGGATTTCTAAAATAGTTTCTGAAAAAAAACTCCAGTAAAAGCTCCAGATATATTTTCAAAAGAAGTTCAAAAGAATTTACATCGTTGGATGTAAACACGATGACTAGAAGAGGTGTGTGATGGTCCGAAAATCTTCGGCGACTGCGTTTGTCAGAATTTTGGTCGGCGGCGACAGCATTCTTGGCGTCACGCCGAATACTATTTTAGCTGCAGGTGGCGGCGTGAATCGATTTGGCATCTTTCTCTTACATTCGTTTCTTAAAAGTTTTTTATACATTTTTTGGGATATTTTCAAGACATTAACGGGAGAATCTTGAGAATTTCACTGGAAAAGTCGGAAGAACCTTCCCACAAAATTATTTAAGTTTTTCCAAAATATTAATTTGAAAAATATTGCCAAATTTTTCACGGGAACTGTTTTGAAGTATCGAGAATTCGTTGGAATTTCCAACGGAAGCTCTTTGGAATTAGCAAGGAAATGAAACTTAAGGGAGTTTTCACAATAAATTCTCTGGATGTTTTCACGAGAGATGGTCCGGAATTTTCACGGAAAATTCTTCAGAGTTTTCGCGTAAAACTCTTCGGAATTTGAATGTTTTTTTTTTCTTCAAATTTCTATACGGAGAAAAAATTGTTAGAATAAACCGGATTCTGCTTCAAATCAACAATATTTTTGCATTGATTTATAAATAACAATATATTTATTGTTAATACAATTACAAATTGGGTTGAATCAACCATACGCGATAACTGATTAAACTCTCGTATATATTTGTTGCAACCATGATTTCTAGCTGTAGCTGGCGAATAATACATCATCTGAGGATAAAAGGTCGTTTCTTCAACTATAGCATCATCAACGTGCACTGCCCACACGAAGGAAGATCCGACGACGAGAAAAAGGCGTTCTACGCACAGCTGGAGCAGACATAAAATAGATGCCTATTGCGGGACGTCAAAATCGTCATCGGTGACATGAACGCTCATGTAGGAAGGGAGGAAATGTATAGACCAGTCATCGGATCGGATAGTCTGCACACCGTATCGAATGATAATGGCCAACGATATAAACTTCGCAGTCTCCCGCGAAATGGTAGTCCGAAGCATCATCTTTCCCCGCAAAAATAACCACAAGGCCACATGGAGATCACCTTACCAAGAAACGGAAAACCAAATCGACCACGTTCTAATTGACGGTAAATTTTTCTTCGATATCAAGAATGTCCGCACTTACCAGAGTGCGAATATTGAGTCCGACCACTACCTCGTTGCAGTATGCCTGCGCTCAGAACTCTCGACGGTGTACAACACGCGTCGAAGTCGAAAGACGGTAGACTAGCCCAAGGATACGAGCAACAGCTAGAAGTTGCACTCCCAACGGAAGAACAGCTAGGCGCAGCGGAGAGATATACGACCCGCCATTGAAAGCAATGCAACCGCTGCACTTGACACGGTACCACCGGATCAGATAAACGACTGGTATGACGGCGAATGTGAGCAGTTAGTGGAAGAGAAGAAGCATGGGCGAGATTGCTACAGGACCGCACGAGGGCGAACGAGGCACGATATAAACGGGCGTGGAACAGACAAAACTCGATTTTCCGGAGGAAAAAGCGCCAGCAGAAAGATCGAGACAGTGAAGAGAAGGGGGCAACTGTACCCCGCTAATAGCACACAAAAGTTCTATGAGAAGTTGAACCGTTCACGTAAGGGTCACGTGCCACAGCCCGATCCGTGTAAGGACATAAACGGGAACCTTCTTACGAACGAGCGTGAGGTGATCCAAAGGTGGCGGCAGCACTACGAAGAATACCTGAATGGCGATGTGGCAGACGAAGATGGCGGTATGGTGATGGACCTGGGAGAACGCGCGCAGGAAATAACGACGCAGGACGAATTTTACCGTCTCCGGATCTCCATGAAATCCAGGAGGAAATTGGCCCGCTGAAGAACAACGAAGCCCCTGGAGTTGACCAACTACCAGGAGAGCTATTTAAACATGGTGGTGAGGCACTGGCCAGAGCGCTGCACTGGGTCATTACCAAGATTTGGGAGGAGGAAGTTTTGCCGCAGGAGTGGATGGAAGGTGTCGTGTGTTCCATCTACAAAAAGGGCGATAAGCTGGATTGGCACAATCACATTGCTGAACGCCGCCTACAAGCTTCTCTCCCAAATTTTATGCCGTCGACTGGCACCAATTGCAAGGGAGTTTGTGGGGCAGTATCAGGCGGGTTTTATGGGTGAAAGCTCCACCACGGATCAGTTGTTCGCCATTCGCCAAGTGCTGCAGAAATGCCGTGAATACAACGTGCCCACACATCATCTATTCATCGACTTCAAAGCCGCATATGATACAATCGATCAGGACCAGCTAATGCACGAACACGGATTTCCGGATAAACTGATACGGTTGATCAAAGCGACAATGGATCGGGTGATGTGCGTAGTTCGAGTTTCAAGGGCATTCTCAAGTCCCTTCGAAACGTGCAGAGGGTTACGGCAAGGTGGTGGTCTATCGTGTCTGCTATTCAACATCGAACTGGAAGGAGTAATACGAAGAGCAGGGATTAACACGAGTGGTACAATTTTCAATAAGTCCGTCCAGCTATTTGGCTTCGCCGACGACATAGATATTATGGCACGTAACTTTGGGAAGATGGAGGAAGACTGGAGAGGGAAGCTAAGCGGATCGGATTAGTCATCAACACGTCGAAGACGAAGTACATGATAGGAAGAGGTTCAAGAGAAGACAATGTGAGCCACCCACCGCGAGTTTGCATCGGTGGTGACGAAATCGAGGTGGTAGAAGATTTGGGTACTTGGGCTCACTGATGACTGCCGAAAATGATATCAGCAGAGACATTCGGAGACGTATAGTGGCTGGAAATCGTGCGTACTTTGGACTCTGCAAGACGCTCCGATCGAATAGAGTTCGCCGCCGTACCAAACTGACAATCTACAAAACGCTCATTAGACCGGTAGTCCTCTACGGACACGAGACCTGGACGATGCTCGTGGAGGACCAACGCGCACTTGGTGTTTTCGAAAGGAAAGCGCTGCGTACCATCTATGGGCGTGCAGATGGCGGACGGTACGTGGAGGAGGTTGCATGAGCTGCTGGGAGAACCATCCATCGTTCACACCGCGAAAATCGGACGACGGCGGTGGGCCGGGCACGTAGCCAGAATTTAGGACTGTAACTCGGTTAAAATGGTTCTCGACATCGATCCGATGGGCACAAGAAGGCGAAATGCGCAATGGGCAATGTGGATCGATCAGGTGGCAGATGATTCGCGAACCCTCCGTAGACTGCGTAGTTGGCGACGTGTAGCCATGGACCGAGCCGAATGGAGAAGACTCTTATATACCGCACAGGTCACTTCGGCATTACTCTAATTAAATAATAAATATAGCAATAGAATCGAACTAGCTACGTGACGAGTGAGAGTCACCCATCTTATCTTTGCTCCATGTTTCCCTTTTATAGGCAAAATGATCAGTTTATACTTTTTTTTTTTCCATATTATGAAGTGCGTGCCAAATGGACGATATTAGTATTGTTTCAGTTATACAATGCCGGATTGAATAAAGCAGTGAACCAGTGTTGAATCGACATATTTGAAGATTCAAAAAAAACAATGTCCTCGTTGTTTAATGCAATAAACGAAATAGTTGTTTCAATCTTACAAGATTCTTCTGCGTGTATGAAAATCTCTTCAAAATTTCCAAGAGGAATTTTCCGAAATTTACACTAAACTTTTTCAGAACTTCAAAATCCATTTTTAAATTTTTTATGGAAAACCGCTGGTCCATAGAAGGTTTTTCGGATTTTTTTTTTTACAAATTTGTTTGTTTTTTTACGGAAAATTCTTTGTTTTAAATTCTTCAAAAATTCTATGGAAAAATTGTTAAACAATGAGAAAGGGTAATTTACCCGAAAATTATTCGACGGAAAGACATTTCAGGCAAAGTGGCTATTAAATGATAAACGATTTTATGAAAAAAATCATTTCGCCAAAGTGACAATCGGCTGGAAAAGTCGTTGTCTTTAACAGGTTGTTTGGCCGAAATGGTCGTTTGACTAAATGAGACATCAGACCGAAAATGCTGATTGGTCAGAAAGGTGGTTTGGTTGTTTGACAGAAAAGGCTTTTGGGCCAATGGCCTTCCAGCCAAACGGCCGAGAGACAATTTCGGCAAATGATATTTTCGGTCAAATAACCTATTTGACCAAACGACATTTTCGGACAAACGACCAGTTTGTCTGAACGACATTTTCGGTCGTATGTACATTTTGGCTAAATGACATTTTCGGTCAGAAGGGTTGGTTTATTCGGCCAAATGGGCTTTCCTGTTGATTGGTCGAATGTCATTTAGCGAAAAGCCTTATGTCCGAATGCCGCTCGACCGAATAATACGGTAAGTCAAATTCCATTTTGTGGAATTTGACGTTTGTTAGAAACGGAAAATGGTTTGACCAAAAATGTAATTTGGCGAAATGCGAAAAGGACATTTGGCAGGACAGGACGAAAGGGACATTTGGCAGAGCTCGTAATTTGTCAAAAAAAAGTTATTTGCCATACCAAGCCTTTAGGGTGATACTACCGTATGACCGAAATGATCGTTTGGCCGTTTTGATTAATATAGATCATTAAGATCATTAAGCAAAAAATACCGTTTGAAAGAAATGGTCGTTTGGCAGAAAGAGCCACTTGGTCCGAAAATGACCTTTCTGCAATACACTCCGACACTTTCGGCCGGGTGTCCATGATGAACACCTGCAGCCATTGAGTGTTCTCCACTGATACACACCGCCAGCGTATAACAGCACAGATTTCGCGTTAGAGTTAAAAATTCGTATTTTGGTGCGTTTACTTATCTGCCTGTTTTTCCAGTTATTTCTTAAACTCGCAAAGGCAGCCCTTGCTTGTTGATCTTGGTACAATCAATTTTTTTTGTTTATCAAAACACAAGATTGTATGTCATTGCGATTAAGCATACAAAGTGAAGGCCATATGCGTACACTCTGCATGCAGTCAAATGGAGGCATGCGCCTATATCGCCTCCAACTTGTACACTTATTCACTATCATATGCGACTTTGTGTTGGCTAGGTTGGGGATATCTTCGGGAAATTCTGCGGACTTCTTCGAATTTTAATCGGCGTGAAAGTTATAGAAAAGCTGCATAACAAATTTTAAACGGTGGCGCGCCGATGCAAAAATGTCCGCCACCAACCCAGCGGCGTGACGCAGTGGCGCTAACCTATAACGGTGGTCATCACCAGTTTCACAGTAGCAGAGCAATCAGTGGAGAATGTTGAAAGCCTCAATATCTTCGTAGCTTAATGGCGTCAAAAACAAGGGCTACCTTTGTAATGATCCAATCACGGCTCAGACAGTCCGATTGGTTATTTTCCCAAACCAATCAGAAATCACTCAATGTTAATCATACCACACCAATCAGAGTCGTTCGCGCTAGGTACAAACGATCTGCTATCCCCGCGCAAGTATAAAAGTAGGGACAAACCACGCACAGATTGTCAGTAATTTTCTAACAGTTGGACGGTTAGGACCTCTAAGCAGAGCAAGCTCCCTATCCCATCCCAAAGCCAACCGGCGAGCAACGGAGCAAAGCCCCACCGAGGAAGACATCATTGCCAGACCGACGACTGCGAGAGGCACGAGGTCGAATACCCAGTCACGGTTTGACTGCCCATCCATCCAGTCGCTTGGCACTATCCCGGTGCGAGGGCTCGGTTGCAGAATATAAGCTGTTCAAAAGCCAGCTCCAGCTGTTTCGTCTGGTAAATCGCCTCGCAATACACAATGCGAAGCTGCATTTTTTCAACGCAAATAAAATTATTTTCTAAAGAGTTAATATCCCCTCCTGTCGTTGATAGGTTTCTCTGCAACGCCAATAGTCCAACCAAACAAGAGTTAATTAGTCCAACCGAACAAGAGTGATTAGTAAAGCTAGAAGTGTGTGATTTCCAGTGAAAAACCGATGTAAGCAAGAATTTTCTTGCCATATTGAGTCATGAAAGTGATTGTGTGCTCATCCATCCGCCACAGCACCCACAACGGTGGTCGGTTTTAGTCGGAGTCCACGTGCAATTCATCAGCGGTTCCCAACCATCGACGTGGGACTTGGCTTGGCTGAAAAAGAAGATAAGTGAAGAAAATGTGTGCACACTACTGACATTTTTGTAACTGCGCGTGTGTTGAAGTTAGTGTTAAGCAGAATTAGCTCACAATTTACGGCCGTTTAGAAATTAAATTGTAATGGACTTGCTAGTGAGCAATAGATTGTGTTAACGTATTTGATTGGTTTTTTTTTTGATTCAATAAAATCGTAATGAATTTTAGTCGCGTCGCTGATTGGCTCCCATGATTTTTCTGTGCGTTCCCACGACTTGCCACAGAGCTTAAACCGGGCAAACTTTTGTAACGTGAAGTTTTGCATCAAGCATTAGCTTGATTGGCGCTTAAGTGAAACTTTGAACAACGGAGTCATCTGAATTCGCGGCTCGCCTTGTTGATTGGAAATTTATTAGTGGTCCACCAGGGAAGGAACGTTACACCTTTCCAAGTTCAAGAAATATTTGGAGAAACAGACAGATAAGTGAACGCATCAAAAACCGAATTTTCAACTCTAACGTGAGATCTGGACGCTAGCAAAACATGGTATGTATCAGTGGAGAATACACAACGGCGACAAATGTTCATTGACAGATGCCTTCGGAATATAAATCGTGCCTCACAACTGGATCTTAAGGTGATTATAGAATGAAGCCAGAAATCGGCCATTTTGTAAACCACGTGCTTTTCCAATATTGTTTTCAAGAGCACGAGATGAAAGAACCATAACGTGTATGGGGCTGAAATAATGGTAGATCTTTTGCTTAGTTCTGCTGAACAATCATAATTTGAGTTTCGGCACTGTACGAAAACTATTACGCCAGATTTGGGGTTTTGGAAATGTATGTAGATAAGCGTGTGGTGAATTTGAAATTCACCACGGGCTTCATTCTATAATCACCTTAAACAACGTGCTGCATCGTCGTTGTCACCAGAGGCCGATTGCAAATAAATTTGGGAACGAAAGTGGGGCTGGGTCGGCAACACCTTACGTAGGGGCGGAAACGAAATCAAAGCATTAGAACACAGCGTGACATCGTATCAGTGCAAGTCCCGGAGGCTCATGGCAACGCAGCCTCTATAAAGAAATAAAACAAGTCTACCGAAATCTAAGAGGAGATCATTCAAGTCGGCACTTTGCACCACCGGGGGTGTACAGGACCCCCCTACTTAATTTTATCTTTTCATTTTTTGACGTAAACTACGTCTAAGGGGAAGACTCGGATACAGGGTGACAAATGAAAATTTCCAAATTCGAGACCGTCACGAAATCATGTAAGATTTTGAACTTTAATAGCGCCTTTATCTTCCGATGGATTTTTGAGATTTATATATCAATCGACTCGGAAATTATCTACCAATTTGTCAATTATATTGAAACTTTTGGTTATGAACGTTAAAACAGGGTATTGGATCATTTTGGCAGCACCCTCTTTTCTTGCCGCAAGAGTCTCGTTTCGGCCGTCGCCGTTCAGTGCGGTTGGCTTTTGGACTCTGCTTTTTGTGCGGTGTTTCGCACAAAAAGTAGAACAATGGAACCGGACCAGTGACCGCGGTCGAAACAAATGTAACCAAAATGCCTAATGTAGTGCATGGTGTATAAAAAGTGATGCAGATAGGGGCATGTTTGTGCAGGCATGAGACGATCAATTCTAGACCAACATTTGAAAAGGGCGTAACAGCCAAAATTTATTCCTTCTGATTCTTTGTCCACATATATAGCTTTATATGTGGACGAAGAATCAGAAGGAATAAATTTTGGCTGTTACGCCCTTTTCAAATGTTGGTCTAGAATTGTTATCAATGCCGATGCCCTTGCTAGTAATGCAATCATCGCAATGCAATTGCACAAACATGTTTATATTAAAACACGACTTTGGAAAAATGATGAGCATTTTTTTTACAAACTGAAAACTAATAAGGCCGTTACACATATTTATTAAAAATTATGGTCTCCGCAAAGTCAAGGGGGAGGGGGTTCTATTGAATCGAGCGGCGTAAAAATTTGAATGCAGAGGTTTTTGGGGCCGAGGAAGGTTCTTAAGATGGTTCAAGACCCCTCTACTCTTTGAAACCTGGCTCCTATACAAATGAAACACCAATTTCATCATAATTCTAGATCAAGCAAATGGAACCAAATCTGGCGTGTGGAGGTTTTGGATAGGGAAGATATGTTTCTGTGATGGTTTGCAACACCTCCCCCTTCTGGAAAGAGGGGCTCCCATACAAATGAACCAAAAATTTCTGCATAACTCGAGAACTAATCAGTGAATAAATCAATTTTAAGCGAAGCAAAGTTCGTCGGCTACGCTAGTAAAAAAAAATTAAAATGAAAAAAAAAATCAAAAAAACTCCTCGGATTTGTTAAAGAATGTTTTGAAATTTCTCAAAATTTACCGGTAAATTTTTTTGTTGCCCTAAGATCGTTATTGTGGGTGCAATCATGCGGTACTTATTGTACACGACAAAAGCTTCGGAACGCATACATTCTTGAAACGGGCTATATGAGTTACAATAGAGCTGTCACCTTCTTGCTCCCTGATTCAAAAGTCTTGCAATGATATTAATAAAATGGTTGCACGAAGATTTTGTCCATAGTGACACTCAGTGTTGGTAGAATCATACTCAAATCTGAATCATCGAGGTTTTATGCACGAGCTAACTCGCCTGTGATTCTGTAGGGGGAGCATCGCGCTTGAGTTTCTCGACCAGAATCGCATCGCTTCGCTCACTCACCGAAAAACGATTTCGTTCTAAAAATCGTCAAAACGCAATCGAGGCGTATGTTTTGTTTATATATGCATTTATTAGCCATTGTTTTAGACGAAAAACAGTTAATTTAATGCATTCAACAATGAAGAACACGTAAATATCATGCAATGATGCAAATTGCGATTCGAATCATGAGCAAATCTCTGGGCCATGATTCTGATGGGATTTGATTCACGCATGGTTTGAATCGCCGATGAGATTTGAGATTTCGAGATTTTACCAACACTGGCGACACTGCCAGACAGTGGGAGTTAGATTGTAATAACACACACACACCCTCTTTTCCCGTCCGCAACGTTTACTACTCGCGCGCATCACAACCAAATTAATTGGGGTTTGGTACATGATTGACATTTTATGATTTCTAGTGATGCACGAAAAACAAGACATGCCTATGATTGGAATGTTTCTGAATAATAAATGTTGCAAACGAAAAAGAGGATGCTCCCCTAGGGCTTCTTCTATTGAAATATTTCATCAAATGCTTCAAAACCCAAATGTAGGCAATTCGGATCCAAGAAAGGCATCATTACCACTGAGGAATAAATTTGGGTTTTCATAGTAAATTTTTCAAACAATTGTTGTATCCAACAATTTTCATATCTTAAGATACGCTAGTTTTGTTCGAAACCAGTGACAAAAGTAATCAAATGAATTTTCTAAAAATATTAATGCATGATGGCACTACAATCCTCAATGAACAAAACTGTCTTACGTAGTTTACGTTAGGCGGTTGTGTCTTGTACATAACCCTTCTGATTTTTCACATTCACTATTGTTCGGCCAAACGACATTTTTGGGCATATGACCTGTCTAGCCAATCGACATTTCTGCCGTATGACCTGTTTGGTCAAATGGCCTTGTCCACCAAACCACCATTTTCGACCAAATGTCATATTCTCTCAAACGACTTTCTCGGCCGAATGACCTGTTCGTCCAAATGGCATTTTCCACCGTACGATCCTTTCGGCACATTAGAATCGATGACAAAAAACGAAAGCACGGAGATCAAAGTGTGCTACGTACAAAAGTTGACGTAAAATTTTTCTCGTCCTGTTTTTTCTTGCTCCATGGAATTTTGATTTCTTTTTGATTCAACTATGTATGACTGGACAATGTATTCTGGAGAAGAAAAGTTTTAAGTTGAGATACCAACCAATGGATCTTTGGTAACCACATCCTGAAGACGATGCGGTTGAAAATGGGGTAAGCTGAAAGTTGCCGTGACGCAGCATATGAAGCACGACCACGTACAGCGGATGATCACATTGAGCAACGCCGGAGTCTCAACGCATTTCTTTTCGGCACGCGGAAGGGTGGCGGAAAATACTGGTATTCGTAAGTTCAAGCTGAATTTGGTAAGTTTCCATGATTTTTTTTTTTTTTGACCCTAAAAAAAACTTGATCCTTTCGCGAATTTCAATTTTCTGTGGCAGGCACATTGAATACGTTTTGTCGAGTAAGATCAGTTTTAAACATCCTGAATCTTGGCTTGCAAAGCTTATTGTATATATTATAAACATTATGTTGTATGTATATATTAATTATATTCATCTTGATTATTCTATTCGTTATATTCATTTAATTAATTAAAATCATTTTACACCTTATCAACATTACACCGATTCTTTTTCACACGGGGGATGCGTTCCGTGTAAAAAAAGTTTTTAGTTCAAAATTTGAAAATTCGTGTAAAAAAAGTTTTATGATTTCTCGACGAATCATGCAAAATGGAGCAAGTTTGCAAATATTTTGTATGGGATGAGATCCGTGTAAAAACAGAATCGGGTGTATATTAATTTATTACAATGCCAATAAGCCGATGTTCTTCTTGATCGATATGTCTAACATTAGATATCATATAGTTTATTTCTTCATCCATCTATCTACAAGCTGATCATTATCACATTATGTATATATTTAATTATACATTAAATTTCTAAATTTTAATTATATTTATCATACATCTTACATTCAATGATTTACAGCTCTTGAACACATTTCATATTATAAAAATACTATGTTACACTAAATTTATTAACAATTTAAAAAAAAAAGTCCTTCAATTATAACGAATTGTATTGTTATTCTTTTGGATTAAACTGTTGAAAGAGTTATTTTTTTTCTTATTGGGGTATTTTTTATAATCGATTTTTTGTCAAGAAATTACCTGTCATGAGGTAATTTCTCGAAATTGAGCATCTGTAGGCGTAGGAGCAAAAACCTTTCAGTTATGTAGGGAGGTACCAAATGTATTAAAAAAAAAAAGGTTTCCAGTTCTACTTTCGAGAGAACTCTCATTAGGTTACTTTCGACTCTGCCGTTTGTTTTTTCAATGAATAAATTCGGCCGAACCAACTTAACAGTTGAGTGTGAATAGTGATAAAGTGAAAAGTGAAAAACAAAATAGTGTTTTGTTCAGGAAAAAAGCTTATTGAAAGTGTCCTAAGTGTCATGTGTGTCCAAATTAGTGAACCTGAACATGAGTTTCATCAAGAACATGGGAAGCAACAAAGGACAATCAGCGATATGGACAATGAAATTGGTGAACTCGTTTCTGTTTTTAATTACTTATTACTTTTTCTTTTGATTTTTAACCTCAAGAACATTTGAATAAATTACTGCTGTAGGCATATAATTATTCATTGTTTCCCACGCAGAGATATGTCTGAAGGGTTTTCCGTAGTCTTTTGCCGTTTTATGTCATGCAACACATTCTATGTTATTCGTACATTTGAATTTTGTCGATCTTTTTTTCTGCATAGATCTTTTTAGATCTGTGAATAACTTTTCTCGAACAAAATCGATTTTGTGGATTAAAATAAATTTGACATTTTGTATTCGAGTTTTACCAAGATCTCTCGATCTTACAGCTGTAGGGGAAGACTTCATTTCATTTTCAATTTGTGTCGGGTCTCACAATAAGTTTGAAGCAATAGGTTGATCCGATGTTTCGATGGAGTAATTTCCAAATACAACTAATTTTGATTCAACCAAATTACAGACTCTTATTGGCTTTCCTCAATATTCCTATTTTCTCATTGTTAAGTTACATATTGGTTTTCGCTTATTACTAAGGGCATATATTAATATGAGTACATAATTTCAATTGGGATCGCATAAGGGAAGGGAAAATTAATATATTTTATATTCTTTCTCGTTTCAGTGAGCGAACGAGTGCGCTTAAACCTAGGCTAATTACCTGAGCGGCACAAGTCAGACTAAAATGGTTGCAGCAACTTGATAGTGACCAATTCTAGTCGCATATCTGTTGCAGTAATCTATGGGACATGTGCTACTTGGGTGGCCAGGGCAAGTTTAATAGCTTCGCCCCATCCCAGGACAATTAACAATGGAGTGACAAAAATTTCTTAGCATGGTCACTCCCAACGTCTGTTTAAACGCATTATATCATTTGCTTATGATGATATTCCTAAACTATATTCCCTACCAACCATCCAACTCCTTGACATCTATGAGGGCGTCGGTGAGTCGCTGGCCTCTCGTTAAGTAGATGTCATATCATCATTTCCTTCCCTTCCTTAGTAACAGAGAAGATGGGCGTGGCCGGCAATGGTAGCTTTCATGGTTTATCATTTTTGACCCCCAATTGGGTTGCTGTCAAATCCCAAATAGTAATCCATAAGCAGTTGGGATAAGAAAGTTAAAGAAAATACATGACAGCTATCAGTATGCAATCTACGAAATACTCTGTTACAACGCAACGCAACGCAACGCAACGCAATTAGAATCGATGACAAAAAACGAAAGCACAGTAGCTCGGCGGGAGAAAAGGTCAAAATTATATTTTGAAAATTCAATAGGATTTGAACTAAATGAACGGGAGTCAAAGAATTATCTGTGATATAAAAAGTATGGGGAAACTTTCCCATTTCCATCTCAATCATTGGCGTAAATAAGGGGGGCCAGGGAGGGCCTGGCCCTCCCCAGAACCACTTGTGCCCCCCCAGAAAATTTATAAATTGAATTACAAAATAGTAAACTTTTATATATAACAAATATATTTCCTTATTCCGCATTGCATCACATGTCTTCTTTGATAAATTTTTCAGCAAGGTATCAAACTTGTCGTTGCAAAATGTCAAGTCCATAGATTTGTCTGATTTTTATTGCCAATCACTTCCTTTGCCAACAATTAATTAAGTGCAAAACGTGATAACATCCTATTTTATTAATTAAACCAAGTTGAAAAAAAAGGTTGTTTGAGAAAATACATATACATTGTTTTGACATCCAACTACGGTTAGAAACGGTTAAACCCTAAAAATTATAATTATAATTATTATTATAAAACAAATTGACAAAAAGTTCACAGAATCCCAGAAAAAAATATTGCAAAGAAACACAGAAAATATGATAGATTATAAACATTAGGATTTTTTAATTAGTTTTTTTACTTGGTAGGCTCAACCGTGTATGACGCTTTGCGGAGCCGTAATTCTTTAGTACGAAAATATTAAGATTATTAAACTCTCACAATGATTGAGATTGCATTGAATTGTTTATGGACCCCACAATATCAACAAATCATCTTCGTTTCTACCTTTATTAAGTGAGGGATTTTCCTGGACTTTTCAACTCACCGTCTCACCATGTAATTTTTTTTATCAGAATATGTTTTTTATTTATAAGGAGCATGATGTCGCAAAGTGATATCGGAATATCATACAATTATCAAAAAATTGGGAAAAAAGTACGGCCCCTGTATTTAAACGTTTTCGAATCATACAAACGTAAATAAAGAGATCCAAAAACTGCAAAGCTGATTCAGAAATTAGAAAATTGGAAACCAGACCAGACACATATTGACTATATCACATCATTACTAGAAATCATTTTATTGTTTCGCGTATTGAGTGATGCTAACAACAAGACAAATGGGCAGCAAAGGCATCAAGAAATCCTTGGCAGTCCATGCTTGTACTGCTCTATATCGCCTTAGAATATTATCCCTCACCAGCTAGGGTTATGCCCCCCCCCTAAACCGGGACTCTAGTTACGCCTTTGATCTCAATGAACATATATTTATCTCATCGCACCAAATTCGTCACTTCTTTTGCCAATATGCGTGACTTATACCACCTTCGGTTTTATGCGAATGAGCAACCGCACACTTTATATATGGACTTTATATATCAAGCGAAAGGTTCTACTTCCTGCTCCTTAGAACAGCTGTAAAAACCACAATAATTTTTATTATAATCATCAAAATTGATTAATCCATAATAGGAACGCATGCGCCAGTTGTGGCACTATTCTTAATTTTGGTTCCTTATTTGGCAAATCCCATTGTTTTCTTAGGGGATTTGCCAAATTGGGACCACTAGTGCGACAACTGGTGCAAAGGACATCAAAAATTAAGCAAAATCAATTTTTACAATAATTGCTTGTTTTGGAGGAGATCAAAGGTTTTATCGTATCATATGAATATGCTTTATCGATATGAGCTTGGTTTACGGTGATTTGATTGGCCATTTGGCATATAAAGCACTAGTGCGACAACTGGTGCTATAGCCACAACTGGTACATCCATCCTATCTAACATGATTAAAATTTGATTTATGTAAACATTTTCAATGCTAAGTGCTGTGGCTAATTCTTCTAAAAGGTGCTTAGATTTTCTTCCAAAACCCACCAGGTTACAGAGTGTAAGAAGAGAAGGCGCAAAACACTTATTTTGAGAACGGATTCTATATAACAATAACTCAATATCGTTCGGCAGAGGTTCCCTACCCTGAACCGCAGTCAATAAATCAACCTTGAAAATAGAAATCGTTGTCGTGTTTGCAACATGCCAGGGCATCGATTTCATTGTTTATGCTACCTCACGAGCAGCTGCCGGTGGAGAACCATCGACACATCCAGGTCACCAATTGGATGCACATAATTGACCGGGGAGCATGATCCCGACATTTTCACGCGGTTGTTGGTGGCTTTGATCGCGGACCGACTGACTGGTCGTCGACGGCCAACCAGAAGAGTTTCATTTCTCAAGAGATACTTCAATAGTACGCTCGTCTGATCTTAGATGGATAGGGCAACAGAAAATGCATCGCAAGGAATGCAATGATTCAAATCGTGCCTTCAATGAATGATAAACAATGGGATCGACGATGATTTATCGCCACTGCTTCAGTTACGTTCAATGAATGAATGCATGGTTAGATGATACCAGGAGTGAAAACCAGGTTAAGTTGCCAATTGAAAGTGAGAGCGAAGTACCCTTAACGCGGTGGCCGATACAATGGTATTTGAACGAAATAGGAAGGTGCTTATTTGTTTAAAATCTCTTTTAGGTTATTCAAGTACGCTCAACGATGGTTGACTTCGACTTTTATGGTTTTTCGATAGTGCATAGTGCGAAAGATCTTTTTGACATTTGGCAGCAATAAGGGTATGCAGTAAGGGTAATAAATTCATTTTTCATAGTTCGGCACCAACATTTTAGAAGGACGAAACTGCAATTGTAAACAAGAGCTTCTCACATCTCTGGTAAGCTAATTTGTGCTCACCCAGGCGACCCACTTAATGAAAGAGTGGATTTGCTGTTTCCATCAGTGGTGTTGGATTGTGCAGGTGCTCAATTTAACCCATCAGCGACGTGGAAAGCTCTTGATTACAAAATAAGTTTAGCCCTTTCGTAATGTTGGTGCTGAATTCTGGACAGATAGATTTTTGAGCTACATTTATCAAGTACTTCTACAATAATAAACTGTTAGGTTTCTAGTAGGTCAAAAATCCTCCGGATCAGGCTTCGAACATACAGCATAGCCTTCTTGTAGCCGCACACCTTACCGCTAAGCAGCGGATGGTCTCAATGTACGTTAATGTTATCCATATCTAATTTTATTTTATGCAAGTCCTAGATACATGGGTTTTATCCATAAATTTTCTATTGCTTGGCAAATACATTAAACCTTGATTGTCAAGTGTCGAAAATGATCCATCATAAATTAGAAGACGACATATGTTTCGATATGTAGGCATGCACAGCAGAACTAATATCGAATAAAACAACTTATCGTAACACACCTTTCAACGCAAAACTGAGTGAACTTTCGATCGTACGCGGAGAGGTGCACCATAACTCATTGAGTCGTAACTGGGTGGACTTGATTTATTCTTTTGTAATAATCACTCACTCGCTAACAGAATGTTGGGTTCAGACAACAACGCTTAGGGTAGTTAAACAGTCTTCGCTTTTATATCCACAGTAAGTGAACCTGAGGCCTACCGATACGCTCGTTATGTTGATGTCTGAAAAGTGTCTACCAGCCCCAGCACTAACTTCATGTTTTACCTGGAGAATCTATTAACATTCGACTGGTAAATGAACGATTCGCTAGCTTGGACGATTTTTTCGTCATCTCATTGCATGCTCGATTCATATTATAAACAGTATTTTTCCTACCACACAGTTTTGTTGCTTTCATTTCGTCTTGGTGGTGGCTTATTTGAAACATCCGTTTGGATAGTTTTCTTTTGCTGGTTTACGGACTAGATCGAGCGTGACTATAAAGGCGACATCGACGTCCATCGGTTACTAAGCGCGGGAGTAATGTAGTGCAAGTAGCGGATCCAAATGCTATGGGTAATAATTGACTTTCCACATGTCAATATTTTAAATTATAATATCGCTCCTCCTAGTAATGGTTTAGTCGAATTTTTCAGTCCGCATGCAATTTCGTTTCTTTATCTCGATAATTAGAATTGTGTTCTGGATTTGTTTTTTATATCCATATAGGAAAAAAATAAAGGCTACTAAGCGTATTTTGGGCAATAACAAAAACTTATAAGTTTCGTGGCCGTGTGGTTAGCGACATCAATCGTCTAGACGTATGGGCTATGGATGTGGGTTCGATTACCGCCCCGATAAGGAGGAAACTTTTCGTAATCGAAGAATAAGTCCGCAAACTTGAGCAAAAATTAGTTCGTTTTTTCTCCTTCAATTGTTGTAACAAGTTTCTCTAGGAGGTCATGCGGAAATTTCGACAACATTTTTAGTGGAAATTTTTTGACAGTTTCGATGGAATATCAGCAAATATCTCCACAAATATATGAGAAAATTCCTCGGATAAATTCCTGCAGAAATTCATCATTCGGGCACAGATTTATTACAGCGATTAATCCTCCGGGAATTCCTCGCGGAAATTTTCCTCCAACTCCAACTGCAGCAGGTGCTGCAGAAATCGCTCCTAAATTGTCTGCGGAAATTCTTCCGAGAACATCTGTGGAAATTCCTTAGGGAATTCTTCCAAAAGTTCCCCTGGGAAATTATGCGGAAATTTATTTGGAAAATGTTGGTTCCCTTCATGAATTCTTGCGGAAATCGCTTTGAAAATTCTTAGAAATTGATTGAGGATTTTTACAGAAATTCCTATGATCTTCGCTAAAACCGGATAACCTTCATGAAATTCTTTTTTTCTGCCTTGAACAACATTCTTGCAGATTTTTACAGTCACACCGCTCCAAGATATTCCGCGGATTTTTTTTTTTCAAAAAAATCTATGTGATTTTTCGGATTTTAAATGCTGCAGAAATCCTCTTTATGTTGTGGAAATTTATTTACATGGAATTTTTGCATAGGGGCCTTGTGGAAATTTCTTCAGGAGCA
This sequence comes from Armigeres subalbatus, assembly GCF_024139115.2. NCBI lineage: Eukaryota > Metazoa > Arthropoda > Insecta > Diptera > Culicidae > Armigeres > Armigeres subalbatus. The sequence goes on along the minus strand of NC_085139.1, from coordinate 182,569,004 downwards.
CAGCAAATAATTTTGAAAATTCAACGACGTGTACAATTGCAGCTTATTCCATAAAAAAAAATAACATTCGATATTCAATTAAATTTGATTTAATTTTACAAGCAAGCACCGTTTAAATTTATTTCGATTTGAAAGAATAGATCGATTGAATGTTACGTTTATTTGCATGCTCCAAATATGTGCATGAAAATACATTTAAAATCACAACATATTTTTATCTGTGATGTTTCTTCATTTTCTGTTTGGACTTAATCCTGTAAAAATACCATCCGGAGCAGTTCTCCCGAAAGTCACGATTTTTTTTCAAGATATCAATTTTGTATTTTTTTATTTCCCTGAAATTTTGCATGTACATCCATTATGGCCATTGGTTTGTCATTTTGACTCTAGTATAACTTTTCACAAGGACCTATACAAAAAAAATCGAACACTTAAAAAAAAAATTAACTGGAAAACGGCTTGTTCGATCGTTTTGATGTCTTCGGCAAAGTCAATGGGGTTAAAATGAATAAAATTGAAAAAAAAATGTACAAACATTGAAAAAAAACTCTCAAAAAAGAGTTTTTCATCAATAAACTAGTTTGTTACACTCAACTAAGTACTTTTGTCAAATCCACAATATCTTTTTGTCATATCAACAATTATGTTAATGTAGTTAATTTTACAAACAAGCTTGTTGAAAATTACGAAGTTTTTCGTATTTTGTATTCAAATTTCACAGTGTACTGTGCATTTTCAGAATTAAGTCGTGTGCTGTGAAAAGTCGGATCTCGAGTCTGAGTTTATTCATTAGATTCATATTTAATTTTATTTATAAATATCAGTTGGATATCAGCTGCATTCAACGGTAAGTATTTCAAATAATAGTAAATACGAACAGAAATGCTAGACATTATGATTTTTTTAGATAATTATGGATAACTTTTGCTAAGCAAAAAATCCGATGGTGTTTTTTGAGAAAAATCATCCTTTACGATAAACGTCAAACTACCTAAACATATGGTTGAAACAACAAGCAGTTTTATTGACTTAACAAAATTGATAGTTGATTGGACTATCATTTCGTTAAATGACGATAAATGACGATTGTTAAATCAACAAAAATATCGTGTTGAATTCAACAAAAATGTTTGTAAGCCCTCAGATGGCAATCATGTTTGTCGGAATTGACCCAATATTTTGTTAAATAAACAAACAATTTTTCTGCATGTATGCATTATTTTACACCATGGAGAAATGATGCGATAAAAAATGTTTTTTTTTAAACAAGTTGGTTTGTATTGTTTTTATGTTTTGATCAATTCGATTTTATGGAAGTACGTGGATTTTCCAAAAGGTGAACGATATTTTTTTTTAAGTGCAACCGTTTCTGAGATACAACAGTTTGCAGATAAAACAAAGCGATTTTTTTATTTTCCGTCTTTTTCGAATCTATTTGACATGGGATCAAATTTTACTGCTATTGTCTAAATTCTTTGACTAAAATGTTAGTATCGGAGCAGTGGTTACTCATTCGCATGATACATGTAAGGTTATAGCGTGGAAGAGTCGTTTGGCCGAAACCCATTCGGCAGAAAGCCATTTGGCCGAATGCCATTGGGCCGAAAGTTGTTTGGCCGAATATACCATTTTGTTAAGAAAATTATTTTGAGCTTTTTAGTGGAATGTCTTCACTTTAAATATAAGACGAGTTTAGTTAACTTCCATTTCACCATTTAATTAGGTTTGATAGATACGTATTTCGACCTTACTAATGAGGTCGAAATACGTATCTGTCAAGGTAAAATTAAGTGGTGGAATTAAATGAGATTGTACAAACTCGTCTTATGACAAGCGAATATACCATTTGGCCGAACAGACCATTAGGCCGGAAGTCATTTGGCCGAAAGGGTCATTTGGCCGAAAGGGCCATTTGTCCGAAAGGGTCGTTTGACCGAAAGGGTCGTTTGGCCGAAAGGGTCATTAGGCCGAAAGGGTCTTTTGGCCGCAAGGGTCTTTTGGCCAAAAGGTTCATTTGGCCGAAAGGGTCATTGGGCCGAAAGGGTCATTTAACGAATGGGTCATTTGGCTGAAAGAGTTGTTTGGCCGAAAGGGCCATTTGACCGAAATAGTCATTTGGCCAAAATGGTCATTTGGCCGGATAGGTCATTTGGCCGAATAGGTCATTTGAAAAGTGAGAAATAAGAAGTAAGAAGAAAGACATCTCAATTCTCATTCCTCATTTCTCACTTCTCACTGTGAAAAAATAGGAGCGCAAAGTGACGTCTCACTAATCACTTCGCACAACTTACTTTTTACAGCGAGATAGACAATAAATATCGACGATTTCAGCCAAATTTGTTTATATGTTAAATTGATTCGAAAACCATTTGAAAAAGAACGGAAATAAAAAAAATATCGATGTATTTTATTATTAACTGTTGTATCTCAGAGAAGACAGAACTTATAAAAAAATATCGTATATCTTTTCCATTGGAAAATTGACGTACTTTCGTAAAACCGAAATAATAAAAACGTAAAAATAGTATTTCATCAGTTTGAAAAAAAAAAGAACTAATTTAAAATAAATTCTAACTTTTTAGTCCATCATTTCTCCATTATGACCCATAGTGCAAAATAGTGAATATATTATCTGCTACAACATATCAAAAAATAAAAAGTATTCAGAAATTCTTTTTTGAGAAAATCGGTTTCTAAGTTTTATGTTTGAACAATTTATTTCGCATTATATTTTTTCAATATAGGCCCATTGATTCCCTAAAGCTTTGCCGAATACATCAAAACGATTGGACAAGCCTTTTTTGAGTTATATATTTTTGAAAGTGTTCAAAGTGTTTTTTGCTTAGGCCCTTGTCAAAAATTACAATAGAGTCAAAATGGCTAACCAGTGCTGTAAATTAAGTTTTTTGGTCATACAGAATGGATATGCAAAACTTTAGGGGAATCAAAAAAAAACAAATATTAATCGTTCTGCGATTTCACAGAGAATTGCTTATCAGAGTTGTCATAAATGGTGAAGGGTCGTTTGGCCGAAACCCATTCGGCCGAAAGCCATTTGGCCGAATGCCACTAGCCCTAACAGGCCATTAGGACGAAACCCAACTGGCCGAAAGTCATTTGGTCGAAAGAGTCATTTGGTCGAAAGAGTCGTTTGGCCGAAAGGGTCGTTTGGCCGAAAGCATCATTTGGCTGAAAGAGTAATTTGGCCGAAAGGGTCACTAGGCCGAAAGGTCATTACGCCGAAAGGGTCATTTGGCCGAATAGGTTATTTGGCCGAAAAGGTCATTTGGCCAAAAGGGTCATTTGGTCGAAAGGGTCATTTGGTCGAAAGGGTCATTTGGCCGAAAGGGTCGTTGAACCTTAGGCCGAATAGGTCATTTGAAAAGTGAAAAATTATGAATGAGAAGAAAGGCGTCTCACTTCTCACTCTTTATTTTTCACTTTTCACTGTAAAATGTGAGAAGCGCGGAATGAGTAGTGAGACGTCTCACTAGCCACCTCACACTACTCACTTTTTCAGAAAATTTATTTATTTATTTATTTATTTTATTTCTCACTTCATGCTGTAAAAAGTGAGTAGTGCGAAGTGAGGAGAAACGTCTCACTTCTCACTTCTCACTGTAAAAAGTGAGTAATGCAAAGTGAGTAGTGAGACGTCTCACTACTCATTCCACGCTTCTCACTTTTTAGAGTGAGATGAGAAAAATGAAGTGTGAGAAGTGAGACGCCTTTTTTCTCATTCCTAATTTCTCACTTTTCAAATGACCTATTCAGCCAAGTAACCCTTTCGGCCTAATGACTCTCTCGACCTAATGACCCTTTCGGCCAAATTACCTTTTCGTACAAATAACCCTTTCAGCCAAACGACTCTTTCGGCCAAATGACCCTTACGGCCAAATGACTCTTTTGGCCAAACAACGCTTTCGGCCATATGACCCTTTCGGCCAAACGACCCTTTCGGCCAAACGACCTTTTCGGCCAAATGGCCCTTTCGGCCGTATGACCCTTTAGGCAAAATGACCCGTTCGGCCAAACGACCCTTTCGGCCAAATGACCCTTACGGCCAATTGACTCTTTTGGTCAAACAATGCTTTCGGCCTAGTGGCATTCGGCCAAATGGCTTTCGGTCGAATGGGTTTCGGCCAAACGACCCTTCCCCATCAAAAATATATATCGCAAAAAATTCTCCAGATATAAATTTTGAGAATCATCTTCTATTTTTTTTCATTTGCATCAAATCGAAGAACATTTTTGTGTTTTCACTTATTGTATAAACCCTTATTCGTTCTAGATGAATGCTATGAAAGCAATATAAAATGTTCCAACACTATAAAAGAATTCCTGACGAAAATACTTTTGAAAAAAGATATGATTCATCATGCTATTCAATCAACTTACTATTCTATTAGCATTACTATTACTTACTATTCTATTAGCATTAGCATTACAAGTACAAGTCGAGTCAAGTACTAGACATTGAAGACGACCTTACTGTTGAGGTCGAAATACGTATCCGTCGAAGGTACAATAAAGCAGTGGATTTAAATGGAATAGAACAAACTCGTCTTACGACAAGTAATCCTACGCCTTTGCTCTCGATGCTACTGGAGACTCCAAATAATTAATCTGAAACTGACAAATATCTCGGAGTTACAAAGAAATCGACAAGATGAAAATGGTTGTTCATGTCCTTCAAAAGACATGTTTTGTGCGCGTCATGTTTCAAATTGAATTAAAAATGACAACAAGCAGCGTCCCTCTCCTTACAACATTTCTCGCCTAACTTTTCAAAAGGACCTAAGCAACATTTTTTTCATGAATTAATTTGAGTACTGCAATCAAAAGTTTTCATGTTGTTCTGTTGATTGCGCTATTCAAATTAATTCATGAAAAAAATGTTACTTAGGACCTTTCGAAAAGTTAAGCGAGATTTGTTTAAAGAATGCTCAAAGTGTAATGCATGCCATTCAACAAGGGCTTGGACATATCCGGAAAATAATGATAATATCCTTCAAGCGTAGTTTTTATTCTCAACAACATTTGCTAACTAAAATAAAGCCAATTTTGATAGACATAAAACTAATTTTCAAATAAACGTCCTTAGATCTAGCATTTTATTTATTAAATTTTTACCTAAAGCTAAATCCGCGCCAAATCCGTGCGAAATTCGAAACATCGTTATCTAAATCCGCGAAAAACGGTGAAATCCACGAAAATTGCGAAATATGCGTAGTCGTAACAACCCTGTTAAGATATCATAGAAATAGGATCAGGTCTCTTCACATTTTAAGGTTGCATGCGCTGTTGAATTCCACAAAAAATATTCATGAATACACAGCATGTCGGAAAATATGCGTATTTTTTGCGTATCAATTTTTGAAGGCACGCCAAAAAATCAATTGTGTATCTAGGGGAACGGTTCGGCTCTTCATCTCATAGCTCTCATTTCCATCCTATCAAAAACAAAGCAATGAAAAGGAACTTGATTTGTTTTTTTATTTTTGTGATTTTTTTTCAGTGTGAGCACGCATGTTAGCAAAAAGATGCGACAAGTTCGGTGCTGTATTTCTCTGTATTGCGATGAGATGAATATATGTTCAGTGAGATGAAAAATGGAACAGTTCCCCTATAACAACAACAATTTACAAACTGTCACATATCAGTAAAGTTAAATTATATATTGCTTAGAGAGTCTGTGCGAAAACCGCGTAAGTTTATTCATTTTTGGCAGTGATACATCGGAAATTAGAAAAGGGGATCAAGTCTCCCTAGTCTCCTTTTCTACTAAGTATCCCTCACTACGAAGTTTACGTAAAGGCTATATGACTACTCCAAAACCAAACTTTTGAAAGGTTTGGAGACCCAGTGTTATATACCAGCTTGATGAATTGAGGTGATGTCTGTTATGTGTACAAAATTCTTTGAATTGGAAGGAGAATCCTGTCGAAAGGGTCCAACGCAGTTTTGTTCGTTTTGCCCTCAGGCGATTGCCGTGGGATAATCCTTTCAGGTTACCGCACTACGAAGAGCGATGCCAACTGATTCGACTCGAAACCCTTCGACAACGACGTGGAGATTTGCAGAGGGTTTTGCATTTGACATTATAAACAACCACGTGGACTGCCCTGAGCTCTTGCAGCAAGTTAACTTTTATGTCCCAGCCCGTCGCTCCCGCCAACGTCAGCTCTTCCAGTCTGTCCGACACTCCACAATGTTTGGGCAAAACCACCTGCTGGAACGTTGCTTCAACCTCCTCAACGACATTGATTGGTTCGATTTTAATTGTAGCAGAACGATATTCAAAACTAGATTAAGGCAAATTTTAAGTTAGCATATAAGTTTTAAACCAGTCTGTACAGTTAACACTGAAGATGAAGATAAATAAATAAATAAATAAAATGTCAATTGTTTGATATTCAAAATTGTCCAGATTGGTCTAAGGGATCAGAAGTTATAGCCAAAATGCTATTTTTAGGCGTAAAACACGCTAAAAGCACTCATTAATATTTTTCAGGCACGAACCATCACCACTAGGTGAATTAATCAGGTTTTTTTTTCAAAAAGTATTGAATGGGTTACTATCGCAAAATCAGCCAAATTTTCGTAATTTTTTTTTTTTAAAACTCCAAATTGAGTCTTACACTGAAAAACATCAATGCAATAAAATAAGTCGATTTGCAAAAAAAAAACACCTTTTTTGATTTTTCATATTGTCTAGAGATAGGAAATTGTGTTGCCAAACAACCATTCATGTTTTTTTTTTCTTTATTATTGAGGTTTTCAGCCCTGGGTTGGTTCACCTCAGATCGTTCATGTATCGCAAGCTGCACATTCTTAAGGAGAAATAGTTTTTCTAACAAAAACTTTTTCTTGCCCAAATTGCATTTTTAATTGTCGAGGTCTTACCTATTCAATTATTTTTATACCAACGTTCATTTTATCGACTGTTTGGTGTTTTGCGGGATTTGGTTTGGCGGGCAGTCATTAAATATAGAGGAAAACATAAATTTTCTATTTTCCGACGTTTCGGCGGAATGTATTTTGCCTTCTTCTAGGGATCATAGATAACTGTTTTTTTTTGTCATTGGTAGTTTAAATCATAACAACAAATATAAACAAATAGTGACGACTTTCCGAAGTGATTAAAATATTACAAATCTTAACGTGATGCGAAGGACAAAATTGGGACAAGTTAGTTTTTTGTCATTTGCAGTTAGATTTAAACAATAAATGACAAAAAAACAGTTATCTATGATCCCTAGAAGAAGGCAAAATACATTGCGCCGAAACGTCGGAAAATAGAAAATTTCTGTTCCCCTCTAATTTAATGACTGCACGCCAAACCAAATCCCGCAATTTTATACCAACATTTTACTGATTTTGCAGTAATCATGCATACAATACTTTTTTGTAGCATTTGTCATTTTTCAGCATAAGCATAAGATAAGCCCTTTTCAAAAGATAGTGTAGATTAATCAAGTATGCAAAGTGGCTTTTTGTGACAAAGTCTACGCGTCCAGATAGTTTTATTGAAATTGCAAATAGCGCAAAATTCTTCATAATAATAAAATAATTCTAGTTGATTTCATCGCCAACTGATTTCAAAAGGAATTGTGCTATAGGGAATCGTACATGACACCAATGCACCTTTCGTTTTATGAAAATAAGACTAAAAATCGTTAGATATCTATGAAAAGGAGAGATGTGCTTTCAATTCATGGAGGCGAAGCTCTACATTTCCCTGGAGGTGATGCTCTAACCCACCCACCATTCCATATTTACGCTAATACAATGAAATGCAATATCTGACAACGTACCGGAAATATGACTTCGCGAGGATAATCCATTCTTTTCCAATGCATGCAGTAGATATTAAGCATATGAATGGCTACAAATTGCTGTAGTAATGATGGAAAGTAGGAATACTTATGGTATGTTCCTAAATTTATGATAGGATCCATCTCAATTATATTGGTCAATCGTCACACAGTTACATTTAATTGACATTTAGTTAAAGTCTGTTTTCCCAATCATGGGTAACCATCCTGTTTTTACTCTACAGTGTAGCTTTTGTCTCAAAACTTAGTTGAATCAGAATAGAGTGAACTGAACACACTCACGGCATGCGGAAACAAGTGCAGAAAAGCAAGATCCTCCACTTCTTGTAGCCCCTCAAACAGTTACCTGTTCAACAAAATGCTCCCACATGTCGCGATCCAATCAATCTTGGAACCCGATCATTCAAATCCGGCTTCGTGTTCCTATCATTAGCCTAGCAGTCAGCTTACCTTGATAGTCATGGTTTTGCAAAACTTCCAATCTCTGCTGCCACCAACCGGCTGATCTCCTTTATTTCTCGCAGAAACTGCGCACAGCAGAACGAAAGAACTTTATGGAGTCGCTTGCACACACCGCTCAATTTATCTGGATCAATCAACTCAGCGCCCACCACTCTAGCCGCGATATTTAGCAACTACTAATGGGCGTTAGAACGGGACCAACACCTTTGCCAAGTTCACATTCGCTGCTCAGTGGACCGCTCACTAGTTAATACACTTTTTTTTTATTGGCGGCAGAATCAACTTCAACCGGTTCTAAGGTTCAAGCGCAACCTGAATGGACCAAGTCGCGTTGATAACAATAATAATAACCGTGAGACTTTCAAATGTCTATCACATGCACTTTACGCGTGGTGAGAAATTCTTAAATTGCATCACTTTATTCCGATGCTGTGATGTGTGTTGATTGCGTCGATTTGGGCACGCGGCGGCTAGAACTAATTGGATTCAAGTGTGCGTTGTCCGATCACCTGGTGCGTCGAGGTGTACTCTTGCTCGGCAGCCAGTCTTTTGTTGGTTTTCCAAGAAACGCTTAAACTTCACTAATCACACAGCGAGCCGCGGCTCCACACGTTCGCTATACGATATTGATAAATGAACCGAATCAACACTGCAACGAACTGTTCACTGAAAACTCGCCTCAGTCAATCACTTAGCACTTTTCAGAGCCACTCTCTCACCAGGGCTGCCGGTCGCCACGCACGGTTTGTGTTTACTCCAGCAAGGTAAGTCTACAAATGGGGATACAGAATGACTGTTTACCTTCTTTTATAATAAGTAATTTACCTCTGCGGGTATCTGCTTCACAGAGTCGTGAATGTTTCGCGCGCGCCCGCCCGGGTGAGAGTTTTGACCGTGGAGACTGAGAGTAGAGAGGTTCGCGTATGCACCGCCGTGGAAACGGGAGATCTGTGCTTTTATCTAGGGGTCTTTTATGGGATTATAGGATTAAGGATTGTTTACGGGATTAAGCTCGTAGGGGGCGAGAAAGTCGAACTTTGATCTATTTAAATCAGACTGAGTTTTCTCCATGAGTCACATAGGCTAATATTGCAATAAGTTAATGACGACGTGCAACAAAGATTTGAAATTTCATTACCGAATGGTAGCTTAGCTAACTATATAAATGAGATAATAGAAAGATGAAAATATCAATAGGCAACTTGTGTATTTCCAGTTGGATACATTCATTGAATCTACTGAAACAACATAACAGTGCTGTCATGGCAAGTCATGAGCTGGTTACTCATACATTTAAAATTTTGCGCCCCTTGGAAAATCCGCCCATCCAATTTTATTGATTTGAAAATTGCGCCCCACGCCTAAATGTGAATAAATTATATTGTAATTTTCAAAATACCAATGAAATTTCGTTTTCTAAACTCATTGAATGTAATGCATCGTATTATGATTTTTACAGGTTTATGTGCCGACTCCTTTCAAAAACAATTATGTTGATGAGTAAAACATTGATTGAAATTTCAACTGTAATTTGTATTGAATATTTGATTATTTTTTTCTTGATTACTCCGCCCTCTGTCCAAGTCAAGTTTTTATTGTCTATTTAAATCGCCTCCATTTAATACAAATGCAGTTTTATCTAAAAAAATAACGGATTATAGAGTTCAAGTTTAAGTTAAATAGCGGGATATCTATTTTGAATATCTCTTAATTTCCATCTTAACAACTTAACATCGTCTCAAAGTTTGTTGGATCAATTTTGTAAATAATCGCTAAATTCTTAAAAGTTCTTAAAAGCATCAAATCAATGGAAAAAATACTAAGACAACCTCCACTAACTTAGTATGCTTCATAGAGACATAGGACTTCAAGATGATTTACATACGTTTTTATGTAAATAAAGTACGTTTTAGTAGGAGATTGCGACTGGTAGAATGGATATTTTGACGTTGGCTTTCTCAGTCTAATTTAATTAAGACTTGTTAGACGACGTTTCGGTCCCGTGTATTGGACCTTTTTCAAGGGATAAGCTGTCGGCCGACTCTCGTTACATACGGACATTCATTCCGTATGTAACGAGAGTCGGCTGACAGCTTATCCCTTGAAAAAGGTCCAATACACGGGACCGAAACGTCGGGCTATGCCAAACTAGCCGTCTTAATTAAATTAGACTGAGAAAGCCAACGTCAAAAGTACGTTTTAGTTTAACATGTTTTTTAGACAAGAGCTTGTTGTGCAATAAATAATTTAAGCAGAGATTGTCGATAATGCTAAAGATCACTATTCTATAGTTCCGGCATTTTCATACTTCCGTCCTAGAAGGTAAAAAAGGTTACCACTATTTAGAATATATCAGAGTATACATAACCGAATCGGCTGGCCACAAAAAATCAAAATACATTTATCAAAATAATATTTCACTCATAACTTTATAGAAAACTCTTACTTAATTTAGAGGTCTTCGCACCTCGAATTGGCGACTGCCTCAACCAAGGTTGTTTGTCATACAAAATGCCTAACTTTGACAAGTTAGCCTTTTTCATTACCTCATATCATTAAAATATTTTCCAACGGAAATTCCGCCCACTTAGAATGAAGTAGCTTCAAACCAGTATCGAAACTTCTGAAGATATTTTCACTAATTTGCAATGCTTTTAGAAAAATTTTGCATCATTTGCTGTAAAGAAAGGCTATTATTTCACTCCGACAACGAACTTTTTATAAAAGGCTCTTAGACCCATAGTATTATATACCAATCGACTCAGCTCAACAAACTGAACAAATGTCTTTACGTCTGCGTCCGTTGAATTTCGCCTGCACCCGACAATTTTTTCTTTTTTTTTTTAATTTCGTGTCCACAAATTAAGATATCTTCATTGAACAAACATTCCATAAAAATGCTTGTTTTTACACTCCTAAGCTTTCCTTCAATAACAGTTTTACGCCCATGTGTTTAGGACGTTTGAAATGCTTCTAAGTAACTTCAATCGTCTAGTCGCATGTGCTGAGAAATGTCGGTTTGATTCCTACCCTAGTAAGAAGATTTTTTTTCGGCATCGGAAAATTTATCACTAATCAACAAAAGTGTTGCATGAGAGTGCTGTCCGTTGTCCAAGCCAATACAAATTTGTTATCGTGGTGTGTCATGGTAAAATGAAAACTAACAAGGTGTACCGGCTTAAATTTTAATTTCAAATGTTCAACAATCGACCAAAACAAACTATTCACTATGAATGCCTTAGAGCAATTAAATTGTACTCCAATTGCTACTAAGGCCGCCCTCATATGACTCACAAGATCGCCCAACTCACAATGAAGGTCTCAGAGTAACCATTTTGTACTCAAATCGAATCTGTGTCTAACTTCATGGGTTTCAGACGTTCGCTGAGCTCATTATGGATGCCTCGAATCAAACATATTGTACTAAAATTGGTTCTGTGTCCGCACTACAAAACTCAAAGGATATATCAACTCACTATGAGTAAATCAAATCTATGTCCGCCCACTCAAGGGACTCAGATGATCACTCATTTCCGATGAACACCTCAGGCTCAGCGTAATCAAATTGTACTCAAATCGAATCAGTGTCCGCCTTCATGGGACTCAGATGATCGCTCGATTCACTATGAAAGCCTCAGAGTAGCCGAATTGTACTCAAATCAAATTCATGTCCACCCACACTATCCACTCACTATGAGCACCTACGAGTAACCAAATTGTAATCAAATCGAATCTGAGTCATGCCCTCATGGGACTCTAGCGAGGGCTCAAGACACTATGAACGTCTCAAGGCAACAGTTTTGAACTCAAACTCATGATGTATCCGCCCTCATGGGACTCTGGCGAGCGCTCAATTCACTATAAACGTCTCAGAGTAACAATCTTGTACTCAAATTCATGTTGGTTTCCCCCTTATGGGACTCTGGCGAGTGCTCAATTCACTATGAACGTCTCAGTGCAACAGATTTAGACTCAAACTTATGCTGTGTTCGCCCTCATGGGACTCTGATAAGCACTCAAGTCACTATGAACGAATCAGAGTAACAATGCTGTGTCCGCCCTTATGGGACTCTGGGGGGCACTCAATTCAATAACAAATTTTCAAAACGACTTATCTGGTTTTGTAAACAAAGATTCAAACGCCGATTTGACGAATCTAATGGCACTCCCACGCAAACCAACAATTTCAACAGGTAGCCGAAGCCTTCACCTACGTGTAGATGGTGATGGTTAGCGTGGAAGTGCAATCAGATTCGTCAAATCGACGTTTGGATCTTTATTTACAAAAGCAGATAAGTCGTTATAAAAATTAGGTATTGAATTCACTATGGCAGTTCAAAATGGCAAGTTTTCGAGTAACGAATCAGAGTAACAATGCTGTGTCCGCCCTTATGGAACTCTGGCGAGCGCTCAAGACACTATGAACGTCTCAGAGTAACAATTTTGTCCTCAAATTCATGCTGTGTCCGCCCTCATGGGACTCCGGCGAGCGCTCAATTCACTATGAACGTCTCAGTGCAACAGATTTAGACTCAAACTCGTGCTGTGTTCGCCATCATGGGGCTCTGGCAAGCGCTCAAGTCACTATGAACGTCTCAGAGTAACAATTTTGTACTCAAATTCATGATGTGTCCGCTCTCATGGGACTCTGGCGAGCGCTCAAGTCACTATGAACGCCGCGCCCACGCAAGGTATCCAGTAGACTCGCCCAGGAAACAAAAAGTTGTCGAATTCCACGCAAACCCCCCTCGGATTGTGCCTTATGGTGAGAATATCGATCTTTCAAAATCTCGCTTGTAGCATAAGCTGTGCATTTGTTCAGATGTTTGTATGGGGCTTTGAGTCAAAATGTATAGGAAAATACGCCTCCGACATCATTCGATTAAGAAATTGGTTCTGATCGCTCGATTGTTGGTATGTTACTGAACAATTTCACAGAACATTGTACGATGATGAAACGATACCAAATCTCCAATTCCTACATAGTGATGAATCGTGGCCGCAGCATGACCAACACCAAAGTACGTCCGGTTTATTCGGGATGCATCGTTTATCGTTTTCCCCCGATTCGTAACGGAGAATATGAGTGAATGCGAGTGACTGGATGCGATGCGATTGATCCGGTAACCCTGTCTCAGAGTTATTTTATACTCAAACTCATGATGTGTCTGCCCTTATGGGACTTCGGCGAGCGCTCAATTCACGATGAACGTTTAAGTGCAACAGATTTAGACTCAAACTCATCCTGTGTTCGTCCTCATGGGACTCCCGTGAGCGCTCAATTCATTATGAGCGTCTCAAGGCAAGAGTTTTGAACTCAAACTCATGATGTGCCCACCCTCATGAGTCTCTGGCGAGCGTTCAAGTCACCATGAACGTCTCAGAGTACCAATTTTGTACTCAAATTCATGAACTGTCCGCTCTCATGGGACTCTGGCGTCTAATAAATCCACTATCATCATATAAGTGCAAGCAATTTGAACTCATATCGACACTGCGACCGCCCGCAAAGATTAAGACGAGTGTTCATTCTACTATTACTTTAAACAACCAAATTGAACCCAAAATGATACTGCACCCGCCCTCATGGAATCAGACTAGCGCTCAATCCACTATCATCAAATTAGTGCAAAGAAATTGAACTCATATCGACACTGCGACCGCCCCAAAGATTCAAACGAGCGCTCATTCTGCTATCTCCTTAAACCTAATTGAACTCAAAATGCTACTGTGTCCGCCCTCATGGACTCAGACGAGTGCTCAATCCACTATCATCACATGAGTGCAACCAAATTGAACTCATATCGACACTGCGCCCGCTCCAAGGATTCAAACGAGCGCTCATTCTACTATCGCCTTAGAGAAACCTAATTGAACTCAAAATGCTACTGTGCCCTTCCTCATGGACTCAGACGAGCTCTTAATCCACTATCATCACATAAGTCTAGTCTAGTCTAGTCTAGTCTAGTCTACACATACACAGCCAGTTCGTGAAAGAATCCTGGAAAGTGATAGATTCGACTACATCTATCACTTTTCTTGTCATTATTTATCTTTGAAGCACATCATAGATGTAGTTCAAACATAAAAGCGGCCAGGCCTACTGTGCAGCGTTGTTCAAAATACCTGTGAAAATCAATTCTTAACTTGATTTCACAATTAAACCATAGAACGGGGACATCTCGTACCAACCGCTCCGTTTACATTACTAGATGATGGTGCTGAATCGTTGGGAGTGATTTAGCTAAGATGATTAATGTTCACTCCTTGGGTCCTGGACGTCTTGGGATGGGACACAGTTTTTAGTCTAGTGTTCTGGCTTGTACACTGATGGACAAAAATATCATATGAATTCGTGATTATTATTATGAAAACATAACGAAGACTTTTGGTCATCAATGCACATATAAGCCTAGGTTCAAGCGCCATTACTCGCCCTCTGAAACGAGATAAAAGGAACAAAAAAGATAAAAAACAAGCGTAATTCTCAAAAACTATTAATATTTACATATTTACTTACAATAACTCCATATTTTCTATGCTTAGAATCGTTATCTTTATCTTAATTATCCCAAATATTCACTCATAAAACAATCACGAGCAACTTCCCACTGCTGTCAGCATCCAGGCGCTAACGTATATGCGCGACAAGCATCATGGCGTTAACCATCAAAAATGTGTATGGCGAAAGTAACCTAATGAGAGTTCTCTCGAAAGTAGAACTGGAAACTTTTTTTTTTAAATACTTTCCCTACATAACTGAAAGGTGTTTGCTCCTACACCTACAGATGCTCAATTTCGAGAAATTACCTCATGACAGGTAATTTCATGACAAAAAATCGATTATTTTCAGATTAGAGTATAACAAACGTGTGACACTCGATGTTGATGAAATTTTAAGTGGCGGATTCTGTAGTTCATAAAAAATAATTAATGAGTATAACTTATCATGTCTAAACCTTCTGTGCATCACATGTCATACATGTTATAGCTATAATTAGGAAAATTTCATTTTAGGGAAAACCGGGGCTGGTTGGCCGAATGGCTCTTGTGATAAGGTTCTTGTGCGCAGTGATGGTGAGGTATTAGGTCGCCCATGTACTGACGAATATTTAGGTGTTTTCATGCTTTCGTTTGTACAGGAGAATGTTTTTTAGTGTTTTCGGTGCTAGAGAGTAAATTTATGTTATTGTAAAGTAATGTTTGTAACACGAATCAATTTAAATTCGATTTACAAAAACGTGGTACGCTGGAAAGCGTATTAAAAGCCCTACAAAATGCAAGTGGAGCCACGTAAAGCGCATGGTACCCGATTAGGACACTTGTAATACATGATTAGGAACGTTACAATGTAAATTTCAAATACCTTACCTTAATAAGTTACCATCCACATCGAAGATCTTACCTTGGCTGGAACTCTACTTATCTTTCAAGGTAAATCGGTGCATCTCGGTGAGCACTTCTTCATTGCATCAACGTTTCTTCCCGCCTCTCCTTCACTTGGATAAGTTTGATCGGCAGTCGAAGATTAGGATCCCTGCTGCCGAGATCGTCCGTAATATTGTTTTTTTTTCGATGAATCTTGATTTCCTGCGCCGAGCACCATTCCACCTTCAGAGGACATTGGTACCCATCCGATTTGGATACCTTGCCGCAGTTGAATCATCCAACACATCCGTAATTAGATTTACGCCGTAATTCCAACTCAAGTATGTTTGCTTCTAACATGCCTAGTACTTTACTGGTACACTCGCAACGCTACAAATCAGGCTTCAGCAAGCAAAACTCGTCCATAGCTTAGTAAAAAGATTTGAGTCTAATCCACTATCATCACATAAGTGCAACCAAACTGATCTCATATAGGCACTGTGACCGCCCCCAAGGATTCAAACGAGCGCTCATTCTACTATCGCCTTAGAAAAACCTAATTCAACTCAAAATGCTACTGTGCCCGCCCTCATGGACTCAGACGAGCACTCAATCCACTATCATCACATAAGTGCAACCAAATTGAACTCATATCGACACTGCGCCCGCGCCAAGGATTCAAACGAGCGCTCATTCTACTATCTTCTTAGAGAAACCTAATTGAACTCAAAATGCTACTGTGCCCTTCCTCATGGACTCAGACGAGTGTTCAATCCACTATCATCACATAAGTGCAACCAAATTGAACTCATATCGACACAGCGCCCGCCCTCATGGACTTAGACGAGCGCTTAATCCACTATTATTACATAAGTTTAAACAATTTGAACTCATATCGAAAATGCACCCGTCCTCATGGACTCAGATGAGCACTCAATCCACTATCATCACAAAAGTGCAACCAAATTGATCTCATATCGACACTGTGACTGCTCCCAAGGATTCAAACAAGCGCTCATTCTACCATCTCCTTAGAAAAACCAAATTGAACTCAAAATGCTACTGTGCCCGCCCTTATGGAATAAGACGAGTGTTCAATCCACTATCATCACATAAGTGCAACCAAATTGAACTCATATTGACACTGCACCGGCCCTCATGGACTCAGACGAGAGCTCAATCCACTATCATCACATTAGTGCAACCAAATTGAACTCATATCGACACTGCGCCCGTCCTCATGGACTCAGACGAGCGCGCAATCCACTATCATCACATGAGTGCAACCAAATTGTTCTCATATGGACACTGCGACCGCCCTCACGGACTCTGACCAGTGCTTATACTACTATCATCACGTAAGAGCAACCAAATTGAACTCAAAATGCTACTGCGCCCGCCCTCATGGACTCAGACGAACGATCAATCTACTATCATCACATAAGTGCAACCAAATTAAAATTATATCGACACTGCGCCCGCCCTCATGGACTTAGACGTGCGCTTAATTCACTATTATCTCATAAGTGTAAACAAATTGATCTCATATCGACAATGCACCCGTCCTTATGGACTCAGACGAGCGCTCAATACACTATCATCACATAAGTGCAACGAAATTGAGCTCATATCGACACTGCGACCGCCCCAAGGATTCAAACGAGCGCTCATTCTACTATCTCCTTAAACCTAATTGAACTCAAAATGCTACTGTGTCCGCCCCCATGGATTCAGACGAGCGCTCAATCCACTATCATCACATAAGTGCAACCAAATTGAACTCATATCGACACTGCGACCTCCCCCAAGGATTCAAACGAGCGCTCATTCTACTATATCCTTAGAGAAACCTAATAGAACTCAAAATGCTACTGTGCCCGCCCTCATGGACTCAGACAAGTGCTCAATCCACTATCATCACAAGTGCAACCAACTTGAACTCATATCGACACAGCGCCCGCCCTCATGGGCTTAGACGAGCGCCTTATCCACTATTATCAGATAAGTGCAAAAAAATGAACTCATATCAACAATGCATCCGTCCTCATGAACTCAGACTGGCGTTTAATCCACTATCATCACATAAGTGCAACCAAATTGAACTCATATCGACACTGTGACCGCCCCCAAGGATTCAAACGGGCGCTCATTCTACTATCGCCTTAGAGAAACCTAATTGAACTCAAAATGATACTGTGCCCGCCCTCATGGAATAAGACGAGTGTTCAATCCACTATCATCACATTAGTGCAACCAAATTGAACTCATATCGACACAGCGCCCGCCCTTATGGACTTAGACGAGCGCTTAATCCACTATTATCACATAAGTGTAAACAAATTGAACTCATATCGACAATGCATCCGTCCTCATGGACTCAGACGAGCACTCAATCCACTATCATCACAAAAGTTCAACCAAATTGATCTCATATCGACACTGTGACCGCCCCCAAGGATTCAAACGGGCGCTCATTCTACTATCGCCTTAGAGAAACCTAATTGAACTCAAAATGATAATGTGCCCGCCCTCATGGAATAAGACGAGTGTTCAATCCGCTATCATCACATAAGTGCAACCAAATTGAACTCATATCGACACTGTACCCGCCCTCATGGACTCAGATGAGCGCTCAATCCACTATCATCACATAAATGCAACCAAATTGAACTCATATCGACACTGCGACCGCCCCAAGGATTCAAATGAGCGCTCATTCTGCTATCTCCTTAGAGAAATTTAATTGAACTCAAAATGCTACTGTGTCAGCCCTCATGGACTCAAACGAGCGCTCAATCTACTATCATCACATGAGTGCAACCAAATTGAACTCAAAATGCTACTGTGCCCGCCCTCATGGACTCAGACGAGTGTCAATCCACTATAATCACATAAGTGCAACCAAAGTGAACCCATATCGACACTGCGCCCACCCTCATGGACTCAGACGTGGGCTCAATCCACTATCATCACATAAGTGCAACCAAATTGAACTCAAAATGCTACTGTGACCGCCCTCATGGACTCAGACGAGTGTCAATCCACTATAATCACATAAGTGCAACCAAATTGAACTCATATCGCCACTGCGCCCGCCCTCATTGACTTAGACGTGCGCTCAATCCACTATCATCACATAAATGCAACCAAATTGAACTCATATCGAACAGGTATTAGGTACTGCGCGTTGATTACACTCGATGTAAAAAATGCGTTCAACAATGCTAGCTGGGCAGCAATTGCTGACTCCCTGCACCGATTGAGAGTTCCGGATTACCTGTGCAGGATACTGAAAAGCTATTTTCAGAATAGGGTGCTGTTATACGACACTGATGCCGGTCAAAAGTCGATCGTAGTGTCCGCGGGTGTTCCACAGGGATCGATCCTCGGACCGGTTCTGTGGAATATTATGTACGATGGAGTATTACGCCTAAGTCTTCCGGCCGGAGTGAAGATAGAAGGCTTCGCGGATGACGTAATGCTAGAAGTAGCAGGTGACACTCTCGACGAAGTCGAACTGAAGGCTTCATACGCGATTGGCAGAGTGGAGGAATGGCTCAACTCGAGGCGGTTGTCCCTTGCACATCACAAGACAGAAGTCGTGGTAGTGCATAACCGTCATGGCTGCAACAGGCGAGGATAAGAGTAGGGACCTGCACAGTTAACTCCGTGAGGTCTCTCAAGCATCTGGGCGTGATGATCGATGATAAGCTCAATTTTACGAGCCACGTCGATTATGCATGTCAGCGGGCTTCATTGGCGATAAAATCTTTATCACGAATGATGTCCAACAGATCGGCGGTGCATAGTCAAGTGCGTAGGCTGATAGCTGGCGTAGCATTGTCTATCATCCGTTATGGCGTGCCGGCATGGGCCGTAGCACTAAAAGCCGAGTACAATGTAAAGAAATTGATCAGAGTACACCGGCTGATGTGCTTACGTGTCGCGAGCGCATATCGCACCATATCATATGAGGCGTGTGCGTTATAGCTGGAATGATGCCGATCGACACACTCCTAGAGGAGGATGTGGAGTGCTACAACGAAAGGGACTCGGTGCAAGTGCGACGTGTCAAGAGAGCAGCTTCGCTGCTCAAATGGCAAAGAGCATGGGACACCGCAGTCAAAGGTCGTTGGACCCACAGACTGATTCCAGATGTGTCCAACTGGGTTGGTAGGAAGCATGGTCAAGTCAACTTCCACCTAACACAGGTGTTGTCTGAACATGGCTGCTTTAAGAAATTCCTACACAGGTTTGGCTTCGCAGATTCTGCGGAGTGTCCTGAATGTGTAGGTGAGGTAGAATCGGCAGAGCATGTGATGTTCGCATGCCCGCGATTCGAGGTAGAACGCAATACCATGCTGCTTATTAGTGGTATGGATACAACCCCGGACAACCTCGTCGAGAGGATGTGCCGGGAAGAAGATATATGGAATGCGGTGAACACAGCATCTCAACAGATTATGTCGAAACTGCAGCGGTGGTGGCGTCTTGAACAAAACCAGCGAGTGCAGTAAGGGCACCTGTGATGCAGTGAACACTTTGCTCACCCCGACAACCAACATGTCGCGGGTGGGCTGCGGGGACCTCAGTATGTAGATATAGAGGTCATTGCGGTTCGCGCGCGGTGGTTGTTGTCGGGGTGCTCGTCTCCAACGTGAGATTATGATACGGACCGTTAGGGTTACTATCATAGCTTGCGATCGACGGGTGGTGAGGTAGCCACCCTTGAAGTCGATGTTGTGTGTATTGACGTCAAGTGCGTTAGCATAGGCGTGAGCGTTCTCAATAGTCCCCCCTGATGTATTGCTTAATTGCGGGCCGGGGGTACGGACTGGCGAAAGGGTTTTGGTTTTAGTGGGTCGGGTAAGAGTTACATAACATACCCATCCCCACACTACCTGAGTACCTCCTCAGGTGTCTGGTTGCAGATTTCCGTTTACCCTTGCACAAAGAAAAAAAAAAAAAAAAAAAAAAACATAAGTGCAACCAAATTGAACTCATATCGACACTGCGACCGCCCCAAGGATTCGAACGAGCGCTTATTCTGCTATCTCCTTAGAGAAACCTAATTGAACTCAAAATGCTACTGTGTCCGCCCTCATGGACTCAGACGAGCGCTCAATCCACTATCATCACATAAGTGCAACCAAATTGAACTCATATCGACACTGCGCCCGCCCTCATTGACTCAGACGTGCGCTCAATCCACTATCATCACATAAGTGCAACCAAATTGAACTCATATCGACACTGCGCCCGCCCTCATGGACTCAGACGAGAGCTCAATCCACTATCATCACATAAGTGCAACCAAATTGAACTCATATCGACACTGCGCCCGCCCTCATGGACTCAGACGAGAGTTCAATCCACTATCATCACATAAGTGCAACCAAATTGAACTCATATCGACACTGCGCCCGCCCTCATGGACTCAGACGAGAGTTCAATCCACTATCATCACATAAGTGCAACCAAATTGAACTCATATCGACACTGCGCCCGTCCTCATGGACTCAGACGAGAGCTCAATCCACTATCATCACATAAGTGCAACCAAATTGAACTCATATCGACACTGCGCCCGCCCTCATGGACTCAGACGAGAGCTCAATCCACTATCATCATATAAGTGCAACCAAATTGAACTCATATCGGCACTGTGACCGCCCCAAGGATTCCAACAAGCGCTCATTTTACTATCGCCTTAAAGAAACCTAATTCAACTCAAAATGCTACTGTGCTCGCCCTCATGGACTCAGAAGAGCATTCAATCCACTATCATCACATAAGTGCAACCAAATTGAACTCATGTCGACACTGCCCGCTCCAAGGATTCAAACGAGCGCCCATTCTACCATCTCCTTGGAAAAACCAAATTTAACTCAAAATGCTACTGTGCCCGCTTTTATGGAATAAGACGAGTGTTCAATCCACTATCATCACATAAGTGCAACCAAATTGAACTCATATCGACACTGCGCCCGCCCTCATGGACTCAGACGAGAGCTCAATCCACTATCATCACATAAGTGCAACCAAATTGAACTCATATCGACACTGCGCCCGCCCTCATGGACTCAGACGAGAGTTCAATCCACTATCATCACATAAGTGCAACCAAATTGAACTCATATCGACACTGCGCCCGCCCTCATGGACTCAGACGAGAGCTCAATCCACTATCATCACGTAAGAGCAACCAAATTGAATTCAAAATGCTACTGCGCCCGCCCTCATGGACTCAGACGAGAGTTCAATCCACTATCATCACATAAGTGCAACCAAATTGAACTCATATCGACACTGCGACCGCCCTCATGAACTCAGACGAGAGTTCAATCCACTATCATCACATTAGTGCAACCAAATTGAACTCATATCGACACTGCGCCCGCCCTCATGGACTCAGACGAGAGCTCAATCCACTATCATCACGTAAGAGCAACCAAATTGAATTCAAAATGCTACTGCGCCCGCCCTCATGGACTCAGACGAGAGTTCAATCCACTATCATCACATAAGTGCAACCAAATTGAACTCATATCGACACTGCGACCGCCCTCATGAACTCAGACGAGAGTTCAATCCACTATCATCACATTAGTGCAACCAAATTGAACTCATATCGACACTGCGCCCACCCTCATGGACTCAGACGAGAGCTCAATCCACTATCATCACGTAAGAGCAACCAAATTGAACTCAAAATGCTACTGCGCCCGACCTCATGGACTCAGACGAGAGTTCAATCCACTATCATCACATAAGTGCAACCAAATTGAACTCATATCGACACTGCGCCCGCCCTCATGGACTCAGACGAGAGCTCAATCCACTATCATCACATTAGTGCAACCAAATTGAACTCATATCGACACTGCGCCCGCCCTCATGGACTCAGACGAGAGCTCAATCTACTATCATCACGTAAGAGCAACCAAATTGAACTCAAAATGCTACTGCGCCCGCCCTCGTGGACTCAGACGAGAGTTCAATCCACTATCATCACATAAGTGCAACCAAATTGAACTCATATCGACACTGCGCCCGCCCTCATGGACTCAGACGAGAGCTCAATCCACTATCATCACATAAGTGCAACCAAATTGAACTCATATCGACCCTGCGCCCACCCTCATTGACAGTAGACGTGCGCTCATTCTACTATCGCCTTAGAGAAACCTAATTGAGCTCAAAATGCTAATGTGCCCGCCCTCATGGACTCAGACGAGCGTTCAATCCACTATCATCACATGAGTGCAACCAAATTGAACTCATATCGACACAGCGCCCGCCCTTATGGACTTAGACGAGCGCTTAATCCACTATTATCACATAAGTGTGAACAAATTGAACTCATATCGACAATGCACCCGTCCTCATGGACTCAGACGAGCGCTCAATCCACTATCATCACAAAAGTGCAACCAAATTGATCTCATATCGACACTGTGACTGCCCCCGAGGATTCAAACAAGCGCTCATTCTACCATCTCCTTAGAAAAAACAAATTGAACTCAAAATGCTACTGTGTCCGCCCTCATGGACTCAGACGAGCGCTCAATCTATTATCATCACATGAGTGCAACCAAGTTGAACTCAAAATGCTACTGTGCCCGCCTTCATGGACTCAGACGAGTGTCAATCCACTATAATCACATAAGTGCAACCAAATTGAACCCATATCGACACTGCGCCCACCCTCATGGACTCAGACGTGCGCTCAATCCACTATCATCACATAAATGCAACCAAATTGAACTCATTTCGACACTGTGACCGCCCTCATGGACTCAGATGAGCGCTCAATCCACTATCATCACATAAGTGCAACCAAATTGAACTCATATCGCCACTGCGCCCGCCCTCATTGACTCAGACGTGCGCTCAATTCACTATCATCATATAAGTGCAACCAAATTGAACTCATATCGGCACTGTGACCGCCCCAAGGATTCAAACAAGCGCTCATTTTACTATTGCCTTAAAGAAACCTAATTCAACTCAAAATGCTACTGTGCTCGCCCTCATGGACTCAGAAGAGCACTCAATCCACTATAATCACATAAGTGCAACCAAATTGAACTCATGTCGACACTGCCCGCTCCAAAGATTCAAACGAGCGCTCATTCTACCATCTCCATGGAAAAACCAAATTTAACTCAAAATGCTACTGTGCCCGCTTTTATGGAATAAGACGAGTGTTCAATCCACTATCATCACATAAGTGCAACCAAATTGAACTCATATCGACACTGCGCCCGCCCTCATGGACTCAGACGAAAGCTCAATCCACTATCATCACATAAGTGCAACCAAATTGAACTCATATCGACACTGCGCCCGCCCTCATGGACTCAGACGAGAGCTCAATCCACTATCATCATATAAGTGCAACCAAATTGAACTCATATCGGCACTGTGACCGCCCCAAGGATTCAAACAAGCGCTCATTTTACTATCGCCTTAAAGAAACCTAATTCAACTCAAAATGCTACTGTGCTCGCCCTCATGGACTCAGAAGAGCACTCAATCCACTATCATCACATAAGTGCAACCAAATTGAACTCATGTCGACACTGCCCGCTCCAAGGATTCAAACGAGCGCTCATTCTACCATCTCCTTGGAAAAACCAAATTTAACTCAAAATGCTACTGTGCCCGCTTTTATGGAATAAGACGAGTGTTCAATCCACTATCATCACATAAGTGCAACCAAATTGAACTCATATCGACACTGCGCCCGCCCTCATGGACTCAGACGAGAGTTCAATCCACTATCATCACATAAGTGCAACCAAATTGAACTCATATCGACACTGCGCCCGCCCTCATGGACTCAGACGAGAGTTCAATCCACTATCATCACATAAGTGCAACCAAATTGAACTCATATCGACACTGCGCCCGCCCTCATGGACTCAGACGAGAGCTCAATCCACTATCATCACATAAGTGCAACCAAATTGAACTCATATCGACACTGCGCCCGCCCTCATGGACTCAGACGAGAGCTCAATCCACTATCATCGCATTAGTGCAACCAAATTGAACTCATATCGACACTGCGCCCGCCCTCATGGACTCAGACGAGAGCTCAATCCACTATCATCACGTAAGAGCAACCAAATTGAACTCAAAATGCTACTGCGCCCGCCCTCGTGGACTCAGACGAGAGTTCAATCCACTATCATCACATAAGTGCAACCAAATTGAACTCATATCGACACTGCGCCCGCCCTCATGGACTCAGACGAGAGCTCAATCCACTATCATCACATAAGTGCAACGAAATTGAACTCATATCGACACTGCGACCGCCCCAAGGATTCAAACGAGCGCTCATTCTACTATCTCCTTAAACCTAATTAAACTCAAAATGCTACTGTGTCCGCCCCCATGGACTCAGACGAGCACTCAATCCACTATCATCACATGAGTGCAACCAAATTGAACTCATGTCGACACAGCGCCCGCCCTTATGGACTAAGACGAGCTCTTAATCCATTATTATCACATAAGTGTGAACAAATTGAACTCATATCGACAATGCACCCGTCCTCATGGACTCAGACGAGCACTCAATCCACTATCATCACAAAAGTGCAACCAAATTGATCTCATATCGACACTGTGACTGCCCCCGAGGATTCAAACAAGCGCTCATTCTACCATCTCCTTAGAAAAAACAAATTGAACTCAAAATGCTACTGTGTCCGCCCTCATGGACTCAGACGAGCGCTCAATCTATTATCATCACATGAGTGCAACCAAGTTGAACTCAAAATGCTACTGTGCCCGGACTCAGACGAGTGTCAATCCACTATAATCACACATAAGTGCAACCGAATTGAACCCATATCGACACTGCGCCCGCCCTTATGGACTCAGACGAGCGATCAATCCACTATCATCACACAAGTGCAACCAAATTGAACTCATATCGATACTGCGACCGCCCCAAGGATTCAAACGAGCGCTCATTCTACTATCGCCTTAGAGAAACCCAATTGAACTCAATGTTGGGTCAGTTCAATTGCACTGTTTCCGTTAATTTCGATTCATTTCATTCACGTTAATGTTAAGGAAACCTCATGTGAATATGTACGAAGGAAAGTGGTTACCTAATACATTTTCAAATCAATATCTTCCACATAACGTACATATTCACATATGAGTTTTCACAACATTGTAAATTAACGTCCAAGTCGGGTGGTTTAACTCGGAAATAGGCAATTACCTTTGATTGAACTGAACTTGAGTTGCGTGCTCTTGCCTACGCAATGCGGTCGGTCTGAGCTTGACGACCGACTCGCAAATCCAGCTTATCAAGCAATACTTCCACATGTGTATCAGTACCGTTGCTGATGAAGAAATGTGTATTTAGCCGCCAGACATTCTGGCGGCTATACTCACTTTCTTCATCAATGTGGACGTGTACTTAATACATGTGAGGTATTGGCTTGATAAATGGATTGCCAGTCGATCGTCAAGCTCCATGCGACCAATTTGGGGAATCTCGAGCTCGTTCAGTAGCCGCTCAGGTTGCAAAGTTCAATCAAAGGAGGTCCTTCGTACCTTAGTAGGTTAAAGCACCAGGACGTCTAGCGTACTGTAGGAAAACTCATATGTGAATATGTATCGAAGGGAAAGTGGTTACCTCCAATACATTTTTCAAATCAATATCTTCCACATAACGTACATATTCACATATGAGTTTTCATAACATTGTAAATTAACGTCCAAGTCGGGTGGTTTAATCCCCGGAAACAGGCAATTACCTTTGATTGAACTCAAAATGCTACTGTGTGCTCAATCCACTATCATCACATAAGTGCAACCAAATTGAACTCATGTCGACACTGTGCCCGCTCTCATGGACTCAGATGAGCGCTCAATCCACTATCTTCACATAATTGCAACCAAATTGAACTCATATCGATACTGAGACCGCCCAAGGATTCAAACTAGCGCCCATTCGGCTATCTCCTTAGAGAAACCTAATTGAACTGAAAATGCTACTGTGTCCACCCTCATGGACTCAGACGAGCGCTCAATCCACTATTATCACAGAAGTGCAACCAAATTGAACTCATATCGACACTGCGCCCTCATGGACTCAGATGAGAGCTCAATCCACTATCATCACATAAATGCAACCAAGTTGAACTCATATCGACACTGCGACCGCCCCAAAGATTCAAACGAGCGCTCATTCTACTATCGCCTTAGAGAAACCTAATTGAGCTCAAAATGCTACTGTGCCCGCCCTCATGGACTCAGACGAGTTTTCAATCCACTATCATCACATGAGTGCAACCAAATTGAACTCATATCGACACTGCGCCCGCCCTCATGGACTCAGATGAGAGCTCAATCCACTACATCACATAAATGCAACCAAATTGAACTCATATCGACACTGCGACCGAGAATCGACACTGAGACCGCCCCAAGGATTCGAACGAGCTCCCATTCTGCTATCTCCTTAGAGAAACCTAATTGAACTCAAAATGCTACTGTATCCACCCTCATTGAATCAGACGAGCGCTCAATCTCATGGACACAGACGAGCTCAATCCACTATCATCACAAAAGTGCAACCAAATTGATCTCATATCGACACTGTGACTGCCACCAAGGATTCAAACGAGCGCTCATTCCACTATCTTCTTGAAGAAACCTAATTGAACACAAAATGCTACTGTACCCGCCCTCATGGACTCAGACGAGTGTTCAATCCACTATCACCACATAAGTGCAATCAAATTGAACTCATATCGATACTGTGACCGCCCCCAAGGATTCAAACGAGCGCTCATTCTACTATCGCCTTAGAGAAACCTAATTGAGCTCAAAATGCTACTGTGCCCGCCCTCATGGACTCAGACGAGTTTTCAATCCACTATCATCACATGAGTGCAACTACATTGAACTCATATCGACAATGCACCCGTCTTCATGGACTCAGACGAGCACTCAGTCCACTATCATCACAAAAGTGCAACCAAATTGATCTCATATCGACACTGTGACTGCCCCCATTCTACCATCTCCTTAAAAAAACCAAATTGAACTCAAAATGCTACTGTGCCCGCCCTCATGGACTCAGATGAGCGCTCAATCCACTATCATCACATAAGTGCAACCAAATTGAACCCATATCGACACTGCGCCCGCCCTCATGGACTCAGACGTGCGCTCAATCCACTATCATCACATAAATGCAACCAAATTGAACTCATTTCGACACTGCGACCGCCCCAAGGATTCAAACGAGCGCTCATTCTACTATCGCCTTAGAGAAACCCAATTGAACTCAAAATGCTACTGTGTGCTCAATCCACTATCATCACATAAGTGCAACCAAATTGAACTCATATCGGCACTGTGACCGCCCCCAAGGATTCAAACGAGCGCTCATTCTACTCTCGCCTTAGAGAAACCTAATTCAACTCAAAATGCTACTGTGCCCGCTCTCATGGACTCAGACAAGCACTCAATCCACTATCATCACATAAGTGCAACCAAATTGAACTCATATCGACACTGTGCCCGCTCTCATGGACTCAGACGAGCGCTCAATCCACTATCATCATAGAAGTGCAACCAAATTGAACTCATATCGACACTGCGCCCACCCTTATTGACTCAGA
Source organism: Armigeres subalbatus (assembly GCF_024139115.2). Taxonomy (NCBI): domain Eukaryota; kingdom Metazoa; phylum Arthropoda; class Insecta; order Diptera; family Culicidae; genus Armigeres; species Armigeres subalbatus. Next base: position 182,540,674 of record NC_085139.1, on the reverse strand, counting down.
CGTGCGCTCAATCCACTATCATCACATAAGTGCAACCAAATTGAACTCATATCGACACTGCGCCCGCCCTCATGGACTCAGATGAGAGCTCAATCCACTATCATCACATAAATGCAACCAAGTTGAACTCATATCGACACTGCGACCGCCCCCAAGGATTCAAACGAGCGCTTATTCTACTGTATCCTTAGAGAAACCTAATTGAACTCAAAATTCTTCTGTGTCCGCCCTCATGGACTCAGACGAGCACCTAATCCACTATTATCACATTAGTGCAACCAAAATTGATTGCATATCAACAATGCGCCCGTCATCATGGACACAGACGAGCGCTCAATCCGCTATAATCACATGAGTGCAACCAAGTTGATTCCATATCGACACTGCAAACGCCCTCACGGATTCAGACCAGCGCTCATTCTACTATCATCACGATAGAGCAGCCAAATTGATCTCATATTGACACTGCGACCACCCTCAGTAACTCAGACGAGCGCTCAATCAACTATCATCACTTAACTGCAATCAAATTGAACTCATTTCAAACTTGCGACCGCCCTCACGGAGTTAAACGAGAACTCACCCCACTATCTTCACATGGAAGCAACCAAATTGATCTCATATCGACACTGAGACCGTCCCCAAGGATTAAAACGAGCGCTCATTCTACTATCTCATTAGAGTAACCTAATTTAAAATCAGAATGCTACTTTGCCCACCCTCATGGACTCAGACGAGCGATCAATCTACTATCAGCACATAAGTATAACCAAATGAAACTCATATCGACACTGTGCCCGCTCTTAAGGATTCAGACGATCGTTCAACCCACTATCATCACTTAACTGCAACCAAATTGAACTCATTTCAACACTGCGACCACCCAACACGGACTCAAACGAGCGCTCAATCCACTATCATCACATAAGTGCAACCAGATTGAAATCATACCGACACAGCGCTCGCCCTCATGAACTCAGACGAGCGCTCAATCCACTATCATCACATGAGTGCAACCAGATTGAAGTCATACCAACACTGCGCCCGCCCTCATTGACTCAGACGTGCGCTCAATCCAATATCACCACATAAGTGCAACCAAATTGAACTCATATTGACACAGCGCCCACCATCATGGATTCTGACGAGCGCCTAATCCACTATTATCACATTAGTGCTACAAAATTGATTTCATATCAACAATGCGCCCGTCATCATGGACGCAGACGAGCGCTCAATCCGCTATATTCACATGAGTGCAACCAAATTGATCCCATATCGACACTGCAACCGCCCTTACGTATTCAGACCAGCGCTCATTCTACTATCATCGATAGAGCAGCCAAATTGATCTCATATTGACACTGCGACCACCCTCAGGAACTCAGACGAGCGCTCAATCTACTATCATCACTTAACTGCAATCAAATTGAACTCATTTCAACACTGCGACCACCCTCACGGACTCAAACGAGCGCTCAATCCACTATCATCACATGAGTGCAACCATATTGAACTCATATCGACACTGCGCCCGTTCTCAGATGGATGTTTCCCCTTGTAAATTGTAAACAAAATCTTCCTGATGCATTTTTCGCTGATTCTCGCAGCCCGGAACATGCAGATCGCATGGTTCCCGCATTGGAACAGCCTCTGAATGCTGGGGACTATGCAGTCGAAGCGTACCATCATGAAACGAACGCGTCCGGAAGTATTCCCGCTGCTTTCCGGATGTTTCCCCTTGTAATTTGTAAACAAAATCTTCCGCATGCATTTTCGGTGATTCTCGCAGCCCGGAACATACAGATCGCATGGTTCCCACATTGGAATAGCCTCTGAATGCTGGGGATTATGCTTTTGAAGCGTACCATTATGAAACGAACGCGTCCGGAAGCTTTCCCTCTCCTTTCCGGATGTTTCCCCTTGTAATTTGTAAACAAAATCTTCCGGATGCATTTTCGGTGATTCTCGCAGCCCGGAACATACAGACCGCATGGTTCCCACATTGGAATAGCCTCTGAATGCTGGAGATTATTGATTCGAAGCGTACCATCATGAAACGAACGCGTCCGGAAGCATTCCCGCTGCTTTCCGGATGTTTACCCCTGTAATTTGTAAACAAAATCTTCCGGATGCATTTTTCGCTGATTCTCGCAGCCCGGAACATACACATGGCCTGGTCCCCGCACCGGCATAGCCTCCTAATACTCAGGATTATGGATTCGAAGCGTACCGTCATGAAACGAACGCGTCCGGAAGCATTCCCGCTGCTTTCCGGATGTTTACCCCTGTAATTTGTAAACAAAATCTTCCGGATGCATTTTTCGCTGATTCTCGCAGCCCGGAACATACAGATCGCATGGTTCCCGCATTGGAATAGCCTCTGAATACTGAGGATTATGGATTCGAAGCGTACCGTCATGAAACGAACGCGTCCGGAAGCATTCCCGCTGCTGTCCGGATGTTTACCCCTGTAATTTGTAAACAAAATCTTCCGGATGCATTTTTCGCTGATTCTCGCATCCCAGAACATACAGATCGCATGGTTCCCGCATTGGAACAGCCTCTGAATGCTGGGGACTATGCAGTCGAAGCGTACCATTATGAAACGAACGCGTCCGCAAGTATTCCCCCTGCTTTCCTCATGTTTCCCCTTGTAATTTGTAAACAAAATCTTCCGGATGCATTTTTCGCTGATTCTCGCAGCCCGGAACATACAGATCGCATGGTTCCCGCATTGGAACAGCCTCTGAATGCTGGCGACTATGCTTTCGAAGCGTACCGTCATGAAACGAACGCGTCCGGAAGCATTCCCGCTGCTTCCGTATGTTTCCCCCGTAATTTGTAAACAAAATCTTCCGGATGCATTTTTCGCTGATTCTCGCAGCCCGGAACATACAGATCGCATGGTTCCCGCATTGCAACAGCCTCTGAATGCTGGGGATTATTGATTCGAAGCGTATAGTCATGAAACGAACGCGTCCGGAAGCATTCCCGCTGGTTTCCGGATGTTTCCCCCGTAATTTGTAAACAAAATCTTCCAGATGCATTTTTCGTTGATTCTCGCAGCCCGGAACATACAGATCGCATGGTTCCCGCATTGGAACAGCCTCTGAATGCTGGCGACTATGCTTTCGAAGCGTACCGTCATGAAACGAACGCGTCCGGAAGCATTCCCGCTGCTTTCCGTATGTTTCCCCCGTAATTTGTAAACAAAATCTTCCGGATGCATTTTTCGCTGATTCTCGCAGCCCGGAACATACAGATCGCATGGTTCCCGCATTGCAACAGCCTCTGAATGCTGGGGATTAATGATTCGAAGCGTATAGTCATGAAACGAACGCGTCCGGAAGCATTCCCGCTTGTTTCCGGATGTTTCCCCCGTAATTTGTAAACAAAATCTTCCGGATTTCTCGGGCAGCAGGGACTATGTCCAAGGGCTTAACGATACTCCCCAGGCCATCTGCGAGTTGTGGAGCTTGCCTAGGATGTGCTGGGGTTTGACAGTGGGCCTTGTTAAACCTCTATAAAAAGCTGCATGTATCCGCAAGTAGGCCCCACCAAAGCGACCGTGTGCCGCTCAAAGCGCACAAGCCCAAGTCCTGGTGTTAGGTGGGACGCTAAACAGCCCTGACACGACGGCCCTCCGACGAGACAGGAGGTTTGCGCAGGCCCAATAAGCCGCCTAGAAAACCAATCATTACGAACAATATAAGAGATAATGCGACTCGATATAATCGGCCTAATGCACGAACACGGTTTTCCGGATAAACTGATACGGTTGATCAAGGCGACGATGGATCGGGTGATGTGCGTAGTTCGAGTTTCAGGGGCATTCTCGAGTCCCTTCGAAACCCGCAGAGGGTTACGGCAAGGTGATGGTCTTTCGTGTTTGCTATTCAACATCGCTTTGGAAGGGGTAATACGAAGAGCAGGGATTAACACGAGTGGTACAATTTTCAATAAGTCCGTCCAGCTATTTGGTTTTGCCGACGACATAGATATTATGGCACGTAACTTTGAGAAGATGGAGGAAGCCTACATCAGACTGAAAAGGCTAAGCGGATCGGACTAGTCATCAACACGTCGAAGACGAAGTACATGATAGGAAGAGGTTCAAGAGAAGACAATGTGAGCCACCCACCGCGAGTTTGCATCGGTGGTGACGAAATCGAGGTGGTAGAAGAATTTGTGTACTTGGGCTCACTGGTGACTGCCGAAAATGACACCAGCAGAGAAATTCGGAGACGCATAGTGGCTGGAAATCGTACGTACTTTGGACTCCGCAAGACGCTCCGATCGAATAGAGTTCGCCGCCGTACCAAACTGACAATCTACAAAACGCTCATTAGACCGGTAGTCCTCTACGGACACGAGACCTGGACGATGCTCGTGGAGGACCAACGCGCACTTGGAGTTTTCGAAAGGAAAGTGCTGCGTACCATCTATGGTGGGTGCAGATGGCGGACGGTACGTGGAGGAGGCGAATGAACCACGAATTGCATCAGCTGTTGGGAGAACCATCCATCGTTCACACCGCAAAAATCGGACGACTGCGATGGGCCGGGCACGTAGCCAGAATGTCGGACAGTAACCCGGTGAAAATGGTTCTCGACAACGATCCGACGGGCACAAGAAGGCGAGGTGCGCAGCGGGCAAGGTGGATCGATCAGGTGGAAGATGACTTGCGGACCCTCCGTAGACTGCGTGGTTGGCGACGTGTAGCCATGGACCGAGCCGAATGGAGGAGACTCTTATATACCGCACAGGCCACTTCGGCCTTAGTCTGAATAAATAAATAATAATAAATCTTCCGGATTCATTTTTTACTGATTCTCGCAGCCCGGAACATACAGATCGCATGGTTCCCGCATTGGAACAGCCTCTGAATGCTGGGGACTATGCTTTCGAAGCGTACCGTCATGAAACGAACGCGTCCGGAAGCATTCCCGCTGCATTCCGGATGTTTCCCCCTGTAATTTGTAAACAAAATCTTCCGGATGCATTTTTTACTGATTCTCGCAGCCCGGAACATACAGATCGCATGGTTCCCGCATTGGAATAGCTTCTGAATGCTGGGGAGTATTGATTCGAAGCTAACCGTCATGAAACGAACGCGTCCGGAAGCATTCCCGCCGCTTTCCGGATGCTTCCCTCTGTAATTTGTAAACAAAATCTTCCGGATGCATTTTTCGCTGATTCTCGCAGCCCGGAACATACAGATCGCATGGTTCCCGTTTTGGAACAGCCTCTGAATGCTGGGGATTATTGATTCGAAGCGTACCATTATGAAACGAACGCGTCCGCAAGTATTCCCGCTGCTTTCCGGATGTTTTCCCCGTAATTTGTAAACAAATTATTCCGGATGCATTTTTCGCTGATTCTCACAGCCCAGAACATACGTATAGGAGATCCTGCACTCTGCAGAGGGTAATCCTGTAGCGGACATTTTATTTTTAAATCTACAGGGGCGCAGCAAAAGTTAGAGGAATTCATATAGGAGGGCGGATATCCTGCAGAGTAAATACATATCTCTAATTCAAGTAATACATTCTAGGGGGGCAAAAATCCCGTAGAAGACATATTTCAAAATCTAAGAGGGCGCAAAACAGTTAGAGGAATACGTATAGGAGGGCGGAGATCCTGCAAAGGGGAAAATTTTAAAATCTATTTAGGCGCAAAAAGTTTGAATAATACGTTAGGGGGGTGGGAATCCCATAGAGGACATATTTTGAAATCTAAGGAGGCGCAAATCAGTTAGAGGAATACATATAGAAATGCGGAGATCCTATAGAGGACATATTTTGAAATCTAAGGGGGCGCAAAATAGAGGAATTCGTATAAGAGATCCTGCAGAGGACATATTTCTAAATCCACGGGGGCGCAAAAAAGTTTGAATAATACGTTCTAGGGGAGCGGAAATCCTGCAGAGGACAATTTTTTTTTAAATCTACAGGGGCGCAAAAAAAGTTAGAGGAATACATATAAGAGGGCGGAGATCCTACAGAGGACATATTTCAAAATCTACGGGGGCGCAAAATAGAGGAATTCGTATAGGAGGGCAGAGATCCTGCAGAGGACATGTTTCCAGATCTACGGGGGCGCAAAAAAGTTAGAGGAATACGTACAGCAGGGCGGAGATCCTGCAGATAACGTATTTCAAAATCTTCGGAGGCACAAAATAGAGGAATTCGTATAGGAGGGCTAGGATCCTACAGAGGACATGTTTCTAAATCAACGGGAGAGCAAAAAAAAAATAAATAATGCGTTCTAGGGGAGCGGAAATCCCGTAGAGGACATATACTGAAATCTACAGGGGCGCAAAAAAGTTAGAGGAATACGTATAAGAGGGTGGAGATCCTGCAGGGGACACATTTCTAAATCTACGGAGGCGCAAAATAGAGGAATTCGTATAGGAGAGCAGAGATCCTACAGAGGACATATTTCTAAATCCACGGGGGCGCAAAAATGTTCGAATAATACGTTCTAGGGGAGCGGAAATCCTGCAGAGGACAATTTTTTTTCAAATTTACAGGGGCGCAAAAAAAGTTAGAGGAATGCATATAGGAGAGCGGAGATCCTACAGAGGACATATTTCAAAATCTACGAACGCGCAAAATAGAGAAATTCGTATAGGAGGGCGGAGATCCTACAGAGGACATGTTTCTAAATCCACGGGGGCGCAAAAAAGTTTGAATAATACGTTCTAGGGGGCGGAAATCCCGAAGCGGACATTTTTTTTTAAATCTACAGGGGCGCAAAAAAATCAGAGGAATACGTATAGGAGGGCGGAGATCCTGCAGAGGACATATTTCTAAATCTACGGAGGCGCAAAATAGAGGAATTCGTATAGGAGAGCGGAGATCCTACAGAGGACATATTTCTAAATCCACGGGGGCGCAAAAATGTTCGAATAATACGTTCTAGGGGAGCGGAAATCCCGTAGAGGACATATTTTGAAATCTAAGGGGGAGCAAAAAAGTTAGAGGAATACGTATAGGAGGGCGGAGATCATGCAGAGGACATATTTCAAAATCTACGGGGGCGCAAAACAGATGAATTCGTATAGGAGGGCGGAGATCCTACAGAGGAAATGTTTCTTAATCTACAATGGCGCAAAAAAGTTTGGATAATACGTTCTAGGGGGCGGAAGACAATTTTTTTTAAATCTACAGGGGCGCAAAAAAAATAGAGGAATACGCATAGAAGGGCGGAGATCCTGCCGAGGATATATTTCAAAATCTACGGTGGCGCAAAATAGAGAAATTCGTATGGGAGGGCGGAGATCGTACAGAGGACATATTTCTAAATCCACGGGGGAGCAAAAAAAATGAATAATACGTTCTAGGGGAGCGGAAATCCCGTAGAGGACATATTTTGAAATCTAAGGGGGCGCAAAAAAGTTAGAGGAATACGTATAGGAGGGCGGAGATCCTGCAGAGGACATATTTCTAAATCCACGGGGGCGCAAAATAGAGGAATTCATATAGGAGGGCGGAGATCCTGCAGAGGACATATTTCTAAATCCACGGGGGCGCAAAAAAGTTCGAATAATACGTTCTAGGGGGCGGAAATCCTGCAGAGGACAATTTTTTTTTTAAATGTACAGGGGCGCAAAAAAAGTTAGAGGAATGCATATAGAAGGGCGGAGATCCTACAGAGGACATATTTCAAAATCTACGGGAGGCAAAATGGAGAAATTCGTATAGGAGAACGGAGATCCTACAGAGGAAATGTTTCTTAATCTACGGGGGCGCAAAAAAGTTTGGATAATACGTTCTAGGGGGCGGAAATCCCGAAGCGGACATTTTTTTTTAAATCTACAGGGGCGCAAAAAAAATAGAGGAATACGCATAGAAGGGCGGAGATCCTGCCGAGGATATATTTCAAAATCTACGGTGGCGCAAAATAGAGAAATTCGTATAGGAGGGCGGAGATCCTACAGAGGACATATTTCTAAATCCACGGGGAAGCAAAAAAAATGAATAATACGTTCTAGGGGAGCGGAAATCCCGTAGAGGACATATTTTGAAATCTAAGGGGGCGCAAAAAAGTTAGAGGAATACGTTTAGGAGGGCGGAGATCCTGCAGAGGACATATTTCTAAATCTAGGGGGGCGCAAAATAGAGGAATTCGTATAGGAGGTCGGGGATCCTACAGAGGACATGTTTCTAAATACACGGGGGCGCAAAAAAGTTCGAATAATACGTTCTAGGGGGCGGAAATCCCGAAGCGGACATTTTTTTTAAAATCTACGGGTGCGCAAAAAAGTTAGAGAAATATGTATAGGAGGGCGGATATCCTGCAGGGGTCATATTTCAAAATCTACGGTGGCGCATAATTGAGGAATTCGTATAGGAGGGCGGAGATCCTAGAGAGGACATGTTTCTAAATACACGGGGGCGCAAAAAAGTTCGAATAATACGTTCTAGGGGGCGGAAATCCCGAAGCGGACATTTTTTTTTAATCTACGGGGGCGCAAAAAAGTTAGAGAAATATGTATAGGATATGTATGGGGGCGCAAAATTATTTTTTCAATAATACGAATACGTTCTAGGGAAGCGGAAATCCCGTAGAGGACATATTTTGAAATCTAAGGGGGCGCAAAAATGTTAGAGGAATACATATAGGAGGGCGGATATCCTGCAGAGGATATAATTCGAAATCTACGGGGGTGCAAAATAGAGAAATTCGTATAGGAGGGCGGAGATCCTACAGAGGACATATTTCTAAATCCACGGGGGCGCAAAATAGTTTGAATAATACGTTCTACGGGAGCGGAAATCCCGTAGAGGACATATTTTGAAATCTAAGGGGGCGCATAAAAAGTTAGAGGAACACGTATAGGAGGGCGGAGATCCTGCAGACGACATATTTCTAAATCTACGGTGGCGCAAACATTTCGAATAATACGTTTTAGGGGAGCGCTAATCCCGTGGAGGTCATATTTTGTAATCTAAGGGGGCGCAAACAAGTTAGAGGAATACGTATAGGATGGCGGAGATTCTGCTGAAGATATATATCTAAATCCACGGGTTCGCAAAAAAGTTCGATCAATACGGAAATCGGAAGCGGATTTTTTTAAAAATCAACAGGGCGCAAAAAAGTTAGAGGAATACGTATAGGAGGGCGGAGAACATATTTCTCAATCTACGGGGGCGCGAAAAGTTCGAAAATTACGTTCTAGGGGAGCAGAAATCCCGTAGAGGACATATTTTGAAATCTTAGGGGGCGCAAATAAATTAGAGGAATACGTATAGGAGGGCGGAGATCCTGCATAGGACATGTTTCTAAATCCACGGGGGCGCAAAAGTTTGAATGATACGTTCTATGAAGGCGGAAACCCTGAAGAGGATTTTTTTTAATCTACAGGGGCGCAAGAAAGTTAGAGGAATACAATATAGGGGGCGGAGATTCTACAGAGGACATTTTTGAAATCTAAGGGTACCCAAAACAATTAAAAGAATACGGCGTATAGTGGGGTGGAGCTGAATAAATAAAATAAATGAATAAATTCTACGGGGACGCAAAAAAGTTCAAATGATACGTTCTTAGGGCGGGAATCCCATAGAGTACTTTTTTTTTAAATCTAATGAGGCGCTAAAAAAGTTTGAATAATATGTTCTAGGGGGCGGAAATCTCGCAGCAGACATTTTTTTTCAAATCTACAGGGGCGCAAAATAGTTAGAGGAATATATATAGGAGAGCGGAGATTTTGCAGAGGACATATTTTTAAATCTACGGAGGCGCAAACAGTTCGAAAAATACGTTTTAAGGGAGCAGAAATCCCATAGAGGACATATTTTGAAATCTACCGGGGCGCAAAACAGTTAGAGGATTACGTATAGGGGCGGAGATCCTACAGAAGACATATTTCTAAATCCACGGGGGGCGCAAAAAAGTTCGAATAATACGTTCTAGGAGAGCGGAAATTCCGTGGAGGACATATTTTTAAATCTGCAGTGGCGCAAAAAAAGTTAGAGGATCACGTATGGGAGGGCGGAGATCCTGCCGAGGACATATTTTTAAATCTACAGGGGCGCTAACAGTTCGAATAATACGTTTTTGGGGAGCGGAAATCCCGTAGAGGACATATTTTGAAATCTACGGGGGCGCAAAAAAGTTAGAGGAATACGTATAGAAGGGCGGAGATAAATAAATAAATAAATTCTACGGGCGCATAAAAGTTAAAGTAATACTCTCTAGGGGGCGGAAATCCCGTAAAGTACTTTTTTTTTTAATCTAAGGAGGCGCATATCAGTTAGAGGGATTTGTATAGGAGGGCGGAGATCCTTTAGAGGACATATTTCAAAATCTACGGGGGTGCAAAATGTTCGAATAATACGTTCTAGGGGAGCGGGAATCCCGTATAGGATCAATGGAGAATATAAGGGGGAACGATTTCAGAATGATAGGAGCGGTAAAAGCAATTTTAGAGAGCGGAAAATTTTTTAGAAGAAAATTATTTTTCTTTCCGGTGAAAAGTAAGCCAAAAAAAATTTTTTGTGGGTCCCGAGAGCTGGTTACTCAGTGAGTAACTTGGAGTAACCACCATGACAGCACTGAACATAATAGAGTTTATTAAAATGTATGCAAAATAAGCGCTATTTTATTGTATTGCTTGAAACCAAGATGCTGACAAGATAATGACAGTTTAATATAGCTCCTAGTTTACAATGACAGGACATTTTAGATGAGCCACAATCGGGCTGAAAATGTCACTAGTTAAGACATAATAAATAATAAATGTCTGGACAACCAAAATAAACTGGAGAAGAATCAGGGTTTTATGGTACTCGACTCAATTCCTTTGCTTAGCTTTGAATAACTGCACATATATGGTCGGGGTACAGCCAAACCGCACCAAGCGGCTTTTCGACTGACTTGTGATATTTTGTTCGTAAAAGGACAACGGAAATAGTTTCATATCAATTCAAGTGTACATTTGCTGTAGGATATCTTCAACTATAGGGTTGAGGGATATCCTATACGATTTGCGATCAACTAAATCTGCTAAACGAGAGTTTGGGCAGAAAAATCGGTAATTTTTCGTTGGCGCTTGGTGTGTTTTGGCTGAACCCCGACCATATAAGCTTACAATTCTGTGATTCACCAGAATCAGTAGAAAAAAATTCCCCCTCTTCGTTCTTCTATCTTTCTTCTTTCGTCTTCGTTGTGTCGTTTCACTTACCACTTCTCACTTCTCACTTCCCACTTCACACTTCCCACTTCTCACTTCCCACTTCACACTTCCCACTTCTCACTTTCCACGTACAACTTCTCTCTTCTCACTGTTCACTTCTCATTTCTTACTTCTCATTCTTAATTTCGCACTCCTCATTCTTAATTTCGCACTTCTTATTCTTAATTTCGCACTTCTCATTTCTCACTTCTCGCTGTTGACTTCTCACTTCTCAGTTCTCACTCCTCACTTCTCATTCCTCACTTCTCACTTTATCACTCCTCTCTTGTTACTTCTTACTACTCACTATTCACTGAATGAACAGCAGCAAGCGATGACGTTATGTGTGGTGTTAATATTGAAATTAAACATCAATCGAGTCAGCTTATCCGAAAATTCGCGTTCGTGCATTAGCTGACATTGCTGGTTTCAATCGTTTGTATTACAGTAATATCCCGATTTTATCACCCCCCTGGGGAATTTTGGGGTGATAAAATAGGGCATGTGACAAAATCGGGAAAAAAAATATTTTCGATTTTTTAATTTATTTTACAAATATGAATCAGTTTATGCCTTGGAAAGACAAAATGCGTGAACGGTACTCGTTATTTCTGGTTGAAAATGCTTACAAAATCCTTCGCAGGTACTGAAAAGTTTTTCATATCAAATTTCATGCGGTAAAATTTATTTCATGAAAATCATTGTTGTTTACGGTATTATTTACGAAAATAAAAAGAACGACTAAAATTTTTGGGGTGACAAAATCGGGTCGAAAACGTGACAAAATCGGGACGTGATAAAATCGGGTCGAAAACGTGATAAAATCGGGGGTAGACAAAATCGGGGGTAGACAAAATCGGGGAGTGACAAAATCGGGTCGACACTGTATATGCGGCTTGGAAGACGAGGGTATGTTGAATTTACGGCATGCATGCACTATCTGGAGTACGATGGGACACACAACACCTTTCATTCACTCCTGCGGCAGAGCCTCATCTCCTCATAATTTGGTAATTGCCCAGTGCAACGCACCACCGGGTTTAAGCTCTTCTGGAAGTTGGTCAACCTCAGGGGTATTGTTATTTTTTAGCCGGCCAATTTCCGTGTGGATTTCTTGGCAATTCGGAGATGGAAAAAGTATGTCGTGCGTGCGTGCTCCCAGGTTCGTTACTGTGCGAACCTTTCTGATTACCTTATCTTCGATTGAGTGGAATGAGCCCTTTAGTATGGTTCGACATCGACCGTTGGATGGAGAGGGAAGTGGGGATCCAGAGGAGACTGAGGCATCAGTCTAGTTCAACTCCGAAGCTCTTGGGTATAAATCCTCTAATCCGGGAGCATCCACCAGGATCACATGCACGGTTATTCCCAATTAAATTAAGCACATCTCATCGTTGGAATAACTTAACACATTTATTAAAAATACTTTATTTTGGAGACACAAACAACATGCACTTTACTACTTTACTACGATGTATTGGACTTGAAAACTAACGAATTAAAAACTGCGTATGGGCTCGTTGCCCAGTGTTCTCGTCGGGGAACCAAATCCAACTGTCTGGATCGAGCATCCTTCAGTCGAGGTCAAGGTTCGGTTGTAAAGAGCCTATAAATGCTGACCGGAGAGTGAGGGACTCACTCTCTATCGCCTCTATCGGTTACCTATCCAGTTGCTGGTGCCTATGCAATACATGCGTGGATGGTGATGATGTTCTACGGATGGCGATTCGTAGAACATTCGTGAGGCTGCAGATCGATTGTTGTTTGGCGATGGTGATGATATAATCACTGCAGATACCAGAGGTTGAACCAGGGATGTAGTCTGGGCGGGTAGACCTAGTTTGTTGCGAACATCCTCACCCACCCAGAAATGGTAAATTTCTGAAAAGAAAAAAACACAGGAATATCCTCTTCGACAGGGTAGGGGAATGGAACGATGATTACGTTTCAATGTTGGACGAGGCGATTTGAGTTTTTGGTTCTTCGTTGCAATCCGGTAATGGCAAGAAGCATAGTTTTTCTACTGGACGAGTCAACATGCCGGACGACGTCTTCACGGTCACTCGTAGAACCACATTGTCGTTGTCAGGATGAAGAGATTGTATTCGTCCCATTCTCCACCGCATCGGAGGGACATTGTCGTCTTGAATCACGACCAATCTTCCTATTTCCACCGGAACTGGTGGTTTCCAACGCTTGGTTCTTGCTTGAAGTTGGCATAAATATTCCCGGCGCCATCTGCGCCAGAAGTCTTGGAGCTTTCGTTGCATAAGCTGGTATTTATCAAGCCGATTGAGAGGAATGTCTTCAAGATTGGGCTCGGGTATTGCTTGAAGTGACGTTCCAACAAGGAAATGCGAGGGAGTCAACGGTTCCAAGTCTTCGGGATCCTCCGACATAGGGGTGAGTGGCCGTGAATTTAAACACCCTTCCACCTGTACAAGAAGTGTTGTAAAATCTTCAGCTGAAACGGGATTTTCGCCGACAACCTTCAAGAGATGCTTCTTCGCTGAACGAACTGCGGCCTCCCAGAGGCCTCCGAAGTGTGGTGCACTGGGCGGATTAAAGTGCCACTGTATCCCTTGCTCCGAACACTCTTTGGATAGGATTTCCCTGTGAGTTGGATCCTTCAACAGTTTAAAAAACTCCTGCAACTTATTTCTGGCTCCTACAAAGTTGGTGCCGTTGTCGGAATAAATATCGCTGCATTTTCCTCTCCTTGACACAAACCGACGTAGAGCTTGGAGAAAACGTTCAGTGGACAAATCTGTGACCAACTCCAGGTGCACCGCCTTGGTACACATGCAAATGAAGAGGGCGACGTAGGCTTTTACTGTGGGTCGTCGTAGGGCTGGACGGATGTAGACGGGTCCAAAAAAATTCACGCCTGTCCGGGAAAATGGCCTTGCAACCGTCACTCGAGACGCTGGTAGATCACTCATGAATTGCTGAATGGCAGTTGGTTTTGAACGGTAGCATTTCAAGCATTCGTGAACAATTTGCCTGGTAACACTTCTCCCTCCTAGCGGCAAGAATCGTAGTCTGACTACAGCCAGCATAAGCTGTGAACCAGCATGTAGAAGCCTTTCGTGGTAATGCTTTAACATCAAACGAGTAAAAGAGTGTCGAGCTGGTAATGGAATGGGATGTTTGCTCTCTTCAGCTTCTTGGGATTTATTCAAACGACCACCGACTCTCATGATTCCATCCTTTGAAAGAAGCGGATTATACCACCGTAGAGGTGAATTAGATGGTAAAACGGTTTTATTGATGATCGCCTTCCATTCTCTACCGAAGACCTCATTTTGAACTCTTCTAACCAATACGTTTTCCGCTTGTCGCAGTTCTGCGGTGGACAAGAACGACCCATCCTTCCTCTCTTCCCTTGGTTTGCGAAGTAATTTCATCAAACGCAGCCAATATGCAGTCCGGCGGATCATGTCGGTGTATGATGCAAACCTTGCAATATATTGGTCATTGAACTCCGAATATGGTGACGCTGAGCTTGCAACTACCATCCGACGTTTTTCTTCCTCTCCTTCCTCTCCAAAACTTGTAGGTGCTTTTGGCCAAAACCACGTTGGACCCTGCCATCAGAATCGGTTTTCCACGATTTCTGCTGGCGGAATTCCCCTGGATATGAGATCAGCCGGATTGTCCACACCTGGTACGTGCCTCCAGTGACCCTTTTCGGTGATAGTTTGTATCTTCGCCACTCGGTTTGCCACGTATGTAGTCCACATCGTGGGAGTAGCTCCAATCCAACGTAGTACGCAAGTCGAATCGGTCCAAAAGTAGATGGTCATCGTAGATTTAAGGGAAGATTGAACCTTCTCGTAGAGCTGAGCTGCTAATAGTGCTCCACACAGTTCTAGCCGCGGAATCGATTGACATTTCAAGGGTGCTACACGTGACTTTGAGGTTAGAAGCCGGACTATTACCGCTCCATCGACATTCTCACTCCTTATATAAACACATGCTCCGAAAGCTTTCTCTGACGCGTCCGAGAAGCAATTTATTTCGACAGATTTCGCTCCAGGAATGATGACGCAGCGATCTATTGTGATCAGATTGAACGTCAGTAATTGACGGAGAAGTTTCTTCCAAGCCTCACCCACCGTGGAAGGAATTTGTTGATCCCTGTCGAGTTTTGATCATTTTTGTCCTGAACTGACAACAAATACCGCATAAATATCTTTGCAGTTGTAATCGCGGCTCCCAGTAGCCCTAATGGATCGAACAGTGTAGCGATTATTGACAAAACTTGGCGTTTTGTATATTCCTTATATTCGTCCTCTGGGGGGATTTTAAATTGGAATCTTAAGACATCTGTCTCTGGAACCCAGGTCAGCCCTAGGGTTTTCACTGAGGAATCGAAACCAAGATTGACCTCAACAGACAGTGGGATTGCCAGATCCTCAGGAGCAACACCTTCCAGTATCTTAGTATTGTTAGAAGCCCATTTTCTAAGCCGGAATCCGCCACTAGCCATCATTTCGTTAAGTTGCCTTTGGAGAATAGCAGCCGTAGCAACGTCGTCCGCTCCCGTGATGATATCGTCCATGTACACATCTTCTTCAGCAGCCCGTGCTGCTAATGGGAACCGGGTTTTATCATCTTGGGCCAGTTGCTTGACCGTACGTGTGGCTAGAAAAGGAGCTGGCTTAGTTCCATACGTCACGGTGTTGAGCTCATATGCCCCAACTTCCTCAATCGGTGAAGATCTCCACAGAATACATTGGAGTGGTCAATCTGCTTCGCAAATATTGATTTGACGGAACATTTTTTTCACATCAGACACCAACATAATTTGTCGAGTACGGCTTCGCAAAATTATGGACCTCAAGTCCTCTTGAATCACTGGCCCCACCAGCAAAACATCATTCAGTGAGACTCCCGACGCCGTCTTGCAGGAAGCGTCAAACACTACTCGTACCTTGGTGGTGGTTGATGCCTCTTTAACCACCGGATGATGCGGCAAATAGCATCGTTCGACCGTTGCCTGAGTAGCCTGATCAATCTTCCTCATGTGACGCATGGCGAGATATTCATTCATGAATGTGATGTATTGTTCTCGTTAACTGGAATCTCGTGCCAATCTGTACTCTGTTCCAGGAAGCCGTCGGTTGGCGATGGCTCACGATTCGCCCATGATCGGACGAATATCTTCGTTCTTTGGCAGTGTAACAGTGTATCGACCGTCCTGCGCACGATGAACTGTTTGCTGGTATAGCTCCTCACAGCATCGCTCCTCCAGAAAATATGCCTTTTCCGAACCAAGTTCCCACATTGCCAAAAACGCTCCAAAAGTGAGTCCAGACCTTCGAAGGTTGAAATATTGCAGCTTGGTGGTAGATAATTGGAAGCAATTGACGTGTCTCCACAAACGACCCATCCAAATACCGAGTCGTTGAGCGTTGGTAGCTGTTCCCCTAATGGAATCCGTCTGCCTGTCTCAAAGTAGTCGAAGAACGACTCAATCCCGAGCACGATATCCACCCCTTTCGACTCGAAAAATGCAGGATCCGCCAACTCGATCCCGCTCGGAATTGCCCAGCCGTCAATTTTGACCGAAATCGTCGGAAGGTTTACCGTTACCTTTGGTAAGATAAGGAAGTCCAGCTCTCGCGAGAATGGGGAGACTCGCGAGCGCACCATAGCTCGAACCCGTTGCTTAACCCTTGTTGAAGCTTGTCCGATGCCAAGGACCGAAATATCCACCTTATTTCGAGTCACTTTCATACGCTGGCACAACCGTTCTGTTAAAAAATTGCTCTCGGAGCCGGAATCCAGAAGAGCACGTGCCAGGTGCTGGTTACCATTGTTGTCCACCATAACGATGATTGCTGTAGCCAGCAAGACTTGAGAGGAGTATTGCTGTGCCGCATTTGAAACCGTTGTATTCGTGGCTGCCGTATTAGCCATTTGAGACGAATTTAGATTTGGAGCCCCTTGCCCTTCCTTGTTGGAAAATGGAATGTTGCCCTTTGCAACCACTGTGACCTTGCCTTCACCACCCCTGTCTGGCTTAAAGCAAACCAAGGTGTGATGACGACCCTTGCAGTTCCTGCCCAAGTACTTGGATTGGCATTCCCGCGCCAAATGCCCCGGCCTGAAGCAGTTTCGGCAGAGGGAGTAAGTTCTCAGCAGGCCGTCCCTGTCTGAGACCGATAACCGTTGGAAAGAATTGCACTGGAACATCGGATGATTTCCCGAACAAGCTATGATGAAAACTCTTCCTATCCCCTCCGTGTCACTGGATCCAAGCGTGACGTAAGAATATTCACCAGCAGTAAGTCCTTGTACTCCGCTGGCTGCACAACCTGGTCGAGAGTTCAAACAATTCGCCCAAAACCTTCCAACAGCGAATGTAGTTCCCCAATGGATTCCTTGGAAAGCGATGGCAATGATAGCAGCGATTGAACCTGCCGTTTCTTCAACTGCTTGCTGTTGTTGTAACGTTTCAGTAGTATATCCCATGCTACTTGATAGTTTGCCTTGGTTACCTGTAGCGGATCGATCAGGCTCCGTGGTTCCCCTTGAAGGCATCCTTTTAAGTAATGGAACTTTTCCACTTCTGGCAGGTCCGGCTTCCAATGGATGAGCGAGGTGAAGAGGTCTCGGAAACTCAACCATTCGTCGATGTCTCCGTTGAAACTTTGTAGCTTGATTTGGGGCAAGCGAACGTTGTCCAGCGCACCCTGCACAGAAGTGTCATGTGTCCGCACACTCTGGTCTAGCAGCAAAGGTTCCTTTCTTTCCTTCGCTTGATCAACGGGAAAAGACTTAGCCTCATAAAACCGGTTGTTGAACTCTCGCCTTTCCTTGTCATTAGTCTCGTCATCCTTGTAGTCGTCATGGGACTTGATCTCGACTAACGTTTCCGAAAATTTATCCCAAATGTTCTCCAACTTCTCAAGTCGGACTTCCACCTGAGAAAGCTTCGTATCCTCCTTGAAGTTCTCGATGAATTCCCAAATGTCCTGCAGCAAAGACTGTGACTCCATAAGCCTAGCTATAAGCTGCTTCAACGACGGTTTCTTGGCGGACGATCCGGCTGGCGGCATGGCTGGCGAAACAGGCTGTTGTGCCTAACAAAACGTTTCAATCACAGAGCACTAATAATCCAAATATCTCGCACGTCAGCCAGTCGTCTCAGCAGTTTGTAAGCAGTAGGGAGTGAAGAGGAGGAATAGGCGATGTAGTAATCAAAATAAATGCCACGGCTGGACATATACTGTGGTGGCTTACCTAGGCAACCAACAGCTGCACCAATCCAGCGAGCGACAGGCACTAATTTCGCAATGTTCAAACAATTCAAATCCCAGTGATCAGATTCAACCAACAGACCCAACTTGGTCCACAATGCTCAAAGCGTTACGAATGTGTCGAAGAGGATAGAATTTTAAATCAACAGGTGTATTTACTGTGCGCCTTGCCTCGGCGACATATACCAAAAAATGTATTTACCTGGACAAATGATTATCGGCGCTGCCTCTTCGCATTCGAACGTGATATCTTCCACAAGATGACGATTGTGTTTGCCCACGTACCGTAGAGGTCGTTGACCGGCAATGTTCAGTTGTTGAAGAAAACTCGGGGCGACGACACGTAGCGCCTTCAGATGGAAAAACGTCCTTAATTCCGGTAATCGGTATACCAGATGGTTATATCCGGCGTGGCTCCATTGGTTGTTCAAATCCAGAAAGTTTTCGAAAATCGAATGTTAGTATTATGTATGGTATGCTTCGACTGGACATATACTTGTTCTTTAACATTTACCTGTGAGACAAGTTTCAGCACTAGTCCAGCGAATGTCTTTCTGGTTGCCTCCAGTTCCAGCACCATGCAGTCCAACTAGCGACGAAATCAGTTCATTTGCGATGAAATCAAGCCTCCAAAAACCCGAAATCCAAATCTCGACGAGTGTGGGCATGCGTTTTATGGAAGATTACAGGTGTTAGAATTTTGTAGTTTCCTAGGATCGGCTGGACATATAGTAAGCAGTCTTCACTAACCTGACCAAAAGTCGCGCAATGGATGTCCAAGCAAATCCGTGATGTCCTCAAAGCGTGATGGTGGATATCCTTTCTTCCATTGAAAAACTGATCCTTTGTCGCGTTAATCCTTTATCGTGTCGATTGCACAAGAACAATCCCTTTGTTCAACACTTGGCGGCTAAGATGGCACCGATTTGCGCCGTTTTTCCGTATCTGCACACCTGCACCGACAGCGTCCTATTCGAGCTTCCGTTGATCTTCCCTGGTGCCGTCTGGTTCGAAGGACCACAATGTGCGAACCTTTCTGATTACCTTATCTTCGATTGAGTGGAATGAGCCCTTTAGTATGGTTCGACATCGACCGTTGGATGGAGAGGGAAGTGGGGATCCAGAGGAGACTGAGGCATCAGTCTAGTTCAACTCCGAAGCTCTTGGGTATAAATCCTCTAATCCGGGAGCATCCACCAGGATCACATGCACGGTTATTCCAAAATAAATTAAGCACATCTCATCGTTGGAATAGCTTAACACATTTATTAAAATACACTTTATAGAGGAGACACAAACAACGTGCACTTTACTACTATGTATTTGGACTTAAAAAACTAACGAATTAAAAAACTGCGTATGGGCTCGTTGCCCAGTGTTCTTTTCGGGGAACCAAATCCAACTGTCGATCGAGCATCCTTCAGTCGAGGTCAAGGTTCGGTTGTAAAGAGCCGATAAATGCTGACCGGAGAGTGAGGGACTCACTCTCTATCGCCTCTATCGGTTACCTATCCAGTTGCTGGTGCCTATGCAATATATGTGTGGATGGTGATGATGTTCTACGGATGGCGATTCGTAGAACATTCGTGAGGCTGCAGATCGATTGTTGTTTGGCGATGGTGATGATATAATCACTGCAGATACCAGAGGTTGAACCAGGGATGTAGTCTGGGCGGGTAGACCTAGTTTGTTGCGAACAGTTACCATACCGCTATTAATGTTGTCTGCCACATCACCATTCAGGTGCTGTCGCCGCCTTTGGATCACCTCACGCTCGATTGTATGAAGTTTTCTGTGTATGAAGTTATGTTTATGTCCAGCCAGAAAATCCTCCAGAAATTCTTTCGGAAACTCCTTCATTATCAACCAGTACCAGTAGTTCATTTGAATATTCCTCCAGGGATTCTTTCGTTAAACCTCCCAAAAGTCTTTTATAAATTTCTCCATAAGTTTATTTAGTGAAAAATTATTCCGGACACTTTGTTGGAAGAAAATTACTTTATCCTGAATATCAGAATAATTAGTGAGTTTAATTAGATTTGTTTTTGGAATTCCTTTGGAAAACCCTTCAAAATTCCTTCAAGAATAACACGGAAATTGTTTCCTTCCGAAATTCTTCTAAGATAATTTTTTTATGAATTCCTTTGAAAGCTGCTTTCCTGCAGAAATTGAATTAGGAACTCTCTCAGTTTTTTTTTAGAGATTTGCATCAGTTAATTATTTCAGGATTTTCTAAAACAAACTCTTCCAGTAATTCCTCAAAAAATCTAGATTTCGCGAAGGAAATTGCGAAAGAATTGCTAAAGGTATTTCCGAAGGAATTCTTACAAGAATTTTATTCCCAATTAAATGACCGGAGAAAACTTAATTTTATTTCTAAAGAAATTCCTAGATTTTTCCAAAAAAAATCTTTCGAAAAAAAAACTCCAAGAATTCCTTCAGAAGTTTCTCTTGTATTAATCAAAATTCTAGGAGAATATTATTTTCAGAACAATTTGGCGGGTATATTTAAATTTCAGGGAAAAGATCGATTTGGTGGGTCATGCACACTAGTGTCCCAGCTTAAGGTCACTCCTGACAGAATCCAAGTTTCAAAGTGCTCGCGTTTTCGAGGGCTCACCACTCGATACGGAGGCGGCGGACAACTGTCATTGTTGTTGATTCAGCTTTGCTGCGTCGAAAATGCGTGCGTGAAAAATTAGAAACGACAGTTGTGTATTGCTTCCGTATCGAGTGGTGTGCCCCCGAAAACGCAAGCACTTTGAAACTTGAATTCTGTCAGGAGTGACCTTAACTCTGTCGCTTACTTAAACAACCTCTTATAGAACTTGGCTGCGTCATTAGCGCAGTATAGTTTCTCCATCGCGTTACAATTTGATCTTTCTTTTTTCATGTCTTTCCTACTGGTGCTTTTTGCCTTTCTCGTACAGCAAGGTGTAACGAAAAGGTTATATATTCACTTCCAAGTCGATTTTGTGATAGAAGGTCCAGAGACCCATAGTGTTATATACCAAACGACTCAGCTCGACGAATTGAGATAATGTCTGTCTGTGTGTATGTGTGTGCGTGTGTGTATGTATGTACGCAAAATAAAACTCACTCATCTTTCAATAAGTTGCATTCGATGGGGACTCCTGTCCCATTGTTTCCTATTGAAAATTGACCAGATCGGACTATGGGATCAAAAGTTATGGCCAAAATACGATTTAAATACAAAAAAACCGCTAAGAAATTCTCACTCAATTTTTTAAGTATATCTGATGTACGAGAAAGGCACAAACACCGCTAGGTGGATCAATCAGGGATTTTCTCCAGAAAATCGAGTTTTGTATGTTCCACGCAAGTTTGTATTGTGCCTTGCTTGCCGTCGTGTGGTGTTGTAACAATCTTGCCTATGCTATTATTCACCTCCACTTACTGCTCACATTCTCACATTCACCACCGTGCCACCACACCAGGAATTATGAATGCTGCTCGGTAACCCAATAAGCCAAAAGGAAGAGATATGAGAACTTCCTCGCCCAGTCTCAAGCTGCCATCGAACTCTGAGGGAGAGTTAACGCACTCAGTGGCAAGCGCATACATTCGTACCATTTCGGATACTCCGAAAGCTGCCAATGCGCTCGGTAAATATTTCTCATCCTCAGTGCCAATTAACGAGATCCAGAGGTCCATTTTAGCCAGATCGTCAACGTTCGAAGATTTTCGAGTTCCACCCTTCACTACTGCAAAACTGTCCTTTGCCCTCTTCAGGAGTAGAGGGAATTCATCAGGTCCAGACGGGATCGGGTAGGCCATGATCAAGTGTCTCCAAATAACGGCTAATTTCGTTGATCAAGGCTGTCGAACGGCTGGTCAATCGCCAACTATGAGGCTTAAAACCGGGTTCCAACTTTTGTGCCCCATTTCTGCCGGGCAAAAGTCAGTTTCGAAGCCAGGGTAAATTTTATGCGAACCCTATCCAAGCTCCGCAGAACCAGCAAAAGAGCGTTCCGCCTGTGGATAGATAGATAGAACATGTTATCATTGATAGTTGCCTCATCTACGGCCTTGGATATCAATACCCTGTCGACGATCACCATTCAGTACATCAGAGCTGCTTCTGGGTGCTCCCGTCCACACCTGTCGATACTGCCTGTGTTGTGGCTGGGATCCTATCATTCCGCTATCATGTGCTGGCGGTAGAGAAGTGCGCCGGTCAAAAAATCGTCGGCGACGGCTTTAGTCCAAATTTTGCAAAGCGGCGGCTGGGTTGAATGACGGTTTTAAATTTAAAACAATTCCCAAAACATTCATTTGGCCACTGGAAGTACTTTGAAGTTTCCATGCAAAATTCTTTGGAATTTTCAAAGGAAGCTCGTTGGGTTTGAAAAAAAAATTGTACAGAATTTCAATTGGTATTTTCTCGGAAAATTATCCGTTTTACAGAAAATTCTTCGACATATCTGCGAGAAACACTTACGAGTTTTGACGGGAAATTTAAAAGGATTTTAAAAAATCTACGAAAGTTCCGCAGGCATCTGTTTGGAGCAATACACTACTAGGTGCTCCAATCTGCCAAGTTTACGGAAGAGAAGAAGGCGGGGGTGAAAAATTCATTTTCAGTGCTTCTCCTGGTTCTCCCATATTAAAATCCAAGATGGCTGAATCGTGAATTTGCCAGATCGGAACACCTACCCTACACGTAACGAAAAGTTATGGCAAAAACCTATTCGAAAATACTAATACACTTCATTATGCCACCTAATGAATGACCCCATACCAAAAAGCTAATAATATTCATAAGTTAATGAAAAGTATAAGTTTTGGAACGTATGTGGCTATTGTGATGTATAAGTTTTTTCTTATACATAACATTACAGGCGCTTTGGCAAAAAAGTATTAGAAATCTTAATAATGAACAACAGAGATTCCGCCTAACACCATCCGCGTCCAACGACTGGCATTTTCGGCCAAATGACCAGTTTGGCCGGACGGAGTTTACTTCAGAATGAAGAATGATCGCACAGTCATTGAAATATTTGTTCTGCATTGTGTACTCTATAAGACCCATTTTTTTTGTTTTCGCTGAAAATCTCTTTTTTGCCTTCTAAAATTGATCTAAGCACACTTTGAGAAATTAAATCTTTTAATTCGCAAATTTCATCTAGAATTTTTAGAATTTCGCTTTTCCGGTTTTCCTCTGTTGAAATAAGTTCTCAAATCTATTAACCTTTTTTGTATTTTCGACGCAATAAAAGTTTGAAAATTTACATTCAATGCTGCATTATCGGTGTTTTTAAATATGCAAATCAACGTATTTTCTGCCCAACCTAATGTAAATGTAATCATATAAATGTATTTGTAACCCACTGTGATTCGTTCTAAGGATATGAAAAATAAAGAGTTTTTAAGTCTCCATACCTGGGTCTCCTTTGCCGTGCGATATGATGCGCGGCTACGACTTTTTATATGCTCCTGGTGGTATTTCGAATAAAATGACGCTCGAGTACGAGAAAGCAGCTTCCTATATCCTTGGTCTTGGGCAGGCCTGCCCAACCTTTTCAAGCCACGGGCCAATTTTCAGAATTCACACTTGTTGGCGGGCCAGAAAATATTTTGAACATAACTTTTTAAATGTTTTCATTTTTTTTTAGAAAAACTAATCACGATTTAATTGCGTTGAAACAACCTTTTTTGTTTATTTTGTTTTCGTCGTTGCGTTAGAGATCCATTTGAGGCATTAAATTAATCTTTTCACGCCGTTTACCGGATGTCTACAGGTTTTCCTTTATCGTGTAGAAATAGTGCCAAAGAATTTCGAAAAGAATAAAATCTCTCAAGGATGGTACCAAAGCTTAGTCAATGAAATTCGTAATAATACAGCAAGTCTCGGGATTCGGCTTTCATTTCCGTCAACATCATTTATAATTAGTGGGGATTGAGTTCCCTAACGTTGATAAAGTTGATTGTCTTAATAACGATCGTCAATACTTTAGGAATATTGATCGTTGTCGCATATCGATTCTTTTGGTGAATGTGGAATGGCAGGGAAATATCGCCATACGTATATGATTGCTTTTCCTTGCTTAGAATTGTCACAACGCGAGGTCACTTAAGTTTTCGAAGGAGAAAAAGTTCCTTTACACAGGTCTTAACAGCCCTCAGGTTTTCCCCCATTAGTCGTTCCCTGCTTTGGTAATAAAGCTGCCAATTTATCTGCCATTCAAAAATAACCATGAAGACAGACACCTTTGCCACGTTTTTCATGACGATATTTTCATCGCTTGCGAGAGAGTAGAATATGAAGCTGACGGCTTTTTCACGTTACGTAACTTTTAAATCTTCTGGGAGGACTTTTACTCTTCACCGTGTTCCGCACAAACTGTGCTACAGGAAGAGGCTATTTCCTTACGACACGATGTCAACAACAACCGAATTGCATTCCTTTAAAAGTTCTCCGTCCTAGAAAAAAATCATCCGTTTTTTCCAAAATCTTACTAACAGCAAAACTGGCCCGTACTGCATTTTCTGCAATAATTTGAATCAATAAATGGAAATTTAATTTAAAACCTTTGTAATACTATCAACTTTTGTTTCCTACCTGTGCCCTTTCAAACATCATATTTCATAGAATACTTGGATTCAGATTTTATACCTCCAATAAAGCAAAACTTTCCGAACAAA
Source organism: Armigeres subalbatus (assembly GCF_024139115.2). Classification (NCBI taxonomy): domain Eukaryota; kingdom Metazoa; phylum Arthropoda; class Insecta; order Diptera; family Culicidae; genus Armigeres; species Armigeres subalbatus. Next base: position 182,515,558 of record NC_085139.1, on the reverse strand, counting down.
TTAAGCAAACCGGCTTTCCTTTTTTTCAACGTGAACATAAACTACTTTGACCAATCGTCATTGAAAACGTGATGTTTCACAATAACCCTTTGTATCTTGGGGTCGCTTACCCAAGATACAAAGGGTTAATGTGAAACATCGCGTTTCCCTTTCAAATTATGAAAAACATTATTTTTGTTTCCAAATTCAAATGAATGGTTTTGCAGCGCAAGCTTTGATTTAAAACTTCCATATTGAATAATGAATAATAATTAAAAAAAACTTCTGGATCCGGATAGGAAAGCTGGCGGGCCGATAATGAGGTTATTTTTCTTACATGCCGCGGGCCACAAAAAATGGAGCCGAGGGCCGCATCCGGCCCGCGGGCCGTACGTTGGGCAGCCCTGCATTAGAAGGTTAATTATTTAAAAAAGTTTAGTTTGTACCCGATCGTGTTTCATTTCGCAGAACGCTCGCGCGATCTTCGAAATATTTCTTCTACGTTGTGCGGGTGAGTAAATTAATTACATAGAAAGAAATTCCATTATTGAAATTCATTAAACCATTGGTAAACATGCTTCTTTTTCGTAGAGAGTTGTAAATGTTCATAATAAAAGTACGTTAACTTTTGTAACAAGGATGTTTCGAAAGTTGCATTTCATTCTAAAATTAAAAGTTCGAACTTTTAAAACAAAATTGTAGAACTGTCAAAAAAAAATTATCAATTCTTTCTCTATATATAAAAATGAGTTTGCTTTTCCTTTGAGGCATTATAACTCACGAACGGTTGGGCCGATTTTCAATATTTCCTCACTGATCGATTCGTCTTGGCATCAGCTGTGTTTGTACATACTAATAGTTGATCAATTTGAGGGAGAAAGTTGAAAATTTCATTGAGGTTTCATGAGTTCTGAAGAAAGCCATCAAGCTCGACGAACTGAAATCGATCTAGAGTGTGACACTGCAATCAATGTGAAATGATTGACAGATCAAAAATAATACCCGAGTGAGATCGGGCAGATTTGCCTAGTCGTAAATAAAAGAGTGGAATAAATTCATTAAAGAGAGTTTCATCCGCCCAAAAGAAGGTCAGTCCAATCCTACTGCTCCCGTAGCTGTTCCATTGCGTTTGGACAGTGGGATAGGTGGTTTTGACTGAAATTTTCATGTTGTTACACAATGATATTATGACCTACCTTCCAATTCCGTGAGTTATTCACTGCTCCTAGCCACGCTTTTCCGGAGCTCATGTTTGAAAAAATAAAATAAAAAGATTACCGCGACTTGTTGGAATTTTTGTCGCCGTTCGCAGTCAAGAAGTTTCTCGACGAATAGAGGTGAAAACAATATTGCACACGGAGACATACATACTACGGGAGTTTTTCTCTAAATAAATTAGCATTAGCATTGAGCATTTCGCACAAATTCGTAGGTGGTACAAGCCAAGACTATTGTATGAGAGTAGCGTCAATTTCATCCGTTACCACAGATATTGATTTGGGACTAATCAATATCTCTTAGATGGAAGCAATGCACTCTCCAATAGTCGAGATCTGTCCTGGCCACGTCCTTGCGAATGCTGAGGAAGGGGAAGGATGATTTGCTGGACTCCTACTTAAGAAAGATGCAGAGAACTCTACGACCTCTCATAGGTGTCACGGGAGGTTTTGGGATTGTGTGGAAGGTTATAACAGTAGGAATCGTTTTGGTAGAACGTGAAACACGGAAAGAACTAAGATAGAAATACAAAGTATGAAAGGGACGAGCCTGGAATTGAACCCACGACCTCCTGCTTACGAGGCAGAAACGGTAGCCACTAGACCACCGAGCTCGTCATGGGAGTTTTTCTCTAAATAAAGGGACAAAAAATATTTTTTTTCGCGATGGGAATTTTTTTTTACATTAAACACATATCCTAAATGTTGTACGGAAGTAATAGTCATATAAGAAATAGACAAATTCAATCAATAACTTGGATGACAATCCAAATAAATATATGTACATCTCGATAAATTTTGTTAATTTTTACCATCTGATAGTCCATAGTGGAACTAGGTGAACAGAAGGAAACGATGTTCTCTCTTTCTGTTTTCTCTAGAAATACTGTAGCCTCGACCAAACGACACGCTACAGTTTCCATCAATGCGAATATCAACATTTTTCTATCTATTCTCTAATAGAACTGCATTCGGACACGGTCGGCGCTGGTATTGCTTAATTTTGGGTCATCAGTTCTTACACACCTAAGATGATGTTAGTCACAAACATCATTTATCGTTCTCTGTGTAATTACAGCTCAGCTGGCAATAAGAGCGAACATGGGCGGTTAATCACGCTCAATGACCAGTTTGGCAGAACTACATTTTCGGCCAGATGGGTCTCGGCCTAATGGATTGTTCGGCTTAATGACATATTCAGCTAAACAACTTTCGATCTTGTGGATTTCGGCCAAAATTACATTCCAATCGTGTGGCTCAAAACTTTTCGTCGGAAAGCCACCTGTTTGAATGCAACTTGGTCGAATATCACGTTAAGTAAAAAATCATCTATATAGTCAATTTTTATCTGGCTATATAGTAAATTTTTTTGGCCGAACGAACAAAGGCCGATCTAGCAATTTGACCGAAAATGCCGATTGGCTGAAATAGTCGTTTGGCCGAAAATGTGGTTTAACCGAAATGGAAATTTTGGCGAAAATGTGGATTGGCCGAAATGACAATTAAGCTGAAATAGTCAATTGACAGAAAGGGTTATTTGACCGAATTTTTTATGCAGTTTGCCATTGGCCAAACATGTCAATCAGTCTGACCAAATTACATTTTCGGTCAAATGGCTCCAAGTGAACTATGCAGTCAAACGACTTTTCAACCATCCATTTCGGCCAAACAACGTCGTGGGAAACTCACGACAATTTCGTTGGAAATCCCAGAAGAAATTGTTTAAAATTTGAACGAACATATTTTTTAAATTCTCATGGGATTTTTTTAAATTTCTCAAGGGCTATCGCTGAATATAAAAAAAAATCACACAAAATTCTTCCATATTTTCTCGGAAATTTACTGGAGATTTCAACGGAACTACTCCAATGGTTCACAAGAATTTCCTAGGAAAATTCTGCGGACTTCTACAAATTTGAAATTATAGATCAGCAGTGGAACTACGATGGATGCCCACTGCGGGACGTCAAAATCGTCATCGGTGACATGAACGCTCAGGTAGGAAGGGAGGAAATGTATAGACCGGTCATCGGACCGGATAGTCTGCATACCGTATCGAACGACAACGGCCAACGATGCATAAACTTTGCAGCCTCCCGCGGAATGGTAGTCCGAAGCACTTTCTTCCCCCGTAAGATTATCCACAAGGCCACATGGAGATCACCTAACCAAGTAACGGAAAACCAAATCGACCATGTTCTAATCGACGGTAAATTCTTCTCCGACATCACGAACGTACGCACTTACCGCAGTGCGAATATTGAATCCGACCACTACCTCGTCGCAGTATGTCTGCGCTCAAAACTCTCGACGGTGATCAACACGCGTCGGAGTCGTCCGCCGCGGCTTAATATTGGGCGGCTACAAGACGGTAGACTAGCCCAAGACTACGCGCAGCAGCTGGATGTGGCACTCCCAACGGAAGAGCAGCTAGGCGCAGCATCTCTTGAAGATGGCTGGAGAGATATTCGATCCGCCATTGGAAGCACCGCAACCGCTGCACTAGGCACGGTGGCTACGGATCAGAGAAACGACTGGTATGACGGCGAATGTGAGCAGTTAGTTGAGGAGAAGAATGCAGCATGGGCGAGACTGCTGCAACACCGCACGAGGGCGAACGAGGCACGATACAAACGGGCGCGGAACAGACAAAACTCGATTTTCCGGAGGAAAAAGCGGCAGCAGGAAGATCGAGACCGTGAAGAGACGGAGGAACTGTACCGCGCTAATAACACACGAAAGTTCTATGAGAAGTTGAATCGTTCACGTAAGGGCCACGTGCCACAGCCCGATATGTGTAAGGACATAAACGGGAACCTTCTTACGAACGAGCGTGAGGTGATCCAAAGGTGGCGGCAGCACTACGAAGAGCACCTGAATGGCGATATGGCAGACAACGGTGGCGGTATGGTAATGAACCTAGGGAGCACGCGCGCAGGACATGCGACTTCCGGCTCCAAATCTCCAGGAAATCCAGGAGGAGATCGGCCGGCTGAAAAACAACAAAGCCCCTGGAGTTGACTAATTACCAGGAGAGCTGTTTAAACACAGTGGTGAGGCACTGGCTAGAGTGCTGCACTAGGTAATTATCAAGGTTTGGGAGGACGAGGTTCTGCCGCAGGATTGGATGGAAGGTGCTGTGTGTCCCATCTACCAAAAGGGGGATAAGCTGGATTGTAGCAGCTACCGCGCAATCACAATGCTGAACGACACCTACAAGGCACTCTCACAAATTTTATGCCGTCGACTAACACCAATTGCAAGAGAGTTCGTGGGGCAGTACCAGGCGTGATTTATGGGTGAACGCTCTACCACAGACCAGGTGTTCGCCATACGTCAGGTATTGCAGAAATGCCGCGAATACATCGTGCCCACACATCATCTATTTATCGACTTCAAAGCCGCATATGATACAATCGATCGGGACCAGCTATGGCAGCTAATGCACGAAAACGGATTTCCGGATAAACTGATACGGTTGATCAAGGCGACGATGGATCGGGTGATGTGCGTAGTTCGAGTTTCAGGGCATTCTCGAGTCCCTTCGAAACGCGTAGAGGGTTACGGCAAGGTGATGGTCTTTCGTGTCTGCTATTCAACATCGCTTTGGAAGGAGTAATACGAAGGGCAGGGATTGACACGAGTGGTACGATTTTCACGAAGTCCGTCCAGTTATTTGGTTTCGCCGACGACATTGATATCATGGCACGTAACTTTGAGAGGATGGAGGAAGCCTACATCAGACTGAAAAGCGAAGCTAAACGGATTGGACTAGTCATCAACACGTCGAAGACGAAGTACATGATAGGAGGAGGCTCAAGAGAGGTCAATGTGAGCCACCCATCACGAGTTTCTATCGGTGGTGACGAAATCGAGGTGGTTGAAGAATTCGTGTACTTGGGCTCACTGGTGACCGCCGATAACGATACCAGCAGAGAAATTCGGAGACGCATAGTGGCTGGAAATCGTACGTACTTTGGACTCCGCAAGACGCTTCGATCGAATAGAGTTCGCCGCCGTACCAAACTGACTATCTACAAAACGCTTATAAGACCGGTAGTTCTCTACGGACACGAGACCTGGACGATGCTCGTGGAGGACCAACGCGCACTGGGAGTTTTCGAAAGGAAAGTGTTGCGTACCATCTATGGTGGGGTGCAGATGGCGGACGGTACGTGGAGGAGGCGAATGAACCACGAGTTGCATCAGCTGTTGGGAGAACCATCCATCGTTCACACCGCGAAAATCGGAAGACTGCGGTGGGCCGGGCACGTAGCCAGAATGTCGGACAGTAATCCGGTGAAAATGGCTCTCGACAACGATCCGACGGGAACAAGAAGGCGAGGTGCACAGCGGGCAAGGTGGATCGATCAGGTGGAGGACGACTTGCGGACCCTCCGCAGACTGCGTGGTTGGCGAAGTGCAGCCATGAACCGAGCTGAATGGAGAAGTCTTTTATGTGCAGCACAGGCCACTCCGGCCTTAGTCTGATGATAAATGAAAGTGGAACTGATTTCAATTGGTGGCGTGTCGATTAAAAAAACTTTGGCGATGGCGTAATGCCAAAAACTGCGAGCGATGGCACTGCATTCCCTACTGGAGTTCAAGGGATCCCTCTCCTTATCCAAGGGGACCAGATTCTGTGCACGATGGCTGACGTCGGTCTCCCCCAGTGGCTCTTTTGGTGAGAGCTTGTTCTGAGCCCCGTGCGATACATGTAGGGTTCTTAATACTGGCGAGCATTTCCTGTAAAATCCTCTCCCCCATACTTGAATATCAATATCCCAAGGGAAACCTACGGAATCAATACCAGCCTTTGGGGCGTACTCGCGGATGATCCTGGCAACCTTGCAGCCGCCATACCTTTTCTTAAAGAAGGGGGCCTGATAATTGCTTCCATCATGACCCCATGAGTTGCGTAATTGGGAGGCCTTTCCTGCGTCCTCCTAGGTTGGAAGTTATTCTCCTGGCAATTGGCTGCATAACGTGGTGTGCCAAACCTTTGAAATATGGCGAAGGAAAATATCCTGAAATGCTACTGGTTTTTATTAAGATGCAAACTACATTTAAATCTAAAACAATTTTAAACACTACCCAAGTAACCAATAAGCACTACAATTCGCCAAATCGGCCATATAGTGCTACTTTAATGCTTATAAGTTTTTGAATAGTCGTTTATTGGGCCTATATGGCAATTTGGCGAATGGTAGTGCTTATTGGCTACTTGGGTATGCTTATTAGATATTATTAATTTGAAGCCGCTCGAAGAATGCATCAGCATTTAATTGAAATTATCTTCTGTTCTAAAGATCATCTTGTATGCATACTCAGTACCAACGGTACTAGGAATTTCAAATCTAACGGTTTAAGTATGAATTCCTCCTAGAATTTTGCGCATCTCTTTGACCGTTCCATCATACGCACGCTCGCGTCATATAATAATTTGACAGCCCTTTGCATAGCTGAACAGGTGAGGGGACAATGCTTCATACATGATTAAAACGATTAACAACTAAGCACAAGACAAAACCAAACAAAAACCAAGCTGGAATCTATGAATGAAAGAATACGTGATCAGAAATCAACATCAGACCTTCCTCTGCCTGATTCTTTCGTCAAAAGCGTTCATTGAGAATTTCCCCATCATATTGGAACCGCACTACGGTCCAAATCTGTAGCCTGGTCTCGCTTATTAATGTGCAAGACTGCTACTGTGTTCTTTATTGTTTAAACATGATTTATTCGAATTTCGAAGCTAATTTCAAAGAGCAATATGACCGCCCTGTTTCTGGATGGTGCGTTCCTTCGAATGAATAAAAGGCATGACCAGCTCGTCGTCCTGTGAGAACCCAATTTGATTTAGAACGGACTGAGTTTATGCCGTGTGTGCTCATATTTCGGATGATTGAGGACTCGAGGAGGAGAAGCTGCTCCATACGCAAATTACGTGTGCGCAACCAAATTAGTTTAAAATTTGAAAGGAGTCTTAATATGACTAATGTTAGCGTATAAGCATAGGGGAGCAAAAAAGACTGCACTGTCTATTTACATTGGACGGGCAGAGGCAGACGATACCTACACCTCTTTGTATCGCCAAATCTTTCTTGGGTCTTAACTGATTTGCTTGCAACCAGTGCATTGTGGTTAAAATCCCGAAAAATGTGATCGTCAGCTTCTTCGGTATGATTCGTGTTTAAAATGGAGGGTAGGTTCAGTAAGTAAGGTACCCGTACCCTTAGTGGAGGTAGCACAAATGGTGGAGGTAGTGGGGTTTTAATGAGATTTTTTATAATTATACACTTTATGATGGTTTTAGTTGATGCATCGTGCTTTCAATACCCTATTTAATGCAACTTATTCTAAGATTTCGCTTAAAAAACTGTTGAAAACAATAATTTTTTCTTATAAAATTGACTTCTTTGCACCTATAGTGGTGCAATTGTCTCATAACAAATTAATGGATAGCATTACTATGGGAACAAAAATTAACCGTGCACCCATTAGTGGTGCAAGCAATATTTGGTAGTTGTTGATGTTAAATAACACCTATCTCATTTTTGTTAGCAAATTTGTTAGCTAATTAGCTATTAAGCTAAGATGTTAAATTTGTAAATTCACCATAATTATCGATTTAAATTTTTTTCGTCTTGTGGGTCTCCTAATACTTCCATTATTGGTACCGTTACCCTATCAGCAACATCATGGGGTATCATTCGAGAAAATTTTATTTGTGATTAATTCACCTAAAAGTGGGATTAAAATATTATTTTTCAAAATTGGTTGAAACAAAATGGCGTCTTTGGGAAAGTTGTCAGAAATAATGTACAGAAAAACTTTGTCCAAGAAATCAGATATTACTTCAGGAATTTCTATTTATATTTCTCAAAGAATTCCTCTGGATATTCTTCCAGGAGTTCCTCTGGACATTCCTCCAAGAATTCGTCCAGACATTCCTCCAGGAGTTCCTTTGGGTCTTCCTTCAGGAATTCAAGCGGATATTTATTCAGGAATCCTTCCGGATGTTCCACTAGAAATTCATCCGGATATTATTCATGGAACTTCTCCAGGAATTCTTCCGGCCATTCCACCAGAAATTCAACTGGGTTTTAATCCAGAAATTCCGCCAGATATTCTTCCAGGAGTTTTTCTGGATATTCCTCCAGGAATTTCTCCGGGTATTCCTCATTACAGAAATTCCACCAGATATTTTTCCAGGAATTTCTCCCGATATTTCTCTAGGAATTAATCCAGATATTCTTACAGGAAATTGTCCGGATATTGCTCAAGGAATTCTTCCGGATATTTCTCCAGGGATTCGTTCAGATATTCCTTCAGGAATTCCTCTGGATGTTCATCCGGATATTCCTCCAGGAATCGTCTAAATATTCCTCCAGGAATTTGTCCAGATATTTCTCCAGGAATTTCTCTTGATATTTCTCCATAATTCCTTCGGATATTTCTCCATAATTCCTTCGGATATTCCTCCAAGAATTCCTCTATATATTCTCCAGATATTCCTCCGGGAATTCCTCCCGGTGTTCCTTCAGGAATATTCATGATATTCTCCCTGAATTTTCTCCGGATAATCTACCAGAAATTGCTCAGGATATTCCTCAAGGAATTCGACAGGATATTTCTCCAGGAATTTTTCCATGTATTACTCCAGGAATTTCTAAAGATATTCCTCCAGGAGTTTCTCCGGGTATTCCTCCAGGAATTACTTCGGACAATCCTCCTAGAAATCTTCCGGATATTCCTCCTAGAAATCTTCCGGATATTCCAACAGGAATTCCTCCGGATTATCCATCAGGAATTCGTCCGTATATTCTTCGAGGAATTCGTCCAGATATCCCTCATGGAATTCCTTTGGATATTCCTCCAGGAATTCCTTTGGATATTCCTCCAGGAAGTCCTTTGGATATTCCCCCAGGAATTTCTCTGGATATTCCTCCAGGCATTCATCTACACATCCATCAATGAATTCGTCCGGATATTCAACAAAGAATTTGTCCAGATATTTTTCCAAAAATGCCTCTGGATATTCCTCCAGGAGTTCTTTCAGATATTTCTCCAAGGAATCCTTCGAACATTTTCTCCAGGAAATCTTCCGGTGTTCCACCAGAAATTCTTCCGGATTATCCATCAGGAATTCGTCCGTATATTCCCCCAGAAATTCGTCCAGATATCCCTCCAGGAGTTCATCCGGATATTCCTTCAGGAATTCCTTTGTATATTCCTCCAGACATTTCTCCAGATATTTCTTCAAGAATTCCTTTGAAAGTTCCTCCAGATTTTTTCTCAGTTTTCCATCAGAAACTCCTACGGATACTTCTCAAAGAATTCCCCCGATATTCCTTTAGAAATTTCTCCGGATATTCTTCTTGGAATATTTCCGGAAGAATTCCTGGAGAAATATCTAAAGGAATTCCTGGGAGAATATCGAGAAGAGCTCCTGGAGGAATGTCCAAAGGAATTTTTAAACGAATATCCGGACGAATTAAAGAAGAAATATCCGGACGAATTCTTGGAACAAAATTCAGTGGAATTTCTGGAGGAATATCCGGAAGCATTCTCGGAAGAATTATTGGAGGAATATCATAAAGAATAATCGGACGAAATCCTAGAAGTATATCCGAAAGAATATTTGAAGGAATATTGGAAGGAATTTCTGGAGGAATATCTGGAAGAATTCCTGGAGAAATACCAGAAAGACTCCTAAAGAAATTTCCGGATGAAGGAGGAGGAAGGAATATGAGGAATATGCGAAGGAAATCCTGGTGGAATAACCAGAGAAGTTTCTGGAGAAATATTCAAAGGAATATTCACCCGGTAGATCGGGTAACCAACTCCGGTGGGAACTATGATCGTATGCTGACAGGGAAAGGGGGGTTTGCTCCTCCCTGGAGGTGCAAATCTTTCCGAGCGTCTTCTTCATGTCATGATCGGCTCACAACAGCGTCTGTTCGCCATGTTAGGGGTGGCTGATCATCGTCCGAATGCCAGCGAGGAACTCTAAGTGAAACTGTGCACCATGGTTCACCGGGAATAAGAAGGAATGATCCTCCGGAAATTTAGGGGGTTTGATGTCAGGCCCTGCAAGCCAGCCTTTGAAAAAACATACGCAACAAACAATCAACAAGAGAGTACGGACCGGAACCATCGGTGAAGACCACTGCGACGAAAAAGGACTAGCGATTGGAAACTCGGTTCGTGGAACTGTAAATCTCTCAACTTCATCGGGAACACACGCATACTCGCCGATGTGCTCAAAAACCACGCCACGACGTCAAACTCATCATAGTAGATTTGAACGCTAAGGTTGGCCAAGCGGAGGAGTTTAGACCGACTATTGGGAAGTTCAGCGCTCACCGGCTGACGAACGAAAACGGCCTACGACTAATTGATTTCGCCGCCTCCAAGAATATGCCCATTCGCAGCACCTACTTCTAACGCAGCCTCCCGTATCGGTACACCGAGAGATCACCACTGCAGACAGAATCACAAATCGACCACGTTCTGATTGATGGACGGCACTTCTCCACTTTATCGACGTCAGGACATATCGTGGCGCTAACATCGACTCTGACCACTATCTGATCATGGTTAAACTGCGCCCAAAACTATCCGTCATCAACAATGTTTGGTACCGACGATCGCCGCGGTACGACCTAGAGCGACTGAAGCAACCTGATGTCACCACTGCATACGCGCAGTATCTCGAGGCAGCGTTGCCGGAAGAGGGTGAGCTCGATGGGGCCCCTCTTGAGGACTGCTGGAATACAGTCAAAGCAGCCATTAACGACGCAACTGAGAACAACATCGGGTATACGGGGCGAAGTCGATGGAACGATTGGTTCGACGAAGAGTGTAGGCAGATTATGGAGGAGAAGGACGCAGCACGGGCGGTCGCGCTGCAGCAAGGTACCCGGCAGAACGTGGAACGTTATAGACGAAAGCGAAGACAGCAGACCCGCCTTTTTCAGGAGAAGAAACGCCGCCGTTAAGAAGCGAAGTGCGAGAAGATGGAAAAGCTGTGCCGTTCTCAAGATACACGCAAGTTCTACCAGAAGCTCAACGTATCCCGCAAAGGCTTCGTGCCGCGAGCCGAAATGTGCAGGGATCAGGATGGGAGCATCTTGGTGGACGAACGTGTGGTGATCGAAAGGTGGAAGCAGCACTACGAGGAACATTTGAATGGCGCTGAGAGTACAGGCAGTGAAAGTCAAGGCAGCGGAGGAGATGACTACGTCAGCTCAGCGAACGATGAATGCCAACCAGCCCCCACCTTGGAGGAAGTTAAGGATGCCATCCAACAGCTAAAGACCAATAAAGCAACTGGTGAGGATGGTATCGGCGCTGAGCTCATCAAGATGGACCCGAAAAAGCTAGCCACTTGCCTGCACAAATTGATAGTCAGAATCTGAGAAACTGAACAGCTACCGGAGGAGTGGAAGGAAGGGGTTATATGCCCCATCTACAAGAAAGGCGACAAACTGGAGTGTGAGAACTTTCGAGCGATCACCATCCTTAATGTTGCCTACAAAGTGATATCCCAGATCATCTTCCGACATCTACCACCATTAATGAATGCGTTCGTGGGAAGTTATCAAGCCGGCTTCGTTGACGGCCGCTCGACAACGGACCAGATCTTTACTGTACGGCAAATCCTTCAAAAATGCCGTGAATTCCAGGTCCCAACACACCATCTGTTCGTTGATTTCAAGGCGGCATACGACAGTATAGACCGCGTAGAGCTATGGAAAATTTATTTACGAGAACAGCTTCCCTGATAAGCTTACCAGACTGATCAAAGCAACAGTGGATGGTATCAAACCCCAGGCTGCTGGTCTAGAGCCAACGGCAGCCCCCGGGGAGGGTACGCAAGACCTCTTTTGGCTCCGGGTCTCAGGGTGTTGAGACGCTGGGGAAGTTTTCGGAGTACGGAAACCTATCTGAGAACTGGTACTTACGGTCAACTCAATCGCTTTATTCGGCTTTCCAAAATAGCACTCGATGGTTACTGGTTATGCGGTTGCGGGACGCAACTTGGTGGTAAGGCGATAGCGGAAGGCGGCTACTGGCGGGATGCGGTAGCGGGACGTCGCTTGGCGGTGAGGCGGAAGCGGACGATGCCTTGGTGGTGATACGATGGCAGGACGCAACTGGCGGTGAGGCGATAGCGAAAGACGGCTAGGTGTTGGGACGCAATTTGGCGGTGAGGAGATAGCGGAAGACTGCTTGGCGGTGATACGTGGCGGTTTACAACTCGGTAATGGAACGACAGTGTGAGGTGGCTTCGATGGCGTCTCTCGTGGCTTGGTTGCTCGGTTGGATGGCGAGATTGGCGCCAGAACCAGGGTTATTCCGAATCGGTCGATGACACCAGATTGCTGGACACGCGGAACGGTAATCCCGGAGCTAGCCGATTGCTAGGGTTGGCCCGGCCATCTCGTACGCCGGCTAGGCGGCACGTGGTTTATATCTGAAGTAATTTTTGTGGGTTGAGCTCTCCGGAGTTCCTTAGAAACCGAAATTTTAATCCACTCCACTGATGTTCTCGGGACCGATCATCCGAGGGAAAACGATTGGCCTGCAGATGACCATGCAGCAACAACCAACAAATCTCACGATCAAACTTCCTTTTCATCAAACTCGTCTTCGACTCACTTCTGGCAATTATCACCATCTACTGACTCCTCGTAGCCAATTCGTACGTTTTCTTTCGTTCCAAACTACCCGACGGTCACTCTCCAACGCTCGTTTATCCATTTCCTCTATTCAGTTCAGTGGCGATCCATCACCCACCAATCACCCAGACAGAGGCTCAGTTCATTCGCGCGACTTTGTCGACTGCGCTCGGGTAGCCATCTGAATTGACCGTTTATTTAGATGTTCCTATCTTTATAATAATGATCTCTAATTTTCCGTACTTATCATGTATTAATGCACAAATGTTACCAGCCGGTAACAATGGTGTGCAAAACTGTGTGAAGATTTCAGGCGAACACTCCAGTTCGTTCGAATCACGCCGGAGACTAAGACAAGGTGATGGACTTTCGTGCCTGTTGTTCAACATTGCGCTAGAAGGTGTCATACGGAGAGCCGGGTGTAACAGCCGGGGTACGATTTTCAACAGATCCAGCCAATTTATTTGTTTCGCGGATGATATGGACATTATCGGCCGAACATTTGCAAAGGTGGCAGAGCTGTACACCCACCTGAAATGCGAAGCAATAAAAGTTGGACTGGTGGTGATTGCGTCAAAGACAAAGTACATACTTGTGAGTGGAACCGAGCGCGCCCGGGCCCGCCTGGAAAGCAGTGTTAGGATAGACGGGGATACCTTCAAGGTGGTCGAGGTTTACCTTGGATCCTTGCTAACGGCTGATAACAATGTTTGTCGTGAAATACGAAGGCGCATCATCTGTGGAAGTCGGGCCTACTACGGGCTCCAGAAGAAACTGCGATCAAAAAAGATTCGCCACCGCACCAAATGTGTCATCTACAAGACGGTAGTAGGATCGATAAGACCTCTAGGACATGAAACATGGACAATGCTCGAGGAGAACTTGCAAGCACTCGGAGTATTCGAGAGACGGGTGCTTAGGATCATCTTTGGCGGTGTGCAAGAAGACGGTGTGCGGCGGTGAAGAATGAACAACGAGCTCGCCCAGCTCTACGGCGAACCCAGTATTCAGAATGTAGCGAAAGCCGGAAGGATACGATGGGCAGGATATGTTCCAAGAATGCCGGACAGCAAACCTGCAAAGATGGTGTTTGCTTCCGTTGCAGGGCAGATCAGGTGCAAAACGACTTGGCGAGCGTGAGGCGCATTCGAGGATGGAGAGATGCGGCCTCGAACCGTGTATTGTGGCGTCAAATTGTTGATTCAGTGTTTAGGGTGAGTGTACCAATCGTCGCCATACATAAGAACAACTATTTAAAAAAATATGTGAAAGGCATTATATATCAAGCGAAAGGTTTAACTTTCTGCTCCTTAGAACAGCTGTGAAAACCACAATAAAATTTGTTACTATCCTCAAAATTGATTAATCTATATTAGGAATGCATGCACCAGTTGTGGCACTGTTCTTAATTTTGGTTCCTTTTTTGGCAAATCTCATAGTTTTCTTATGGGATTGGCCAAATTATGACCACTAGTACGACAACTGGTGCAAAGGACATCAAAAATTAAGCAGAATCAATTTTTACAATTATGCTTTGCTTGATTTGGAGGAGATCAAAGGTGTCATCGTATCATATGAATATGCTTTATCGATATGAACTTGGTTTGCGGTGATTTGATTAGCCATTTGGCATATAGAGCACTAGTACGACATCTAGTGCTGTAGCCACGACTGGTACATCTAGCCTAGATGTAGACTAAGCAAATGAAATGAATTATTTTGTTCTCCTCATGGCATTATTGGTCGGCACTGCTGCTGTTCTCTCGCCGAACCACTGCATGAGTGATCATTTCTTCCCCATTGTTGCCAATTCCTTTTGTTCTCCGTTTACGGCAAATTCTAAAGCAACTGTAAACTGCATTATGATGAAATAATTATGGCGTAATAATTTTTTCACTCTGGCGTGTGTAAGATTTTATAACCTATTAAAATATAATCATTATTATAAGATCTTGTTGCGAATCAAACAGAACTACTCATATATCTATTTTGGGTGTATTTTTCAGGCAGTCTAACTTGCTTGGAACATTTCAAGCAACCAGTTATACAAGTGTTGTATGCAAGTTTGTTCTAAAAAGTTGTTTGCAAAAAAATTGCTATTCATTTGTAGGTGGAGGCAAGAAATACTCATATTTAAATTTAATAAGTAGAATGCATAATAAAGAATGTAGTTCCTGATTTACTTCTCAACGCAACAAGAACGATGAAGAAATAAATCGCGACAATTTCAAGAGACTGCAAGTGAACAGTCCTAAATATAAAAGCAATTTACAAAAAGGTATTTACTATCTATGTGTAATAAGTATGAAGGCTAGACAGAAGTTTATCACTTGACAAAGGGTTTCTTGGTATGAACGTCATATTATAAATTAGTCCGAGGCAAATCAAATGCATGCACTCGATGCACTCTGACTTAGAATTCTTCTGCATCATATGATACAGCTCGCAGTCTGAATCGTTAATTATACTACGAGCTGTATCACGTGATACAAACATAATGTGAATGTTGAAATATCTTAATTTTATTGGAAACAGCTCGTTGTCTAAATATCATATAAAGACTATTGTTATCATGACAAGCAATATTTTGTCGATAAAAATGTGATTTTTTACGTTTAGATGCCATATCGCTTCAAAGTAAGTATGCTCACTGCGTCCACTATTACGTGAGTGCGAAGCCAAGAATTCTTTACAAAAAAGTTCAATAGTTTGGACAAATTAGTAAATCATGTTTTGGTTGCATTTCTTGTGATTACAATAAGTTAAAATCTATCTTTTAGATAGTA
This sequence comes from Armigeres subalbatus, assembly GCF_024139115.2. Lineage (NCBI taxonomy): Eukaryota > Metazoa > Arthropoda > Insecta > Diptera > Culicidae > Armigeres > Armigeres subalbatus. Next base: position 182,499,889 of record NC_085139.1, on the reverse strand, counting down.
AATTATACTCAACCCTGAACAGCTGCCAGTAATGACATTCGATTATAGGGGATCTATTTCTATTTTAATGAAGATAGAGAAAATATAATATAATAAGGATGATGTCAATCACTTCAATTAAATTCAATATGTTTTGTTGATTTAAATCCAAGATCCCATTTATAGGAAAACGATTTTTATTATCAGTCATTACCTTCTACGATCATCCAATATCCCCTTTAAATTAAAAAAAAATATAATTGGAAAACTGTTGCTTTTTAACAGCAATCTCACACAGGATATAATGTTTCATTACGAATGAATTGGTAATTGTTTTTACCTACACGCAGGGTGAAATTAGCTTTTGTTGGGTAATCAAAATGCGCTGTGGAACGCAGAATATTTGAATTGTTTTTCAAAGAAAACTTTTCAATAAATTCCAAATTGATGACAAACCTTGCTGCAAGCTGTGTAGGCCGCAAAATGGTGAGTAGATAAAAATGTAACATTTTTCATTTCCACGGGTGACCACCAACAATATCATTGGAAATGGTTTGCCTATGTACACATTTACATAGATTTTCTGTAATGTTTCTACTGTGAAGTCAGCTGTGTCCGGATAAGCTAAAATTAATACAAAATTGTTAATAGTAACAAGCGGTATGTACTTACGAAAGAACAGATACATATTCGGCATTACACAAGCCACGCCTCCAATGAAAAAAGGACAGCATATGCTTCCAACCTGATGTTCTGTCTCGCTCGTTAGGTGTAGTAGCTGTATATGTGTTGGTAAGGAAGGTCGTGTGGCTTGGAAATTTATCATGCACATTCAGACTCTCAACTGAAAGAGCCTTCAGACATGTTTGAGATGCCTTGCAGTTGATATGGTCCATTGGTCCAGTGATGTATTACATTTCTTTCCATTGGCTTGATTGAATCCATATCTTCCATGTGAAAACTGTCATTTGGAATGAAGTCGAACACTAACAGGTTAACCGACTCAAAGTTTCTAATAGTAAAGTTACGCAAAGAGGATGCTAGCACTGATTCTGAACGATGTCCTGTTAATTTTTTGGGAAACTTTAATTTTTGTTCAATCCTTCAAGTGACTCCATGGGAGTGTTTCCTTCCAAAACTGTTTAATCCCTTAACAAAGTTATCCACAAACTGCAGACAAGTGGGTTTCTCTTCTTCTTCTTCTTACTGGCATTACATCCCCACACTGGGACAGAGCCGCCTCGCAGCTTAGTGTTCACTAAGCACTTCCACAGTTATTAACTGCGAGGTTTCTAAGCCAGGTTATCATTTTTGCATTCGTATATCATGAGGCTAGCACGATGATACTTTTATGGCCAGGGAAGTCGAGTCAATTTCCAATCCGAAAATTGCCTAGACCGGCATCGGGAATCAAACCCAGCCACCCTCAGCATGGTCTTGCTTTGTAGCCACGCGTCTTACCGCACGGCTAAGGAGGGCCCGAGTGAGTTTCTCATTGCTACTTTATTGGAAGGCTACTGCGCCTCGGCACACTCCTCTAAAGCTGGAGTTTTGACACAATAGTAGGGTAAAAGACCCAATAGTGCACTGATTGCTCGATTTCACTTAATATGTACTTCATTTTCCTTACCTTGAGAGTGCATCCGAAAGCTCATTTGCTGTATTTTATGCGGAGCGTGTCATAACTGCATCAAAATCCATTATTGAAACCTGAAATCATTCCTCCAATTATTGGTGCAGTAATCCAATAGCGGTGTTTTGTTATTCATGTTCCCATAGGTTTTATACGGAATTCGCAACTATTGGCGCAAGCGAGAAGATAAGCTAATCTAGAGATAAATTACCCATTTAAAAGGAACTCCAATGTTATTTTTGTCTCAGACGTATTATGACAGGTTAACTGATTGACCGGTACGATCTGTTGCTGCGTTTCATTTGTCAATTCTTTAAAATATGTACTACTGCATCTATAGGAACATCCACGACTATCGGAACTTTTACTCTATTTCTATATTTTTATATATTTTTATCTTTTATCAAAGAGCGCTCTTTTGGTTTTGTGCACGTTGCGATGGTGTTATTGCAACAAATGTCATAAAAATATATATTTTCATGACAAACATTGCGCATTGTACTTTATTTACTAAGTAGGTAGAGAAGATCAATGAAAGAATGGTTTGCAATGCTTGGTTCCATTCGATTTTTCTTCCAATTCAAAATACCATCATCAGGGGCAGTGCTTCCACATTTACATATTCATCTCAATTTTAACTTTATTTGTTCAAAGATATCTTTGATCAATGATGACAGATTTTTAGAAATACAGATTTTGAAGATTTTTAGAAATGTTGAGTTTTATCTTGATACATTCTTGATGTTGATTACAACAATAAATGTGTTAATCAATAATTGAAGACTGTTTATTCATATTGTTTAATGCACAAACAAATTTAACATATAGATTAGTAATATTCATACATTAAAACACCCCAACAAACATTGGGAGTTAATATTTAACCAAAAATACACTGGATTCTGATTTTACACTATTTACACTTTCACAATTTTGCACCCATCCTAAATGTTTAATGCATATTTATTACCATGTGATTTTTCTTTGAATTATTTGAATGTAGTCTTTTCGGCCAAATAACTAGCATATTAGTGACATGACCAAAAGATGCCAGTTTAATGATGTACAGTAATATCCCAATTTTATCACCCCTCTGGTGTATTTTGGGGTGATAAAATAGGGAATGTGACTAAATCGGAACACTTTTTGTTTGTTACATATCTTGGCTGTGCATAGGCACAGCATATGTTTCGAAATGGACAAATTGATATGAAATTTGCGAAAAAGAATCCACGTGTCTTGGAGGGACTCGAACCCTCAACCTCCTACTCTCTAGATAGGCGTGATAACCCCTACACAACAAGACCACTTAAAGCCAAGATATTTAACAAAAAAATGGTTTTCGTACGGCCGAGTTGCCGAATAATATGCAATTAATTGTAATCAAGTGTCGGTCTTCCACCGTCATTAGTCGTCTGAGTACACGCGACCGCTTACGTAAGGCAATCAAACTCATCAAATGCTTTAGCCGGCTCAACAAATCTGAAGGATATTCGACTGGAGTTGCTCTTCTTGATATAGAGAAAGCGTTTGACAGTGTGTGGCATGAAGGTTTGATTGTAAAATTGATGAATTTTAATTTTCCTCTGTACATTATTAAACTGATCCAAAATATTTATCAGATCGCTCACTGCAGGTAAACTATCAGAATTCTAAATCTGATAGATTACCTGCAAGGGCTGGTGTCCCCCAAGGCAGCATACTGGGGCCCATTTTGTATAACATTTTTACTTCTGCCTTACCTGATTTACCACCAGGGTGTCAAAAATCTTTGTTTGCAGATGACACGGGCCTTTCAGCCAAAGGGCGAAGCCTTCGTGTCATTTGTAGTAGATTGCAAAAAAGTTTGGATATTTTCTCCACTTACTTGCAAAAATGGAAAATTTCCCCGAATGCTTCCAAAACTCAGCTTATAATTTTCCCACATAAGCCGAGAGCTTCTTATTTGAAACCTTCTAGCAGACATATTGTAACTATGAATGGGGTTCCAATTAATTGGTCTAGCGAAGCTAAATATTTAGGACTTCTGCTAGATCAAAAATTAACTTTTAAAAATCACATTGAAGGCCTTCAAGCCAAATGTAACAAATATATTAAGTGTCTATATCCACTTATAAACAGAAAATCAAAACTTTGTCTTAAGAACAAACTTTTGATTTACAAACAAATTTTTAGACCTGCCATGTTGTATGCTGTGCCAATATGGACTAGTTGCTGCAATACCAGAAAGAATACACTTCAGAGGATTCAAAATAAAATTCTGAAAATGATTCTGAAGTTGCCTCCGTGGTATAGTACCAATGAACTTCATAGAATTTCTAATATTGAGACATTGCAACAAATGTCCAACAAAATAATTTCCAATTTTAGACAAAAATCGTTGCAATCTTCTATTGCAACGATTAACTCCTTGTACCCTTAGTATAAAATAGGTTAAGATTAGTTTAAGTTGAAAACATTGTAATTCCTACATGGTTCAATTCAACCAGAGGAAAAATTCTAACTGCCAGAGGCAATTGAAATGTATTAATAATAACTAAAAATATAACATTACAAATAAGGATGATAGTGTTAAGAAAACACGGAACACCTAGTCTAAGAGATGAATGCATGTATTAGATAATTAGCAAATAAAATTAGTTAAAAAAAAAAAGAAAAAGAAAAAAAATGCTTTAGCCAAGCAAGCCTTTGGCACAGCAGAGTGCGATTGATTCGCATTCTATACCATCCCGCCCAGTCCGTTGCAGGGGGCATGGAGTGCGATCCTCTCGTTTAATTAACAATATGCACTCGCTTGACTGTGGATATACAACAGTAAAGCACATGTGGAGATTGGACAAATCAAGCATCCGAAAGATATTCAATTTGCAAGAAAGAGAGCTAACCGCGGTGGAGGTTGGTACTCGGATTCTTATCGCTTTTCCGCAAACGTGACCTTTAAGTGGTATTGTTGTGTAGGGGTTATCACGCCTATCTAGAGAGTAGGAGGTTGAGGGTTTGAGTCCATCCAAGACACATGGATTCTTTTTCGCAAATTTCATATCAATTTGTCCTTTTCGAAACATATGCTGTGCATATGCACATCCAAGATATTTAACAAAAAAATGGTTTTCGTATGGATGAGTTGCCGAATAATATGCAATTAATTACATTTTTTTTTAATCATTTCACAAATATGAACCAGTAAAAATACATGCTTGGAAAGACAAAATGCGTGAACGGTACCCGTTATTTCTTGTCGAAAAGGCTTACAAAATCCTTGACAGGCACTCAGAAAAAAACCAAAAAAAACCACAGGGGGTGAAAGCTATTTCATGAAAATCATTGTTGTTTGCGGCATTGTTTACTAAATTAAAAATAACGACTAAAATTTCCACTTTTTTTGGGGATGACAAAATTGGATCAAAAACGTGTATATTATGGGGGTAGACAAAATCGTGGAGTGACAAAAAACGGGTCAACGCTGTATTTATAATTGCTTCCTCTTCTGAGTTTGTTGCATATGACACGTCAACACCTTACATTCAACTTAAACAAATACCAATTCCAAACCGATGGAGTCTTTCGACCACACCAGCAATCAAACCTGTTATTTCGGGCTTGTTGAAATCGTTCATTAGCTTCCGAAGGTATCGCTCTTACTCGTGTAAAAACTTGACATAATTTGATTTTCGATAATGGAACCATTATCAGAACCCAAACACAATGACACGAATCATTTGCCTTGCATGTTCTGATATTTCCGAAAATACGATGCTAATTTTGTAATCATAGTTGGATTATCGAATATTTCCTTGAAAACAGAATCTATGACAGCATAAAATCAAAAATTGCTGTAGAGATAATAAAAAATAACGGGATGACAACTTGGCAACAGAATTGGCTTCTATTTTGTTGCTGACAAAATTTTTCGGATCTTTGTTATTATCATCTCCGACAAAAACAAAGCTTTGTCGTTGGTTCTCTTTTGTCGCTTGTTCTGCATGCGCATCTAAAAAAAGATTATCCTTACATACACTGCCGTAATCTGGAAAAGTGGCGTAACAGCCATTTTACAACATGCATGTTTTCCATTTTTCTGTTAAAGAGTACGATGAGTAGCATTCATTAACACCATGTTCGGAAAATGGCATATACGTCACTTTTTCAGATTACGGCAGTACATCTCTAAATTTGCCAGCAATGCTTCAAAGGTTTTCATGCTGATCAAAATAATATCTCGGGTACTTATTCAAAAGGACGTATGAACAAAGGTTCAAACGACGATTCGTCCAACCTGATGGCCCTGCCACGCAAACCAACATCACTGACAGGTAGCCGAAGACTTCCCCTACCTGTCTATGGTGATGGTTTGCGTAGGAGTGCTATCAGATTGGATAAATCGACGTTTGAATGTTTGTTTACAAAATCACATACGTCATTTTGAATAAGTACCCGAGATATATTCAAGATTTTTCGTTTTAAAAATCACAGATGACATTTGAAAAATATGTGACAACACTGGTTATAAGGCAGATTTCGGACTAATACTAATTATTCGGACATTTTTTTCTCAATTGCAGGTATTTATTCCAAAACGAATTCAATAGTATTTATATCCTAATTCAAATTATATGGTTTCATAAAAATTAAAAATATTTTTATTCATAATTTTTTAAACTTATTACACAGTGATCGTTCCCTAACGCACGTAAACATTGATTAATTTTCATACTGAACTAAGGAAAATTTACGGCGTCAAAGTTTATCGATTCTGCCGAAAGCGAAAATCAAACATCAACCTATTTATTTATTATTAGACTAAGGCCGGAGTTGCCTGTGCTGCACATAAAAGTCTTCTCCATTCAGCTCGGTCCATGGCTACACTTCGCCAACCCCGTAGTCTGCGGAGGGTCCGCAAATCGTCCTCACCTGATCGATCCACCTTGCCCGCTGTGCACCTCGCCTTCTTGTTTCCGTCGGATCGTTGTCGAGAACCATTTTCACCGGATTACTGTCCGACATTCTGGCTACGTGCCCGGCCCACCGGTGTATTCCGATTTTCGCGGTGTGAACGATGGATGGTTCTCCCAACAGCTGATGCAACTCGTGGTTCATTCGCCTTCTCCACGTACCGTCCGCCATCTGCACCCCACCATAGATGGTACGCAACACTTTCCTTTCAAAAACTCCCAATGCGCGTTGGTCCTCCACGAGCATCGTCCAGGTCTCGTGTCCGTAGAGAACTACCGGTCTTATAAGCGTTTTGTAGATAGTCAGTTTGGTACGGCGGCGAACTCTATCCGATCGGAGCGTCTTACGGAGTCTAAAGTACGTACGATTTCCAGCCACTATGCGCCTCCGAATTTCTCTGCTAGTATCGTTATCGGCGGTCACCAGTGAACCCAAGTACACGAATTCTTTAACCACCTCGATTTCGTCACCACCGATAGAAACCCGTGGTGGGTGGCTTACATTGACCTCTCTTGAGCCTCTTCCTATCATGTACTTCGTCTTCGACGTGTTAATGACTAGTCCAATCCGTTTAGCTTCGCTTTTCAGTCTGATGTAGGCTTCCTCCATCCTCTCAAAGTTACGAGCCATGATATCAATGTCGTCGGCGAAACCAAATAACTGGACGGACTTCGTGAAAATCGTACCACTCGTGTCAATCCCTGCCCTTCGTATTACTCCCTCCAAAGCGATGTTGAATAGCAGACACGAAAGACCATCACCTTGCCGTAACCCTCTACGTGTTTCGAAGGGACTCGAGAATGCCCCTGAAACTCGAACTACGCACATCACCCGATCCATCGTCGCCTTGATCAACCGTATCAGTTTATCCGGAAATCCGTTTTCGTGCATTAGCTGCCATAGCTGATCCCGATCGATTGTATCATATGCGGCTTTGAAGTCGATAAATTGATAATGTTTGGGCACGATGTATTCGCGGCATTTCTGCAATACCTTACGCATGGCGAACACCTGGTCTGTGGTAGAGCGTTCACCCATAAATCCCGCTTGGTACTGTCCCACGAACTCTCTTGCAATTGGTGTTAGTCGGCGGCATAAAATTTGGGAGAGTACCTTGAAGGCGGCGTTCAGCAATATGATTGCGCGGTAGTTGCTACAATCCAGCTTATCGCCCTTTTTGTAGATGGGACACACAACACCTTCCATCCACTCCTGCGGCAGAACCTCATCCTCTCAAACCTTGGTAATCACCCAGTGCAGCGCTCTAGCCAGTGCCTCACCACCGTGTTTAAACAGCTCTCATGGTAGTTGGTCAACTCCAGGGGCTTTGTTGTTTTTCAGCCTGCCGATCTCCTCCTGGATTTCCTGGAGATTCGGAGCCGGAAGTCGCATGTCCTGCGCGCGTGCTCCTAGGTTCATTACCATACCGCCACCGTTGTCTGCCATATCGCCATTCAGGTGCTCTTCGTAGTGCTGCCGACACCTTTGGATCACCTCATGCTCGTTTGTAAGAAGGTTCCCGTTAATGTCCTTACACATATCGCGCAGTGGCACGTGGCCCTTACGTGAACGGTTCAACTTCTCATAGAACTTTCGTGCGTTATTAGCACGGTACAGTTCCTTCGTCTCTTCACGGTCTCGATCTTCCTGCTGGCGCTTTTTCCTCCGGAAAATCGAGTTTTGTCTGTTCCGCGCCCATTTGTATCGTGCCTCGTTAGCCCTCGTGCGGTGTTGCAGCAATCTCGCCCATGCTGCATTCTTCTCCTCAACTAACTGCTCACATTCGCCGTCATACCAGTCGTTCCTCTGATCCGGAGCCACCGTGCCTAGTGCAGCGGTTTGCGGTGCTTCAATGGCGGATCGAATATCTCTCCAGCCATCTTCAAGAGATGCTGCGCCTAGCTGCTCTTCCGTTGGGTGCCACTTTCAGCTGCTGCGCGTAGTCTTGAGCTAGTCTACCGTCTTGTAGCCGCCCAATGTTAAGCCGCGGCGGACGACTCCGACGCGTGTTGATCACCGTCGAGTTTTGAGCACAGACATACTGCGACGAGGTAGTGGTCGGATTCATTATTCGCACTGCGGTAAGTGCGTACGTTCGTGATGTCGGAGAAGAATTTACCGTCGATTAGAACGTGGTCGATTTGGTTTTCCGTTACTTGATTAGGTGATTTCCATGTGGCCTTGTGGATATTCTTGCGGGGAAAGAAAGTGCTTCGGACTACCATTCCCCGGGAGGCTGCAAAGTTTATGCATCGTTGGTTGTTGTCGTTCGATACGGTATGCAGACTATCCGGTCCGATGACCGGTCTATACATTTCCTCCCTTCCTACCTGAGCGTTCATGTCACCGATGACGATTTTGACGTCCCGCAGTGGGCATCCATCGTATGTCTGCTCCAGCTGCGCATAGATGGTTTCTTTCTCGTCGTCGGATCTCCCTTCGTGTGGGCAGTGCACGTTGATGATGCTATAGTTGAAGAAACGGCCTTTTATCCTAAGCTTGCACATCCTTGCGTTGATTGGCTGCCACCCAATCACGCGTTGGCGCATCTTTCCCAGCACTATGAAGCCGGTTCCCATCTCGTTGGTGGTGCCACAACTTTGGTAGAAGGTAACCGCTCGATGCTCGCTTTTCCACACTTTCTGTCCTGTCCAACAGATTTCCTGCAGCGCTACGACATCGAAGTTGCGGGGATGTAATTCATCATAGATTATCCTGTCGCAACCGGCGAAGCCTAGCGACTTGCAGTTCCATGTTCCAAGCTTCCAATCGTGATCCTTTATTCGTCGTCTAGGTCGTTGCCGATTGTATCGAGTCGTATTATCTTCTATGTCGTTCGTAATAGTTGTTTTTAAAGGCGGCTTATTGGGCCTGCGCAAATCTCCTGTCGTCTCGTTGGAGGGCCGTCATGTCAGGGCTGTTTAGCGTCCCACCTAACACCAGGACTTGGGCTTGTGCGCTTTGAGCGGCACACGGTCGCTTTGGCGGAGCCTACTTGCGGTTTCATGCATCTTTTTATAGAGGTTTAACAGGGCCCACTGTCAAACCCCACCACATCCTAGGCAGGCGCCACAACTCGTAGATGGCCTGGGGAGGGATCGTCAAGCCCTTGGACATAGTCCCTGCTGCCCCTCGGAAGGACGTATGAATCAGTAAACAAGCAGGTATTAAGTTAAAAAAAACATGAAAAAAAGGTATTCTTTGAAAAAATATAATATTTCTATTGTTATTAAGGTTCAAGAGTTCCGTGGGAAATCAAATGTTTCAGCCGAATTATGATGTGTCTAATAAAATGTCCAACATTCAATACAAGAAACCATGCACGAAGTGTACCAGATGTCTTGGGAACCATGTATCAAATGATCAGCAGCATTGTCCCGCTAAAACCTCTCGCTGCAATAAATGCAACAAAATTGGGCACTTCGCACGTTGTTGCAGAGAGCAGAGAGCAGAAGCACCGGTTCAGCAACGTAAAAATTGTGGCCAACGGAATACACCAGAATACGGATAGGAAACCGAAATTCGTACAAGAGATCGACGATGTTACCAAAAATGTGAAGATTCGAGAATTATTCCATCTAGAAGGAAAACGAACGGTGATGGCTGATGTCGGTGGAATCACTCTTCGCTTTATTATCGACACCGGAGCGGACGAAGACGTATTGAGCACGGACGATTGGACTACATTGAAACGCTTGGGTTTCAAAGCGTACGCCATCAAGAAAGGTAGTAATAAAATTTTCCGGGCATATGGTTCAACAACTCCTTTAACGGTGCTTGGAGAGGCAGAAATGGAAGTCTTGATTGAAGAAGCATCCTGTGTTAGCACGTTTTTTGTCATCAAGGACGGCAGGTGCTCGCTGCTCTCTGGAAAAACAGCTGAAAAACTAGGCATAGTGAAGTTCCTACGTACGCTCACTCCTGAGGTGACCTGCATCAGAGGTAAATTTAGTATTGTTTAACTTTATATGACGTGTATAATGCATAGTTCAATTGAAATACCCAGATATGTGTGCTTCGATAAAAATAGATAAGTCTATACCACCAGTCAGACAATCATATCGACGAATTCCAATTCCTCTAGAGGAGCTAACATTACTGAAACTAAATTAGAAGATCTTGACATAATTGAACGGGTGTTCGAAGCATCGGAATGGGTATCTCCCATGATTGTCAAACGTATAAAAGCAAATAAGGCAATCATTCGAGAAGTTCATCCATTGCCAACATTCGAACAAATGATTTGCCGGCTGAAAGGAAGCCATGTTTTTTTTTCCAAATTTGATATAAAACAAGCATTTCACCAACTTTTGCTTCGAGGGGATTGTTGATATATTACAACTTTCATATCGCCCCCCGGATTTATGCGGTATAAACGGCTTATGTTTGGCTTTTCTGGCCCCCCGGAATTATTTAAAAAACGTATCGAAACAATTTTGGCCGGTTTTCCATGGATAATAATATTCATAGATGACATTTTAATCCATGCACCTAATGAAGACATTCTCAAGGTATATTTCTTCAAATATGTTAAATATTTGAAGTTAACTACCACTACTTATGTCCTTCTAGCTAAGAATCGAACTGGTCAAAAATCGCTTGAAGGAATACAATGGTGTTCTGAACGATGCGAAAACCGTAGAATGTGTCACATCACTAGAATTTCTTGGTTACCATTTATCTGCACAGGGTGTAAAAGTGTCGGATGAGAAACTTGCTGCTATTACCAAGTTCCGTGAACCAAAAACGACGGAAGAAGTTAGAAGTTTCTTAGGACTAGTCACATTCGTAAATTCACATATACCGAACTTGTCTACCATAGCAAGCCCTCTGAACGCTTTAGTAAAAAAGAGTGTAAATTTCAAATGGACAAATGTTCACCAGGAAGCTTTCGACAAACTTAAAGCGTCCCTAGCAAACAATGAAACCTTGTCGTTCTTTGATCCAAACATGGAAACTTTTGTTGTAACCGATGCGAGTCCAGTAGGATTGGGTGCAGTATTATTTCAGAAAAATGAAGATGGTATTGTAAAAATAGTCGCGTATGCTTCCAAGACATTGTCTGAAATTGAACGGAGATATGCACAGACAGAACGTGGAGCTTTAGATGTTGTTTGGGCACCAGAGAAGTTCCATTTCTACCTGTATGGAAAGTTTTTCTGGTTGTTCATTGATCACAAGCCTTTAGTGACAATATTTGGAGATAGAATCAAACCTTGCGCAACGTTGCAAGCTTAGGTTAATGTCATATGATTACCGTGTGATATCTAAGCCCGGTAAATTCAACATAGCAGATCCGTTATCACGATTATGTCAGGAAGGGACACTCTGTACAGAAAGTTATGATGAAGAATGTGAAATGATTATTCGATTATTATCTAATGACATTAAGCCTATAGCTATCACATTACAGGAAATTATTGACGCAACAAAGAAAGACATTGAACTCACAGAACTGATGAAATGGATTTCATATCCACCAAGGAGATGGCCAAAAACTCTCAATCGCTACAAATTGATTGTAAATGATCTTTCGTCGAATTGGGAAATAATTTTCAAAAATATAAAAATTATAATCCCAAGAAACCTACAAATCAAAATTTTACAACTTGCTCATGAACCACATTTGGGAATTCAAGCAATGAAAAGGCGTCTCAGGGAAAGGTGGATTAGAATCGATACCATGGTCGAACAATATGTGAAAACATGCAAAGGATGTCAACTGGTATCTGAACCAAGTGTGGAACCTATAACACGCATTTGTATGCCAAGCAAGCCCTGGGTAAAATTAGCGTTGGACTTTATGGAAGTTACTAATGGAATTCATTTGTTGGTAGTCGTCGATTATTTTTCCAGATATCCTGAAGTAGAAGTTATGACTACCACAACTGCAAAAGCTAATATTCATAAGTTACGCATAATATTTGCACGGCTTGGATATCCATAAGAGTTAGTGTGTGACAATGGACCACCTTTCGCATCTGAAAAATTCTCTGAATTTTGTACTACTAATGGAATCATCATTTTACATTCGATTCCTTATGCACCTTTTCAAAATGGACTGGTAGAACGATGTAACCGGACACTACTTAAAACTATAAAAATAAGTTTTGCCATGAACCGTGACTGGAAATCGGACTTGCAGGATTTTCTTCAAGCATACCGTAACACTCCCCATTCTACTACTACTAACGAAACTCCAGCCAAGTTGCTTTTTGGTCGAAATTTGAAAGACATACTTCCAGACATAGTTAGCGCTGCAGGAAACGATTCAGTAAGAGAACTAGATTTTTCAAGAAAGAAGAAAGGAAAGAAATATGCGGACCATAAGAGAAAAGCCAAGTATTCAAAAATTGTCGGAGATCATGTAATTGTAAAAAAATCATCAAACGTAATAAGTTAACTACAAATTTTCATCCACAACCTTATGTTGTTTTGAAGAGAGAAGGAACACGCCTTACATTGGAAAATATGGCTACCGGTGTAAGGTCCGACAGACATGTAAATCACACAAAACTATTAATATGCAGCAACCCATTTGAACAATCACAAAGATTTACAGCCCCTATCGACGATATTTTGAACTCAAAATCCAACCCAAAACCAATACCACAAGAACATGAAGTATCGGATCAGAAGCAAATGTGTACTCGAGAGAATCGATGTAGTCGGAAGAATCGGAAACCAGAATACTTGAAAGGTTATGTTCTTTATAAATGCAAGCGTATGAATTAATGTAAACAGATAATTTTGTAAATTGTGTTTAACTATTAAAATGTTATAAAAGTATTTTTAGCGTAAAGGAGAGATGTAGTTGGCTGTAATATATGTAGACGATCGTAGTAGACTTTTATATGCGTAATAAATCACTTTGACTTTTGCACCGGATCTGAAAGGACGTCTTTTAATTGTACGAGCGAATCTTTACATTATGTACCCCAGATTCATACCAAAATCTGTTATCGAGATCATCGCTACTTCTCGGGTTTATATGGTAATGGTAATACATTTAAAACACATTGTTTTGTTTACAATCTGAAAGCTTGCATTCCAATGGAGTGAATTATTTAGATTTTTCCAATTTAATTTCAATTGAATCAATATACATATGATATTCGTAAGAAAAAAAGAAAAAAAAGGGGTTTGAAAGAATCCCGCCCAAAACTAGTTCCACAGTAATCACATCTGAATTGTATTCAGCTATCGCAAAAAATATTTCAATTCATATCTACCTGATAATCGTATAAATTGTTCCAAATTTGTGGGTATTACATTTAGAGTTCCATAATTTTATAAAATTTATTCATCCAAACTGGTTTCCAGTTTAGTACAATGTCATCCAGAGGTTATAATCAAGAACACACATCAAACAACGGTTCATGTTCACAATCGAAATAGAAAATCAGTTAAATTTATTTTAATCTGTAACGGCGTTGTTGTGGCCACCGTGAAGAGTAATTTATCTTATAGCAAGATTAAACACATTTAACTAGATAGTTTCAAGTTTCATTTCAGCAGATATAGTTATAAATAATACTGAATATCATAGCTATAACCGCACCTTGCAATAGGTACTGAAAAACACATTACCTACGAGAAATTATACAAATCTTGATTCAATATTTTAATGTTGAAACCCCGTCGGCATACGATGAAGTTCGAACCACTTCAGTTTGGAGTTGGTTGCTTATTTATAGCATGTTGCCACTCCTTAAAAAAAACTATAGCTTTCATTAGTTTCTAAATTTGGGCACGACCTTCGCCGGGTTATCAACATATCACCATCAGCAGCAACACATTCAAAGTATTCCATCGTTTAATGTCCGTGTGCCCGATTCAACTTCCACTGCCTGAACTCAAATTCTACTCTGTTAGAGCAAAATATGTACATAGGTGAACCCGCTCATATAAAATATGTTTCGAAAACTATGCAACTTTACAAAGTTTATTGCAACACAGTTTTTCTAGGGAGCACGAAGGAGGAAGCAACCCCCGCTCGATGCTCCAAAATGCTGCAACTCTGGGTACATTTATAAACTGTGTATATTTGAAATAAACTGTTCCGTTTCGTTTATATCTTCTTCGAGACAGCCGGTGGTGGTGCGGGCTATGAAGAACATACCGAATGTAGGTACTGTTGTGATCGAAGCAGGAGTCATGCGCAGCAGCACCACGTGCCGTTCTGTTCTCTACGTAGCGCGCGCGCATTTCTTCAAAGCTCGCCAACTCTACTCTTCTTGCACAATCCAAGGATTGATACCCCGAGCAAGGCACGGTGTGAGTTGGTGGAGCTTTCGAAGTGGTTAAAATGTATTCTTTATTATCGCTCTGTGGTGTAGGATTCATCTCTAGTGAAACAGAGGTTATCTCTTTCTCACTCTCGATTTCCATACGAAACAGATTTGCTATTCCATTTCCTCCAAGCATTTCCCGCGGCATAGTTCGAAAGATGCGGAGGAACATGGCGGTGGAAAAGTGTGGTAAATCCAATGTTATAACAGTTGGTCTTTTGGTTTATGTGTGTGTGTGTGGTTGAAACGATTTTGCTTGGCATGGGTAAATGTGCAGTTGGGATAGGATATAAGCGGTAAATCGAAACTAACTACTTCGGGGAATCACGAGAAGT
Source organism: Armigeres subalbatus (assembly GCF_024139115.2). Lineage (NCBI taxonomy): Eukaryota > Metazoa > Arthropoda > Insecta > Diptera > Culicidae > Armigeres > Armigeres subalbatus. Next base: position 182,484,698 of record NC_085139.1, on the reverse strand, counting down.
ACCATTCTGTGGGTAGTTGGAATAGAGCATCACTAACGATGATGGAGAAGAAAAGGGAATTTATAAGTTTTTGCTCCGAGCTGTATCACTAGTCTCTTCAATGTATTCAGTGGAACAATCGGAAACAATCTTTATGAACTTGGCAGGGTTGAAGCGATGTGGTTTGATTTAAAGGTCAATTTAAAGCCGAAAGTATTATAAATTCAATGACGAGTGAATAGTCAACTGTATACAAGGGAAGATGGTCGGTTGTCGGCACCCTTTTGTTCTTAGTTCACAACTTTCACCCAATTGAACAAAGTGATGATATTTGCATACCAATAAAAGATATTTTAGTTACTAGATAAAGATTGTCTCTTCGGTTCCCTTTGTTCTGTTGTCCGAAACATGTGTGGTACATACCTGTCAAATCGTATGGATTTTCCTTCTTTGACATTTAGCTCCTCTATCCTCGCCAGCAAAAGATGTTCCGGACAGCGACGACAGCGACAATCTTTATCTAGTAACTAAAATATCTTTTATACCAATGGAAGCCTACAGTCAGAAGCTAATAACTGGTGAAAAAAATTGATTTATTTTATTGCCGATTTCACCAATTTGAAGAGTTGTGTGTAGATTGTGATTTGCCCACTTCTTTTTCTCACATTCACGCTCATTTCGGGTTGAACGATTTTTGTTACTGAAATTTACCCAATTATAACCCATTACTCGTTAGTCACATGTAAGCGTGTACACTAAATCGATTCCCGCCATGATTTGACGACTATTTGTTTTTAGATTGAGCACTCACACACAAATATTATACACGGAAAATCAAACTTTTTTGAGTGTATTGAGTGTGAGAAAAAGATGACTGTGAGGAAAAAAATCTCGCAAAACTCTAAACAAGTGCAAAAAGCGGTTCTCAACCTTTTTCTTGCGAGGTACCCCTTCGATCTTTTGCATTCATTGAGGTACCCCCTATTTTTACCGCCGTAATGAAAATTAGCGTAATTAACCAGATATATGAAAACGGACCAGAAAACTAACGGGACATATGGCTCTCCATCAGGACCTGATTTTGGGGAGGCTCGGGTAGCCATGGCCCCGGGGCCCTCTTCCGGCAAAGTCTGGCCCTCTCTCCATTATATACATGGTCCAAAAAGTTGTTTTAAATTCTCGTTATTCCGTGGAACTTTCCGGAGGCTTCCGAGCCGCTCGAAAGGGGCTTTCGAATCTCTTGGAAGGAAGCTTCCGAGCCTCTTGAAAGGAGGCTTCCGAGCCTCTTGAAAGGAGGCTTCCGAGCCTCTTGAAAGGAGGCTTCCGAGCCTCTTGAAAGGAGGCTTCCGAGCCTCTTGAAAGGAGGCTTCCGAGCCTCTTGAAAGGAGGGCTTCGAGGCCTCTGGAAAGGAGGTTTCGAGCCTCTTGAAGGAGGCTTCCGAGCCTCTTGAAGGCGGCTTCCGAGGCCTCTTGAAGGAGGCTTCCGAGCCTCTTGAAGGAGGCTTCGAGCCTCTTGAATGGAGGCTTGAGGCCTCTAGAAAGGAGGCTTCCTGAGCCTCTTGAAAGGAGGCTTCCAGGCCTCTTAAAGGTGGCTTCGAGGCCTCTTGAAAGGACGCTTCCAGGCCTCTTGATGGAATTTTCCGAGCCTCTTGAAGGAGTCTTCCAAACCTCTTGAAAGAAGGCTTCCGACCCACTTGAAAGGGGGCTACCGAGCCTCTTGAAAGGAGGCTTCCGAGCCTCTTGGGCGGCTTCCAGGCCTCTTGAAGGAGGCTTCCAGGCCTCTTGAAGGAGGCTTCCAGAGCCTCTTGAAGGAGGCTTCCTGAGCCTCTTGAAGGAGGCTTCCAGGCCTCTTGAAGGAGGCTTCCAGGCCTCTTGAAAGGAGGCTTGAGGCCTCTTGAAGGAGGCTTCCGAGGCCTCTTGAAGAGGCTTCCAGGCCTCTTGAAAGGAGGCTTCCAGGCCTCTTGAAGGAGGCTTCCAGGCCTCTTGAAAGAGGCTTCCGGGCCTCTTGAAGGAGGCTTCCAGGCCTCTTGAAGGAGGCTTCCAGGCCTCTTGAAGGAGGCTTCCGGAGCCTCTTGAAAGGAGGCTCTTGAGCCAGGCCTCTTGAAAGGAGGCTTCCGGGCCTCTTGAGGAGGCTTCCAGGCCTCTTGAAGGAGGCTTCCAGGCCTCTTGAAAGGAGGCTCTCCGAGCCTCTTGAAAGGAGGCTTCCAGGCCTCTTGAAGGAGGCTTTGAGCCTCTTGAAGGAGGCTTGAGGCCTCTTGAAGGAGGCTTCCAGGCCTCTTGAAAGGAGGGCTTCCAGAGCCTCTTGAAGGAAGCTTCCGAGCCTCTTGAAGGAGGCTTCCGGGCCTCTTGAAGGAGGCTGAGGCCTCTTGAAGGAGGCTGAGCCTCTTGAAGGAGGCTTCCGGGCCTCTTGAAGGAGGCTTCTGAGGCCTCTTGAAGGAGGCTTCCAGGCCTCTTGAAGGAGGCTTCCGGAGCCTCTTGAAGGAGGCTTCCAGGCCTCTTGAAAGGAAGCTTCCGAGCCTCTTGAAAGGAGGCTTCCGAGCCTCTTGAAAGGAGGCTTCCGAGCCTCTTGAAAGGAGCCCAAGCAACACCTCTTGTTTCTCAGTGAGTAACAACAACTGTGGTGTGACTTACTAAAGGTCTGACTTATGCACAACGCGTCGTATTTGGAACTCCTTTGTGACACAAAAAGCGCAAGAGGTGGTGCCTATTTGCAACATCTTGCGGCTGCAAAGAAAATGAAAACACAAAAACCAACCGGGAATCGAACCATGGACCTTGAGATTTGCATCCTTCTACTATAACCATCACACTAACAAATCTATTTGGAGATTCTGCTACAAGTGCACTACATAAACAACAAATTCATTTGTAACTTCATTGTACCTTATACGGAACATGCAGGGGACTGTCAAAAATAAAATACTGCTCAGCTGAGCTCAAAGTGTTCTGCAACATATCAGAAACATTGTCGTAACAGCAATGAACCGAAGTGTTATTTATTCTGCAACTTATCTGTTTTGTTTCTGATATGAAACACATCGAACTTTAAACCACCCAAGAAGTCAGATGGGTAAAAAATTGCGACGCCACTTAAACGGAAATGAAACATTGTGATTTTCTGAAACTGGGAAGTGGCTTTAATGTGACTCGATGTATTGCCAGTGTCTTCAATGCAATTTATTAGGAACAAACACCTATTTGAAAGATGTTGCGCGTGCTGCTTGGGAGGCTTCCGAGGCCTCTTGAAAGGAGGCTTCCGAGGCCTCTTGAAAGGAGGCTTCCGAGGCCTCTTGAAAGGAGGCTTCCGAGGCCTCTTGAAAGGAGGCTTCCGAGGCCTCTTGAATGGAGGCTTCCGAGGCCTCTTGAAAGGAGGCTTCCGAGGCCTCTTGAAAGGAGGCTTCCGAGCCTCTTGAAAGGAGGCTTCGAGGCCTCTTGAAATGAGGCTTCGAGCCTCTTGAAGGAGGCTTCCGAGCCTCTTGAAAGGAGGCTTCCGAGCCTTTTGAAAGGAGGCTTCCGAGCCTCTTGAAAGGAGGCTTCCGAGCCTCTTGAAAGGGGGCTTCCGAGCCTCTTGAAAGGAGGCTTCCGAGCCTTTTGAATTGAGGCAGTGGCGTAGCCACGGGGGTGGTTTTGTACATAAATCCCCCCCCCAGAGATAAAATTTTTAGAACAAGTTTTTTTTTCGAAAATTTTTTTTTTCGGAAAACCCCCCCCCAGACCAATTTTCTGGCTACGCCACTGAATTGAGGCTTTCAAGCCTCTTGAAAGAAGGGTTCTGAGCCGAGACTTCCGAGCCTCTTAAAAGGTTTTTTTTAAAAGGAGGCTGTCGAGTGTCTTGCGAGTACCTTTAAAATTTGGATTCCGTGAGGATTGCCCTTAAGCCTCTTAAATGGGTACTTCCGAACCTTAAGATTCTAGATTTTAGTTCAGAAGCTTATTCTTAACATATTATTCAACATTTTTTGTCTTAATCAGATCTTTATTGAAAAGTTTTCATTGGAACTGTTAAACATCCGCCATTACGCATTTTTGTCAGAGGTACCCCCTCGGGCCAGCGAAGGTACCCCCACCGCTGCATTATACATACACAGGATTCTGTTTTCACACGATTTACATTTTCTCAATTTAACGTTTATTTTAAAGGTGTACCGTACATTTTTTACCGTCTGATTTTTCTTTGAATTTTTCAGAGTTTTTTTAAACATATGTTACATTGAAGCCACGCGATCAAAAATATTTCGAATTCTGTGTGTTTAATTAAGCTTTCAACAATTATCATTTTCGCTCACAACGTCCCAAATAACATGAAATTAGGCAATCAACGTTGATTTGTCTTGATGATGTCTTGATTGAAAAAAGGAATGCCCACAACCAAAATTAGCAATCATTTTGAAAAGTGAAAATAAAAGATTATTTGCAAACGCTACGGTAGCATTTGATCTTAAATAACAAAATAGATTAAAAATACGTTGTAAATACGTAATAAACTAACCATTTCGATCGTTTTACTATGTTTTGTAACACTAAGCAAAAAACTTCTGATTAGGTTTTCACTTGATAAAAAAAGCTTTCATTGTTCAAATAAACAAATGTATCTGTTTGGATCGGTGGTCTACACAAAAAGATCGTGCTTACGTAGTGCATGCATATGTCATAATGTCCATATCTGTTATCTGTCAAAAACTACGTCGGGGTGCCGACACCCGACCAGTGCCGGCAATCGACCACCTTCCTCTAGCTAAAAACAAATATTTAAACTATTTGCGATGTTTCGACTTTTCAGTGTAATAATTTTAGAACACCCGTTTAAGATCTGTTCCAACGTTTCGGCATGTTTTAACTGCCTAATCATAAAACTTACCGAAACGTTGGGACCATCGTCCGCTGAACTGAAGTAGTCATCTCCTCCACTGCCTGTACTCTCAGTGCCATTCAAGTGTTCCTCGGGCAGCAGGGACTATGTCCAAGGGCTTAACGACTCATCCGCACGGCCTGTGCGAGTTAGGGGACCTGCATAGGACGTGGTGGGGCTTGGCAGCGGGCTCTGTTAAACCTCTACAGAAAGCTGCATGTGTCCGCAAGCTGGCCCAATCAAAGCAACCGTGTGCCGCTCAAAGCGGATCAATGCCAGCGAAATCCTGATTATGGCATTCTGGTCGCGTGTTAACGGACATTGTATTGGATATCGTAATATTGTGAAAACGAGGGCTGGCAGTAGAGCAGGTTAACACTGACTCGAAACGGTGAGTGGGATAATGGCTAGACTGTATTCGGTCTCCTAAAACTGTGCCGAACCTTGTCCAATCATGCCACCAAGCTTTCCTTTTAAAATGGGAGTAGGCTCAGATGCTCTTTCCTGACTTGCGCTGGTGTGGCTCTGAACACGTCAGTGTCAACCCCTGTATGGCCTCCCATATATAACCATGGGATCATTAAAGGCGACTGTTCCAGTAGGATTCGAAGGCAGCCACAAGGAGGACCCAATTACAATGAGTGAAGCTAACAAAATAATTCTTTTGACGATGCGTTAGGCATGGAGGTGGTGAACCCCTTTACCAAGTTTGGTGAGGTCACCTCCCAGGGAGGCGAGAAGCGGAGTGACGGAAGCTGCAACTAGCAGCACCGGAGTCTCCCCAGCAGTGACGGGGTATAGCCCTATCAGCACGCTTGGCGGGTCACTACCCGGGATGCGGGTCGTCGCCGAGCAACTCGATGATATATTATCGAATTCGCGAATGCAAGGCAGAACATCAGTAGTGAACTAAAGCAGAACCTTCGGATGCTCCGCCAGGCTGTTCGAGTCGCAAGACAAGAACAGGATGTGTTTATCAGGCGGGTGGTGGGAAGAGAGAAGGCCGACAAAGGTGTCCAAACCGATGCCTTCTCCTTCCTTGGAGGAGCAGCTATGGCCCAAGAGGCGATTGATTTCGCCCTAACGACCAATGCACATTGGTCTAGGTAGCATACAAAGCGGTAATAAGTTGTTCAACCCGAACATAGCAGAGATAGAAAAAAACTTTGTTCTACAAAGTTGCTCCTAACGGTGAGGGGCTTTTTGAGGTTTTCATAAAAATGAGGGTGGGCCACATTTGAAAAAAAAATTAAAAATAAAACTTTTTCATTTGCAGAGATACGGCTATACAATGTTCCGCGAAGTTATAGTTCAGCCAGATTCTATGAATTTTGCTAAAAAAATATTTCTCTAGCTCTTAAATTGACTGATTTAGAGCAATTTTCCCAAGTTTACTTAGAGTGACCCTCAAAAAAACAGTTTTTTTGCTCTAACTTTTTTGTTTCCAATTTCTCAGCAATGTGGTGTTCAGAGCACTTTTTGTGCTTTGCAGGGCGCCATATCTCATGCGGATCAAAAGTTATTGAGGGTTTTCCTCGAAAAAAAAAAAAACGTTTTCTTCTAACGGCTGTATCTATGAATGGCGCAAACATTTTTTCAATCTGTTTTCTCGACCTTATTCTACTACTTTCAGGCTTCATTCCAGGGTGCTTAAATCGAGGGGATAATTGAAAATAACCCCACAGACAAACAGACATAACACTTGTCAAATTACCATCGTTCACTGATTTACTGGTCAATTCAAATAATCATTAGTTGGCCAATCGATCACTCGTGGCGCGCGCATCGGATTTGCTCTAGTTTGACGTTTGCTCACTACCGCCATCTGGTTCGTGATTTGCCCAACTAACTACAATCAACAGATGTCGTTAGTGTTTGAACGACGATGAATTTTATGAGTGAATGTTCAATGTGTTATGTCTGTTTGTCTCTGATAACCCCATATTATTGCAATGAAAAATTACCGTTTTCTTCCATTTTCAAGCACTAATTTGCTATTTTTAAGTGTTTTGCTTCCATGGCTTACTTTGTGATATGGCAAACGCCACACCATTTTGTTATAGAGCCTGAGCAGAAGCTAATATCTTGAAAACAGCAGTTTTTATGAACTTGATATGAATAAGAGGTAACATGACAAAAAATAATAACAAAAATTAATATCCAAAATAAAAACTTTAGGCATAACATTATCAGATATTTTAATACAAAACAAAAAATAATTATGTTTTGCCTTTGATATTGTTATAACAACATATGTTATGCTTTGAATATTTTGTATATTACTTTTTGGTATTTCGTATCTTATACATGTCAGTAATTTTCGCTGAGACCGAGCCACTATTTGCACGAGGTCTTTGAAAATGCCCAAGTTTATGTTCATTAGGCCCGATGTCCACGTAGCGTCTTTTCAACGCTGCGTGCACACGGCGTTAAAAGGACGCAGATGTGCATCGGGAAAAAGCGGTAACGCAGCGTCACCGCACCGATGCACACCTGCGTTTTTTCAACGCCACGTGCACGCAGCGTTGAAAAAAAAACGCTACGTGGGCATCGGCCCTTAGAATGCTTTCGGCGAGTTTATTAGGGATCCGAGTTAATTTTTTCAGAAAGATGGACCCCTTGTTAGTTATGGACGAAATCACTTTTATGGACCCCTCGATTTTTTGTAATCAAGTGTCGGTCTTTCACCGTCATTAGTCGTCTGAGTACACGCGACCGCTTACGTTAAGGCAATCAAACTCATCAAATGCTTTAGCCAAGCAAGCCTTTGGCACAGCAGAGTGCGATTGAATTCGCATTCTATACCGTCCCGCCCAGACAGTTACTGGGGGGCATGGAGTGCGATCCTCTCGTTTAATAAACAATGTGCACTCGCTTGGCTGTGGGTATACAATAGTAAAAGCACATGTGGAGATTGGACACATCAAGCATCCGAAAGATATTCAATTTGCAAAAAAAGAGCTAACCGCGGTGGAGTCTGGTACTCGGATTCTGCTGACTTTTCCGCAAACGTGACCTTTAAGGTGAATCGCGTTGGAGTCCAATTAAAAATCTACATAGCGCTTAAAAGGGCACATAACTCGAAAAGTAAACGACAGGCAAAAGCGGAAAATAGTTTTTCACCTTTGCTTACTTGCAGCACACACGAAAAAATGGTTTACAGATGTGCTAACCGCCTAAATATTCACATTTGTGCGAGCAAAAACGCGAGGTGAGTGATAGCACGGCCATTGTGCCTGCCATTTTTGGACGCCGCCGTAACTCACCTTAAGTGGTCTTGTTGTGTAGGGGTTATCACGCCTATCTAGAGAGTAGGAGGTTGAGGGTTCGAGTCCCTCCAAGACACGTGGATTCTTTTTCGCAAATTTCATATCAATTTGTCCATTTCGAAACATATGCTGTGCATATGCACAGCCAAGATATTTAACAAAAAAATGGTTTTCGTACGGCCGAGTTGCCGAATAATATGCAATTAATTGTAATCAAGTGTCGGTCTTTCACCGTCATTAGTCGTCTGAGTACACGCGACCGCTTACGTTAAGGCAATCAAACTCATCAAATGCTTTAGCCAAGCAAGCCTTTGGCACAGCAGAGTGCGATTGAATTCGCATTCTATACCGTCCCGCCCAGACAGTTACTGGGGGGCATGGAGTGCGATCCTCTCGTTTAATAAACAATGTGCACTCGCTTGGCTGTGGGTATACAATAGTAAAAGCACATGTGGAGATTGGACACATCAAGCATCCGAAAGATACTCAATTTGCAAAAAAAAGAGAGCTAACCGCGGTGGAGGTTGGTACTCGGATTCTGATGGCTTTTCCGCAAACGTGACCTTTAAGTGGTCTTGTTGTGTAGGGGTTATCACGCCTATCTAGAGAGTAGGAGGTTGAGGGTTCGAGTCCCTCCAAGACACGTGGATTCTTTTTCGCAAATTTCATATCAATTTGTCCATTTCGAAACATATGCTGTGCATATGCACAGCCAAGATATTTAACAAAAAAATGGTTTTCGTACGGCCGAGTTGCCGAATAATATGCAATTAATTAAAAAGTAATATACAAACTATTCAAAGCATAACATATGTTGTTATTACAATATCAAAGGCAAAACATAATTATTTTTTGTTTTGTATTAAAATATTTGATAATGTTATGCCTAAAGTATTTATCTTGAATATTATTTTTCGTTATTATTTTTTGTCATGTTACCTCTTATTAATATCAAGTTCATAAAAACTGCTGTTTTCAAGATATTAGCTTCTGCTCAGGCTCTATAACAAAATGGTGTGGCGTTTGCCATATCACAAAGTAAGCCATGGAAGCAAAACACTTAAAAATAGCAAATTAGTGCTTGAAAATGGAAAAAACGGTAATTTTTCATTGCAATAATATGGGGTTATTTTCAATTATCCCCTCGATTTAAACACCCTGTAATGAAGCCTGAAAGTAGTAGAATAAGGTCGAGAAAACAGATTGAAAAAATGTTTGCGCCATTCATAGATACAGCCGTTAGAAGAAAACGTTTTTTTCAAAGAAAAACCTCAATAACTTTTGATCCGCATGAGATATGGCAACGCTAAGTCCATGAAAAGTTGCGCCCTGCAAAGCACAAAAAGTGCTCTGAACATCACATTGCTGAGAAATTTGAAACAAAAAAGTTAGAGCAAAAAATGTTTTTTTGAGGGTCACCCTAAGTAAACTTGGGAAAATTGCTCTAAATCAGTCAATTTAAGAGCTAGAGAAATATTTTTTTAGCAATATTCTTGGAATCTGGCTGAACTATAACTTCGCGGAACATTGTATAGCCGTATCTCTGCAAATGAAAAAGTTTTATACCGTAGCAATCTGTGTCGTCGTTGTGGTGAGGAAGGGCACAAGGCGCAGGAATGCGATAAGGCACCAAAGAGCCTCATCTGCGCCAGCAAGAAGCAAGCCTGTAACCACGTTATGGGTGGATCTTTGTGTCTTATCGGAGGGACAAACAAGAAGAAGCCGTGAAAGTAACACAGCTGAATCATAACCACTGTGCAACTGTCCAGCAGCTGCTGTGGCAGTCGGTCTCGGAGTCGATACATTATTGTACGGGGTCTGTCCGACCCGTACAATAATGTATCTGTCGATAACGGAAATTGGGTGGCGGACTATTTGCACGACGGGACGGTACCCGATCCAAAAGGTGGCACACTCCTCTGCTGTGGGTCTCGCAATAGCCTAGATCAACGATATGTTCTATTGAAGCTACTATGCCCCAACAAGGTGGCCATTAGAACAGTTCAACCAGATGATCGATAGGCTATCGTGCGTCCTAGTGGGTCGTAAGCCGGTCGTCATAGCAGAAGATTTTAATGCGTTGCGGGGATGCGTTGGTAGCTGTCCTATCACGCGCGTGCGACGTCACCATGCCGAGGAAAGTCCTGCCGATAAATGGCAGATGCCGGTATACTGGTTGAGTGCCGAGATTGCGGCCCTTCGACCAACCTGCCTCAAGGCTAGACGAAAGATGCAGCGTGCCCGCACCGAGGATGAAAGAGCGGACCGCCGTGAAGTGTTTCGAGCTGTGAAACTGGCCTTTAACAAGGCCCTCGAGAGCAGTAAGAGAGCGTGTTTTGATAACCTATGCGAAGAAGCCAACTCGAATCTGTGGGGTAACACCTACAGGATAGTGATGGCCAAGACCAGAGGGATTCTTCACCATCCGAGTAGTCCCCGGATAAGTTGGCTAGGATTATTCAATATTGAATGAATGAATTTTGAAATTCAGCGTCTGGAATGAGTTATTTACAAACTACTAAATGATCGAACGCAAATTACTAAATGATCGATAACATCTTTGCTTGTCTCCCATGAAAGGCTTGTTTTCGAAGTAAACCTATAGCCCTTACGTATACCTAGTAAAAATATTGCATATCAGTCCTCACACTGACACTTTTGCAAAATTGGCACGGCAAAACATTAAAAAAAATACTCTAACCCATCCAGTATCGAAACCTGTGAACATTTTCAACTACCAAGGATAATGCATCCATGGCTTCTACACTGTTACAAGGAGCTATACAAAGTATCAAGTTGTTGGAAACACGATTAGCGGTGGGATCTGAACAGATTACCACAATAGCTGAAATGAGTCGCAACCTGGCTTCTCGAGTGACCGATTGTATTGACGTTTACTACCTTTGAACCGAACTGACACTCGTTTTTTTTTCTTGTGGCAATAATACCACTGATATGTTTTTTTTTTTGTGAAACTTTTATTTCTATATAAAACAAACAACAATAAATTAGAGCCGTAATAAGCACATTACTCTGAGACAAAATTGTAATCGATGCTTTTGGGATTTTGTTGTAAAATTTTTTCTGATAAAATAGTAACACCAGCATAAAAAGCATAATGAAGCAAGACAGTTTATTTTTTTGCCTCTGTCATTTTTTTCATTCTTTTCGAATTCAAAGTTTGTGAAAATTTTAATATTCGGCGAACTTAATATTGAGTCAACCATCTCATATGATGATGCCGACTCTGGACCTATCTGCAGTGCAAATCTCACTTGTCCGGCTCGACTCCTACCCCAACGGTAACCCAGGACCTCTTCATCAACCATACTAGCACCGGACACAGTACCATGAACCAGCTCTTATCTGCAGCAGAGAAGAAGATACTATTTCTGCTATAGAAGAAATGATTGCGACGGTGGCAGTGGCATCAGAAACCGGAACAAGGTACAAGTCCCTTTCCTAGCTAGGAAAGAGAACGAAGGCTTCAAGCGGCCGCAATAATCAAGCTGGCTAATGCGGCGGATGTTGCCGCTAGATATTATCACGGCTGCCGACCTGTAACATGTAGAAATAGATGCATGAAATCACGATTACATTATTCGAAGGTTGAAGATTTTGTAGGAGTATTTCTTCCGAACGTCAAGTTTGCCGTGTTAATGCTGTGAAGTGGAGTTCTAAGTATCATCTTATTTTTATATTCTCACTATATTACTATATGTTTCATTTGTTTTCTGTACAGCGAGGTTGCTTTTAACGTGAAGTAATTTCTTGTCTCATTGTTTCATAGATTACAAAGGCCTTAGCGTGCAAATAAGAATGACAAACGTTATTTCTCTGTCGCGTCTATCTGTGAGGTAGTGAACACATGCAAACATTTGAAACATCACCCTACTCTAGCGCATGTCAAAATTGCCAATCTATATTCCAGGTTAAGTTATCCAGTCCATCGCTTAATAAGCGACTTCAGTGTATGTTCTTATTTCCTATTTATTCAATAGTTTTTCTTCATTTTCTCTTTTCACATAAAGTGAGGATTTTCTTCTGATTTCCTATATTCAACTATACCTTTCAAATTTTGCAGGTCCTAAAATTTAAATCGAGTTTGTACATTTCCCCGACAAGCGTTTTCAAGCCTTTCGTTTTCGACAAGCGTTTCTTTCAATAAATGGCTTGACTTAAACTTTAAGAAAATAAGGGATACTTTAGTTTAAATTAATCATGGTCACCCGATGATAATGAGGGAAAACCAAATAACATATTGATTTTAAACAAAATCACTCATGTTGTAATGTGTGATGCTGCCTTCTGTCTTTTATCTCATCTTTCAGAATTCAAGAATTATGTTTTCCAATATTTGAACACTTCCTACTTTCAAATGCTCGAGGATATTGACTCAATACTGTGAACGCACTAGAATCAATTTCAATGCGGCAGTAGCCATTACAGTAACAGCAACCAGGACTTCAAAGGCACTAACCCAACGAGAACTTTCACAGCAGCCAAGTCAGCCACAGTTGGGCCAGAGACTAAATGGAAGCAAAGGGGGATCATAGGTGCAAAACTCTGGATGAACTAAATTGGTGAGCACGTTCTAATTCTTCACTTTTTCTTCTCTCATTGCTTCACCAATATATGAATTTAAAAATATGAACACTAAATACGTACAGTGCATCGTTTGCTGCTATTGCCGCGGATATTGTGGGAGTCCCAGGTATCCGGTTCAAGCTTTAGTTAGCAACGGTGGCTCTTCTCGACCTTCTACTCCCTGAGTAGTTAGTACGAATAAGGGCGTCCTTGTGAAGTTTTGCTGTACCTGTTATGATCAACTAGTACATCCCATCCCCTACACTTTCTGAAGCAACATTTCTTGCTTCAGAAGTGAATCCTTTTTGTAGTACTAGTCTTCTTAACAAAAAGGGCACCATAACGGAGCATGAGATCTGATCAAATTATTCGTAGTACTACTTGATCAACGCCCCCGGCTGGGTGAGGGATAGAGGATGAAGCACACACACACACCAGCATAAAAAGCATAATGTTAAAACGTTAAAATATCAAACAAGGATAATTTTTGTCTTTATTTTAGGTACTTTCAGCCCAGGGATTGATAGTCTCTAGCAATGATAAATTTTGAAATAACTGTTCATCAAATTCAAATAAAATGCAATCAAAATCCAAGTTACGGAAACATCATCACTCAATGGTAAATGCATTGTATGTGGTCAAGCGGCAACTCGATGGTGATATACATTTATAGTGTGCAAACGGGGAACACAAGTTAACCGAGTAGAGATGTTTCGGCATTATGAATTCTCGATATCACACTCAAAAACGACTAATGAACAACTTGTCATCTTTATAGCTTTCAAATGTTGTTCGAGTGTTATTTCTTGCATAAAGTTCAAAATTATAGTCGCTATCTTTTCTGTACTTGAAGAAAATAAATCTTTTTATTTAAATTGTGATGTTATACAATTAAGTCTTCAGTTATGTTGACATATTCACCCTAGTCTTGCAAGTGCTCTAAATCTAAAATAAATTTATTGCCCATCAACAGGATCCCTGTATGCTTCAGTTCAACCCTGTTCCGACGATGCTCACCGTTTAAATTGAATTGTACCAACTTTTTTTGTACCTTCGAAGCTCTCGTAGCACGCTCTACGTGGCTACATCTGTTTTCCTTCGAAGTTCGCTTTTGTTCGACCTACGGTAAGCCATCATCCGCTCATATCGCACCATTATCCGTTGGGTTGGTATCTAACTTGGCACCGCTTTATTCAATGCCTGTCGCAGCAGCTGCTCCGCCGCTTATGCAATGCTGCTCGTGCAACGATCCGCGTATGGTTCCCTCGTTCTTGGTTCTCCATTGCGAGTCCGTCCGTCTTGTTGAGGAAAGCTCCGCACTCGTCGAGAGGGGTCGATGTTATTTCCAATTTGGTTAGATTTGGTTGGCTGAGTTGTATCATTGTATTTCATTTACGTATATACAGGACCCGAGGTGGTGGTGGTGGTTTTCGGGTCTCTTTCGTCCTATTCGAAGCGGCGTTGGACAGCCGTCTCGCTCTGGCGGCCGCGCGCTTTCGGAAAGGACCATCCACAAACCGCCCCTTTGGCTGAATGTTGTTACTGCGGCTGTTATTGGGCGAACGAGATACAGCCAAGCGCCAATGTAGCACACAGTATCCGTGCGGGAAGATGGAAATTGTTAAAACATTTTGAATCAGTAGCATATGAAGGTTTGACCGGTTATGACGTTTGCAGGGGAAGTATCGTTTTTCGTTCGGGAGAATATCTGTCCAACTCATTCGCGTGCTGTGGTCTAGACTAGGCGGTGCTCAAGTGGTTTCCAGGGCAACAGCAGATCTTTACGTTGAGATAATGTTTCAAATTGTTTCAAGTGGAACTACAAGTGCCGATCGATAGTTTGTGTCGAGCAAGAGAGAAGCTGAAGTGTTTTCCGGTGGTTTCGTGCATATCGAGGGTCAGGCGTGAAAAAGGATCATTATTGAGTGTAACAGTTTGGAAAATCTGCTGGTTTTATCAGTTGTTGAAAAGCGCAAACATTGTCGCTTCTTGGCCTGGAGAACAGTGCGGGCAAAAAGATTGAAGCGATACGATTGGACCAGCGAAGTGTAGTGAAAATGAGTTTGCCCAGTGGCGTTGATATGTCCAATCTGATGCAACAGCATCCGGTTCTGGGGGCGCTGCCACCGGCATTCTTTTTGCGGGCGGCGTCCGAACGATATCAGAGGACACCCAAATGTGCGCGCTGTCGGAATCATGGTGTGGTGAGTTCATTAGCGAATAAAAACTGTGTGATTGATTGGATGAAACAATTAAGATAATTGACCAAGCATGCAGCAGCTCTAGCTGTCATTATCATCACAAGATAATACATGGCGAACAATTGACTTGAGTTAAAATACATTTGAGACTCGTAAATAAGTTAACGGGAATGTTGGAAAATTGTCAAAATGCAACGATTTCGTGAGTTCTGAACAAAGCCATCAAGCTCGAACTGAAATCCATCTAGAGCTGTAATCAACTAAATGATTAACAGATCGAAAATAAAACCCGAGCGAGATCGGACAGGTTCGCCTAGTTAAATAATAAAAATGTACTAGAGATGTATAACAAAAGCTCGTTCGTAAAAATCTTAAAATATATTCAAAATCTGGTGCTGTTTTGATCAATTAATTGGAAATTATCTGTACTTACTTAGCCACGCTTGAGATTTGCTTTTCAATTGCTATCGACTTACAAATAGGTACTGTGCTCATTAGGGTGTTGCTAAATCCTGCCATTGTTAGTTTACTGCGAATTAACCGCAATTAAAGTAATCAAATGTTGCGAATTGGTAAATTGTAACGTTGTTGTTCTTGTTTTTTTCTCTGTTCGGGATGAACTACTGCGTCTGTTACATTGAACTTTTGTAGTATACCCAAGTAACAATTTCCATGCTTCTTGGATTTATCTAATTCTTATTGCGGATTTATGACAGCAATCACCAAGCTAATTGCTCAGTTTTATTGGCGTTCTTATTGCTATCAATAAAGCTTTCATAAATCTGTTGAAAAAAGCTTCAAACGTCAAATGCCAATTGACCATATGAATAGATCCAGTGGCGTAGCCAGAAAATTGGTCTGGGGGGGGGTTTCTGAAAAAAAAAAAAAAAAATTGTTCTAAAAATTTTGTCTCTGGGGGGGGGTTTATGCCCAAAACCACCCCCGTGGCTACGCCACTGAATAGATCTATGGTTGTGTTGAAGAGCGTAATAAATCCAATTTTCAACGCTCGAATAAAGCTTCAATTTTTGGTCATAATGTGGTCAAATGAATTACCCCATAAGAATATTTGCATTGCGAAGAGTTTATGACGGTGTTTAATAAAAGCAAAATTTTTCTGATCAAATTCCATGGCCATATTGAAAATGGATAAGCAATTCGCAGTCAGTGAAATATATCACTGAAATTCATGATTTAACGACATTTTCAACGTGTACCACACTTTTTCATATGAATAATTTAATTTAATAATAATGTGGGCAAAAGTACTAATCGATTTAGTGGACATCCTAGACGTTGTGGTAATAAATATTTTCGTTTTATTTCTCTGAAACACGTTATATTGCCGGCGCGTGGTGTTCAACCTTATTTTTTCACCAGCTTTGCCCATAAAATCGGACGCGCACTCCTTTTCAATTGTACTGATTCGAAAAAACAACCTGAAAAAAATATTATTTTGTTTTCATCATCATAATTTTCATCAGCAATCCATTTTGTTATTATTTTCTGCAAAGTTTTGTTTCTCTTTTTTCAAAGCAACATTTTGACAGCTGCCGCAGCCAAATTCCCTTTTTTGCGGGTGGTTTAAAAAGGGTTTCTAAATGCTCTTATAATAGGTTTATAGTGGTTATCTGGAGAGGGCCACTTGGCAATATCTTACTCTTATAGAGGTCATCATAAGGTTGCCATGAATGATTCGGTTTTATTGTTAGTTCTTATAAATTGTTCTTGAAAACCATTCTTAGAGCGGAATAAAACTTGAAATGTTACTTGGGTACCCGTGTCATTTCCAATGGAATTTATTTTTTTTACAAGGAAAGTATTTTTGTAGTGTGCACCTTGGAAAAAAAAAATTCAAAATCGATGTTTCTAAAATGGTTGCAATGCATTTTAATCAATGAAAAAACATGCAAAATGCTCGAAAAAATGTGATATATTTCTCTAAAGAGTTTTTTCGATCTTTCTACAGGCCGGACTCGATTATCCGGAGTGTTGAAAAAATTTCACTTGGTCTGACTTCCTCCCTCCCCCTAAAGCGTTACGTAATTTGTGAACAATCCCTTAGGAAAGCGAGAAAGGCACTATCATTACTAGGTGTCTTGCACATATTGGATACGTTACGGATACACACTGATAATACATATTTCTATTTTTGTAAGATGGGTAAAAATATTACTCCGGATAATCGAGCCATTTTCTCTGGATAATCGAGCCTCCGGATAATCGAGTCCGGCCTGTAATATGATTTTGTCATTAAGTTTTACAATGCACCAGAAAGGCACCATCACCAGGGTTTTTTCTTACTACTACCGTTTCTGAGAAACAACGGTTTTAAAATAAAATACACCGATTTGTTTTATTTTCGGTTGTTTTCGTATGTTTTTCGAATCTATTCAACCTAGAATCAAATTTTACTGGAAGCGTCGATATTCTTGACTCAAATACTAGTAATGGAGCAGTAATAGGTTATTTCCATGGTATACGATTATGCAAATGCTTTGAAAACATCAAATAGTTTGTTTTCCGAAATACCTAGAACCTCGGAATTAACTATCTCGGAAAAGAATTTTGGTATATGTTATAGCGGAAGGCTTGTATTCAAATTGTACAGTGGATCAGGATGGACAAATGATGGATAAATATTGAAAATAAATTTGAAAAATGACAAATTTACGATAAAAAGAAAATCAATGCTATCCTTGGACCAATGTTACAGGTCACGCCGTTTGAATGTTTAACCTTTTGGCATTTTGTATTTACTATGTTTTGGCCTTGAACGAATTAAAAAAAGCCAATAGTTGTCGAATCCCAAAAGTGAATTTCCTTGAAAACTCTTTGAGTTGCTCAATTATTTAACACTCGAACACGCGCGCTGTTGTATTTGTGCAACACTAACATATAAACATCGTGATACACAGCACGAGCGGGCCTGCTTGAGCGTTTCAGAACCGCGCGCGCTGAACATCCGTAGAACTTGCCAGTTTTGTATTTCTTGGATCTCTCGGTCAACATTTTAGAATATTTTCAGGGGTACTGGAATATTTTGAAATCGTTGAATTCATATTTGATGCTGATGGGGGCTCCAGGCTATGATCAATCATTCTAACATCATCCTCTCCACTACTCAATAAATATTAACCACTAAATTGGGTAGTTTTTCTGGCTAATCTAAATCTACATAAACTCATTTAGCAATCAGAAACATTTCTAAATCGATTTTATTTAAACACGTTTAGCTAATCCTAGCAACAGGTATCCAACTTCAACTTCATTATTACCTTCTGAACTATCTTTGGCTCGTCGTTGTCACTTGCTTGCCACTGTCACTTGAATAAAATGTCGTAAACGTAAACTTCGATATCTGCTATAATAGTATTAATTTTTGGTTGTAATATTATATATCATTATCTGAAATCAATTTATATACGTTTCGGGATTTCCTGCCGTTTTGGAGTTTGCAGTAACAGTAACCATCGGGCAAGTAAGTACAGAGCGTGTTTTAGTCGTCGCGAAGTTGTTCAGATATCGAATCAGGATTCGGGAAAATACATTAGACATGCGTTAATTTTCCGGCTTTGTGATCATGAATATGGCGTTGTTTAAAACAAATAATCAGTCGCTTACCCAGGCGATTTTCAATAGATTTCCTCCCCAACTAACATACTATTCCTTTCCAGTGCGCTCATGGAGATGCAGAGAATTCCTCAGTTTCTTGTAGCACTGAATGTCGAACTAATTTCCTCTCTTTATTCTTATTGACTGTGGGGACGATGCCTGATCTTCTATTGGTCTTGAATAAAATAAAACCCCGAAGCATGTACAATGAGAATAGCTTTCTAGTCCCGAGAAAACTATTCAATTGATGAGCTGTGCATATTTGTTGTTTCTCGGCCCATCACGGCTAGCATCTACGATGTTTACAGCGAATCAAGCTAAGCTAAGTTTCGAGGATTACCTGTCTTATTGTTTTTTTTAAATAATTTTTAATTTCTGCCCATCTCGACCCACTGTGCAAAGATTATTATTAGTCTTCCGCTATAACATATATTATATACCAGTATAGCGGAATGATTTTTTTTATCAGAAAAGTTAACTCTAAGTGTACATTAAAAAACCAAATATTTAATAAGTACAGCATACCTCGATAGTACGTACTCTCGATAGTACGTACCTACGATTGTACGTACATTTTACCTCGACAGTACGTACACCAAGAAATTTTTTTTTTTCGTTCCATTCTCTGTACGATTTTAGTTAAAATTTGAATTTATTTTGATCATACTACATTCGTGAGGTCCTTCATAAGCTACGTAATAACTTTACATCTGATTTAAACATCATTATTGTGATAACAAATTTAGTAGAAAAACTTTAAAAAAGCAGCGTGTCATAAATGTTTGACAGTCTTACGTAACACAAATTATACTATTATTTTGAACAATTTAAAGAACATCTGAAACAGATGATTCCATATTCGGTTTTTACAGTAAGTTTAGTTCCAATCTATTGCCTATTAGTAAGTAATAGTAAGTAACAGTAAGTTTAGTTCCAATCTATTTTTTCCAGAAATACCTCAGGAAGTTTCTTCGGAAGTTCCTCCGTAAGCTCCTCCAGGAATTCTTTCTGAAGTTCCTCCACATGTTCTTCCAGGAGTTCTCCCGCAAGTTGCTCCAGGAATTCCTCCAGAAGTTCTTACAAACATTCCTCCGGAAGTTCCTTAGCAATTCATCCGGAAGCTCCTCCAGAAATTATTCCGGAAGTTCCACCAGGAATTCCTCTGGTAGTTCATCCAAAAATTAGTCAAATTGCGCTAGTCAAATTTTTCCGCATTTTTTTCCGTGGAAAAATCCATCGAACATCCATCTTAAATTATTGCTAAGTATTTTTCCGTTAATTCTTTCAAATATATCCAAAATTTTCCCTTTTTTTCTTGGTGATTTTTTCAGCAATTTACTCAGAAATTCCCTTAGAAATATCTTCGTCTCCTTTCCCAGAGCTTCCACCAGAAAATCATTCTGATATTCCACCAGGACTTCTTCATTGATTACTGGAAATTCCCTTTGAATTTCTTCAGTAGCTTACGTGGAAGCCCTCGATAGCCAAGAATTCTTCTGGGAAATTGTTCATTGATTTTTCCTTCGGGAATTCTCCCGGAAATTTCTTGAGAAATTCGTCTGCAAATTAATCTGCCTATTTCTCCAAATATTCTTCCTGAATTTTCATCAAAACTCTTTCGAGTACCTCCAAAAAAACCCCTTAAAATCCTCTGGAACTTATTTAATGAATTCTCCCGGAAGATCCTGCCGGAATTCTCAAGGTTTCTGCAGGTACTCCGCCTAAAATATCAATGAAAAATCATCTAAAAAGCCCTTTAGGATTTTCCGAGAATTACTTCCAGAAATTTGCAGCAATATCTTAAAACAATAACCCTGGCAATTTTTCTATAAACTCTCCCATTTTTTCTTCTAGTAATTCCTCCATGGATTCTCCCAAAAATTCCGTCAAGAATTTCCCCGGAAATTATTTCGAGAACTCCTCCAGAAATTCCTCCACAAATCCCTTTATAAGTTCCCCCGAAAATTTCTTCAAGTAATTTCTCAAGATATTCTGCAGAAAATTTATCCAAGAATTTCGTAAGAAATTTTTGAAGGAGTATCTGAAAGAGTTCCCGAAGGATTTCCTGGAGAATTTTTTAAAGTAATTTCTGAAGAAATTCGTGATGGCGTTCCTGGTTTGAGTCCCAGGAGGATTTTTTGGATAAATTCTTGATGGATTTTCGATGGATTTTCTGGAGAAATTTCCTAGACTGGACCGGGAATCGAACCCATGGTCTTGCTTTGTAGCAGCGCATCTTACCTAACGGCTAAAGAAGGATCTTTGTAATTTTACAGATACTTCTTTCGACCTCAATAGTAAGGCCGTCTTCAGTATCTCTTACTTAACTCGACATAGCCTTACACATTACACTAACCTGTTCATAGCTTATGATTTTACTTCTCGTCATAATGAACATATCTAGACCAACATGTAAATAGCGTCAGCGTCGGCAGAGATTGCTTCTGTCAGGGCCTTTGCAGTCCCATTGCTTGTGCCCCGGTTCCAGGCACTTGAAGCAAACTTCGGGTTGCTCGTATATGCCCACAGGGCACACCTTGACGCTCCCTAACTTGACTACCTTGGAGGCGTCCGTTGCAGATAGCCGAACCAATGCTACCTGCGTCCCTGTCGGACCTTTCCGTAGCCGAACGGCTGCGGTGGGCGTCTCCACTTCACACTGTCGCCGCAGTGCCGTGACGAGCTCTTCGACTTCGGTGATCTCGCCCAGGCCTTTAACCCTTAGATTCACCTCCGTCGTGAGTGCCCTCACCTTGACCGTCTCGGCTAGGACCTCCTCCGACAACTTCTTGTAGGCGGCGCCCTTCTGGTGCGGCTGAGAGCTCTCAGCCTGCCGGAACCCCTTGCCACCGTCTTTCCTGGGTGGACGGACCTTTCCAGGTCCTTCCTCCCCCGGTTTTGGAGGTACCTGGCCGGGGTTCGGAACCCAGCCCCATTACCCATGTTCGGGGTAGTAGCCTTCCGTGTTTTGGAGCGGCCCCCAGGGAGCTCATCCCCTGGAGACTGTCTCCCCCGTTTTTGTGTCTGCTCCGTTGGAGCAGTCACCCTGGACGTGCCCGCAAATACTTGAGCCTCAGTCTGGGTAGCCTTTGGTACCACCGTCTTCGCTGGCACGCCTTCGATCGATTCGACCTTGCTTGAGTCCGCGAATCCTTGGGCCTCAGTCTTGGTAGACCTCGACTCCACGGATTTCACGGGTTTACACTTGGCCGTCCCGACCGCCAGCTTGGCGTCCAGCATCGACTTTCGAAGTTTCTGCAAGCTCCTCTTGAGGTCCTTACTGATATTATGCTTCGATGACGCAAAGTCGATGATGGCGTCCAGCTGTTCCGTCGCCACCTCGAAGGCCGAAAGCCCATCGCGTTTGCGGTTCATCGCCTCCACAAGCCATGGGCCATCAATAACCCCAACCGGCGTTTTTTTTAGCCGAGATGAAGGTTAAGTGACCCACGCTGGCGCTGCGCACTGAGCTGCCGACTATTCCCTCTGGCCTCCTAGGCGGAGACCTGAACAACCCACCTCTTGCGAAGGGAAGGGGTTGTCGCCTACACTACTACCACTAATTGAAGAATTGACTTGGTTTTTCATTTTGGTCCCACGATTGCTCGGGAAAAGAGGTCCACCACGCCAAAGCCCAGCATGACGCGGTAAGGGACAATTACTGTGGAGGGTGCCCAGGTACCCCACAGGCTCTGTTAAAGGCCTAGCTTATCATTTCACCCCCCTGACCATGCATCCCCTCGGCACGGGTCGCTTGACGCCTTGGGATTAGGGGTTAGGGACGATGGTCCCTTTGGTCGCACCCACTCACTCTAGCTGATGTCAGAAGGACAACAGTGCCCAGGCTGCACTACCAGCTAAGTACAAAACCCTTACCTGGCGGTCGATTATCATCGGAAGACCCGTGGAAGCGTGAGATTGGAACTTGTGAGGACCAGAGCTGTGTAGGTCGCTTCTTCCCAGATGTCAAGTCACCATTTCGCAGCCCTGTTTTTTTTTCTTCCTAAACAATGGAGGGGGAATCTGCTCAACAAACATCCTGGGTTGACCAGGAAGTGCTGGGTTAGGGGCCACCTCCAATGAGGGAGGCAGGACTGCATCCCCGACCAGCTAAACCGTTTCCATTGCCGCCAAGCCCATAGCCCCTTCGGTACAACCAGAAAGTAATGCTTCAAGGGGGGCCAGTGCATAACGCACCCTCGTGGTTAGCTGCGTGTCCTTGCAGCACCGAACATCGTGACTCGTTTTTTAGAAGAACACCATGGTATCGTGCCAGCGTATTGCCGGCTTTCCAGGTGGCCTTACCACGCCCTATGTCCTCGGAAGGTGGGAAGGGTCGACTTCGCGCCTGCTTCCCTCTGCACGACTGGTATCAAGAATGATGATGCCGCGTGCACCCCAAATTGACCTTTCTGCGATAGGGCCTATTCGCCAGCACACAGAGGGACTTGCCGACGCGGTGCCTACGCCTGCCCCAGCCTTGACGAGGACCCCTTTCCGTCCTCGGGCTCGGAACCCGCCCGATTGACCGACGCCGCGAAAGCGACGATACCATGTTGTTCTTCACGCGGCCACTTGTTCGATAAAAAGATCGAGTTCGACCACAGGGCACCGGTATGACCCATGAAGCCGACTCTGAACCCTTGGACCACCTCTTATTTGCGCCTGAACTAGCCATTCCTCGAGTCCACGCGCCACCTTCGGTGTAGCTCCGAGACGATTTGGACGATAGCCGATAAAACGGCGTTCCAGCCAACTTCATCTTTACACATCCTCCGGACTAGGTTGTCCGGGGTAGTGTCCAGACCACATGTGGCAAGCATGTGGTCGCGCATTGTGCGAAAACGCGGGCACACGAACAACACGTGTTCCGCCGTTTCCTCTAAACCTACGCACACCGGACACTCGGGCGAGGCCGAGTGTCCGAACCGGTGTAGGTACTATTTGAAGCAACCATGGTCTGTAAGGACCTGGGTCAGGTGGAAAGTGATTTCCCCATGGCGCATCTTGACCCACGTACCTATCTCCGGTATCAACCTATGTGTCCATCTACCCTTAGTGGAACTGTCCCACGCACGCTGCCATTTGAGGCCAACCTGACAGTCCTACGGATGCCTCTCGTGCCGCGCATTTCGAAGCACTCTATGTCTTCACCGATAACGATGTCAATAGGCATCATACCGGTGATGACGCAAAGTGCATCGTGCGACACGGTACGGTACGCGCTCGCAACTCTTAGGCACATGAGCCTATACGTACTTTCTAACTTCGTTCTGTAGCAGTTAATACGCAGGGCCGTGCCCCAAGCTGGCCCCCCATACTTCAGTATGGACAGAGCAACGCTAGCCAGAAGCTTGCGCTTGCTGGCATAAACCGCAGAGCTATTGGACATCATCCGGGACAATGCCACTATAGCTGTGGAGGCATGCTTGCAGGCGTAATTGACGTGGCTACCAAAGGTGAGCTTATCGTCGATCATTACCCCCAAGAGTTTGATGGAGCGTTCAGAGGTGACCGTGCAGTTGCCTGCCCTTATCACCGCTTGTTGCTCCGACTTTCGGTTGTTAACAACAACCACCTCAGTCTTGTGGTGAGCCAGTTCTAACTTCCTGGAACACATCCACTCCTCCACAATTGCGATCGAGTGGGCTGCAGTCAACTCCACCTCTTCGATCGATTCGCCGTAGACCTCCAGCGTAATATCGTCAGCGAAGCCGACGATTACCACGCCCACCGGGAACTTCAACCTCAAGTCACCGTCGTACATGACGTTCCATAACACCGGACCCAGTATGGAACCTTGCGGAACCCCTGAGGCTATGTCAACGCACTTCCGACCCGCACTTCCGTGTCGTATACCAGTACTCGATTCTGGAAGTAGCTTCCGAGAATCTTGTACAGGTACTCGGGAATTCCAAGACGCAGGAGCGCATCTGCAATAGCTGCCCAACTGGCACTATTGAAAGCATTCCTTACGTCGAGAGTCACTACTGCACAATAGCGAACTCCCCTCCTCTTACACTGGATAGCTATCTCCGCGGATTTGGTAACCGGCAAGATAGCGTCTACGGTCGACTTACCCTTTCGGAAGCCAAACTGGTTACTCGATAGACCATCCGCACCCTCCGTGCGTATCAACAACCTGTTGAGGATGATCTTCTCGAGCACCTTCCCCACCGTATCAAGCAGGCATATTGATCTAAATGCATACGGATCCCCCGGTGGTTTTCTCCCCTGCCTTTTGGCAATAGGACCAAGATCTCCCTTTTCCATGCTTCAGGGAAGACTCCTTCGTCCAGGCATCTCTGCATGACAGATCTGAACATCTCGGGAGCCTCAGCAATGGCCGCTTTGATGACCAGGTTCGGAATACCATCCGGTCCTGGCGCCTTACCTACACTAAGGGACTGTGCAATCCCCGAAGTTCCGCCACAGTTACTCTTCCCTCGTCGGCCACCCTGGCCCCTGGCAGCTCCACAAAGGGAGGCCAGCATCTCTGGAGACCGCTCTGTAGGAACCGTCGCCCCACGTGTCTTGGCCATTACGACCCTATAGGCCTCACCCCATGGATTCGCGTTGGCACTTTGACACAGGCCCTCGAAGCAGGCTTTTATGCTTGATCTAATCTCAGTCTTCAGAGCGGCTCTAGCAGCCACGAACGCCACCCGTCGTTCAACACGCTCCTCTTCTGTGCGTGCTCGCTGCATCCCCCTCCCTGCCCGTAGGCAGGCCCAGCGCAGGTTCGCAATTGCTTGAGTCCACCAGTAAGCCGGTGGCCTCCCATTCCTAGGGTGGACTTTCCTAGGCATGGTGGCATCGCATGCACGCGAGAGTACTATTACCAGCTGCTCGCCGCTCATGTCATGTCATGTCCATCAGTGTATGTATGTATATGTATATATATGTGAATGTGTGTGTGTGTTTGCTTTTGTGTGAGTGCGTGCGTGTTCAAATAAATTTACAGTTTATTAAAAGCTTACCTCTCCTCAATAATTGTGACGCTGAACATGTTTGAGCATTTAAATAGGCTTGATCGAAATATTAGCACCGGAGACCCATATATGGTGTTATATATAGTGTTATATACCAATCGACAGCTCGACGAATTGAGGTGATGTCTGTATGTGTGTGTACAAAAAATGTGAGACACTTTTTATGTATTTAGCCTTATCCGATTTTCTTGCAACAGGTTGCATTCGACGCGGAATCCTTCCTTTTTTTGTTTTTCCCCATTTTTCTCTTGAAAAAAAAAAAGACTTCAAAACCGAAACATATTTTTCAAAAACTACTGCAAAGCATTCAAAAGAAAGCAAATAAATGTGAATTGATGGAAATAACTAAATTTATCCCTAATGTGCAATTTTGACATCTCTTATGTGCTTTTCTTGTTACATTTTATAATACACGAGAAAGGCACCATCACCGCCAGGTGGATTATTCTGGGTTTCAATTAAATAGAAAAAGTAACAGACTATTACCAAGGGAGGCAGTTGAAAGATCTTAGGCTAGAACTGGGATATGAGACATTGAGGTCGATCATTGGGCAGTGGTTCATCGCTTCCATATGCGCGACTAGTAAACCTATCAAGACACCTATCCGTCGGTCAACAGCTGCGTATCCAAACCATGAAAATTTTGTGCAAATGTTTCCAATTTGAGTGAAGCAAATTTGGACGCAAAACTTTATCCTCACGTCAGAAAATAAATGAAGTGAAATAAATTTAAAAAAAGCGACAATTTCAATCCAAAGTATAGCGACGAGCGACATTTGTTTTGAACGATGGGAGACAAGGATCAGCTCACCCTGGGGACCTGTTTCAAGAATTTCATGCAGCCCAAGATTCAGCAAAATTTATAAGACATGTATGTACTGGGAAAGGTTAAGGAGGCATCCAGCGGGATTCTACGTTATGGAACTGTGTCGCCTTATTCAAGAGCAACCGACGGTGAAGCGAAGTGATACTGTTTGAATCTCATGCAAGTTTACACCATCGTTCGAGGAGTGGACGGCAACAATTGGACTATTCAAGTAAGATCCAACCAATTAGACCCTTATAACTCATTTTATCATCTTCATATTGCTATTCAGTAACGAAACATGTTTTTTTTTATTGTAAATTGAAAAATTGGGTCGGGGGAGGGACGGCTTTGGCAGGTTTATTTCTGTTGTTGGCAGGGGGGTTTTTGTCGACAAAATTTTATGAAATTTGGCCACAATATTCTTTGATATTTGAGCCTAGTCAGTCATAAAAAAAAACCCTGCCAATGGTAGGGCAGGGCCTGCCGGGGCTACCTGTTTGCGCTTTTTTTTCTATTTTTTGTGAGCGCCCTGTTCTTAGGAGATTGTTTATACGACATTGTGTGAATGGTGTATGCAGTACGTATGTTGCCGCTCGGTGGTTGCAAGGGCTGACTCTATATTGTCTCCATGTGTTTGTGTCCATATTTCAAGTACAGACTTGTAAAATATTTTCTACATTTCACCGGTTTCAATGATATCGGAGGCTTTCGCATTAACGTCTGTTCGGTAGATCGGCACCAACATAGAGTTGTTGTCTATGGGACAACAATACTTTGCTGACAAATGATCTTGTGCTGACGAATAAATGCTGAAGCCCGTATCATCAGGAATTTGCATCAGGAATTTGCATCGACGAGTTAATAACCTTCTCGCAAATTTATCAGCAGCCACGAATTTATGTAATCATGGGGAATCGCTATAAAAAACTTTCTTATTTGACACTTACAAACATGCATAGTGTTTGGCTTCGATAGAATAAGTAACATATCGACATATTTTTTTCAGTTTTAAGGGACTCAGGGACACGTGGTAGAATGATATCGAGATATTTACAATAACGTAAAATTTTGCGATATAATTTTCTTGAACTTTTTAAAGGAAATATATGCAAAGTAGACTCAGTTTCATAAGTGTGATTCTCATCTTCTGCTTTCAACAAGAAAACAACACGTCGACAGTTTTGGCATTGCAATTCAGCTGGTAGTATTACTTATATGGATCATAATCTTCATTGTTATTATACTTATTATATTTATTATATTATTTCTCGTATCTCTATATTATTATTGCCAAACAACAACTAGAAAACAAAACTATTATAAAGTATTTAAAACAATATATTGTATATATAATAATTCATCACTCTAATCGATAATAACATTTTACATTGTTCATTATAGGTATTGCACTCCATTATATTTAGACATACATATAAATAAATATACATATATTATTGGGTTGGAAAAAAGGTCTCAGGAAAAAAGGCATCACGAAGTTGCAAAGGAATATTTTCTTCACAGTTAATAAGGATTCGACGCGTTGACCGGCTAATACTTAACAAAGCAAACCCTACCATACAAAAAAAATATAACATAAATAAAGTATGGTATGGGTTTTGCGAAACCGTAGCAAACGCCTTTATGATTCACTTGTGATATTGATATCTTTTCATGTTTAAATCTTTTATAGAAGTGTCTTCTGTTATAGCCTATTCAGATCAAGAGCTTAATGACATGATAAAGAGTAGCTTGATGTCACTTATCTTAATTTTATTTAATATGAAATCTCGAAATGTATCTCGTAAATGCTCGTAATCTGAATAGGCTATTACTGAATTAAAAAAACAATTGCGATTAACAAAAAACTACTGCTTGAAAACTTGCGTTGTTTTTGTCGGTACTTAATGTGATTTAATAAAAACTCGACCATACTACCTTCATTTTTAGCTTCCAAATACATTTCTGACTGGATACGAAGAGCAACAAATAATAATATTTAATCATATACATATTTATTTTGCTTCATCAGATGACTTGTATCATTCATATTTTTCACTGACATACAATTAATTGTAAAATCAAACATAGGACCAACAATCAAACTCATTATAATGGTCATTTTATGTTTTGCTCGCAAATATATTGAATACATTATATTCCAAATATGTATTATTATTTTATTATTATTTCATATTTTATTTTAGTTATAATACATGTGCTATATTATTCGTTGTATGTAGGCATCTATAAACATTTTTTTCAGTGGATTTACGACTTTGTATGCCGTCAGGGATAATTCGATACAGGCCCGAGGTCCACTGATAGCGGTACTCTTCAACTAAAATTCCACCGTATTACGTTGTGCTTACAGGAAGTAGTTATAACCTGAATTTACGATGAAATGGATATTTCAGTCTAAAGTGTTGGAGCACAGTAGCTTTACAGGATTTTTTCCAGATCAATATTTCATATATTCTCTACACATGCCTAAATTTCCTAAACTACAATATTTTTTGGTTTTACTGTAAATATATGAGATGGGGTTGGGAGGGTGCATCAGGGCATCAATGAAGTTACAACTGGACAATGAAGTGGTAGCCAATCGGAGTCAAGGAAGGAAAGTATAAGTCGTTCGCGTCTATTACTTTTATCTCCAACAGTTGTTAACCAGTTGACGCGCCCTTCTTCAAACAAACCATCCCG
Source organism: Armigeres subalbatus (assembly GCF_024139115.2). NCBI lineage: Eukaryota > Metazoa > Arthropoda > Insecta > Diptera > Culicidae > Armigeres > Armigeres subalbatus. The sequence goes on along the minus strand of NC_085139.1, from coordinate 182,455,696 downwards.
TGGAAAGCTTGACAAGTATTGCAAATTTCATTATTCTTTTTGTTGGATCATTCTGCTGGAAGGAGATTCTCATTTTCCCGTGGGTTTCGTGTAAGTGTCTCTGCTTACAGGTCCACCACCCCCATTTTTGGCCCTTCATACAGCAGTATGTTGAATGCAAAATCATATTGAAATTTGACCTTACTGTCGAGTGGAACCGCATGCAGAGCAAGACTCTAGCCAGGATGGTGGCTAACTACATACATACATACATACACATACATACATGTTTCCAATTTGAGTGAAGCCAGCCGATTGAATAAAATTCTTGCGAGATCCAAAAATTTCCAAGTTGACGAAATTCGCAAGCCAAATGGCGACTACACTTCTTCTGACGAAGAATCGTTAGAGCACTTATTTGATACGCACTTCCCTGGATGTGTCGATATAACATCTGCGGATGATCCTGATGTCTTTTCATGTAGAATCATAACTACTGTATCGATTCTCCCTATCGATGCTCCCTAAAAATCTCCAAGGGAGGATGGAATTAATCCCGTTCTACTTCAGAGAGGTTTTGAGCATATCAAACATGTTTTGAAAAAGCTTTTAGTATGCAGTTTTGCTACTGGGTATATTCCCATATCCTGGCGGGATGTCACTGTAAAGTTTATCCCAAAAGGAGGACGTGCTTCGTATGAAGAAGCAAAGAGTTTTAGACCCATCAATCTGACCTCATTTCTTCTGAAATGCTTAATCAACATGCTTACCAATCTTACTGTGACTCTTCTACACAAGGCTGTGTACGATATCGAGAAAGCATTCGCTCAAAAGCAATCGTGCTTGGGTGCTTTCTTAAATATTGAAGGTGCTTTCGATAACGTGTCGTTCGATGCAATATCGGAAGCCGCACGTTGTCATGGGCTACCTAATATTACTATTACTACCAAATGGATTCACCAGATGCTTAAAAACCGACATCCCTACTCGACATTACGTCAAGCAGCGCTTAGGAAATTAAGTGTCTGCGGATGCCCTCAAGGGGGAGTATTATCTCCACCTTTGTGGAATCTCGTTGCAGATACGCTATTGAGGTTACTCAATAATGGCGGTTATCCAACTTATGGATTTGCCGGCGACTATCTAACATTGATAGCGGGTTTGTGCATTACTACCTTATTCGACCTGATGCAAAACGCTCTTCAGGTAGTTGAAAGTTGGTGTCGCCAATATGGCCTTTAGGTTAACCCGAATAAAATATCTATTGTTTTTTTCACGAAAAAACGTAACCGTAATGGTATTCGTCAATTACATCTTTTTGGTTCTGAAATCAATGTAACTGATCAAGTAAAGTAAATGGGTCTAATTTTGGATTCAAAGCTTTCCTGGACTCCTAACATTGAGTTAAGAATCAAAAAGACGTGTATGGCTTTCGCTATGGCTTTTTTAAACCCAAATATATCAAATGGATTTACATAACAGTTGTACGACCAATTTTGGCCTATGGATGTCTTGTGTGATGGCAAAGAAGGGAAATTCAGTCTAAGTTAGGCCATCTTCAAAGAATGTGCCTAATAGCAATGACTGGTGCGTTCTCTTCAACTCCCACGGCTGCTCTCGAAGTACTCTTCGACGTGGCCCCACTACACATACATCTCAAACAAGAAGCTTTTTCCTGTATTTACCGACTATGGGTACTCGGTTTTATGGAAGAGAATCTTGTAAACTGCAATTCTACACACACTTCGTTGTTACCGCTTATGGTTAATTGGGACAACATTTTCCTTGCTCCAAGTGATCTCGCACACGTTAGTAGTTTTCCTTATAAGACATTTTTAACACAATTCCCCTCGCGGGATGAGTGGACATCTGGCTATTTGGAGAGAAGTATGTCGGACAGCATTGTTTGTTACACTGACGGCTCCCTCCTCGAAGGTAGAGCAGGTGCAGGCGTATATTCGCGTGAGCTGAGATTGGAACAGTCACACTATTTGCCATCATGTGTGGAGTGCCTCCCAAATCTCCCAAATTGAGGTGAACGTGCTCCTGGAGCCGACGTTCTGATACCCGATACCTGATACGAAAGAGTTTCAAAAGGGGTTGAAAGTAACAGAAGTTCACGCAATGCTAAGATTCAAATGTAGAATAAATTTTGTTGAAATTTAAATGGAAATTTAAATCAACATGTAATCTGCTGCAAACCGCAAGATCGCATTTTTTAAATAGGAAATTAGACAAAGAAGTGCGCGACTTACGGTTAGCTGTACTATTGAGCTCATTCTTCATGAAGAACACCGCTCTATATTGCTCGAATGAAACCAATTTAATTACAGGTCGATTAACGTGAGAACAGTCGAAATCAACTAATTTTCCGCCAATTTGCTCGAAGTCATTGCGTCATGTCTTTTGAAACGCCCAACCAAAGGAAAAAGTACATATATAACGTTATAACGAAGAATATTTTTAGACATGTAAAAGCTTGGTGTATACACATTTCTTGATTCATAAATGTCTAGCAACAACGCCAACGTTCATTATAGTAGCACCTAGGTGCTACATCAAATTGATAAAGACATTCAAATTTCAACAACAATATTCATGCTCGTCCTTTATAATATCGTTATAGGTATCGGTGAAGGCAACGTCAAGCTCTCAAATTTTATAGTTACTTCTTTCGGTAGTAGTTTAATTACAAATACAAATTAAAATTATCAATCAAATTTATCAAATGTTAAGAGTTGGAACTCTATACCTAGTTAGAAATTGGAAATGTCTATACAAGTTTGTATGTTGATGAAAGCCAAACAATAAATTGGGTGTTATTGGTTCGGGTAATTCGATGTTTGCCACGATGGAAATTCCAGTTCAGTGTCGGGAAACAGTTAATGTCAAACTTTTTATGGCATCCGCCATTATGGCAATCATGGAAAGCTGTATAGTTTCATGTTTTCAGTAATCTAACTTCTCTTTTTGTTATTCGAATCAATAATATATTAAATATACTAAATGTACAAAAACTTCTCTATCGACAACGCCTGTATTGAAATAAATAGTGACGAATATTGCGAATGGGAAAACTTCAACTTCTTCAAAGTTAAACTCCAATCTTTCGAAATCTATTGTTTTCCACCTTTTCAGCTGAGAGAACTGCAAGAATTTCCTTACATTATAGCGACGACGACGTCGGTGCTGGAAATGCATTCAAGTTAAAAAGTACCCTGACTACGGCTACGACAATGACGCCAGGACAAAAAGCTGCGACTCGGTGTACCGTAAATTTGCCTCCACTCAAATGCCATATAATGATTTAATTAAAATTAAAACAATTGAATCCATTACACTCTCGGTCCTTGTCGTCGCCGGGTAAGCGTGGCACTTTGGAGTGTGCTAGCCGTTACCATGCCGTGCCCTTTCAGCAAAGACTGCGTATTTTAATAAAACTGTTTTACTCTGTATAAATTTCCTTTTTTTTGCGCAGAAAGAATTTAAAAACCTTTTCTCGTTGTTCCCATGTTTCCATGTAGGTAAGCGCCCTAAAGGGTCACAAGCGGTACTGCCGCTGGCGGGATTGCGTCTGTGCGAAGTGTACTCTTATCGCCGAGAGGCAACGGGTCATGGCAGCTCAGGTAAGAACGGAAGGCCTTTAAACAGTTCTATGTGGAAAATTAATTGCTCGTTTTCTCTATTCGGCGTAGGTGGCCCTCCGACGACAGCAGGCTCAGGAAGAAAATGAAGTGCGCGATTTAGGTCTGCTGTACACTGGTGGGGTTCATGGGGTAGGGCAGCCAGTGTCCGAATCCAATGGGCAGCCTCCTCAGTTCCACACGGGGATTCCTTCACCGCCAAATGATTCCGATGGACGAGGGGGTTACGGAGCCTCAGATGGTAAGTTTCGAATTGAAATGGATAAGCATCCTTTATAAACCATTCGTATCAATCTGTCCTATGTTACTCATTAACGATATTTAGACGGTCTGCAGAACCAGTCAAAACTTATATCTTATCTAATCGTGTCATAAAGAAATGGCTGGACACTTCCCATAAACCGGGATAATACAAGATTTCAATTGTTGATGGATTTGTACTATCTCCTATATTTCTACTGTCTTCGTGCATTGTGTTCTCTTTTTCAATCTTAATTTTATGAGCTGTATGAATATTTGATTTACAGCTCGTCGTTTATTTTTATACTTTCATGTGTTCTTCCATGTACATATTTTATGGATCGCCTCTTACAGCTTACAGGATTTTTAAACGACCCCTCACTATTGATCTAATCTGAGCACACCGAAAGTTCTCGTTTGACTAGTTTCTAACGCTACATCATGATCTTCATCAAATCCACAGACACAGACAACCCTCGACTCCGGCCGGAGCGCATAAACTCCGCCTATTCGCCAGAGCAGAGCGAACCGGACAGCCCCGGTAAGTACCGTATCCGTAATTCTACATTGTAGTGCTGGCTAAACATCGTCCATGAATTTATTATTACACTTTCAAGCTTGTAATGTTTTGTGATTAATGACACTCGATAAACACCACCAGACCAGTGCCAGTTTGTGCAATGCTAAGGTTACAGCGGTGGGAAGGGAGCATGGGAGCTCTGGAATGGTTGTTGTTGCCACTGACTGCCATGCGCACCGGTTGGTTGTTTGGCGAAATAATAAATGACGTTAATGTCGTCCCATGGATGGCGGCCTGAAAGCCGTTGTACACTGCATCGGTACCTGGCTGCAAGGCAAAACGGCTGGCTGGGGCTGTTCAACTTCAACACTTTGTATATATCAACTTGGCAATAATAATGGTGACAGAAAGTTTTCAAGTGGCATTGGTTACTGTTGGAAGCACTTGAGGGGTCACAATTCGGAACATTGTTGGCGACTCAATGGCGGTGGCAGTTGACACATTTTTCATCGATAATGTTGCAAATTCACGAGTTGTCAATTCATGTGCTTTTATCTTGCATTTGAGCTATTTCCGTACACCATTTTGTATTTGAATTGAATTCTAGATAACATTTCAAAAGTTTCAATCTACAGGAAAGAAACATGTATGTACTATGCTTAATGAGCTCAAATTTCTTGCTCTGTGGCTTTACCAAATGTATGGAATAAATTATTTCTATCAATGGTTGATTTAGTTGATTAGTGCTAGTCTGAAAGGATCATTTCTTCATGCGATGTTGCAATCACTTTAACACCCAAGGTGAATCTTCATCATTAGGTCAAAATACATTTTACCTAACAACGTTCCTTCGAATGACCTTTGGTCGACGTATTACGAAGAAACATTTAGCTGAATGGATACTGAGCTAATTTTTAATTAACGATTTCTGCAGACTTGTCATTACACTCAAGCATTAAAAAGTGATCTCAACGTTGAAGAACGCATACCAAAATTTTGTGATCGTGAGGCTGAAACGTTGAATATGGTGTGGAAAGAAGTTGAACCAAATAATGTAGGATTAAAAAATCAAATCGTTTGTATTGTGTAATTAATCTAATGAATAATAATATCCACTCCACTCTCTACTTTTCGATGTTCCATATCTCGATATCTCTCTCTATGTCGATGGTTTGCTTGGTTTCTTCAAACTGCACACATTTTTCCTTTCTACATCTCGATGACCTCCTTATCTCTTTATTTTGATGTCTTCTGGTCAGTACTGTAAAAGGTCGTGATCGTCATAAGACAGAGAGTAAAGCGCCTTTTTCTTATTTCAGGCGATTAAATGAAAGGATCGTGGGTTCTTTGATACATTTCGCATGAAAGGCAGTCATGAAACGATGTTCTGCTTTATTTTAAAATTAAAGTTTCTAGATTATTTTAATAGATAAATGTGAAGAATAGTGAGTAGTCGATAACTTAATCGTATTCCTTGCATTCACCGAGTTGAAAGTGGGAATAAACACAAAAATAAAGCAGATATTGCACACTTTCATGCACTATCATGGGACAAAGTTTTTGAGATTTTTGTAGCATGCCATTTATCCATCGCATTTCTATAGATACTAAAAGGGCAGATATGCAAAAATCGCATGACATCTCTCATTAAAAATGAGAAATTCCAATACTGGTTCTGGCAATACTTTGTTCAGGATTCTCTTTCCCTATGTAGATATAGGGCACTGCACGGACTGCTTTGTCTCTTTCTCGCTGCAAAGAAATTAGAAAACAACAAGGACAGTAAACGTCAAAATTTATGGAGGAAACGAAAGAGAAAGAGATGTTTCCGTGCAGTGCCCTATAGTAAAATTCTAGGCTACTACACACCCGTTTCAAATCACTCAGAGACTGAGTGAAATTGTATTACCGTCTCTTTTTTTTTTTTTTTTTTTTTTTGCCACGGAAAAGTTACTCAATTTTCGTAAAAAGTGGAACTACTCAATATTTTGAATGGGAAAAAGGGCGGCAATACAATTTCACTCAGTCGCTGAGTGATTTGAAACGGGTAATGTCAAACTCCTGAGGACAATAACAAGCTCATCAACAACAAGAAATGGCATTTGTTTTGTTGTCGTTTTTTCGTAACAACGCGCTTTTTTTATCTGGCACCCATTTCAATTTCTCTTCCATCTCTCTTTATCTTTTATTATCTTTATCAAATTTCGAGAAGTGGAGAGGCGACTGTAATACACTTTTTTTTATTACATGTGCCAATTAAGTTTCGCTCTGCTGCCATTCACCTTCGACTAAATATCAATTCGACCAGATGTCCCTTCGACTAATCGTTATTCGACGAAATGACCTGAAAACATGGTAAGCGCTTGAGAAATCCCAATCTAGTGAATAAATGAACCCATGTTTGTGCATGGTTAATTCTGCTCTCGATGACCCATCGCTCTACTGATGCTGAGTGCTCACACAACATTGGCCCGAGCAACACACTTGTCATAGACGAGTATCAGTGACTTATATCCAACCAAATCCAATCGTATTTGAGTTGCTGCAACCCGATGGTCTGGTGTCTGCCCGGGAGACAACTATTGCCACCACATCTAGAGGCTCTAGCATGGAATAAAGAGAATAAATTTGTCTCACCTTCTTGAATCCCTTTTTGCTGATTTAGTGGCAGTTGATTTGTTGGTGTCTGCACTAACCAGCGTGTAGTTGGTGATGGAATGATTCGACATTTTGTTTAGCCTAAATTTCTTTTTATTTAATTTGTTTTTGTTTTCCCAAAATTATTACATTTCAAGTAACTTTGTGGCTCTTTACTTTCGTTTGTTTCTTTTGCATTTAGTTTGAATTGGAGTATTTTATTTATTATTCAGTGTTTCATTTCAGCTCTGTATACTGTGGTAGACAATTTATTACCCAAACCAAGATAATTTAATAACCTAATAAGCTATGTCCGTACGACCTAGTGTTCCGAGATTCCCAGCGTCTTGAACCTTTCAATGCCTTTCAAACAATGGCGGTGCCATCCAGCCAGACGATGGACCTTAGGACCTTCAGAGGTACATGTTCTGGACTTTCTGAAGTGTGAGATGGTGTGCTCTAGCGCAACTCTTCCAGACTGGCATAACATATCCAATCACCGGGAGGGTGATCTGTTTATAGACCGCATCTTTGTTTCTTCCAGACAGGATCGACATGCAGTTGATTAAAGAGTAGAACATTAGCATAATGATGCATTTGTTCGATTGTGTCCTGCTACTTGGAAATTAGCTTGCTTAATAGTGTTGGGCCAAGGCATCAGCCTTATCGGCTGATTTATCTGCCGAAAAAAGTCGATCGGAAATGGGTAAAGGGGATATAGTCTGCAAATAGAGACAAAAGCTTGAAATTCAAAAAGTCGAAAGGAAAAAAGTTCGGAAGACAAAAGGTCGAAGAGACAAATGGTCAAAAAAGACAAAGGGTGCAGAGGGACGAAAAGTCGAAAAGGCATCCTTCTCTTGTCTCCCTTTCTCCTTCTTCCTTCTTCTTTCTGCATTCCTATTTATTATTTTCTCCTTCGTACTTATATCTTCCTTATCCTTTCTTCGTCCTTCATCTTTATTTCACCAAACATCTTTAGACCTTATGTCCTTTCGACCTTTCGTCTTTCGATCTTTTATCATAGGACTGTCAAGCTCTCGATTATAGAGCGCTCAGTTGAGACGTGCCATCTGTTTCGTCGCCTCGAGGTGATCACACAAGTTTTGTACGAACTTTGTACTAGTACTTCACGAACTTATTTAATAGAGTCGGAATAATAAGTTCAGGGCGACCGGGCGGTGTAATTAGGTTGCAGCAACTTTACTATGACCATAATTAGTTTTATATGAGTAATAGAAACTTATGTAAACCATGTGTGCTACTCGGGAAGGGTTCTCAACGTCCGTATAGCCATCAGTAATTGTTTTTGTCGAGTTCATGTATGCACTATAAAAATGCCTATTCTCTGGACCCCCCCTCCCCACGTTTCGGGCAGCCTTTTGAGGAGGCCACATGTTATTAGCACCAGTTGGCATCAGCTACCTCAATCTTGTCGCACTGGTCGGTGAGGTGGGAATTGTCGGCATCATTTTCACGCTATTGCTGCAGAACCGAAAAGTATATTACAGCTCCTTTCCGAAACTTTGGGCGTAAATCCGGTGTATCTCCCTTGACGAACATAGGAGGCACTTCTTCCGCTTTGGCAGCTGGAGTTATTGCTGCTTGCGCTTTTTTTTCGATGGATTTATGGATTGATGGATCGTTTCATCATGCTGGACATTGTCGAAGACTTTTTCGATGTCCAGCAGGGCCATAGCGGATGTTTTGGACACATAATTGTTTTGATTGAGAATGTTTTTGACTCGGCTAAGTTGGTGTACGGTTAATCGATAGAGAGATACTGTTCCTTAAGGTGATTATACAATCAAGCCATGTGGTAATACGTAACTTCTAG